>NC_056428.1:10030000-11280000 GCF_905147365.1 Aricia agestis | reverse complement strand
TATCAATCCCAACAAAAACATTTCATGTAAAATGTTACCTCGATGACCACAAAAGATTTGCCCTATGAAAAAGACATCAGATCGAATGTAGAACCAAGCTCCTGAATCTACACGGCCTAACTCTATCGACCCTAACTCCAACAAATTCTTCATACCATAAAGTATACAGTATGGCTTCGCTGTTTTGCTACCGTCGTGAACTAGTACTTAGTTTCTGATTTGAAGTAAGTAACGAAACAGCCAAGACGTAATACTTATTGATATGTAGAATTTGTTGGAGTTAAGGTCGATAGGCCGCGTAGATTCAGGAGCTTGGCTCTACATTAGATCTGATGTCTTTTCCACAGGGTAAAGCTTTTGTGGTCGTCGTGGTAACATTTTACATGAAATGTTTTTGGTGGGATTTCAGTCATTTTTGTTAGTTGCTACTTGCTAGGCAGTCTTTTTAGTGTTTTTTTTTTAATTTTAAGAGGTTTTTAGTTAAAGTCTATCCCGTGTAAACTTTCATGTCCTAATTCATAAATTTTTTGAAAGTCTCATATTATATTTAAACTTCCATTACCCCTACTTAACTTACCTATTTTACGGCGTATTATAACCAAATTTTGGTCTATTTTAAATATCAATAAAATCTAAAGCATTAGACCTATTCAATTGTGACTGTATACGTTTAATAAGTATATTATTGACATCATATCCTAAGAATATAAACAAACTATCTGGTACATTGGAAACCAATTCTATGAGAGTCAACTTCGACCCACCCCATTTTAGGGGATGGGGGCGCATATTATAAGTTTATGAATTATTTTGTTGTTCAGCTTTCTAGCACTTCAGGAAGTTGCCAAACATTTTGATGATCATCAGTGTGTCAGCGACGAAATCAGTGTATTTTAAATATATCTTAATATATATATTTCTTGTGTGCGTGTGTATGTGACTGAACTCCTCCTAAACGACTGGACCAATTTTGATGAAATTTTTTGTGTGTGTTCGTGGAGATTCGAGAATGGTTTAGATTTACAGTTTGGTCTACTGGAAAATGTTTTTTCAATTAATTTCTTATTTATAAGGAGTCGTTGATTTTGGAATGTTTTACATTAGATCCGGCGGACGGCGCTATCATCGCATTCAATATTATTCTATTTCAATTTTAGTTTGTCCTGACAGATGGTGCTACGATTAATTTGAAAAAAATGTGCTGATTAAAATATTAAATAAATAACACATAGGCTACAATTTTAACCGACTTTCAAAATGGGGGAGGTGTTATGTTCGTTTTCTTATATTCAACGATTACTCCGCCGTTTGTTAACCGATTTTCAAAATTTTTCTTTTGGTATATAGGGTATCATCCCAATTTGGTATTATATTCAGAAAAGTGGTGATCTGATGAAGGATCCATAAGTAATCGAGGGAACTCCTCAAAACTTATAGGGAAACATATGGTGACTTCGGTTTCGTGAGAAGTATTCTAAGCATATGCTACCAACAAGTAAGATTTTGCACCGAGATATACCTGGTATACCGTGGTTCGGAAGGTGCTGAGAGAATTCCTGATTCTTTATAGATACAAGTTTGGGAGTTTCGGCGTTGTTTTAAGAACAGAAAGCATATGCTACTATGCAAATTACATTCTTCATCATCATCATCATCATCATCATCACTACCATATTATACCATTTCATAGTCTTTTAGATCGAGACTCGAGTTTGTCAAGCGATAATTAAAAAAAATCTATATCTACCTAATATTATAAACCTGAAGAGCATGTTTGCTTGAACGCGTCAATCTCAGAAACTACAGGTCCGATTTAAAAACTTATCTCAGTGTTAGATAGATCATTTATCGAGTAAGACTCATCATTTATCGAGAAGGTTATATTATATTATTACTCTAAGACTAATACGACAGAAGAAACTCAGGAAAATGTGGGAAAAACGGGGGAAATATTTTTTATGGGAAAATGTACCTACGGATTCTGTAAAATTTCTAATTTACGCGGGCGAAGCCGCGCGGGACATCTAGTGTATATATAAAATCTAAAGTATTAGAGCTGCTCAATTAAGACTTTGTGTGCTTAATAAGTCTATTGATGACATCATATCCTAAAAAAATTGAACTATCTGCTACAACGGAAACCAATTCTATGAAGGTTAAAAAAAACGGCGAAACACTTCGAGAAAAGATAGGTAGTGCCCTTGGACTTCGCTTGGCTCGTCTCGGCGGAGACACTACCGTGTCCCCAGATAATTCTATAGAAATTTGTAACCCCTTTTTCTAATATTGCGAATGTAAATTCCAGAGCATATTGCACCGGTAGAGACGGCAGTATCTTGGGTTCGTGGCAAGCAGAGACCAGCGTCATGGGAGATATGAATTGCAGTAAGTAATTTTTCACTAAAATATTATCAAAATAGTTTATGTACCACATTACATCAAAATCGGTCCAATAGTTTCAGAGTTCAACAAATCTTGTTTTTATAACAATTCACTAAACGTTGCTCGGAACTTCGTGCCTCGTGACCGAAATTCATTTGAAAATTGAAACCCGGGAAATCCCACGCTCCTTACCGGAGACTTAAAGTTCATATCTCCATACAAAATTTCATCAAAATCGGTTCAGCAGTTAACATGTGAAGAAGTAACAGTCAGATAGACACACTTGCGCATAATTTATGGATATATTGCTTTCAATAAAACATAGCCTGTTAAATTCTAACAATCGCTAATAGGAAACATCTAAAAACTTCATGTAACTACAGTTGCTGCAAAATATTGCATGGAATACACATAGGTGCCGGTTGATATAAAAAAGTGAAAACAATCGTCTCGAACCGTTATCAAATGTAACGGAAAAAGTAAGTTGCAAAACGTGCAGGGGGAGACCTTCACTAGACAAAAACAAAGATAAAGGCCTCGTCGAGTACTCAGTAGTGACAAAACTTGTCACTTACTCTGAGGGGACTGACTACTACTGAGGGGGTGTTCAGAAGTCACTTAGTCTTCTGAATACCCCCTTACACAGACTACATATATGCAAACTATGCAATTTGGCACAAAATCTAGCAGAGGACATAAATAATTAGAAATGTGATTTTACTTATGCCATACATAACTTAATCAAACCGATACTAATGTCTAGTAGAAATTGATAAAACTAGAAACGTTTTCTTCCACGTCATTTCGTACAACTTAATCAGGGCATACGAATACCCGATTAGCATAAATCGCATGAGCCGTCGATATGCTAATCGTTTTAGGCAATAAAGCGAGATACGCGGAAAGAATGAGTACCGTTAGGGAATGCGGGACCAAAGCGGTGTGTGGCCGTGACCCGCTTGCCGATATTGTGGCCAAGTGAGATACCGCAGTGTGCATACGGTGACTGTGGCGCCCAATCTGGGGCCGAATGTCAAAAATTGGGAAATGACCTTGAAAAAGGTCTAATGGTATGGATGACATGGTGGCATAAACGAGGTCCTAATGCTGATTGGTTTTTAGAATGAAATGGTTGGAAAAGTCATAGACTAATGTGGTGATAATGTATCGATATTGGCGTTCAAAAGAAAATAAGCAGCAAAAAGTCTGAAAAATCCCTGGACAATAGGGTCTATCGCTTGATTAAATGCTAGGACCACGAATGCAGTTTGCATGTTTTTTGCTAAAAGAGGATCTTTTGACCTGCCTCATGCCTATTACGTATCCCAACTAGTAAGACCAATGCAGTGATACGGTATTAAATTAGGAATTCCCTCATAATGTGGTTGGTGCGCAAAAAGGCAAAATAATAACAATGTTTTTTTAATGGTCTGGTTAATTATCTAAATAATCGCATGCATTGTGCAATGTGCGTCATCAAACTCAACAAAATCAACTAACTACAATTGAATGTGCGTGGGGTGTACTTTCCACTTAAGGCCCAGAAACGGACGATTTTCAAGATTTAAAAGTGACAGTAGACACAAAAATATAGTAATTTAAATTCTGAAAAAAATATATGTGTTAGTTAAGGATTTATTTATTTTATTTATAAATTCTTTATTTGCACATAAGGTAACATACAAAATGAAGAAAACAACATTGGGCATTGTCCAAAAAAAATCACATGTACTTTTTATATTTTTTTTTCGTTAAAATAGGGTATTTTAAGAATATAAATTAAATAATTTTGAAATTCATTGGCTAGTTTTTTCTCAATAAATTTTTAAAGTTTCGCTCTGACGTTATCATCGGCCGCCAATTGACCTCTGCATATGTTTTAAATTTCCTTTCAATTTTATTTATAATGGCTGTTTCGTCAAATGCAAGTTCTCATTATGTGAAAGCTGATACGAGAAGCTTACCAAAAGTTCGAAACGTAATGTTGGTCGAATTTATTGCTAATTTAACGCCATTGAAGGTCAAACAAAGGTTAAACGTAAAGCCCGAGACACATGTATAAAAAAACGACGATCAAAAAACTATAAAATAGCAGGCGCAAAGTGTGTGACTGAAAGCGTACCAGCCGAACCATTGCGCCTGCTATTTTATAGTTTTTTGATCGTCGTTTTTTTATACATCAATTAAATCGAGTCAAAAAAACGAATCGCCCTAGATATATTCTTTGTCTTTAATTCAGTGCAAAAATTATCTGAAAATTCCAAATAATTTGGACATAGTATGGAAAATGCGTTAAAAGAAGAGGTAAGTTTGGGATTTTTTCTATCGAGTGAAGTTCATGATATTGTGTAATGGAATAAAAATTCCACTGTCTTAGATCTTAACTAATACATATATTTTTTTCAGAATTTAAATTACTATATTTTTGTGTCTATTGTCACTTTTAAATCTTGAAAATCGTCCGTTTCTGGGAATACAGGGCCTGTATTGTATGTCTGTTTCTTCCATTTCATTCAAACCTCGTTGATATTGTGTAATTGAGTAGTTTGTACTATGAAATTATATTATTTTATTACTCTAAAAAAGTTAAAAATGTTCGTCGTTTTATTTTTCGGACACTTGGGACTGTTGACTAAAGAAAGCTGCATTTTACTGCACTGAACTCGTCAGAAAAGAGAGCCTATAAATTTTTCATTGTCCCTCAGTGTAGAGACACAAACACAGAACGTATTTTCTTTTGTTTTCAACAAAAACAAGTTTGTGAAATATTTTAAAGTTTCATTTTCCTTGTCTACATATCTGAGGCCTATAAAATTAATGAACAGAAATTTTCCTATGTTCAATACTCGGTAAAGTTTATAATACCAAGAATATAAAAAATATAAACCATGGAGTTCCTAGCACAGATCCGGGATAAATGGAATTAAGAGGAGTAATTGAGTTAGCACCTCCTCAGGAGTTAAGTGATAGTCGATGGGCTATGAGATTAAGGTTGACTTAATCCAATCAGCACATCTAATAATTCTCCTACATTTTATATCTATGTACGCCTCAACGAGCAACCTTCATATTTGGCTACATTTGAAAACATAATATGACTTGCAATTGCATTATTTCATCTTTGTTTTGCCAGCGACGCGTCGGCGGCCTGGTTCGAGCTAGTCTGTTTAATAACATTTCGAAGACAATAAAATTGGTAAGGTCTCATTACCGAGCCCCGAGGTTGCACAATTCCCCTCTCACCTGACACGCGAATCAAACGAGTTATTGCTCTCAGCTGCGGCTTTTGTTACTGATATCGGATTTCTTCAAATTGGCAAATCAGCGCTGCATGATTTCGCGACTGTTTCGACTTATAACACGCAAACGCAATTATTGAAAACTCGCGGCTGCATTTCATCCTACGTGCCACTTAACGCCCAGTAGTCCCTAAAATTTGCAGGTCGATGTCTGTCAGTACGAATATCGATGTAAAGGACATTAAAATAACATAATGCGCTCGCCGCGTGCCTTGATAATAGGAAATAGAAAAACCTTTTGTTTTCAGTATTACACAAATCAAATTATATATCAAATCTTTTAGGTTAGGTTACGACAAATGTATAACATTTTTTGTTTTTTCTAGAAAGTGTGTAATTTAGCCATAAAATGATTTAATTATGAAAAACAGCGTTATAACAGTCATATTTGAGATTTTTTTCTATTAGAAAATTTAGAATTAAATTTAGAAAAAATCGAACGTAGAGGCATAGCATAATAACAGATGCCAATATTGTATAAAAAATCATTAATTGTCTAGACGCATTGTCCAGGAAGTAAATATGGGAATACGTTTGTATGGAACAACAGTGCTAGCGTACCCTCATAAGCATTTTTTTTTAATTACAGACTGCGCCCGAGACACAATGATATATTTCCCGGAGAGGAGCATGTCGGTGACCGCCGTATGCCAGGCCAACGGCAACTACCGCCCCAACCAAGTCGCAGGGGATATACGCTACTGCTTGGATTCCGATGGATATTCCATCCCAGAGGAGGACTGGCCGGCCGCTTGTACTTATGCGCAATAATTATATCTTAAAGATTACAAATGTCTTTTTTGCTGTACCTCTATTACGCGATTTATTACTATTATTGGTATTCTCACCCGAAAGTTTAGTTCTCCTGCAAGGAACGCGCGTTTTACATGGCGCTTCGTAGGCAAAGTGGTTTGAGCTATAACAGCTCGGCACTAGACCGTAGATAGCGACAGTCAGATAGACATTACTTGCGTCGCATCTTTGGAAGGCATGCTAGAATCTATAGTTCTAGACATTAAAAATAGGCCGGTAAGAAGCGGACGACATAATGGAACAGCCGACATGTCACAGCGACACCTCACACCACTGGACACTGCAGCACTGGTTTCATACAAATTCATAGAAACCAGACGTTTAGCACGTCGTCTGCTGCTGCTGCGCTCGGGTTCCAAGCGATACCTTATGGCCTGATTTAACCTACCGAATAGAGTTGCAAGACACCGTACCGAGTGCTCGGCAGAGATAATGTCTCGCCGCTCTACTCGGTAGGTGTAATGAGGACCTTTATGGTGTAAAATTTAGTTTGTTATTATTTTTAGCAATATTCCGCGAAATAAACTTCCACCTTTAAGTAAATGAGTGAGTGTACGCATAGGCATGCGTACAGCACCTCCCTCCTTCCACACTGTCTATGCGAACACTGGCGTGCAAGAACCTGTAAACACCACCACCACCACACAAGCTATAATGTTGGCAAATCCGTGCAGGGCCCCCCACCACCATGCAGGTTGAAAACCTCGACGCGCGTTTCGCCCCAACACCGGAGCATCCTCAGGATGTGGACTCTACGAACAACGTCCGTCTACTTTATGGTGTATTCACGAGGATTACGAAATACGTACTTCTTGAATGTGTATCCGAAGAGTGGCGCAAGCGTCGCGCAACCCGCGTCACTCGACGCGCGGCCACTCGCTCGCCGTGCGCGTTCGCCCATCTGCAATACAGGAGCAAGCATTACCACAGCTGCACTGTCACTGTCAGTTGGAGCATACTTCATCACATACGCTAGCTAATGCTCTGCTAAGGTACCTACGCAAAACGTGTGTACGCGCGACGTGAACTTTTTAATTTTCAGTCCAGTCACGTGTTCTTATTCACAGAAACAGATGCTAAACCAGCTGTACAAATAAACAGAAAAATCACTATACAACACCAACCGCGACGAACCGAACTTTATATAATATACTTAATAATAATAAAGTATTTAAAACCAAATAAGAAATTACAACAGAGTTCAACAAACAATTTATTTAGGCCGATTTTTCATACTGTGAAGAAAAGTTACGCTACGGCACCGCCAGTCGAATAATTACATAGAAAGAACGCAAGTAGCATAGTTCTATGCATGTGTGTGCGTGTACGATAAAATTATAATATCGAAACGAAACCCAAAAACTCGAGCCATTGAAAAATCGGCTCAACCGATTCGAATAAAGTTACCACAAGTTTTAAGAGCCTGCTGCCAAAAATTTCAGAGCACGCTAGCCCCGCCTACACACCTCGCTATTCTCAATAGTGATATATATTATAATGATTCCATGAATCGTGCTCCCGAGCAATGTGCTTTACGCTGCTAGCTGCAGCGTAATAGTGAACAATATTGCGTAACAACGGTTCCCGCATTATAGCACGAAAGTAAAGGTCGTAAGTCCCAAAACTGTTTTTGATGATTACTTAAAAATTAAATACAATACTAATATTTCCTTTTGCTATTATTTTATAAAGTGTGTGATTGTAGTAGTGCAAGTTATTTAATGATAGTAACTCAATAAGTTGTTGATATTTGTTGAAAAGCCCAGCTAAAGATTTATAATTTCGAAAAATGTATAATTATCGAGTCAAAATAAGTGAATCGTGTTTTCCGTTTAGCAAATATCAGATAAATAATAAATATACAATCCATACTAATATTATAAATGCGAAAGTATCTCTGTCTGTCTCGCTTTCACGCCAAAACTACTGAACCGATTGCAATGAAATTTTGTACACAGTTATTCTAGAGTCTGAGAAAGGACATAGGCTACATTTTGATGTGGGAAAATATCTTATTTCCATGAAAATATCGTATGAATTCGCATTGCGCGTGGCCAGCGCTCATCCCGGGGGTCCTGGGTTCGAGTCCCGCAGGCGGAACAAAAAGTTTTCAATGTTCCTGGGTCTTGGATGTGTATTAAAATAAAATTTCAAAAATCTTAAATATATTTTATGTATATAATATTATAAAAAATCCAGAAATATATCGATGCAATGAACATTTTAGTACTAATACGATTCAACAGATGGCGTTTTATTTTTTACTTCATTGTAACATAGAACTAATCATACTTATTATGTTTTTGTTTATAGTTTTTAATACGTTAGAATATTATGTTTAATAATATTATCACTTGGTATAATAATAATCAATCTATCTTATCTTATAGAACTCCTACTGCATTTCTAATATATGTGACAAGTTGACAACAGAAGGCGCTCTAAAATAAAGGAGTTCAAGTGTACCGTGTTGGCCAATATTCCATCCACAAAATTTATCAATGCAATCAACATTTTAATTCTAATATATGAAAACAGATGGCGTTTTATTTTTTACTTAAATATATTTTATGTATAATATTATAAAAAATCCATTTTTTCAGTTTATATAGCGCGATGTCAACAAAATTGGTGTCAAAAGCTTTTATAATAAAACCCTGGTACCCCTTAAATCAATACAGCTGTGCAGTGTGCACACAATAAATATTTCATTTTTTTATATTAAATTTTATATGTTATGCCAAATTTTAAAGCTTATTTAACCCCCCAATTACACAACTTTACCCATAAACTATTTATCATTGATAGGTTTAAGGTTACGTCACTGCACAGATAAAGTACTGAGTTATTTAATACCGTAGAATAGATATAACAATCGAAAAAAATCGAAACTTAAATGTAAGATGATACCACCTCTTATAGAAAGACTTTTGAGCAAGCGTCAGCGCGATGTAGAAGACGCACGGCGCCATCTATTATGATTTTTTGGAACTAACTTAATTTGAACAAATTTACGCATTTTCACCCCCTGACAACCCTTTTTTCCAGTAAAAAAGTAGCCTTTGTCCTTTCTCAGGCTTTAGACTATCTGTATACAAAATTTCATTACAATCGGTTCGGTAATTTTGGCGTTTGGCGTGAAAGCGAGACTGACAGACAGACAGACAGATATACTTTCGCATTTATAATATTAGTATAGATTATGTGCACACTGCACAGCTGTTTTTGGGTATTTTGATTAATTAAGGGCCGCGCTACACCGGAATGACATCACTTTCAGCGCTGCCATTCCGGTGTAGCGCGGCCCTAAGAGGGGTACCACTTACCAGGGTTTTAAAAAGTTTTTTAAATTTGACACAAATTTTGTTGACACCGCCCGCTATAAACTAAAGTCCACGCGGACGAAGTCGCGGGCAACAGCTAGTGATTAAATAAATCTTAATTTCATGTAAGTCATATAAGTCAAATCAGCTTCCGGGATCGTAATTTTACTTATAAATGCGTAATTTTTGGCAACGCATATTTTTACATGACTTACAAGGCGTCACTAGCTGTTTGACCGAGCTTTGCTCGGTATCCGATGAAAATGACATTTTCTAGAAATGATTCCTAGCTAGATCGATTTATCGCCCCCGAAATCCTATATATACTAAATTTCATGAAAATCGTTGGTATTGGTACAAGAATTGCACGTTTAAAGATATAAGATTAAGACCAGCGTATGGAAATTTCTCTACATGAGCTATAAACGTTTGTGTTGTGTTTTCGCAACATCGTTCAAACCTTCAAGTTCTCTAAGAACTCTCCTTCCCAGTTTCTACCACTTAGTCACGAAAACTTCGCTCTTCATTGATCTTGTTAATAAAGAGCCATCTTTACTTTTTTGCTTAAAAATGATTGTACCAACAGTAAAGTTTTTGGTAACCTACTTTTATTTTTTATTTTAATAATTTTTGCTGCACGTGGTAACTAGACAAGGTGGTACAAGTTCAGTAGCCGCTTTTGTCAATAAGTTCCCAAATAGATTTTTGCCCAAAGCCTAGCTTGATAGCTTGAACTCTATCTTGAAATTAAAATCTTATTCCAGATTGGTAATTATAAACAAGTCTTGTTACTTATATACATATACTTAGTATTGCTTATTTAGTGTCCGACCGAAACTCATTTTTAAGCCGAAACCAAAACCGAACTTTCAGCCTTACTGTCAGTTTCGGCCGAAACCGAAACCGAAACTTGGTAAAACATTTAAAATTACGATCATTTAAAATTTACGTTTTGGGGTTAGGCTTGTTAGGGTCAGTCAAGACTCAAGAGCACATCATGGTCAAAACCGAAAAAACTTCAATCTACAAACAAATAACGATAGAGTTTGTTATCTATTTTATATTGCGACAGTACCTATGTGATAGCTTGATGTGCTGTTATAGTTCGTCTGGTGGTACGAAAGAAGCCACTGCTTAGAGTCCTCACCCTTAAGCGGCCGGACAAACTGCGGGGCTAAAATGGTCGCTTTGGATAATCATAATATGAATCTAATATGATTCATTTTTTTAAAATCGCAAAATGCAATTCTGCTTGCAATTATTGTCTAGTAATTCGAACTAATTTGACATTTGTCAGTTTGACAGTTTTGACAATTCATTTGCTGAATTGATTGAGAGGAATTGCTAAATGTGACCATTTTTTTTTCCTCTACCCTCGGATGACATAGCAGTGTTGAATTTCGTATCGCTCTTATTAATTTCTTAAAAAATATTAATTACACAATTCAAACTATTTAAGTGCAATAAATATTTATCCAAAAGTAATTATAATAACGTAAAAATAGAAAAATCGCATTTACCTACGAAAACAGGACACTTCAAGTGAATTTTGTTGGCGCGGTATCCATTGTGATTTGTGGCGTCATTTCAAAGAAAAAGTGTTAAAAAATGAAGTGCTTTAAGTGTGAAGACGATTTTAATGACGACAATACAGTGCAATGTGATGGATGTAAAAGAAATGTCTGTTTACAATGCAGCAACCTTACCAGTAGTGAAGCACGCGTTATGGGGCTGAAAGGCAAACGGTCGCTATTATACCTATGCGCTCTTTGTCGTGAGGCACTATTTCAGGTTCCGAAGCTGATAAAGGCTTACGATGGCCTACGTGAAGAGCTTGATGAGATTAAAACTTCTTAAGAATCCGAAAAGTACTACTCCGCCCGTACATGAACTACAAGTACCCCCAACCCCTGTGAAATCCTCAACGGACACAAACACTATCATGATGGAAATCGCTGAGCGGGAACGCCGAGCTAATAATGTGATTATAGTAGGAGTACAGGAGTGTAGCTCAGATTTAAGTAATGATAGAAAAGAGCATGATAATCTAAAAGTTAAGAATATATTCCTGGATATTAGCAAGAGTGGCAATCTCGATTATAATGCTTCTGTAGTATCTGTGCAGCGCCTGCGTCGCCGGGAAACCGGAAAAACACGTCCTATTAAGGTGGTCTTTTCCTCGCGTAATATTGCTATTGGAGTACTAAAAAATATAGGTAGTGCGAGCAAGGATATAAGGATTTATGATGACAAAACGCCAGAGTTGGGCAAAAAGTAATTAGATTACGATTACACAATTACAAATACATTGGCTGCGTTCCAGATGACGTTAATTTTGACCAAAACGCTCAAAACGTCCCCTTCTGCCGTTCCCTTTGGCGACCGGGGTCGTTTTGATCGCGGCTATGACGTCACTCATGACGTCATCATTTTCGCTCAAAACGACCCTTGACTAAGATGGGTCAAAGTGGGCGTTCTAGTTTTTTTTTTAATTTTAACGTAACTATATCGCGAAAGCCATGTTCGGAAAGTTTTCAGGAGAAAGTAGAGACAAAAAAACTTTATATTATTTAATTACAAATAATATTTTAATCAAATAAATTAAATAACATTAAATGAAATATTTTTATTGGAAAATAATTTGACCTTACATTTAAAATAATAAATTGTTTTAAATGAAAGGTCAAATGATTTCTTACAAAATATAATAATTAATACTAATATTCATCAGTCAACAGGTATAGGAAAGCCTATACCTGTTGACTTACTCGTACTTGACTAAGCATTAAGCGGTATTGTTACCTAAAGTTTATATGTATATTGTGATGTATATTGTGACCACATGTACTTTGAATATTGACTATATTCAAAGTACATGTGGTTATGTTATTAAAATATGATTCAATGTGAAAACTCAAATATAATACAAGTTTAACTATATTAAAATATGAGTACTTAAGTAAAAAAAATGTAATACTAAAAACGAAACAAATATAATATTAGGTATTTTATTTGTAAAATAAATGTAACTATAAACAATAAAATTACTTTTATTTACGACTTGAAGAAAAGGATCGTAATATCCAAGTTCGGTTCAATGTACCTATGTATAAAAAAAAATATACTTAGTTCTTTTTTTAAACTTTTCTCAAAACACTCAAAACGCTCCATAATCCGTTCCACTTGGGTTTGTATCACTGACGCTCACAAGCTAGTGGAACGGGAAAAACTACGGTCTTGAGCGTGAGCGTTTCTAACGTCATCTGGAACGCGGGGATTGTAGTTGTTAATCTGATTACAAAATAATCAGATTGATGAAGTAATTGTGCACCTGAAATTAACCAGTAGTTGATTCGAATGTAATTAGAATAAATTTTATTCTAATTACAATTTATTCAGATTACTTGTAATTTAAATACATGGAATTACTTTTTTTTTATAATGATAAGTCCTAGACCCTAGTTTAACGTCGGTGTATCCTGGATTGACAGTTTACAATAGGACTTCCCATTTCGTAAAATAATCACAAAAATTACATATTAACTCAGAAATAATACTTATAAACTATTATTTTTTTATGAAATAAGGAGGCAAACGAGCAAACGGGTCACCTGATGGAAAGCAACTTCCATCGCCCATGGACACTCGCAGCATCAGAAGAGCTGCAGGTGCGTTGCCGGCCTTTTGAGGGAATAGGGTAATAGGGGAGGGTAGGGATGGGAAGGGAAGGGAATAGGGGAGGGTAGGAAAGGGAATAGGGTAGGGAATTGGGCCTCCGGTAAACTCACTCACTCGGCGAAACACAGCGTAAGCGCTGTTTCACGCCGGTTTTCTGTGAGAACGTGGTATTTCTCCGGTCGAGCCGGCCCATCCGTGCCGAAGCATGGCTCTCCCACGTATATTTAAATTGTGGTTCGAATAAAGGTGAATAGCAGGATCCATACAGCATAATTTTGTTGTTGTTTTTCAACAGAATTTTTACTATGTACACACAACAGAATTTTTATTATGGCAATTAGACTATTTATTTTGATAAACTTATCTAAATAGGTATTTATAATATAGGTCTATCAGAATCTGATGGCGATTTTTAGCAGCAGATTATCAAAAAATATCCTTGATCATTGGATAGTTTTTTATATTTGCATGTTTCACACACAGAATCAGGCGCTATAAGAAAAAATAGGATCAAAATGTTTTATTTCAATTACCCCGGTATTGCTAGAGTCAATACTCAATTTACTTTCTCACTTTTTGCTATCAGATTTTGATAGACCTATCATTTTGTTATATTTTTTTAATGTTGCCATAAGTAAAATACTTAATAAATACTAAAGTTATTATAGAAACGTTTATTATGAATTATTATTAAACTCTTATTTACTTATATCTCATAATAAAAAGAATATATTACATAAAATCACATTACATTGTACATAATATTATGAATGTATATTTTGTTCCAATTTTTTCCATCGATATTTTTTCTTGTCATGGCATTCAGTTATTGAGGCTATATTTTATAAAGAAGAAGAAGAAGACAGATGAAGAAAATCATTAGAAAATCTCAAATCTCAATAATCCACTAATCTCAACTTGAACCAAAGATTATGAAACCCGCGGTAGTAATTATTATAATATTATTCACGGACATTAAAAAAATACTTTTTTTACGTCCGTGATATTATTCTCTTTGTATGAAACCAATAATCAACATCCAACACAATCAACGGTAGCAGCATGTACCTATTAATTGTTTAATGGGTAGCAGTTGTGAGTTGTGACTTGTGATTGTCAGTTATTTTCTGTTGTTTTCAAATTGAGAACTGAGGCCTGCTTTATGCGACGAGAGTAAAGATCTTATGAATATTATTCGACTGTGGATATATCTTGGATATTATGTAAGTAGTTTACTTTAAATAATATATTTTACGTGTTAGCCTAACCATGAACTTTTTATTAAATTTTAAGTGTTGAAATGTTTTCCTTTCATTTTAAACCATGAAACTAATCTAGCAAAGTACCTATTATTAAGGAAAAAGTAGGGAATAATTAACAATACTTCTAATCACTATCATTATTTCCAGATTACACCTACTGATCATATTTGCCATGCATGCTGGCAACTTGCGTATCAATATCTGTGTTGTATCATGTGGATTATCCATAGTAATAGCAAATCGATGCAGAATTTTACTTGAAGGGACAAATGAAGAACAACAAAGAGTGGCTTCTATAGTATCTTCTTGGATTCAAGCACGAGAGGTAAACAAACAACCAAACAAATCTTTATTTTCACATAAAAATTTTACAGGATATTCTTACACAATCACAGATCTCCACACTAGGATTCCCTGTGTTGTGGAGACCAGTAAGGTATTAAAATAAATTTATATGTAGTACCATCACTAGTGTTTCTTAATTCATTATTGCAGTAGGAAATAAAGTAATTTATTTCCTCAGCGTGATACCGGATTCATGGCAAGCTTTTCTCTAATTATATTTTTATTTTAGCTTTGGTCTCAAGATGAAGAACCAGAATAGTCCAAGTAATTGAGGACTTTTAACCTGAATATATGGATTCAGCTTTAATGTGTACTGTATGTGGCCAGTCTGGACACCACAACTTCAGACTTAGATTGGAATCCTGAAAACATTACTCGTTTGCTGGAGCAACAAGAGGTATATAGTTTAAACTCTAATCTAATAATCAAATTAACTTATGTCAGTGTCTAATTTGTTTTTTACTATTGTTGTTTTGATATCTGTCCATCTCATCAAATGATTTATTTACAGATGTCATCTATGAATGAAGTTTCTGGAGTTTGTTGGAACCAAGCTCGAGACATAAGGTCACACATTCCAGAAGCTGATGAAAGATCCCAACAAAATATTGTGTTGTTCAATATAAGAAGAGCAGCTGAAACACCAAGACATTGTGTTTTTCAAGAATGCATGAATCCTGAGCAAAATGTTGTGCCTCGAGTTGCCTGTGCCTGTGTTGTGTTGTTGTGCTTTAAGCTAAAAAAAGTCCTGCCATTTAACTGTCAACAAAATAAGTTTTTCCAGAAGGAAAAACTTATTTTGTATTTATTGTAACAGAAAGAAACATATTCATGTTTCTTTCTGTTACAATAAATACAAGGTCAGGTCGCTCTTAAAAGCTATTGCTGTTACTGCATTGTAGGCTTAAGAACAGTGGGATGCTGCTCACATGTTTATGAGCATCATTTGGTACCTAAGCTATGCTCGCCATGAGGGCACTCCTGCCTCTGCCTCTATCTTCGATAAATATAATTGTAATAAGAATAATTATTAAGTTATAAATTATGATAAAGTTTTTCTTTAAAAAAAGTGTTGTTTTATTATCTGTGTATGTAGTACTTATATCTTAATGCCTGCACCCGAACCTTTTGGAATCTACAAACGTAGCGTACAAGCACAAAACAGCATAATATGATTATAGGTAAGGAAATGCTTAAGCAGCTTCGTAGTCTACAAAAAGTATTATGAATGCCTTGCTGAGCTTAAAGAGTGAGATTTAAAAACAAAGGGATTATGGTGTCCTGCAGAACAAGAGGAATTTTTGTGTCCAGCTCTCACTTAACATACAAAACACAACAGCTGAAGCTGTCATTTAACACTATTTTTATGAGAGTGTAATATTTTCCCGGTTACTGCTTTCCATTTTGACTGCAGGTCTAGCAGCTTGGCACTACCACTATTAAACTTCATAATTAAGTATTGAATTGTTGCACTATGCTTTTATACTGTACCTAAAGGTATGTCCAAGTTCATCCCACTGAGTGGATACCATCCTCATCTCAAATTATCTTCGGACTGTTATTATATAGAACGGTAAAAATATGTAAAGTAGGTACATTGAATTTATGAATACTTATACTTAATTATTTTTAAAACATTAATTAAGTATTTACGTTTTTACGAAAACTATAAGTACTGATACACACTGTAGGTCAATAATGGTTTTTTTAATAATATTGTAATAAGTATGTAATATAATTAGGTAAGTATAAGTAATAATATCATAGCTGTAGGTACATAACCTCAAAATTTCAAACAAAACTGGCTATTACTTTTATGTCCCAAGTTTTAAAATCTATACCTACTTACTTAAAGTATTTAAATATACTTATTATAAATACGAAAGTGTGTCTGTCTGTCGTTCTATCTGTCTTACCTCTTCACGCCTAAACCACAGAAAGAAAAGGCTTTTTCTTGATTAAATAAATGTTTTTATTTTTCTTAGAGATAGAATGTCATACTTCATGTTGTATTATGATATTATGATATTATAAATTATTATTTACATTTTCCACTTCTTGTATCGATCTGATGGGCATATTTAATGCTTTATTTATACTTACCTACAGTAATTCCCTAAAAATAATACCTCTAGATAGTAGATATCTACAGTACTCTGGTTTTAACTCCTGACAGTTGACACTGTAATAATATTAGAGTAATAATTAGTCGAAACCAAGGCGGCCATTTTTAAAAGAAGAAGAAGAAGAACCAAAGTATTCAATTACAAAAGAACTTAATTTCAAATTAATTAGAATTCTTTGAAATTGGATTACAGAATCAATTGCTTGGTGTAATTCTATATTTAAATTTGAAAGTATTTGAATTACAATGTAATTAGAATAAAAAGTAAGTATTCTAATTACTTTGCAATTAGATTGATAATTAGATTAACCAGTATTTCAATTATGCCCAACACTGCAAAACGCCCATGCAACGAGAACAATTGATGGAACTCAGAGAGGCACTTAAATCTAGGATTGAAAAGGGGGAAACAGACCTTACAATAAAATATGTAAAGGGCTCCCCAAGAATAGTTCAACAAAAAAACTAATACATAACACTAATAAACCC
Source organism: Aricia agestis (assembly GCF_905147365.1). Taxonomy (NCBI): domain Eukaryota; kingdom Metazoa; phylum Arthropoda; class Insecta; order Lepidoptera; family Lycaenidae; genus Aricia; species Aricia agestis. Next base: position 11,262,284 of record NC_056428.1, on the reverse strand, counting down.
CATACACTGACTTTACATTTTGCTATACTAATTTATTCTCACTACCACCCAAATTTGATCTTTTTCTTCAATATATCAATGCAAAAAAGCCAGCAATTGCCATCATAACAGAAACATGGCTTAATAGTAACGACCGTTTCTGTTCCTTTAATATATCAAACTATACTCTATTTAGATTGGATCGCAAACATAAATCAAAAAGGAGTGAAGGGAAAACTAGAGGTGGCGGTGTTGCCATGTATATAAGAGACAATTTTAATGGTGTTCCTATAATAGCCAATTATAATAGGAGATATATGTGCGATGAAGTGGAAGGTCTTTACATAGATATACAATATGGTATATACCACTTTCTTGTTGTAGGAGTATACAGAGCAGACGATACCAATGAAGATATATGGAGACCTCGAGACACCAAGCTCTACTCCAACATTTTAAAAGCAGCTAAAAACAATACAAATATAGTTGCCGGTGATTTCAATCACCCTGCTATAGAATGGCCAATGAACATAAGCCAGACAATTACCTGGTCCCCCACAACTCTTTAGAGAAATGTTTATGGACAGTAATCTTACACAGCTTGTAAACTTCCCAACAAGATTTAGAACAAATCAGACCGCCTCACTATTGGACTTGATAATGGTTAATGAACACTCTTTTATCAAACAAATTGACTACAGCCCGCCAATCGGAAAAAGCGATCACTGTGTTATTGAATTCAGTACCCAACTTCTTATAAAAAGACATATAAATAATCAAAAGTTGCAAAGACCATACCATTTGATCAATGCAGATCTTGCCACACACTTACAAAATGTGAACCCGAACTGTAACACAGAGGAACAATGGTTACAATTGCTGACAGCAATAAACGTCACCACGAACAAACATGCCCCGGAAAGACTTATCACTTGGATAAATAAAGACATTTTGAAACTTATCTCCAAAAAGAAAAAGCTCTGGAAGCTATATAAACAGACTAGACTAAATGAGGACTATGAAAGATACCGTGAAGTGAATAATAGATGTGTCTCACTTACAAGAAAGCAAAGATTTAACTATGAATCAAGAATTTTGGACCACGGTGAGAAGGGATTTTACTCATATATTCGGCAGAGTGTCTCCTTAAAAGTTGGCATACCTCCTGCTATGAGAAACCCGAATGGAGACCTTGTTAAAAACCCAGTGGACATAGCAGAAATATTTGGCAGTGAATTCCAAAGGGCATACTCTAAAACACAACCAATCGACCTCGGTACGCAGCTTCCTATTTTACCTAAACTTACAAATGAATTGAGTGATATTGAATTCACAGCTACAGATGTTACAAAAGTAATTGCAGGACTTAACACTCACTCATCACCTGGTCCAGATCAAATTTCATGCAGTATTATTAAGAACTCCAGCAATTTACTAGCCCAACCATTAACAGAAATAATGAACAGCACATTCCGCTCTGGTGTAGTGCCTCAAGATTGGAAAAAGGCCATTGCAACACCAATTTTTAAAAAAGGAGATAAGACTGATCCCAAAAACTTTCGACCTATAAGCCTTACAAGTGTAGTGGTGAAAATTATGGAAAAAATCATCTCTGAAAAAATTAATACATTTTGGCATAGGGAGGGAGTGATCTCTGCCAAGCAACATGGATTTGTCAAGAAAAGATCAACCATAACCAATCTACTGACATGTGTACGTTCTTGGTGCAATGATCTTGATAATAAACACCCTGTTGATATCATATACCTGGATTTTTAATGTGCCTTCAATAAAGTTTCCCATAAACACCTTCTTTTGAAACTTGAACACTTTGGAATAAGAGGACGGCTTCTAAGCTGGATTAGTAACTACTTGAAAAACAGAACATTCCAAGTTCGAATAGGTAACTCTCTTTCCAACTGTAAAGCAGTGACAAGCGGCATTCCACAGGGCTTGGTGCTCGCAGCAGGCCTGTTCGGTATGTATGTAATTGATCTAATTGCAATGATAAGATCTCACTCGGCCTTTGCTGATGATGGCAAATTATTTGCTAACCCTCTAGTAAGCTCTAATCAAATACAGGATGACCTTGATCGGATACTTGGACCAAAAACTGGTTATTAAGTTTGAACTTAACAAAGTGTTGTGTTTTGCACTTGGGAAACAATAACCCAAAATTACAGTACAACATTGACGGTTGTCCTTTGACCTCTACTAACTCACAAGCAGATCTGGGAGTTCAGATAACACACAACTTAAAATGGGATCAACATATTGCCAACATTGTCAAGAAAGCCAACTCGTTTGTTTACTTGGTTAAGAGGACCTTTCAAGTTGTAACAATTGACCTTTTTTTGATAATATACAAAACATACATAAGACCACTACTGGAATATGGATTCCAAATTTGGCGTCCATACTTTCATAAGGATATTGATCTTTTAGAAAGTGTACAAAGAAAGGCAACAAAAATACCGAAAGCACTTCGGCATATGAGCTATGAAGATAGATTAAAGGCATTGCACCTCACGACGCTAGAAGACAGACGCCTTCGTGGAGACCTCATAGAGACATACAAAATACTAACACATTGTTACAGCGTGCCAGAGCTTGAAGATATTTACATTAGGAAAGATGTGAAATCCATGTCAACTCGAGATCATCATCTCAGACTAGAACGTACACCAGTGAACTCACTTGTAGCTCACAACTTCCTAAGCAATAGAGTTGTGCAGACTTGGAATATGTTGTCCGATGATATTGTATCTGCACCAACTGTTAACAGCTTTAAAAATAGACTTGACAAATGGTTGATGACAAATAAGTCCTGCAAAAGAAATTAATAACGAGTGTGTGAATTACAACACTGTGTGATATGGTCATTATCAGCTAAATGCTGCTAGATCATTAACAATAAATAAATAAATTTTAGCCCCACTGTACTCTTACTTTGTACCCATTTCATTTTGACCGCGCGCGCGCTTGTTCGGGGGCGCTAGGGTAATGTTTGCACACGGGCGCCACATGGGCTAGAGACGGCCCTGGACATTGACATGCGGAATTTGTTCTTATGTTTTAAAAACCGCATGTATCAAGTCAATTAAGTGTTTAGGAGTCTAGACTCTAGCTAGCTAGTGAGACAAACCTAGGTTTTATTATAGTTTTTACATGTGAATTTTTTGGGGCTTTTAAATTATTCCTTTAACTAAAGATAATACCGGGAAAAAGTTAAAAGAAAGTTTATTATTGCATCTTTGTTAATACCTTTATAATATTATATTTAAAAATGAAACTAAAATATGTCCAGTAGATCTATTGTGGTAGACATTGATGTTCGATGGTACATATTTCTATTCTTGTGTTACATTGTAATGGTGAAAATTGTTTCAGTAGTTGTACTGACAGTTTGAAGGGAGGAGTTGCAGTGGTGGAAATTTGTGGTAGGCCTATTGACAGATTGTAGGGCATAAAACAGCTGATTTCTTGTGTAGAAATATATGAACATTAAATAAAATTGATGATAAATGGACATAGTTAGCATGCTGGTTTAATATCTAATACTATTTCTATTTCAACACAAGTCTATTGGTTATATTCAAATGGAATAATGGAACATTTCTTTCATAGCATAGCATGAGAATAGTAAAATAATCCTCTAACAAAACCTTGCAAGTTTTACTAGGACAAGGCTAATTATATCTTAGGATACCTTGAGATTGGCTCATGAAATACAATATTTTAATGGTGTATTTTCTTTGTATATGTAATATATATTCTTTTCTGATGATTAAAGTTTTATTTGAATGAAATATAGTAGGCATACGAGGGCTGCTATTTATGTATCTGGAATTAAAAAAAGAAACAAACATATATCATTTAATATGGTTTTATTGCTTTTCAAAATATTCGCCGCGATGATCGACACACTTTTCCATACACTGGAACCAATTTTCATAGCACTTTTTCCATTCTGATTGAGGTATCTCCAAAACGTGCATTTTCAACGCATCAACAGCCTCTTCGCGGCTCGAAAAACGTTGACCACGTAATTTGTTCTTCGCATATGGAAATAAAAAGAAATCGTTAGGTGCCAAATCAGGGCTGTACGGCGGATGACCAGTCAATTCGATCTTTTGACCCTCCAAAAACTGAGTTGTTTCAGCTGAGGTGTGACAGCTAGCATTGTCGTGATGTAATATGATTCTGTGTTGTCGGTTGTCCTTTCTTATTTCTTCAAAGACTTCTGGTAAACAAATGGTCGTATACCATTCAGAATTAACCGTTTTACGATTCTCTAATGGCACTGTAGCCACATGTCCATTAATTCCAAAAAAATAGGCGACCATTTGCTTCAAAGTACTTTTTGCACGAGTAACTTTTGTTGGTTTCGGCTCATCTTGGAACACCCACACCTTTGACTGTTGTTTAGTTTCGGGGTCATATGTATAGATCCAAGATTCATCACCTGTGTGGATATTATAAACGGCTTTTGACGTACCACGGTTGTATTTTTTTATCATTTTTTTGCACCAATCGACACGAGCCCGTTTTTGATCGATTGTCAAGTTGTGCGGAATCCAATGTGAACATATTTTTTTTACAGCCAAATGTTCGTGTAATATCTTATGTATGCTCGTCATACTTATGCCTAAGGACGCCTCTATCTCGCGATATGTAACATGACGATCACGCATTATTAGTTCCCGCACAGCATCTATATTTTGTGGGACAACAGCTGTTTTTGGGCGACCTTCTTTATTTTCATCCGTGAGCATAGACCGCCCACGATTAAACTCACTGTACCAGTGATAAACAGTGGTTTTTGATGGTGCTTCATCTCCAAAAGTTGCGGTGAGTTGAATAAAGCACTGTTGTTGATTTAGCCCACGCCGAAAATCGTAGTAAATCATTGCACGAAAATGTTCACGCGTTAAATCCATGGCAAATGACGACACGCAATTTTCAAAATGACGCCACAATGGAAAAATAATTGACAGTCACATGAAACAAAATGTATTCTTCAACCAAAGAGTTCTATTTTCAAATGTTGTAATTACTTTTTAAATATTGTTCTTGTAAGTGGCCAGTTCCGGATACATAAATAGCAGCCCTCGTAGTACAGTGAAGTCTTAGTTCTTACCCTTTACTTTTTATTACTAACAGATTTTTAGTTATTGCCAATGATGCTGATGTGTTGGTTATGAGAAATGAAAGAGAATAGGTATTGTTTTTTTATACACATTTAGTTCATAGGAAATAAATGATAATAAGTAAATATTATACTCTGTTGTTCATTTATGAATTAGAAGCAATGATTTTTGTTGAAACTTCGTTTTAGGAGCAAAATAGAGTACTAATCGAGTGTATCCGGAGATAGTAGGTAGAGTAGGAATTAATTATCAAAGAAAAGCGATACTGACCTTATAAGAGCGTCACGTTTTCTCCGCCTTGCTTTGGTTCGGTTTGCCACATCAGAATCAAATCCAACCACATAATAACAAAATGATACACAGAGTAAACACAGTGACTATTCGTAAATAAATGTACCGTATACTATCTTATAAATTAAACGCTGCTATCGCACACCCACGGCTAATAAGCCGACACAAACAGCACCAAATAGATTTTTCGACTCTCGTGAAACGTCAATAATCTGAACAGTTGTTGGATAGTTACGAGAAAATATTGAACTTTGTACAAGCGATGTAACTCTACTTTTTGGATATATTTGGGCTATTATTATTTAATTAAATATTGATTTTAATTTATCAACATACGAAAGTCCCATCACCGATATATACACTCGCTATACAGTTCACTGGCGATTTATGAGCGGGGCGCCCCCCAGCTCCTCCCGCCGCCCGCGTATCTTGCTTTCCCAATTCCCCAGGCTCGGACTGTATTCCATATTGTCTACCAGTTTAATGGTCAGGGTAGGTGCTAGGTATTTATAAATTAATAATGCGTACAATCACGCGACGTAATGGTTGATACAGTCGATTATTGCATTTTATTTATTTAATATCTTCAGAAATAGGATATAATGCACATGGTAATATCAATATTCTGAAGATAAGAAGTCATAATGACTTATGCAGGTGGGTGAAACTTTCGAACAAAAAAAAATTGGGTTCCAAATTTAAACGTAGCACCTAAAGTAAGTTGGATAATCTGTACAATTTTTAACCCTTTCTGTATGGGTGGCAACTATAGTTGATTTCGCGAAGTCAGCCCTGAATACGGGTGGCGACTATTGTTGATTTGAGAAAGGGTCTCCTTTAAGCACATGTATTTCCAAAACTATACCTTCCTCCTTTGAGTGAAAGCTTAGGATGTGAAGTCGATAAAACAGTAACAGTTTCAAAATATTTCCATAGATGGAATACAAATAAAATTAAATTTAAAAATCTCGTTTTTTCACTGGCAACTATTGGTGCCACCCGTATTGTGGGAAGACAAAAAGTTTAAACTCTAATGGCGGCAGTTAGTGTTGTACAAAAATAATTATCGTCGCGGTTTTTATGTGAGTATTATAGGTTTCTTGGCATAATTTGATATTTGCTATTTCACAACTACAATTAGGGTAATAAATGATGAAAATATTGGTTTTTCATGTATCAAATGGCCTGAGCCCACGCGATAGGTTTCAGCTGTCGTATGTACAGGGTGTAACAAAACAAAGTAATAATACTTATGTGTGTATGTATAAAGATGCGCGTCCACTGGATCGGAATCGGAGCGTACGCAGCGGACGGATTTGTTGCCTAAACCTTGTGGGTTAAATGTGTTTTATTGTTTTGTGTTTATTTAGCTATGTACAATAATTTTTATTGAAATAAAACATTTATTTGAGCTCATTTTTTTTTTTAATTTTTGGTATGTTTAGAGTGGAAGGTTTTGCACTTAAAAATTTTAACTTTAGTTTCAATTTAAAAAAAAAAAAAATATTTTTTTTTCTTCTAAGTCCGACCTCTTGTTACGTAGTTTAAGACATTCTCTTTGGACATAAGCACTGGTTAACAAAACGGAAGACAACTTCAATATCAAGAGGGGCACAGATTATAAATTTATCATAACGAAGCCAAAGTCATAGATAAAGTATTATAATAGATGTAGTCTTAGCCCGTCATCGCGTGGCCATTTTGTACTTATTTTCATACAAGTAGTGTGCTAAACGCACGCAATTTTCTTGAAAATATCTATTTGTCGATTATTTCGAAGCACTTTATGATACAGGAAAGAAAGTCAATTAGTTCATGATATCGATTAACTATGGTTCAAGTGATGAAAATCCGTAAACACACGTAAAAAGCTATGCAATTTTTATAGCCAAATTATTAATTGATGTGACATTTTTAGCACAATTGCCTTATATAGCACGAATAAGGAATTAATAAACTTATAAATTATCTTTTTAGCTTACAAAAATACCGATTGAAAAGCCCAAAAAACGTTATTCAAAACTTACGTATTTAATGTTAAATCCACGTGTTTGAGGCATTCTTTGACTATTCTTATGGTTAATTATTTAGCGGAACCACAAAACTCAACAATATCTAGCATTAAATGTTCACTAAAAACCTTAAATATGCCAACCGACTCAATTGTTATGTCCTAGTAAGTAGGACATAACATTACACGCTTTTGACGCTTATACACCGATATAAGGCTCTCTCTCAATGCCAGAGTCATAGATAAAGATGCCGACTTAAGTACCCCGTACACGGTAATTCAGCATGACCATTCATTTACGTGAATTACATGCTGCATGATGAACGCTCATTTTTCATCATGCAGCATGATAATTCAGGAGGATAATTCAAGAGTATAATAATGTTATTTACTAAACTAAAAAATACGTGGGAGAGCCATGCTTCGGCACGAATGGGCCGGCTCGACCGGAGAAATACCACGTTCTCACAGAAAACCGGCATGAAACAGCGCTTGCGCTGTGTTTCGCCGAGTGAGTGAGTTTACCGGAGGCCCAATCCCTTACCCTATTCTATATATATTCCCCTTCCCATCCCTACCTTCCCCTCAGGGGCGTCTTTCCCATAGGTGCAACGTGTGCGGTGCACACGGTCGCCGCGGTCCTAGGGGCACCGAGCGCCGCTCGCACTTGGCGCGCGCCCGCGCTGGCCGGCCGCCACGGCCCACGATTTATTGACCAACGTAAAAAAAAATCCAGTTTGCAAACATTTTTGGGTAATTTTTTTTTAAAGAAGGCAGGTCTCTGTAGCCCTGACGTCACTGCGACCCATGAGGATCTATTGTGACTCCTTCGCACTAGAGTATCATCCCCAACCCAATACTGCTCATAAATTGAACGATATGGTTGGGGTTGGTGCCACGAATTTCCTCTGTGGACGAGTATTCGTGGCGACCAAGGTGCTTGTTCCTGCTCTGTAGTAGAGCAGGGCAGTCGAGGAGAAGGTGAATAGGTGTTTCATCCTCCTCTTCACAGAATCTGCAAGTCCTAAACAGAATGGGTATTTGTAGCATAATTTTTGTGTAATATCCGAAGCTCTTCTTATATTTGTAGAATTATAGCAAAGCAAGGCGCGCTATTAGCGGCTCGGCTTTTGCAATATAAATATTATAATCTTTATTTTTCAACGTGAAATGAACCTTAAATGTGAAAAGCACAGTGATGTTTAATAAGTATATAACATGAAATTTAAAGTAAAATTGAAGTACTTAAGTTAAATTTTAAAAATAATTTAAATGAAAAACTTTTAAGTTAAATTTTTAAAATATTAACGTACTCGTTAACTTCCGTTAATAAGCAGAAGTCCGTTAATCGTTAATCCAATGCCTACTATTTACCGCACGGCACCGCGGCACGGTGCGAAAACAGGTTCAGACAGTTAGTATGAAACGACAAGTGCCGGGCAGCGCGGCGCCGCGGCACGGCAGCAGCGAAACAAAAACAATATTAGTCTATTATATTTTCAGGCGCATGCGAGTAAGAAGAGATTTGTTTCGTTTTATCATTTCATTACTCAGCGCCGGTGCTTATAGAGAGAGTGATTTGTTTATTATTATTATACGTTTATACGTGGGACAGCCATACTTCGGCACGAATGGGCCGGCTCGACCGGAGAAATACCACGTTCTCACAGAAAACCGGCGTGAAACAGCGCTTGCGCTGTGTTTCGCTGAGTGAGTGAGTTTACCGGAGGCCCAATCCCCTACCCTAATCCCTTCCCTATTCCCTTCCCTACCCTCCCCTATTACCCTATTCCCTCTTAAAAGGCCGGCAACGCACCTGCAGCTCTTCTGATGCTGCGAGTGTCCATGGGCGACGGAAGTTGCTTTCCATCAGGTGACCCGTTTGCTCGTTTGCCCCCTTATTTCATAAAAAAAATATAACTAACGTTAGACTAACGCAATGATATAAGTTACAACAAGGCCATATTACACATATTAACGGATTAACGATTAACGTTAACTTGCGTTAATTTGTCCGAAATGTAACTGTTTAACGTTTAACGAAGGTAACATTTTTTTTAACGGATTAACGATTAACGAATTTAACTATTTGATTAACGGTGCCCAGCTATGCCTATAGACTTCCTCAATAAATGGACTATCTAACATTGAAAGAATTTTTCAAATCGGACCAGTAGTTCCTGAGATTAGCGTGATAAAATATAGCCTATAGCCTTCCTCGATAATTGGGCTATCTAACACTGAGAAAATCATCAAAATCCGTTGCGTAGTTTTAAAGATTAAAGGGAACAAAGGGACATGAGGGCAAAAAGCGACTTTGTTTTATAATAAGTACTAGCTGCCCCGGCAAATGTTGTTTTGCCTGTTTACCCAGTTTTCCTGCTTTTCTCTTGAGGTTTTTCTGATTTTTTTTTGTCACGGAGCCCGAGACCTTTCCAACGAATGCAAAATCGTGGAAATCGATTCGTGCGTTCTGGAGTTATAGCGTCAGGAAGGAAACCCCGACTTATTTTTATATATTAGCTGTGATATTAGATAGATACAGATATGTATTGAAAGAAGTTACATATTAAAACACTATATTGAACAATAAAACTAAAACGTAAATTAATAAACTAATAAAATGAAATAAAAGAAATGCGAAAACAAGTTACCGCGTGGAGCTCTTTTTCTATTCTATTATTAAATTTCGAAATTCAGAACAGAAGAAAAAAACACATACCTATTATATCCGATAAGTATACTTATATTTTTTTAATTTATGTTTAGGCACAGAATATATATTAGTAGTAAGTACCAAGTTTAGGTTAAACATTTTAAGAAACATTTCAGTCTAAACTCTAAACTGCCAAAAATTAAAAAAAAAATTAGCTCGAATAAATGTATAATTTCACTAAAATATTTCACACACCATAATAACGGAAAATAAACAAAAAAAAAACTTGAGAGGTGTCAAAGGACACCCGGGCTTAGATAGGTATTATTTCTTATGTAAGTAATAAAAACCTGTATAGGGGAACTGAAGCAAAATTGTATATTTAAGGCAAAACTCGTCTTACATCAACAAATATAGCTTTACTATTAAATTTTTTATAGAATATCTTTATTATTATATATTATATACTTAATCACTCTATAATTCCTATTAATCACACAGGCCATTTTGCGTGTGAAGGTAAAATGGACCACGGTAAAGGGCAAAATGGTCCCAATGCATATGTCATTTGGGGAATACCTTTTACAAATAAATGTTGTGTACAACTAAACTACAATGTGCCTAGAGGAGACAAATCATGCACTGCACCGGTCTTTTTTGTTTTTAGGTTCTCATGAATAAATGTCACATTTTGAAGTTAACCGTTTTACCCCTTTCATTCTTTACATACTATATTAAAGTTAAAATCATGCAGAACACTGTGTCATATCATTAAATAGAAAATATTAATTACAACAAAAGTGCGGACTGCTCAAAAATTGTGTTTTTTACATCAAAATGTGAAAAAAATATTTAACCGCAATAAAAATCCGCTGTTCCGTATGACAGTTTCGCCGGCAATGACCGAGAACGGGAAGGGCCCGAGTAATTAGTAGCGTTACCTAGCAAATAGATGGCCCTAGTAGGTTTCAAGTAATTTGACCGTTCCGTTTTGCCTGCATGGTCCGTTTTGCATGCAGTTCCCCTAAACTCAAAAATAGACGTCGCTTCACCGCACTGTTCAATGCCAGAGAGGGGGAAAGAAACAAGCACTACCGCACGGCTTACAACTATTTAGCATTCTATTCCTTTTACTCTCCTAGCCCAGTGGGCCGAAAGAACGACACGACTGGCGAAAGATCAGGCGCAGGGCCGACTTTTTACATGCCCATCCGACGCATGGATCATTACTTGTCAGACGATTAGGTGATCAGCCTGCATTGTCCTAACCAATCTTGGAAATAAAATATTGTTTCCAACGCGAGAATCAAACCCACGACCACGCTAAATCACTGGACCACGGAGATCACGATACGTTCTCGTAAATACTTACCTACGTTTTTTGTATTAATTAAATTGAAAAAGTTATTATTTCATCATCATCATCTTATCAGCCTATATTCGTCCAAACGTTATTTATTAGCAATAAAATATTATATTATGGCAAAATATATTATTTGATTTATTAATTTTGCGCACATTAACAGTTTGTATGCCCTGTTCAAAGAAACGCATAATTTTTTTAAGTGTTCGGGAGCACCACCCTGGAACTGAGTTGTCCCATGGGCATGCCGATGACATGCCGATCGCGCGATCCGCTGCATTATTGCATGACGAAAAATTAAACCACTTGTAAATCAATGTACAGCACGTAGTTTGCATGTCATTCGCGTCATTCACTACAATAAACGATCATGCGTGAATTACAGCACGTAACTCATGTCGTGCTGAAAAATTAAAGAAGTTGTCATTCAATGTACAGCACGTGGTACAGCACGTAGTTTGCATGTAATTCGCATCATTCACTGCAATACACGATAATTCGTGCATTACAGCACGTAATGCATGTAATGCAGAATTACCGTTTAGCGTGCGCATTAGAACTGATGCTTGAACTGATGTTGAAATTTTTAAATTTGACGTATTATGTCGAAAATCGTCGCTAGGGTTGTTAACTTGTTATCTACGAATTTAAAAATATAACATATTCGCTGGACGTGTTTCTCTTTGGTCGTATCAAGGTCGTATTGTTGTTTGTGTTTTGGCACAGACAGACAGACAGACAGAGATACTTTCGCATTTACAATATTAGTAGGTATAGATTATGTGCACACTGCACAGCTGTTTTTGGGTATTTTGATTAATTAAGGGCCGCGCTACACCGGAATGGCAGCGGCGAGGCGAGCACTTTCAGCGCTGCCATTCCGGTGTAGCGCGGCCCTAAGAGGGGTACCACTTACCAGGGTTTTAAAAAGTTTTTAAATTTGACACAAATTTTGTTGACACCGCGCGCTATAAACTAAAGTCCACGCGGACGAAGTCGTGGGCAACAGCTAGTTATGAATAAAAACAATAATAATAAAGTAAGTATGATTAGTTCTGTTACAATAATGAAGTAAAAAATAAGACGCCATCTGTTTTCATATATTAGAATTAAAATGTTGATTGCATTGATATATTTTCTGGATGGAATATAGGCCAACACGGTACCTACACTCGAACTCCTTAGAAATGCAGTAGGAGTTCTATAAGATAAGATAGATTGATTATTATTATACCAAGTGATAATATTATTAAACATATTATTCTAACGTATTAAAAACTATAAACAAAAACATAATAACTAATTATAAGTATGATTAGTTCTATGTTACAATGAAGTAAAAAATAAAATCTGTTGAATCGTGGTTGAATCGTATTAGAACTAAAATGTTCATTGCATCGATATATTTCTGGATTTTTTATGATATTATACATAAAATATGTATATTTAAGATTTTTGAAATATTATTTTAATACACATTCAAGACCCAGGAACATTGAAAACTTTTTGTTCCGCCTGCGGGACTCGAACCCAGGACCCCCGGGATGAGCGCTGGCCACGCGGAATGCGAATTAATTTTCATCGATATTTTCATGGAAATAAGATATTTTCCCACATCAAAATGTAGCCTATGTCCTTTCTCAGACTCTAGAATAACTGTGTACAAAATTTCATTGCAATCGGTTCAGTAGTTTTGGCGTGAAAGCGAGACAGACAGACAGACAGACAGACAGAGATACTTTTGCATTTATAATATTAGTATGGATTATAAAGTGGCCCATTTATTATCCTGCATTGCAGTCCGTCGTGTAGGACTGCGAAATGGACATAGCTCACACATATGCACATTATACTGCTTTGCCGTCCATCTAGGGATGTGATATACTTGCAAAATTCAATATCAGGATTCAGGGCTTCTAAGTACGAGTACGTACGTACGTAGTAAGGAACATGCTCTACGTGGAAAATTAAGATGGTTTTGTTCATTTCATTGTCAACCACGTAGTGATTATAACACAGATTAATATAATATTATATTATGTAGCAACTAGCAAGCTGATTATAACTACTTTGTTCTCTTTAATCTTTAAAACTACGCAACGGATTTTGATGCGGTTTTCTTTGACAGATAGAGTGATTCAAGAGGAAGGTTTATAAGTATAATAAAATTCATTAAATAGTAGAGAAATACTGTTATTATTGGGGTTTCTAATGTGATGTCGTAAATAATTACATTTGTTTCCGCTTACATTGCAAACGCAGGCTGAACCCTACGAGATTTATCAAAGTAATGCTCCAAATTAGTATTGTATGGTATTGTACACATTGAAAAGGTCTACAGAAAACTCCGCGATAGTATGATATGTCTATCTCTTATGGATATCCCACAAAAACAGTTTTTTGTCATATTTTACTTTTAACGACAAATAATGGGTAATTTAAAATTTTCGAAGTGATTTTAACCAATACGGGATTAATCCTTATTCAATTAAACACTTTAAATACATTTTTGATTTAATATAGATCTATAGGGCCTTTTACAGCATATGGTATAAGTACTTAAATGAATATTTTCGAAGATAATTTACATATTTAAAAATTGCGAGACGTAGTTTTTGCGGCGTTACCGACCAATGCGGGGCACGGGTAGTAATCTATACATCTATACATATAAATAAAATTGGAGTGTCTGTTTGTAATATTAAAATAACCGTTTTTTACTACATGCATATGAATATTTAGACGGTACTTACACCAAAATAACAATTTTTAGAATTTTTGTCTGTCTGTATGTCTGTCTGTTTACGTTAGTAACATAGAATATCATTGGTCTGTTTGTTCCGGCTAATCTCCGAAATGGCTGGATCGATTTTGACGGGACTTTTATTGGCAGATAGCTGATGCAATAAGGAGTAACTTAGGCTTCTTTTTAACCGACTTCCAAAAAGGAGGAGAATAATTTTTTATTTTTTCTATTTTACACTTTGCTGACGCGGACGAAGTCGTGGGTAACAGCTAGTAATGAATATAAATCAAAACTGCTAAATCGATTTTCTTTATTTTGTCAGTGGCTATATATTTTATACCCGTGCGAAGCCGGGGCGAGTCGCTCGTAAATGAATAATATTATTCTCTTTGCTGTCAAGTGTCAACAAAATGTCAAAATGCAGTCCTGCTACCACATCACGCTCCTGCTTTCTAGTCTACACGGCAGTCCGCCTTTTACGAAAGACATATTACAGAACCTAATTTAGCCCGGCCGCACATTGTCCGAATTCTGATCAGAAACAGTTGAATTTCGCCGGACCGCCACCCCGCACACTATCCGAAATATCCTTCCGGCGAGTTCAAGCTCACTCGGCTCAGTACGAAATGTAAGAGACTGCGCGGACGTTCAACTGTTTCTGATTAGAAATTTCGGACAATGTGCAGCCGGGCTTAAACTTAAAGAAAATCCTACGAAAGACTAGGCGATATGGTCGAAAGCCAGCGACGTGGGCGCAAAGAAACACGGCAAGACGCCACGTAGGACGCCGAGCCACTCACTGTCCTATGCGGTGGACTGCAAGTGGTGGGCGGAGCTTGCAAACTTTGTGCAGGACTCAGGTCACGTCCTGCTCGGTGAATGGTGTTGCAGGCCGCATCCTGCATAAGCCGGCGGACTGTCGTGAAGGGGCCCTTTAAGGGGGCGACTAACCCTAAAGTGTCTATTTTTTAATTCATATTTATACTTGAAGATAAGCCCCGCATTGTTTCATTTTCTAAAATTAGATACTACACTATATTTCCGAGAATTCGATCTGAGCAAAAACACGATATCTTAAAATTTTCTCGATAGAAAAAAATCACAAAGATGCATCTAATTTTCACGAATTTTTCATTTATTGCCATAACCCTGCATTGAACTAAGTTAATATTTTAACACATTGTATAAAATTCTATCATTGAAAGATCGACCAAGCGGATTTTCAAAATGTTGTATATTTATCGAGTTATTGAGAAAAAACTAATTTGGCGATGAATACGCGTCGTCCTTTTTCATCTGGCATATGAAAGACGGGCGTGAGTGTGAAGAGAGAAGGACGATGTTTGATTTTTGGAGTTAGTCGCCCTCTTAAGAGATACTCTAGTGTGCTAGTGTCTAGTTATGGTCTAATGCCATCTCTTTTCCACACATTTTTTTAAGTCGTGACTCGTGTCCTACATAGTATCGAAAACATAGTATACCTAATCAGGGGCGTCTTTCCCTTAGGTGAAATGTGTGCGGTGCACACGGGTGCCGCGGTCCTAGGGGCGCCGAGCGCCGCTCGCACTCGGTGCGCGCCCGCGCTGGCCGGCGCGGCCGCCACGGCCCACGCTTTATTGACCAACGTAAAAAGAACTCCAGTTTGCAAACATTTTGTGTAATATCCGAAGCTCTTCTTATATTTGTAGAATTACAGCAAAGCAAGGCGCGCCATGAGCAGCTCGGTTTTTGCAATATAAACATTATAATGTTTATTTTTCAACGTGAAATGAACCTTAAAACACATAAATGAAGATTATATTATTTGGTGTAATAGTAAGTGTCCTATCGCTCGTTTTTTGAAAACAGGTAGTGGGAGGATTTGGATTTAGATGCCAAAAAGCACAGTGTTCTAATTTAAAAATAAACTGTGCCATGCTTGCTCTTCGGATGTAGAGAAGTTAAAGCTCTTCAATGAAATCGAATTAATACCAATGTTGTGATGATGTGATGTTTAATAAGTATAGAACATGAAATTTAAAGTAAAATTGAAGTACTTAAGCGATATAAAATTTACGTTTTGGGGTTAGGCTTGTTAAGGTCAGTCAAGACTCAAGACCACATCATGGTCAAAACCGAAAAAACTTCAATCTACAAACAAATAACAATAGACTTTGTTATCTATTTTATATCGGAGAAATTTGACAGTACCTATGTGATAACTTGATGTGCTGTTTCGTTTCGTTTCGTGTTCGTCTGGTGGAACGAAAGCAGCCACCGCTTAGAGTCCTCACCCTTAACTTAGCGGCCGGACAAACTGTACTTTTACTTTGTAGCCATTTCATTTTGACCGCGCGCGCGCTTGTTAAGGAGCGCTAGGGTAATGTTTACACACGGGCGCCACATGGGCTAGAGACGGCCCTGTACCTAATACCTCCATGTGTCCTACCCAGAGGCGGCTTGAGCAAGATTTCTGGTTATGGCCTCGCTATTAAGTAAATTAACTTTTTCACTATTCGTTCGTTTAACATACTATGAGTACCGTAACTAAAGTTGTTATTCGATAAAATATAACTATTAACGGTTGGGATGTTACTAAAAGAAATCGTAAACTTTATATCTAGCCCCAAACTCGTGCGGGCGCACGCTCTCGTGAGTTGAAAAATAGTATGTTTTAATATGGTATGGGCATTGGGCAGCGCAGGCGCGTGCGATGGAGCTCGGACGCGGGCGATGGACTGTTACACGCGCGGCGGAGGGCGGGCACCAGCGGAGACACGGCGCGTGCACACGTTTTTCGCAGTCGACGTTGTTTCCGTTGACGTCTTTTTGCCAAATAATAAATTAGTAAATTTAACACTGGTCAACAGTAGTTTTGTTGTAAAAGCTGTTTCTGTAAGAACTTTGTGCCCTGATCACATGTTTCTAAGAAATTTGCTTTCTATCAGCTCAGGTTTTTAAGATATTTCATTCCAAAGTTTCAAAAATCTCGAATTTTTGGCCGGTATAAATAGTCAGTAAGTACTCAAGATGCAACTCGGTCTCAAGACACGGTACAGATTAGAGTTCAGACAGTTATTTCTTTTGTGTGCGTAAAATGTTACTGTGTGAGTTTGGCGACAGTGCCAGTTTCAATGAAACTTACTTGCTATGCCCCTTCCTTTAGTGTTATAATATATTCCGTGGTTCAGGCTCTGTGATTGGTTGGCTGTCAAAATTTGGACCAATCACAGAGCCGAACCGCGTCTTGAGACCGGGTCGCATCCATAAAGTTAGACTGGGTTGCACTTGCACCAGAGGCGTGTGTAAAGTTAAAGTTAAATATGGCGTCCAAACACCCCATATTCTCATACGACATCTGTAAATTTTTCCGGTTATAGTTAAGGTTAAAGTTAAAGTTAGTTGGTGCATTTGTCATGGTCTTAATATACCTAGCGGAATAGAGCAACAATCTTGAGCTGTCAAACGAAACCGAAATTGGTTTCATCTGTGAGTAAAAATATGTGTAAGTACGTATACACCACTGACTTTTACACCCAATGACTTTTCCTTATTCATTGGTACATCAAGCATGATTGAACATGATTTCTATGAGATTAAATTGTCAACGTGCGGCACGTGCCGACTGGACGTCAAAAAAAGAGTGCTGCTGTTATTTATCACACGTCTCTTTTTACCACGCAGTGTTACTGATAGTTACAACTGACATCTCTCTTGCTCAGGCCTTTGTTTCTCTATTCCGCTAAGTATATTAACTTTATGGTCGCATCTTAAGTACTGACTATTTTAAATACCAGCCTAAGTTTAGGATTTGAATAATTTTACTCTTGAAATATTCGTGGAAGTCCGGAGAAGCTGTTTATATTAGAAAGGATGGATACGAAGTTCATCGGGTCATAGTTAAGACCAATATTATATTAACACTCAATATATTTTTATTTCATGTGTAATTTTTTTTTAAAATTATGCATTATAAAATAATTGCTGGGTAGGTAGTCACAATTCGAATAATTTACAGTAACGTGCAACGCCTTTTTTTCTTCTCTCTTTCATCCATTTTATTTTCGTCTTTATTTTTACCCTTGGACCGATTTTTAATGGAGTTTGGGGAATTCTTTTGGCGTTTCTTAGGGCTTTTATCTGGCTTAGGTCGCGAATGCTCTGGCTTAGAACTGCTACGGCGGGGCTGTTGGGCTGAGCTTGTGCTTTTCACTCCCTTGTGTCTCTGATTGTGTGTGCTGCTTGTTAACTCCGACGCACAGGATTTCGGACAAGACTTTGGAGCTGTAAAAGAAAAAATGTCTTAAACTATGTAATACAGATTAACGTTAAGTTAGAGGTGCCAAAGGTAGGTTCCAAAAAAACTTAAAAATAAACATTGTCCCTACTTTAACTTAGAACCTGGGGTGGCTCATCAGTCCTATGTTTTAAATTTTAATAGCCATATTGTTACTAAGTATGTTAAGGTTACGCTCAAAGACCGAAAACGCTCAGTGAGCGAAAAAATGGCTCACAACGCGTTGTGGTCTTAGTGAAACGGCCACGACGCGAAATTCGCATCGTGGTCCTAGTGAAAACGGTCACGAGTCACGACGCGTTCTGGTGATCACAGAAATACCACAAAGCGACAGGGGCGGATCTTGAATTTGTGGGGCCCTGGGCTAATACTGCTTAGGGGCCCTACCTAATTACTCAACTAATTGCCATTTTGACAATAAACGGTTTTCTGTAGTGATGTAGGTATATTATGTTAAGTACAGCAAGAAAATTTTTAATTTATTTATATGGGCTACTAGACGTTCCGCGCGGCTTCGCCCGCGTAATTTAGGAATGTCATGGAAACCGTAAATTTTTCCGCAAATAAAGAAATATATGTCCTTTCACGTGGTCTATTTTTCATGTGTGCCAAATAACATAAAAATTGCTGTAGTACGTTTAAATAAGCCCTTTCAAATAATTTCCCCCGTTTTTGCTACACTTTCCTCTATTTCTTCGCTCCTATTAGTCCTAACGTAATAAATTATAGTCTATAGCCTTCCTCGATAAATGGGCTATCTACCACTGAAAGAATTTTTCAAATCGGACCAGTAGTTCCTGAGATTA
Organism: Aricia agestis; assembly: GCF_905147365.1. Classification (NCBI taxonomy): domain Eukaryota; kingdom Metazoa; phylum Arthropoda; class Insecta; order Lepidoptera; family Lycaenidae; genus Aricia; species Aricia agestis. The sequence continues at coordinate 11,243,006 of NC_056428.1, read as the reverse complement.
GCGCGTTCAAACTAACAAACAAACTGCAAATTCTTTTATTTGGTCATCGCGCTGTAGCTCCTTTGTTAAATCAAAATTTATCGAAAGAACTGATAATTAATAATGACATTGTTGTACTGTATTTGTTTTCTATATACGACATCCTGGAGAAAGAACGCTCTGCTCCCCGTGTATTATATTTCTCTATGGCTCTGCTTCACAGCTAGTGATCAGCATCGTTAAAAAATCTTTAAGATGGTATAGTAGTTTGGGAAAACATCAACAAGTTTCTTTTCATAAATTAGCCAAAAAATTTCACTGCAAGAGGTGTAAGACTCTGTCTTAGACTGCAGTAAGTAAGATTTTAACTGAATGCACTAATTCACTAAATGCATGCATGCGTCTACGGCATTTGGATAATGCGCCAACCTTATGATCGGTTTTTCTTATTCTAGATAATTTTTATTATTGACAATATCGTCGATAATTAGTTTCAGTTCGGTTGGGGGCCCTCTGTATTCGCGGGGCCCTGGGCTGCAGCCCAAAAAGCCATATAGTAGATCCGCCCCTGCAAAGCGAAATTCGTGTCGTGGCTGACGTGCTATTCGACCACAACGCGTTGTGGTAATCGAGAACAGCCATGACGCGTTCTGAGCATTTAAAAACAGCCACGACGCGAATTCGTATTGTGGCCCTAATGAAAACGGCCACGACGCGTTCTGAAACCAGGTTAGTTACTCAGGAGTAACTTTATAGCGCCAAAGTGTGTGCGCAATACACAACAGCACTCTGGTTTCAATGAAACTAGGCCAGTTACGCAGGAGTAATTTTATAGTGCCCAAGTGTGTGCGCAATACACAAGAACACGTTACGCAGGAGTAACTTTAAAGTGCCCAAGTGTGTGCGCAATACATAAGAGCACTCTGGTTTCAATGAAACCAGGCCAGTGGAGCAGAAGTCATTTCATAGTGCCCAAGTGTGTGTGCAATATATAAGAGCACTCTGGTTTCAATGGAAACCAGGCCAGGTACGCATGAGTTATTTTATAGTGCCCAAGTGTGTGAGCAATACACAAGAGCACACTGGTTTTAATGAAACCAGGCCACTTAAGCAGGAGTAATTTTATAGTGCCCAAGTGTGTACGCAATACACAAGAGCACTATTCTTTACTCTCATAACCCAATGGAGCGCTGGCGAGAGATCAGGTGCAGGACCGACTTTTACACGCGCACACACGCGCACGTGGGCACTATAAAATTACTTCTGCGTAACTGGCCTGCTTTCATTGAAACCAGAGTGCTCTTGTGTACTGCGCGCACACTTGGGCACTATAAAATTACTCCTGCGTAACTGGCCTGGTTTCATTGAAACCAGAGTGCTCCTGTGTATTGCGCACATACTTAGGCACTATAAAACTACTCCTGCGTAACGTGTTCTTGTGTATTGCGCACACACTTGGGCACTATAAAATAACCCTACGTAACTGGCCTAGTTTCATTGAAACCAGAGTGCTTTTGTGTATTGCGCACACACTTGGGCGCTATAAAATTTCTCCTGCGTAACACGGCCTGGTTTCAGAATGCGTCGTGGCCGTTTTCATTAGGGCCACAACACGAATTCGCGTCGTGGCTTTTTTAAATGCTCAGCGGGGCTAAAATGGTCGCTTAGAAGAAATATGATATGATTCATTTTTCTAAAATCGCAAAATGCAACTCTGCTTGCAATTCATTTCTGTATTTTTGTACTGATTTAACATTTGTCAGTTTGACAGTTTTGACAATTCATTTGCTGAATTGATTGAGAGAAATTGCTAAATGTGACCATTTTAGCCCCGCTGAACGCGTCATGGTTTTACTCGATTACCACAACGCGTTGTGGTCGAACAGCACGTCAGCCACGACACGAATTTCGCTTTGTGGTATTTCTGTGATTACCAGAACGCGTCGTGGTCGTTTTCACTAGGGCCACGACGCGAATTTCACTATTACCACAACGCGTTCTGAGCCATTTTTTCGCTCACTGAGCGTTTTCGGTCTTTGAGCGTAACATACAATGTGTCCCGACACCGGTGTCCGATCCTTTAATGTCGTGATCTATGGCATATTTTATCGACAAATTGGCCCTCAAATTTTTTTTCTCTATCATGGTTGTAAAATGGCAGCCATTTTAGTTTTTCTCGGGCTTTCACACTGACCAAAACTGCTCTTGTAAATATCCTATGAAGATAAAAAAGGTCTCATTTGATAGCTAAATTTGTGGACTACGCTTTCACAGGCAATATGTTATAAATTTCGCGGAATTAAACATAGAAAAACCCAAGTTTAAGATAAAAATTCGTATATTTTTTATTAATGGCTTTTTGTTGTTTTTTTCAAAAGTTGGAGAAAAAATAATTTGAAAGTCAATTTGTCACTAATATAAGCCATACATCATGAGTTCAAAATTTTTTCTTCAACTTTTGAAAAAAAAAATTCTCTGGCTTCAGTTCAGTGGTCAGATTAGTAAATCTGACCACCTCATCATAAGAAAATCATTATAACTTCTAAACTATCTGACTTAGAGAATTGAAGTAAAAGAATTTTAGAAGATGAAAACTTCCTCTATCTATTAAAAATAGAGGAAGTTTTCATCTCATTCCAGTCCAGTCCAATCCATTCATTTTAATCTCCTAGATTTTCCATAAAAAGCCATTAATAAAAAATACACATTTTTTTTCTTAAACTTCGGTTTTTCTATGTTTAATTCGACGAAATTTATAACATATTGCCTATGTAAGCGTAGTCCACAAATTCAGCTATCAAATGAGACCTATTTTATCTTCATAGTATATTTACATGTGAAGTACTGGTCAGATTAGTGTGAAAGCTCGAGAAAAACTAAAATGGCTGCCATTTTACACCCATGAGAGAGAAAAAAAAATTGAGGGCCAATTTGTCGATAAACTATGCCATAGATCATGACATTAAAGGATCGGACACCGGTGTCGGGACACATTGTATATACTTACATAAATTAAAATTGAAGTTGCAGTCTCATTACAGCGAAATTCGAGGCAAAGGCCCTACGGCCAACAGATCATAAAAATTTCCTATAATACATAGAAGAAACAAGGGATATATGATATTATATCATATAATATATCCCATCAAAAATATTTTCATGTAAAAATGTTGCCAAGACGAGAACATAATATAGTTCGTGGTGTCAAAAAGTAGTGAGATCTTACATACTCGTACTTAGCCCTAAATCTAAAAACCTTCGTTTTATGCGGGCTCTACACTCACGGCGCGAATAGGGATGATGACAAGGTCAAAGATTAGCGAATTTTGTAAATAAAAAAAAGAAATCACGGTAAAAAATAAGTGTTCCCAAAATTTCAGCTTGATAGCATTTGTATTTTTTTTTTGTTATGCGCCTTTAAAGTTGGATATTCAAGTCGATTTTTTTTTCAATTAAATTTATTCAGAGTCATTCTTTCAACGATGTTTCTATTTTTTTAAGTGTCTTTCAATTACCGATAAGAAAAAAAATTGTCATCATGCCTATTGCGGCCGCGATTCTCAGGTGCTACGCGCCGTGAACACGATGCGTACAATACGATACGATACGAAGACGCGAAGCGCAAACAACAAACGAGGGTTTCGCGGCTTCGCGTTCGGGCTTTGCGGCTTTCCCCGTCCGTTGTCGGTTTATTGGCCCGCGACATTTTGATAAGCACACTATGTAAGAGCAGCGGCAACAATGACTTCAACGTCCATTTTACTCAAATGCGCGAATGTAAGAGCGCTTACAGACGAGCGGCACGTGTCGGCGGCACGCGTCGGCGGCAGTTGACGGCAGACGACGGCACGTGTCGGCGGCAGTCTACGGCAGTCGGCAGCACGTGTCGGCGGCAGTCGACAGCAGCCGTCGACCTTGCAGTTGTGACGTAGCGCGTAAAGGTAAAGGTCCACAGGTCGGTATCGTACGCAACGGACGTCTCGCATCAAACGGATATTTTTTTTACAGTACGTCCACTGTATCGGCAGCGTACGGATTACCGACTAGACAGTATATTTATCTTCAAATTAGTCCAAACAAAGTTTCTAAGTCAAAATTTCTGCTTTCGACTATTCCATTCACACCCCTCTTTTGAGCATTTATTTACTAGGCTATTCGATAATCCGTACGCTGCCGATTCAGCGGAAGTACTGTGAAAAAATTATCCGTTTAATGCGAGACGTCCGTTGCGTATGGTACCGACCTGTGGCCGCTTACCTTTAGGCGGTACGTCACAACTACCTAGGGCCTACCTAGGCCTAGAGGCCTACCACCACCTCTATTATCGACACCGTTTGACAGATAAGCAATAATTACTTTAACGTCAAGCTAGCGATCTTAAAAAAGTTGATATTTCACAGCGGATTTAACAATATTTTGCATTTTTACCGTTATTTAACTGGTACTTGATTTTTTAGTAAAATTATATTTAAAAAGTGAGTACGGTAATGTTATTGTAATCTTACAACAAAGTTTTCTGGAAACATAATCGTTTTAGGAAAGGTCGTGGTAGGTCCCCAGGTCGACTGCCGCCGACACGTGCCGCCGACTGCCGTCGACTGCTGCCGACACATGCCGCCGACACGTGCCGTTCGTCTGTAAGCGCTCTAAATGCGAAGATTGCGAGTGTAGAGGGCCGTATTTATCCGGGTCGTGTTCGTGGCGCGTAGCGTCCGTGAACCGCGGCCGCAATTCGCGCCGCGAGTGTGGAGCCCGCTTTATACATAATTCGCGGCAAAATACTTGACATAATGTATCAACCGCACGAGAAGAATCTAAAAACTCTAGGTAGTGCCCTTGCGCTTCGCTTGGCTCGTCTTGGCGGGGGCACTACCGTGCCGCCAGATATGTAGTCTCTACAGCCTCGTTACGGAATAAGAGAAAACCCGTAACTCGTAAGTGCAATTACAACGTGGCTTACCAATGTTTTTTTAACTTAAAGAATTTCGCAGCATTTACAGCATTTCCTCTCCTTTTTCTTCTGTCCCACGCTCGTTCTCGATGCTTTTCTAGCACCACTAGCGGACGGAGCACAGCTGTCGTGTACCGATCTTTTTCTCTCTGTTTCTTTCTTTTTCTTCGAGCAGCAGCTAGATTTTTTCTTTTCTTTCTGTTTGTCACTCTTGTCTTTCTTGCCCTTCTTGCCTTTCTTGCTTCCGGATGACACGATAGAGACGGCGCTTCTACATCCCGGTCGCACACTCTTAGATCTCGAAGTTTCTAGACATTTTTCTGGATTTTCGCACGGCTGCGGCTTGGGGTTGCAAGATCCGGGGGGACAGGAGCCCGAGGACGGCGTACACGGTGGATGCCTGGGCGCCATTTTTTTCAGTTTTGTTCTGGAAAAAAACATATACTTGCTTAATAAATATTACTCAATTTGGCACCCACCTCAGACTTGCCTCAGACCAGCATAGTTTATCCGCCACTTAATTTTCACATAAAAATATAATAATATATTATCATATTATCATAAATATATATTACAATAGAATCACTTACATTGGAACAGTGCCACATTACAAACTTGAGAGGAATACTCCACGCTGTCAGAAAAAGTCAGAACTGCATCAAGAATAGTCTTACACATTTTCAAACCATTAAAAAAAACCGGCCAAGTGCGAGTTGGACTCGCCTATGATGAGTTCCGCAGCAGCAATAAGGCTTATTTTTATGAAATTAAAAGGTTTTTGATTTATTTTTATATTTTAGTTGATTTAATGAAAATTAAATTGAGGTTTACCATTTATGACGTAAAAAAACTACTTGCTAGATGTCGTTCAAACCAATTTTCGTTGGTAGTTTTTAAAGTAAGGGCTCCATTCCACCGCGGCGCACGGAGAGGCTACGCATGTGCGTCAAGCTTCGCTTTGTAAGAAAATATATAATGTGACTGTATCCACTGCAACCCATGGACACGCTACGCACGAATTGACTCACGTAGCTTGCTCGAATATGGTGCACACGTAGCTCAACGCTGGCCATGCTACTCATGCTATATATCAGTTAACTAAAGCTGGCACGTTCACAGTGCTCACACTTATGCAATTTCACTAAACAGTATGTTTAAAATATAATTATCGTACGGTTTCGAACCCTGGCCGCGCGCCGATCACACGTTACCGACTTGTAATATCACGCTGTATTTATAAACAGTAGCATAAGAAAAACAATAACTGTCCCCTTCGAGCTCATAAGATAGACCGCACGCGAGAGAGACGGGCAGACTTTTTATGATGCGTATGCAGTACGACGTCACGCCACGCGCTTATTCACAGACACTACACAAGCGCAATGTTTAAATGTGTTGATCGTCCCAGCTCTTGTTAACTGACCTGTATGCACGGGATACACTGAAGCGTGTACATAGGCAGTGGAAACGTTGACCCACGTAGTCAAAGAAATAAATCCGTGCACGTCCACGCGTGCGCGTGGCCGTGTACAACGTGCGCTGCGGTGGAATGGAGCCTTAATGTAGGTACTATCAGAGAAGTTGATTCATAGGCAGATGGCGGACCTACGTAAAATGGTCGAGTTATGTCAAACCCAGCCGACAGATGACGACTTACTTCGAATTGACATAATAGACTACTTGACCTATATTCAATTTCATTGAACAAATCTGGGGGCACGGGAGTGCCCCCGCCAAGATGAGCCAAGCGAAGCACGCAAGGGCACTACCTACCTTTTCTCGAAACGTTTCGTCGTATTTTTGAACCCTCGTAACTTTGGTTTGAATGATGCCAGATAGATGAAATTTTTAAGATATAATGACATGGGTATAGTTATTAAATGCGCAAAGTTTGAATATCGTAGCTATTATACTTTAGATTTTATAGGTGTCCAAAAACCCACAATTTGGTCACTCACTCACCGATCATCAAAACTGTTAGGGTACTTCCTGAAGTCTAATGGCCGTTCCCAATATTTGATCTATCTCTGGTAGAGATAGTAATAGCTCACAATTCACATAAAATATATGTCTCTAATGTCTAATGTAAGCTATTCCTATGTCTAGTAGGGCCAAACCAGAGATAGATCAAATATTGGGAACCGCCGTTAGAAAGCTGAAATTTGGTATGTAACATAATATTAGTACTTACTGAAACAACAAAAAAATTATCAAATCCAACTTAACCTATATCCGTACCAGTATAGAGCAAAATTAGGCAAAAATTTGTGTTGTATGTATGGGAGCCCCCCTTAATTTTTTTTTATTTTAATATTATTATTAAATATTAAAGTAGACATATAACTAAGAACTTTGAGAAAAATTCAAGTACCTACCTGTTGCCATTATTGATATAAAGCAAAAAAGGCCAAAAAAATCACGTTTGTTGTATGGGAGGGGCTCCCATACAACAAACGTGATTTTAATATTAATTTTACCTTATATATTAATTTTATTTTGTTTTTAGTATTTGTTGTTACAGGGGCAACAGATATACATAATTTGTGAAAATTTCAACTCTCTAGCTATTAGCATTCCTGAGTTACAGCCTGGAGACAGACAGACAGACAGACAGACATACAGACAGATGGATAGACGGAAAGACAACGAAGTCTTAGTAATAGGGTCCCGTTTTTACCCTTTGGGTACGTAAGTACGTAAGTTCAAAGAATAGTCGTAGTCTTAGCATTTCTTTGCAAATATTTAATTAATAAGAGTATTTCATTAATTATAATAATAATTATTATAACTATCAATCTACATATTTCAAGTTTACAAACTTGAAACAGATTGATCAGGAATTTTTGGATAACTAATATAATAGGTCTTAAAATATATATTTTTATGCAAACAACTTCGGTTTACTTACGGTTAGTTAAAGACAAATAATATTACTACGAAAGTTAAACGTCTATATACCAAACATCTTTGCGTTATCGATAGCGCAATGCAGATGCCCAACAGTGACATCTCTTGTTGATTAGAGTGCATTAACAAGTATATGAAACTGTTCGTGCTAGCTATACCGCGATGTAGACGACCAGCAGCGACATCTATTATTATCAAAAGGAAAAAATAGCAAAAAATCACGTTTGTTGTATGAGAGACCCCCCCGAAATATTAAATTTATTTTGTTTTTAGTATTTATTGCTATAGCGGCAACAGAAATACATAATCGATGAAAATTTCAACTCTTTAGCTTCTACTGTACTTGAAATACATCCTAGAGACAGATAGACAGACAGACAGACGGATAGACGGACCGCGGACAGACATCGAAGTCTCAGTAATAGGGTCCCGTTTTTACCCCTTGGGTACGGAAACATAAAAATAAGGTGAAAGTTTATAATTTATATTAAGATAGTCTGTAAGTCACGACGGCCGTCGCTAGATGCATGAGTTGGTACGACTAATATTATATATTCTGTGGCATGAGATACATCCAAGATAGACAGACAGACAGACGGATAGCGGACAGACAATGAAGTCTAGTAATAGGGTTCCGTTTTTAGCCTCTGGGTACGGAAACCTAAAAGAAATACACCAAAAAAAAAATAGCCAAGTGCGAGTCGGACTCGCGCACGAAGGGTTCCGTACTGTTATATAGCGAAAGTAGGGGAAAAAATTGTGTTTTTGTATGGGATTATTATTTTATTTACTTATTTATTTATTTTATTTCAATTTAATTATCAACGTACTTATATAATTGAGGATTTTATGAAAATTTCAAATGTCTTTATGTTGCCATTATGGAATACGAGCCGTAAAGGCCAAAAAAATTACGTTTGTTGTATGGGAGTCCTCCTTAAATATTTACTTTATATTGTTTTTAGTATTTGTCGTTATAGCTGCACCAGAAATACACAATCGGTGAAAATTTCAGAAGTCTAGCTATAGCGGTTCTTGAGTTACAGCCTGGAGACTGACAGACGGACAGACATCGAAGTCTCAGTAATATAATCAGTCCCGTTTTTACCCTTTGGGTACGGAACCTTAAAAAATGAACTAAAAGAAAAAATAACGTAAACCAGCTGCTTATGAGCTTACAAAAAGAAATGAAATCCCATCAAAAACATTTTCATGTAAAAATGTTGCCAAGATGAGAACATAATATTATAGTTATTCGGCGTGTCAAGAAGTAGTGAGATCTCATGTAGAGCCAAGTTTCTAACCTTACATACTCAGCCCTAAATCTAAAAACCTTGATTTTACACTAAAGCGCTGCAAAATATTTGATAACAATATAATGTGTTAGCCGCACGAAAAGAATCTAAAAACTCTACACATTAGCCAAAATCAGTGGCTTGGCCATTTTGTTATTCGTCAGGGCTTTGAACTTAATATACCTACCGTAACTAATATATATATATATATATATATATATATATATATATATATATATATATATATTTGATGATAAGGGTGAAATACGGTTTCCTAGGCCAAGTTCTACTAGACGCAGATCCGTCAACTGCCTATGAAGTATGAATCACTTTCTTCGATGGTACATCATATATTTTTTTAGACTTATCATATTAATACTTTAGAAGTTGGAAGGGAGGACACACATTTTACTACTTTGGAAGAGTCTCTCGCAGTTTGCGAGAATTCAGGTTAGAAAAAAATTATGTTAGAAACCTCAATATGATTTTTGAAGACCTATCCATAGATTAAATGAAAAATTTCGCAGCAGTTTCAGTTGTACAACTAGAACAAAAAAAATTTTTATGGTGACCCCTAAAATCTATACTTTTTTTACTACTTAATAATATAAAGCGGAAGAGTTTGTTAGTTTGTTTGTTTGAACGCGCTAACCTCAGGAACTACTGGTCCGATTTGAAAAAATCTTCCAGTGTTAGATAGCCCATTTTTTGAGGAAGGCTATAGGCTATATTTTATCACGCTAATACTAATAGGAGCGAAGAAATAGAGGAAAATGTGGAAAAAACGGGGGAAATTATTTAAAATTGCTTATTATCTTAAGAAACTACTGGATCAATTTTTATATTACTTGGCACACATGAAGAATAGGCCACGTGAAAGGACATAGGTTTCCTTTTTTTTTTTTGCGGAAAAATGTACGGTTTCCGTGACATCTAAATTACGCGGGCGAAGCCGCGCAGAACATCTAGCTTTTATTAATTTTTGTATCAAAAGTCGGTTCACAGACTACATCTATATACCAAGTTTCAATAGTACCTATAGCTCTTATAGTTTCGGAGAAAAGTGGCTGTGACATACGGACGGACATACAGACAGACAGACAGACAGACATGACGAATCTATAAGGGTTCCTTTTTTTGCCATTTGGCTACCCGGAACCCTAAGGGCGTTCGCTGCGTTGAGCGTGTGCCCGGAGCGGCTGCCCGTCGCGGGCGCCCGCACCGTGCGCTTGCCATAGTAATCGTGCGACGGCTGACCCGCTCAACGCAGCGCTGCTCTATGGGATGACATGAAACGAGCACGCCTCGCGGGTGGCCGCGCCGGCCGCACGCTTAACGCAGCGAACGCCCTAAAAACGCTGCAGCGGAGCGACAACGTGTCACACGAGTCACGACACGACACTTCTCATGGTTGGTAGAGTTTCACGTATGACGTAGTAATGCCGGGCGAGTTTAATCTCCTAAAACTTTCTATGCAACTAGTTTAGTTTTAAAAAGTTAAAACATAGTTAAAGTCACACGACAGACAAAGACAGCGGACTTAGGAGTTAATGCGCTGCATTTCAAGGTATTTCACCTCCGTAAGTAACGCCATCTAGTGATAATACTAGTGACTGGCCTGTTATGTAAGGTAGGCAAGACTTTCAAAGGTTACATACTGGTTATAGGTTATCCAGAAAGTGTAGTGGCAGATAAAAATGCTGGAGCTAAAATTTTGTGGGCATAAAACGTTTAGGACTTATTATTCATAGTTAAGTTCAATATTTATAAAGGATGTCTACAATAATATTGTATCCATAGTTTTGTAAGCTTAGTCCACAGAAACTTGTCTCTAATGCAACATCTCAAATCTAATATATTTGGTTTCTTACCCATATTAATTTTGCTACATAATACTGAGTAATTTTTCCATGATGTTTTTTCCGTTTTTTCTTTTGGCCTGACAGTTTAACAGGTGTCACAAGTTTATTCTTTTTCTAGATCTGACATAAATATTCTTCTTTACGATAACAAAGGAGGTGATACATAAGCATAGACATCCACAAAACCTCTTTCATAATTCTTAACCAACTTCCATAAAGGAGGAGGTTTTATGTTCGGTTGTGGATTTATTTTTTTAATAGAGTTTTAAAAGATCTTTGGTTTTAGTATTATACATTGTTAAAACATAATCAATAGACGCGATAGTTTTTCCGTCAAGTGTACCACAAAATGTTTAGGATGTGGGATATATTAGGGCTCGCTTCGCACGCCCTGGCGAGCCCTGATAATATAATAAAACAGCAATTATTAATTTTTAAATAAACTTTATTCAATTTTTAATATACATTTATTTTATATTATATGTGATAATTATAATTACTTCATAGTATTCATAAAACATTTTAAGCATTAAAATAATCTTGCTTTCTAAATTCGTATTTCAAATAGCGCCAAAATAAGTAACACGTAGAAAGGAATGTTAACTGCTTATTCTATATCACATCGAATACATAGCGTCCCACACTCCCACCCTTAAACAGTATTATTTTAATATTGCACTCTTGTGCATAGAATCTGTATGATACTATGATACTTTATAATAATATATTGTAGAGGCAAAAAATTGTTTCGAAATTGGTTCTTCACGCAAAAACTACTGAACGGATTTTGGTCGACATGGTAGTTGTAGATCAATTCTCTAAATATTATTATGCTACTGTTAAACTATATTATTATGCTATTAACAAATATTATTATGCTACTGTTAAACTGGTGAACTCAAAAATAGTTTTTCTGAATTATTACATTAACAAAACTGCACAAAAATAATACTGTTTAGGGCGGATTCGACCAAACTGGAGTAAAATTTTACTCGAGTATAACTGTTTCCTGATCTAAGAGTAAGCTGGTTTTGCGTTTTTCCAACTTCTAATCCAAGAATGAGGTAATAACACGGGAGTAAATATTTACACGGGCTATTTTGGTGGAGTAAATATTAAACAGAATAGTTGCACAACGGGGTGTCAACTGTCACGGTCGGTGTCATTGTGAACTATAATTGACATTTTATTTCATACTCTTTGAGTAACTTGGTAAATGCAAACGATAATACCCTAGAGTAAATTAAAGGAGTAAAATTATTCTCATGATAGTTATACTCGTGTAACTTCAAGTTTGGTCGAATCCGCCATTACACTGGCGAGAGTCGAGCCAATTTTATGGCAACTATTTCTAACGTAGCATAGTGATATTAATTTTTCAATAGAAATGCGATTTAGAAGTATATTGTGCTTCTGTAGTGAAAAACGTCCGTATCAATAAAAATATTAACACACTTGCAAGTTACACGCACATACTATAAGTTTTATCCGTGTCTGTTTATTTGAAAAGTGACAGTACCAAATTCTTTTTTGTTAAGAAGGTATAGTCTGTCAAAAAAGTTAAGAAAAAGTGGCAACATATCATCCCTTTTTTCTTAGATTGATTTGAAAGGGCTTGAAAAGCATTTTAAAATTGCACTATGATGTTACCACTTTTTAATTTCTTCACTTTTTACAGACTATAAATGTGAAAAAATGTGTTGTTTGTTTTGGCTAAAATAATAATTTCTGAAAATTAAAAAGGGATACATTTACTTAACTTATTTAACGAGAGTAAATATGATTTTTACATCTTACTTGTGAATATATTTTGTTAATTTAGAATATTTTTTTAACACCAAATTTAGAGAAACAAAATGCATTCAACCAAAATTTTATTACGAACAGTCCGAATTTTAATACTGATTGTATGCTTAAACTTTGAAGTCATAGCTTGCAATTTCAAAGAAGATGTAATATATAAAATTGTAAATATAGTGACAGTTATAGCATTAATAAAGTATTGTCTCACGGGCCACGGCTATGGGTGTTTATGCATCTATGTAGTAGTGCGGACAGTCCTTCAGTTGTCTTTCTTCGATGTTGATTCTTGATAGCTCGGCGGTTGATCCTGAAAAGAGAAAACAAAAATAAAATAGTTTGTAATTTTCATGCACATGGTAGCCCAAAATATAAAGGGAGTTGTAAGTATATAAGAACATCAATCCCCATTTAGATTTTAACACAGACACAGAAGAGCAGATAAGCAGTTACATACTAATCTTAAGATTAAATTGCACTACTACAAATCATAATAATATTATAGAGTATGTTACATGTAGTATGCTCCGATTTAATCACAATACGAGTCAAATATAAGATTATTAGTTTACATATTATTTTAGTAACTTTTACTCTCTTTTATGCTAAACAAATATTTACAAATTATTGATAAGTACACCAATTGCATACCTATAGCCTCTTTTGTGATTATCTTGAAGTTACAAACCTATTTTATTTAGTCTATCTAAAATTCTATACTATGGTTAAGTTACTTACGTATGGCGGCGGTACGTAAGCGGTCTGAGGTTTGCTGGGATCGTAGTAGGCACTCTGAGCGGCCTCGGCGGCTTTGGCATCTGAAAAGTTTACTACTATAACATACTATCTAGTATTACACTAGATATATAATACAAAACCTAGGCCTACTTAACCTAGACAAATAGACAAAATGACTACTTAACATAGAAAAACATTGACACAAATAAAAGGCGTAATGTGTCGAGCTAGCGAAAGGTCGTGCTCCACGTTACACACGCTGCAAATATTAATTAATTAATATTTTCATGAATCGCGCGGCACATTGCCGCTGCACGTGACCATGGCGCTCGCGGCCAACGAGTTGCTGGCGTTTATCCAGCACGCCATCGACACCATGGACGAGGTCAGCATCATGCAGATCTGCAAGTCTTCCCTCACCAGTGAGGAGATTTGCCAAGGGAAGCAGCTGCTGTACGAGACGCTCGGCCAGAGCGCGAACATGCCGTTGCGACGATGAGACGGAACCGAAAGGAGCGTGCAGGACATCATCTCCTTGCTGAAGCAGACGGATCAAGATGAGGTACCGGCTTTTGTGGCTAAACAGCTGCATAAGCTGCCGCCCATCACGCTGGACCACGTCGACGTCGTCAGCCTACTGAAGGACATCATGTTCCTGAAGGAAGAGCTGGCCGGAGTTCGGGGTAAATTTCAGGCGTCAGAATCTATCATCAGTGACCTAAATACTGAATTATCACAATTGAAAAGTAGTAATTAATTATGTAGGTCACCTGACACATTGCCGCTGCACGTGACCATGGCGCTCGTGTCCAACGAGTTGCTGGCATTTATCCAGCATGCCATCCACACCATGGACGAGGTCAGCATCATGCAGATCTGCAAGTCTTCCTTCACCAGTGAGGAGATTTGCCAAGGGAAGCAGCTGCTGTACGAGATGCTCGGCCAGAGCGCGAACATGCCGTTGCGACGAAGAGACGGAACCGAAAGGAGCGTGCAGGACATCATCTCCCTGCTGAAGCAGATCGATCCGGATGAGGTACCGGCTTTTGTGGATAAACAGCTGCATAAGCTGCCGCCCGTCACGCTGGACCACGTCGACGTCGTCAGCCTACTGAAGGACATCAGGTTCCTGAAGGAAGAGCTGGCCGGAGTTCGGGGTAAATTGAAGGCGTCAGAATCTATCATCCTACTATACTATAGACCTAAATACTGAATTATCACAATTGAAAAGTAATAATTCATTATGTAGGTCACCTGACACCGCATACGTCACCCGTCACCGAGGCGCACAGGCGATCACGTTTAGCCCGTCAGCATTATCGGACGGGTCAACGAACACCGCCGCTGCCGCCCCTGCCCGCGTTCCCCTCCCGGTTGCGCCGACGACGAGTCCATAGGCGACTCAGCAAAACTACGCGACTGTTGCTGGTTGCCCCGCTCCTCCCCCGCGGGCGAACAAAAATGGGGATGTATGTAAGGCTTCGGAGAGTCGTAAGTCTACGGAGAGCCGCAAGGCTACGAAGAGCCGCAAGGCCAAGTCGTCTCAACCTGGCAAGGACGAGAGCAGTGGGTGCGATGACCACCACCCGCAACCATCGCGGCACTGCGCCTGCGTCTGCGGAGCGAGATCCCCGCGATACTCTTGTACATAATATCTCGCCTGCACTGGTCCATGGAGGTCACGACATCGTGAAATAAATCAGTAGGAAGACTTCCCTCCACTTGAGGGTCGAACGTCTGCAGTCTCGCCACAAGGTCTACTTCAGTTCCTTTGTGGTGAGAGTACCGACGCATCTTCTGTCGACCTTCGAAGCGGAGGAATTCTTGCCGACTGATGTAGTTTACCGAAGGTTCCGGGGGAGACTCCGGAATGAAGCGCGTGTCACGTCGCTGATAACTCGTGATAAAGTGTAGTTATTAAGTGTATATAATTAATATGTATGTTAATCATTAAGGTATATATTGTACGAGGGCTGCTATTTATGTATCCGGAACTGGCCACTTACAAGAACAATATTTAAAAAGTAATTACAACATTTGAAAATAGAACTCTTTGGTTGAAGAATACATTTTGTTTCATGTGACTGTCAATTATTTTTCCATTGTGGCGTCATTTTGAAAATTGCGTGTCTTCATTTGCCATGGATTTAACGCGTGAACATTTTCGTGCAATGATTTACTACGATTTTCGGCGTGGGCTAAATCAACAACAGTGCTTTATTCAACTCACCGCAACTTTTGGAGATGAAGCACCATCAAAAACCACTGTTTATCACTGGTACGGTGAGTTTAATCGTGGGCGGTCTATGCTCACGGATGAAAATAAAGAAGGTCGCCCAAAAACAGCTGTTGTCCCACAAAATATAGATGCTGTGCGGGAACTAATAATGCGTGATCGTCATGTTACATATCGCGAGATAGAGGCGTCCTTAGGCATAAGTATGACGAGCATACATTGGCTGTAAAAAAAATATGTTCGCGTTGGATTCCGCACAACTTGACAATCGATCAAAAACGGGCTCGTGTCGATTGGTGCAAAAAAATTATAAAAAAATACAACCGTGGTACGTCAAAAGCCGTTTATAATATCTACACAGGTGATGAATCTTGGATCTATGCATATGACCCCGAAACTAAACAACAGTCAACGGTGTGGGTGTTCCAAGATGAGCCGAAACCAACAAAAGTTACTCGTGCAAAAAGTACTTTGAAGCAAATGGTCGCCTGCTTTTTTGGAATTAATGGACATGTGGCTACAGTGCCATTAGAGAATCGTAAAACGGTTAATTCTGAATGGTATACGACCATTTGTTTACCAGAAGTCTTTGAAGAAATAAGAAAGGACAACCGACAACGCAGAATCATATTACATCACGACAATGCTAGCTGTCACACCTCAGCTGAAACAACTCAGTTTTTGGAGGGTCAAAAGATCGAATTGACTGGTCATCCGCCGTACAGCCCTGATTTGGCACCTAACGATTTCTTTTTATTTCCATACGCGAAGAACAAATTACGTGGTCAACGTTTTTCGAGCCGCGAAGAGGCTGTTGATGCGTTCAAAATGCACGTTTTGGAGATACCTCAATCAGAATGGAAAAAGTGCTATGAAAATTGGTTCCAGCGTATGCAAAAGTGTGTCGATCATCGCGGCGAATATTTTGAAAAGCAATAAAACCATATTAAATGATATATGTTTGTTTCTTTTTTTAATTCCGGATACATAAATAGCAGCCCTCGTATGGGCCTATGTAGCCTGAGATAAATAAATAAAATAAATGCCAGTTACCTCAAACTAGCATTTATATTGTGTCTTAGATGTTAAGTAGGCCCAGGTTTTGTATGTCGTATCTAATTATTTAATTGTACAGACAACACTTGATAGCTACAAAACAACTGCAACTGGCTAGTGTCTACATTATAAGTACAGTATACAGTAACGTAACATTTTCTATTACATATACAAACATAATATTATACTTCTTCAATTAAGACAGAAAAATAGCAGTACAGCTATAATACTATATTATGATACTATCTTGGCAATATTACTTTAAATTGTATGTACTTAATTATACATACCACTAGGAGACATGCCGTTCGTAGCATGCGCGGTGAAACCACCCGGATATCCGGGTGGCGGGGCGCTGGGCGAGAATCCTGCGGCGCCCGGGTAACCGGCTGCAGCCCCGGGTGAGGCGCCTGGGTATCCGGGTGCGGCACCGGGTGGGGCGCCCGGGTAACCGGCTCCGGCGCCGGAGAAGCCGGGTCCGGTGGGATAGGTCGCGCCGGCTATACCCGGGTACGGCGGGGGACTGTTGCTGATGAACACGGAGTTCGGAGACGGTTGATCCGGGAACGCCTGGAACGAGTTAGCAACATAATTATATGTACTATCAGAGAAGTTGATTCCTAGGCAGATGGGAGTCCTACGTACTTTGGTCGCGTTACGTCAAACTCAGCCGACAGATCACAAATAACATTGAATTGAGATGATCCGACCAACGTCTGTCAACTGCCTAGGAATCAATTTCCTCGATGGTACATACATAGAGATTACAGTTATAACATGTAGCCCCGAAAGTCGTCAATCGCGTTGGAAACGGAACAATTTCCGGGATAAAAAATATTCTATGTCCTCCTATTTTCTTCTGATTAATTTCGTTGCGGGTCCCAAGATAGCTTTAGCATGTCCCTCGGGCTCCCTGAGATCATATCAAAGGATTTTCGTGGTTGGATACCGCTGTCGATCCTGGCGACACAGGAGATACAGTGGTGGGAATGTGTGGTGGGCCAAAGCCCGTTAAAAAAAATTCCATTGTGTCTCCAATGTCCATTGTCCATTATAGGGTAACAGAGTTGGGCAAAAAGTAATTAGATTAACGATTACACAATTACAAATTAACGATTACACAATTACAAATACATTGTAGTTGTTAATCTGATTACAAAATAATCAGATTGATGAAGTAATTGTGCACCTGAAATTAACCAGTAGTTGATTCGAATGTAATTGGAATAAATTTTATTCTAATTACAATTTAATCAGATTACTTGTAATTTAAATACATGGAATTACTTTTTTTTTCATAATGATAAGTCCTAGACCCTAGTTTGACGTCGGTGTATCCTGGATTGACAGTTCACAATAGGACTTCCCATTTCGTAAAATAATCACAAATATTACATATTAACTCAGAAATAATACTTATAAACTAATTTTTTTTTATGAAATAAGGGGGCAAACGAGCAAACGGGTCACCTGATGGAAAGCAACTTCCATCGCCCATGGACACTCGCAGCATCAGAAGAGCTACAGGTGCGTTGCCGGCCTTTTGAGGGAATAGGGTAATAGGGGAGGATAGGGATGGGAAGGAAAGGGAATAGGGGAGGGTAGGGGAGGGTAGGGAAGGGAATAGGGTAGGGAATTGGGCCTCCGGTAAACTCACTCACTCGGCAAAACACAGCGTAAGCGCTGTTTCACGCCGGTTTTCTGTGAGAACGTGGTATTTCTCCGGTCGAGCCGGCCCATCCGTGCCGAAGCATTGCTCTCTCACGTATATTTAAATTGTGGTTCGAATAAAGGTGAATGGCAGGATCCATACAGCATAATTTTTTTGTTGTTTTTCAACAGAATTTTTACTATGTACACACAACAGAATTTTTATTATGGCAATTAGACTATCTATCAATTACCCCGGTATTGCTAGAGTCAATAGGTACTCAATTTACTTTCTCACTTTTTGCTATCAGATTCTGGTAGACCTATCATTTTATGTTATATTTTTTTAATTGTTGCCATAAGTAAAATACTTAATAAATACTAAAGTTATTATAGAAACGTTTATTGTGAATTATTATTAAACTCTTATTTACATATATCTCATAATGAAAAGAATATATTACATAAAATCACATTACATTGTACATATTAAAAAAAAAATTCCATCGATATTTTTTCTTGTCATGGCAATCAGTTAATGAGGCCATTTATAAAGAAGAAGAAGAAGACAGATGAAGAAAATCATTAGAAAATCTCAAATCTCAATAATCCACTAATCTCAACTTGAACCAAAGATTATGAAACCCACGCTAGTAATTATTATAATATTATTCTCTTTGTATGAAACCAATAATCAACATCCAACACAATCAACGGTAGCAGCATGTACCTATTAAGGCGGGGAGTAATCTCAATCCAAAACTATAACTTTGCACACAACCAAAGACCAAGCGTATACGCATCGCAATAAGATTCATTTTAGATTAGCATAAAACTGAAGTCAAACGAGCGGATTTTCTCTATTTTTCATATTTTTTTTAATATAAACATTAAGAAACAAAATTGTTCGGTTAAAGAATTTTTAATATAGATTTACTAACAATTTATTCAAATAAAATGTATAATTATCCTAGTTAATACTTATATTTCGATGAAATAGATTTTTATCGGAGGTGAGTTTGTAAATTTATTACAGCCAAAGTATTAAGTTTTATTAAAATGTTTATGGTTTAAGGTATTTGAAATATTGTGCTTTATACCTCATATTTTTTAAAACTTCGTTATTATATTGGAACTAGGTAAACCGGAAGTCGCGGAATAATAAATTGGGGTTTATCCTCGCCTTAATTTGTTTGGGTAGCAGTTGTGAGTTGTGACTTGTGATTGTCAGTTATTTTCTGTTGTTTTCAAATTGAGAACTGAGAAGGCCTGCTTTATGCGACGAGAGTAAAGATCTTGTGAATATTATTCGACTGTGGATATATCTTGGATATTATGTAAGTAGTTTACTTCAAATAATATATTTTACGTGTTAGCCTAACCATGAACTTTTTATTAAATTTTAAGTGTTGAAATGTTTTCCTTTCATTTTAAACCATGAAACTAATCTAGCAAAGTACCTATTATTAAGGAAAAAGTACGGAATAATTAATAATACTTCTAATCACTATCATTATTTCCAGATTACACCTACTGATCATATTTGCCATGCATGCTGGCAACTTGCGTATCATGCATCTACTGAAAATATGTCCAGCAGCAGCAGCGGTTGGCCATCATAATATCTGTGTTGTATCATGTGGATTATCCATAGTAATAGCAAATCGATGCAGAATTTTAATTGAAGGGACAAATGAAGAACAACAAAGAGTGGCTTCTATAGTATCTTCTTGGATTCAAGCACGAGAGGTAAACAAACAACCAAACAAATCTTTATTTTCACATAAAAATTTTACAGGATATTCTTACACAATCACTGATCTCCATACTAGGATTCCCTGTGTTGTGGAGACCAGTAAGGTATTAAAATAAATTTATATGTAGTACCATCACTAGTGTTTCTTAATTCATTATTGCAGTAGGAAATAAAGTAATTTATTTCCTCAGCGTGATACCGGATTCATGGCAAGCTTTTCTCTAATTATATTTTTATTTTAGCTTTGGTCTCAAGATGAAGAACCAGAATAGTCCAAGTAATTGAGGACTTTCAACCTGAATATATGGAATCAGCTTTAATGTGTACTGTATGTGGCCAGTTTGGACACCACAACTTCAGACTTAGAGTGGAATCCTGAAAACATTACTCGTTTGCTGGAGCAACAAGAGGTATATAGTTAAAACTCTAATCTAATAATCAAATTAACGTATGTCAGTGTTTAATTTGTTTTTTACTATTGTTGTTTTGATATCTGTCCATCTCATCAAATGATTTATTTACAGATGTCATCTATGAATGAAGTTTCTGGAGTTTGTTGGAACCAAGCTCGAGACATAAGGTCAGATATTCCAGAAGCTGATGAAAGATCCCAACAAAATATAGTGTTGTTCAATATAAGAAGAGCAACTGAAACACCAGGACATTGCGTTTTTCAAGAATGCATGAATCCTGAGCAAAATGTTGTGCCTCGAGTTGCCTGTGCCTGTGTTGTGTTGTTGTAAAAAGTCCTGCCATTTAACTGGCAACAAAATAAGTTTTTCCAGAAGGAAAAACTTATTTTGTATTTATTGTAACAGAAAGAAGCATGAATGGTCAGGTCGCTATCAAAAGCTATTGCTGTTACTGCATTGTAGGCTTAAGAACAGTGGGATGCTGCTCTCATGTTTATGAGCATCATTTGGTACCTAAGCTATGCTCGCCATGAGGGTACTCCTGCCCCTGCCCCTATCTTAGATAAATATAATTGTAATAAGAATAATTATTAAGTTATAAATTATGATAAAGTTTTTCTTAAAAAAAGTGTTGTTTTATTACCTGTGTATGTAGTACTTATATCTTAATGCCTGCACCCGAACCTTTTGTAATCTACAAGCGTAGCGTACAAGCACAAAACAGCATAATATGATTATAGGTAAGGAAATGCTTAAGCAGCTCCGTAGTCTACAAAACTTATTATGAATGCCTTGCTGAGCTTAAAGAGTGAGATCTAAAAACAAAGGGATTATGGTGTCCTGCAGACCAAGAGGAAATTTTGTGTTCAGCTCTCACTTAACATACAAAACACAACAGCTGAAGCTGTCATTTAAGAGGATACACCAGGGGCTAGAGAAATGAAAAAAAAGCACGTGTAATATCTATAGCTGTCTCCCTTACCTCAAGCCTATACCGCAGAACGCGATAGAGACAACTGCAGAAAATCCAGAAAATCAACGATTCGTTGTCCCCTGATTCCTTCTCCAAAACTTAACCGATTTAAGTACTTTTTTCATTAAAGATTAAAAAAAGGCTTGAGCTGTGTTCCTATGTTTTGCTTTTTTTGTATAATCTAGCCAAATCTGTTTTCTGGACGTTTAAACACAGCGGAAAATCTGGCCATTTTTTTGGGTTTTAGAACGTTCATATCTTATTTAATAATTAAATTATGAAAAAAAAGAAAACATAGGGACATCGTATTAGTGGCCGTAGATATTCAGGAAAAAAATTATAACTCTACTAGCATTATCCAGGGAGGAAACAGGGGACAACGTTTGTATGGAAAAAAGGGCGGTGTGGACTCCTCTTAACACTATTTTTATGAGAGTGTAGTATTTCCCCGGTTACCTCTGTCCATTTTGACTGCAGGTCTAGCAGCTTGGCACTACCACTATTAAACTTCATAATTAAGTATTGAATTGTTGCACTATGCTTTTATACTGTACCTAAAGGTATGTCCAAGTTCATCCCACTGAGTGGATACCATCCTCATCTCAAATTATCTTCGGACTGTTATTATGTAGAACGGTAAAAATATGTAAAGTAGGTACGTTGAATTTATGAATATACTTAATTATTTTTAAAACATTAATTATTTACGTTTTTACGAAAACTATAAGTACTGATACACACTGTTGGTCAATAATGTTTTTTTTAATAATATTGTAATGAGTAAGTATATAATATAATTAGGTAAGTAAGTATAAGTAATAATATCATAGCTGTAGGTAGGTACATAACCTCAAAATTTCAAACAAAACTGGCTCTTACTTTTATGTCCCAAGTTTTAAAATCTATACTCATAGTATTTAAATATACTTATTATAAATTATAAATACGAAAGTGTGTCTGTCTGTCGTTCTATCTGTCTGACCTCTTCACGCCTAAACCACAGAAAGAAAAGGCTTTTTCTTGGTAAAGTAAATGTTTTTATTTTTCTTAGAGAATGTCATACTTCATGTTGTATTACTTATTTGTGGGCATTTTCAAAAAAACGTGTACCCTTGCAAAAATATGTCTATATTTTTTAAGGTCATTTATTTACCTTTTTTTGAATGTCATATACAAGGAAAAATATTGAACTAATGGAATAAGTTAAAAGAACGCTGAAAACGTTATATTATTCTGATATTATTGAAACAAAATCGAATTTTCGACGAAACAGATTCCGTTGTGCGACTAAATGTAAAATATAATTTAATACAAAAAAATACAGCAATAAATAGATTTTTCGTTAATTTAATCTAGTGAAATGCATATTTAATTGTTTATTAAAAAAAAAATAGATAATTTCAAGGATCAACAAGAGTAGCAATTATTTTTAATCCATAGTGTGACTATGTGACCCAACCACTAGGTTATTGTTCATTTTTTTACATGAGTAAGTAATATTTAACATATTTAAAGGAGTTTTTATAACACAAAAACCTTTTATTTAAACATTTTTATTGTTGCACTACTTATAAAAGTAAAAATTCTTTGATTTCATAGATTTAACTTCAATAATTAGAGGGACGAACATCTCATAATCATAAAGATGTGTTCACATGTCTACGAATTCCTAAGTTATTAATGACATCGGATTATATGCATGATCAAAGTGCCGAAATATCCATGCAAATATGCACGAAAAATGGTCGAAATATGCACAAAATATGCACAGTCAAAAGTCACATAATATTAAAATTTATTATTTTTTTGAAGACTTTTCCGGTAGTGACATTAATAAAAGCGCCAATTTTTATAATTTCACAAAATCCAGGATTTTTAATAAAGACTTTATTTATTTATTATACGCCAATAATAATTTTCTACCAACATTTTCCGATTGCAATCTTAATGCCCATGGAAGTTAAACTACCGAAATATGCACTATCAACGAAAAATTGCCAAAATATGCACTATCGCCTAAAAAGTGACATTATATGCATTTGCATATGCAAGTATGCAAATGCATATAATCTGATGTCTAGTTATTATAAATCTGCAAATATCAACGACACAAAATGATTTTCAACTTTACTGATAGAAAAGTAGTGGAAATAAAATCAAAATTAAAAAAAAAAAACTTTTAGGTACTTAAATTTTAAATATTTGTTATTGTTAAGTAAAGGCGACGCCTTGATAATTTGGCTGTAGCGATATCGATTTTTCAATGACTAAAGCTAAGAAATTAAAGTTCATTGTCAGTATTTACCATGTCTTTGTCTTTGATTTACCCATAGCATAACACGATTGGTCAACTTTTATAACACAGAATAATCAATCAAATAGACCTGTGTAAAAAAAAAGGATTCCTATTTTTCCAACAGAGGAGAGTGATTTAAGCTTCCAAATTTGTACATGGCTTGGTTCAAGCATACACTTTAATTTGCCCATAGCTTATATGAAATGTATTTATGGTTTTTAAATTACGCGACAAAACTATTTTGTCGCTTACGCCCTTTCCATTTTTTGCTGTTCCATTGCTTGTTTTCTGTGAAAGGCCGGGCCGGGCTTTCATAGAAAACTAGCAATCTAAAACATATCCAAAACGGTTTTTTACTTTAACGCGGCGTCACCTTAACACATAAGTAATAAAAAATATATTTGTACGTTAATCGTACCAGTTTAAAAATCTCCAATTTTCTTAATAAAATCTGTGAATAAAAAAATAATTTATTTAAAATGTGAACTAAGCTTTATGCTTTCCGCCTGTTGTGACTTGTCCGTTCCATTATATGTGACCATACGAAAAGTCACAAGTCGGAAGTCACGTAATACTACTTTCTTTTACTTTTAAAGTGTTTGTAAATAACCGATAATAGTTATCACAATTTCATTTTTTATACTAAATACTAAGCAAATTTTGCAACGTGTCAACAGTAGAAACAGTTGGAGAAAGTATAATAATGCTTACAAAATATGGTCACTTATCTGAACAAATAAACCGTTCCTGAAGAACCATCCAACCTGCGTCTGCGTCTTGTAGCAGATTTTTAACTACTAAATTCAAATTGAAGTTTCTCGATGTACAATGAAATATAGTGCTATCATTTAGTGCCGAAAATATTTTTGTAGTCCATACTAATATTATAAATGCGAAAGTATCTCTGTCTGTCTGTCTGTCTGTCTTGCTTTCACGCCAAAACTACTGAACCGATTGCAATGAAATTTTGTATACAGTTATTCTAGAGTCTGAGAAAGGACATAGGCTACATTTTGATGTGGGAAAATATCTTATTTCCATGAAAATATCGATGAAAATGAATTCGCATTGCGCGTGGCCAGCGCTCATCCCGGGGGTCCTGGGTTCGAGTCCCGCAGGCGGAACAAAAAGTTTTCAATGTTCCTGGGTCTTGGATGTGTATTAAAATAAAATTTCAAAAATCTTAAACATATTTTATGTATAATAATATTATAAAAAATCCAGAAATATATCGATGGAATGAACATTTTAGTTCTAATACGATTCAACAGATGGCGTTTTATTTTTTACTTTATTGTAACATAGAACTAATCATACTTATTAGTTAGTATGTTTTTGTTTATAGTTTTTAATACGTTAGAATATTATCTATACTAATATTATAAATGCGAAAGTATCTCTGTCTGTCTGTCTGTCTCGCTTTCACGCCAAAACTACTGAACCGATTGTAATGAAATTTTGTACACAGATAGTCTAAAGCCTGAGAAAGGACATAGGCTACTTTTTAACTGGAAAAGGGGGTTGTAAGGGGGTAAAAATGCATAATTTTGGTCAAATTAAGTTAGTTCCAAAAACTCAAAGCCACTCAAGAGTCCCCTAGATCGCGCTATTGCTTGCTCATGCGTATTTCTATAAGAGGTGGTACCATGTTAAGTCAAGCTTTTCGATTCTTTCGATTGTTATACACGTTCTATACTAATATTATAAATGCGAAAGTATCTGTCTGTCTGTCTGTCTCGCTTTCACCCCAAAAGTCAAAACTACTGAACCGATTGTAATGAAATTTTGTACACAGATAGTGTAAAGCCTGAGAAAGGACATAGGCTCTATACTAATATTATAAATGCGAAAGTATCTCTGTCTGTCTCGCTTTCACGCCAAAACTACTGAACCGATTGTAATGAAATTTTGTACACAGATAGTCTAAAGCCTGAGAAAGGACATAGGCTACTTTTTAACTGGAAAAGGGGGGTTGTAAGGGGGTGAAAATGCGTAAATTTGGTCAAATTAAGTTAGTTCCAAAAACTCAAAATAGATGGCGCCAAGAGTCCCCCTAGATCGCGCTATTGCTTGCTCATGCGTATTTTTATAAGAGGTGGTACCATTTTGAGCCAAGGTTTTCGATTCTTTCGATTGTTATACACGTTATTAATTAAGAACTCACCTACCAACTTAGATTAGATATCAAATTCAAAAACAACAGCGCCAAAACTACTGAACCGATTGTAATGAAATTTTGTACACAGATAGTCGAAAGCCTGAGAAAGGACATAGGCTACTTCTTACTGGAAAAAGGGGTTGTAAGGGGGTGTTTATGCGTAAATTTGTTCAAATTAAGTTAGTTCCAAAAACTGGAACCGATGGCGCTAATAGTGTTGTTTCTGGTCTCTATGTTGGTACGTGAGTTATTTAATAACATGTATAACAATCGAAAGAATCGAAATATTATCTCAACATTTCGATTATCTCAACATGGTCCACCTCTTATAGAAATATATATGAGCAAGCGATAGCGCGATCTCGCCTAGATCGCGCCACGCCACTAACAGTCTACCAATAATAAATACTAAATAGTTTATGGCCTATGGTTATTGGCTATTGGGCAAAGCTAAAGTTGTGTAATGCATTATGCAGCTAAGTTGTGTAACGCTAAATAAGCTTTAAAAGGTATAAAAAAATTTAATTAAAAAAAATCATATTATGTGCACACTACACGGCTGTTTTGGGTATTTTGATTTAAGGGGTACCAGGGTTTTAAAAAGCTTTTGACACCAATTTTATTAACACCGCGCGCTATAAACTGAAGTCCACGCGGACGAAGTCGCGGGCAACAGCTAGTATGTTTATAAAACTAAAAAAAACGGTCACTAAACCGAACATTCCGGTCGGGTTGCTTTTTCATGATTATAATTTTAATTAATTTGTAGTTAAATTATGTTAGATTTTTCAATAACAAGACATTCAATTGATACATTAAGTATTTAGGAATCTAACATATGTTTTTAAGTAACTTACTTTAAGAAAAAAAATAGTTATTAAAGATTTTGTTACAACTTCTGGGAAGGGGACAGGTGAATTTAATAGGTTTCGGTACTTAAAAACCCTTATAAATCTCATAATAAATAAAATTTTATACAAACGTGAATGTATTTTAATAAAAGAAAACTTGTTTATGCCCCTACATTAAAATTACAAAATGTTAGTATGTAATTTTTTACAAATAATCCGTAGCGAAGTCGAGGGACAAGGTAAAAACCAGGGGTACACATTTTTTTGAAAATGCCCTTGTATGATATTATAAATTATTATTTACATTTTCCACTTCTTGTATCGATCTGATGGGCATATTTAATGCTTTATTTACCTATACCTACAGTAATTCCCTAAAAATAATACCTCTAGCACGGACGTAAAAAAAATAACCTCTAGATAGTAGATACAGTACTCTGTTTTTAACTCCTGACAGTTGACACTGTAATAATATTAGAGTAATTAGTCGAAACCAAAGTATTCAATTACAAAAGAACTTAATTTCAAATTAATTAGATTTCTTTGTAATTGGATTTCATAGGAATCAATTGCTTGGTGTAATTCTATATTTAAATTTGAAAGTATTTGAATTACAATGTAATTAGAATAAAATTTATTCTAATTACTTTGCAATTAGATTGCTAATTAGATTAACCAGTATTTCAATTATGCCCAACTCTGTAGGGTAAGTATTAAAGTATATTCAATCTTCATAAACATTAAAAATCAGTATACATATATTTATGCGTGAATAGGAAAAAGACAGAGACACTTTCACATATTTTATGGTATACTGTAGGTATAGTTAATCAAGTTACAAGTCCAATAATATCACAATAGGTCGCTAAAATGTATGGTGCAGATAAAATCTATGCATATAAAAAAACTAAAATAATGTGAATTTTTCAATGAAACCTGTGTAAACCTAGTTGTTGGTCTTGGACGCATTGTTGATTCTATATTTAATAAGCATCAAAAAACCTTTTCATAACGACTAGATGACGCCCGCAACTCCTTTATTATGCTCAATACTTACTGAGCATGGTGGCACCCATCCGTAGTATCCCTAACTCCTATAACATGCTCAATACTTACTGAGTATGGTGGCACCCATCCGTAGTATCCCTAACTCCTATAACATGCTCAATACTTACTGAGCATGGTGGCACCCATCCGTAGTATCCCTAACTCCTATAACATGCTCAATACTTACTGAGTATGGTGGCACCCATCCGTAGTATCCCTAACTCCTATAACATGCTCAATACTTACTGAGTATGGTGGCACCCATCCGTAGTATCCCTAACTCCTATAACATGCTCAATACTTACTGAGTATGGTGGCACCCATCCGTAGTATCCCTAACTCCTATAACATGCTCAATACTTACTGAGTATGGTGGCACCCATCCGTAGTATCCCTAACTCCTATAACATGCTCAATACTTACTGAGTATGGTGGCACCCATCCGTAGTATCCCTAACTCCTATAACATGCTCAATACTTACTGAGCATGGTGGCACCCATCCGTAGTATCCCTAACTCCTATAACATGCTCAATACTTACTGAGTATGGTGGCACCCATCCGTAGTATCCCTAACTCCTATAACATGCTCAATACTTACTGAGTATGGTGGCACCCATCCGTAGTATCCCTAACTCCTATAACATGCTCAATACTTACTGAGTATGGTGGCACCCATCCGTAGTATCCCTAACTCCTATAACATGCTCAATACTTACTGAGTATGGTGGCACCCATCCATAGTATCCCTGTGGGGGCGGAGCGTACGCGGGCGGCGGCGCGGCGTACCACGGTCCGGATGGAGGGGCGTACGGCGGCGGCGGAGCACCCGCTTGCATGTGGCGGGACGCTGGAATTGGACAAATATTATGTAAAGCAAAAACACTAACATAGGATTTAAAAAACACAAACATAGGATGTGAAATTACATAGCAGTTTAACCCATCAATCCCCAAGCGGCACCCTGCTGTTGCATAACTGGGTAAATCTAAGATGTGAAGAAGACTCAAGACATCAATAGCTGTATAAGAAAATAAGGAAAGCTCAAGACAGAAAAGAGTAGAAAAATCTGAAGGAAGCCTATATGCTAATTCTAGCAACCAATAGCAGCAAAAAAGTATAGATGTTTTGCAAAAACTACAAATTTTTAAGCAGTAAAATATATGAAACTTAATGAAATCTCTCTCTATCTACACTAATATGTAAGCATAATACAATTAAAATAATACTAATGATTAACACTTACCTAAGTGAGCAGCCTTGAGCATAGCTTGACCAAACTCAATAGCGCCTCCAGACTTGAATGTAAGCTTGAATTTCACCTCACCAATAAAATTGCCATTGGGTTGTGCACGGACTTTGCCTTTGATGCAATTAGCTCCAAACAGTGGCTGGTCTACAGTTACCTTGAAACATATAAATAAAGTTATGAGTAAAATAATGAAAAAAACCCTAGAATTATAGTTCGCAACTTTCAATCTTATTTCAGATAATTTAATAATTTGGCAAACCTTTTTGCAACAAACAAAACCAGTGATTTGAGTAATATTGAAATACACTTTGTAAGTACAAATATTTTTTTATTACATTCACTTTTTTATAACAAAATATCATGAAATACTTACATCTTGTAATGTGATAAAAGGAAAGCTGAATGATCTAAGTATATCTGCTGTGTTCTTGGAGTTATATATCATACGGTGTGTGGTCAGGTACATTCGACCATGTTTCGTCCCCTTAAACTCTGCAGTCTCGTTGCCATAAAACTCGACTGATACATTATCCGAAAATAAAATAATGCTGGAAAATCACAAATTAGCAGTAAATATAAAATGTGTCCCGAGCCCGACACCGGTTTCCGATCCTTTAATGTCGTGATCTATGGCATATTTTATCGACAAATTGGCCCTCGAATTTTTTTTCTCTCTCATGGTTGTAAAACGGCAGCCATTTTAGATTTTCTCGGGCTTTCACACGAATCTGACCAGAACTGCTCTTGTAAATATCCTATTAGTATTGGATCCGACCGTAAAATCCTGCAGGAATCGTTTTTTTCGATCAAATATATTTTAAAATAATCTTTAGAACGTATAGAATGGATTAATGTTGGGTTGCCTTGTCAAAAGTAGCCGCAAGTACCTCTAATTGAGCCACAGAAATTATTTTTTTCAAAAGTTGGAGAAAAAAATAATTTGAAAGCCAATTTGTCACTAATATAAGCCAATAAGCCATACATCATGAGTTCAAAATTTTTTCTTCAACTTTTGAAATTAAAATGTTTCTCTGACTTCAGACTAATCTGACCACCTCATCATAAGAAAATCATTATAACTTCTAAACTATCTGACTTAGAGCATTGAAGTAAAAGAATTTTAGAAGATGAAAACTTTCTCTATCAATTTAAAATTATAAAGAACCAGTTTAATATGCTAGATTTTCCACAAAAAGCCATTAATAAAAAATACACATTTTTTTTTCTTAAGCTTGGGTTTTTCTATGTTTAATAGGGGTTTGGGTAATATTGGCGTCATTTTCAAATCTCGCGGCCACTCACCAAACCAGCATATTATGAAAGAACATATCAAGGGGAGTAAACTTTATTATGAGGGACATATAGCTAAACTATAGCGGAGCCGAGATATTAGGCATTTTAAGTTCGTATTTTCAACTAAACGTAAATTCAATCATAACATGAATATTCAGGAAAATACAATAA
Source organism: Aricia agestis (assembly GCF_905147365.1). Lineage (NCBI taxonomy): Eukaryota > Metazoa > Arthropoda > Insecta > Lepidoptera > Lycaenidae > Aricia > Aricia agestis. The sequence goes on along the minus strand of NC_056428.1, from coordinate 11,212,323 downwards.
AACGGCGTTGTTTATTAGCTTAAAGCCTTCCTCGATAAATGGCCTATCCAGCACAAAAATATTTTTTCAAATCGAACAAGCTGTTCCTGAGATTAGCACTTTCAAACACACATAACATACAGGGTTTAACAATACTAAGTGATAATACTTTAGGATGTGTACTGTGTATGAGTCCCGTGTATTAGAATTTACTGTGAAAGTAGTAGCGCTGAAAGAGATTTTTTGGGGGATGGGGATGGGGAAACTCTTTACGCCAGGGCGCGCAAATCACAAAAACATTTTTTTTGGGCTTTCAGCCCTGCTCTTTTCAGAGTGAACTTTATACAAGAGACGCATAATGTGGTATACATTATGCGTCTCTTGTATAAAGTTCACGAAGTTCACCGGGACAGCTAGTACCTAATTAAAAAAACCCCCGCCAAAACATCTTTAAAAAGTAATGAAATAATATTTACTGCCTTTAAGTTCGAATAATTCCTAACTTGTGTAAAGTAATATTTTAGTCCATAATTGTTGTCACGGTGTGTCGGGGGACCGCCAAGTAAACTACAACCTACAACCGCCAAGTCGCTGATTACCTATCTCGATTCAGATCGCTGTGAATTGATCCTTAAACTTGTTATGCGAAATCAAACATCTACATTAGCGGTCCCCCGACACACCTTGACAACAATTAGTGACTAAAATATTACTTTACACAAGATAGAAATTATTTGAACTTAAAGGCAGTAAATATTATTTCATTACTTTTTAAAATTGTTTTGGCGGTTTTTTTTTTAATTTCTTAATTTTATTTTATACTTTTTAAACTTGTGTTGGTTATAAGTAGTGCAGAATAATTCCTATCAACAGAATCATATTCTCATGATTACCATCTATCAATGTTCTTTTCGATGAGGCCGTTGATATGAGCCCAAACATGAAACCTCCACTTTGGGTTCATAAGAAGCTCGGTTCCTATAGAATCCAGGTGATGATGCAGCAGCAGCATGTAAATATTTACTGTTTATACTATATCTACTTCTTAGTGGTTGTCGCAATTAATATGAGCCCAAACACGAAACCTCAGCTCTGAGTTGGCGAGAAATTGCATATCCTATTGATTACCAGGTGATGCTGCAGCACCAGGTCAACTTTCCATTATTATGTGTATATGTATATTGTATATTTACAAATGTTACGAACTAGAATAAAATATAAAACCCATCTAACGACTACAAGTTGCTAACGGCCTTTCATTAACCAGATAAACCCTGATTGTCCAGCACTGAGCAGGCTGATGATGATGAACTATAGCTAAGAACACTCTCGATCATGTCAGCTTTCAAACAAAAAAAACTAGTTCAAAATCGGTCCACCCGTTTGGATGCTACGATGCCACGGACAGATACACACACAGACAAACAGACAGACAGACAGACAGACAGACAGACAGACAGACAGACAGACAGACAGACAGACAGACAGACAGACACGTTAAACTTATAACACCCCTCTTTTATGTCGGGGGTTAAAAAATAAAAATGGATTTTCAAATGTGTTATACGCGCTAAAACACGAAAACGGCTGAACGGATTGGGCTGATTTTAGTCTTAAAATATTTGTAGAAGTCCAGGAAGGGTTTTAAAGTGACACGAAGTTCACCGGGACATAAAACATTCCTGCAGCTGTACTTCTATAATGAGTCGGGAAGTAGATTAAAAGCTGGACTAAAAATTCTGCCGAAAGGTCATACTACTTTACATACTGCAAAATTCGGTGGCGTCGGGCATCATACTACTTTGCATACTGCAAAATTCGCTAAATAGTGGAAATAATCGACATTATATTGTGGGAACAATACGAGTACCCTAGTCATTTTACCCACAACACATTAATACACAAAAACAATAATTATAATCGCCTAATAATGCATCCGGCCCTTTGAAAACCACTAATGAGCCACAACGCATTAATACACAAAAACAATAATTATAATCGCCTAATAATGCATCCGGCCCTTTGAAAACCACTAATGAGATAAAGTTTCAATTCTGGCTATATTTTAGTCGGACGAGAGTTAAACCCAGTGTGAAAATATGTATGAAAAATTATTCATATTTGACGCAGACGAAGTCGTGGGCATTAGTTAGTGAGAAATATATATCCAACAGATTAATATATACCATTTCTACGCATGTTTGTTAAGGATAGCTCCATAAAGTAACGTTAATTACTATTGATTTTGTGAACATAAGATGCAAAAATAAATATACTAAAATAATCGTAGCTCAGCACAATATTACTTAGAACATTTTTTATTACTAATATATGTTTCTCTAATGTAGTGCTACAAAATAGTTACGGTTTTATCCCTGGCCGCTGGAAAAAAAAATAATGCCACAGGTCCATACAAAGTTACCCAATGCCCTTTATAACATATTGCCTATGTAAGCGTAGTCCACAAATTCAGCTATCAAATGAGACCTTTTTTATCTTCATAGGATATTTACATGTGAAGTACTGGTCAGATTAGTGTGAAAGCCTGAGAAAAATTAAAATGGCTGCCATTTTACAACCGTGAGAAAGAGAAAAAATTTTAGAGCCAATTTGTCAATAAAATATGCCATAGATCATGACATTAAAGGATCGGACACCGGTGTCGGGACACATTGTATATAGTTTTGACAAAGTTATCCAAATTACTTAATATTTTTAAAAGCTAACCTTTTAGCTTTCAAACTGGCTATTGCTATTTAGATGCTATTGCATCTAAATTTTAACATAATATTTTATGTATTGGGCAATTCCATTATCGCGGGTGCAACATTTTGACGCACTTAAAGCGTCCTACTGACAAAATAAAACACATTTATTAATAAATTATCTTTTGAAGGGATACATTTTAACTAGTTCAATCATAAATTGTAAATGAAAACTAACATTAAATCTAAGAAAAGCCACAAAACATGTTTGAAGTACTATCGCGGGTGCAACCAAATTGGTCCTCTATTAAGAACTCGGACGAGTTCATTTGAGAATACTGCTAATTGTGCAACTTTTAGTAATTTATTAACCCATACTTCAAAAGTGTATAAGGCAAAGAAATGATTTAACTAGATACAATTAATTTAAGTAATTAGTATTAAGAATTATTAACAATTTTCACGATCGCGGGTGCAACATCAGAATATCGCGGGTGCAACATCAGAATATCGCGGGCGCAACGAGTCTAAAGAAATTGAATTTATTCATAAGTCTGCGACTAATTTCTACATTTTTGATATGCAATACATAATATTATTAGTAAATTGTAATAATACTGTTTAAAATTTTATTATTTGTTAACTATCAGTCATTTATCGATCTGAGAAAAGAAATCATCTAAATCACTAAAAGCAATTAAATAATGTAACTTAAGCAAACCTTTTTTTATGTATTGTTATAAAACCAAACTACAGCACACCTTTGATTGAAATTTCAATCAAGTAATACATGAAATATTTCGAAAAATATAAAACACGATGTGACTATATTCAAATTTTTATAAATCTTGTAATTACATGTAAAGTATTAAAAACAAATATAATCTAACGTTATTGTTTACCTTAATAATATTAAATAAGTCGAAAATCACTACAATAGTCAAAAAATAATTTGTTGCATTTCCAATTGTACTGCTTCAATCGCGGGCGCAACCACTTTAAAGGTTCTGTTTTTTTATTAAAAATAATAAAATAGTTTGTTCCAATGATTAATTCTAATTTCCCTCACATTTCTCCTTACTTTCACAAAGTTTTAAATTATTAACAACATATTTTAGCGAGAAAACTAAACTTTTTTACCTTTTTTATCGCGGGTGCAACCATGGCAATTTTCCTTTAATAATGTTTGAAAACTATTTCAAAATTGTTGTTTTTTTTTGCACCGAAATAGAAACTTATGTTATACAGTCAATATTATGTAATGAAATTCAACTTCGAGATAGTGATTTAGAGTAAAAATGATCATGTGTGGCATAAGCAGTTTTTCTCGCGCCGGTAGATGATATCACTTCAAAATGCTCTAAATTATTCAAATTACAATTTTTACTCATAAAAGTTCTTTTGCTAGTAAATATACTTACATCTTTTTATTTATAATTCAATAAAAAAATGTAACAAATGCTATACTTTAAAAATTCGTGTTGAGGGTCGTCTCTAGCGAAATCGCCCTATTCTTTATTTCATTGGTTACAAGTATGTTACTTGTTATTATTTTTAGATGGTATACATTTTTGTTGGTATAGTAGGTAACTCAAATTTTATAAAGATGAACATATTAGTGTCACCAGAGTTATAGACTATAGTTCATGATAAGAAACTGCAATAAGTAAACATTTATTAAGAAAATGCAATAACAGGCACATATCTGATAGTAAATCTTTATTATCAAACAAATAAGATAATTGCAGTCTGGAGGAATTCTAGAGCATTCTCGAGCATTATCCGTGGCCATCGCATATGCAGCAAAAGAACATCGCATGATAAACCTGATATAAGCCACTGATCCTCGTTATTTTTCAATTTAGGGATTAGCCCAATGATTGCGTCACTTTTATTTTTGTGACTCACTTTTTAAGGTAAGCGTACAGGTTTGAAAGAAGATATTTATTTAGCTTTTTCAGGGTTCACGGAGAGATGATTAATAATAATATTTATCCAAATATTACACGTATCATATACTTGCTTAAAAATTACGTTACAAAAACAATAAAACCAAAACATACTCACCATTCTCCAGCGTGAATTAACACTCCGTTATCGGCATGGGCGGTGTTTAGAGACATGTTTGCAAATTTAGAAATATCAGCAGCTTCAAACTCTCACAAATACGACGCAAATAAACAAGGTATCGGTCAATAAAAGCTCTGGAACATTTCTGTCTCAGAGAGAAAATATGAGACACAGATTACTAATATATTTGCACAGATTACTTATATTTGCTATCATGCTATGAGAAATCAAAGAGAATATAATCACCATGGAATTAATATGTACCACGTACAGCTGGAAAGCTTACTGTGCGTCTAAGCACGTGCCGAGTGAGAGGTCATTAATCTTGGTCCGTCTCTCTCTAACTAGTGTGGCCATTCCTATCTGTAGGATTAGGATAGCGATTTTATTGGAATAATAAAATCGGTTCCCCAATGCCTACGGTCAATCTAGGCGGTAGCGGCTATTTTGGAGAGTTGGAGATTATCATTCTAAGAGTTACCAATAGGTTTTTCTAATCTATAATAGCTAGCCTGTGTCTCTATAAGAGTAAAATTTTTAGTGAAGGCATTTTCCACTTAGCGCCTAGACTCAACGACCGCTACCGCCAACTTAAAACAATTTGAAAATACGACTATCTATCTGTATAGATAGATATTTATCTATATTCTATACTAATATTATAAAGCGAAAGTTTGTTTGTTTGAACGCGCTAAACTCAGGAAATACTGGTCCGATTTGAAAAATTCTTTCAGTGTTAGATAGGAAGAAGATAGGATTAAGATAATTAAGATAATATCTATCTATAAACTCTATTAAGATCTATCTATAAAATCTATTAAGATAATTAATAGATAGGAGGAAGGCTATAGGCTATATATTATCACGCTAAAACTAATAGGAGCGAAGAAATAGAGGAAAGTGTGGAAAAAACGGGGATATTATTTGAAAGGGCTTATTTAACGCACTAATCTCAGAAACTACTGGTCCGATTTGAAAAATTCTTTCAATGTTAGCCCATTTATCGAGAAAGGCTATAGGCTATATTTTATTACGCTAGGCCCGATTCGACCAAACTTGAAGTTACACGAGTTTTTTTTTATGAAATAAGGGGGCAAACGAGCAAACGGGCCACGGGCCCATTCGTGCCGAAGCATGGCTCTCCCACGTATAAATATCATGAGAATAATTTTACTCCTTTAATTTACTCTAGGGTATTATCGTTTGCATTTTACCAAGTTACTCAAAGAGTATGAAATAAAATGTCAATTATAGTTCACAATGACACCGACCGTGACAGTTGAACCCTGTTGTGCAACTATTCTCAATTTAATATTTACTCCACCAAAATAGCCCGTGTAAATATTTACTCCCGTGTAATTACCTAATTTTTGGATTAGAAGTTGGAAAAACGCAAAACCAGCTTACTCTTAGATTAGGAGACAGTTATACTCGAGTAAAATTTTACTCCAGTTTGGTCGAATCCGCCCTAAGACTAGTAGGAGCGAAGAAATAGAGGAAAGTGTGGAAAAAACGGGGGAAAATAAAATTGACAAAGTTTCATAGCCTTTTGGTGGTAGAATTGATCAAAAAACTTTCTTAGCGGATGCCTACGTCATTACATCTACCTGCATGCCAAATTTCAGCCCGATCCGTCCAGTGGTTTGGGCTGTGCGTTGATAGATCACTATGCAATGTGCAGGCTTCGGGAGTATATTCAAAAATCAAAATCAAAATATTTATTTCCAAATAGGTTAACAAAGTTAACTTTTAGAACGTCGCGTCTACATGAGGCCTACCACCGGTTCGGGAACTAACCCGGCGAGAAGAACCGGCGTAAGAAACTCGCACGGGGCCATCTTTTACTAAAAAGATGGAAAATTACAATAGTAACTTAAACTAATTTACAAAAAGCATGTAAAAATGTGTTATATTTTTATAGAAGTAGCTTACAGTCAGTCAGCCTATTTTACCCAAGGAGTGCTATCATTGAGAAAATCAGTTACCTTATAATAAGCCCTAGCACACAACTTTTTTAAATTTATTAATTGAAAGATTTTGGACGTATAGACATATACCTACATTTACCTTTGAAAGATTTGCTTACTTTGCTCAGCCTGGTTATTGGTATATCCAACTTACTAATATATATATACAATGTGTCCCGACACCGGTGTCCGATCCTTTAATGTCATGATCTATGGAATATTTTATCGATAAATTGGCTCTCAAATTTTTTCTCTCTCTCACGGTTGTAAAATGCCAGCCATTTTAGTTTTTTTCGGGCTTTCACACTAATCTGACCAGCACTTCTCGTGTAAATATCATATGAAGATAAAAAATGTCTCATTTGATAGCTTAATTTGTGGACTACGCTTACCTATGCAATATGTTATAAATTTCGTAGAATTAAACATAGAAAAACCAATAATTAAGAAAAAAAATCTGTATTTTTTAATTAATGGCTTTTTGTGAAAAATCTAGCGCATTAAACTAGTTTTTTTTGTTTTAAAAAGATAAAGGAGGTTTTCATCTAATATAAATTCTTTATTTCAATGCTCTAAGTCAGATAGTTTAGAAGTTATAACGATTTTCTTATGGAGTATACGTCAGATTAGTATGAACTCAGAGAAAAATATACTTTTTTTAAAGTTGGAGAAAATAAAATTATCCATTATTTATGGTATATTTTAGTGATAATTTGGCTTTCAAATGTTTTTTTTTCTCCAACTTTTGAAAAATAAATTTTTCGTTGGCTTCATACTAATCTGACCTATACTTCTTAAGAAATTTGTTATAACTTCTAAACTATCTGACTTAGAGCATTGAAGTAAAAAAAATATTTAAGATTAAAACCTCCTCTATCTTTGTAATAGGTACAAAAAAGAACCAGATTAATGCGCTAGATTTTTCGCAAAAAGCCATTAATTAAAAAATACAGATTTTTTTTTCTTAATTATTGGTTTTTCTATGTTTAATTCTACGAAATTGATAACATATTGCTCGTGTAAGCGTAGTTCACAAATTAAGCTATCAAATAAGACATTTTTTATCTTCATAGGATATTTACACGAGATGTGCTGGTCAGATTAATGTGAAAGCCCGAAAAAAACTAAAATGGCTGCCATTTTACAACCGTGTGACAGAGAAAAAATTTGAGAGTCAATTTGTCGATAAAATATGCCATAGATTATGGCATTAAAGGATCGGACACCGGTGTCGGGACACATTGTTTACTAGGTATTCGATGAAAATGACATTTTCTAAAAATGATTCCTAGCTAGATCGCTTCATCGCCCCCGAAACCCCCTATATACTAAATTTCACGAAAATCGTTGGAGCCGATTCCGAGATACTGTGAAAGTAGCAGCGCTGAAAGACGAATTTTTTTTTCACTTTTGTATGGGCAAAGGCCCGAGCATCATTGACCAATATGCCCCCATAACTATTATATACTTTATTTCAGATCTAATTGACATTGCATCAAAAATTAGTGCAACATTATGTAGGTTGACATTCTCTTTTGCAGCATCTTTTAGATAGTTCAAAACCTCTGATATGAACCCTACATTACAATCATGTGTAGCTAAAAGTCGTCTAAGAGTAGAAGGATGTGGAATGCTAACAAAATTTCTCAAATAGCGATATGCCTTGGCTGAATAAAAATATAATGTTAGAGCAAAAGATTTTAGGTCATCACTAAATTTTGTGCCTTTGTTAGATTTTTTTTCGTTTAACTGCTGATGAATATTTGGGAAACAGTTTGTTATAAAAGATTGCACCTCGTCATAATTTTTACATTTTTGTTTTATACATGATAAAAGTGTCATTAAATTATTAATTTTTACATCTCTTCTCTTGATTTTTTGTTTATGATTTTTTAATTCACGCTTTAATTTTATTTTTCTTGGTGTTGCAATCAAAGTTGATGTTTGTGTATTTATGTCAATTTTTATTTTCTTCCTTGGAGGACTTTTAGAAGATCCAGGTTCTTCATTTTTAAGCGTATATCGCTTGACACTTCATTTTTTTTATTTTCGGGAAAAATCTGTAACGAAATTTTAGAACATGACACTCACACTGACACTAATTTTTAACTTTGCGCATGCGCAATTTACATTGAAAAACGAAACGAACCAATGAATAAGGAAACAGAGGCAATGAAACGAACAGACGTATGAGTCGTGTTGGCAACACTGATTTTGACAGTCGTATTTGACAGCTTGTTGTTGGAGTGTCAAAAAAATAATTGTCTACCCCCTTTAATGCTATAACATTTATTCCAAAAGTTTTGCTCAACTTACCCATAGAAAAAGGTTCTTCCTCTGCCAACTCTCAATTCAAGAACATCATTGATCAGCACTTCAGGGATTGGTTGCTTGTTTTCACTGATGCGTCAAAATTATCTGATGATGGCTGTGTTGGTGCTGCGGTTTGGATTCCAAAGGTTAATGTTGTTTTAAATTTTAAATTGCCTCCCACTTCGTCTGTGTATACAGGTGAAGTACTTGCCATCTATGAGGCTATCTTGTTCATTGAGTCTCACAAACTCAATAACTCCATTATCCTTTCGGACTCCAAAAGTGCATTAGAAGGTCTCATGGGCCATGGCCAACCAGTTCTGTAATAAGTTTAGAACTCCATTAGTTTTGAAAATAAAGCAACTTCTCCTTAGGTGTCATTTACAAAATATAAATGTTGTTTTGGCTTGGATCCCGAGCCATAGCGGTATTACTGGCAATGAGAGTGTGGACGCATACGCTAAGGAAGCTGTGACAACGGGCACACTAACTCATTACCAGTTATACTGTCAGGATCTGATTCCGGTGGCTAAAAAACATTTATATATAACGTGGAATAGAGAATGGGCCAGCTCAAGTATCATAAAAGGCAAACATTACTTTGACATTCAAAGTGAAGTTCCAGTAAAGCCTTGGTTCTTCAAATACTCGCAAAACAGCAAAACGGTTTGCTCGTTTGCCGAGTTAGGTTGGGTCATTGCTGTTCCCCAGTGTTTTTAGTAAAAATAAGGGTCAAGGATAGTTCTCTTTGTGAGTGTGGCCTAGATGAGGGTACCTTGGACCATATCTTTTTCTGCTGTCCCAAAAACCAGTCCTCCCTTTATGACCTCCTCCCTATCAATATTCCTCGCCCTATCAATTTTAAATCAATTTTATGTTATGTAAATACCTCTTTTATTGATATTCTTTGTACATATATTCATTCTAACAATATAAAATTGTGATGTTTTACTAACCTCTATATGTTTGTGTTTGTTTTAGATATATTCAACAGAATTTAAGGTATTATTAGACACTGTACCTTGTTTCTTCACCAGACCTGCAATATAGAGCAAAGTCTACCCAAAATCACTCTGACATTGGCAACTCACTGAGGCCGCCATAAAAAAAGAAGAAGAAGAAGAAGAAGAAAATAATTGCCGTCTGTGGAGATTTGGAGAATTTGTATTTTTCATTGAGGTATTTTTAGTATTTTCCTACGGGCTTCGCCTTTTATTCTGATAATTAGGTGGATGTTTGTCAAGTTTGTTTATAAATAGGGCGTTCAATTTCAAAGCCTTCGAACTACAGAATACTTCCATTCTGGTAAGTCCATATTGTTTGGTAGCAGGCTCACCTGTAATTATTACTATACGGTATCGATCTTCTTGTATAAACATATTAATATATTATTAAGGATTCCCAAAAGAGGACATACCTAGACATCTACAAGATGGACCTCGCAGAGACGATGAAGAACGTTTTGGCTAAAAGCACAGGAAGCACAAATACCACAGCTAGCAGCTCCAGCACAAGCAATCCACATGGAGCCGAGGGCTACGTGACGGAAAAGCTGTATATGCTCCTCCAGCTGTACCTGCAGAATAAGGGCTGGAGCGCCAACATAGACCTTTTGCAGTGCTTTAGCGACTTGAAAGACTCCTCAATGCTTCCTAGCGCTGCATACTTACAGTATGTATCATTAGATAACTTTGTGTTTTAATACTTTAAATAAAAAAATCTTGTATGACAATATGTTATTGGTTTCTTGTTGTCAAAAAACATCAATGCATTTTAGTATTAAGTGAGCCTTGGGAGAACAAATATCAAGCTCACAACTTATAACTGAAAAATACACATTTTTATTTGTACATAAACTTTCAGTTAAAGTAATTTTTTGTTTATCTTTTAGAATGATGGCCTCAAGGGTAGGCCTCGATGCACAAGGAAGGTTAATCTATAGGGAGAATGGAAAAATTATCTTGCCATATGAACATTTTGCAAATGCCGTTATGTTAAAGCACATGAACGGTCCCCACGGCCTGCATCTCGGATTAGAAGCAACCGTGAGAGCTGTAAGTTCCGATATTTATAATTTTCTTCATATACAAGAATATTTTGATTGTTATTTAGTGACATTTAGCTTCTGATAAACAAAGAATTTGTAATTTTGATCTAAATAATTAATAGGCTACTTGACCTATGTTCAATTTCATTGAACAGATGCATATTTCTAGTAGAACTTGGCCTATGAAACCGTATTTCACCCTTATCATCAAATAAAAGCTTATAATTGATAAATAAAGTCGATTTGAAAATATGATTTTATCTTCTTTAATTTGCACCAACGAAAACGCTTTTGCGGGACCTCCGATTTGGATGTGCCATCATCACACTAGTAATTTAATATTTTTTATTTTACGCGCTCAATAAATGTAAGTTTATTTGTTTATAAATAATAAGTAAGCCTAGAAAGATTTTAAAATATATTTTCTTGAATAATTCAAATAAAACATCAGTTTATATTATATTATCTCCATTATCTCCCAAGGCGCCAAAAACAATGGCGCGCCATTTAAAAGGCATATTTTTCAATCAATATGGGTTTCTACTGTTTAAAATATTAGTTTTTTTGGTGAAAATGAATGATTAAGAAGCGATTAACATAAAGAAAAAAAGAAGGTCAAGTAGCCTATTCTTTGTTCCAATAATACAACAACTCCAAAAAGACTGCTTGTTGACTTATGTTATCATAACTAATCATAAGTTATATTATAAGTCTTAAAAGCCTCCAAAAAATGATAAAAAAAGGTATTCTATTGTCAAAGTCAAAGTCAAAAATTTTTATTCAGAATAGGTTTTTTTTCAAACACTTTCCGAACATAGATGCTACTGGGGCCTACCACCGGTTCGGGAACTAACCCGGCGAGAAGAACCAGCGTAAGAAACTCGCACGGGGCCATCTTTTACCAAAAAGATGGAAAATTACAATAATGTCATTATGATTAAATAAAAAAAAAACTAAATACAACAAGTGTACAATATTACAATAAAATAATATACAGAAACAGCTCTGCAGGGGGCGACCTTATTCCCACGGTGTACTATCATTCATGAAATCAGTAACTTTATAGTATGCTTTGGTACACAAACATTCTTTAACAACTTTTTTAAATTTAATAATTGAAAGATTTGAACGTTTTCTGGGATCTTATTATAAAGGCGTATACACTAAAAAATTTTTTTGACTTTAGTAAGTCTAGTCACCGGATTTTCAAGTTTATGTTTATTACGAGTATTTCTCCCATGAGTATCACATTTTTTCTTGAATTCATATATATTCTTTTTAACATATAATACATTTGATAGGACATATTGAGAAGCAACAGTTAAGATTCCAGTTTCCTTAAATTTTACTCTAAGTGAAGTATTACGGGCTAGCTTGTAGATTGCCCGAACAGCTCGCTTCTGCAGCACAAAAATTGTATTTATATCTGCAGCATTGCCCCACAGCAAAATGCCGTAGGACATAATACTATGAAAGTAACTAAAGTAAACTAGACGTGCTGTTGCTTCATCAGCAAATTGTCTAATCTTACTTACTGCATATATTGCTGAACTGAGTCTGTCGGCCAACCTAGCAATATGAGGGCCCCAGTGAAGCTTGGAATCCAGTGTTGTCCAGCCAGACAAGTACGATTTTAGGAGGGCGAGTGCTGTGCCTTTTATGCCATAGTGACAGAGTTTCCTGACCAATGTTTTATGTTGCACGCAGTCAAAATCCTTTGAGAGATCGCAAAAAACTCCTAGAGCATTCTGCGACGTCTCCCAGGCATTAAAAATACTACTGATCAATTCAACGCCTGCATCTGTAGTAGTCCATCCCTTTGTAAATCCAAATTGTTTATTATGTAAAATATTATTTATATTGAAGTGCGTTAGTAATTGATTCAGATTCGATTATCTTTTCATAAATTTTACTCAATGTCGGTAAGATAGATATAGGTCGGAAATTAGATGGGTCCAACTTACTACCAGATTTAAAAAGAGGTAAAACTTTACTGTGTTTCATTAGATCAGGAAATATGCCACTTTTTATACAATCATTAAAAATAGTATTGTCTTTTGTCTTACACCTGCCAGGTTCTAGAATCTACAGTATTCATAACAATAAAATATGACTAGCATTACTACTGCTTTACTATCATAAGTGTTAATAAACATTTATTTTGTCTTATTACAGGTTGTGGAATCCTACACAATAGGCCGAGAACAGTTTGGGATGGAGAAAGAATTTATCATAGAAGTTGTACAAAACTGTCCCAACCCAGCGTGTCGCTATTATAAAAACCAATTAGAAATGACACAGAAATCAATCCAACAACATTTATCACAACAACCCACATATATTCCAGGTAAGAAAAAATTATGGACAAAGAACAAAAAAGTCTAGACTCTTAATTTAGTAACCAATTTTTTTGTATATAATCAATCAGATGAGATTTTTGTATTGTAAATGAACTGGACTATTGACACCATTTACACGTAACCACTGTTTAAGGGCATTTTGTCGTTGCGACATGGTGTGGTTGTGGTACGTGTGGGTTGGCCCTTATATTTATTTTATAACTACACAATTGTAATTATTCACAACTGTTAGTCTTCTTTGATGAATTTATCTTTATTTTATTTGTGTATAAAATAAGTAACTCTTATTTTTACAGATGCGGGTGCATCAAATCTGTCTGACAGTCAGGCAGTGGAGCGGCTGCTGCGTGGCACAGCGCTGCCACAGGACTATCAGCTGCCGCTGGCCCCCCATCTGGCAGCCCTCAGTGAGTTGCTAAGTAAAATTCATATTTTTTATACTTTTTTTATTATTTTACCTATAAGTACATTTCATACTACATATTATATCGCTTTCATTCGCTTGGGTCACTCTGGCCGTATTGTTTACAAGTGAAATTCTTATTTTTTTAAATACTTTTTATTTACATATATTTTTCATTTGGATTTCACACCACATCATGTAAATCAAATAGCTCACTTGCACCATACTGTGTTAAATTTAATCTTCCATTCAATATAATTTTTTGTCCTTGCAAAAGATGCAAAATTAACAGATAATGGATTGAATAAAATATGATTATTAATGTTAAATGATTATTAATGTTAAATTATCTAAATACTCATAATAAAGTTGTATTATAAATATGTAAAGCAAGTTGCATAATGACCTTGTGTAAAGATAAAATTAGATGTTAAGTATTAGCAATTTATAATTTTCCGTATAATACAATCATTAACATGCTTTTATTCATTTATTTTTATATTATCATTGTTTTGGTTATATAAACCAGCAATAATTTTAATTTCAGTTCTTTTCGTTTAATCAGTCAAGTATGGACCAAAGGGGTTCGAACATTTTAAGGGGGTTTAGGGGTTCGAACGTATGGAGCCTGGCATATTGATTTTTTTTTTAAATTTCCGAGCACGATAAAAGTGGTATATTTGGATAGAGTACACTTATACAAACAAAAAATGTATATAACATGGTATCCTCAAGTGTCACGTTTCTGAGATATTTGGAAGTAAAAATCGCCATTTGTGTCCTTTGGACCAGGGATGTTGCGGATCCCGATTTTTACACATCCGCGGATGTGAATGCGGATGCGGATTTTAAAAGGCTCACATCCGCGGATGCGGATGCGGATGTTGTGTATCCTATATAATTTTTTAAACCGTATTGTCAATCTGAAACATTCTCGAACCTATTAAATAAAACACAAAAAAAATCATTAGAATCGGTCTAGCCGTAGCCGTAGAGTTCAATTACAAATACACGTACAGAAGATTTTTAACATATTATAAGATAAATGTAGAATTTATATATATTAACATAATTATAAAACAAACTCGCTTTTTTCCCTTTTGTCCCTTTGTTCCTTTTAATGTTTAAAAGTACACAACGGATTTTGATGCGGTTTTCTTTAATAAATAGAGTGATTCAAGAGGAAGATTTATAAGTAGAATAACATTCATTAAATAGTGGAGAAATAATGTTATGGTTGGGGTTTCTAATGTGATGTCGTAAATAATTTCATTTTTTTCCGCTTACATTGCAAACTCAGGCTGAACCCTACGAGATTTATTAAAATAATGTAGTAAGTATTGAACATATGTACTGTCTACAGAAAACTCCGCGATAGTATATGTCTATCTCTTTTATGGATATCCCACAATAACATTTTTTTGTCATTTACTTTTTACGACAAATAATGGCTAATTATATAAATTATAATAAAAATCGAAGCAATTTTAATAAATACAGCATTAGTCCTTATTGAATTAAATACCTCAAATACATTGTTGATTTAATTCAGATCTATATGGCCCTTTACAGCATATGATTTATATGAATATTTTCAAAGATAATTACTTATTTCAGATTTAAAAATTGCGGGACGTAGCTTTTGCGACAGTACCGGCCAATGCGGGCCACGGGTAGTATGTAGATAATTAATGAATATAAATCAAAACTGCTGAATCGATTTTAATCATTTTTTCAGTGGCTATAATTATATTTTATACCCATGCGAAGCTGGGGCGGGTCACTAGTATTAAGATAAATGAAAAATTTAAGACAATGAAAAAGTATGAATATCATAAACATAAATATAAATAAAAATATTTATATGTGTTACTTATTTATTTTATCATACTTTTGTGATACAGAAATGATTATTTGTAAATGAAAATTAAATGAAATTAATTCCCCTATTTCTAACTTCACGAATTTTTTTTATTAATGCTCGAAGTTAACAATAGGATTAGCAGCATTATATTTAATACCTAACCTGTCGGCCCAGCGAAAGATCAGCGCTGATTGCTTGCAGTCAGCGTTTATTATGCTGATCTGTGTCGGCTTGTGCTCGAAAACATTTTATGAAGTATTATTTAATGTAACTAAGCTATGTATGTTTTCTTGCACAAATAAAGGTTTTCTTTCTTTCTAAATAGTTGCGTTGCGTTGCGGTTACGACTTCAGGTTCGTAAATCAAACCCGCCCCTTTTCTTTCTTGTCGCAACTCATAAGACATCCGTATCCGCATGAAAATCCGCAATGATGTAATGCGGATGCGGATGCAGATGCAGATGTCCAAATTTGCGCGGATGCTCCGCATTAGCGGATGCGGATGCGAATATTCGCAACATCCCTGCTTTGGACTAGTAGGGTGATATTTACTTCTAAATGTCTCGGAAACGTGACACTTTAGGATACCATGTTATATAACATTTTTTGTTTGTATAAGTGTACTCTATCCAAACATACCACTTTTATCGTGCTCGGAAATTATGAAAAAAAAATCAAGATGGCCTATGCCACAAAGGTTCGTACCCCTTTATATCGTCTTTGTCTAACCATAAACAAGTTGTTTATCCATTAAGTCTTGTCAGTTTCCATAAAAGTGCTTACTTAGTAAAAACGACACTTATTGTAGCTCAACATACAGCTAGCATACTGTAAATTGTCCGATGAAGCTACTACCACTTCCAGCAAACCTGGCCGGAGAGAAGTCAGACCGTCGCTCCGGTGACAAGCTGTCCCAGCATCAGCAGATGCTTCTGCACCAGAACCGCTCGCTGCACGACAAGTACAGCCACCAGCGGTCATCGGGGTCTTCGGGCTCCAGTGACAAGAACAAACATCATTACACTGATGAGCACAAGCTTACCGATTTTCTAAGGTAAGGTAAAGTATTTTAACGATAAGAGTGGCGACCGAAGAGGAAGATCTTCCGACCGAGTGAGATAGCATGCTCCGTCAGGCTGAGGCC
This sequence comes from Aricia agestis, assembly GCF_905147365.1. Taxonomy (NCBI): domain Eukaryota; kingdom Metazoa; phylum Arthropoda; class Insecta; order Lepidoptera; family Lycaenidae; genus Aricia; species Aricia agestis. Next base: position 11,195,472 of record NC_056428.1, on the reverse strand, counting down.
CACTGACGTCTTGTTAGATGTTGTATAATGTACAACATACCTTGCCATTCTCCGAAACTTCGATAGCGTGATGCAGAATTGTTAGGCTAATTATTGTGGACTGCCACCATACTCCATAGTGTATTATCCCTCTTACTAATAAATATGTGTACACAACATACAATTCAAGGTCTACTATTTATGACTGTCAAATGGCGCATTGGAAAAGTCTCGTCTTTTCCAGTACCAGACAAAGGGGTAGTAAATATTTTTATTAATCATATATATCTTATATCTTTAAACGAGCAATTCTTGTATATATATCTACACTACTATTATAAAGAGGAAAGATTTGATTGTTTGTTTGTCTTGAATAGGCTCCGAAACTACTGGACCGATTTGAAAGATTCTTTTACCATTGGAATCCTACATTAATTCTGCTGAACATAGGCTAAATTTTATTTTGGAAAAAAATAGGGTGCCGTAAGATATTTGGGATTTTCGGACGCAAGGTGTAAAAAATCAACCAGAAATGTTACTTTATTCGCGTACGCTGCCTAAACTATAAAAGATAGAACCATAAAATCTTCTAAGTAATTGTAGATCTTTTAAATATCTACAAAAAAGTCCGCGACACACTATACCTATCTATATTGAGTGAGGCCGTTTAAATGGGATTGGCAGATCAGGCGGAATAATAGTATCTTCTGTAGGTAAGGATAAAATAATCAAACATAACACTTAAAATATAAAAAAAATACAATAAAAATGTTTATAATAATTATAATATAGTAGTTACAGGCTAAATAGTGTAAACCATTTTTATGTTCTGCTTAACATAAAGATTGACTAAGAAATAAAGATTGAAAAAAAAATTATTTATAAATCAATGTCCATCCGTGCGAAGCCGGGGCGGGCCGCTAGTATATATATATATATATATATTTATTATTGGAATCTCGGAATCGGCTCCAACGATTTTCATGAAATTTAGTATATAGGCGGTTTCGGGGGCGATAAATCGATCTAGCTAGGAATCATTTTTAGAAAATGTCATTTTTTATTCGTGTTTTATCGAATACCGAGCAAAGCTCGGTCAAATAGCTAGTGATCATCTTATCTGATCTGATCTGATGGAACTTATGACCAATGTTAGCACACCACAATGTAAATTTAAGTCTATTTTCATTTTTAAAGTCTATTGTTGCATCTGTAAAAACAAAATAATAATATTATCTGCTTAACTTTTCATCTATTCATGGTTCATATAGATAGAGTGTCAGTCATACTGTTCATGACTATGTGTGGAAGCCTAATTTTGTTTACAGGGCGAATCTCGAGTCACTAGAGTCCCTCTCTGGGGGCGGGGGCGGTGGCGTGACGCGGGCGGAAGGCGGCCAGGAGCGAGTCGTGCGCGCGTTCGGTGAACTAGCCCGCAACCTGCAGCGCATGCGGCCCTGCGTGCGTCCCGCCATGTGCAAGCCCTACGGCAAGCAGAGCGAGCAGCTGCAGAAGAGTGAGTAGTAGTGAGTGCGAGAGAGATAGAGCGACCGTGGGAAAGAGGCGAAGTAGAGAATGCATGTGGCCAGCTAGTTGCAAGAAAAGCGAGAATCTTCAGAAGAGTAGGCATCCTAGACAGACAGAGAAAGGTAGAGCGAGTGTGGGTGAAAGCTAGTTGCAAGCAGAACGAGAAGCTGCAGAAGAGTAACTCTTTGAGAGAAATTATGTATATCGAATGTGGGAGTGAGATAGAGTGAGATAGATAGGACGGACGGTAAGAGGGAGACGGAGCGAGTGTATGAGAAAGATAGCGCGTCTGTGAGAAAGACAGCTGGTGCAGAACAGACACGGAGCGAGAGAGTATGCAGAGCAAAACAGAGACCCTAAAGGTACAATTATTCCGTGCATCGTGATCGATCGCGGCCGCGTGCAGCCTACGACTGTCGTCGGTCGCTCGCGACAATAGTCACAGTATGAAAATGTATGGCACCGCTTCCGAGGCCCGCGTCTGACGCGCGCGGCCGACGAACGTCGAGAGCCGCGCGCAAACATGTCCAGGAACGCAAACTTTTGTATCAATATTTGGTAGTATAATGTACATTTCTGCTTTGAAAGATAGGGTCGATCGGTTCTCTCAACAGCTCGTCGTCCTCCTCTTCTTCAACAACGTCAATTAGTATTTCGACCATGATTTTGACTTCGGTAGACACACGTCTGGAGGGAACTGACGAACAACACCGACTAACTTCAAAACACGGCCGCGCGTGGCCGCGTTCGATCGCGATGCACGGAATAATTGTACCTTTAGGGTCTCTGTTTTGCTCTGCATACTCTCTCGCTCCGTGTCTGTTCTGTACCAGCTATCTTTCTCACACACGCGCTATCTTTCTCAGACACTCGCTCCGTCTCCCTCTTACACACACTCTATCTCACTCCCACATTCGATATACCGTATCTCTCAAAGAATTACTCTTCTGCAGCTTCTCGTTCTGCTTGTAACTAGCTCGGAATGGTACCTTAAGGATTTGCTTGCGAGTTGCGACCCTTTCAAAACTAACCTTACTGTTTTATATAACTTTATAACATTCGTTCTGAGGAGATAAATGTCGTTACAGTTCTGCTGGACACGATACAGCTGGTGCAGTCGCTGCGCAGCTACCTGCCGCCGCCGCACATACAGGTCACATCGTGGAAGAACGACGATAAGCTACGGTGAGTTTTTTATTACTAATTGAAGTAGTGGCACAATGTTAAAGGCGCTTGTTAGATGAAGGCAAAACATTATATAATATGGCTTGTCTATCAAGCGCCTCCAGTGTAACAAACAAAACAAATATATGGGCCTGTTTCATCACTTCCTGATAAGTGCCAGATAGGCATTCTCAGTCCACTTAACTTGACAGGTAGTCTGTCAAGTAAGTTGTGAATAGCTTTTCCGGAACTTTATCAGGATGTAGTGAAACAGGCCCAGGCATTAATAAAATATTTTTTTAGTAAGAGAGGATGCTTTTAGCAGACTTTTTTACTAACTTTAAATGTGTGTCGGCTAGCTTATTAAGTTTTTTTTGTTGATTACAATATAAAAGTTTCTATATTATATGACACTGTATTAAGTATTGTTCATAAAACTTCGAAGGAGCTTAATCAAAATGTTATGCGTATATCCAACGAAACTTGTTAAAAAATTATTTTGTAACAAATTTTTAGGTCAAACAGTATGGATGAGCTAGAGAGCCGCAAGATCGTCAGCGGCAATTAGCGCGCGCGGGGACGTAGCGCTGCGTACAGTACGCATAGTTACGCGTGTATACTACGCACAGTACGTACGTAAACTTCGCTGGTATCATTTTCTATATAAAAGTACCTATTTTATATATTCTATTACATAGTAAGCTTGTATTTCTATTAACGTTCTGTTATATTTTATTTTCAAGTATTATGTAGACTATTTTATACTTTTTTCAATTTCGAAACTTTTGAAGTTACTATTTTATTTAATACGATTATTTGGTAGTACGACTTTTCTATCGGAAGATATTTTATATCAGAAATTATGAAAATATGTGCTGAGTACGCACAAGTGTGCAATAGTAATTGGAGAATGTGGATGTGTGAAAATTATCTGAAATGTTTAACTAGGGATAAGTTAATACAAAATGTTTTATTCTGATTTTGCACAAATATTATGTGAATATGCTTATATGCACGATTAAACCGACTCAGTTTTCCTAATGCAGCCAGAAACTTTTGAAAAATAATCTTTGGTCTTTGAATCTTTGAAACTAATCTGTAATTTCAGTCTTTGTATTCACCTTCAAGTAGATCTAACTAGAATAAACAATTAATAATTCATGTTCTATTACGGCGCGTTCAGACGTGCGCGTTTTCTGCTGTAGCGTTTGGAAAAAAGACGCGAGGTGAATACGCGCGCAGATAATACACACGTCTGAACGCGCCCTTAAGCGTGAACTGTGTATAATCGATTATTTAAAAAACTATTTCTGATCTGATTTAAATAATTTTAAGTGAGTGACATAATTAATTGAGTGTACTGTTGGTTCTTGTTCATCTTAATAACACACAACTTTTAATACAGTTTTACACCTAATATTTAAATTCTTACAATAATTACCTATTTCGAATAAGTCATCGTCGGTTTTGTGATGAGTTATAATTATAAATAATGATTGTAAAACATAAATAAAGTGAAAAATGATATATGAGTTTTGATATGAGTTTTGTGTTATTAAGACGTATGTCCATTTAGCTTCGAATGTGTTGTGTTAACTATCTTAAGTGCATTATGTCCACTGTGATAGAGGTGTAAGATAACACGAAAGGGACGCCCGCTGAAAACTCCATTCTGTTATTTAATCCAACATTAATACAGCGACGATCCAGCCAGGATCCTGGAAAATATCGAAAGCAATAGACGCCAAACCAATTTGATGATCTCTGTGGCTCAGTGGTGAGCGTGGTAGCTCATGCCGGGGGTCGCGGATTCGAACCCGCCGACGGAACAAAAGTTTTCAAAAGTTCCTAGGTCATGGATGTGTATTGAATATGTGTATCATATAATAAAAATATTAAATACAGCATGACTGGTGGTGAGACATGTTCAATACTTTAGGACGTGATATTTGGCTATTATTAGTTGAAAAAAAAAAATAAAAAATAATATCAATTGAGTGATCAATTGATATTATTTTTTATATATTTTTTTCAACTAATAATAGCCAAATATCACGTCCTAAGTAAATGTAGCTTAAAGTTAATTATTTATTAGGTTGGGGAAAAAGTTTATAAAAATTCAAAAGGTTTTTTTATAAAGTTTATTTACAATTGACTAAAGTATATAGGTGCCATTTTGTTCGATAACTTTTTGCTATCTTGTTGGTAGGGACATGATCCCATTGCTATAAAATTTTTGGGGCTAACGATGTGTGAGGTCTAGCGTTATCATGGTGAAAAACTACACCCCTTCTGTTGATTAATTCCGGCCGCTTTCTCTCAACTTCTTGCTTTAATCTCATCAGCAGTACAGTTCAGAACTGATGGTCCTGTCTGGCGGTAACAGCTCATAATGAATAACGCCCTTCCAACCCCACCACACACACAGCATCATCTTGTTGCGAGTTAACCCGGGTTTCGCCACAGTCTGTGAAGCCTGACCGGCCTTTGACCACCATCCTTTTCGCACGTTCTTGTCGTACGTGATCCACTTTTCATCACCAGTTATCAGCTTCTTCAAAAATGGTTCGGTTTCATTGCGTCGTAATAAAGAATCACAAACGAGTACACGGTTCTTTAGGTTTCTTTCAGTGAGCTCATGAGACACCCAAATATCGAGTTTTTTTGTTCCTAGCTTTTTTCAAATGCGCCAAAACCGTTTTGTTGTCAATCCCCAGTTCTTCAGCTATGTCGTAACTACTAATAATATGCCGATATTGCTCCACTTTTTTAAAAAATGGCATCAGTTTTGTCCGTAACAGGGCGACAAGAGCGACGTGCATCTTTGATATCAAAATTTCCGGATTGAAAACGCTTAAACCAAATTTGCGCTATTCTCACAGATACTGCTTTAGGTCCATAAACATCACAAATTTTTTTCGCGTCTTGTGTTGCATTTTTACCTTTTTTGTACATACAATTTTAAAAAGGAATCGAATTTCTTCATTACAATCACTCATTTTAACAATAAAAAAAACAAATGAAAATCTCACATTTACCTAATTTGAATTTGGAATTTTCTTCTGTAAAATTAAAACTTTTTAATGATACCAAAATCAGCTAGATACAATTAGTATAGCCCAAGAGATTTTATGACAAGTTCATACATACTATAATGCGAAAAGACTTTTTCCTCAACCTATTATATTTTACCCAATGCATGGACAGTGGACACCGCGGCGCGTGGCGCACGCCGCGCGCCGCGCCGGCCGCGTAGTAATTTACTATATTATGTCCATGATTCATTTATTTAACCCGTCGATCGTGGAAAAACGAGACATAATAAAATTTCTATTGTGTCTCGGTCACTGGCTTGCTGAATTAAAGGGAAATTTGGTCAAAAGTTAAGTAAATACCTAATTTTATAACATAATTATAATGAGAATCGAGTACCGAGTACTCATCTTATGTATTGATCATGTCTCACCAGTCATGCTGTATAATGTATAGTATAAAAGTATTAAATATATTTCCGTTGTCTGTAACACAAGTCCTTCAGGTGCTTACCGCGGGGCTAGTTTGACGTGGCGTGAAGCGTCCATAGGCGTTTGGCGTTCTTTTGAAACTTTTTGAGAATAAAAATTTGTAGTCTTTATACCGAGCCTGCATCGAAACTAAACGAAAGCTGTATCAGTGTTGATATATAAAATAATAAAATTGAGGTGTAGGAAAAAATATCACAAACATTAGCACAAAAAAAGTAAAAAAAAACTTAACATAAGTTTAACTTAAAAGTGTGTGATATAAGCGAAAAAAGTATTTTTAAAGCTTTAGTAATTGGTCTTCCTTTGTATTTGATCTCCATGTTTTTTTTAACGCAACGCGTTCCTTTCGTGTTTATAGGTAGGTTTGAGCAAGGTCTTGACATATTTAACTGTAGAATTAAAATTATCTTAAGTCGTAGTTATTGTATTTAAAATATTTTATAGCCCTCGTTGTGCTCTTATCAGCTACTTATTTAAAATATTCGGTATTTATTCTAACATGTGAACCACCAAAAAGAGGCATTTATTTTTGGTTATTATAATTTGGTTTGGTAGCCGCGTTGTTTTGGAATGCAGGATAGTTTACTATCGTATAGAAGACTGGAATTAATTTAGATTGTGTATTATGGTAAAGTTTGGAATGGCGATTATTTATTGGATTTTGATATTTAGGGCCTTTTTCACCACTTCCTGATAAGTGCCGAATAGGCTATCCACCACTTAACTTGACAGATCAAATATGGAGAATCTGTCAAAAAAGTTGTGAATAAGCCTATTCGCCACTTTATCAGAAAGTGATGAAACAGGCCCTTAGTGTATTATATTTTGTTTTTTTTTAGCTTTTAGTAGAAGCTACTTACTTCAATGTATGTTTAATATTATTTAGTATCTTTTTAATAATATTATAATCTTTTAAGATAATATGGTAGGTGCCTGGCGTCATTTTCAAGTTATGATTGTAGTATAGAGCATTTCATTGTATAAAATCAAAATTATACTTCCATGTATAAAAGTAATTTTAATATAATTATACTCGTAACTTAATCAACCGATATCCGACTACGTAGAGCATTTGTGCAATAATTAGGCAAAGCCTGTATTAAATTTTTTAATATTGTATAAGGAATTGTAATTCTAAATTTATACATACCTATATCGTAGTGGGATGTTGTATCTATGTAGGGATAGTTGCAAATGGTAAATCTAGCACAAAACTTCTTAATATAACATGTCAAAATGTGTTTGGAATATTCCTTTGTTAGTTATTTTGATTGTACTATCGTGGAAATAATTAATTCATAGGCAGTTGACGGGCCAACGTCATTTGGTCGGATTATGTCAACATTAATGGAAGACGGAAGTCGACTGGGTTTGACATAACGCGACCAAATAATCAGGCCCGCCATCTGCCTATGAATCGACTTCTCTGATAGTATCTTTGAAAAATGTATCTATTCATGTCATTTCTCTGATAAAGCGCTTAAACCGGGCGCGCACTAGCGGCCAGGTCGCGGCGGCTATCAAAAGTATCGTGTGGCCGCTGGTCGCGTTGCGGCAAGGTGCGCGTCGTCTGGCGGTTTCATACTAAGGTATATATCTCGATGGCCGCCGCGACTTGGCCGCTAGTGCGCGCCCGGGCTTAGTTATGTTCATCTTGCTTTGTGTTAAAATATCATTGGGTTAATATAAGGTTTTATCTGAACGATAACATAAAGTCTTATCTGAATCACAGCAATCATCACAGCTATTGGTAAACAATACCAGTGCCAGTCTTAGTGTGAATTATATTTTATATTTATTTCGAGGCTAATATGGCGTTTGTAAGTTTCAAACTATCTTCAAAAGTATTAATTCGACGAATCTCTTTATTACAACATTATTTCTAGTCAAAATTTTCTTCTACGATTCTAATATTTTCACAACTAATACGTAATCATTTTGTAGAGTTATCTTTAAGATCGAAACATAGCTAGTATGTTTGGTTTTGTATATCGACTTATATTGTCAAATAGATGTAGTTTGGACTAAGTTAACTAACGTTAAGAACTATGTGTTATTTTCGAATATGTTCCACGATTTGTAAAATGCTATTTTCTTATAACAAATAAACATAGTATTTGTGTAGTTAAAATTACATATTTTATGAAAAATGACGTAAATTCTTACATCAAATTAAATACAAAAAGATGTGCCAACATCGGTCTTAAAATTTGTTAATGCTTCCAAAGAAAATATTGATGAAATTGGCACCTCATATAATAATAAAAACTGATCATTAAAAATACTTTCTATACTTCTAGCATCACAACGTATTTTATAACATCATACCTACTTAATAGCATAATATCTTGTGACTAAAAAGCCTGACTATTTGTCTATATCAAAGCGCACGGAAGTGCGCAGGCCAAGTTCCAGTTATCTTTTAGCGATATTAGTTGGTAAATGTAATAATTTTTAAAGAAGGGACATATTTTTGTTTTGAAAGCATTTTCAATTCATCGCAGAATATTTTGTGAACATTGCTGGATTTAATAATTAAAATCGGATGTGTACTGTGATAAATTTCCTTGTATTGGCTATCATTCTAAGATCTTCCTAATTTATAGTCTGGTTATGTGAAAAGTTTGGCCTTGCCATGTAATTTATTGTTTGCTGTAACTTAAATTACCTATAGAAATGTAATCTTAAATCTTCGAATATCAGTGCTTAGTTTATATTAAAGTGACAAAAGTACCTTTAGTTTTATTTTATTGCCCTCGAAACGCAATTTTTGCCTGCTACTTAAACTGTACGTGTTGCTGCGTTCGAACGTATTTCCCCGTTGTCTACTTTACATTTGTGCGAAATTCCATAAAAATCGGTACATACTACAGTATGTCTGAGCCTGTTCAATATACAGTGTGTAACAAAAATAAGTGATAATACTTTAGGGTGTGTACGTGTTCCTTGTAGAGAGTTCACTGTGAAAGTAGCAGCGCTGCAAGACGAAATTTATTTTTCACTTTTGTATGGGGAAGGGCCCGAGCGTCACGAGTTTCCCTATACAAAAGTGAAAAAAAAATGTGGTCTTTCAGCGCTGCTACTTTCACAGTGAACTCTCTACAAGGAACACGTACACACCCTAAAATATTATCACTTATTTTTGTTACACCCTGTATAATAAAGTTCTTACTTCCCTTCAAAACCATAAATTTAATATACCTAACGGAACTTCTGTTAGGTATATTAACCGATTCAATGCGGCGCACCTTTTTGAAGACTTTCAGTCGGCGGCATACAATTTTCTCGTGACACGTGAGCCGTGTCATACGCCATAGAAGTAGATGACACGGCTACCGTGCCACCCGCTACGTTCAAAAAGGTTTATTGTTTTTCTTGGTTTTTACGTGTTTATTAACTTGATTTATTTAATTAAACCCAAATCATTGATGTTAACGGAAGGCTACGTTGTTTTGAGTTGATTTCAGGTAGTTTTAATAAGTTTTAACCTGAAAATGGCAGGTAACTGGTAAGTGATTTTTTTGTTCAGATGTTGCAAACCTTTTGTAGGTTTCAAAGTTAGAAAAATGAGTAAGTATATTAAATATGAGTATATTAGATTAAAACAAAAATCATTAGTGGATTAATAACACTTTGATGTCAACGTAATTATTTTTCTACATTATTGTTAAAAAAAAATTGCGAGAACTTGAAAGTCTAAAATAATAAAGAATTATATGGGTTCCCAATATTACTTCTTTATTTTCTTAAAAATTTACTACTAAAAAGCCCGGCCGCACATTATCCGAATTTCTGATCAGAAAAATACATTTTGACACGTCAGAATTCTGATAGTATGCGTGGTCCACAACAAAATGTATGAACAGAGTGCGTTCCGGCGGGGGTCAGGCGGGCGTATGGCCGGGCTAAAAAAGAAGACAGCCCCTACTTTTTTCAATTCACAGAATATTCAGAAATGAAGCCTATAGGCTTGTTTAACGTGGCAAATTAAGACGATTTGGTTCAGAGTAGAATCTTCTAAAGTGTAATTTGAGGAAGATACAAGCGTTTTTTAAATGACACGGCTCACGTGTCATACGCCACACGTTAAAAACATGTATGACACGGCTCCCGTGTCATCCGCACTGAATCGGTTAACTTTATGTTCAAAACACGATTGTTATCTTTATATAAAATATAAACTTCAGGTTTATAGATAATAAAATTTTATTAACAAACATAATAAACAACAGATAACAGTACAATTTAATTGCAATAATTTAAAGAAAATATTTAAATTTATAAGGATGCTACATCAAATACAAAGAACGTTACACACCGATTACTCGCCGCTCACCATCAAACACAAATGAATTTTATCCACCATTATTACAATTGAAATTACAATGTATTTTTATTATCACTTTGTTTGGTAGAAAGCGACGTACAAAGCTACAATATTTTTCAGAAAATCTCTAGCGACACACGACAAGGAATGTTGAAATACAATTAAGAATTAAATTCTAATAATAAACCTTAACGCCCTTTCTATCCACATTTCCTTACTAGTCCATACAAGTTCCAAACTAATATTATTAATGCGAAAGTGTGACTGTCTGTTACCTCTTCATGCCCAAACCGCTGAACCGATTTTGCTGTAATTTGTTATGGAAATACTTTGGAGTCCCGTGAAAGGACATAGGATACTTACCTATATCGTATTTTTTTATTAGTAAGTCGTTGAGAGATGGCGATTTCTAAAAAAAAATATTCAATTTTCAAAAGTATTCCACAACCTACTTTATACTATTTCAGAATAATAAACTTTACATCGCTTATTTTAAGCTATAAACCTTAGATAAATGATTGGTCTCGCGCGCGCGCTCGACTAGATACCGCGCTGTATAGAAAACACAGATTCCCGAATGCGGCATCTCAATATTGTAGTGTGTGTAAAACAATGCACAAATATTGTTGTGTGCGTAGATAATCGGGTTGCCAGATATGTGACTGGTGCCCAATCAATGGGGAAAAATTAGTTGCTGTGGTCTTGTAATTTATTATTATTGTATAGTAAGTGCTTATTTTTCAATCACCAGATAAACTTTACCATTGGAATAAAGTCCATTCGAAAAGAATGCGATAAAATAACAACGTTGTTTAGGTCAACGAAATATAATGGGTACAATATTGATGAGAAAACAATACAAAAACAATGGTAGGAAGTTTAACGAAAGTTAAGAATGAGTCATAAAAAAGCAAATGTTAAATTTGTTTTCTCATTTGTTACTGTATTGTGTACTTACATAAAATATAAACTGTATTTAAGATTTTTATTATAATATGATACTCATAATTCATCTATATATTAATACGTGAGAGAAAAACTTTGTAACCTTTTTTACGAAAAATGGGGAAACGTAGGTGCATGAAATTTCGCACAGTTATAGTTTATATGGTGAAGGAGTGCATCGAGCTAATATTATTTTAAAATTATGCTTTTATCATATATATTTTTAACAAATAAAACACACACTACGACACTACTACTAGGAAAAATGACAGATTTTTGAGTGACACGCCTATACGTACGAATTATACTCTTTTATTTATGGTTGAAGTCTGTTGACAACAAGTTGACAAATTGAAAATGGATTATTGTTTTTTTTATTTCATTTTAGATACTATTAGACAATGCTTAAACGGCCAGTCTGAGATCAGCTGAGTCCCAGAGACAAGAATTGAGGAAACTATGATGAAGTCAATACTTTTTACAAAATATAGGTAGCAGTCCTAATGTAGTTGCAAGTAAGGTCAAATTTCGACCATTGGGCGATCTCTAGTATTTATTAATACACATTCATGATCCAGGAACTTTGAAAACTTTTTGTTCCGTTGGCGGGATTCGAACCAGCTACCCTAGCTGGAGATTTTAATGCGCTCATTCACTCATCCACTATGTATATACATATAAAAAAATAAGATATAATAAATAAATAAATAAAAATCACAATCTCAGAAAAAATTGTGAATTTTTAGTTTATGGTAATTGGCAACACTAAACATCCTCTGATAGGTACTCCGATCCGAATTTTCAGGTTTTTAATATTTTTCTGTGTTAATGACGATTTATATAATATTTACTGATGGTATGTGATGCCAGTACAGTACCTTTCTTGTTTCTTGTAGTGTTATTATTGCATAGTCTCACTACGCAAATTGGCATTTTGCTACGGACGTAACTTAAAATTTCGAAAATTATCGACACATCTACCTCACCCGAAGCTTGCGGCGCGACTGGCACGGTTACGCCCGATGAGGCGTATTATTTGTTGCCGCATTTTTCAAGTACTCCGACGGTATCTAGTCGTAGCGCGAGCGCGAGACCAATCATTCATCTAAGCTAGAAACTAAACCGACTTTAAACTGTATTTTTTTTGTTATTATTTGAAAGATTTTTTTTATTTTAAGTCTTAACCTATTTTAAAACTTTGTTGTACTTATATCACTTACGATTAAAAATCTACTTAATTGTTTTTTTAGAATTTCTAACTACGCGTAAGTACTAAATATACAGAATAAGAAATGGATGAAAAATCTAGTTTACAAGGTAATGCAGTAGAAAAGACAGTACATTTGCTTATCAGTTATCGTGTTATTACTATTGGCAGTATTTTACAGCTAAGGCTGTATAAATAAAAAATTAGACCCCCTCTCTACACACAGTTTAAATTTATTTTAATCTTAATATAAACAAAAATAAAACTAAAAAAAATCGCTATATGGGATCAAGGTATTGCTTTATTGCTTGATGCGTGGTTTTGTAAGCATGTATTTAAACGAATAGCCTAATACTGTTTACACTTAGATCAAAATGAATTGAAACGGACTGCAATAAAACATTGGCACAGAAAACTTATTAAATATTATGTTATCCTGGGTGCATGAGCGTACCCAGGTAGGGGCAGGGAGCCCCCCCCCCCCCCCCCCCCCAGAAGATAAAATAAAATTCAATTTTCCTGGCAAGTGGAAATTAAAAAGGTGTTACCAAACCCACTTGCAATAAATTTGTTGACATAGGTACGTAATTGAATATAAAATAAGTACTTTTCATCAATGGGGATTGTCCATTTTTTTTTATTTTGCTCATTACAAAAACATTTCGAGGAATAAGGTCAGTGATCGTTTTTCTGTATATAAACGAAAAAAATACCCATTAGTTACTTATATTTTTGAACAAATATGTTTAACCTTTGTTTGACCTTCAATGGCGTTAAATTAGCAATAAATTCGACCAACAGTACGTTTCGAACTTTTGGTAAGCTTCTCGTATCAGCTTTCACATAATGAGAACTTGCATTTGACGAACCAGCCATTATAAATAAGATTGAAAGGAAAAAACATACTGCAGAGGTCAATTATTGGCCGCCGATGATGACGTCAGAGCGAAACTTTAAAAATTTATTGAGAAATAACTAGCCAATGAATTTCAAAATTATTTAATTTATATTCTTAAAATACCCTATTTTAACGAAAAAGAATATAAAAAGTACATGTGATTTTTTTTTGGACAATGCCCATTAATCGGTGAAGGTCCTTCTATGGGGATCCTAGGCCAATACCAGATCGACCATCTTTTCGAAACGTATGCTGCCCCCTCTAGATGAAATCCTTCGTACGCCCATGCCTGGGTGTAAATGTGTAAATCTTAAGTACATTGAACTATTTTTCTTATGTCTATCTCACACTTCGGTTAATAAAGGCTAATTAAGGTTAATTCAGATTAAGGGTAATTCCAGATAATTCCAATTAACGCTAAATCAGCGTTAGTTCTGATTGGCACCTTATTGGGCAGTGATACCCTATTTTGTTGTGACTTGTGACTTGTGTCACTACACACGGGTGACAGACGAACAACATACTATGTTTTAAGGTGAGACCGCATTACGCGACAATACGCTGCAGCGACGATGTAATATAGCCTTTAACTTAAATTATCCGCATTATCCCTAAATCTGAATTTACCCTGATTACTTATTTATAAATAAAATTTATCAGAAGATTGCCAGGCCCTAAAATGTATATTAAGTATTTTTTTTGCACCTGTAAAAATAAAAAAAGAGTTTGTTCGTTTACCAAAGATTTAAGTTGGAATGATTATACTTATCTAAAGTCCATATGGCGTGGCGTGGTTTTGTGCGTATCCTCAGGTTTTGACTATAGTCAGTAGTACCGTAATATTACCGTATAAAAATATCTGTAGGCCTAAGGCCGCAATTCAGACCGCAACGCGTAGATGCATTTCTAGTACTGAATTGACAGATTTCAATTGCGTGAGACGTCTTGCGAATCTGTCAAGTCCATACTTTAGATATGCATGAACGCGTCGCGTTGCAGTCTGAATTGACCCTAATACGATTAGTGGTTTTGCCTCAAAAAATGTCACTTATTTTATTAGCCTATTCTAGGGGTCGTTGGTATTATCAGGGATCTATCAGACAGAGAGCGGTCACGCGGTCAGTTTTGCGTTCTTTGTGTTGTGTTACGTAATTACGTTACATAATCTAACCGCGTCAGAATTGCTCCTGACTGACCGCTCGAACTTAACATGCGAACGCAGTACGCTCGAACGCGTGAACACTCTCCGATAGGCCTCTAAGCCTACAGACATTTTGACAACATATTTTCTTCAACTATTAACGCTAAGTACTCACATACGGTTTTGCTCGATCGAGCAATAACGTCGAGCAAAACCCGCGGCTCGGTATTTCGTCCACACATTCAGCATTGCTCGATAGTTTTGTTCTAAATCGATATATTTAATTCCATCGAGCCGGCTCGATGCGAGCTGTCAGGAGCTGTCAGTTTTGCTGTCCACACAGTAATTATTACTCGATTTGGAGTAAAACTATCGAGCAAAACCGCATGTGAGTACTTAGACTGAGACAGGACAGAGCTTACAGCGCGCATACATCACGACACGGGCTCGAACACGTAGACCGAGTCGTCCAACCAGTAGTAGGCCTGGGCGAAGTCCCCCTCGCACAGGTAGGGCGCCCGCGCCCACGACCGAAGTCCGAAGCCGATGTCGGCCATAAAGCGCACGAAGGACGCCGCCTGCTCCTCGAATGTGACGCCCGTGATGGGCAGCCGCTCCTCGGGCTTGTGGTCAGCGGTCACTGGAAACACCAAACCATATTATGACGCCATTGTTGGATCTTAGCAGAGATACGCATATTCTAGGTTGTTATCTTTTAAAACACTTTTACAAGTTTTTAAAATCTTTTAAAACACTTTTATAATTTATTCAGGTTTTTAAAATATTTTTCGAACTTTGAAGACATTAGACATGCCGCTGAGCGACAGATTCTCATAATTCCGTATTACATTTTCGTTTTCTACACTGTTTTCGACTTAAACGTCAGCAAATTAAGAATAAATCACGGACCCAAAGTTCCTCTATTAATTTTATCATACTAAGGCCCAATTACACCAACGTCTGTTAGTGTTAACAGCTTGATAAAATCTCATGCTTTCTTTCATTGAAAGTGATACTAATTCGAGCGTTAACTTTACAGTCGTTGGTGAAATTGGGCCTTAGGCCCAATTTCACCAACGACTGTAAAGTTAACGCTCGAACAGCTTGTTAAAATCTCGTGTCTTCTTTTCATTCTTATGATTTACTAGCGACGATAAAAGAAAATGACAACAATATGTATGTGGGATATCTATAAGAGATAGACATATATACCATCGCGAGGTTTTCTGTAGACCTTTTCAGTGTACAATACTTGGTACATTATTTTGATAAATCTCGTAGGGTTCAGCCTGCGTTTGCAATATAAGCGGGAAAAAATGTAATTATTTACGACATCACATTAGAAACCCCAACAATAACAGTATTTCTCCACTATTTAATGAATGTTATTATACCTATAATAACCTTCCTCTTGAATCACTCTATCTATTTAAAAAAAAACCGCATCAAAATCCGTTTCGTGTTTTTATTGATTAAAGGGAACAAAGGACATGAGGGAATAAAAGCGACTTTGTTTTATACTATATTGTATATGTATTTATATTATATTGTATATGTACTAGCGACCCGCCCCACCGTCGCTCGGGTATAAAATACTAGATGTCCTGCGCGGCTTTGCCCGCGTAAATTAGGAATTTTACAGAAACCGTATATTTTCCCATAAACAATATTTCCCCCGTTTTTCCCACATTTTCCTGAGTTTTTTCGGTCGTATTAGTCTTAGCGTGATAATATAATATATCCTATAGTCTTACTCGATAAATGATCTATCTAACACTGAGATAAGTTTTTAAATCGGACCTGTAGTTCCTGAGATTGACGCGTTCAAGCAAACATACTCTTCAGGTTTATAATATTAGGTAGGTATACATTTTTTTAAATTATCGATTGACAAACTCGAGTCTCGATCTAAAAGACTATGAAATGGTATAATATGGTAGTGATGATGATGAATGTAATTTGCACAGTAGCATATGCTTTCTGTTCTTAAAACAACGCCGAAACTCCCAAACTTGTACCTATAAAGAATCAGGAGTTCCCTCAGCACCTTCCGAACCACGGTATACCAGGTATATCTCGGTGCAAAATCTTACTTGTTGGTAGCATATGCTTAGAATACTTCTCACGAAACCGAAGTCACCACATGTTTCCCTATAAGTTTTGAGGAGTTCCCTCGATCACTTATGGATCCTTCATCAGATCGCCACTTTTGTGAATATAATACCAAATTGGGATGATACCCTATATACTAAAAGAAAAAATTTGAAAATCGGTTAACAAACGGCGGAGTAATCGTTGAATATAAGAAAACGAACATAACACCTCCCCCATTTTGAAAGTCGGTTAAAATTGTAGCCTATGTGTTATTATGATGTATAAGCTATATTATTGTAAAGTTTCATTAAAATCCGTTCAGCAGTTTTTGCGTGAAAGAGTAACAAACATCCATACATCCACACATCCATACATCCAAACAAACTTTCGCCTTTATAATATTAATAGGAAGTAGGATATAGCCACTGAAAAAATGATTAAAATCGATAGCCTAGATCCTTCACGTGGTCTACTTCTTATATGTGCCAAATAACATAAAAATTGCTGCAGTAGTTCGCGAGATAAGCCCTTTCAAATAATTTCCCCCGTTTTTTCCACATTCTCCTATTAGTCTTAGCGTGATAAAATATAGCCTTCCTCAATAAATGGGCTATCTAACACTAAGAGAAATTTTCAAATCGGACCAGTAGTTCCTGAGATTAGCGCGTTCAAGTTAGCCCTTTCAAATAATTTTCCCCGTTTTATCCACATTTTCCTCTATTTATTCGCTTCTATTAGTCTTAGCCTGATAAGATATAGCCTATAGCCTTCCTCGATAAATGGGCTATCTAACACTGAAAGAATCATCAAAATCCGTTGCGTAGTTTTAAAGATTAAAGTGAACAAAGCGACATGAGGACAGGTACATATAGTTTGTATAGATAGATGAAAAACGAAATAGGTAACGTGATAGTAATTCGAGCATTATCTTTAACAGTCGTTGATGAAATTAGACCTAAGGCTTCGTACAGACGAACGGCATTTGTCGACGTCAGCCATCGCCACTTATCGACTGCCGTCGACGCGTGCCGTTGACAAGTGCCGTTCGTCTGTAAGAGCGCTTAGGTACCTTCGACGTAGGGCTTGTAGGGCAGCACGAGGGCCAGCAGCAGCACGCCGCGGGGCGCGATCGCCGCGCGCGCTTGCTGCAGCATGGTGCGCGCCCGGCTGCACCGGTCCACCAGGTTCAGCATGCACACGCAGTCGAACTGCTCGCCGCGCCACCAGTCTTCCGTGTCGAGGATGCTGAAATACGAAGCATAGGTGTTAGCCATTGATCTAAGCACATTATGCATATTTATGTACTCTTTTACTGCTCTAGTTTTGATTTTGATTTACTGCGTCAATATGGTAGATAGATCGACAGTATTATGTGTCGACAGATCTACCATGCAACTATATTTACTATGCTACTTTTTTGGTCTTTGTCAAGTGATGAGGTCGCAAACTAGTATGGATTATCAGGGTATGTTCAGTTACAGGGTAAATTTGAGATGAAGCTCAATTAGCGAGTTCTTCATTAGCTTGTCACAACTCACAACAACATGGCGTAAACGCACCTGGTTGTGCTAGATTAGGCGAACCAAATACTCGCTGATTAGGCCGCGTTTCCACTGACGCGGAGCGGAGCGGAGAGGAGCTTAGCGGTGCTGAATTGACCAATAGCTATGTCCACACTGTGTACTTTCATCTTCAATTTTCGTCATCAACTTTCATATTTGCGCATTCAATAATTGAATGCGTCAAGGAATGCAACGCCAAAATTGTCATTTTTGAAGTTTTGGATACGGTCAGAGGGCAAGCGTCGCGGGAATGCCGCACGTTCACTGTTGACTGCGCTATAACGCTTGCCCTTGACGACCAGAAAAAGGCACAGTGTGGACAAAGCTAATCACCATGTTCGAAATCTTCGCTCCGCTTCGCTGTCATTCCGCTGGAATAGCACGATTGGTCAGTTCGGGCACCGCTAAGCTCCTCTCCGCTCCGCTCCGCGTCAGTGGAAACGCGGCCTTAGACTTGAATTATCCGGACTTATCCGAACTTAGGTTGATGAGCCTTACACTATACCTACAACTATACAAGTTACAGACGTAAACTAGTACCTATAGTTAACTGGCACTTACACGTAACCCTTGCCGCTGAGCGCCTTGCGCATGCTCGCGGAGATCTCTGTCGCGTATCTATCGCGGTACAGTCGCGAGAAGCGGCGGCTGACCTCGCCGTCGCCGGCGCCGACGTCCACCAGCCTGCCCCCGCCCTCCGTGCCCGACGGTACCGGCAGCAGCGCGGCAGCTTGTGCACGCGACAGCACGAACATGGAGCCGCGACCCAGCCAGCTGGAAACGAAATTCGGGATCATTATAGATACCGTTAATGTGGTCAGTATTAAGTTTTGGCTGGGCTAGCTTAATAATCATAAGTCACAACGCAGTGTGCCAGAACTCGATTTTGATCATAGGATTGTACATGGTAGGCTTTGAATTACGTTAGTAAAATAAATAATAATTTTCTACAAAGTTTCTAGTCACGGCATAAAGTCAGGGTAGTTACTAGAACATCTAATTTTAAGCATTTTCCGCGAGACTAAATTCCAACGCACTCTAGTTTGATAACATTCTATAATGGCGCAATTACCACTTACACCGAGGTGGTGGTTTGGTGTTTCGCAATTATCACAGATAAAACACGAGCTACGGGTGGGGCAAATTGTCCGGGGCGCGGGGCCTCCGGGACCGCGACGTCTTCATTGCGCCCGGGGCACTCGGCGAAAGTGGATAATGAATAGCGAAATCCCGGCGCTCATTAGCCTGGCCGAAGCCGTCGCGCGGATCGATACGAATCACCTACGGTAAAGGGATAATCGTCCGGCCGGGGCCTGTTATTAGCCGTAGTACAATATATCACGCGGGGCATTACCACGGCCCCCGGCGTCCGCGCCGCAATTACTGCCGCCCGCGCCGCGTCTCGCCGCCTCTCCTCGCGTCTCCTCGGCCCTTGCCCGCACAATGCACTATTAAACCTCTGGTATTTGCAAAATTATCTAGGAACCGAGGAACGACGAACCGAGCCCTACCTGCATTGGAGTGTCTAGTCCAGGAGTTTCATGATACAAGGCCATTGAAGCCCAATAGTCCTTGACCTTTCTGAGGTTTAGGCCCCCTTGAAAATAATAGGGGGACCTATTATTTTAATGTCATGTAAATTGTAATCCTTTATCCTACTGTATGGTATTTCGGGGTAGTTTGAAACATGCATCAGCATTTCCATGTTTCAATGAACCCCCAATCTTCCTTGTGTTTTTGCCTTTAAAATGTTTACAAAAGTGTCATAATTCGTCGCGGAAACTCCATTTTTTTCCTTCCAAACAGAAGGACAACCTTTATTACGTCTCTGACATATTTGCGAGAGTCAGGCGCGAGTTTGTCGCTCGTTCGGCCGCCAATTGATTGCTTTATTGTTGCGGCTGCGGCGACGCGCGATACATGATACATGAGCGCGCTCCACCGCCTAATGAGCACGCCGCCAGTAATTGTCGCCGAGACCTCGCTCCGTAATGTATACTACTGGACGTCTCAGTTTCCTACTTGGGGCTTCATTCGGGCGAATACAATGTGCGAGACAGCCTGGTATTTTGCAGGACATTTGCATATGTCGCTAATACAGTAACATTATAATATAACTTTACATTCCTACTCGCTAAATATTAACCTAACCTAAGATTCAAGTGTTCTGATTACCGAGCACACATTAATGTGAGATAGAGATGAAACTTTCGCAATATACGATACGATTCGTCAAAGGTGCGGTTGCGACTTGCGGCGTCGGTGTCGAGTGTCCGGTAGATGCGGTTAGACGTGAGACGCGGGGGCGGATCGCGATTGCATCTGAGAGCAAACAAGGCCCCCGCCGCCCCTCGCCCGCCGCTCAAATCATATTACCCCCTCCCCACACTCCATGTGCGTCGCTATGGCGACGGCCCGGGCCGTGCATGATATTAGTACGTGTGCTCATCTCCGGGTGTTTAAACTTAGCGCCCCCGCGCGGGAAATTAAAACGGGCCCCGGACCGGAAGGCGCTGGCGCTGGCCGGGGCCCGCGGGGTCTCCCACCGACTACACTGCTGGATAGCACTTAGACTTTCTGGTTAATTATGTACAAAAAAGTTTTCTGAGAGACGACGCTGTAGAAAATGATAACTGCAGTAGGTACTTTTCAAATAATGTTTTTGAACTTAGTGATTTAAATAAGTAACTATAAACTGATTAAACTAAACGAATGTCTTTGAAGGAGTTATAGGTAATCATGAATTTTTACGAGTAAAATATTATCATGAAGTTGACTTTGCAGTCATAATATTACAAAAATTATATTCCAATATGTCTACATAGAGTTCATCACCTCACAAAGGTCATTCGGACTCACTACCCCAAAAAGACAATATTAGAAAAACAATACATAGACAAAACATAAGATATAGTTAAGGAAGAACCCCACCCCTTATGTAGATACCTACACATTTGCTTTGCTCAAAGACATTGTCGCTTTCAGGCACCTCATTAGAGCGCGTCCCATGTGAGCCTACCTCCCCCCGTGTGTGGGTTGGGGGGGTGCCCCATCCCGCTCGGGTGGGGGCGACCCCCACTCTTACATATAAACGAGAGCAATTCTTTTCTGGAGCTCGCAAACTCGACTGGATAATTAAGGCAACCCATTTCGCTTAAGTATGATAGAGAACGCTTTTAATTTTCACAAATGGAACTCAGCGTCTTGTTCTTATTTGATTTTTTAAATGAAATTATTTAAAGTTTAACGAGCAATGTAGCTCTGAGTATTTGAAAATATTAATGTGATCCTACAAAAGTAATTAAAAGTTACACGCCCATGTATAATAATAAGATAGTGTACGTTAAAATATTATATTAACGATATCGATAGGATATCGAATCCTCTCCTCTCCTTTAACCCTAATATTATAAAAGGGATTACTACTTTCAATTAAGTACACATACAGTTCCCTTATACCTACCTACTATAAGGTAATAGTCACGACTCTATGTCCTAACACTTCTAACAAAACAGTTTTACATTTCGCTAAGTGGAACGTTTAAAACGGCCAAACATTTAGAAAGCTGTACCAAAACGATATCGTCAAATTTAGAGTTGTAGCAATTTGTACCTGAACTCTACCTAGTATTTAAATAAATACTTACTAAGTAGATAATACGAAATGAAATATAATAAAATTGAAATAAAATTATCCTATGTTGATGAATAGGTATGTTATGAATAGAGTATGTACTCAAAAACGTGATTGCGCTGGAACCATTTGTCCGCGACAAAAAGTAGACATGTTTTGTCGGCTCCATCAAAATCGGTCGAGTAGCTTTTGCGCTATACAAATCAATATTTTCTTTCATAAATTAATTTAGGCATAGTGAGTTTTCAGGTATTCCAAGCATCAACTGCCATACTTTAAAGATATTCGCGATTTTTTCGATGTTCAAATAATGCAGAGTGAATTTATTTGCAAGACAAATTCGATTGAATATTTTACATACATAACGATTCACCCACAGAGACTAAATTTATTTTGGTTTAGTCGCAATACATAAGCTGATAGATTTCTTGCGTATTGGGAATCGACAATATTTTAGTTTTTCGAGCAAGACTTAGGGCGCGAACAGACGTGCGCGTGTTGTACTATAGCGTAAAGGAAAACACGCGCGCAGCACGCGCTGAACCCGCGCAGAGCCCGCGCGCGTTTTTTTCCATACGCTATAGTACAACCCACGCAGAACACGCGCACGTCTGATCGCGCCCTTATGTTGTAAGGGCAGTCTACAGACAGGCGAAGTAAATCAAACATTCCCAATATTTTTATCGCTTACAAGTTGATTACTTTTTGTCACTTCTTTTATTTTTCTGTGCAAATATGTAATAAAATATTGTTAGATATTAGTTAATATTATGTTCTATGCATTGCCCATTACAAAGTACAAACACTGAACTTGCTTTTAAAGTCTGATAGTATCTCTATGATATTTCTCGAAAATAAGCAATCAAGATTTAACACACTAGGTGACGCCGGCAACTATGTTGCGCCAAAATTCGTTCATTTCCGGGATAAAAAGCTTCCTATGTCCTTTTCCGGGACTCGAAGTATCTTCATACCGTGTAAAGTAGGTTCAGCGGTTTGGGCGTGTAGAGGCAACAGACAGACAGACTGACAGACACTTTCGCATTTATAATACTTATCTTTTATCTTTAAACGAGCAATTCTTGTATATAAATATATAATTGGAATCTCGGAATCGGCTCCAACGATTTTCATGAAATTTAGTATATAGGGGGTTTCAGGGGCGATAAATCGATCTAGCTAGGAATCATTTTAAGAAAATGTCATTTTATTCGTGTTTTATCGAATACCGAGCAAAGCTCGGTCAAATAGCTAGTTAGTTATTAACCTTTATTACTTATTAGTATAGTATGGTTTTTTTTCATACAATTCACAAAAAATGTTTCTTACTCCTGCCTGCTGACGGCCATTGTGAACAGTCGACCATTTAGCGAACACAATAACCTTTAAAACGTGTAAACTGAACAATAACTTCTCGGAGATAGTTTACTGCTTATTGCCTTACCGAATGTTCAGGATTCTGACATTGAAATTAATGCGGTGGGCGTTTGGAATGTAGAGTTTACATCGAACTTAATGTAAATGACATAAGGATCATTCTTACATGAACGTAGAGGTAAAACAATTGTGAACAGATAGACGACCGAGGTCGCCAACTTCTTATTGACTATGTTTTCCTTACCTTGTCTTCTAGATTACACAAAGTTACCATAAATTAAACTATATTTCTTATCAGGGCGAGCGAAGTGAGCCCTAGTATATCCCACAACCTTTACATTTTGTGGTACACTTACGGAAAAACTATCACGCCGTGATCACGCCTATCGATTTGTGCTTTAACATAGTATTTTTTATTTATATGTACTAGATGTGTTTAAATCATCATTCATCAGTCAGTCAAGATTTTTAACCGACTTCCAAAAACGAGGAGGTTATACGTTCGGCTGTGGATATGTTTTTTTTTTTTTTATGTATGTTCAACGATTACTCCGCCGTTTGTGAACCGATTTTCAAAATTTTTGTTTTATCATCATCATTATAACTACCACCAGTCACCACACCACGAATTATCTAATTATAACCCTTATTATATTAAGTTGAGCTGATGAGTTTCCATGAGTGTTATGATAAAAAGAAATTCACTGAACAGTACTTTAGAGCCTTTAAAGACAGGCGTATGAACATTAATTTTATCATTACTTGATTAAGAGCGAGCTGTCGGATCCAAATTCACTAAGCATAAAACACATTAGTCTGTACAAAAAACCAGCTTAAATATTACTAAAAAGAGTGAAATTATTATTTTTAACAAAAAATTAAAACCTACTTCCAGGTTAAAAACAATAATAATTTATAATAAACAAAACAGTGTTAAATAATTCTTACTCTTTAATGTGCCTTATGCATACATATAGTCGGTACCAGTCTTAAATATTAAAAATATTTTGTCATAGAACTCAGAATTCTTAGCTGATATCGTCTTCAAAATAATGGCGATTGTGTACATAGAAATAGTTGAGGTTTAGGAGAGTTATGCATAAGGCACATTAAAGAGTAAGAATTATTTAACACTTTTTTTCATTATAAATTATTATTGTTTTTACCCTGGAAGTCGGTTTTAATTTTTTGTTAAAAATAATTTATATAATACTAGCTGTCCCGGCAACGTTGTTTTGCCATAAAATGATTTTATCTGTTTTCCTGCTTTTCTCTTGAAGTTTTTCTGATTTTTTATATGATCACGGAGCCCGAGACCTATCCAACGAATGCAAAACCGTGGAAATCCGTTCGTGCGTTTGTCCCGGCAAACGTTGTTTTGCAATAAAATGATTTTCCCTGGTTTCCTGCTTTTCTCTTGAAGTTTTTTTGATTTTTTTTCTATGATAACGGAGCCCGAGTCCTTTCCAACGAATGCAAAACCGTGGAAATCGGTTCGTGCGTTCTGGAGTTATAGCGTCAGGAAGGAGAACCCGAATTATTTTTATATATTAGATGTACTTAGATGTGTTATCATCAGCTCACAGCTGTGAGTCAAGGTTTGACGACGCGAGCCCTCACAAAGCTCGGCTTTTAGCTAGTTTAAATATCAAGGAATAGGTAACATGTGAGTAAAATGATCATTGGTAAAATGTAAATATTCAATCTTTCAATTACTTACAATATTTTTCAAGCTAAGTCTTTGACCAAACCAAAGTATATACATATAATGGAGGTTTAGCTCATTTTAAAAGACGAAACTTACTACACAATTCAAGCAATTTTTTCACTCTTTCAATGTACTTATTTAAAAAGTACTTAGGTAAACTACCTACTATAATATACCTACCTCTATACTCTCTAGTAATAATATGAATGCAACTACATAATATTTTACACCTACATCGCTCAGTCCATCACATTCGAAAAAGGGACGTAACGATTTTGAATGTGGAACGTAGGTTGATTTGTGTCCATCCATAGTGCGCGGGCGCGGCGGCGACGCGCGCTGATTGGCCGGCGCGGCGGGGGCGGGGCGTGCGCACACGCATCGCACAAATTAAAACAATAAAATGAGAGTAATGAAACAATGTAATGTGGTACTATCGGACCTTAATGGCCGAGGAGTTTGTGCCCGCTCGGCACCTTGCGCGCACGGAGAATTTACAAGGACGCTTATAAAATATGGTAATGCTGCTAATGCTGAAACTATAAACCGGAGCCGGTTTTTTAGATAATTTAGTAATCGCAACTTTTTTATAAAAGGGCTTAATAAGTGTGCCTCGTACAATAACTCTGAGTGCCACTCGTATGAGTGGCAGTCAGGGACTGCCGCTGTAAAGCTATTGCATTTTTAAGCATTTAAGGGTTTTTATCAACTCATGCAATTATAATTCGCACGCACACAAATACTGTGCCGAAGTCTGGCAAGGCGTTGCCGGACTGCGGCACGTGGGGGTGTTAGGTTTTTTACGTTACGTTACGTTCTTAATTCGGTCGCCGCGCTCATAGCCCGTGATAAAACTATGCAGTAGCTCGATGATCCACGAAACTTAGGATTCTTACGTAAAAAAGATTTGTAGAGCAACTTGGAAATTAGGTCTAGTTCCAGTTGTACCATAATAAATAATAATATACATTTACTAGCTGTCCCGGCAAACGTTTCTTTGCAACGTTTGCCGGCACAGATACTTGCCTACAGATACTTGCCTAAGCTATTCAATATTATATGTCAAGAATATTATAAAATTAAAATATTATCAATTTATCACACAAAAACATTAAAGTGGGTTAAATTAAAAAAAGTGTTAATATTATAAATATTTATGACGGAAAATCTTTCGCAACGTAATGTAAAATGAAAACGAGAGTAGTGTGCCGCTGACGTTTCCCATGAAACATGCAGGAAAACTGGGATTTTACCAAATATGGATCAGAGAATTTCCTTATTTGGATTAAAATATTAAGGTACTATGAATGTACTTTTTAGGTTAGGTAGTTGAAGTGTAAAATAATAAATTAAAATTATTCATTATCATATTTTATTTATTTACTGTCGCAAAAAAAAATCTTTGACGTAAGTACCTATCTAACTTTATGATTTATTAACCTTATATCTTTAAACGAGCAATTCTTCTAAGAAAGAGAAATATTAATTCGGAATCGGCTCCAACGATTTTCATGAAATTTAGTATATAGGGGGTTTAGCGGGGGATAAATCGATCTAGCTAGGAATCATTTTCAGAAAATGTCTTTTTATGCGTGTTTTGTATCGTGTATCGATAATCGATAACCAGAAAAATATGACTCCAGGACATATGGTCATCCAGGTATCTTACTATAAAATATACAGCTCTATGCTGTATATATAATATACAGATGTAACATAATAACTCAATATACATCAATTAAAAGTTAAAATTTTCATGTTTTTTTTAGATCTCGCACCTAAATTGTATCATATCGTACTAAGGTACAACCTTACATCCAATAGAAGCCATTAACTGACATTATCACAGACGACTCACTGCAACATACGAAAGCTCCTACTCCTATTCGCGCTCTCAGTAACGAATGTCGCCTCATTTACTAATGTGTCACACACACGCGGCGTTGTTTCTACCCCCCCCCCCCTGCCCCCTCGAGCTGGGGGTGAGGGGGGGCGGGGGTTTGACGATCTACCCGCAAACGTCAACTCTCGCCGTACCAATTTTAAACGTCGCGCGTCGTTTGACCATTTTAAAGGATTTTTATGGGACGAGTCATCTTGAAATTGGGTTTCGGTCTTTACTTACACTTTTTTCATGCAATTATGTATAACAGTTTATTGTACACACATGTTTCAGAGTCATTACACTTATTTTATGCATAATAAATGCATAAAATAAGACGTGTAATGACTCTGAAATATGACTATCCTACAAGTACATTGAATAACATAATGTGTAATATAATATTATGTATCTTTTAGTTCATATACTTCATGGGCAAGGGTACTTGAAAGATCTCTTTAGTGGCATTATTAAAAAGGCTATTAACAAGCTTCTCTTTCGCAAAAATTCAGCCAACTCAACTATTCTATGGGCTATTTTAAAACCGAGATTTTAATTTCCTTTTAACCCCTGGCCGTAATAAAACCATAATGAATGGAGGGGGACGGTTTTTTCGGCGACGGTGGCGTTTCTGATTTTGTTTACGGGGGTAAGCGCTATGTTTTCCTCGAGCCTTTGTCGCTACGTAAACATCAGCCGTCAAAGCGTGATTGTGAAAAGGATCGTGATTATTGCAGCGGGCGTAGTTAGCGGAGGCTTCATTAGACGGTCGCCCTCCTCCCCCCTCGCCCCCCACCTCCTGGGGGGGGAGGCTGCGGCGCCTCATCTCAGCGGGTGCATCGCTGCGCGCGCAAACAAATTAAAAACGTAAGACGCTCCCTAATCAATAGCCCGACTACGCCGCGGAGCCGAATTAACTCGGAATAAAAAAATGAACAAAATTATATTCGCGCGAACCCCGCGCCCCCCCCCCCTCGCCCCCCGCCCCCCGCCGCCCGCCGCCCGCCCGGGGAAATTGCTTTCGCACACACGCCGCGAGAGGGTTACACACACGATATTATAATTTACGTTCGTATATAGCCACTTCACCTGGGCGACGCTTCTGAATCTGGGCTCCTACGACGCGGCGCGATATTAGTTTCGAGCCAACTACTCTCCTATATATTTATTAACACTTCGGAGGTCGCTTACGTAAGGAGCCGACTGTTTATTATACTATGCTCTCTCTACAAGATATTATCACGCTTTGATCGTGAGCAATCCCGACGATATTCTCAGCTCTAACAATATTATGGAATCTTTGACATGTATTTGTCGTCCTATAATTTTATAGTACAGTTATTCGAGATCACGGGTTGGTAGTTCTTGGGTATGTTCGAGCTATTCTGATTCTAATTCCTTTACGTTAACATTAAAGCTGTTTATTCTCTAACATTCCTGTCTTCTAAGACATTAAATAAAACATGTTATTGAGTTTTTTAATGAAATTACTATACGGCTAACACTAAGAAGCGTATATTAAGCAAACTATATTTTTTAGGTAAACCTCCCTCTCGTCTGTAGGGTGGCTAGGGGGTGGTCATTAGTGTCACATTAGTGTTCTCATACTCTCAGGACCTAAATGATAAATAACGTATGAGATTACAGCCGAGCAAATATTCCGTGACATAAAAATCTTCAAGGAAATAGGGCTAGATATTCGTTACTAGTGTACAGAATTACATAAAACAGTAATTAACGTAACGTGCATTTTTCGACTGCGGACATTTAATGATTATTTAACTTTAATTTAATGAAGACAACAAGAAAATATAGCTTACGTCATAAATCTTCATCAAGTCAAAGTCATAAAATCTCTACATGCGCCAATTAATCTTACTGCCGCACTCAGAGACAAATATTAATTACTGGTGCCTTACTCCCGAAACTGATATCAACTTAATACGAGTCTGATTTCGATTTCGTTTTTGATGTCATTGTAACGCGTAGGAATTCCGGAACAAAATCGTATCAAAATCGAGATGTTGCCATGGCGTCTTGTCAACGTCGTTATGGCAACGTTGTATTGTTATTTAAAATTATTAGAAGGTTACGAAAAATAAAGAAATACTAGCTGTTGCCCGCGACTTCGTCCGCGTCAACATAGTACAAAGATGGATAGTCCGCTAACAAATATGAAAGAAGTAAAATATAACCTCCTCCTTTTTGGAAGTCGGTTAAAAAGTAGCCTAAGTTACACCTTACTACATCAGCTATCTACCAAAAAAAGTCTCGGCAAAATAGCTCCAGCCGTTTCAGAGATTAGCCAGAACAAACAGACATACAGACAAAAATTGTAAAAAAATTTGTTTTGGTGTATGTACCTACATACATTCATATGCATGTAGTAAAAAACGGTTCTTTCAATATTAAAAACAGACACTCCAATTTTATTTATATGTATAGATGTATAGAAGATGTAACATAGATTATGTAATGTTTGTGTTTTTTCGTCATACCATAAAAATACATTTCTTTAGAAACTTTAGATGGATGTGCCCATTTTCTACTTTAGTGGGTTTAAAATGGTTATTTTCGTTAAGGAACATCTTGACATTAAACAAATATGTAAATTTCTTTTGTAGTTACACTTAACATTGTCATAAGTATACATATTCTAGTATAAAATTTGTAAAATTTGTATCCCTGCATGCCGACATCAAAAGTTAGTTTTTATTTGGAAAATAATGGTCCGTCCGACGCACCTTACTTATTTATACGTGGGAAAGCCATGCTTCGGCACGAATGGGCCGGCTCGACCGGAGAAATACCACGTTCTCACAGAAAACCGGCGTGAAACAGCGCTTGCGCTGTGTTTCGCCGAGTGAGTGAGTTTACCGGAGGCCCAATTCTCTTCCCTATCTTCCCCTATTCCCTTCCCTTCCCATCCCTACCCTCCCCTATTCCCTCTTAAAAGGCCGGCAACGCACCTGCAGCTCTTCTGATGCTGCGAGTGGCCATGGGCGACGGAAGTTGCTTTCCATTAGGTGACCCGTTTGCTCGTTTGTCCCCTTCTTTCATAAAAAAAAAACCTATAAAATATAAATGTTGAGATTCCTGGAAGAAAATCCAGGAATCGCAAAAGGGTACATGCGGACGAGCCAAGCTAAGCACGATACCAAACTTAAATGGGACCGTATAGCTGTACAGCTCCATTGGCGGTTCCATCGATCACATTAAAAAAGCTTGCAGGCGAGCTATATTATTATGTTAAAATAATAATGAATTAATATTTATTATCAACAAAAAATGAAACGACACCATACCAATCGATACCACAGTGACCCTAAAAACGTTTACAATACCTAACTCGGCCGCAGCACGATCGTGCGCTATTTTAGATGTCTAAAGCATGTATAAAGTGTCAAAAACCGTTGAAATCGAAAATCGAAATCGATATCAGTTTCGGGAGTAAGGCCCCTGGACTGTAATTAAATTAAGATTTTGACATTAGCCCCATACAGTATCTGTCAAACTCTTTACTAAATACAAGTTTAATCACCATTAAAATATATGTGTGAGCCTCTCTGAGTGTGGCCGTTAATGGGCATTGTCCAAAAAAAATCAGATGTACTTTTTATATTTTTTTTCGTTAAAATAGGGTATTTTAAGAATATAAATTAAATAATTTTAAAATTCATTGGCTAGTTTTTTCTCAATAAATTTTTAAAGTTTCGCTCTGACGTCATCATCGGCGGCCAATAATTGACTTCTGCAGTATGTTTTTTCCTTTCAATCTTATTTATAATGGCTGGTTCTTCAAATGCAAGTTCTCATTATGTGTAAGCTGATACGAGAAGCTTACCAAAAGTTCGAAACGTAATGTTGGTCGAATTTATTGCTAATTTAACGCCATTGAAGGTCAAACAAAGGTTAAACATATTTGTTCAAAAATATAAGTAACTAATGGGTATTTTTTTCGTTTATATACAGAAAAACGATCACTGACCTTATTCCTCGAAATGTTTTTGTAATGAGCAAAATAAAAAAAAATGGACAATCCCCATTGACTAAACCAAGAGTATAATATTATATTTTATAGAGGTACAGGAAACCTCGCACCTAATGAACTAAAATACCTACTCGGCATTGTCTATATCTACTCACACTTTCTACCCTTGTCATTAATCGGAGCTAATACGGGCGCCCAATTAACACGCGCGGCGAAGATCCTCCGCCCGGGACTGGCCAATGGCGGCCACGGCGGGATTAATTAATCCCCCCCGGCCTGCCGGACCCCCCGCGCGACCCCCGGACACCCCCGGCGCGCCCCCCCTCGACCCCCCCGCCCCGGAGTCTGCGGACACGCCCGGAAAACTAAACTAATGAGGGGAGATGACCCCGCTTTGTCTGAAGTTGGCCGGTACCCCGTTATGTACGCTCAACGCTCATTAGCCCACTACATACTACGAAATACATAGTGGGTAGGTACCTCTACATTATTTTGGGATGACCTTTTCAGACACGTGGAAGAAAACTTCTGTTTTACATTACTTAATAATTAAGACCTCTATTTTTACTTGTGATATGGGAAAACATGTATTTTAAATATTATAGAACTGGGAAGTCTTCTAAACGGCTTGAATGCCCACCATTACAATATACAGTATATACAGTATACACGCAAAGCTAGTGTTACTATCACTTTAATAGCAATAACATAAATTTCACTTAATTCATATTACATCCTTGTGATTAATGGGGAGCGTTTATTATGATCTATCGCGTGGAATATCCGTGATAGATCGCTGGCTTTGTTTGCCCACACACCACCGTGATCGAACGAAAACAGCAATGTATTATGAAGGCGACAGCGTAAACACACGCTAATTTTACAGAATGTTAAAAGCACTATTAAATATTGTCTCGTACAGATATAAAAAATCACTTATATCAATAATTGTCAAACAGTAGTGACGTACATGTGATGCACAGACTACAGATCCGTTTTGGCGCCAAAATTTAAATTGACAATTTTAAACCGCATTTTTTGCAGTAAATTCCAGTGTTTTAGTAGTCTAGCTATAACGGCTCTTGAAATACACCCTGGAGACAGACGGACAGACATCGAACTTCGAAGTCTCAGTAATAGGGCCCCGTTTTTACCCTTTGGGTAAGGAACCATAAAAATATGTAACTAAACGTCCATCTAAACTACAAACTACCACAATAATCGAGTGGCTAGGGTTGTTTATGAAACCATCATCTATTTTGCTAGTAGGGTGCGAGGTTCTCTTAGAATCTATTATCGGTAGTAGTAAACAATCCCCCCTCTAGATAGGCATACAGGCCCTAAACAACCCTTTTTATGGGAGCAGTATTAAATATGTAGCGCGTTCATAAATAAGTTAACAGCAGCGAAACTTTTATGGGTCATATACTTTATCATACTTTGAATTTCATCACGTGTCCATAATGTTTGATAATATTATTGTGAGGCTCCCTCGCTGAGGTATAAAGTCCTTAAAATCCAAAGAACATAGTTTTAAATTTAAACTAGTCCGCCCAAAGGCGGTAACCGTTCGAATCTGTAGTAGAGACCAAGACGCATTTGAACTAGTCGGTAGACTAGAGTAATTGCTAATTAATTGCTCAAGTATCATGGCCCCTCTTTTATAAATACGTAAAAATGAAGAGGTAACTAAATTGTTTAATCAAATTGTGTTACAATAATAATTATTGTAACACAATTTGACGCAGGTTTAAAATTATTTTGACCAGCCATTGGTCTGAGCTGCTGAGCTAAGCGAAGGCTTCTTTCTCCAAGTCTCAATCCTTCGTTCTACTAAGCCACTCTGTCAATCTAAAATTTGTGACTTCAAAATCAACATTTCCGCTGGAATTCCGTTAACTTCATCTCACCATGAACAAAACAAAGAGGCCGTTTAGATAAATACGGCGAAAAAAGTAAACGGCCTAGCTCGCTATAAGGCCCGAGGGTGCCAAAATAACTAATAGTTTTGTCGGGGGCGTGTTAGCATTTTTCTTCTGTGGGTGACGGGCGAGGAGCGCGGGGGGAGCGGCGAGGAGGGGGGGGGGGGACTCAGTTTCACCGTGGATCATTTACACTTCATCGATTCTCTTAATAGAAATACTCAGTTTGTTAAGGCAAATGTAAGGGCGTTGGAATTTTCCGAGGCTTGGTCCATGATGAACGACAATTATAGCTTCAACAGGATCTACTGCCTAGAGAGGCTATGATTGTTAATGATCGACGTCGATTGTCCATGCAATATTATTATAATATAGACAGTTTCGTCATCATGGCGCAACATGGATAGGTATACTTAACCCATCAATCCCCTAGCGGCACCCGGCTGTCGCATAACAATTGAAAATTTACTGTGTCTGCAATGAGGCATTTTCTTATTTTTTTAATTTGTCAAGCAGTTTTCATTTTAGTAACTAGATGGTGTATGGGTAGACTATATAGACAACTATCCGTGATACCATCACTGATTGCCACAAAGTAGGGGAAACGAGTGTAAAACTTGATGCATTTAAATTTGATAAGACGCAATAATATTCCAATGAATAGGATACCTAATAATTCATAACGTTATTATAATTATGTTTTAGTTGGAAGTCATGTTAGAAATAGCCCCATTTATCGTCATTCACATCAAAATAATATGTCACAGGAGTTTTCAATTTTTATTTTGACAACATCTTGCCTGCACTTGTGCACGATAACGAATATTTAATGGCTAATATTTTACCAATATTGCACATCAAAGACCCAAATAACACAATTTGGGGAAAAAAATAAAAACCACACCATCAATAAAAAGTAGAAGAAGTATCAAAGTGACAAACCCGCCAAAACTCCTTCAGTTGTCAATTTTCAGTTTGACAAGTGTCATATTATTATGGCAGTGGCTTCCTAAACTGTTATCAGTATACTGGCCTAAGCGATCTATGTTTTTCGTGAAATTTAAACTAGTGAAGCAAAAAAACAACACGGAAATATATGAAAATGTATAAATACATAAATTTTTGTGTTAATTTTGTGCTAATGGAAACTAGATTTAAGGTATTTTGATTTATGTCACACTTGACAGTACAATGATATTTTTTAGAAACACAACCAATATGAAGTCAATGATGCAAACCTGCAGATAATTTCAGATCGGTGGGGAACCATAGAAAATCTAGAAGTATCTATCTATCGTCGCGCAGTCTGGTGCAGATTTCAAAAAGAAAACAACCTATTCCCACGATATCTATATATATCGACGGGTGCAAAGTAAAAAAAGTCATCTGCAATTTTGAGTTTTTCGTTTTTTTGTAGAAACTAGCTTAAAATATCATGTTCTACAACCTACCAAAAACAAAAATTCAAATATCACCTTATTTTTGGTACTTTTGTCACGTAAAAGAAGACATCTACTCTTGTTTTGTGTAATTGCACGATGTAGATGCGGATAACTACCGCTGGTCGTCTATACGCGGGACGCGCGGGGGTCATGTTATGCGGCATAAGCGGCTATCTGCCATATAGCTTTTTCTACGTTGCGATTGTGATTTAGATGTCTCAATTTACTTTTGCAAATTAGTATTGTTTATTATGTTTATGAGTACCTATTTATGTTAATTCTTATTGTTAGCTATATTAATTGACTTCTAATTTGTTACTGTTATTTTTTACTGTTTTTTCATGTTCAGAAAGTCCAAAACGACTTTTTAAAGAAGTTGAAAGTTTCCAGAACATAAGTGATAGATTTATCGAGCAAAATACTGTGTTGCCCGATGAAATTATTGAACATCTTATAGAAAACCTTGATGTGTCACCGATGAAGACAAATGAATATAAGTTAACTTTGTAAGATAAGTCCCCATGATCTGAATACTCTAGGCCAGTCACACCAGTTCACTCTCAGTCTGAAATATAAAATGATTTTGAAAATTTGTCGATCTCAGCAAATTAACAAATACGCCAACACCCTCAGAATACAGTTCATCACTTCAAGTCCGCCGCGTCCATTATCAGTATTAGATCAAAATATTATATATTCTTTTTTATTAAACAGATACTTTGATCTCATATAATCTATGACCTGCTTGAGTTTATTAACTCAAGCAGGCCATCGAGTATATTGTCCCTCTCAAACTTTAAATCTTCTATAGACAACACCATTGATGCTTCTTCGGCAGTGGAGGCATCAAGTGAATGTTCTACGCCTTCCTCGTTAAACGGTAGAAAAAGACGTCAGTTAAATATTGATCTAAAGAAAAGGCGATTGAGAAATAAAGACACGTGTATTGATACGAGACGTAAATTACGACAAAATTTAGGTAAACAATTACATCAGTCCAGAAATGGTAAATTGCAACCTGCGTAACATCATATCCCGGCATTTGCAAGCTCTCGCGAAGTTTTTCTATTAACTTATCTTTGACCGGTTTTGGGATCTCTGTGATCACGAGAAGCAATTGAGAAATCGTTGAAATAAAATTTCATTTTGTGTTCTGAAAAATCGTATGCACCCCTCCGATGGTGTAAAACGTCCGGCGATGCTTATGATGTTATAATGAACCCATCATGCTTACAAGTGCCAAGTACAAAGACTTAATAAGCCTCTGCCTAATAATTTACAACATAGTTCCTGTACTGATAATGATACTGAATAATTTTTAAATTAGTTTAAAATAATTAAAGTATTGACACAGAATTTCATTTTTGTTGTGAGTAAATACGATTTTTACGAAAGTAAATGAATGATTCCTAAGTATATCCATACTAATATTATAAATGGGAAAATATGTTTATTTATTTATTTGTTTGTTTGTCCTTCCTTCACGCTCTAACGAAGAAACAAATCGTATTGTTTTTTGGCATAAACTTAATTGAAAGGATGAAAAGTAACATAGGCTACTTTTGGTCTTGGAAAAACATCATGTTTCTAAGGGAGCTTACGGGAATATTTGCAATTTACGCGATTTTCAAATTCCACGCGAGCGAAGCCGCGAGCAAAAGCTAGTATTTCATATTTTAACTTCCTTCTAAATCGTGTACCTTGCACCGAATCAACAACGTAGAAAAAGATATCTACGCAATTATGTTCTGAACTTGGTGTGTTTAAGATGTAAAACGTTTAACTTCATATTTTAATAATATAAAGTGTTACACTTTACGTAGTTACTGATAATCGTACTAGTAATCGGTAAAAATACTTTAATAAATATAATTTTTAATTCCCACGTAGAAACGACCAAGTGGTAGTTAACTCAGTTGTCATATTTTCAAGCGCAATGTAGATGCAGACAACTACAATATCTCGTAAATTAAACATAATTAGAAGAAATTAAATATACATGTGGATTCATTAATAAATAATGAAACAATGATGAAAATTTCAATAAATTTGATCGGAAATTGACAAAATGGGAGCATTTTTTCCTATTATGCGCTCTCCTGAAAAGTTGCTGTTTTGTAGATGACTCTTTTTACTTTGCACCCGTCGATATAAAACTCAAAGGTGACTGACTGACATGGTGATCTATCAACGCACAGCCCAAACCACTGGACGGATCGGGCTAAAATTCGGCATGCAGGTAGATCATAACATCTACCTGCATGCCGAATTTCAGCCATCGTAGGCATCAACGTAGGCATCCGCTAAGAAAGGATTTTGATCAATTCCAACCCCAAGGGGTTAAAATAGGAGATGAAAGTTTGTATATAATAATACTTCTTAACGCGAGCAAATCCGCGGGCAAAAGCTCGTTTAAAATAAAACGAAATTTTCCGCTAGCTTTAAATAAAATGCCGAACGAGACTGCAGGGCACACATACACATTTTGTCATTTTTTTTAATGAAATAAGGGGGCAAACGAGCAAACGGGTCACCTGATGGAAAGCAACATCCGTCGCCCATGGACACTCGCAGCATCAGAAGAGCTGCAAGTGCGTTGCTGGCCTTTTAAGAGGGAATAGGGTAACAGGGAAGGGAATGGGGTAGGGGATTGGGCCTCCGGTAAATTCACTCACTCGGCGAAACACAGCGCAAGCGCTGTTTCACGCCGGTTTTCTGTGAGAACGTGGTATTTCTTCGGTCGAGCCGGCCCATTCGTGCCGAAGCATGGCTCTCCCACGTATATCATTATATGCGAAGTTTTGTTTCTGCTTTAGCGGCATTCCAAGAATATCTTCACTAGATAACCAGTAACCTCTACTTAACTTCCATAAGAAAAAAAAAAATATCCACAGCCGAATATATAACCTCCTCGTTTTTTAGAAGTCGGTTAAAAATAGTCAATACGCTTAAGTACTACAAAAGGGTGTTGTTTACGTGTTACACCTGGAATAACCGATGCAAATCATCGAGCTCGCGATCTGAAGTTATTGATATATGAATCTAGCAACTCCTGACGGGTCATTTACATACCTGTCGAAATCATTTCCAGCTACGACTTAGGTTATGTAATTCTGGAATGAGAGTTTAATGAAAAGATATATACAGGGGGACGTATAAACCGTCCGAATTATACCATCACGCGGGCCCAGCCTGAAAGATCGAAGGAGAAAATTACAATGAAGCCTTGGGAAGCTTCTAGAAACAGCTATATTTTTGCATGCGGCAAATGAGCTAACGGGACACTCTGTGGCGCGACTTGGTGACAGTCGGATATAGCTCAATTATGCGTTACAGCTTGATGAGGCTTTAAATGAATGTGTCAATAGGCGCTGCTGGTAAAGGAGAACTGTCGTTTTTGTATGATAGCAGCGTTAGTTCCTTTTCTCGCCACGTTCATAAAAACCCTTGTCGAACTGTAGCTACAGCAGCCTGGCGCAACTTGTTGGATAGAGCTCAAATATTAACAGCCTAGACACACGTTGGACTACACAGCTTATGAGCTATGTTGCCCAACATATTATTTATTATAAAGCATAGGTCAGCTTTAGGAAGAAAATATCGTTTTGTTACTTCCTTTTGTCATGAATCTTAACAACAAATTATATGGCATCAAATTAGTTATATCCCTACACTAAAATTCCTATCGCCTCCTCTGAATTTACATTTTGAAGGATGATTAATTAACCTTTTATTAAGATAACGTTTTATTAAAAAAAAACATAAAAGAGTACTGTATAGTTTCAAGACTGAATAAAGCTAGACCAATCACGTTAAAAGGCAGAGATTGATGACTCAAGAGCAAGTCTGTATAATAATATATTGTAAGGACGTATACTTAAAATCGATATAACGCGCCAACTACATAACATACATATAAAACAATATCATTTCCCTCCACAAACGTATGAATATACAAAATTTACCCAATTCGGAGCTACTCTATTTTCTGGAGCCAATTGAATTGAGTTGCTGAGATCAGGAGCGGAATTGGTCGTTTAGGCAAATAGTGAGCGTTTAAGGTCGTTGAAGGTGCGTGCGAGAACATTTACTACGGGGGCACCACCCTCCCAGAACAGTGCAGGCAAATAGACTCACTATTACCACAATATACACACAAAAAGCAGTCTTACAGTTTTCTTAAAATAAAATTTGTGCAACAAGGAGGTCAATTTTTTTAGCGCGATGCATTAATGTATGCTGTACCACAATTCCACTCAATGTAGTGAATTGTATTCTTTGAGTCAATTTCTTATGAGACCACAAAATGGTATTTATTGAAATGTCAAACCAACGTATACAACATTCGTTTGACGCATTTGAGAACGCTTTTTTTCTGTTTTTTAGGAAAATAACTAGGACAAACAATGGAACGACTCTCCATTAATGCAACACAATTTACTGAATTTGCTACATGCCTCCTAAAGTTATCTGAAATCATGGGTTATGGGTGCGTGCTCTTAATTCGATCTACTCCAAATACACTACTGTATATAATTTATACTATGCTCCTGAAAGGGAGTGAGTTACACTCAATTCCTCATTTAAGTGAGACGGTAAATAAAGTTATATTGCCAGTGTTACCTGAACTTGAACTACACTTGATAAGTAGGGAGTGACTAGAACGCTGACTTATACAACAGTCTCCATACAATATTATGATACTTTAACTTTTTTTCGTACTTATAACATTTTAGTTTAACACTTTTACAGCAGTTTCCGTAAGATGGCATATTTTAGGATTTTTACGCTTACAATACAAGTATAAAAAGATTCCGTAGATATTTACGTACTTAACAATTTATTTGAACTTTGAATCCGAACTAATATCTTAGATATTATCACAAAATATCTATTAGATAATAATAATCGTTAAGGGCCTGTTTCACCACTTTCTGATAAAGTGCCTAATAGGCTTTTCACAACTTTTTTGACAGATTCTCCATACTTGATCTGTCAAGTTAATTGGTGGATAGCCTTATCAGGAAGTGGTGAAGTACAGGCCCTAAACCTTCATAATATTATTATCCTGAAGTCTGAACTAACCCAACCTTCAACGATTATTATTAAAATTGCATCTTTCTTTAAAAATCACCATCACGTTTTCCCCAACTCCCACACCAAACATCTCATCTTAGAAAAAAAATCATCATCAAAATTTCCCCAGCTACATACAGCATCTATCTTAGAAAAAAAAACATCACAATTTCCTAAGCTCCTAAGCTCAACTCCCACCCGCGATAATTAACCCGCCTAATACTAGGGCGGGGACCAGCCACGCCTGGCGCCGGGGACTCCCCGGGAAATCTCAACCCTTTCGCGTTAATTACCCCGCCCCGGCCCGCCAATGGCTGTCTCGCTCGCCCCGCTCTAATTGGTCGCCCTTAATTAAACGCCAATCGCGACGCCCGAGGGGATTCTAATTTGAATTTTTAATTACTCTCCTAGCCGTTTCAGCGCTGCGATTGGTCGGCGCGTATATTATGTACTAATTGTTTCAGTCGACTGACTCTTGGTATAAAAAGTATTTAATTACTAGGTAGACGTTGTTATGTAAATTTTAACATAATTATCTGTTCAATGAGCGTGAAGGTTGTATTAATTTATTAAGTGTAAACTATTGTTCACACCTTATAAACCTCAGGGCCCCCGCTACCATACGTGCAATGTGTGCAATGCACACGGGCGCCATCCTCTAGGTGCGCCAAATCGCCATCTTTAGGGGCGCCAAAACAAAGGACCAAAAAATTTGCCTAAAGGGGCGCTAAAATCCTTTTTTTGCACAAAGGCGCCAGTAGTTACGGGGGCCCGGATAAACCTACTGTGGTAAATACTAATTAAATCATATCTATTTGCGTTGACCTATCTATATATTAATACGTGAGAGAAAAACTTTGTAACCCTTTTTACGAAAAATGGGGAAACGTAGGTGCATGAAATTTCGCACAGTTATAGTTTATATGGTGAAGGAGTGCATCGAGCTAATATTATTTTAAAATTATGCTTTTATCATATATATTTTTAACAAATAAAACGTTACACACACTACGACACTACTACTAGGAAAAATGACAGATTTTTGAGTGACAAGCCTATACATACGAATTATACTCTTTTATTTATGGTTGAAGTCTGTTGACAACAAGCTGACAAATAGAAAATGGATTATTGTTTTTTTTTTTAATTTAATTTTAGATACTATTAGACAATGCTTAAATGGCCAGTCTGAGATCAGCTGAGTCCCAGAGACAAGAATTGAAAAAAAACTATGATGAAGTCAATATTTTTTACAAAATATAGGTAGCAGTCCTAATGTCGTTGCAAGTAAGGTCGAATTTCGACCATTGGGCGATCTCTAGTTTTTATAAATACTTGCAATTAATAATGATAATAAGGACTATCAATCAATACTTTAATGTTCATTTTGAAAGAGGCGTAAGTCTGTCTGTTAGCCCGTCACGTTAATATAGCTAAATCGATTTTGATGAAAGTCATGAAGATACTATAAGTCCCGGAAATGGACAAAGGTTTGTTTTTTCCTGAAAAAACTAACAGTCCCGCACGATAACAAAATTGTTCACAGCGAACTGTCAGACATTTAGTCAAAAATAAATAACTCATAAAATATAATAAACCAATCAGCAACAAAATTACAGAAACGAATAAGCATTTCAACA
Source organism: Aricia agestis (assembly GCF_905147365.1). NCBI lineage: Eukaryota > Metazoa > Arthropoda > Insecta > Lepidoptera > Lycaenidae > Aricia > Aricia agestis. Next base: position 11,154,432 of record NC_056428.1, on the reverse strand, counting down.
GTTATTTCTGTACCGTAGCTGTAGTAATAGGAAACTGTACAAACATAAAGCACAGCCGAGTACCGATAATATGAACATAATCGACCAGGCTATATCAATTATGTAGCCAGTGCACGACGATTTTACAAGTTAATTTGAAGATTATATTCGTATAATATATAGAGCATAGAGGTAGTAGACATGACTCTCTAATAGAGAGAGAAATAGGGAAAAATCTAAATAATATATCGACGGGTGCAAAGTAAAAAAAGTCATCTGCAATTTTGAGTTTTTCGTTTTTTTGTAGAAACTAGCTTAAAATATCATGTTCTACAACATAACAAAAACAAAAATTCAAATATCACCTTATTTCTGGTACTTTTGTCACGTAAAAGAAGACATCTACTCCTGTTTTGTGAAATTGCACGACGTAGATGCGGATAACTACCGCTGGTCGTCTATACGCGGGACGCGCGGGGTTAATGTTATGCGGCATAAGCGGCTATCTGCCATATAGCTTTTTCTACGTTGCGATTGTGATTTAGATGTCTCAATTTACTTTTGTAAATTAGTATTGTTTGTTATGTTTATGAGTACCTTTCTATGTTAATTCTTATTGTTATTATATTAATTGACTTCTAATTTCTTTTTGTTATTTTTTACTGTTGTTTCATGTTCAGAAAGTCCAAAACAACTTTTTAAAGAAGTTGAAAGTTTCCAGAACATAAACGATAGATTTATCGAGCAAAATACTGTGTTGCCCGATAAAGAATTATTGAACTTCTATAGAAAACCTTGATGTATCAGCGATGAATACAAATGAATATAAGTTAACTTCGTAAGATAAGTCCCCATGATCTGAATATTCTGGGCCAGTCACACCAGTTCACTCTCAGTCTAAAATATAAAATGATTTTGAAAATTTGGATGGCGATCTAAGCAAATTATTAAATACGCCAACGCCCTCAGAATACAATTCATCACTTCAGGTCCGCCGCGCCCATTATCAGTATTAGATCAAAATATTGTCTTTTTTATTAAACAGATAGTTTGATCTCATATAATCTATGACCTGCTTGAGTTTATTAACTCATATATCGAGCCATCGAGTATATTATCCCTCTCAAACTGTGAATCTTCTAAAGACAACACCATTGATACTTCTTCGGCAGTGGAGGCATCAAGTGAATGTTCTACGCCTTCCTCGTTAAACGGTAGAAAAAGACGTCAGTTCAGTATTGATCTAAAGAAAAGGCGATTGAGAAATAAAGACACGTGTATTGACACGTGACGTAAATTACGACAAAATTTAGGTAAACAAAATATGCAAAACATCATATTCCGGCATTTACAAGTTTAACTGTAGCGCAAAAATATCTCGCGAAGTTTTCCTTTTAATTTATCTTTGACCGGTTTTAGGATCTCTGTGATCATGAAAAGCAATTGAGAAATCGTTGAAATAAAATTTCATTTCGTGTTCTGAAGAATCGTATACATCCCTCCGATGGTGTAAAACGTCCGGCGATGCTTATGATGTTATAATGAACCCATCATGATCACAATTCACAAGTGCCAAGTACAAAGACTTACTCGTAATAAGCCTCTGCCTAAATTATAATAATTTACAACATAGTTCCTGTACTGATAATTATACTGAATACTTTTTAAATTAGTTTTAAAGTAATTAAAGTATTGAGACAGAATTTCATTTTTGTTGTGAGAAATTACGATTTGTACGAAAGTAAATGAATGATTCCTAAGTATATCCAAACTAATATTAAAATGGGAAAGTATGTTTGTTTATTTATTTATTTGTTTGTTTGTCCTTCCTTCACGCTCTAACTAAGAAACTAATCGTATTGTTTTTTGGCATAAACTTATTTGAAAAGATGAAACCGCCTATGTTACTAGGCTACTTTTGGTCTTGGAATAACATCATGTTTCTAAGGGAGCTTACAGGAATATTTGCATTTTACGCGATTTTCAAATTCCACGCGAGCGAAGCCGCGAGCAAAAGCTAGTATTTCATATTTTAACTTCCTTCTAAATCGTGCACCTTGCACCGAATCGACAACGTAGAAAAAGATATCTACGCAATTATGTTCTGAACTTGGTGTTTTTAAGGTGTAAAACGGACATTAACTACATATTTTAATAATATAAAGTGTTACACTTTACGTAGGTACTGATAATCGCACTAGTAAACGGTAAAAATACTTTAATAAATATAATTTTTAATTCCCACGTAGAAACGACCAAGTGGTAGTTAACTCAGTTGTCATATTTTCAAGCGCAATGTAGATGCAGACAACTACAATATCTCGTAAATTAAACAGAAATAGAAGAAATTAAATATACATGTGGATTAATTTATAAATAATGAAACAACGATGAAAATTTCAATAAATTTGATTGGAAATTGACAAAATGGGAGCATTTTTTCCTATTATGCGCTCTCCTGAAAAGTAGCTGTTTTGTAGATGACTCTTTTTACTTTGCACCCGTCGATATTATTGCAAGAATGAAGAATAATACACACATTCTGCCATAACAATTTACAATGGCATGCAAATGGAAAGCAGTGTCCGTTGCTAACTTTACTTCTCATGATTTTTATTAATTTTGAATTAAACATTTTTAAAGGAATTTATTATATATTTTATGATTGAACATCTTCTAGACAATTACCTAGTGTGCAAAAAAAAATTACGCTCTGTCCAGACTTCCAGAAGTTTCAGACCAATGACTCGAAACGGTTTGTGACTGCATGCGACTAGATTCAATCATTCAACAGATATTATTTTAAATTACATCCACATTAATTCACTTTTTTTCATTCTGCTTTATTAAGCACATTTATCTGTGAACCTTACTACCTCACCAATAAAAATGTAAAGAACAAATAATAATTAATCGAAATTCAATTCCTTTTCTTGTCTGATACACTGTAAATAAGACACTTGATAGGAAAGAATATGCATACTAAATATCGCTTTGTTCCTCAAGGATATGCATACTAAATATCCTTTTGTTACAATCTGGTGGCTTACTCCCGAAACTGATATCGATTTCGATTTGCGGTTTCAACGGTTTTTTGACACTTTAGACATCTAAAATATGTCTAAAAAATGTCAAAAAACCGTTGAAATAGAAAATCGAAACCGATATCAGTTTCAGGAGTAAGGCGTAAGTATAACAAGTTATATTTCTCATATGGCCATTAGCCTTATTATAAGTGAATAACTAATAAGTTACTAAACTTCAAAGGCTTAAAATATATTAGTGCCTTAAGCTTTAAAATCCATCACGTCTACCCATTCCTAGGTCTATCGTACAATATGCAGGAGAGCATATCCCGGATATTCTGTACGAGCGGCCGGTATGGAAATACCTCAATCCCTGCGGATCCATACAGCTCGGATGGAACATTCCCCCCGCCTTACACCCTCGGACACCGCACAAAGCCTGATAGAAATTTAATTAAATATAAACAGTAGCTACAGTAATTGTTTAGAGTTAAGAATTATTATACTCCACTCGGGCTAACTTGTCGATAGCGGTCAATGACTCCCTGTCAAAACCTAGCGACAAGTTAGCCCGAGTGGAGTATAGATACCTTTAAAGAAGTCACATTGCTTCATTACGTTGCTATATTATATAGCCGACGAAGCAATGTCACCTTTTTTCGGAACGTCAAATTTTTAAAGAAATTTCGATAGCGCGATCGAGATCGATATTGGCCACTTTTTATACCTACTAAGCTTTCATCGAAATCGATTTTCAGATGAGTTTAATTAGCAACAAACACCGCAAGACAAGAATTTTAGATGACTTAATGATGCTTTTCATCGTCGCACATGAAGCTTCGATGGACAGACGGACAGGAGATGAAATGCGTGAATTACGCGCATTCGTTGTCTCCGATATTGTATTGTGTAATAATACCCACCATACCGGTTTCGGTGACGGTGGCCGGTTTAATTGAAACCAGGCCAGGTACGCAGCAGTAATTTTATAGTGACCAAGTGTATGCGCAGTACACAAGAGTACTCTCTATTCCTTTACTCTCCCACCCAACGGAACAGTGGAACGGAAGACCGTCACGACTGGCGAGAGATCAGGCGCAGAACCGACTTTTTACATGCCCATCCGACGCATGGATCATCTTACTTGTCAGACAATCAGGTAATCAGCCTGCATTGTCCTAACCAAACTTGGAAATAACATGTTTCCAATGCGGGAATCGAACCCACGACCTCCGAGTCATGAGCCACTCTGTTAACCACTGAACCACGGAGCGTTATTGTGTAATGTAGTATACACTATACATGCCGTAATGCAAGAAAGCAATGTAACTATGTTATTACCCAGCAAGCACACAACACCATTATAACAGACTTATTATAGCACGAGTTAATGTACAAAGTATTATAACCAAATCGTATATCGGCTGTATATATCTTTTATACGACTCTTTTAAGTAAAATTTGGGGCCCCCCTTTAGACAGCGTTGAGTTGTATAAAGGCTATTTAATAGCATTATAATTATCATATTACTTCATTAATAAAGTCAGATAAGAGCATAGGAATAAACAAATGGCATTTTGTGCGACTTTAATACAGTTAATATATAGCTTTTAAAATTACAATCTGTTATTAAAATTTCATAACAATGCTTACTGTTTTACTTCCTCTGTAAAAAATAAAATCATAATGATTTTAAAAATATATTTATTCAGCTGACTGCTGTTGGTCGTGCAAAGTATTGTGTTGACTTGAATTAATTAAAATATGCTGTGTTATATGTGACAACTAATATTGAATGGGTAAGTAATGCATTTATTTCTAATTGTTTTGAGTGAAATTAGATGCGCACATCATTTTGTCGGGTGAAATATACATGTTATTAGTAAAGAATACACGCGTCCTCGCTAAAATACTTTATTACAGTATAAATTTTTTAGAAAACATAACCTATAGTTTTAACAAATATAAAAACTAGCCTTTAGCAATAGGTTTAACAAATAAAGTAGCTTATAAAGGTATCCGTACAAAATACAAATAATTTCATTTCCTTTTTAGGCGATCTTATAGTGACTTGTATTCTTTTTGTAAGACAGGAAAAGGAAAGCCAATGGCGACAAATAAAATTAAAGCTTTAGGCATTTGACGATAGCATAATAGTGCTGTTAATTTTAATATGGCCCGTTACAAAAATCAGAGCTCGTATCGCACTATACAAGACACTTACTTATTATGTTCAGCCATATAACAGCACTTCAGAAATCTATACTAATATTATAAAGAGGTAAACTTTGTTTGTTTAATTGTAATGAATAGGCTCAAAAACTACTGGACCGATTTTAAAAATTCTTTCACTATTCGAAAGCTACATTATTTACGAGTAACATAGGCTACTTTTTATTTGGAGAATATAGGGTTATGTAAGATATTTCAGTTTTTCGGAAACAACCAGAAAACGCTGCCTAAACTATAAAAGATAGAACTATACAATTTTCTAAGTAAATGTAGATCTTATAAATATTTACAAAAATGTCCGCGACACAATATACCTATCTATGTCAAGTGAGGCACAAAAACCATTTTTTTATTTTAATAATCTTGATTTTTTTTTGGACTACATTTAAACGCATTTATTTTACTCAGGCTAATAATTCTTATCAAAATAAAAAATTTCATCACTAAGTACAGTTTATGTAGATTATAATTGCTTTTTGAATGATTAAAATTGGACGTTTGGTTTAGAAGTTATGGCGAAATTAAAATAATGCGATTTACGCCCGTTTCGAAGTGGGCGCTACCAATGCCACAGAATAGATAATAGTACAAGTACCAATGCAGGGGTGCGCATTGTACACATTTAAAAAGGTCTAAAGAAAACTCCGCGATGGTATTTTTTTAATGAAATAAGGGGGCAAACGAGCAAACGGGTCACCTGATGGAAAGCAACTTCCGTCGCCCATGGACACTCGCAGCATCAGAAGAGCTGCAGGTGCGTTACCGGTCTTTTAAGAGGGAATAGGGTAATAGGGGAGGGCAGGGATGGGAAGGGAAGGGAATAGGGTAGGGTAGGGAAGGGAATAATTCTGTATCTGTTTTGGTTATTATACAAGTTGTGTGCTTGCTGGGTATGCTGACACTATAAAATTATGAAAACTAGGATGTTAAAAATACTAAATTCTTAACTAAATAGGTACAGTTTTAGCTATGAACTTTACATAAATTCAAACATGTAGGGTCTTAAAACAACCATGTTCCTAAAGCCGTAACTTTGTCGAGATTCCAGTCTCGCTTGTCTTTAATCAAAGCAAAATCTTAAGGCAGTTCAGCCAAAAAACCTGATGAAACGTCTCACCATATTTGAGGAGTAAAAACTTTTGAATTTCTTTAAATAATAGACTGCGGGTCCTCATCTCTTTCACTTTTACGAGACGTATTGGTGAAACGTTTTTGAATGGGTTGTTTCCTTTTATGTGGCGTTTTTGTGGAGCTGACTGAGAATATCGCCAATTGAAACATACTCAAGTCTGATTCTATCGCAATACTACCTATATAGAAGTATTGGGTTAAATAAAACATGTATAAATATTTTTTTAAAGTGTAGGTAATCTCAAAAAAATATTTTAATTACAGAGTTTTATTTTTAACACACAAAAATATTAAGATTGATGTCCGGTTTCCGAGGTATATATTTTTGTCACTATTCACTAGCGCTTTTGATAGGCTCACATGACACATCTGACATCACAGAGTAAAATGACCAAAATGGCTGTTGAAAATATAAAATCTCTTTAAAAAAATATACCGGCCAAGTGCGAGTTGGACTCGCGCACGAAAGTTTCCGTACCACAATAGAGCAAAAATAGGTTGAAAATTGTGTTTTTTGTATGGGGTCCCCTTAATTATTTCATATTATATTTAAATTTTATTACTTATAAATTATTAAAATACAAATGAAACTAAGTATTTCGTGAATATTTCAATGTGCCTATGTATTGCCGCTATTGATATCGAGCAAAAAAATGCAAAAAAAATCACGTTTGTTGTATGGGGCCCTTAAACATTTAATTTATTTTGTTTTTAGTATTTGTTGTTATAGCGGCAGCAGGTATACACAATTTGTTAAAATTTCAAAAGTATAGGCTCTATAGCGGTTCTTGAGTTACAGCCTGAAGACACATAGACAGACAGACGGACAGACGGACAGACAACGATTTCTTAGTAATAGGGTTACGTTTTTACCCTTTGGGTTGGTACTCAGGATGTTGCGAATCCCGATTTTTTCACATCCGCGGATGTGAATGCGGATGCGGATTATAATGGGCTCACATCCGCGGATGCGGATGCGGATGTTTCGGATCCTATATAAATATACTATATTAGCTGGCCCGACGGACGACGTCCCGTCATAATCATAACTCATATCTATAAAGTTTAAATTGTCAATTTCGTAATGACATAATTCTATACCTACGGTGGTAAAGAATTCTTAATTTTCCTAACTATCCACGAATTTTTTAAACCGTATTGTGAATCTAAAACATTCTCGAACCTATTAATTAAAACCCAAAAAATTTTATCAGAATCGGTCCAGCCGTTTAGGAAGAGTTCAATTACAAACACACGTACAGAAGATTTTTATATATATTACAAGCGACCCACCCCGGCTTCGTACGGGTATAAAATACATTATAACCTATATAACTCACAGAAAAAATGATAAAATCGATTCATTAGTTATATATCTATATTAAATCAATAATGTATTTAAAGTATTTAATTGAATAAGGATTACTGCCGTATTGGTTAAAATCGCTTCGAAAAGTAGCTATTATTTGAAGTTATGGATATCCCACAAAAAATATTATTGTGGGATATCCATAAGAGATAGACATATACCATCGCGGAGTTTTCTGTATACCTTTTCATAGTGTACAATAATTATACTTAGTACATTATTTTGATAAATGTCGTAGGGCTCAGCCTGCGGTTGCAATGTAAGCGGAAAAAATGTAATTATTTACAACATCACATTAGAAACCCCAAAATCAACAATATTTCTCCACTATTTAATGAATGTTATTTACTTATGAACCTTCCTCTTTATTCACTCTTTTTATTAAAGAAAACCGCATCAAAATCCGTTGCGTAGTTTTAAAGATTAAAGGGAACAAAGACCATAAGGCAAAAAAGCGACTTTGTTTTATATATGTAGTGAAGATAAACGAAGCATTAATACTTCGATCACTAATTAATACAATGAAAATACTTTTTCATTATATTAATTAGTGATCTATCATTTTTATTTATATGTGTTACTAATTTGTTTTATCATACTTTTGTGATACAGAAAGAATTATTTGTAAATGAAAATTAAATTAAATTAATTCCCCTGTTTTAACTTCACGAACTTTTTTTATTAATACTCGAAGTTAAAAATAGGAACATTATATTTAATAAATATTAAATAGTAAAATTGCCGCTTTTTCCGAGTCAAGGTAATTACGCAGAGGTTCGTAAATCAAACCTTTTCTTTCTTGTCGCAACTCGTATGACATCCGCATCCGCATGAAAATCCGCATTGATTTAATTCGGATGCTCTGCATTTGCGGATGCGGATACGAATATTAGTAACATCCCTGGTTGGTACTACTAATATAATAATATTTTCTGTGCTTTGGGTACGAAACCTAGGCATCACTTATATATGATTGAGAGGGTGTTTCACCACTTCCTGATCTTATCACAACTTATCTGACAGATACTCCATACTCTCAGATAAGTTGTGGATAGCCTATCCGGGACTTATCAGGAAGTGGTAAAACAGGCCCTTACTCTACAGAATCTGTCATCAATTTAATGCTCTCGGCTAGTATCAAACCGTTCAACCAATTAGACAAGTTTCGTCAGCTAGCTCATTGTCGGGGCCCGTTTTTGCCGGGGCCCACTTTTTCTCGGGGCACGGGTCAAGCTCGGAGACAATGGCGTCGTGCTTCGTGCGCCGCGCTCGGTTCCGCGTGCCTACAGACTCTTTACATTTATTTTACTCTGGACTTTCTGAGACTGAACCTTGTGGAATTGACATAAGTGTTGTACCAGAGGCAATTTAATCCTGAATGAGGTGTATTGAGCGCTAATCGCTTCATTCACTGGCGCTTTTTCCACCGGCGATCGGTCATGCATTCCTGGCACCCGCACGCATCTGTCGCTCGGCTCAAACTTGTGCATTCCTCGGAAGCCTTAGGTTTCGGAAGCCTTAGGTTTAGCATGAAGGATTATGTACGCATGTTTCACGCTGGAATTATTATGGAAAGAATGAGTTATATCTGGACTCCAATTAAACGCGCTCAAGTAATCAGGCATTTAAGTGAGTCTTTAGGTCTTTACTTATTTTGTTAACAATTAAGTACTAGATACTCTTCAAAGTATATGAACATTAAGGGTAGAGCAAAAACATCACTGAATATAAATTTCATTAATTCGTTATTTCCATAACAGTTATAATCAATGAAAATAAGAAGAAATTAATTTAAAAGGCAATCAAGTTCAATAGTCATAAAGACAAACAAAATATGGTACCTATTATGTAACAAATTCGAGAATTAATAATTAATTTACAAGTAAGTATCTTAAATTAATTAACGGAACACAATATTCGACATACAAGGTAATTGCTAATTAACTTAAGTTAATGAATTTTGACCTTTCATTAAGGAAACCGGGTTGAACGATTACAAAAGTACTGTAAAATAATTAACTGAATAATGTCAGGTTAATTGTATTCACGTAAGAGGTCGCTTGTGTCGTAAATAATATTAAAATTGACCGACGAACCGACCCTAAATCTTGTCGCGGTATTTCATCCAGATTTTAGCGTCGGTCAATTTTAATTGTGCAATATAAACTTACTAGATGTCCCGCGCGGCTTCGCCCGCGTAAATTAGGAATTTCACGGAAACCGTACATTTTCCCATAAAAAATAGCTCTTATGTCCCTACTCCCTTCACTTGGTTTACTCTATATCTGTGCCAAATATTGCCACAAAAATTGCTCCAGTAGTTCGTAATTTCTAATATTTACCCCGTTTTTCCCCACATTTTTCTGAGTTTCTTCGATCGTATTAGTCTTAGCGTGATAATATATAGCCTATAGTCTTACTCAATAAATTAGCTATCTAACAATAAGAATATATTGTTATAATATATGTGAAATAAGTTTTTAAATCGGACCAGTAGTTCCTGAGATTAGCGCGTTCAAGCAAACATACTCTCAAGCAATATTAAGTATAGATTTTTTTCAATTATCGCTTGACAAACTCGAGTCTCGATCTAAAAGACTATGAAACGTACCAATAACAGGGTCTTTATAGGCTCATAAGTCATAACCATAGGACGATGCATGGTATAATATGGTAGTGATGATGATGAATGTAATTTGCATAGTAGCATATGCTTTCCGTTCTTTAAACAACGCCAAAATTCCCAAACTTGTATCTATAAAGAATCAGGAGTTCTCTCAGCACCTTCCGAACCACGGTATACCAGGTGTACCTCGGTGCAAAATCTTACTTGTTCGTAGCATATGCTCAGAATACTTCTCACGAAACCGAAGTCACCACATGTTTCCCTATAAATTGTGAGGAGTTCCCTCGATTACTTAGGGATCCATCATCAGATCACCACTTTTGTGAATATAATACCAAATTGGGATGATACCCTATATACCAAAAGGAAAAATTTCAAAATCGGTTAACAAACTGCGGAGTAATCGTTAAACATAAGAAAACACCTCCCCCATTTTGAAAGTCGCTTAAAATTGTAGCCTATGTGTTATTCTGATGTATAAACTATATTATTGTAAAGTTTCATTAGAATCCGTTCAGTAGTTTTTGCGTGAAAGAGTAACAAATATCCATACATCCACACATCCATACATCCAAACAAACTTTCGACTTTATAATATTAGTAGGAAGTAGGATATTGCAATTTGCAACTCGACGAGGTGATACGATGTAATTTTAACTGTGCCAAAACAATCTGAACGTCTTTATTAAGTACTAGGTAAATATAGGTATAATATACATTTATACAAGTAGGTATAGTAATAAAAGAAGATTGAATTGATAGACTATGCAGCAGCTTTATCTATCTCGTGGTCTTGGGCTGCCTATTCCAACTAACAATAGTTCATTTAAAAATGTAACTCGTCGATTTGTCGCGTTGCAAAGTGAACTTTATAATGTTTGAAAGTTAATATTCACTAATTGCCATACTTTGTATATATAATTACATCTTTTATACATTGTATTTCCGTCAGATTTCCGTTACCAACAGTAGATTCTCATTTCCCATGGAAGCGTAAAAAAGTTATTATACGACCTTCTCAAAGAGAGTAATTATGACGTTTATTGTAGTTGTGCCATATAGTTGTTTTAAATGGAAAAGTAATCCTCCACTTATACTAAAATTAATTTAACTAGAGATTGCTCAATGGTCGAAATTCGACCTTAGTTTCAACGACATTAGGACTACTACCTATATTTTGTAAAAAAATATTGACTTTATCATATTTTTTTCAACTCTTGTCTCTGGGACTCAGCTGATCTCAGACTGGCCGTGTAAGCATTGTCTAATAGTATCTAAGATTCAATAAAAAAAAACTATAATCCATTTTCAATTTGTCACCTTGTTGTCAACAGACTTCAACCATAAATAAAAGAGTAGGTATAATTCGTATGTATAGGCTTGTCACTCAAAAATCTGTCATTTTTCCTAGTGTGTGTGTTGTAGTGCGTGTAATGTTTTATTTGTTAAAAAAATGTATGATAAAAGCATAATTTCAAAATAATATTAGGTCGATGCATTCCTTCACCATATTAACTATAACTGTGCCAAATTTCATTCACCTACGTTTCCCCATTTTTCGTCAAAAGGGATACAAAGTTTTTGGCTCACGTATTAATATATAGATAGATATTAATTTAATAAACTGTAAAAAATATTGTGAAAAATTCTTGCGACATCGCCTGTATGTTCCTATAGGATATACGCAAACATTATAGTTATTATGTTCTCTACCTTATCTTGTCGCTTTTAATTTCTCATGTCCTGCTTCAGGTATAGTAGTATATTATAGGTTAGGTATCGAGCATTTGTTTGTACCTCCATTGAAACATTTAATAGCAATTATAAAACAAAATAAAATTGAATTTGATGTATTAAGGAGTGAGCACGCTGAGCCCCGGCACGGCCCGTCTCAGTGTGCTCACTCCTTTAGGATCCAATTACAAAAGAGCTACTGTCTACGCTGTGGTCTACGTCTTCTAGGCTACCGTGAAATAGCGCTCAGAACTTTCACGTTTTCACGTTGAGCAATATCTTTATTTGGTTCACCAGATTTAATAAGGATTACCAAATTAAAAAAAAAACCTGTAGTTTATTATATTATGTGACCATCATAGAAATACTGTCGATCGGTAGAAGTAAGGGGAACTTTAAAATACTAATATAGAAGTAAGGGAAACTTTAAAATTCTAAGAAAGCTTTAAAACAAAATATTATGTAACTAAGAAATTTGGGCCACAGCAGATCTTTACACTAATATTATAAAGGCGAAAGTTTGTAAGTTTGTAAGCGATTTTAATCAATTTTGGTATGGAGTTTGCTGATACTCTAAATTAACACATAGGCTACTTTTTTCTGCGGGAAAATATCACAATTTATTTGCCCTAATAAACCGCAGTGTACACCGCGGGTTGTAAAGCTAATAAAAAACAATATTACATTAATTTGAATTATTTATTGATAAAGTAAACCTGCAATAGTGAACCACTAGCCAGCATTTCCAAGGTGCTTGGTCTATAATACCTGTTGTCAAATTCGCGTAAAGAAGGCAACATAGCAAAGGTCAAAATGCGTTTAGTTAACAAATTAAAGACATTAGGACACCGCCTCATATTTCTTACTAGCTGTTGCCCGCGACTTCGTCCGCGTGGACTTTAGTTTATAGCGCGCGGTGTCAGCAAAATTTGTGTCAAAAGCTTTTATAAAAAAACCCTGGTACCCCTTAAATCAATACAGCTGTGCAGTGTGCACACAATAAGTATTTCATTTTTTTATATTAAACTTTATATTTTATGCCAAATTTTAAAGCTTATTTAGCCCCCCAATTACACAACTTTACCCATAAACTATTTATCATTGATAGGTTTAAGGTTACGTCACTGCACAGTTACGTAACTTAAACCATACACTAAAATGTTCATTGCATCGATATATTTCTGGATTTTTTATAATATTATACATAAAATATATTTAAGATTTTTGAAATTTTATTTTAATACACATCCAAGACACAGGAACATTGAAAACTTTATGTTCCGCCTGCGGGACTCGAACCCAGGACATCCGGGATGAGCGCTGGCCACGCGCAATGCGAATTCATTTTCATCGATATTTTCATGGAAATAAGATATTTTCCCAGATCAAAATGTAGCCTATGTCCTTTCTCAGACTCTAGAGTAACTGTGTACAAAATTTCATTGCAATCGGTTCAGTAGTTTTGGCGTGAAAGCGAGACAGACAGACAGACAGAGATACTTTCGTATTTATAATATCAGTATGGATAGACTTCAGTTATGTTGGCCATACTTCTCAAAGGCATCAGTCAGGGTAACGATCAATTTCAAAACTATAAGAATAAGAAACGTTTATTTTGCACATCACAAACAGACGAGAGAACAGGGATACGTTATACAATAATTAGTCTGACATTATATTGTGAGATGTTAAAAATGGACCCCAGCTCAGTATTAGTCTATTTTGTTTCGCATAATCGTTGCTCTATATTTGAAACCGATCCTTTTATCTTAACTTCCACGGCTGGTATTATGGTTAGCATTCAGAGAATGTCTTTATGAAAGCCAATCCACCAATCCACGAGGAACTCTGTGAAAGTAAAGTTCCTACTTATCCGAGGATAGTTAGATATTTCCGGGAGAGATTCCTTTACTTTCTACATCTATCTTATATCTTTAAATATTAGATATTCATCATAAATATAATGTTCAATGACCTAGTAACTACAGTCAGTTTTGAGTCATGTATTTCTTATGTATCCTTACAAACATTACAAATGCGTGGTGTATATGTTATTTCGGCGTGCTTATACCGCTGAACGGACGGGTATATTCTAAGTCTAGAGTCTAGAGTCATCATAATATTATTATATAATGCATATTATGTATCTTATGAAATTTAGTATATAGGGGGTATCGGGGGCGATAAATCGATCTAGCTAGGAATCATTTCTAGAAAATGTCATTTTATTCGTGTTTTGTCGAATACCGAGCAAAGCTCGGTCAAATAGCTAGTATAGGTAATATACTATCGCAAAGCATTTCAAGACCACGAATTCCACTCGCATGACGCTAACGCATTTTGCTATAACGCCTCCGAAACCACAACTCCAAGATTATAAAATATATCTCTAAGATATATTATTAAAAACTAGCTGACCAGCTCGGCTTCGCTCCTGTGAGCATAGTCACATGATCTCTAAAACCTCTAAAATTACCAGTGTTTCTTTGTTACATTATGAATGTATTCCTCCTCTTCCCTCTTGAATTACCTTTATTAATGAACCGCATCAAAATCTGTTGCTTATTTTAAAGATATAAAGGGGCAAACAGCGGGAGGCTTTGTTTTATACTATGCCAGTGACAAATGAGATACTGGAAGCTATGTGAGGTGACAGGGCCACTGGCCATAGCACGGCGGCACCGCACGTAATGCGCACGTAACCCTCGCCATAACATAATTAAAAATGATTTAAAGCATTCGCTTCGGCTGCTTTGTTTCGCGCGTTATGTTTCACTTGTTCGCGTCGCCCGCTTTTGACGCTCTTAATTCTGTCACAGTTTTTATAACCCCTTTGTTTGGCTCCAGTAGCGTTCTCGGAAGGCCCGCGGGTCGCGGTGTGTTAATGAGGCGTCCTATTGCGGCGCCCTAACATTCCTCACATTAGACCAGCTAATTAACTCCTCCGATCGTATCGCACGCTCTTGTAAATGCATTCCTATAGTGTAACGGTGACCTCTGCAGCCTGCCTACCAGACGCCAACGAGATATCTCACTCTCGAGATAGTTAAAAACTACTCGTCTCTTAATGTCAAAATCTCGACAAAACTCTATAAAAATGTGTTATTTCGATGATAGATCTACGCGAGAAAAATGTTTGCCATGCTAGGGTCAATAGAGATGAAGAGACAAACCATCAAACATCGAGAAAACGTGTAGAGTGAGATATCTCGTTGGCGTATGCTAGGCACGCTGGAGAGGCTAGAGGATTGTCTAAAAATCTGCTCACTCGAAGAACAGATTCTCCATCTGCATCTACCATGTTTTCTAAATTGCGTTACTTACCTAATGGTGCGTCCACATTATACATAATATTGAAAGCCCATCATAAAAATTAAACAAAATATACGCAATGAATGAGAACCTCATCACAACAATTTCCTTATCTCTATTTTATTTTTCACCATACAAAAACGTCCTGTAAACCTACGTAGGTATCAAGCATTTGAAAACCACGAGAAGAACTTCAAGAAGAGAGCGTATCCGACAACGCACATGCAGCTCTTCTAATGTTGCGAGTGTCCATGGGCGACTTTATTTGCTTTTCATTAGGTGACCCGTTTGCTCGTTTGCCCATTTTTATAAAAAAAAAACATAGAGAAGCCTCGCAGGAAATACTTGCAGGACAGCTCACACCTTTCACTTCATCTCACCTTGACATTGACATGTAAGCCAATATGCGAGTAGTTAACGCGCACGTAAAGGATTAACCTCGGCTTGTTGGCTCGCTCCGTGTCTCGACCGCCCAAAACCGATTCGCTATGGGTCACCCTACCGGCGAAACTTAATGGCATCGCTGGCGTTAAATCAAAGTGTCCGATTTCATTTTATTATGAGGCTTAATTATGAAATGTCAGTTAAAGGAATAACCTTTTCGGTCATTCCTTTGGATTTAAGCATTTGCTGGATTAACAACATTGCTAGTTTATATTTTTATAATGCTCTGTCTGATGTAGCTCTTGAGTCTTGCAGTTGCTGCTGCTAATTATCGTCTCACATCCAATTTTAGTAACTTCGGACACTTAACGCAGCGTTTTGATGAAAATCATAATTGGATGTTGGAGCTCTGGGTACTGACATTCATGCTCACGGCAGCAAATTAAAACCAACAAAGAGCTCTTTCATCAGCGGTACGGGTTTTAAAGTAATTAATTAATAAAAAGTATTACCACTTTACAGAGATAGAAAATTTCAATTAATCTCGCGAGTGCAGCGCACGGCGTGCGGCGAGCCTCTCTCTGTTAATTAGTTTTTTGTGCGGGCGATTGCGGGGTGTGGGAAAGGGGGGGGGGAGTACGGTCGACGCCATCAAATTACGATGAGTCGGCCTTTCGGCTACCGGCGCCGCACTGATTATAATTATACACTCGTTACTACCGCACTCCGCGCGCCGCAGACGCTTTCTTACAAACTCATAATACCTTACAAAAGAAGCACGGATTACTCCGAGATTACGAGTCTCGACATCTTAGACGTTTTGTGTCGAGTAATTACTTACGGTCCAAACAGAGCACGGATTAAATGGCGTCAGACGTGGCTCTAATAGGACTCTACCATTCTCTACAAAAACACTTAGAAGGTTCTTGACACAAATTATGCAAAGCGGTCACCAATCCATCTCATATATAAGTAGAATCTTCAGACAGCCTCTTTGTCACATAATAATATTATGGTCCATGCTCGGCAAATACAGAAAAATAATCACAAGCTACTCAAGATTCGTCTTTAATTGCCCATGATCAACCTCATCGTGTATATGCAAGCATCGCCACATAAATCACAACTGAGTCGACAAATCGATTCGGTAATTAAAATTGTAATCGTCTAAAACACGAGTCGGTCGGCAGGCGATAAATCGTTCCGATAAAATCGGCGACGACAGTCGTACGTAACCCGGTGGCGACTCTGGCAACGCGTGCGCACCTCTGATGCCGCCGCGGTCATCGATTATAATCGACGCTATTACGGCTCTAATACGGCTCTAATGTAGTTTTGGGTCGAAAGCGAGATTAAAATTTAGTTGGTCTTTTTTTCGTTCAAACAAATTAGGTGTGATTGGAGTCATCAGCTACTGTTGAAGTGAAGAACCTGAGTAGTGTGGAACACAAATTGTATATAAATTTAGACCCACAAACTTTGAAGAAAATAGCGCCAGTGCGCATAACTAGCAATAGCTTTATCATAAACAAATACATAATTCGATGATTCTGAGTTTTTACATTTCTACTGTAAAAATGCGAAACAACAGAAATACTGATTATAGACAGAATTTAATCTATCTATACTAATATTATAAATGCGAAAGTATCTCTGTCTGTCTGTCTGTCTCGCTTTCACGCCGAAACTACCGAACTGATTGTAATGAAATTTTGTATACAGATAATCTAAAACCTGAGAAAGGACATAGGCTACTTTTTTTAGTGGAAAAAAGGGTTGCAAGGGGGTGAAAATGCGTAAATTTGTTCAAATTAAGTTAGTTCCAAAAATTCATAATAGATGGCGCCGTGCGTCTCCTGCATCGCCCTGACGCTTGCTCAAAAGTCTTTCTATAAAAGGTGGTATCATCTTATACTCAAGTTTCGATTTTTTTCGATTGTTATTTCTTTTCTACGTAATTAAATAACTCAGTACATTATCTATGCAGTAGTCTGTCTGTCTGCAGTAGTCTATCTGTCAGTATTAAACCTATCAATGATAAATACTTAGTTTATGGGTAAAGTTGTGTGATTGGGGGGCTAAATAAGCTTTAAAATTTGGCATAAAATATATAGTTTAATTTTAAATAAAAAATTTTAAATATTAAGTGCACACTGCACAGCTGTTTTGATTTAAGGGGTACAAGGTTTTTTTTTATAAAAGCTTTTGACACCAATTTTGTTGACATCGCGCGCTATAAACTGAACTCCACGCGGACGAAGTCGCGGGCAACAGCTAGTTAGAAATACATCTTTATTTACCTCCATATTTAGGCAATTATAGCTCACTAGCTGTCCCGGCAAACGTTTCTTTGCCATATAAAGTATTTCGCCCGTAGGTATTATTTTATTGAAGTGACTAAATAAGTATGTCACCATGGCAACGTCCATCGCTATCCCATCGCATAAACAATGGTCGCCGTCAGTCTCGAGTTGTAATAATTTACTAGTATTTATTCAACAAATGCACTTATCAATATAAAAAGTAGCCAGTAGCCGATTCTCAGACCTACTGAATATGCTTATAAAATTTGGTAAAAATCAGTAAAGCCGTTTCGGAGGAGTACGGTGACGAACATTGTGACACGAGAATTTCATATATAAGATTAAGCGCGCTGAAAGAGCACTGGTACAATTATATTTCAAGTACACTGTACAATAGATTTCAAGACGTGAAATCAGTTATACATAATATATTGAATCAGTCCACAAAATATTGTAAACTTAATATTATATTCTCTACAAAATATAGTAGACTCTATATTTTGTAGAGAATATAATATTAAGTTTACAATATTTTCCATCCATCATGTCCAATGATTAAAACTATCAAAACATTTGACATTCGAATATTTAAGTTTCAATTTGGGAGAGATTCGAAGAGATATTCACCTCTAGGGCATTTTCAAAAAAATGTGTACCCCTGGTTTTTACCTTGTCCCTTGACTTCGCTACAGATTATTTGTAAAAAATTACATACTAACATTTTGTAATTTTAATGTAGGAGCATAAACAAGTTTTCTTTTATTAAAATACATTCACGTTTGTATATAATTTTATTTAGTATGAGATTTATAAGGGTTTTTAAGTACCGAAACCTATTAAATTCACCTGTCCCCTTCCCAGAAGTTGTAACAAAATCTTTAATAACTATTTTTTTTCTTAAAGTAAGTTACTTAAAAAACTTATGTTAGATTCTTAAATACTTAATGTATCAATTGAATGTCTTGTTATTGAAAAATCTAACATAATTTAACTACAAATTAATTAAAATTATAATCATGAAAAAACAACCCGGCCGGAATGTTCGGTTTAGTGACCGTTTTTTTTAGTTTTATAAACATACTACAAAAATATTTTCGGCACTAAATGATAGCACTATATTTCATTGTACATCGAGAAACTTCAATTTAAATTTAGTAGTTAAAAATCTGCTACAAGACGCGGACGCAGGTTGGATGGTTCTTCAGGAACGGTTTATTTGTTCAGATAAGTGACCATATTTTGTAAGCATTATTATACTTTCTCCAACTGTTTTTACTGTTGACACGTTGCAAAATTAGTTTAGTATTTAGTATAAAAAATGAAATTGTGATAACTCTTATCGGTTATTTACAAACACTTTAAAAGTAAAAGAAAGTAATATTACGTGACTTCCGACTTGTGACTTTTCGTATGGTCACATATAATGGAACGGACAAGTCACAACAGGCGGAAAGCATAAGGCTTAGTTCACATTTTAAATAAATTATTTTTTTATTCACGGTTTTATTAATAAAATTGGAGATTTTTAAACTGGTACGATTAACGTACAAATATATTTTTTATTACTTATGTGTTAAGGTGACGCCGCGTTAAAGTAAAAAACCGTTTTGGATATGTTTTAGATTGCTAGTTTTCTATGAAAGGCCGGCCCGGCCTCTCACAGAAAACAAGCAATGGAACAGCAAAAAATGGAAAGGGCGTAAGTGACAAAATAGTTTTGTCGCGTAATTTAAAAACCATAAATACATTTCATATAAGCTATGGGCAAATTAAAGTGTATGCTTGAACCAATCCATGTACATTTTTGGAAGCTTAAATCACTCTTCTCTGTAGGGAAAAATAGGAATCCTTTTTTTTTACACAGGTCTATTTGATTGATTATTCTGTGTTATAAAAGTTGACCAATCGTGTTATGCTATGGGTAAATCAAAGGCAAAGACATGATAAATACTGACAATGAACTTTAATTTCTTAGCTTTAGTTATTGCTGAGAAAAATCGATATCGCTACAGCCAAATCATAAAGGCGTCGACTTTACTTAACAATAACAAATATACTATTTAAAATTTAAGTACCTAAAAGTTTTATGTTTTTTAAAAATTTTGATTTTATTTCCACTACTTTTCTATCAGTAAAGTTGAAAATCATTTTGTGTCGTTGATATTTGCAGATTTATAATAACTAGACATCAGATTATATGCATTTGCATACTTGCATATGCAAATGCATATAATGTCACTTTTTAGGCGATAGTGCATATTTTGGCAATTTTTCGTTGATAGTGCATATTTCGGTAGTTTAACTTCCATGGGCATTAAGATTGCAATCGGAAAATGTTGGTAGAAAATTATTATTGGCGTATAATAAATAAATAAAAAGTCTTTATTTCAAGAAATTAAAAATCCTGGATTTTATGAAATTATAAAAATTGGCGCTTTTATTAATGTCACTACCGGAAAAGTCTTAAAAAAAATAATAAATTTTAATATTAAGTGACTTTTGATTGTGCATATTTTGTGCAAATTTCGACCATTTTTCGTGCATATTTGCATGGATATTTCGGCACTTTGATCGTGCATATAATCCGATGTCATTAATAACTTAGGAATTCGTAGACATGTGAACACATCTTTATGATTATGAGATGTTCGTCCCTCTAATTATTGAAGTTAAATCTATGAAATCAAAGAATTTTTTACTTTTATAAGTAGTGCAACAATAAAAATATTTAAATAAAAGGTTTTTGTGTTATAAAAACTCCTTTAAATATGTTAAATATTACTTACTCATGTAAAAAAATGAAAAATAACCTAGTGGTTGGGTCACATAGTCACACTATGGATTAAAAATAATTGCTACTCTTGTTGATCCTTGAAATTATCTAATTTTTTTTTAATAAACAATTAAATATGCATTTCACTAGATTAAATTAACGAAGAAATCCATTTATTGCTGTATTTTTTTGTATTAAATTATATTTTACATTTAGTCGCACAACGGAATCTGTTTCGTCGAAAATTCGATTTTGTTTCAATAATATCAGAATAATATAACGTTTTCAGCGTTCTTTTTAACTTATTCCATTAGTTCAATATTTTTCCTTGTATATGACATTCAAAAAAAGGTAAATAAATGACCTTAAAAAATATAGACATATTTTTGCAAGGGTACACGTTTTTTTGAAAATGCCCTCTAACTAATGACTTCCAATAACTCGTGTAATTAAAATATTTTGTTTGGTGAAGTGCAATAAACATATTATTACTCCCCTTGGTGAAGTGCAATAAACATATTATTACTCCCCTTGGTGAAGTGCAATAAACATATTATTACTCCCCTTGGTGAAGTGCAATAAACATATTATTACTCCCCACACCGGTTTCGGTGACGGTGGCCGGTTTCATTGAAACCAGACCAGGTACGCAGGAGTACTTTTATAGTGCCCAAGTGTGTGCGCAGTACACAAGAGCACTCTCTATTCCTTTACTCTCATAACCCAGTGGGACGGAAGACCGACACGACCGGCGAGAGATCAGGCGCATGACCGACTTTTTACATACCCATCCGACGCATGGATCATCTTACTTGTCAGACAATCAGGTGATCAGCCTGCATTGTCCTAACCAAACTTGGAAATAACATGTTTCCAACGCGGGATTCGAACCCACGACCTCCGGAGTCGAGAGCGACGCTCTAACCACTAGACCACGGAGGCGTTATAGGCAATAAACATAATATCATTATAGCAGTAATCTAACGGCTCGCCATATAAATCATTTGGTGATGACTATTTATGAAGAACATACGAATTAATTTAATATAAATTGATGTCAAGGCTATTTTATGTGAAATTCGGAGCTACTGTTTCGTTGCCCTACTCTCTTTCTTTTGGATGAGCTTTTGTTAACGTTCGGTTAACACATTCAATGCCACCACGATTTTCTAGTAGTTCCCAGCGATGCCACCCTATAAAAAACGCAAACTATGATAGGTGTGCTCTCGGCACTGCAGGATGAAATTACGTAGCACGCTAGGCGTGTTCACTAGCACTGTAAAGAGATAAAATCATAAAAAGCCTTTTTTCTTAGTTAAAAATTAGTCCTTCTTGAGTTACTGCAGATATATTTTGTTTTAGCAGTGTTTATGGTTTTGAAGGTTTAATTATGGCATGGTATAGATTACGAGGTAAGTATTTATCGTGATTTGATCAGTGAATGTCAATCTTTGGTTATTTATTTGTGATTTTTTAGAGAATAGAAATTGTGAGCTAGAAACAGGGGAATATGATAATGTTGCGATGCAAGCAGATAGTCCCCCACAAAATAAATGTCCAAAGGTAGAATGGTGGAACGGTTAGCCGATAACTCATATTTCTTATGTTTTTTTAATATATTTTTTTAATATCTATGGACGCTTCACATACGATACCTATAATTGGGACCTATTTTATGATATACTTACCTATAAGTAGACAGCACATTGTATTGACTAATGTCGTCGTCTATATTTACGTACTTCAGCTTTTTAAGGCATCACGGCAGGCGTGATAATGTACCCAGTTCTTGTGCTGTTTTATGTAATTTATTATTTATTATATCTTCTTTTGTTTAAATAATAATCTTTATTTCTTTTCACAATATAAAATATACACTATTAGATATTTTATTATTCGCATTAAAAATTTTGTAAATTGACCAAACAATATAAAAGGTTGAGAATTCGTGTAGATAGATGAACATGCCTGGCATGTTCGCGGCATTATTTTCGATGACATAAAAAAAATTAGATCATGGAACCACTTAAGAGGGTGACTAACCCAAAAAATCAACATCGTCCTTCCCTCTTCACACTTACGCCCGTATTTCATATTTCATATGCCAGGTGAAAAAGGACAACGCAGATTCATTGCCAAATTAGTTTTTTCTCAATAACTCGATATATATATATATGGGCGTACCCAGGTTCTGGGCCAGGGGGGGGCAAATTACGCAAATTCTGGGCCAGGGGGCGGCAAATCAGATTTTTTATAAGCTAGGTGCTTATAAAGAATAAAAAATTAATAATTTTTAGTTATAAAAATATTGTTTTGCAAACAAATGGCAAAAATTCGTTTTATTATTTTTAATTTTTATAGATGAAAGTACTATATAATATACTTAGTAGGGACGTCAACATGGTCCAGGAGGGGCAGCTGCCCCCCCTGCCCCCCCTCGGTACGCCCATGAATATATACAATATTTAAAAAATCCGCTAGGTCGGTTTCTCAATGATAGAATTTTATAAAATGTGTTGAAATATTAACTTTGTTCAATGCACGGTTATGGCAATAAACGAAAAATTCGTGAAGTTGTTTCAAAAATTTTTGGAGCAAAAGTTATGGTAGAGTCATTATACTACCCTTAGCATAATATTATAACTAAATGGTCTCAACTAATACTATAATACCATATTTTCGCATTGCACAGCTAAATCCTTATTTAATAACTGAATCAATCCTCTAGTGACAATGACGCCTGACTCCTGAGAAGCCCTAGCTGATCAACAGTAACAATATCACGAGGTCCTATTTGCGTGACAAATTGTGTCAATGACAATATAATTTTTCACTATCAGCGCGAGGTGCGCGTGCGCTTATCGCTACAATGTTTAGCAAACATAAATAGCAAAAATCTATTAAAATAAAGTATTAAATACAATATAAATTATCTACTAAACTGCTAACCCACCTGTCAAACAATCAGGTGATCAGCATTGTCCTAATCAAACTTGGAAATAACATGTTTTCAATGTGGGAATCGAACCCACGACCTTCGAGTCAAGAGCCACGATCTAAACCACTGGACCACGGAGGCATTTTTCGTGGTTGAGACCTCAATCATGGTCAATATATATATGCGGTATACGATACCACTTGTTTTATAATCAAATCTAAAATAGGGCCAACACGAGCCAACGGAAGTAAACAGATTCATAATATTTTCATAAATTAATATTCATGCGAATTATCTATAATATACTGTACTATATTTTTACAAAGTTGGCAGCCCTAGTGGTATGAGGTAGATGAGGTAGCTCCACTACGTGATGTTATGTTACATTATCTTTAATTAAAACGGGCCATCTATAGATTAGGCACAAAGGGTTCGGCGCGGGACGAAACACCTCGTGATTCGTCACGAGTCAGCTTTATTTTTATTTGAGCTGCCTTTGTTGGGGCTAACCGAATTTGCCGCAATAAAAACTGGCTAATTAACAAATGTTCGGCGTTGGCTCGCGCAGACGGGGGATTTGGTAAGCCGCTTGAAAAGCTGTAAAATAAAAAGATGGGATAGGGATTTGCTTTTTCACTGAAATTTTTTAATGAGAAATATTCCTCAGCCTGGCAAAATGGCAACGCTAATTCTGATAGATGGACGCAACGTCCAAACTTGAAATTAGCAAGCGTGTTTCTCTTATGAACAAGGCATTAGGGGCCGTTATAAAAATACATTCGCATACAAGGGGGGAGGAGGGGTTTTGCTGAGTGTAACAAGATGTGAGTAGGGGGGGCTGGGGGTCTACGGTAGCGTGACGTTCGCCATTCAATAAAAAGCTCGAGAGCTGTTATGTATATTAGGAGATGAAAACGCTGGTACGGAAAATGCAGAATGGATAGATGACGATGGAGTAGATGGTAGTTTCGAAGATGTTGAAGATGTTGCAATACCAATTGTTTAGGGGGGGGGGGGGGGGCTTAGTTTTTGTGACAACCGGGGTGAAGAGGGGGTAAAAAAAGTGAATTTTAGTGTGACGCATTTTACGAACTTAACGTTTTAGCCTAAGAACGGAAACTTTATTTTTAGTTAAATAGGCTATCAAAGTTAAGTTAGTAAGCAATGCTAGCTTCGGGCAGTATAGAGAAAACAAGAATACCGAATACGCTACTGCCTACTGTTAACTCATTCTTATGTAAACTAATACCAACTTCTGCTGTTCATTTGCAACCCAATACTTAAGAGCATTGTCAGTTTTAAAACAACTTTCTTAGCACTTATTGTAATTTAAACCACTTGCTGTAACAGGCCATATTCCTCGTTAAAACAGCAACTTAAAGATGTTGCGACTTGCGAGTGTCCATGGGCGTCGTCGCGACGGCAGTTGTTTTCCATGAGATAACCCGTTCGCTCGTTTGCCCCAGATTTTATAAAAAAAATACGTGTAGCACTCGGCGTCTGCCGCGGTAAAGCTATTGCAAAGCATTTATAAGCAACCTATGCAATTATTATAATTAGCATACTTCTAGTCACACGCACACAAACAAAAGGCGCGCTGTACCGGTCGGAGTTACGGGATGTCATCGTTACGTTTATTTTCGTTACGAAATTTCGTTATTCGGTCGGCCACAAAACCCGCATTAAAGCTAAGCAATAGCTCAAAAATGCTGTAAGTATTAAAAACAGCCAAAAGTCCCTCGTCTGCTCGGACCTTTAATCCGGCCTTTCTTTAGGATGTCAGTTAAATTTTATCGCGCTAAAATATTTCATTAGGCCACTTCCAAGGAACTGCATTGTTGGTGATTTACGTCGTTTTCTCCTTTTTGACCGAGAGATATAATTTATGATTTTTAATCATCTTCATTATCGCTTTGATTTTTAAGGATCATTAATTTTATAATTACTTAATTTATAATAATTCATTTCTGCCTTTCGAAGCTATAAATCTGAGGATGCCAAGGTGTCTGGTTATTCATTTTATTATTTGATCCCTTAGGTTAAAAATCTAGCGGTCAATATATTATTTAATGTACATATAAATGTAGTTTTTATTATTTTAATGTGCTAAGTGTAGTAAAAGACTAATATGAGCTCAATCGATTTGAACCCTTGACTAAATTCCTTGCGAGCCAAAAGGAAAGAGTCAACCGCCTACTTCGAGCACCTTATATCGTAAAGCTGTTTATAATTAAGCACTTCTTTACGATCAATTACATTTACAACCAGTGTAATACCTACCGGGGATCGCTTACGATACAAGATTATCTCCGATCGAATCGAGAAAAAAAAAGACGAATAGTGATAAAAATACATCGTTATACGAGTTTTATTTTTATTTACATTTCAAGTGCAGGTACACATCATTCATTCGCAGGCGCGCGGAGCCGGAGGTTCGAGCGCTCAAATAATTTACGGAGGACACAAATAAAGTGTAAATCTCCCTTTAACGTAACACGATTTATGTATTAAAAATTAAAATAAGGTGCTATAAATAAGTACAATATAGAGGTAGAAAGGATTGTCCCGCGCCCCGCGCCGCGCCGTATTAATTTCTGTCGGCCCTTAATTACCCGAGTCGCGCTCGACGATTTTAATAAATTCGGGGACTCAGCCGTCGCGCCCAAAAAATACACGAGCGGACCGCGACCCGAAAAAAGGACGGATTTTAATTTATAAGAGACAGGACAAACGATTAATAATTTATTTGTATCGGCGGTTTCTTGCGCGCGAGCGTCGCAGCGTTAAAAACCGCCGCGAGACGGTCGCGGCCCCTCGCAGCCTCCCGCGAATCCCGCGACACGAGTATACAGCGGACCGGAATGTCCTTTAAAAAACCACGCAAATAAATAAATCGCGTCGCACGCCCGGCCCGCGCAAAAAGACGACCGCCATATTCGATTCTTTAATGTGATTTTGAAAAAATAGAAGTAAGCGGAGGTTGGCTTCGATTGAAAATGAATGAGGGCGAGCGCGATAGTGGAAATTAGCATCGAGCCGGGAGTCGGGGCTGCAGCCTTTGTGCGATCATATCGAGGTGTATTCTTTGCGCTTTTTACAGCGCGACGCGCCAGCCGCGGCCTTTCAGTCCTTATTACTGTCCGCCGCCTTTTTATTGTAAATAATTACCGCGTTTGCCCCTGGAGAGATGTCATTAATATATGTGAAAAATTCAAAGACGAGCTAGTACCTACTGCCGTCGACAAATGATGGCCGTTCATAACCTTTCAGTAAGTTGACTAACATAGTCGCAGTCGAAGTGAAGAGCTTGACAGCGAGTAATAAGAGATCATAAAATTACATCCATACAAGTTGAACATGATCGTTTTATGAAGGCGTCCCTTGACCTACTGTTGAAATTCAAGATCAAACATTCATGACATAAATCCGCATCGCCATGCCTTGTCTAGCGTCCCGAAAGCTTCTTCGAAAGCTCTACGATTCTCTACATTTCAAACTTTACTTTCTACTCTTTGTATTAGCAAATATACTAACAGGAAGTTAATTAAAGAGCCCATCTCTACATCCCGTCACTCTTTTAATCCTACAAAGAACTGGGCAAACGCGGTGTCACAAAACTTGACAAAACCTTCGAAGCCATTAGCGTTCATAAATTAACGATACCAATAATAAAGGTAACAATGGGATTGAATGCAGATGAGCAGTAGGGGGGAAGCGATCGACATTTGTATGCGATATCTACCCGCACAATTGGCTGCCGGCGCGACTCTTCGCGCTAATGGTGCACTATCGAACGATCGAGAACCGCCGGACCACACCGCACAATACAATGCGCACTCGTTGTGCGAAATATTTCAGATTGTTTACGCTCGACGCGTAGGCTATCATTGTTTGCATTTTTGTTTTTTTAAAGGGTTTTATTACGTTAAGATAGATAGTACAATTGCCACCACGATTGCGCAGGTGTCTCTGCAGAATCGCCGTCGACCATGAGCCTAAACGAATATGCGTTTCTACACATTCAAAAACCTTTTTGTGGGTATTAATAAAGATGATTGTCGAAGATGAGTAACAGTTCTTGTACCAATTTTGATGATGGTTGGAAGAAGGTCGGCGCGCGGCGCAGGCGCATCAGCCGAGAGCCAAACTTTAAAACCACTGCCCCTGGAGGCATCGAGAGAGAAATTTTACAATGGTAAGATACGAGACCGAAAAAGTAATCTGGACGTCTTGTGGTTGGTACAAGTTTCGTACCGAATTTCTTAACGAGGTATTAAAAATTAGAATGACCATAAAAGCCAAAATAAAGGTTATTTAAAATAACTAAGGTAATAACAAGCATAATGAGCAGAATTCGCGCGATTTCCTCCAAGCTCGACACTAACATGCAATTATGAAATCAGGCTTTATTAACGCAAAATCTCTATAATTAAGGTTGGCAATTAAGAAATATCAAAAGCATATTTTTTCTGACCGGAATGCAATTAAAGGCTTTTTGAATAATAAAGTGTAATCGGGAAAGGTCGGAGCAATTAAAATGTCCAAACAGTGATTGCGTTTAATGCGAGACCTTTATTAATTATAGCTGTAAGTTACGACTATAACTCCGGGTTCGCGAAGGACGAAGTGTAAAGGGTTTATTGCTGATAGGACAGGGCATATCCACCTGTGATGTAGACATGCCCTGTCCTATCAACAATAAAGCCTTGTTTTTAGTCCACAAATTAGACATACAATGAATAATGATACGACGCTCATGCCTCTGAAACAGAAGGTATTAGTTATCATTTCGGACAAAAAAGACGGCTTTTGGATTAAGGGATACATTGTCAAGACAGGGTTAATTAATGTCAACTTAGCTAAGTTTGACAATGCCCAAAAATTTGATGATGACGTTAGACAGAGCTCATCCTTAGTTTCAAAATCATTCACGTGACTTTCGATCACATTGTCCGTTTGCATTTTGCAGAGAACATGAAAATCATTACCCACACCTACCTTTAAATTTAACCCTTATTTCCAGCACCGACGATTCAATTTCAATCAACTGGAAACGCAGATCATTGTGATTGATACCCAAGAATCTAAGAATCATAAGGCTTATGAATCAGAGACATATAAACCTTTTTTAATTAAGGCCGTCATTAAGCCCTTCCAGGTATCGGACCACAGACATTTCATCGGGGGGATTAATTAAAAATTAATTAGCAGATTACCACGAACTTGGCTTATTTTTATCCCGAGAACTATACCATTGAGATTCGAGATAATAAGAAGAGAAGTATAGAAGCTGTTATGAAAAGACTTGGGTCAATGGAAGAAGTATGCTTAAAGTAAAGCTTAAAAATATGAACTGATCTTTAAAAAAAACCTGTGCTCTAAAGATCAAACGGCAAATCGAGGTACAAAACTTCCCAGAATTATGAAAACATGCATGTTGCACCCACACATTTGTACACATTTGCACATTTTTATTATTATCACATCTTTTTGTCCATGAACTTGGCTGTCATCGCCTCGTAAACCACGAGGTACAGTACCAGTAGGAACTGAGAGATTCTCAAAGATGTACTGTCAGAGAAGTTGATTCCTAGGCAGATGGGGGACCTACTTAATTTGGTCGGGTTATCTAAACCCAGCCGCCAAATCACAGCTAACATTATGAATTGACGTAATCTTAACAATTGACGAAGGTCCGTCAACTGCCTAGGAATCAATTTCCTCGATCGCAAAACGCAGCCAGTGGCAAAATAGCTCTACACGTCGAACGTCTGGCTGAAAATGAAATGAAATCATTATTCTGAACAAAACCGAAAGTGCGGTTGAGGCGAGTGTGACACGCGAGTTGTGAGTTGTGACGTCACCGGTCCGAGACCCGTCCAAATTCACACAACCGCTGGCCACCGCCAATAAAACACGATCGATCGAAACGCACTCACATTTAAACTTATTACTTAATCCTTAATGATAATTCATCCTTATCTCTCTTGTTCTTCATAGATATTCAGAAAGAGAAAAATATAGCCTAAAAGAACTAAGACCTAAGAAGTATACATATTTTTGGAAAATAATGTTGTAGGCTGTAGCGGACTAAATAGCACAAGATCCTCAATCGCGCTATCGAAGTTTGAGTTATAAGTTACAACGTCTTCAATGAAAACTATAACTCGGAAGATATTTGAGGCTCAAGCTAGTCTACTTATAATAGCATGTAAACATTGTAGAACGCCACTGGCCTCTAAATGACCGCTTGTGGGAACCGAGGGTCGAGAAATCAATGACACTCACTAATCCAGGATTTAATTTAATAATTTACACCGGAAAAGTCAATAGTGGCCGAGCCGAGCGCTCATTGAGTCATTTATCCTAACTATAGGCGCAATGATTAATATCCCGGATATTTTGCTTAAGGGGAGCGAAAGCATCACCAATATCCTGGGACTCCGCTTTGTTTAATACATTTTTGTTTTTCAAAATGTTCCGCTTAATTTGAACAAATCGTTGCGTTTGTTATGTCATTTTCATCGTGAAGGGCCTTAAAATATTAGAATTTTAAGGCCCCTCTTCACGTTGAGCTATGATGGATTGCCACGAGTGTCACTACTATTTCTAAGCTGTTTTAAGTATGCACGTTGCACATTAATTGACGTCGATCGTGAGCAAATATAGACGAATATGTCACTCCATACGTTTATGTTGGTCTTTCATGGGCACAACTGGTCGAGAAGCCGCTAAATAAATTTTATATTTCAGAACTTCAAAACGTTGCTTCTTATTTGACAAAACTTTGCGGATTTTTAATCATTGCAAACAAATATTTTAAAGGGAAATACTTAATTTAGTACTTTGCGTTGAATTTGAAAAATATCTACACGTCTAACGTCTGTCCGCCGAATGTTTCGTGCGCCTAGGTACAAGAGTTTTACTGTTGCAGTAGCCATAAGCTATTTACGTATTCTGTTTCTGACTTTAATTTTAAGAAAGCCCTCTATGTCATGACTCATGTCATGAGTAACTGTAATGCCTTTCAAGCAAACCTGTCAATAGCGCGATCCAAGTTGAGCGAATATGAGCAATCATTGACGAATTTGGTCTCTATAGGTTCGTAACCAATAACCATTAATATCAATAAACACCTTATTATTATGGGCCAGGGAGACACCTTTACACAACAACAACCTTAGATAATGCTATTACGTCTACTTATTTTGACGAGATACATAATATATCTTTTAAATAGTATTGTATATCACGTCTCTATCGAGTCGATACTCTTGCGACTAGCTCGGCCGCTGTACAACTACCTCGCATAGAAGTAGCACATTCAATTATTTAATTAAACCGTTTGCACGGTCAATATAGCTGATGGCACCTCCGAGTGAGGTCGCGGGGATCGGTCGACAAGTAGTAAGTGATAAATAAAGCGTAATTGAGAGACGGAAACAGCCAATGAGTAAATCTCGTCCGTCAATTTATTTAAATTATTTATTAGTGGCCGGCTATAGACACCCGTACCGCGATCGTTTTCAGTGCACGCTCGGTGCGCACTCCGGACGCACATAGTGATGTGCGCATTGTATGAATCATTACTATTTTATGGACGCAAAGCTTTAAATTTAAAGACTCGTTGACTTCTTAAATCAAAAGGCGAGTTACAAAACTTATTAGCATTAAATGTAGAGATATGTTTGAAATTTTATGTCTAAACTCAGGTTTTGGACCATTAAGAGCCCATATGACCCTAACTTGACTACATACTTTAACCTAGATCTCAAAATCTATAAGGTCTAGAAAACTGATTTTTTGACACAAGTAACTTCAGTTCATAAAGATTAAATGCTCAGGACGAAAACACGATTTCTCAAAAAATGCTCGATAGTTTCTTTTTTACAAAAAACCTTGTTTTAGACACATTTTTGCTTGGATCTTCGAAGTTTGCTGTCTTTTCTTTAATATTTTTTAATATCTAAAAAGGTATTGATAAAATCTAAATTTCCTCAAAACACTTTTTTCATAATCAATATAGTTCGTCTTTTATTCAAGTA
Source organism: Aricia agestis (assembly GCF_905147365.1). Lineage (NCBI taxonomy): Eukaryota > Metazoa > Arthropoda > Insecta > Lepidoptera > Lycaenidae > Aricia > Aricia agestis. The sequence goes on along the minus strand of NC_056428.1, from coordinate 11,122,579 downwards.
AAACTAACTCGGCGATGATTTCGCGCCGTCCTTTTTCACCTGGCATATGAAAGACGGGCGTGAGTGTGAAGAGAGAAGGACGATGTTTGATTTTTAGAGTCAGGTGAGCTCTTAATACATAATATTAGGAAAATTGATACATTTAGAAAGCACAATGGAAGAGAGATAGATTTTAAAGTTCCTAACACTTACAAGAAATTTACAATTGTTTATAGTCCTATACTCATTAAAAGTTTATATTTAAGGATCATAATATATCGCAAGCTATATCGTTAACGACCAGTTTTCAAAGATTTTTTACAGGGTAAAAAGTTTATCTATTTGGTAGTGAATACTATAACTTATATCAAAAATCATGGTAAACCAGGCATTAATTAAGAAAATATCATTTTATCGATATCGATAATCGTGTCGCATCACTCGCATCCCTAGCGAGGATTCGAATTAGTTAATTTGTGCAGATCCGACACAATAGATGAGGAAATAATGTACATGTACTTATACGTCACAGGAGATTGTAATTGGAGTAATTGGACGAATCTGGACGCACTTAATAACGATTCATTGTGGTTTAAACCCGGCGAGTGATTCATGCGAAATCACGACCGTTGTGTGGGACAAAGCTTGTTAATTAGAAGACAAACGACTTCTTCAACTTCCCCTTCCATTCTGCCAATTGCTCGGGGACAATCAGACGCAGTTTTTACTTTAAGACAACGAAGAAATATGCGATTCGAACAATATCAAGAAAGTTGATAGATGGCGGGCTTTCATAATTTGGTCGAACTACGCCAAAGTCCAAACCCAGACTGATCACGACTAATATTCTATCAGAGAAGTTGATCCACCGGATGACGAGCCTACGTAATTTGGTTGCGTTATGTTAAATCCCGTCTGGACACATCACGCCTAGTATTGAATTGATATAACCCGACCAAAAGATGCCCCCCTGCTGCCTTATGAATCAACTTCTTCGATGGTACATTGCGTTAATACTTAACTCCAACTTTTGGTAACGATCCAGACAATCTTTAGTTTAAGTGTTAGATATCAATGTTCTTAAATTTTTTAACCTTTAATTTAATTTCTCTAATGATTTACAGCAGGCGTAGCATGGTCACCATAGAAACGGTTCCTTTCTACGGAAGAATCGACATAATTACAGATTTTATCGACAAAATGGCGGATTTCCATAGTCTAACTGTCACAGTTTCTATGGTGACTATGGTACGCCTGCTAGTAGTATCTTGTACAGTTTTCACTTTAAGATCACAAACTAGAAATTATAAGAAAGTGATTTCCCTGTAGATATGTTACATGACCACAATCCACCTCATCTTACCACGAAATAGTTATGGTCTTTTGTTCGAGAAACGTACAAAAGACCATAACTATTTCGTGGGATAAAAAACATTCCTTTGGTGTTTGTATGATATTGTCTCTACATTTGAGAAATTGAGTGGGTTATCTTAGGCAAATAATAAAGACTTTTCTAATTAACAAGCTATTTTTTTTTTACTTCTATGGTTTAATCCCTGGTGATTCTCTGTATGGATCAAACACCACCAAAACCTTATAATGAAGAAACTTGTACAGATAAATACAGCTTTACGTGGACCATAAAGTATTGGAAAGATTTGTTGGAATTCGAAAATCACATAAAGAGATAGATTTTGAAGTTTCTAATGCTCAATGCTCAATTTCAACTCTTATTCCACAACTAAGAAAAATAATTCCACTTACCCATTAATATCCGTGATTGTCCAGAAGTGTTTCAGGACAGCCTTTGCCAGCAAGTACCAAATCTGGGTCCACACCCACGAGGACTTGTCGATGGAGGATGAGAGGAACTCCTGGGTTTCCTCATCTGGACCCAGCTGCACGAACTTCTGCTGCATCTCGGGACTCAATCTGGACTTGTCTACCCTGTACCACTGGAAGAGAGAGGGCTGATTTGAGACAAACTGCTAAGGATAATAATTTGGAAATAAAGGTAAAAAGAAGTGCTGTCGAATACAATATCATAATTTAAGGGAATATTAATTTTTGTCAACCCTGTGCCAGTAGAAATGAGACAGCTGATGATAGGGAAATGAAACAAATGAAAGGTAGAAAAATAAAGTTCAATATCATATTTACGCGAAAATAGATTTAAAAGGTCATGTTGCTGATGTAAATATTGATGAATTTAAACGGATATGTAGCAAGCAACTTAATAACATAAACGTACTGACAGTCAAAACACAAGTATGGCGTACCAATGAATCATAAGTAGCTCAAAACTCAAGAGCCATAAGAAAATCTTAAGAAACCCGCTACTAATTTATCTGTGTCTCTGTAAAAAAGAGTGCCATTCGATACAACATAACTCCGGAGCACGTAGCTATTCATACGACTGACAACGCGTAAAGTCATTTGATTGAGTTTTTAATGAAAGCGCGTAAAAAAGAGTAATGGAGTGCAAATAAAGAGCGAACGACGCTCGTCGCCCGTTGTGTGTTTAAGTCGAGGCGGCCCTACAAAGGGCCGAGCGACTGTTAATTTCACGCCGCCTCGAATTAACATTTCTTTACGCCACAGAATAATAACGAATTAAAAAAACATCTCGCCTCATGTAATGACGCCGGCCCCGAACTCATCAGCCGGACTTAATTAATGCCCGATCTGTCTTTTTATTAAAATCCAAATCACCTCACGGTAGCGAGAAAAAATTAATAGGGTTACTCGGACGTTAGATGTTTGTTGTATGAATAACCATTCGACACGCTGAACGTAATTGCAGTTCCACATTGATTCCGTGAAGAGTGGAGCTACCGTATTCCGCACTTTGGGAACGCACTTTTTATGGCCAGTTGATTTACGGAAAAATACTCTACTTTTACTAGAAGAAAAGGTACCTCTAGCCTCATGTACAATTAGAATTTCGATCAGTTAATTATGAACTCCAGACTTTAAAATTGTTTGGCTTCATAGATTTTAACACATCAAAATCTGCTACTCTGGTACCAAACACACAAAGAAGCGTATTTCTAGTGAAAGGTCACCCTGAATCATCTGCGTCCCTGACGAACAAGAACAAACAATTAAGCCGTGTAAAGAGTTATGTTTACCTTATGAGGTACAATAAGCCATCAGAGTAAATAAAGGACACTTATGGATTACGTACAATGAACGCAAAAACCAATTTTAAATTTTAAATCAATTTTCTCTACATAATTCGATCCGAGTCTACATTGTACATAACATCGACAGTCAAAACAGTATTTAAATTTTTTGTCATGTCCGGGTACGAGTTACATTATTAATTTTTCTAGTAAACTCGTGAACGAGATTCGAAAACATTATTTGGAAACCAAATACGATATTAGCATACTAATATAATAAATTCTGTGCTATTAGTTGAAGGCTAAATTTTTATTAATCATTGGGTTTTCTAGTAGTACAAATGCGCAATTAGGTATAATAATTTACACCAATTTGTGATCGACGTTTCGTTCCGTCTCAAGAGAAACCGTTATAAGTTACTATAGAAGGTTTCTAAAAAAACAACCATGTAAAGGAAATTTAGAAATCAAAAGCCGAAACTCATTATTATCATTAAGCTTTTCCGCAAAGTTTCTGACTACTTTTAAGTAATTTGGTTACGTCTATTTTCTTACTCTTTTGCATCGTAGTTCCAGACTTTACACTTATTGTAGAGAAGTTTTTTCGAAAGTGCTTCGAAAACAAAAATTTTCATTACATGTAAAAAAATGCTAAATTAAAAGCCACATTTACATTAATTGTTATAGAAATAACGTTACAATTTATGAAGGATTTGAATAAGTCGAGACAAATAAATATTTACTAGGGAATACTGATGGAGAATCACGTCGGTGATTATACAATGCGCCGTCTTTACATTTAAAATAACCTGCATCGGAACTACGGGATCCGACGGGGCGAATTCTCCAGACGGAATACAAATTGTGGAAAATTTTGAATGCCGTCGTCATTGATAATATCCCGGTCGGGGATTATTCGACGAACGGTGCTATAATTTTGATTATTTGCGTAACTGAATAACATAACCGCGCCAAAGTGGTATCGTCCCGCCCCGATCTGACGGAAGCTTCGCGACTGGATATTTCGACTCCGGCTGTTTTCGATCACCTAATGATTGCAAATTACTGAGATCATCAAGCATCGACATGCACATAACTTCTGCCTTGTCGTTTCGTAGGTATACGGGAAGACCGAAGCCACCCGGTTTATTTATGAGCTCTTTAAGATTCCATCTCAACTCGTGTAGAGCTAGATTTCCATAAAATTACCTGCTAAAAGTGACAAACGGATGATTTATTCAGCGGCAGTTTCATTCTGCATTCAGCGGACATCGAATGTGGGCAGTGGGTTAGGGGCCAGCCGCGGTCGAAGGGTCACGGAGAGATTCGAAGTCATCGTGCGTCAATAAGATCATTATCCTGTGGCTCGTTAGCGCGAAGTGCATTGACGAAACGAACGGTTGGGATGCAGATCTTTTATGCGACGGTCGTCGGCCCCGGCCCTAATGAATCAAAGAGCTGTGTGAACATATTGTCAATGCGGAGCGAAATATTAACGTCGAACGTTCGCGAACAATGCTAGATTAATTCCCATTTGAGCGTCCGATGAATTGCGAGCTGAGGCTGTATCGACTCAAAGGCTCGAAGGTAGTGAATTGTTAGGCGATTTGATAATTTAGTGCGCACGCGAACCTCAACACTAACGTTTTCATTACCAGCTTAATTGGTATTGCAAAGTTTAGACTTCTGAGGTTGCTCAATACACACAAAGTTCAAATGCGGTGGATGAGCTTTGAGATTAAGTTGCCTTGTAGCATTCGTAATGTCTACAATCGCATTAGAATTATCAATATTTATCACTAGATGTTCGTATCACTTACCTCTACTACTATACTCCTTTCCTCTACTACTACTATAAACCTTTCCTGGACTTCCACGAATATTTCAAGGAAAAATAAGCCAAATCGGTTAAGCCGTTCTCGAGTTTTAGGGAGACTAACAAAATTTCAAATTCATTTTTATTTATATAGATAACAGGTATACAATAAACAACTGCAATACTTATCCTAAATGGTGCTATAAAATATTACCTGTTCGGTATAAATTTAGTTCGGTGCGACGCAAACTTGGTATATCAGTGAATGTTCAGACTAAGTGGCGCATGGGATTTGGCCGGATTTGCCAGTAAGCTGCTCGAAGCTTGTTTGCCCAGCGCTCCATTAAAATGGGATCAGCCTAGATGCAGATTGCTCGGACTGCGCCGCGCGCCGGCGAGATGAGCGCATGCACTAATGTTTACTGCAAACATTAGTGCATGTGCTCATCCCTTTAAGAGACATTTATAAGAAAAATTCTAGTTTCTTATTAGTGCATAGATGGCCGTTTTTACTAGCCAGCTCTTAAATTAAATTATTAATAGAAGTCTATGGTCATTTATCTTTAAAGACAAAAATGTTTACACCAACGTAGTCTAATTTGTTATGTCAAAACTTAACCCCTAAGAACTTAGGTCACACATAAGCGTTGGTGAAAGTTTTTCTCTAAGAGACTATCTATATCTCCAAGCAAGTGTAGGGGACACTTGAAACTTTACTTAGTATCAGGGAGTAGGTGAAAACATACTTAGAGCCTGTTTCACAACTTCCTGATAAGTTCCGGATAGGCTATCAACAACTTATCTGACAGATTCTCCATACTCTACCTGTCAAGTTGAGCTGTGGATAGCCTATCCGGTACTGAGCATGAAGTGGTAAAACCGGCCCTGAACCTTATAATTCTTTCAACTTCAGTCGTCTTTAAATCAATTGAAAGGACTAACTATGCCCGAAGAGGTAACAGTAATTATGCAGGAATCCATTAATTGCGTTACGATGGTATATTTATGCTAGATGTTATCTCCATGCTATTGTCTTGGCGCACACTCTGGCTCTGGATAAACAATTCGCACCGCCTTAGGCGAGCAATATATTGGTAAGTCTCAATTAAATTTTAATATGATTTACAACTGTGAAACAATTGATTTCGATTAACACTTCGGACTCTGCCATAGATGAACAAAATAACAGAACAAAGCCCTTCATACAAAGAAGCACCTTACTTTATTGTATCATTGCAGTAAGTTGATGGCCATAAATTAGAACAAATTCGATCTTAAATACAAAAATCTAAAGCTATCTCTTAAGACCTATCACAAAATATCTTTTAAAAGAGGAGGTGCCATAAAGAGCCTTTAGTAAATTATTTAAGACAGGTAACCGGAACACGTTGGGACTTGTGACCTACATACTTTTGATTATTCGTCTAATTTCTGGTATGTCCCAGTTACCAACCTGTGCAGAAGCCATCTATCCTGTTCCATTGTCTATGGCGTCACGAGCAGCCGAAGGGCCACCGTTGCGTAATTGTTTTAAGCGCGTCTTTTAATTGTTCTATCGGGGGATGCGATTTATGGACGACGTGACCGAAGCTCCAGCTATTATTTCCGTGCCATGGGAATGCCAACAATGGCAATTTTAATCAAAGATCATTCGCGTCTTGGCCAATAGAAGTAACATTTGAGATAATTGAATGCATTGTTTCATTTGCGTTATAGAATTAACATTGACCAATTCGTGTTGAAAGGATCTATGCTGGTGTTGAGGAAAGGTCACAGATTTTGTAGAGCATTTATTGACGTTAGAATGCAATAACTACACTTGTTAGTAGCCAAATCTTTAAGTAGGAGAAAACATGCGCCATTCAGATGATGCTACAAAAATAATGAAAAAACACACGACGAGAGGAAAATAAGATTGTAAAGCGGCATGTTAAAATGTATTTAAATATTAAACATACACATCAAATAAAATACAGTGGAGAGTTTTTGTGCAGATTTATACCCCGGGACTCTTAGGAAATAAAATAATCACGCGAGGTCGATTTGCATACAATGGTAAAATAATTTTACGCGCGTTTCGCCGGGCTTAATTTTACTTTTTATTTGGCATTTCGTGTCTTATCTATGAATCAAGCTGACTTCTCCACGTAGGAACTTTTAAGTGTTGACATTTTTTAAATTGTCTCTCGTTCCTTATCCACCGAATACAAAGAAGGCGCGCTTTTGGCGGTTTATACTTACTTTTTACTTGGAAAATGTATGCAGATATTTGATTATATAAGTACTTGTACTATTATATATTCTGTGATATAAATGAGCTAACGCGAACGGTAGTAATTTATGGGCATATTGCCTAGCTTTACTAAAACACTACTTTTTAAAATGCCATTTTATCTAACCTCACATTTCACAATAACTGAAGTTAAGGGTCAATATGATTCAATCAAAATGTTCATATACCACTGAAAGGCAAAGTAATAATAAGTTGGAAAAGTAAAGAGTTGAAGAGTTTCATAAAGCAAGTACGTGAGCCAGACTGCGTGGCGACGTGGCGAGGGACGAGGCACCGAGTGCCTAGTGCCTACTTTATAAATACGTAAGTATTATACCTTCGCAGACTTTCTTATTATACTTTCGTTCGTTTTAAATATCATTATCAACGTAGAGTACGTTTCAAAAACTTCTCTACGTGAGCCACTGATTGTATTTATAAACAGTATTTGTAGGCTTTGGAAGATATTTAAATAGGTATGTCTATAATATTTGTAGAGCTAAACTAAGCTTTTAAAGCTAAGTAACTGATGATGTAAATACGGAGTTGCCGTACAGTCCCACCGAAGCGCAGAAAGAAAATTTTGTATTCAAAGTAGACGTTAGCGGACATAAATTCATCACACGAGTGCCGGGGACGTCTAGCAACAAAAGGGGATGACTTCTCGCAAAAAGATGATCTTTAATCTGATTAAATCTCCATCGCGGCTGACGGGCGACCGTAAAAGATTAATGAATATTTGAGCTATCCCCGGGCGGCGCACGTTCCTTCATAACGTATTAGCTGGACTCCGCACGCACTGGCCGCCCAAACCGTATCACTCACCCGAAACCGGCGCGGTGACAGACCACGTCGCGATGAACAGGACCTCTTTAAGGCTTTCGAATAATAAATACTACGACTGTAAACTCATAAAAAAGGTTCCATAGAGTGCCATTGAAATGGACACCGTTGGTCTGTCATATTTGGGTCGGTCATACAATTTTCGATGCTATGGTTTTATGACACACTATAGGGATGGGCGGTTAAATAAATAAGAGTTATCGTTATTGTATTACTGTCAGACTTAACTCTTAGGAACTCCTAGAACGTTCTATCGTGGATCAAGGAAAAATAACAGTCGATTTAATTGACACGAGGATCACAACACGATAAACGATTCAAATGGCACATCGCGCAAGAAATGGGCGCTTATCGATTTTAATTGAACATAAAATTGCAGTTTACATTAAATATCGAAAGGTGTTCTCGTAACGCTAGCTCGTAAATTAAGCAACCGAAAAGTGAAAAAATAATCTTCGACCAAAATAGCGGAGTATTAATGCCTTTAAAATTTATATCGGGAGAATAATTTTTTAATTAACACGATACGTGAGGGTCGTCGACGGCAAAAAGAGGACATTGTTTAATTTAATGTATAAACTTGCAAGTTATGGTGTAAGCCTTCGACGCGTCAACGAAACGAGTAATCTCTTTCAGCTGCCGAGCGCTCACGCTAAGCGAAATAAAAAATTAAACTTACGCATGAAATGAGGCAATCAGCTCTTATTGTTGGTCAGTATTTATTATTGCTCACGTGTTTCGATTACAACGCTGACGGACTCGAGGTGTGACGCTGATCACGAATACGCTTACAGCTGCCAAGTGCCAACTGGTATGTTAAAGGTAAGATTAAACATCTACCCAGTACACTCTTAGTAATAATTAGTAAAGAATAAAAGACCACACACTGTGGATGCAGTTAAACAATGTTTATCCTTGGCTGACAAGTCACTTTTCTTAGACCGGACAGTACACCTATCTTCCTCTATGCACCTATCAATAAAACCTCAGTAATCAGTATACACAAGTCTGCTACATGTGTATACTGGGGTTTTATTCGTCGTCGCATTATATCAACGTGAAGAGAAGAAGTACTTCCCGAAAACTCGCACTTCTGTCTATTAGTTATGCCTAAGTACCTTACCATTTTGGACCGGTCCAAACATTTAACAAGTCTATAGTGTAGTCAAAAGGCGTAATCAAAAACTATAAACTGCCGAATCTTATTACAATCGTTTTCATAGCGAATATCGCAACTGGCATTTCGCGTTTTGAAAGAACAATAAACACACTCGTAAAAGGATCGATTTGGGTTTCGTAGGAAATTAAACGTGAGAATGTATTGTTTCGAACGACAAACACAAAATAAAAATCGTAATCGTCAACCAGCTCTCGAGTCGTTTTCGACCTGCTTTCGCCAACGTAAATCGTAAAAAAATCCTCATCAACTCATATTGAAAAGGTGCAATTTACGGAATTGTTATTTAAGGATTTGTTAAGTAAATCACGTATTGTTCGGCGACAATCGACTTAAGTGTTCAATTATGAAGTTAATTCGAGTCGAAAGCTGGACTCGTGCTTTCGATATGCGTTTTTGGTTATGGAAGGAATAGCCTCTGCCGGGAAGTGCAGTTCAGACTCTTCACACTGTCTTCACCGAATTATACATAGCTTTTATTGCCAAATTTAGGCGAGCTTAGATTTGCAGCAAAAACTTCTGAAGATTGTTTATTCTTAGATACAACTGATGATAATATAGAAAATTGTTCGCTCCAGCAGATTGTGGCAGAGGGTTATTAATTATTTGGCATCACTTGTGGCGGGCGGGCTCATCAATGATTCAAACGCCAAACAATGCGTGCAGCGTGCGCATTATCCGCCATAAGACATCATAAACGAACAACCATCATCTGATCTTATAAAAAATTCACGCTCATCTCACATTTCGGCGCCCCTCTTAATTTCGCGTGAGCTTCTAGCTTCGTGTAAAAACTTCGGGTGCCTTTTTATGACTTTTACTGCGGTATAATTGGGAGGGGCGAGTGTTTGCGTCCCCGAGGTGACATAAATACACCCCTGCACCCCCCTCTTCCCCCCACGTCTTGTGCTCGCTCCTACACTAGACTTAATCTCTTGTATGTTAAGAATAGCGCTGCGAATATGCAATTTCATAATATTTCCTGACAAAAGCTGCCAAGACTCAATACCACGTCGCTCGTCGTCAAGAGGGTTTAGCAATTGCTTTTTCAAAAAAAAGGTATTGCAAAATATTATTACCATCGACAAGTGTTACAAGCTATAATTGAGTCCCGATAATAATGTAAAACTAGTCGGCATCAAGAAAGAATCGTGTCTGAATTCAAATTAATAACAGAGGCTTTATTTAATAATAAACTATCGGAAAAATCTCGCCAAAACCTAATAAAGTCTAATAAAACTAAACTCAGAACATATTGGAATTTTAAGTAGTCGTATTGGCTGCTAGTTTTCAATATCAAAGAAACCATAGCCTTCGAGAGTCAGTCACCAAATGCGATTCAATTTTAGAGGCAAAAGTGATGCGCGAGGCGGGGCGGCGTCGTGCATGTATTTATTTGCGAATTCCGAGTAGCTTTCAATATGTAGGTGCGACTCCCGCCTGTCGATCTCCTCCAATATCGACGCCATCGAATCCGTGATAGATGAGCAAAAAACATATCCGTAATTGAGATTTCTATTACGCAAATTGATCGCTGCGTTTGCGTAGTGCCGTATCGCGTTTCGGAAGCGTCGGCGGACATCAATTTGTATATTGTCATTAAAGTCGGAGGAAGTTCATCCATCATGGAATGACAGGTGTCGGGAGCGATATCGCGCCTAATACGTATTGATTCCCCACTTAGCGTTTTCTTGGAGCGCTCCACCCTTCCGTCCGGGCGCTAACGAGCTGTTTGTCCTCGCTCGAGGTACCTCCCTTAACTAATCCGTTGACTCTGATTCAATAACGACTGAGTTCTAGGCGACAATTAGAGCTCCGTAATTGAGTGAGCAGGAGGAAGTATTTTATCGAGACGCTGTGGAGTTATTTAGGTCAAATTAAAGAAGATTCGTTAGTGATACTGATGAGTGATGATCGATCTTCCAGTTAAAAGCTTAAACGCAGGTTTTGACCAGACACATTATATGATATTATCTTCCCAAATACTAACTGCTATTAGTATAAAATATGTCATTTATATTGATACCCTCTCTAATGAGCGATCGAAACACAGCTAAATTGGTCTCGTGTAGGCCCCAACAATATATTTGATATATCGTCGTAATAGGTTCTAAGATAGTGTACATTTACGTGTACGTCGAAGAAAAAGATTGCGTCACAGGTCCCCTGAGGGGGTGGGAAGCGAGAACAATGGTTTCGGTTCTCACACGTGTGGAGGATTATTTGCATTCGGAAATAAAGAGAGGAATGATAAAAGAAAGGCGCGAGCTCCGCCCGGGGTGGGGGTGGCCCCCCCGGGGTCGAGGGGGGAGCAGGGGGGTAGGGGTACGGCAGGGGGGAGGACTCGTTACGCGAACAATGGAGAAATAATGTACAGATTGCAGTGAGCGATGCGCCCGGCGTCTCAGGTGTCTCGGTGTGCGGACATCACGCCTTCCTACATGCAACACCTACTATGTGATATGTCACTGAGATGCTTCGTATTCACTAGTATTGAGTTTAAGCTGGAATTTTGGAAATACATTTAATTATTACATGAAATGGCACTAACGGCCAAACTCAGAGACATTTATGGCTGGTTTACCTACACGTATCAAGTTGATAAGTAGTTAACTAAATTTTAAATTAATTTTAAGTTGTTAATTACATGTAAACACAAAATTTAGTAGCAAGTAGCTAGTTAAAATTTAGTAAACTAAACTAGATCTAGACAATTAGAATTTAGTTACTACTTATCTACTTAATACGTGTAAACCGGCCCTTAATCTTATATCTTTAAACGAGCAATTCTTGTATATTAAATTGGAATCTCGGCATCAGCTCCAACGATTTTCATGAAATTTAGTATATAGGGGGTTTCGGGGGCTATAAATCGATCTAGCTAGGAATCATTTTTAGAAAATGTCATTTTATTCGTGTTTTATCGAATACCGAGCGAAGCTCGGTCAAATAGCTAGTTATGATTAAGCTTCAATTTAATGAAGAGTTTGACGGATAATGTATGGGGCTTATGTCAATATTTTAAATTTATTTAGAGCAAAGTCTTTCGAGCCACTCTGACATTGGCAATTCACCGAGTCGGCCATTTTTAAAAGAAGAAGAAGTAATAATTAATGTTTGTCGCTGAGTACGGCGGTAAGGTTTAAAATAAAATGAATACATTTTATGTCAATCCATTCATCCATTTATATTAAGCACTTAATTAATAATTATTATGAAACCCCTCTGATTGCAGCTCAGCAGTTGAGAATTTTTTGGTTATGTTTTTTTTCTATTTCAGTTAGCATTATTTTCATTATAGAACCTGAAAAAGGTTTTTTTTCTACAAAAAATACCTAACTTTGTAGCACATTTATGTTTTATTCTATTTCTTTTGCACGCGGATTTTTTATTGAAAATATCAAGTAGCTGTAAACGCTGAATGCTGATACTATCGACAAATCGGCAAAAATAAAATAGAAGACGCTATAAGTGATAAAAAGTATCTAAAGGTGGTATAGTAAGGTTGTAAAGTGGCGAGATAAAACACGAGCACGTGGAAATACTAACCTAACCCAATGTCTATCGCCAGTAAAATTTATCGACTTATAAACCTGTGATAGCGCCAATTCTTCATGAGAGTGAAAATGTGCATTATGGATACTCATGGCGGCGATTGGTTAAGTAAATGAGGGTAAGGACTTATTATGTCTTAGCACAAGCAGCTTGAGCTGGTGTTAATGCGTCAGATTACTACCAAAGTCGGAGAGTAGAGGAGAAAAGAATAGTCTACCACATCCTACGCCCGAAGTCTTAATGTGAGGGTTATAGGTAGTACAAATAGTGTATCATAATTCATAATAAACTACTGGACGTTTAGGCAATATAATAATATTATACTTGTAGAAATAATTTTTATGTTCTAAAAACATCACCCAAAATTAGAGTTAGAGTCATCGCTCACAAAGAAGCGTAAATCTTGTAACTTATTCATTCCAATTTAAAACAATATTACATTTTAAATTAAATCTAAGCAACTTGTGTAACGTGGCCGGCAGCCAAGTATGATGTTCCACCGCCAGGCTTTATTAAAATTCCCAGACGTTTCTGTCAATTTGTCAAAATTTAATACATGGAGCTATAGAGCTGCTCTAACGGCTTGAAACAAGTACCTAATGGATTATGGCAGACTTCTTTCTCTTCTTATTTTTTCTTCTCTATAAAATAATCTACGAAAACATTGACGTGGCCTTAATAATTTCACATTAAACTCTCAAAGCATAAAAATCAGCAAATCGCAGAAGTGAAAATTAAATAGCAGATGCAGGCGTACATAATTATGCGTGCGGTAGAAAAAGGGCAATATTATAAGAGCATAATAATCTTCTGCTACCACACATCGACAAATTTTTTGATTATCCTGACGCGAGTTTGACAATTTTTACCAAAAACAGTCCACAAAGCCGCTAAGAAAGTTTGAACTTAAATTTACTGCCGAAGCAGTCATTCAAGTAGCAGACGAAACCTCATATTTATTGTCTCAATCCGTTTAGGTCATTCGCTCTTATTCTCACACGAAGGCGATTTTAAGTGGTACATTACATACAATCAGGACTGGGAGCAACTGGGAGTCACACCAATCACGCCACCATTGCGTGACACCAAAAGCGTCCTCGTTCATAAGTATAAATTAATCTATTTAGAGCGGCACCGCTCCGCTGACGATTAGCGGAAGCGTCTACTTAAATAATTTAGTCCCGGGTGGTTTTAAAATGGATAGCAGTGATTACGGCCGAGCGTGTGACGGTTTGTGCCATCATCGTCAGGCCGTTTTGAAACTAAGTTTTAAAGAAACCACGACACTAGTCACTAGTTTTACAATCCGAAGATTACTTAAAAACCAGTGGCAAGGTGTCGGTGAAGACGAGACACGTCTTACATAAAATATGTGGTTTGGTTTATAATATTAACAAAATATTTCCTAAAGTTGGTTTTAAAGCTTTGCTCCGATCTCCGAGGACATGGTTTCGATTCCAGCGTTACAACCAATAAAAACATTGTTATTTGTTTCCAAATCTGTTTGGGATGATGCAGGCTAATGCCTGAATTACGATCTGATTTTTTCACAAGAAAGATGTTTCATTTCATCGCATGTAAATAGTAAATCCAGGGCATCTCTCACCGGGTTGCGACTTGCCAGAGCAATGGAAAAGAGTGTTGTGTGGTGAGCAGTTTGGGCAGATACAGAAAACTAGGTCCTTCTCTCCTATTTTAGTAAAGCCACTTCAAAATCAGTGTAAGACCCATTATTACCAGATACATTGGCCATTCATCTTGGCGGAATTCTACTCGCGCATACTAAAACAGCACCGAGTTTATTGCACTGGTTCAAAAAGTTTACAGTTTTATTTACTCTGGTTAAAGCAAATCGTTAGTAGTTTATAGACGGAGTATATTTATTGACGTTTTGTGCACTCACCATGAACCTAATGGTTCGCGATTAGTAACGATGGCTGCACATAGATTTTAAAATTGTATAATAATGGTACAAGTTGGGTATAACTGGAAGATATTATGCTACTTACTTACTTAGACTGCGCATTGTGAAACCTGTATTATATGGTTTGTGCTTAAATCAACGAGTTCAGGAGGAATGTAATTTGAATTTTCTACGGCAAACATTGCGCTCTACCAACTACTTAGTTGACGGTAAAGATTTATCAATGGTCTGTAAGCCAAGGTAAGCGATGTAAACGGTGTAATGTAAAAGGACGACATGGTGTTGCTGAGTCCATCAATCTCAGCTCTACGGAGACTGATTAGTCTGTGAGACATATGCAGAGTCACACGGCCTTGTCTACAACGTCCAGAAAAGTAATCTCGTGATTTTTAAAGCAAGGGGACGTAATGTAGACTCAGTACCGACTGTGACGCTGAATGGTATGGCTCTTACGAGAGTATCGACTTTAAAATACCTTGGTCACATTGTGACTGACGATTTGATAGACCATAGTGATATGGAGAGAGAGCGGAGGGCGATGGCAGTCCGATGTAATATGTTGGGCCGCAGATTTGCACGGTGTAGTGCACAAGTTAAAATAACTCTTTTTTAAGCTTTTTGCCAAAGTATGTACACGTGCAATCTGTGGGTCAAATACACGCAACGGGCTTACAACGCCCTCCGAATTTAATATAATAACGCAGTGTTAAGTGTTGGGGCTGCCACGATTCTGCAGCGGATCAAACATGTTGGCACAAGCGCATGCTGATGGCTTCCAGGCCGTTATAAGAAAGCGTGTTGCCTCCTTGATGAGCCGAGTTCGTGACAACTGACGTTTTTATACGTGGGAGAGCCATGCTTCGGCACGAATGGGCCGGCTCGACCGGATAAATACCACGTTCTCACAGAAAACCGGCGTGAAACAGCGCTTGCGCTGTGTTTCGCCGAGTGAGTGAGTTTACCGGAGGCCCAATCCCCTAACCCCTATCCTATTCCCTTCCCTACCCTACCCTCAACTATTCCCTTCCCTACCCTACCCTCCCCTATTACCCTATTCCCTCTTAAAAGGCCGGCAACGCACTTGCAGCTCTTCTGATGCTGCGAGTGTCCATGGGCGACGAAAGTTGCTTTCCATCAGGTGACCCGTTTGCTCGTTTGCCCCCTAATTTCATTAAAAAAAAAACCAACAACATTCTTAGTATAATAAGTGACAAAGATTGTCCCTTTATGCGCCATTGGGTACGTATACATGTGCACGTACCTAGTGCAACAAACAGGCTTCACAGATACTTAAATTAAAGGAATTGTATTATTATGTCTACTAACATAGTTTTTTTTAAGTACTAATTATTAAACTATAATATTGTAAATTACTAACTAATTACCGTATGGACTTAGCCTGAAATAAATGATTTATTATTATTAAAAGGTTTAAATGTTAAACCTCGCGACAGGCGTACCTACTAGATCAACCACGTCTGCCATCGTTTCGCAAAGTTTTGAAAATTATAACGCATCCTAATTCCTAGCCGAGCAAACGTAACATTTTACTCAAACGAGGAGCACCGAGCAAGTAGCGAATATTGTACATAGTTACCAATCAGGCAATCAGCTTGGGAATGTAATTTCTGGCCATCATAAGCTACTTACGCCGAATAGTTATACATATAACTGATCCCGTAAGTCCGCGACATTTAATAACATTGATCAAATAGAACAAAAGTATGTGGACCGAGCACTCGACAGAGATGAAAGTTAAAAGGGTCGCCCCCCGTGTGGGAACGAGAGGGCTGAAAGTCTCCCTCCCTCCACACTTCAGGAGGTATTTCGTGTTTTTCATACGCAAATATATCCTCGTTACCTCGGCACACGTGAGCACGGCGAGATGAAAGCCCGCACAATACTCACAGAAAGTGTTTCGATCAATCAACCAAATTATATTATACAAAACATATGAAAATTGAAGTTTTATTCAGTTGAGTTTTTTAAAAAGAACTAACATCTAACATTATGATATCGTACACACATGGTTTGATTGTATATTAAATATCCTAATGTCATAAACTTAAAACTTGTATTTTAGAGCTCTACATACTTATTTGTAGGCTGTAGCAAAACATAATATACGGTCTCTGTCAACTATTCATGCAACATTTAGATATAATTTGTTATGGTAATTCTTTTTTATGGGAAATTTATTGCAAAAAATGTAGGTATGGTTACTGCATTATACATGTTACGCTCAAAGACTGAAAACGCTCAATGAGCGGAAAAATAGCTCACAACGCGTTGTTGTCACAGTGAAACAGCCACGACGCGAAATTCGCATTGTGGCTCTAATGAAAACGCGTGGCAATCATAAAAATACCATAACGTGGCAATCACAAAATTTTGCTTTCGCGAAGGGATGACAGGAAGATTATGCAGCAGGTATTTGACGATCTCTGTGGCTCAGTGGTGAGCGCGTTGGTAGCTCAAGCCGGGGGTCGCGGGTTCGAATCCCGCCGACGGAACAAAAAGTTTTCAATGTTCCCGGGTCTGGATGTGTACCTATTAAATATGTGTATGATATAATAAAAATCTTAAATATATGTATGGTATAAAAGTATTAAATATATTTCCGTTGTCTGGTACCTGTAACACAAGTCCTTTAGGTACTAGCACGGGGCCAGACTGGCGTGGTGTGAAGCGTCCATAGATATTATTATTATTATTATTATTCCACCCCAGCTTCTTCACGACCCGACCAAGAAGCTCCTCACTTGGGAGCAAAACTCCCGAGTGCCAACAACAAAGACCATGTGATAACGACGACGTTGTTGTTATAGACCACCCAACTAACACAACTAGTGGAGATCTTGATGTGCACAGGACACAGGAAATCTTGGGAACCAATAGTACTGGTCCACCTGAATGGCAACGAGTACCAACTGCAAGAGCTTACAAGCGAAAGAAGTGTTCACATTCACCATCCCCTGAGGGTGTAAAAACTACCAACAGATTTAGCTCCTTGCAAGTCGACCCTAAAGATAATGTGGACACAAACAAGGAATCAAGACCAAATAAACCACCCCCAATTATTCTTTACGGTATAGAAGATGTTAATAAACTAACCGAACTAATTTATACAATCGCCAGTAAAGAAGAATTTTTTCTCAAAATTGTAAATAAAAATCAGCTCAGAATAAGTAGTGTCGACCTCGAAGCCTACAAGAAAATATTAGCTCTAGTTAGAGAGAATAATCTAATAGGTCATACATTTAACCGTAAAGACCAAATATGCTGTCGACTAGTAATAAAAAAAACTCCATCACACAACACCACAAGAAGCTATTATAGAAGAGATAGAAAAAACTGGTAACAAAGTACAGGGCGAAATCAGTAATGTCAAATTCGGACCTGAGAAAAAACCAACTTCGACATTCTTCGTTAATATTGCACCCGGTCCCAATAACAAGGCCGCCAAACAAATTAAATACATTTACCATCAATCAATAGTAATAGAGGAACCAAGAAGGAGAACAACTATTGTACAATGTCAAAGGTGTCAACAGTACGGACACTCGAAAAACTATTGTATGAGACCCTATCGCTGCGTCAAATGCGGTCGATCACACAAAACGTCTGAATGCAAAAAACAGGATCGTTCAACCCCCGCACACTGCGCCCTATGCAATGGCCCACACCCAGCCAACTACAAAGGATGCGACGTATATAGGCAAATTCTACTAAGACGGACCAAGTCTATACCAAAAAAACACATAACACCCACAGTAATAGAAAACCTAGAAGCAGACATGCATAGTAAAATGTACCCGCTAAAAGATACCAGTAAGTCTACGAGCTATGCAAATGTTACAAAAAGAGACAGACAACCAGATTCACAAACTTCTTCACTAACTGACACGAACGTAGAGCAAATTCTACTAAAACAAACGGAAAAATTTGAAATAATATTACAACAAATGAGTACTTTGATGATGCTCATTACAAAACTAGTTGACAGGCTAACCAAATGACTGCTATTCGAGTAGGAACTTGGAACATAAATGGACTGACTCCAAACAAACAAGACGCTGAACTGCTACTCACCCAACAAAAGCTAGATGTGTTACTTATATCTGAAGCTCATTGCACCGCATCCACTAGCATTAAATTCAACTTTGAATTCAACAACAACTTTGAATGCTATATAACTTTGCATCCTGACGGAACAGGTCATGCAGGCACAGCAATCATAGTGAGAAAATCACTGAAACACCACATCATGCCGGAATATAAAACATCACACCTCCAGGCCACTACAATCGCGGTTCAAGATAAAAAGGGATTGTATTGCCCTCCGAAACATAAAATATCAGAAGACATGTTTAATGACTTTTTCACAACATTGGGTACGAGATTTCTGGCTGGAGGAGACTGGAATGCCAAGAACACATATTGGGGCTACAGATTATCTACTACTCGCGGACGACAACTTAAACTATCTATAGACAGAAACAAATTAACAGCAATCTCCACATGTGAACCTACATACTGGCCTACGGACACGTGCAAGATTCCTGACCTGCTGGATTTTTTCATTACGAAGGGCTTCTCCAGTCACTACATAAAATGCGAATCTTGCCAAGATAGCTCCTCAGACCACACTCCAGTCATACTAACCTTAAGCAATAATATAATTGAAAATGAAGATCCGGAAAAACTATATAATAAAAATACTGACTGGGAAAGCTTCTGAGATTACATTGACGAGAATTTAATGCTTAACATTCCACTGAAAACTGCGGATGACGTAGAGAACGCAACAAAGTATATTACCCAACTGATACAGGAAGCATGTTGGAAGAACACACCATTCCGAGGAACTAATAAGACGACTTATGACTTTCCTCTTAAAATAAAAAAGGAAATTCAGGAAAGGAGACGGCTGAGACGTGTTTGGCAGCGGAGCAGACTTGCTGCAGATAAAACAGCGTTAAACAGGCAAGCCTCGCGATTAAAATACATCCTGAAGGAATGGCAAGAGAAACTCTAGAAGAATCCCTAACCGCTACAGCGAAAACGGACTATTCCTTATGGAAAGTTACAAAATCTTACAACAGACCTAAGATGGCTAAGCCCCCCTTGCGAACATCTAATGGGTGGGCCCGCTCTTCTCAAGAAAAAGCGGACCTATTTGCTGAACACCTCGAGAAGGTATTCTACCCAAATGAGGTTACTGATACAGAAAATGTAGCTGAAGTAGAATCTTACCTGGCACAGCCTCTCCAAATGTCACTACCCCCTCGACCTATATCAGTGCGAGAGGTATGGAGCACTATTAAAGGACTGACAACTAAAAAGGCACCTGGCTATGATCTAATCACAGCTGAAGTCCTAAAGGAACTGCCAAGAAAAGCTATTGTGTTCCTGACCTCATTATTCAATGGTATCCTCAGAGTGCAACACTTTCCATCCTACTGGAAGATCTCCCGGATACTTAGGATACATAAGGCCGGAAAACCAGCAAACGAGGTGACGTCCTATAAACCAATAAGTTTTCTGCCCATCCTATCTAAGGTTTTCGAAAAATTACTCTCAAAACGGATCTTAACCTTATTAGAAAATAACAACACCATCCCAAATCATCAATTCGGCTTTCGACAGAAGCACTCAACAATTGAACAAGTCCACCGGGTAGCTCAGATAATTAGAAAATCGCTAGAAAATAAGGAATATGTCTCTTCAGTGTTTTTGGACATCAAACAGGCCTTCGACAAGGTATGGCACGATGGCTTACTTTGTAAAATTAAGCAGTGCCTACCTAATAGCTATTACCTTTTACTAGAATCATATAATATAGAACGAATTTTTCAAGTCGTAGTGTCGGATTCCACCTCCAAATTCTACAAAATAAACGCAGGAGTACCTCAAGGCTCTGTGCTAGGTCCTATACTCAACAATATATACACCTATGACCTCCCAACATCCCATGAAGCCGAGACTGCTACTTACGCTGATGACACAGCAATTCTAGCGACGAACGAAAACCCCGTCACGGCATCTGAAAAACTCCAAAATGGACTAAATTCAGTGACCAAATGGCTCCAAAAGTGGAGGATAAAAGCCAGCACTACAAAATCTGTGCAAGTCACCTTTACGCTGCGCAGTCCCCCCGTCTCCCTTGAGAACACTGTTCCCCCCCCCACCAAAACAACGTTAAATACCTGGGCATACACCTAGACAGACGCCTTACATGGCAAAAACATATAAAAAGCTAGAGGGACGAACTGAACATCAAATTCAAAAACCTTCTCTGGGCCTTGGGCCGTAACAGCAAATTGTCAATGGAAAATAAACTGACAATCTATAAATCAATTCTGAAACCAATATGGATGTACGGCATACAACTATGGGGGAGTACAAGTAACTCAAACATCTTAACACTCCAAAGAATGCAAAACATGATACTCAGAACAATCGCTAAATCCCCATGGCTTGTCACAAACATTCACATTTTTTTTTTCACAACAACCTAAATATACCTACAATAAAGGAAGAAATTCACTCAAACACAGAGAAGAACAAAAAACGACTGGAGGTCCACCCGAATATCCTGGCATCCTCTCTGTCTAGTCGAAATTATAATAAACGCCTGAAAAGGAAGGACATTCTTTAATGTTCCTTAATATTGAGTAAGCTGTCCACGGTGGTGGAAGCACTCTACCTGCCAAAACCTACATCTCACCTGCTTATAGTTTTGCAAACTGATTGCAGATAAAATAAAAAAAATAAAAATCCCACTTGCCAGGAAAATAAAATATTGATGTTTATTTTATCTTCAGGGGGGCAGCTGCCTCCCCCTGCCCCTACCTGGGTATGCCCATGCATCCACTGTAGATACAGGATACAAACTTTAAGCCCTCCTGAGTCGAGTGCTGAGTAATGAGATTAAAAGGTTGTAAGTTGAATCTATATTAGACCATACAAAGAGAGCCAAAATCATACATACACACACTGGAAAATTTATTTGCCTTTATTTTCACATTATCATGGTCAATAAAAAATGCCATACATGCATACATGGGCGCTGCCCGACTGTTCTTTAAACAAGCCTTGGCCACACTTTTACATGAAATGAAATGAGTATATTATAAAAGAAGTGAAAGAGTATATATAATCAAAAACATTTTCAACCCTTAGGGAAAGCCCGGGCGCTCACTAGCGGCCAGGCCGCGGCGGCCATCGAAAGTATGGTGTGGCCGCTTGACAGCGTGTGGCCAGATGCGTGAGGTCTATGGCGGTTTCATATTAAGGTATCTATCTCGCTGGCCGCCTTGGCCGCTAGTGTGTGCCTGGGCAAAGAAAACCTAAATAGTAAATAGTGACAATTGGGCAAAGCATATTGAAGCCGCAAAGACCATATTATTATCCTGAGGTATAGGACATTGTTTGCTAAATTTATTTAGAAAATATTAAATTACATTTTATTATGTACATGAAATCGCTTCTCATAGACTATAACAAATATGTACTGTCCAGAACATTAGAATTTACAGGATTTTGTACGCACATTCACCAAAAAATTATATTGTTGACGTTTTGTTAAGTAAACATCTTGCTGTTTTATTTTTTTAAACAATAACTGAAACATATATTCGATATATTATTTTTAATCTTGTACGGTATGATTTTAACGAGTTTCTTCTCTTTCTTATGAATTATTAGACTGGATATGTTTATTGAACTTAGTCTGACGCACATAAATAATAAACCGGCCTCACTTTGCTTGTAGAGCTAGGTAAAGCTTTGTGTTTAACTCAAAATTAACAGTTTTCAATAACTTATTTTTGGTTTTAATTAACAACTGCAAGGTTAGTTTTAATATGAGAATTAAATGACTCACCTCTGCTTGATCAAATTCTTGGAGTTGTCTATCATTGCGGTGTTTCTCATAAAAGGCCCGAGCTAAAGCACTCCTTGGTCTATAGAGTCCGTTCAATCCATTATTGTTGGCCATCTCTTCATTATAATTTAAGAACTTTGCATCAAAATGCTGGCTCTCCTTATGGGTTTTTGATAAAACACTTCTGCAAGTGTCTTTTGGCTCCTTGGAGTAATAATAATAAATGACAGATTTTTCACAAGATTTACAAAGTGTTGGAAATACTACTAGATTCACTAGGATTATTGTAGCATAAAAATTTACAAGCATTTAAATAAGTGAAAAGGAAATTACAAAACTATTGTTAGAAGTTTATAACCTCATATTTTCTTACACTAAACTGTTTGCTATTTCTTATACTGGCGCAGTATAAATTTCTATTTTATAACTGTAAAATAACTACTTTATTTTTACGTTTTCAAATGTAGAAAATCTAATAAATAGGGCAAAAAAATTTCAAAACATGCTGAGAAATGTCAAATAGCCGATGTCAACTGTAAATTTTTTTTTTTGCGCCCTTTCGACCATACCGCCTAGTCAACTGTCAAATGTCAAGTGTCATCTGTCATATTGATTTTTTTATAAGGACTGCGCACTTGCGCAGCACATACACGAGCTTTATTTTTAAAACCTAGATGGCGCTAAAACGTAATTAAAAAGTACTAGCACAGAATAGATAATAGTATGTCTGGTACTAGCCATAGTACTAGGCACTCAATAGGCACTAGCACAATAGACATAACGACGCACTAGCATTACAGTTAGCTGCACCGTACTATATTGTTCTCTTTCAACTCTCGAGATCTTAATAATATTGTAATTTTATTAAGATCTCGATTTTATACGTGGGAGAGCCATGCTTCGGCACGAATGGGCCGGCTCGACCGGAGAAATACCACGTTCTCACAGAAAACCGGCGTGAAACAGCGCTTGCGCTGTGTTTCGCCGAGTGAGTGAGTTTACCGGAGGCCCAATCCCCTACCTTTCCCTACCCTCCCCTATTCCCTTCCCTTCCCTAAACTCCCCTATTACCCTATTCCCTCTTAAAAGGCCGGCAACGCACCTGCAGCTCTTCTGATGCTGCGAGTGTCCATGGGCGACGGAAGTTGCTTTCCATCAGGTGACCCGTTTGCTCGTTAGCCCCCTTATTTCATAAAAAAAAAAAATATTTAGGAATTAAATAAATAAATTACGATTATTTCAGAGACAGTTAGCTTTGTATTTCATTTGATTTTCAACCGATTAATATCTAAATTTTTTAAATGTTCTAAGTAATTAATAAAATTATAGTCCGTCAAGAAAGTGAAGAAATTAAAAAGTGACAGCATCGTAGTGTCATCCCATTTTTAACCCCCGACCAAAAAGAGGGGTGTTATAAGTTTGACGTGTCTGTCTGTCGGTCTGTCTATCTGTCTGTCTGTCTGTCGCATCGTAGCATCCAAATTTCAAACGGGTGGACCGATTTTGATCTAGTTTTTTTGTTTGAAAGCTGACACAATCGAGAGTGTTCTTAGCTATAATAGTTCATCATCATCAGCCTGCTCATTGCTGAAATATCACGGTTTATCTGGTTCGTGATAGGCCGATTAGCAACTTGCAGTCGTTTGATGGGTTTTATATAATTTGCATTCTGGTTCAGTGACACTTATGAATAATATACACATTATTGCATAAAGGACTCAGCTCTTAGCCTCTTGACTTCTTACCTTATAAACAGGACTCAAAGGGTTGAAGTAAACGGTAACAGGTCCAATGGAACAAAAATAGAATTAGGTGTCCCACAGGGATCTATTTTAGGCCCGTTTCTTTTTCTCATCTATATAAATGACTTACCTTACCTTGTTAAGGAAAATGATAATGAGATAGTACTTTTTGCTGATGACACTTCACTTATTTTTAAAGTGAAGCGACAACAGTCAAATTACGACGAGGTAAACAGTGCTCACTCAAAAATAGTACATTGGTTTAATGCTAATAACCTACTTATAAATTCCAGTAAAACTAAATGTGTAAAGTTCACTTTGCCCAATGTTAGGCAAGTCCAAACCAATGTACTTTTGAATGATGAGAAGATGAATTTGGTAGACACCACTGTATTCTTATATAACACTTGATAGTAAATTACAGTGGAGTCCTCATATTGTTAATCTTGCAGGTAGGCTCAGTTCTGCGGCATATGCAGTCAGAAAAATCAGAGAAATTTCTGATGAAGACACGGCACGATTAGTATATTTTAGTTATTTTCATAGTAGAATGGCATATGGAATCATTTTATGGGGAAACGCTGCCGACATTAATACAATATTTGTGCTGCAGAAGCGAGCCATACGCTCTATTTATAAAATGTCTTCTTTTGAATCTCTGAGAGATAAATTTAAAGAAATTGGTATTCTAACTGTTGCTTCTCAATACATTTTGGATAATGTAATATATGTTAGAAAAAATATAAGTAAATTTAAAGCTAAAAGTGACATTCATTGTAGGAACACCAGAAATAAGCACAAGCTGGATTTGCCGATGATCAGACTTATTAAAGTTAGTAAATCATTTAAAGGTCAATGTATACGCCTGTACCATAAAATCCCAGAAAACGTTCAAAATTTTTCGATTAATAAATTTAAAAAAGTAGTCAAAGAACGTTTGTGTGCCAAAGCCTATTACAAGGTCAATGATTTCATAAACGATGGCACATCTTGGGAGTAGGATGGCTCCTTGCAAGGCTACTTCTACATTATTATATTATGACTTACAATTATGTATGGATGTTGACATTGTATAATTTTAAGTTACAATTGTAAATTTTATTTTAAAAAGATTATTTTTTTTCTCACTTTTTTGGTAAAAAGTTGGGACCTCGTGCGAGTTTCTTACGCCGGTTCTTCTCGCCGGGATAGTTCCCGAACCGGTGGTAGGCACCATTAGCATCAACTTCTGAAAGTATTTGTTATAAATCTATTCGGAAATAAAACATTTTTTATTTTATTTTTTTATTTTATTGGAAAGTTTACTTGGTGCTGCAGCGTCACCTGGTAATCAATAGGATACCCAACTCCTTACCAAGTTAGAGCAGAGGTTTCGTGTTTGGGCTCATTTTAATTGCGACAACCAGTAAGACGTAGATAAACAGTAAATATTTGCATGCTGCTGCTACAGCATCACCTGGATTCTATCGGAGCCGAGTTCTGTATGAACCCAAAGTGGAGGTTTCATGTTTGGGCTCATATTGACGGCCTCATCCAAGAGGACATAATATTTTATGGATGGTATTCATTGGGATACGATCCTGTTGATTGGAATTATTCTGCACAAGTTTAAAAAGCATAAAATAAAATAAAATTAAAAAATAAAAAAAAGCCCGCCAAAAAGCTTTAAAAAGTAATGAAATAATATTTACCGACTTATAAATAGTTCCTAAGAGTAAAGTAATATTTTAGTCCATAATTAATGTTGTCAAGGTGTGTCGGGGGACCGCTAATGTAGATGTTTGATTTCACATAACATTATTTATAGTTTAAGGGTCAGTTCACAGCGACCCGAGAGAATCAGCGACTTGGCGGTTGTAGGTTATAGTTTACTTGGCGGCGCGGTCCCCCGACACACCGTAACAACATTTATGGACTAAAATATTACTTTACTCTTAGGAATTATTTATTGTCAGTAAATATTATTTCATTACTTTTAAAAAATTTTTGATGGGGGTTTTTTTAAATTTCTTAATTTAATTTTATTCTAGATTGATTTGAAAGGGATGACACTACGATGTCGTCACTTTTTAATTACTTCATTTTCTTTTTTCTTAGATTGATTTGAAAGGGATGACATTACGATGTTGCCACTTTTTGATTTCTTCACTTTCTTGACAGGCTAAATTGTTAAGATTTGTGCTTGGAAGCGGCAAAGTGCCTAATGCACGCTCTACAAAGTGCAGAAATACCTTCCTATTTTACTGAGGAACTTTTTTTCTTTATAGTTTATAACAAGCCAATTTGTACATGATTTATAATAAGTAAAAAATAAATTACCAACCGTTCGCTGCTTCGATTCAACAGAGGCTCTCGCAACAATCTCACGGAGAGTAGAATTCAACATTTTACTTTCACAGTGGTAGCCTTTATTCTAAATTATTCTAATCCTGTGACCTGTACCACTTCGGTAGCACTGTATTCTATAAAAGTTTAAGCTACTACCTATCAAGAAACTTCCCGGTGTATTGTTTGGTGAGAGGTGATTTTGGCGATTTATTTGCGAAAGGCGCGATCAAATTCCGATTCGGCCTTGGCCGTGACCGATCGTTCACTGGCCGCCGCCGATGTGCTTGACCACTTACTTTCCGATCGCAATAAAAATAAAATTTAAAATAACTGTCTCGGGTGAAATTGTATCGGTGATTCGTAGGTACACTATTTAGGACTTAAAGGAATATTGCTTTGTACTTACTTTGTACTTAGAATTTGAACGCCTCCGTGGTCTAGTGGTCAGAGCGTGGCTCTCGACTCTGGAGGTCGCGGATTCGAATCCCGCGTTGGAAACATGTTATTTCCAAGTATAGGACAATGCAGGCTGATCACCTGATTGTCTGACAAGTAAGATGATCCATGCGTCGGGTGGGCATGTAAAAAGTCGGTCCGGCGCCTGATCTCTCGCCAGTCGTGTCGGTCTTCCGTCCCACTGGGTTATGAGAGTGAAAGGAATAGAGAGTGCTCTTGTGTACTGCGCACACACTTCGGCGCTATAAAACTACTTCTGCGTAACAGGCCTGGTTTCAATGAAACCGTCACAGAAATCGGTGTGGGGAGTATTATTTGTACATAAAACATAAATAAAATATTATGGTGAATGGTGATAGGCCAACGGCCTCCGCTAAACTTACTCACTAGATGAAACACAGCGCAAGTGCTGTTTCACGCCGGTTTTCTATGAGTCTGTGGTCTCTCAAGGTTAACACGAATTTTTTAGGGTTCCGTACCCAAAGGTTGAAAAGGGACCCTAATACTAAGACATCGTTGTTGTGTCCGTCTGTCTGTCTGTCTGTCTGTCTGTCTTCAGGCTGTAACTCAAGAACGATAATAGCTAGAGAGTTTAAATTTTCATGGATTATGTATATCTGTTGCCCGCGGCTTTGGTTGCCGGTATTTAGATAACGAAGTTATTTCTTATGTTCAAAAAATCTGTAAGTACTATACATAATATACACTCAAAAAAAAATAACAAGCACCATTTGGCATCAATTGATGCCCGGGAATACTAACAACACGTCGCTGCTTATTAAAAAAAATGCCATCTAGTTGACGCACAGGAATACTTTCTATCAACGCCCTCTGCCCCTAACATGCAGACGTACTAATAAAAAAGTGTCGAGGTCAAATCAAGGTCAAATATCGTTCTACCTAGCCTTCAGATTTACGCCGAATGCGCGATAAAGAACTTCATTCCAAAAAACACAATTTTTGGCTAATTTTGCTCTTACGGAACCCTTCGTGCACGAGTACAACTCGCACTTGGCCGATTATATATTTGTCACAAGAAGTATTTTATACTATATTTAATTTTGTACCTAGCACAAGACCAAACAGCTTTCAAAGACTTAAGGAAGTACCCTAACAATATCGGTAATCGGTGAGTCAGTAACAAAATTGTGGGTTTTTGGCATAAACTTATAATAAGTTTATGGTTTTTGGACACCTATAAAATCTAAAGTAGGTACTTATAATAGCTACGATATTCAAACTTAGCGCATTTAATAATAATTATACCTACTCATGTCATTATATATCTTTAAAAATTTGAACTAGGTATCTGACATTACTTATCCAAACCAAAGTTACGAGGGAGAAAAGGTAAATAGTGCCCTTGCGCTTCGCTTAGCTCGTCTTGGCCGCGGTGGCATGGGCACTACCACAGATTTTGTGCACCCAGATTTTTATAAAATCAAGCTGTGAGTTGTGACCAATAGGAGCGGAGAATTATTAATGTAATAATCAGGAAAAGTGGAAAAAACTGTGAAAATTATTCATGGGGCTTCCGTTATTTGCTTGAGGCGGACAAACAACAACAGTATCATAATAATATAAAAAAACTCACCTCTTCTTTAAGTTTCGGTACGCAAGGTTGGTGGAAAGAAGTCATTTTAAATTTTTTGCAGCGAATGTTTTAACTTTAAGTATTTAAAAATTCAAAAATAGAACACACTGTCTGTCTTGAAATCAGCTACAAGTAGAACGGTTGAAAATATAAAGTAGATTAAAATATAATGCGTGTACAACGATAGTGAAGTTACTGATATTGATAAGGACGGCTGATAAGACTTTTAGACATTATTGCGTTTGCGATAAGTAAATTCGTAGTACCTACCTAAATGCTTAGAGACTACATACTTACTATTTAAATATTATTATAAGTACTTAGGATAAGTATCTATATTACGATGTGGGATAAGGTTGTAGGATAAAAGACGTGTTAGGTTTTTTTAATATGGGATAGAACTATATTTTTTATACTACTCATTCAGTGTGTAAAAAAATGTTTTCATACAAAGTAATTATTTTGTTTTTTACTCAAATCAACAACTTTTTTGCTAGCCCTACGGACATAGACCCAAAAGTCATTAAAAAAAGAATTACTTGGGATCAATAGCCAGATGAAAAAAAATTAAAAATTCATATCTGGTCATTGGATTTTTGGATTACTATATAGGAATTAAAGGCAACTACTCATGGGCGTGCCTAGGATTTTAGGTAAAATATATTTTGTTTCCAACACTTCATTTTGCGCAGAGTAGGTAGGTAACAAAAAGGAGGAGGTTATATGTTCGGCTGTGGAGATTTTTTTTAATTTAATTTTTTTTTTTATTCTTCCAGCTGCCCTGCCCCTACCTGGGTACGCCCATGCAACTTACATTATAGTCAGTACCACAACAGTCTGAAATAAAATCCGAGTGTTACTCACATAGACATACAAGTGTAATGGATTTGAAAACTGAAGATTTTTTTTACTAAAATATATTCCTTCACCCTCCCCCCCTCCCCGAAGGGAATATTAAGTACTTAACATTAGATTATGTACGCACTGTGAAAATCGAAGCGCTGAAAGACCAACATTTATTTGGTTAAAAGTTTGGTAAAAACACTGACTAGTGCTCCAGCGTAACGAATTTTCCCATACAAAAGTGAAAAGTAATTGAACTTTTACAGTGATCTCTATACACATTACGCGGTACTCATAGAGATTACACATCCATAATAATTATTAATAACTATTATCACTTACGTTTCTTCGTTTGTTACATCCTGTAAGTATATATAATTATCTACAATTATTGATAAGTATAGAGAAACATGGCAGAATAATCAATCGAATCGGTTTCAGGAAACGGGACAATTTAGCGATCCAGAGATCATTTCGGGGACACCGGGACACGCAACTATAAAAACGTTCAAAACGGGAGGTCTGGTCACGTTACCTATACTCTATAGCAGGTTACCAAGTAGTTAATGCAAAGTCTGGGGTAAGCAGAGGTTCCAAGAGGTAGGAAGAGATGTAGAGGTCAAAGATCGTCTTCCATACACGGCAAGTCGGAAACGGGCTTTATCATCAGAGTTTTCACATTACCGACTCCCTTTTTTTTAAAATGGTCATAGGAATACAACAGTCAACAGGTCTTAAAATTGCGTAATCAACGGTATGCGGAAAATGGTCAATCTTCAATTAATCTAGACTGGATATTATGCAATTCCAGATGGAATCTTGCAAATGTAATTTGTGCCATAATTATCGCAAATTGTGCGATATTAATACAAATAAGCATAGTTTTGTAATGTATGTTCAATATGGGGTTTGGATCGCTCGCATCGCCCCGAGCGCTGCGCCGGCGCACGCGGGACATTTAAAATAATTACAAGCCATCGGAGAAACGTAACAGCCAGTGTTTTGAGACCATTACTTATTTTTTAATTTCGAAAATGGAATAAACCTTTTCGTTGATTGAAATTAGATGAGGCTAGAATTTCGTGACTGCTTGTGATTGAGCAAGATTTGATGGTGGATTGATAATTTGAATTGTAGAGACATTAGTCCCGGTAATGATTTCATCGATGATTTGATTTACTGTATCTAACAGCAGTCTCACAGTTGGTACTCGGTGTTGAATGTTGTAACTTGTACTGTACCCATTAAAATAATTTGTGACAAATATGGATTAGTCACAATAGTATACTTTTATGACGCATTCAGTGTTAGAAAATTTTAGCTGACTGTGGACAAGTCGAGTACCTTTTTTGTGCCAACCCTACTTCAAAATTTCTTGCCAGAAAACAATAGATCAAAAAAGTGGGACCAATCGCCAGATGAAAAAAATTTAAAAATTCATATCTGGTCATTGGGCCCACTGGGCTCAAAAACCTTGGGACGAAACACCAGAGTACTCGACAAGTCTCAGCTGCACTCAGAGTGAAACATTAATTACTTAAATGTAATTAATTCAAAATTTTGACATATTATTATTAAGCCCCAATACATAATATGGATATAATATATTGTTATGCCCCATACATTATCTGTCAAACTCTTCATTAAATTGAAGGTTAATCATAATCAAATGTCTCTGAGTGCGGCTGCGGTTAGATTTTTACTTTATGTAAGTTAATGGCTTAAACCTTAAGGTTTCCCTTTTGGTGCTACTTACAAAATCCAGCCTCACAACAACTATTAAGTATATCAGATCAAAGTATAATAAACTTGACACCTGAGGGTACTCTTACCCCGTTTCTTGTTACCGTTGAGTGTTGACTGATTACGTTTTTTCGATAAACAATTATGAATGCGCATGATCAGACACAGGTGTTTTTTAAAACAAAAACAAGTGGTCAGTTTAATTTAAATCCGTGCTCATAGTTTTTGCACCCCCAACCGCATTCTCACAGCGGCGAGACTTGATGTACTTCAGTTCTGATTGGATCATTACCGAGTTCATCATACCCCGTGCGATCCTCCGGCACAGAGAGAGACGGAGCGATAACGCTGAACAGGAGAAAGAGACGGAAAACCGCATCGCCCAAGAATTATTTCATATCATGATTATTGGAACTTTATTGCACTCCGTAACTAACAATTGACATTAGGAAATGCAATTTCATATTGATTTCGTAATCTCGTCCGTCGTTTATTTTTATCAATGCGATCTTTCTATGATTTGCGGCTCGCGCGGGGCCGTATTATTCGCGTCAAACGTCAGACTACACGTAGCAGGAAATCAGTTTATCGGGGAAGGAACCGAATTATGGGAATAAAAACCGCTAATCGGCCAATTACACGTTATAAATCCGTTTATTGAGCGATCAAAGAGCGATTTTTCACATCGGAAGGTGTCGGCTGTCTCTCACGTAGATCGCCGATGCAGTAATCACGTTTCTAATAATCCGGCCATCTGTTGTTACGTAACCGCATTTATTGACGTTAATTTGTACTGGTGGTCACAGTAACAAATAACCATACTGCTAGGTACCTACCGATTTCGTGCGTATCGCCAACGGTACTCGCACGTTGTAATAATTATCGCCTCGGCCTCGCGATCTTGCAATTTTAAACCGACGAAATCGTTTGGCACTTGAGAACCTTACGTACCTATGTGTAATTAGTACCAACATACTTACTGTTTACATCCGAAGTAATATTATGAACGCCTCTGTCTTGGCTCGAGATCTAGAAGTGAACTCTAAAAAGTTTTTCCAAGTTTAGTAGAAATTTAGAATGTAGGCTGATCAACTGATTGACAGGTCAAAGTACCATCGAGGAAATTGATTTCTAGGCAGTTGACGGACGTACGTCATGCGGTCGGCTTAATATGTCAATTCAATGTTAGCTGGATTGGTCGGATGGGTTTGACGTAACGCGACTAAATTACTTAGGTCCTCTATCTGCATAGAAACTGCATAGAAAACAATAAAAAGGACCTATAGCTTAGTTTGAACAACCGATGAAGAACACCAAAACTGCTGAAAGCTATGAAAACTCTGATCGTTTTACAATTATATGGAGTTCGCGTTTCTTGCCTTCGTATTACGTCGTGTTTACGTTTATAAGCATTCACATTGACCTAGTAGCCATGTAACTAGAATACACTCGTTATGGTGGGACAACGGCTGGAGACGTCAGTAAGTAATAACTGCTGCAAAAATCATATTTTGCGTCATGTCTGCTATAATATAATTGGTCAAGTATAAAATTTGGTCTCTATTATAAAATATCGAAATAATATTGTGTACACATCTTAAAGTATTACGGATTGAACCGCTGTATAGTCAGATATATTTATGAACGTGGAGTGTTAGTTTACGATACTGGAAATTACTGGCAAATGGCCATAAGAATTTCAGACTCCAAAACTAAGACAACCTTAAAAAACAAAGAAGTAAAAAATTTAAATACATTTCTGTTTCGCTCTTAAAAGTTCTTTTGCCTATGATGTTATTTGTCGATTCAGCTGGATAATTATTATTAGATCATGATTTATCACAATTAATGGATTTTTAAAAATTTCTTGGTCCCTCTAAACGTATCATTTCGATAAACATTTCGGTCATCAAGTAAAAACATAATGGTTCCAATAAAAAAGTCGATCGTCGAGATAGAAACAAATTAATAATAATTGGTATAATCGTAGTTCGGAAACAAAGGGGTAATGTTTCTGACAGTGCGGCGAGGATTCAATTTTGAACGTGATGCAGGGCTCGAGAAAATACCGAGCACCGACCACGAGTTCGAGGACGTTTATCGTAATTTCAATTTCGAATTAAAAAGTTACCACAGATAATTTCGTTTGTTTTTTTTTATTTTACGGAGTGGCAGGAGTTAGTCCAGGGGTTTTTGTGATTTGGCCAGTATTTAACGCGTAAAAACTAAAAAGTAATGAGTAGAGCTTGATTCTCTACAGTGTAATATAGAGTAGTATAATTATACTAATATCATTGTAATTAGTAAAATAATCATTGTTTATATCATATTATTCATATTATAATACATACTTACAGTCTGTCAAAAAAGTCATGAAATTAAAAAGTGGCAACATCGTAGTGTCATCCCTTTTTTCTTAGATTGATTTGAAAGGGATGACACTACGATGTTGCCACTTTTTAATTTCATGACTTTTTTGACAGACTGTAATAATTTTGATTATGTTAGGTAGTAATTAGTATGTAAACCACAGATTTTATGTAAACACTATATTAACAAATAAAGGTACCATAAATTTGAGAGCAAAGAGTAAAGACCAACTCAATGCAAACATTACAATTAAAATATCAAAACATATCGATTTTTGGCACCTTTACGATACGTAGTGTGAAATAAAATGGTGTTATCTTTACGACGCGAAGCTCAAAATCAACTCCGCATTCCTCTCAGCGCCATTAAGATTACGAGAACAAATTGCAACACATACCTCACTCACATCTTGACCGGACAAATAATTAAAGCGCCCACTTATAATTACCGTCTGGTCCTTAAAATGCAAATGTTGTCGCCCGCAGTATCTTCAGCTTGTAATGTATGCGAATTGGGCACAGATAAGACCAAAGATTTACACTTTGTGTCATGTCTTGTTTTACCGTTCGTTGACCGCTGTTGTTCGCTTTTTGAATTAACGTCACTTTTTTTTTGCATTGTTGGAATTAGGTTAAGGCATCAATTATTATTTTTGTTTGAATCATTTTTGGTTGGTTTTAGGCTGGTTTTTAGGGTTCCGTACCCAAAGGGTAAAAACGGGACTTCGATATCTGTCTGTCGGTCTGTCTGTCTCCAGGCTGTATCTCAAGAACCGCTTTAGCTAGATTTCTGAAATTTTCACATATTGTGTATAATATCTGTTGTGTTTGTTGAACGTTACTATCTATTCCTGTAGTAAATAAGAGAAGCTGTGATTAATATTTATAACGGAAAACTATTTTATTTATAACAGCTTTCAACTTAAGTTATCACCAATTATTTTTTCAATCAACAATTTAACTGTGTGTGTTTTAGTGTGTTTTACGACCAAACTAAACCTGTAGCCAAATATGCGCCCCGAAGCGTGTCAGACGGCATGAAAACAGCAGATGTTAAAAAAAGCGGCCACTTTTATAAAACTTTTTAATTCATTTTTGTGATTCAAAAGAATTGCATTTCAGTTGGCACGTTACCGTGACTTAATGATGGGAACTTCGTCATTTGGCGCCATTATTTCACCAACAATCATTGTTTCGCTTGTGACAGTTAATTTTTGAAAGTGTCATGTGATTTTCATTGGAGTTACACGAAGTCATGGTACTTTAAACGCCATATTTTTATTAATATTGACATGCAACCTCATCGTGGGGAAATAAAATACGCCCAAAAATATTTCTTGCAAAATGTTATCACTATAGTGCCCGGTTTCTGAAGTTTTTTGACAGAAGTTTATCTATTCAACAGGGTGGTTGATCACTTAATATATTGACGTTAATCAATCAAATAAATATCAGAATAATGTCTAGAAACAATCTTCCGAAATTGTACGAACTAAGTGTCTAAATACACCATGCCGAAGTTCCGCGGCGGAAGTTCGGCATGATTACGTCAACAATGTCAAACGCACACAATATAACGCGACGTAATTTTGGCATGGTGTGCATCAGTAATTTAAAATACATTGCAGGCGGAATTGGCATGGTGTGTCACACGTCTTATTCTTTATAAATAACCAGCGAACCGCCCCGGCTTCGCACGGGTAAAAAATATATAGCCTACTAGCTGTTGCCCGCGACTTCGTCCGCGTGGACTTCAGTTTATAGCGCGCGATGTCAACAAAATTGGTGTCAAAAGCTTTTATAAAAAAACCCTGGTACCCCTTAAATCAATACAGCTGTGCAGTGTGCAAACAATAAGTACTTCATTTTTGTATGTTAAACTTTATATATTATGCCAAATTTTAAAGCTTATTTAGCCCCCCAATTACACAACTTTACCCATAAACTATTTATCATTGATAGGTTTAGCCCCAATTTCACCAACGTCTGTTAGTGTTAACAGCTTGTTAAAATATCCTGTCTTCTCTTTCATTCATATGAAAAACAAAACAGCTAACGTGATACTAATTCGAGCATTAACTTTAACAGTCGTTGGTGAAATTTGGTCTTAAGGTTACGTCACTGCCTGCACAGATAAAGTACTGAGTTATTTAATACCGTAGAATAGATATAACAATCGAAAAAAATCGAGACTTAAATGTAGGATGATACCACCTCTTATAGAAAGACTTTTGAGCAAGAGTCAGCGCGATGTAGAAGACGCACGGCGCCATCTATTATGAATTTTTTGAACAAATTTACGACCCTTACAACCCTTTTTTCCAGTAAAAAAGTAGCCTATGTCCTTTCTCAGGCTTTAGACTATCAGTATACAAAATTTCATTACAATCGGTTCGGTAGTTTTGGCGTTTGGCGTGAAAGCGAGACTGACAGACAGACAGACAGACAGAGATACTTTCGCATTCATAATATTAGTACAGATTATGTGCACACTGCACAGCTGTTTTTGGGTATTTTGATTAATTAAGGGCCGCGCTACACTGGAATGGCAGCGGCGAGGCAAGCACTTTCAGCGCTGCCATTCCGGTGTAGCGCGGCCCTAAGAGGGGTACCACTTACCAGGGTTTTAAAAAGTTTTTAAATTTGACACAAATTTTGTTGACACCGCGCGCTATAAACTAAAGTCCACGCGGACGAAGTCGCGGGCAACAGCTAGTTATGAATAAAAACAATAATATATAATAAAGTAGGTACCGTATCATTAGTTCTGTTATAATAATGAAGTAAAAAATAAAGCGCCATCTGTTTTCATATATTAGAATTAAAATGTTGATTGCATTGATATATTTTCTGGATGGAATATAGGCCAACACAACACACTCGAACTCCTTAGAAATGCAGTAGGAGTTCTATAAGATAAGATAGATTGATTATTATTATAGCAAGTGATAATATTATTAAACATAATATTCTAACGTATTAAAAACTATAAACAAAAACATAATAACTAATAAGTATGATTAGTTTTATGTTCCAACGAAGTAAAAAAAAAGCGCCATCTGTTGAATCGTGTTAGAACTAAAATGTTCATTACATCGCGTCGATATATTTCTGAATTTTTTATAATATTATACATAAAATATATTTAAGATTTTTGAAATATTATTTTAATACACATCCAAGACCCAGGAACATTGAAAACTTTTTGTTCCGCCTGCGGGACTCGAACCCAGGACCCCCGGGATGAGCGCTGGCCACGCGCAATGCGAATTCATTTTCATCGATATTTTCATGGAAATAAGATATTTTCATGGAAATAAAATATTTTCCCACATCAAAATGTAGCCTATGTCCTTTCTCAGACTCTAGAATAACTGTGTACAAAATTTCATTGCAATCGGTTCAGTAGTTTTGGCGTGAAAGCGAGACAGACAGACAGACAGACAGACAGAGATACTTTCGCGTTTATAATATTAGTTTTTGGCGTGAAAGTGAGACAGACAGACAGACAGAGATACTTTCGCATTTATAATATTAGTATGGATTAGTATAGAAGTATAGATACATAAAATATATTTAAGTAAAAAATAAAACGCCATCTGTTGAATCTTATTAGAACTAAAATAAAATAAAACGCCATCTGTTGAATCGTATTAGAACTAAATTGCATCGATATATTTCTGGATTTTTTATAATATTATACATAAAATATATTTAAGATTTTTGAAATATTATTTTAATACACATCCAAGACCCAGGAACATTGAAAACTTGTTCCGCCTGCGGGACTCGAACCCAGGACCCCCGGGATGAGCGCTGGCCTGCGCAATGCGAATAAATTTTCATCGATATTTTCATGGAAATAAGATATTTTCCCACATCAAAATGTAGCCTATGTCCTTTCTCAGACTCTAGAATAACTGTGTACAAAATTTCATTGCAATCGGTTCAGTAGTTTTGGCGTGAAAGCGAGACAGACAGACAGACAGACAGACAGACAGACAGACAGACAGAGATACTTTCGCATTTATAATATTAGTATAGATGTCACTCACTGAAAAAATGATTAAAATCGATTCAGTAGTTTTTAATCTATACTAATATCATAAAGAGGTAAACTTTGTTTGTTTACTCATAGATCTTCTACTACTACTCGACTAAGAGCTGACGACCAAATCAGTCATGTAGCTTCAGCTGTGTTAAAACTCCGTTAGCTACTTCCCTGGACAACCCTTTCTGATAATCTGCGTGCTGGCAGGCCGTGGGCGGTGGGTGTGGGAGTGGTGGGGTGGGGAAAAATGAAAAAAATATGAATGTCTGTCTGACTGTATGACTTCAGGCTGTATCACAAGGACCGCTATAGATAGACTTCTGAAATTTATATCTATAGATAGACTTCTGAAATACGGAACCCTTCGTGCGTGAGCCCGTCTCGCACTTGGCCGGTTATTCTTTATTATCTATGTGAAAAAATTATAAATTAACATGTGGGTACCATCGCAAACACTATTAAGTCGCTGAAACTACATTTTTTCCAATTTTTTCCCCACCCCACTACTTCCACACCCACCGTCCACGGCCTGCCAGCACGCAGATTATCAGAAGGGGTTGTTCAGGGAAGTAGCTAACGGAGTTTTAATACAGCTGAACCTACATTTTTTTTCTTTTTTTCCCCACCCCACTACTCCCACACCCACCGCCCACAGCCTGCCAGCACGCAAATTATCAGAAAGGGTTGTTCAGGGAAGTAGCTAACGGAGTTTTAACACAGCTGAAGCTACATGGCTGATTTGGTCGTCAGCTCTCCGTCGATACTACTGATAGATCTACATTACTACTCAATAGTCAATACTCTGAATAGATCTAAACTCCTCTGCCGCGAGCGCACCCCCGACCCCGCCTTGGTAGCAGCGCCCACTTCGAAACGGGCGTAAATCGCAATATTTTAATTTCGCCATAACTTCTAAACCAAACGTCCAATTTTAATCAATCAAAGACCAAATATTGTCTACATAAACTGTACTTAGGGATGAAATAATTTATTTTGATAAGGATTATTAGCATGAGTAAATTAAATGCGTTTAAATGTAGTCCAAAAAAATCAAGATTTTTAAATAAAAAAATGGTTGTTGTGCCTCACTTGACATAGACAGGTATAGTGTGCCGCGGACATTTTTGTAGATATTTATAAGATCTACATTTATTTAGAACATTGTATGGTTCTATCTTTTATAGTTTAGGCAGCGTACGCAAAATAAGTAAATTTTATGGTTGTTTCCGAAAAACTGAAATATCTTACGTAACCCTATATTTTCCAAAATAAAAAGTAGCCTATGTTACTCGTAAATAATGTAGCTTTCAAATGGTGAAAGAATTTTTAAAATCGGTCCAGTAGTTTTTGAGCCTATTCATTACAATTAAACAAACAAACAAACAAACAAAGTTTACCTCTTTATAATATTAGTATAGATTAGGAATCAAGATTCTAGAATTAAACGTAAGCGCCAGTGTTTTTCCTCAGCTTTAACAGCCTAAACTTTAATGTTTACTTTATCAAAATATTTAATCTGAATTGTAATGTCTTTTTTTATAAAATAAGGGGGCAAACAAGCAAACGGGTCACCTGATCCCCGTTTGCTCGTTTGCCAAAAGCAACTACCGTCGCCCATAGAGACTCTCAACATCAGAAGAACTGCAGGTGCGTTAACGAAACTGTGTCTGTTAGAACTAGTGTGTAATAAGCCTCATTAGTCATTAGTTATTACTCATTACCAACTCTACATCATTTCTTTTTCACGAAAACGGACTTGCCTCTCTTTTTTAAATAGAAAATTAATGTTTTTCTTTTCATTATTTTCCTCGATTTAATAAAAATTCAATTTGTAAACCTACTCGTTTATTTTAAAAAACGAATTTAAAACAGTCGAACATGAAATTTACTTTGACATAAATATGACGTTTCGTGGCTAATTTTGTAACGAATTTAATCAACATTCAACTTTTAAATAAGGACAATTTCAACTTTTAACTGTCACGTAATGACTTTGCGACGTGATTGTTTTATTTTGCCGGTTCGAAGAATCGCAATTTATTATAATAGCGAATGAATTATAACGCTATGGAACTTAAGCCTTGATTTTACTTTGCAAAGTAACTTGATACTTTCATGGATGTGGCATGTGCAAAGTTTCTAGGGTTACTAACTGACTACACATATTATTATGTGTAATTATTATGTAAGTAAACTAAATAATGAGAAAAATGAAAATGTACCATCCTCATCACTTTGATGAGTCCCAGTCATCTACGCTCAGTAAAGCTCTGGAATGAACTGGTGCCAGCCAACGATATCAAAATACTGTGCCAGCAGTATTTCCAGGCTATTACGACCTGCAAAACTTCAACAAGAGAGCATATTACCTCTTTAAAAGCCAGCAACGCACTTTCAACTTGTGCTTGCGAGTGTCCATGGAAGGCGATAGTTGCTTTTTAGGGTTCCGTAGTTATCCATTGATCCGTTTGCTCGTTTGCCCCTTAATTTCAAAGAAAAATTAATATTTTGTTAACAATATTATAAATATCGAATATAATATTATAGGAGTATGAATTATTGGATCTTTTTAATGCAACAATGCCGCTCCGTTCCGTGTTTAATAGAGTCCTTTTCCGATCAAACCCAAACTCAAAAACTCAAACTCAATTTTTTTTATTCAGAATAAATTTTTGCAAATGTTCTCTGAAAGTCTACATGATGCCTACCACCGGTTCGGGAACTAACCCGGCGAGAAGAACCGGCGTAAGAAACTCGCACGGGGCCCACACACATCAAACTACAAAAAAGTAATTGGGTTACAACCAAGTTACAACTAACAGTACGCGTTACTTTAATGACTAAATCAGTACCTTCTCTTTATCTGCGTCGTCAGGTCAACGACCAAGACTGGAAAAATCGGCACCCCTCTTTCGGATAGTCTTTAGTCGGATATTGAATCGTCAACAAAAGTACCCACAAGTATAGCTATGCTTTCAGCGAAAAAACGTTTTCGCAAAACACAGAATAGGATGACAACAAAAGCGCACAAATCCGTTGTCCGGCAGAGAGCGGCCGTGATTTAATACAAATTATTATTACGGGACATAAATAACGTGGGGCATACGGTGGGGCCTCTTAATAAGTAATAAAGGGGTCACTACCGGGGGTGCAGGGGGTAGGACTTAGGAGACATGTGTTTTAGAGACGTTTGTTTTGAGCTAACGAAAGCAAAGACGTTAAATAATTGTTGCATAAGGAGTTACTTAGTGAAGGCTTTCAATTAAGTACATACACTGTCAAAGCTTACAATGAAAAATGAAAATGAAATGAAAGTTTTGTAACGTCGTGATACGAGAAAAAATAAAATGTTTGTCCCTACTTAATTTCAAAAGTAGAACGTAACTTACCTAAAGTTAATCGTTGAAAAGCATCATGTTATTTCTTTTATAAATACGAAAACAAGTGGGTCTTAGACATATAATATCGATAGCTAAAAATTAAAAAGGTGTCTCGCTAATTTTAGCCAATCCGGTGCCAAGGACGTACGGTCCAACCATCTCTGAAAGTTAAGATAGATCTTCAGAATTTAACAGATTTTCTGCAGGTAACAGAATAAAATACCAAGCAAACTTCTAATTTAATTACCCCGTTAACCGATACTGCTAAACCAAATAGAATTACAATTTAGCAGGACTTCCCCGGGAGAGCACAATATTTAGTGGGTTATAAATGAGTTAATATTGCAGGTGCGTGCCCGGTATATTGTACCAACAATTCATGTATCGCTTTATTAACTGCCGCGTGAGAGGACTGACAAACAGAGGGATATATTAATTACTATAGATATTATACTTCCTTCCTAATAAAAATATGAACACAACGAAATATGTTTTCTTACTAATCTTATATCTTTAAACGAGCAATTCTTGTATATATATACAAGAATATCGGCTCCAACGATTTTCATGAAATTTAGTATATAGGGCGTTTCGGGGGCGATAAATCGATCTAGCTAGGAATCATTTTCAGAAAATGTCTTTTTATTCGTGTTTTATCGATAATCGATAAACTGAAAAATATGACTCTTCCTGACATCTATTGGCGAATAATAATACTATTTTGTAAACAACTAATTGTTTTAACGACCAGCAGATGGCGTTATTAAGTAACACGAAGTCAATGAGTGTTTTGCTATACCGAGCAAAGCTCGGTCATCCAGGTACTATATATATATATAAGAGGATTAATCTTAAATCAATAAAAAACTTCGGTGTGTTTCTCTGAAACAAAGTTAGCATTTTTATATTTTGAAATAGGTTACAACTTACAGAATCTTAAAGTACTTTACATAACATTAATATCTTACCTGAAACAAAGAAACGACAACAAAAGTTATCACCTCTAACAACAACTACAAAATTATACATAGAAAATTAATGAGGATTTTCGAAAATTATAAGAAAATTACAAAGTCAAAATGAACTCAGCAAAATTTTGTCATTGACATTGACAATGACAATGACAGCCTTACATGACACGCCACGCTCGGATAACTCCTGAACTAACGGTAGCTTGAATAAACGCGCGTATATTCAAAATGAAGAAAGTATTTTCTTTACATCTCCCTCCTTCAGGATGAGAATTACCCCTGTAATTCTCATTATAAGCGCATATATTACTTATCATCTTCTATCCGGATAAGTTTTGTTACATGGTATAAGCTTGTTTCCTTTTTTGTTCTACCTGTGTTTATTTTGTATATTGTATTTGATATTTTGTCTATTATTTCAAATGGGCCGATTCTTAAATTATCTAATTTTTTTCTATTTAATTTATTTCCGTTTTCAATATATACTAGTTCTCCTATATTAAATTCACTTTGTCTCCTGCCTTTATCAAATATTTTTTTATTATATGTATGTGATCTTATTGTTCTTTCTAATGCTTCCTTCCTGTCTTTAATCCAAGTTTCTGTATTTATCGGGTTTTGTAATTCTTGTGGCAAGATACTGGTAACTTTTCCTTCTAATAAATATACTGGTGCAAAGCCAGTCACTGAGTGTTCAGTTTCATTGTACTTATCAATACACTCTCTTGCAATTGATGTCCAGGATTTCTTTTCTTTTTTTTCATTAATTTTACATCTCATTTTATTAACAAGTGTTTGGTTCAATCTCTCATTGAGTCCGTTTGAAAACGGAGTATCAACTGCAGTAAAAATTAGTTTTACACCATTATTAGCCAAAAAGTCTTTGAATTCTTTTGAATTTAATCCTGGATACTGATCTGTTAGTAATATCTCAATTTTTTCTGTGTCCAGAACTTTTTTTACTAACTTAATGAAATCTGCAGCATTTTGTGTTTTTGATGTTAGAATGTACGCAAACCTTGTGTAATGATCAACCAGCAAGTGTAGGTATTTCTTGGTCGATCTTTGTCCTCCAAAACCACCAATAGTATCGATCGACATTATTTGAAATGGTTTCGACGCTGGTCCTAAATATGACATCAATCCGTGTTTATCTTGGCCTCTCGATTTATTCTTAACACAAATCTCACAGTTCTTGCATATTTTTTTTATGTTTCCTATTAAACCCTTTGCTGTATAATAAGGACTGATTTTATTTATCATTTGGTTGATCCCTAAATGGCACCATTCAGTGTGTATTTCTTTTATTAGTTTTACACTCGATTCCTCAGATAATATTACTTTTTCTCTATTTCGATGTTTTTTGTATAGTATCCCATTTCTTTCAATTAATTTGTTTTTTATTTTTTCTATTTTATCATTTTGCTGTTGATCTTTCTTAATATCGTCTAATGTTATCAGATTCACCATTTTTAAAACTTCTTCATCATTGTCGTTACTTTCCAATACTGGGTTTCTACTAAGAGTGTCTGCTTCAGTGTTAACTTTTCCTGGAATATATTTAATGTTGAAGTCATATTGTGACAAATAAAAGGTCAATTCACCAAGTTCCTCATCTGTTCTAGCTTTAATGTTGAGGTTTTCAAGTGGTTTGTGATCTGAAAAAACTGTAAATTTTCTTCCTAGCAACCAATATTGCCAATATTTGATAGCTTCTTTAATTGCTAAACATTCAAGGTATATTGCCTTCTTTCTTTTTTGTGTATCATTGAGCTTCTTTGAAAAATAACCCACCGGTTTTTCTTTTCCATCTTTTTGAACTTGTTTTAATATTGCACCTATACCATTCAACGATGCATCTGTGTAAATCATAATGGGCAAGTCTTTATCAAATATTTCCAGTACCGGTTGTGAGCATAGTATATTTTTTATATCAGAGAAAGATTTTTCACATTCTTCTGACCATATAAACTGAACATTTTTTCTTAATAATTTATGCAGTGGATCTAATATTGTTGCACTATTTGGTATGTATTCGTGGTAAAAGTTAATCTTCCCTAAAAATTGTCTTATATTCTTTTGGGTTTTCGGCGTTGGAAAATTCCTTATTGAAATAATGTTATCTTTGATTGGTTTAACCATATTGTTTCCTATTATGTGTCCCAAGTATTTTATTGTTGTTTCTGCAAATGTGCATTTTTTAAATTTTAGTCTAAAACCTTCTTCTATTATTGATTTAAGTACTTTTTCTATATGTTCTATGTGTTCTTCAAATGATTGTGAAAATATCAAAATGTCATCAATGTAATTCTCTGTAAATTCCTTCAAGTTATTATTTCTTAATATATTTGATAAAATTCTCTGGAAAATAGCAGGTGCTGTTTTCAATCCGAATGGTAGACAAGTCCACTGGTAATGTCCGTCCTGTGTGACGAACCCTGTCTTCTGTTTGTCTTCAATACGTAGTGGTATGGACCAGAACGCAGAATTTATATCGAGCGAGGTAAAATATTTACAGTTTCTTGTTTTAACTA
Source organism: Aricia agestis (assembly GCF_905147365.1). Lineage (NCBI taxonomy): Eukaryota > Metazoa > Arthropoda > Insecta > Lepidoptera > Lycaenidae > Aricia > Aricia agestis. Next base: position 11,077,989 of record NC_056428.1, on the reverse strand, counting down.
TTAAATCGCTTATTAATGGAAATGGTTGTGCCTGTGGTACGATGATCTTGTTTAATTCACGAAAGTCAATACAGAGTCTTGATTTTGTATTTTCGTCTCTTTTAAATGCCAAGGTAACTGGAGCTGCGAATGGGCCATACGATTCTTCAATTAAATTATTTTTTAGTAAATTTGCTACTTGATTCTCTATTTCTATTTTATCTTCTATTGTGCAACGGTATGGCCTCTTGCTGCAGTATTTATCCACCAGTAAGTCTATCCGGGCTTCATATTTTTTTACTGTGCCGACATCGTATTTATCTCTAGCAAATACAGTATTATATTTATTTATCAAACTTTGTATTTGAGTCTTTTTTATGTTGTCCAAGTGATGAAGGTTAGATATAAATTCATTTTTACTCACATGCTCGTTAAAATTAATTTTAATTACTTCTTTCTCTTCAGGTCCATTTATAGTTTTTATCTCCCTTTTTTTCTTTTGCGATATTTGTAAATCTTCATTTTGGTTTAATTTAAATTTTTTTATCATATCTAGACCTATAATGAAATCTTCAAAATCAACTCTGTCTACAATGAAAATATCAACATATTCTTCTATATCAAAATTTTTTATTTTTAAAGTTATTAATCCTTTTGTGTATGTCACACCATTGACCGTCTTTAATAATATTCTATTAGTATCTTAAGACTCATTCTGTATTTTAACTAATCTTATGTTTATAAGAGAGACTTGGGAACCCGAATCATATATCCCATTTACTTGTATTTTGTCCTCTAATAACATATTTATTTTTATCAATGGTGTGATTACTCGTTTTTTGTCTCTTCACTTAGACTTACTTCTAGTACAGAATTACTTCCTATCATTTTGTTCTCTTTCCCTTCCTTTTTAAACCAACATGACTGTTCTGGGTGGAATCGATTTATTTAAATTTTGACAATTTTTGCATGGCTTTTTGCCTTCAATGTATATCCTATTATCATCTTTCTGTTCTCTTTTTTTAAATAAGCTTTTATTATTTACCAAATTTTCACACTTATTTATTTCATGAAGTAATCTCGTTGAGGTTTCACACTTTTCCGGATCAATTCTATTTCTAATAAACTCAGGTAAGCCGGCTGCTATAAGTGTCACCAAACTTTTCGTGCCAATATTTTCATCCATATCTAATAGTAACTTTTCTTTTCTTATGGCATATTCCATCAGTGATCCTTCTTTATATTTGTAAAATATGGCATACATTCCCGTACTCCATCCCTTATCAGCGAATGAATCCAAAAATTTATTTTTCCACTCAGACCATCCAGCCTCTATTTTCAAAGTTTTCAACGTTGCCGAGTGCCAGTCTGTACATGATTTGTCTAAGAATAATCTCAATATTTCTATTTTAGTTGTATCTTTATTAATTTCAAAACGCACGCATTCATTCTCAAATGTTTCTATCCATTGTTTTGCATTTGAAAATTTACATACAAATTTCTCAATCATAAACCTTTCGGATATATTTTTCAGATTTAATTGACTTTCACTTTTCTGTGTTGTTTCTACTACGTCTGTTTCTTTTATTTCTTTTAGATATAAATCATTAAACATTAAATTATCATCTTCATCAAAATAAGTTTGTAACATTTCTTCTGTGCATGTTATCCATATTATTCTCTCTTGACCTCTTTGGCTTAGACTTTTTTTCACTCTTTTATAAGCTTCTGTCTTAGTTAGTGCCAAGTGACGGCTTACGTATCTATCAGCCTCTAGCAGTACATACTTTTTACTATCTTCTGTTGTAATTGAGGTTATGGCAATCACACTTGTCTTATTGTCGGTTTGTGATGCCTCATATCTAAATGCAAACTGCAATTTTTGCTTCATTATAACAAGTGTTGTCGTTTTATAAGAGGATTAATCTTAAATCAATAAAAAACTTCGGTGTGTTTCTCTGAAACAAAGTTAGCATTTTTATATTTTGAAATAGGTTACAACTTACAGAATCTTAAAGTACTTTACATAACATTAATATCTTACCTGAAACAAAGAAACGACAACAAAAGTTATCACCTCTAACAACAACTACAAAATTATACATAGAAAATTAATGAGGATTTTCGAAAATTATAAGAAAATTACAAAGTCAAAATGAACTCAGCAAAATTTTGTCATTGACATTGACAATGACAATGACAGCCTTACATGACACGCCACGCTCGGATAACTCCTGAACTAACGGTAGCTTGAATAAACGCGCGTATATTCAAAATGAAGAAAGTATTTTCTTTACATATATATATATATATATATAATTGGAATCTCGGAATCGGCTCCAACGATTTTCATGAAGTTTAGTATATAGGGGCTTTTGGGGGCGGTAAATCGATCTAGCTAGAAATCGTTTTTAGAAAATGTCATTTTATTCGTGTTTTATCGAATACCGAGCAAACCTCGGTCAAATAGCTAGTAAGTAATAAAATACACAGCGAATACAATGTCATCTTGATGTTTTCGGGCATATTAGAAACATTACAATAATTGACAAAGAGTTTGAATAACTGCCGCACTCAGAGACGAATATTATAGCGTTTTCTAAGTCTAAGTGCTTATTCGTGGATCACCGATTTCGATCGGCTACTTCCGTATCTATTCGGCCTGCCCTGCCCGCCCTTCCCCGGGGTAGTTCTAGATGCTGAAAACGCTATTAATACCTCGATCGTGGGAATCGCACCACATTCGATTTTCAATTATTGTTATGCGACAGCCGGGTGCCCCTTGGGGATTGATGGGTTAATTACTTAACTGTAATTAAATGAAGATTTTTACGTAAGTCCCTTACATTATAGACAATTGACGTGGGAGAGCCATGCTTCGGCACGAATGGGCCGGCTCAACCGGATAAATACCACGGGCTCACAGAAAACCGGCGTGAAACTGCGCTTGCGCTGTGTTTCGCCGTGTGAGTGAGTCTACCGGAGGCCCAATCCCCTACCCTTTTCCCTTCCCTAACCTCTCCTATTTCCTTCCCTAGCCTCCTCTATTACCCTATTCCCTCTTAAAAGGCCGGCAAGGCACCTGGACCTCTTTGATGCTGCGAGTGTCCATGGGCGACGGAAGTTGCTTTCCATCAGGTGACCCGTTTGCTCGTTTACCCCAGTTTGTTTCATAAAAAAAAATATCTGTCAACCTTTTTATTATACCAAATAGAATTACAATTTAGCAGGACTTCCCCGGCGACATTCAGTGTATTAGGCCATTTTTACAAATTTTTTGCCGACGTGTTTATAGACAATATTTTCTATGTAAGGGTCTAGCGTATTATATTTTTCTTTTTCCATTATGACCAGATAGCCTATAGAATAATTGGCTTATAAAAGTAAGTAAACTTTATTTTTTTTATTAAAAGACACATCTAGTTAATTTGTAGGTTTTTGGTAATATTTATCAATTTGTGTTTAATCATTTCTTTTCTCTTTCCACTAACTGTACTTACCTTCATAAGAAATATCAATCTTAATTTACAAAATCTTTCTATGATTTAATCCTGCGCATACGAAATTACATACAACACGACCAATTGAGTCTAATTGAGGCGACATGCGAATTGTCTCCCAATTACATCCTACTAATAAACACAATTGATTCACAACGTATTTTGATGTTTGTTATTGGTCTATTTTTTTGCTTGTGACGTTAGTTCTTAATAAGCTGCTCGCTTTTGATAACCTTTATTAAACATTTGTTTTTATTAACCGTCGTTATTTAGACTATAAGTAGTTGACGTAAGTAATTGATATGGCATATTGAGGAACGTAATTGGGCCATTTCGGTATTTGGTATTATTTCGACATTGACGTTAATGGTAAGTGGTAACCTTACGAATGAACGAAAAAAAAAAACGAAAACCTCTAAGAATTTTTTCTGACAAACATACATGGCGCCATATTCTTAGTTTAGAAATGTCTGCTACTATCAAAATTATCTGCGTTTCACGCTCGGAAATTATTCAGAAACAAAAGGCTCAGGCGATTATAAAACACGAACCCAAATTGGCGGCTCCGAGATCGAGTCTATCGGACGTTAGGAATTAGTGACCATGTTTAACGTGTTTAGCCCTAAATCAGTATAAATTATTGTAGGTAGTTTACATTATTAAAATAATGAAAATGACCGCCCGAGGCCCGTGCGTGCCGGCCGTTGCGAACAAAACCACTCCGGGCGATTAAAAATAAACAATAATTGGACCCCGCCATTCACGCATGGGCTCATTAAAACAATTAAATCTTGATTGAACAGAAATTATAAGAAATTATAGTTGTCGATTCTTAACGTAATGCGATGTTTCGGAGTCTGTCCGGACCAGATTAACGTCGATTTTAATAAGAAACAATTATGTCCGTCCCACGCTCAAGTAGTCGGTATAATTATTACAAAATTACAAATGACTTTTTTGGGTGGATCATTTAATTTTTTATACGTAACATTATAATCACGAAATTATCATACGGAATAGCGTTTTTTGTGTAACCCCTTCGGTAGGATGTGTTGAGCGGACAGTGTTGTGTGAGCGATAATCACAGACTTTGTTATAAATTAAAGATGGGTATTTAAAAAAATTGCATCCGATAGTCTCGATATCGAAGGTAAATTACTAAAGTGGGATGTGTGATGTGACATATTATCACATAAAGCGTTGCTAATTATTGTGACATGGCGCGTGGCGCTTGCGATGGCTTAGGTATCAATATATATTAATACGCGAGCGAAAAACTTTGGGACCCTTTTTACGAAAATGCGGAAACGTAGGAGAATGAAATTTCGCACTGTTGTAGTTTATATGGAGAAGGAGTGCATCGAGCTAATATTGTTTTAAAATTATGGTTTTATCATACATTATTTTAATAAATAAAACATTACACACACTACAACGCGCACACTACCATGTTTATTTTTGACAATCCTATCCACACGAATTATACTCCTTTGTTGAAGTCACTTGTGAAATGAAAAATGGATTGTTGTTTTTTGTTTCATCAAATCTGAAATAGTTAATACTTTAAACGGGGAGCCAAAAGAAGAAAATTAAATTTTTAAGGTCAAATTTCGACCATTGGGCGATCTCTAGTATTTATAATCCCACATATTTTAATGCCATGATCACACTTACCGAGGAGAGTGGCGATACAGTGCCCTGCAATCAGTTTGCCTCTACTCGGTAGATGTAATCAAAATATGTCCTAACATCTAACTTCACTGTCGAAATTATCGACTGCAATTTGACTAAGTAACCAGGACAGACACTTTTATGAAAACACCAGTTTATTATATTAAAAGTTACACTCAAAATCTAAACAGTAACCGCTAAGCAATTTGAAAATGAAACCGAATTGAAAATATGAATATCGCGCTCAAGAATATTAAATATCAATTTCATGTAAGTAATAATTGCGATTGGCTCAAAGCTTTTCAGGATCCCGAAGGGTTAACCACGGGCCCGACTAACACTGACGAGGCTCGACTAGCCCCGACGAGGCTCGACCGGCTCCGACGAGGCTCGATCAGCCCATTAAGGCATAATCGCCAGAGTGCCGCTCTAAATACCGCCTTTACGCAAATTTATCAGACCATAAATAAAAATACTCTATGAAAAATATAAATGTTTCCTTTTTTTCTATCGTTTTCCGAGTATCGCGGGGTTTTTTTTCATAGAGTCAAAAGCTCGAACAGACCACTTTCGCATTATGGAATTGCCAAAAGCCTATTTACGTTTCACTTCAAAAGAGCGCAAATTTTATTCCTGATCGGCCATTCTGCTTCTTATGCAGAGGTTATTTGAGTGGGTTATTGCATGGAGCTGGTGTCCCGTGAGCCGTTATTAGGTTGGGAACACACAGTCAGCGTAGAAATGAGATATTTTGGCAGTATTACGCAAATTGGATAGCTTTCAACACTCGACGAGGTTCGGGAAGTTTCGCGGGTAAATTGAATTAAAAATATCATGAGATGCAAATATGGAGTCATAATGATGCAGCGGCAGACCCGCGTCTCACCATGTAATTTCTTAACAAGATCATAATATAAGTAATGTTACATTTCCGCAAACCTCCTATTACTCTATCTTACCAATTTTGTACTCAGGACTTTTTCATTTCGTCTTTGTGCTTTTAGGTGTTTCGCCAAAAGTGCTCGTCGTGATTTGAGAGAGTAATTCCATAAACGACGTAAACACTAAACTAAGCAATCCAAACATTTACACAAACTACAAAATTGCCCTCTAAAAGCGCAATTAGACGCAATTTTGACGTAGAAGATTTGTAATGTGACGTATAAATAAATAGATAGTCCATTAGGAGTTAATCTCGATGACGGAACACATTGCGTTCATGACCATTTTACCTTCAATCCCATGAAAATAATCCTTATGTCCTTGCTATTAAGGTGGTATAAGAGGTAATATATAGGTGAATATGGAGAATAATGAGCGCGAGACTCCTAGAGGCGGTCGGGAGAGGTATAGGCACGAGAGTCCCCTAATGGCACCAAACCACATGCTGCCAAGTTGACGGATACGTTGACCTCTGTGCACCATTGTACTTTGTTGTGAATGTAGAGCAGGCTATATACCTTCAGGCGGTAAAGTGACAATGTTATAATGTCCTAATTGTATTAGCACATTATAACATTGTAGCACTATATCATAATAATTACAATTTAATCAATTTAACCACAATAATTGTAATAAAATTCCTAGTTAAATTATTGTAATTGTAACTTGTAAGTAATTATTATGATTAACAATTTCTGGAGATAATTGATAAAATTCTATTGCCATTAAATTCTCTGTAATCTTTGTGTATTAAATATGTGTATCATATTATGATAAAAATCTTAAATGTATGTATCTAAGTATAAAAGTATTAAATAAATTTCCGTTGTCTGGTACCTGTAACACAAGTACTTCAGGTACTTAACACGGGGCCAGACGTGGTGTGAAGCGTCCATAGATATTATCAATTATCAATGTTATCTTAGGCTTTGCATCTTTTTAATTAAAAAAAAGAGTTACCCAAATTCCTGAAGAGACTTTCTAAAACTATTTGGGGTACAATGTTCGTAGCAAATAGGTTAACCATACCTCGTACTTCCTTTGTTTCTCCTTGGTCCTTTAGGTGAACGCAGATCAGCTGGCCGCACCGCAGTCGCAGATCCTACAGTAGATGACTCCACTAGGGTCGAAGTCACATTGCTCCGTTGCATGTCGGTGCGTCATCGTAGTGGTGACGCTCAAACCTCGAACCTGCGTATTTTATGATATAACACATCGGAGCAACGTTTCGTTGTCGATAGAAGAATGAAGTAGAATCAGTGTAATGATGCGCTGCGCTATCAACCTCTTGCTGTCGACGCAACGGAAATGTGGCATACAGTGCGTTAATTCCATGTTGTTCCGTGGCGACGACGCGATACAATCGAGAAGTATAGGCTCGTTTTGAACGCGATTATGACTGGCACAAGTCTGGTTACACCATTAATAAACCTCAGAGAAATGTGCAAAATATATTACGAAAGATAATACGTAGCCGTGAGCTGCGATTAGTGATTCGGTCAGATACGAGCAATAAATATGATGCACTGACACCTCAATTTGAAAATTTAAGCCCATAAAGTTTGACGCGGCACAATGATAGAAAATTAGCCACATCCTAGGACTGAGGAATGGCGTGCCGCGGGCAACCGGTACTGCACGCAACGACAAAATCTGGGTGCTTTATCGCCCAATAAGCAGGCTAAAGTGTAGCATAGCCTGTAACGCAGTTTTGATGAAGCGACTCGAAATTTGAATGTATGTGCCTGTCTTTGTAACAAAAAAAGTCAATTCTTTCCTGCTAGAGTTCTTGAAGGTCAATTAAGTGCGTTAATCCGAATTTGAAGCCTAGGTTACTGTTAATCATTCGTCAAATCATGAATCCAAATATTTTTGTAATGTTTTCTCTTTATGTGCTGATTCTTTCGTGAATAACATGAGAGATAAATTGTTGTTATTCACCTACCAATTAGTATCTTTCATACCAATTAATACCTTCCGTAAAATTTAATGGAAGTTTTTGTAACTATAGGGCTTAGATATTTTGACAATAGTAAGATCAATGTGCAAGTTTTCAACAATGTAGTATATTTTATTGTTGTTCTAGGCATGTGCGATACAGTATCGATAACAATTATCGAGCACTTTGCATCCTCACCATAATTTATCGACATCGGAGCGGTCACCGCTAGTTTGATAATAATCGTTGGCGAAGTATAATGGCGTACTCGGGTAATTATAGTTCGGTCGTGAGTTCGTGCGCCTGCGCCGGTGCGCCGGAATGCATCTCCTACGGGGGTTGTTCTAAACCAACACGGGCCTCGACTGATTGCTTTTCCGTGCTAATGATAGGGCTGTACTTTGTCGATATTATGCAATATATCGTATGCGAAGTTTTTAAGGATATCGATCTTGTGTTTTGATGGCTTATTGGTATTTTACATACTATGGGATAGCATGTTACATTTACTAAAAAACGGAACCATAATTAAAGTTAACAGTTTTATGTTAATTGATAACGAGTATATAATAAACTCTGATATTATAAACATTGACAAAGTCTAAACTTCCCAATATCAACACTACCTCATACATTAATTACCGCAACATTTTTCATAAGGAACCTGTCTACGTAACCATGGTTTACGGCAACTAAGTAACGTTATTACGGCAATATATTAGTTTCGCCTCATATACGGACGTCACTCGCAATTACATGTAAAACGGACGAATTCCAGGAACCCACGAACTATAAACCCATGAACCAAGGAACCATAAACAGTCCGTCCATAAAGTACGACACACGTATTTCATGATTTTTAGAACCCTCCCGAGTGTGACGTAACAAATATTCAATTTCACATCTAAGGGTCAATTCAGACCGCAACGTGACGGGTAGATGCTTTCTTTTGTATGAATTTGATTTGACAGGCAAGACGTCTCGCGCAATTGAAATCTGTCAATTCAGTACAAATTTAGAATTTTTTAAAGTTGTGGTTTGAATTGACCCTAAAAATTAAAACCACCTCAATTCTTATAAAATTCGCGATTCAATTTTTGAATTGTGATGTCACAATACTCATGGACTTACTCCTTGTCATACTTCGCCGACACATTACGTATGACAACCAATAATCTATACTCCAAATTAATATTATAAATACGAAAGTCTGTCCGTCTGTCTGTTAGATGTTCACGCCCAAACCGATAAACCGATTTTGCTGAAATTTGGTATGAAGATACTCTGAGTAACAGCGTTTTAGATTTCCCTTTGTGAGAGGACATAGGATACTTTTTATACCAGAAAAATTTAAGATTCTCGCACGATTAACGAATTTTGGCACAACGGAGTCGCATGTGTCATCTGGTACTTTATGAATGACCCCGAACCAAGGAACCATAACCCAGGAACAATGTTACAATGAAGTTATCCTGTAGGACGCCTGGGGGTGTCTATGTCGCATTGACGTTTGGTCACGGGATATAGACTGTGCCAGAGAGGTATCATATAGGTAGAAAAGGGTTTGTTTTACATTCCCGATTCGAGACGGCTTTAAACGAAGGTTTTAAGAGATACACAATATACGCATAAATATTTTTAACTTTAAGTAATAACAATATTTCAGCAGCATATAAAACTATTCACGATCCGCTGTCTGTCAGTCTGTCATGTTATGTTTCCAATATGCCAGACAAATACAAGCAGACCTTATATAAAAATTAGCTGTGTAAATATTTCGCTAGTAAAAGAGTTAAAGATCGATTTTAAAAGCGAATAATACCGGACTATATAGATTCAGTTTCAATGAAACCGGTTTCCACCACTTTTGTTTTAAGAAAACCAGTTTATACCAGTTCAAACCAGTTCAGTTATTTACGGGTTTATACCGGTTACATTTCATTCATAAGCTATTACCTGACCAGAGTAGACAGAATTATGACTATGTAATTTGATATTATGTTACCAGAACTATTGTTACGATTTTTTTTGACAACTTCGCTTAATTTCTGACCCATAATTTAGAGGAATCTACAATCTACACACTACACAGTCAAATAGACTTTCAAAATCGTAACCCTTTTAACTTCATTGCAGTCGGGTATAAAGCCTCTCGAGTTTTCTGGAAGGTTCTTTGTTGCACCGTTATCCCTCGTAGCTAATGATCGGCCGGCATCAGCCATTATTGGCTCCAACTGATCATTTTGTATATTGTCCTCGAGCGAGCATTCCCTGTTGTTACGTTTTAGACGCAGGACCGGTCAATTAGTAATCAGATTATAGTCAGATCGTGGATAGGCATTGCCTACCCGCAAATTTTACTATCTGCAATTTACTAATGTAGATTATATTATTTATAGCCCCTTTACTAAAAAAATATGTTATAGGCGTTTTACTTTACAATGTTAGGTTCAGGATTTTGCTAACGGTTTTGGCCATCTTCGTTTTTATATAGAAAGTAACAGCGGATTTAAGTGATATTTTTCTTAAAGTTTTATATAGGTTTAGACTAAATTGACGTTACATGTTGGTAGATTCGAGTAATTGGACGTGAATCTAGCTGCATTCAAGTCGTGAAGTAACCACAATATAGTACAAGAATCTAACCGAACTGCGAATAACTGTAAAATTCGATTGACCTACAGATATTTAGACATTGGTAAATTTAGACAAATTAGCCATTCGTAAGCATACTTATCGGGCATTAGCCGCTCACGAGCGTTTCTTCCCGCGGTATAATGAGCCACTAAATCAAACAATAGCATTAAAGTGTCAATGTAGCCACGATAACACCTAGTCGTTTCGGCTAGGATTATGGCCATAAATCCAGACCGGCTGTATCTCCTTTTATATGCAGCGACAAATTTGATATCTATATTTTATTCATAGACCTAGAAATATGGTGTGACTTAATTATTTTAGGACTGCCATATATAGAAAATTGCAGTACTTATGGTAAAATCTGTCTAAGGGTTATGTCACACTACGTTATGACGACCAGAATTATAAAAGCGCACACGTACGTACGTACAGAAGATACACATTGAATTGTCAGACTTGCCAGTGGTGTCCGGCAAAAAAAAATATATTTAAAAGTGGAACAGGCATATGTTCCACTTTTAAATATTTTTTTTTTACTTCATAGCATCGACGCAATACGTTGCAATGTGAACTGACTCTAATATACTTTCAAATTTACCTCCGACCACTTTAAACCCGAAAACTTGTCACATTCTATTAAAAATTGCAGTTGTGACGTCACAATTGCACAAACAAAAGACGTGAGATTGGACAAAAGTCAATACGCGGGGTTGGGGTCGTACAAACAGGGGCTCAATTTGTCCGACAAATGCACATCTACCCCTTTGGGGTGATGGGGTCGGACTAATGCTCTCGAACACGTATCTACGTAATGAGCAGTCTGTACGGGATTCCCATGTGTGTTTGTGATACAAGATATTGCTGTGAACCGTGTTGTTATATCTGTCGTTTCCATAGTACACAGGTCGTGATTATTGTTGAAGATCATTGAGACGTTTTGGAAAGATTCTATTGCAATGAAACTACAACGAAAATGCCATTTCTAAATTTTTATATGCCGTACGTCACTGTTGTAGAATAATGAAGATTAGTACTATCGTGTTATGTTTTCTTACTAAAACGTAGCTTTATCTAAAATGGTCACAAAATTCCACACTTGTGGTGAATAAAAATTTACAACTGAATTTGTGGGAGTACCAGCTGAAGTGAATGCAAAACAGTAGGCGGTAGTTACCGCATATTCTGTCCGAGAAATGGATATTGCTGCCTTTCTTACACCGCGCCGGTGAATTTTTGTTTAAATCACGTGACCTGAGGCGAGTTGAACATTTGTAACCCATACTAAAAAAGCAAAATGCTGCTAAATAAATTTAACTTCAATTAATAATTTATCTAATTAAAAAGACATCAACGCCTATCTTTCGCTACGCACGCTTCCGCTACGCTAGGTGTGATCTCTTGTAAACCGAGTATTTTTAAGTTCTTTTTATATTTACACTCCCAGCAAAGCTTAGTCGGGAGTCGGAACTGAGATTATGTGTAATATTATGTACTAGCTTTTGCCCGCGGCTTCCCTCGCGATAAGAAGTATTATTATTAATTAGGTATCAAAGTCTCAGCCCGATCGGTTTAAAATTGACATAGTTTCATACAAACTTTCATCCCCTATTTTTACCCCCTTGCGAATAGAATTGATCAAATGCTTTCTTAGCGGATGCCTACGTCATAACATCTACCTGCATGACACAGCGATCCGTCCAGTCGTTTTGGCTGTGCTATCATCACCATGTCAGTCAGTCACCTTTAAGTTTTATATATGTTACGCTCAAAGACCGAAAACGCTCAGTGAGCGAAAAAATGGCTCAAAACGCGATGTGGTCACATAGTGAAATGGCCACGACGTGAATGTCGAGTTGTGTCCCTAATGAAAACGGCCACGACGCGTTCTGGTAATCACAGAAATACCACATAGCGAAATTCGTGTCGTGGCTGATGTGCTATTCGACCACAACGCGTTGTGGCATTAGAGAAAAGCCATGACGCGTTCTGAGCATTTAAAAAGTAGCCAGTTACGCAGGAGTAATTTTATAGTGCCCAAGTGTGTGCGCAATACACGAGAGCCCTCTGGTTTCAATGAAACCAGGCCAGTTACGCAGGAGTAATTTTATAGTGCCCAAGTGCCACGACTCGAATTTCGCGTCGTGGCCGTGACCACAACGCGTTGTGAGCCTGAGCGTTTTCGGTCTTTGAGCGTAACATATAATATATATTGCGTTACGGTTTAGGGGACCCTAAACTGTAACGCACAGGCTCGCAAGTCGCAATAAATGCAACAACAAGAATCACTTTCGAATATGACATTGAAACCTGGAATTTTATAATTGTTATAATTTTTAATACGTTCCCTTATGACTGGTTTACATATTCCAATGCCGTAATCCAATCCAGCACTGGTTTGCTTCTGGAATAATGTAAACGGGCACTGGAATGCAATTCAGTCCAATCCAGTATCCGTTTACAATTTACATTATTCCAGCAGTCCAATCCAGTGTTGGATTGGACTTACAGAATTGATGGGAAATAAAATTTGAAAAGAAATAAAGAGAAGAAAAATAACTACGAACCTATCCTAAGAACTTCTGAAAGTTCTACAGGATATAACTAAACAAAGTGATAATGCTTTATAAAGTTTACTGTAAAAGCAGTAGCGTTAAAAGAGTATTTTTTTGTGATTTGTATGGGCAATTGGCATGAATTTGCCCATACAAAATATAATAAAAGTACTATTTCAGCGTTGTTTTACTTTCATAGTGAACTCTCTTTAAGGGGACCCATACACTCCCTAGAGCAGCCTTTCCGAAAGTGGGCGATAACGCCCCCTTGTGGGCGCTGAAGGCCTAATAAAGGGAGCGGTGTGGAACCCAGAAAAAATGGGAGCGTTGAGTAGAGGCTTTAAAAGAAGATGAAACAAAGGGGGCGCCAATTTTTTTCTCAAAGTGGGCGGTAGACAAAATAAGTTTGGGAACCCGTGCCCTAGAGTTTTAGGCATTACTATCAACTTTGTATTGTTACACCCTGTATACAAAAACTTCTATTTTGTATATATATATATAACTGTATATAGTTAACAAACTAGATGAGCCGTAAACTTCGTATCATTTTATACAAATTAGATAAAATCCGCAACTCTGTTGCGCCAAACTCGTTCATCGCGCGGGAACCGTCCGGCCGGGTCCGTCGCTGCTACCAGCTACAGTACTGCAAAACGTTGCGGTGCCGCGTGGCCGGTAGTCCGGTGAGACGGAGACCGGTGCGGTGCCGCACCGCGTCGTGTGGCATGGCCGTAAAGCGTAAAGCTAAAAGGGACACAATTTTGGAACATAATCAAAATCCAGTAATCCAGTTGGCTCAGTATAAACAGCTCCACTCCACTCCCTCATTAATCACTGAACTTCGTCCATTCGCCAGACTCCACCTGACTTGAATATTTTCTTTTAAGTTTAAGCTTTGTTCGAAACTTCTGATGGACTCGAAGTTTTAAGTATGTTGAATAGTAATATATCTCCGCCTTATTATATCGTGCGCTTCCTTTTAAAATATGGACGCAAACTTTTATGTAGTTTCATTTTGCATAATTATATTGTTGGCGCTTTTAGCTGCTGGTATTATTTCATTATGGTCGAGTCACACAGAAACGAGAAACGAACGATAGCGATGTCAATTTGAAATATGAAGCGATAGAACACTATTTGTCGTATCATTTTTATATTATTGCTTTTGTCTGTCTGTCGTTAATTTCAATAATGATAAGAGAAGATGCATATCCTCTAATTTCGTTACATACTGAAATTAACTTACATTGTACTATCATCCCACAAAAAAAAAAACCTTTGAGTTGCATTGCATGCAGTTATGTTCTTTAGATCATTTACACAGGACTACATTAATAATTCAACGACAAACATATTTGTAGGTTACTACACAAATGCTTACAGCGACCGTATGTTCCATCTTACCTCACACTGATATTTAAATAGAAAATAATATTGCGGCAGCATGCTTTTGGTGCCGCCATATTTTCTACCAAACAGCGCGCAAAGAGAAGTAGGAAAACCCTGCTCTAAATTTTCTAATATTTTCACAAAACCTATTATAATCCTCATCGACGTCACCACGCGTCAATCCCCTTTTAATAAAACGCTCGACTTTATGAAGAAGTGGCCGAAGATTTGGAAGTCTCATGCCATTAGACAGGCGCCATTACAACTGGAATTAGTTCCACCTTATTGCCGTCTTGAGAATTTTTATCACGGCTAAAGCAATCAGAGTGCCAATAATTTCCCTCATAATGACTTAGAGCTCGTAAAATTTGAGCATTGCGCCAAAATGGTGGTACATTAAAATTCCCTCCCCATCGTTAGTCGCGGATACATGCCGTTATCGAAGGACGATGAGATTAAAAAAGTTGAGAGATAAAAATGCAGTTGGGAGCAAGAAATATTACTATTTTATGTATTTAGTAAGATATTGTACCATCGAATAGGCAGATGACGGACCTGCGTCATTTGGTCGGGTTATGTCAATTCAATAGTTGTGGATGGGTGGGTTTGACGTAACGAAACCAAATTAAGTAGGCTAGAAAAATTTTACGTGATATTTTGACTCTCAGGCCTTGGCCACAAATGCCCAGAGCTTATTGTGGTCTTTAATCGACCTTCGTGTTATGTATTTGATTGATAAATTTTTGACACTTCATCTTCGACACCTTGATGAGTAGTAGTCATCCACCATGCGCTTGAGCATTAAGCCCCCATTTGCTCGTTTACCCCATAATATCTAGACAATGTGCTAGACAATCGTTATTTTTATACATCCCCCGAAATTTACAAAGAATAAAAACGACCAATGAAGATGCAAAATAATATCGCTTCTATTATTATTTGTCGATAATGTTCGACAGTCTTTTTCTGTTGATATTCTTGCCGTTTGTACTATCAAAGACTTGTCACTTACGTGATTTGGTCGCATATCATCTCCTCCATCCGCCCATGCCTCAATTCCTCTGACGATACACCACTAACTTTTACATTTTAATACAAAACAAGGACACTCTAATGTTATCTCCTACCCCGCGAGAATGAGTTTTTTTCCCGCGACCCCCGCAGCCCCCGCGACCCCCGCGGCAAGGGTTGCTCCCTCACCCATCGATTGCTGTCAATTAGGACGATATTTTATTGGATTTAGATAAAACTTTTGTAACAAGCTCTATTCTTGCAAATGTTTACCCCGTTAGATATATTGTATTGTTTGAAATCTGGTAGTAAATAATGATAATTATTAATTTAGGAATGGTTTACTGACTAACTTTACTTAATATTTAAATAGCACCAATCAAATATTGATAATTATCAAGTTTAATTAAATATTAGTTGATAATAATGATAATGTTTTTATTAGTTATGAAATAGACGAAATTTTAATTGATCTAAACTAGTGAGATCTAAAGAACAAGAGTACCAAACCCACCTCTAGCTTGATACCTAATACCTTTTCAAACCCATTAAAACCAAAAACTCAAACGCCAAATCAAATCGAAACAAGACATCGAAATATTAAAAATACTGCTGTATCATTCGTTCTAAATCTTCGCTGCAACTATATCTGATATATGTAAAATAATGCGGCCGATATGGAGTGGGGTGTAGGGTGGTTGTGGGAGGGGGGGGGGGGCTTATTCCAATATAATCAATAACTCACTAAGATCCCCTTTGCATCCAGCCGTGTGACAGTTCCGAGCGAGTATTATGTACAATAGCAAGCGGTTGCTTTCAAAAGTGGCCATAAAAATTTCACGATTTCATAAATTTCACGATCTATAATTCATTTAATATTGTCTATGTTTTGTCGGTACTAGCTAGGCCAGGCTATCATATCTAAGCTAATTTGTTGCTATATAAACATTGATTTTGCTTTAGAAGACATTGAAAGAGGTATCTAATAAAACTATTGCCTGGTGCGATAAGTAGGATTACGAAATATATATTTTGGATAGATTGTTGTTATGAAAATAGTTAATACACACTATTTGTGTGTATTAAATATTTTAATGATCACCATATCTGTTGCGAGCTCAGCACAGCGATATAAGCTTTTAGAATGATTGATAGAGATAGATAATAATATTGTTATCCTCCTATTTATATTTTTCTAGATATACATTACTCGCTATCACACGTAGTAGTTCACCAGCTAAAGGGCTGTATTTTTTGTTCAAACAGTGGCTGATTAGAGATGTGTTGGGACTTGGGATGTCGAACTTTACGATTGGCTAATTCCAGTCCAACTCGCGATTTCAATCGATTTGATGTGATTGTACGAAATGGCAAATATTTGTATTTATTTGTTAGATTTCTAATACTGAAAATGTTGCTATTTTATGTGTTTGTATATTTGAAATTATGAGAGATTACTAAAATAATTTTTGAATTAAAGTTTTTTCCACTTTCCCATTTCTTATACAGAAATTTTTGAAAAAAATTTGCAGGTAAGTTTTTACTATCAATTTTATGTTCATCTGATAGTCATACATTAAGATAATATTGTAAAATATGTCTATAATATGCTTTTACTCAAGCAAGCAACGGCCGTGCGTGGTTTTTTCTGATTTTTGCTAATGTTTACTAAAATCTATATCATAAGTTATACCTATCATTCCAGGCACATTCATGTAGTTTTCATCTCTTATATTCAATATTTATTTTGGACATTGAATTAATGATAATGCTATAATATGCCTCAATGTATGATTCAAAGATAGATTATGACAATGTCAAGTTAATGCTGATATAGTTTGGTTACTGCTTAATGTCCAATGTCTCCGATAGTACTTAGAGTGAAATGTATATACTTACTAACCTTACCTTTAGAGATCCAAAAATTACAGGTGACAGCTGTGTCTGCTTCCAGTGCGTCTAGCATGCGCTTACAACGAGATATCTCACTCTCGACTCTCGAGTGTAGTTATATTGTCGATATCGACATAATGTCAAAATCATTTTTTGACATTATGTCGATAGATTTTAGCGGCAGATCCACACGAGAAAATATGTATGCAGTCATGTTAGGGTCAATAGAGAATCAAAGATTTTGACTGTTACTGTTTGTTTAACTGACAAGTTTACCACACAGTTGTTGTCTGAGACTTTTCAGAATTCAGTAAATTTCATCTTATTGCTGGGATTAGGGCTAATCGCCAGCAATCAATTTTAGCTCTAAGTCATGACGTCGTCAACGTGGAACGGTGCGGTAACGTGGCACGGTACGTTGATGTGGCGTGTAAATTTACGTTAGTGTAACGTAAAAATGCACTTCTTTTTTCTTCTCTTTCTCCGTTTTTGTAGTTTTTTAATAATAATAATAAGTTGATTTCTCCCAAAAATTACATATTATGCAATTTGTGGGAGACATGGAGCCCAAACTAAGCCAAAGCCTGTATATTGGTACCCCAGGCCCCCCCTCACAAACAATGGAGTAACAAAGTAACAACTTATAATATTATAATATTCTATAGCAATTTCTTCTTACATTTAACTTAACTACGTGTGTGTGTGTGTGTGTGTGTGTGTGTTAAAAACAGAGAAAGAGAAGAAAAAAGAAGCAAAAAAGAATAGCAAAAGCAGAATACGTCTTGCGCGGTCCACATCTAGATCAGTAGTGAAGAATGTCGCAGTTTTACAAGACATGGCGTCGTACAATTTTTTACTCATTACAACTAATTTTACGTTACATTATCGTAAATTTGCACGTCACGTCAACGTGCCGTGCCACGTTACCGCACCGTTCCACGTTGACGACGTCATGACGTGGAGATGTTGACAGGCCCTTAGAGCTAAAATTGATTGCTGGCGATTAGCTCTAATCCCAGCAATAAGATGAAATTTACTGAATTCTGAAAAGTCTCAGACAACTACTGTGTGGTAAACTTATCAGTTAAACAAACAGACGTGGATATGTGGACAGGCCCTAAGACATCATAAATAAAATTAACACTTTTGTTATTTCTGGCTGATTCTATTTTGCTTAAGTATCATATACTGAAAGGTACATATATCAAAGTTTCTGAAAATTGTATCATTCGATAATCTTCGGGATTAAAGACACCTTACATTAGGCAATTTGTAATGTGTAAAACTAATCGCCGTACTCAGAGACATCTCTCGTCAGTCGTGTCGGTCTTCCGCCAGTGCGGATATTTTCACAGTGAACTCTCTACCAGGAACAAATACACACCCTAAAGTATTATCGCTTAGTATTGTTACACCTTGTATATTATTATTATTTTATTTTTTAACAACAAAACAGAAAAAAATATTTTGCTTTCTACTACTACCGCTACCTACTACTAGTTTTGTAAGTGTATCTTTCCTTAGGACGGCCACTAATATTTTATGATCGATCCATCATGAATTATAAACATACATGAACTGGTTTAATAGAAAGTAAATATATGAAAGTGCTTTAAGAATAACCTTATACCATGTTCAATATTCATTTACAGTGGATCGAAAAGATCAACCTTAAATTAGTGACCGCCCCTATAACCTTTATCCTCGCTAGGTGAACTTTCAATGGCTTTGGGGGTGAAATAAAAGTCGAGTATTCTGATAAACTAACTTTGAGTTTATTTTACCATTTACACTTGACAATGTATTCGTATTCTGTTGTCGGCTACGGCGCCGGGCGCGTAGCGCGTAGCCGCCGGCGTAGCGTGCTCGTAGCGCCTCTACGCCGCCGCCTACGCACACACGCACACGCCGCACGCACACGGCGAGGGAAATTGACCAACTCCGTAAATAAACGTAAACACAAAACACATTAAACATCATATGCGCTACTACAGTTTACATAAAATTTTCAATACAGTTTACAATAATAGGAACGGTATATTTCACTATGACGATTTTAAAAATTAATTTAATAAGACAGTATAGGAACTATGATAGACGAGTGCTACCTTTCGTGATTTAAATCATTACGTAACCGTCGACTACACACGGAGTCGCGAAAGAGCGTGTCACCGATGATCACAAAATATCTAAAACGAGTAGAACATTCATAAAAGTAAACGAACAACACGGCCGGGGCGGCTCGACGGCGGGGCCGGCTAGCCCGGCCCGGTCTCGACGCTACGTACTCGGAAACGGTACGGCGAAACTCTAGATGCGACAATATCGAATATACATAGGAACCATGATTCATTCCGCGGGCTATCGTCCCCCGCGGAGACCTCGCATCGCCGCTCCTCCGGCACCACACATCAACAAACGCCGCCGCAACCGCGACACACGCCAACTCAAATATTGTAGTAAACGCGCGCCTTCGCGTCGGAAATCCGCGCGCGCCGCCCGCAGGTCGCGCCGCCCGCGCCCCCGCTCGCGCAGAGCGGGCACGTCACGGCGGCGGCGAGCGGCGGGCCGCGCGCGCGGGCCCGTAACAACAACAAGGACCGCCGGCTACCGGGGAATTAAACATCGCAATTCACAAAAACAAACTCAATGTTGTAGTAGGTCTCGCTCGTAGATAAAATATCGTATTAAACTCCGCTAGATAAAATGTAAATATGTAAAATATTTCTATTAACGTGATCCGTGCCATCGAAAATATATAGGGGACTTCACGCACACGACAGCCGCGCGGGCGAGCGAGGCGGGCGGGGAGCGAGCCGCGCCCGCGCCGCCGCGGTCTCACTTACGCCACTACTAGTAATCGTTACAATATCAATAAAAATTTAAGAATCACACTTAGTTCCAAAATAAACTCACTTGTATGCGAGGTAGGCTGGGCGCTGGCGCGCAGCCCGAGTTTTCGAGTTCGTTCGTTTTGGAAAAGTTTGCTACGATAATAATAATATTATAATTAACGTTACCGATAAGCCTACGCGGTGTCGTCGCGTCTCCGCGGGCGGCCCCGGGGCGCGCCTTGCCCGAGCGCCCGCTAGCGCCCCGCTGGCATCCCGCTAGCGCCCCGCGAACTCGCATTGAACTCGACAGTTCCGCCATGGGGATGGTCGCTCGCGATAGTATTCCGCGGGGACGAGTCGCCGGAGCGTCGACCGCGCGAGATGACGACCGCTCTACCGTCTAATACGTACCTAATTCGCTCACGTTTAAAAAAAATCATATACGTATATATATCATAATTATCTCCGTACATTTATGACGCATCAGGAACTTCTTACGAGAACGTATCTATGCCTAAAATTAGAACGATTATATGTATGTATTACATAGCTTTAAACAATAATTAAATCGTAATTATCAATATCGATAATATTATATGCCATAAAGATAGGAACTTGCTTTCCTGGGACCCGATGGTTCAGAGTGGGGGAGCCGGCTCGGCCGCCGCGCCGGACACAATAAAACCTGTCTAACGTATGATATGAGATCGACTCGCGGCCGAGCGGGCCGTCGCCGCCGCGTCCCAGGCCGGCGGCGACACCTGCTAACCTAACTTACACGACTACAAGCTTTAAACCACTAGGGGGCCACGCGGGCCTCGACGAAGAAAAGCATTACGAGCTAATAGTGAACTGCTGCGTTGTCGGACAACGGGGGGAGCGCGCTCCCTCTATAGGAGGAGCTATACATTCCTCGGCATACTAGTGGCCGGCGCTGGCCAGCGGCAGCTCGCCGGGCTGCGGAAAGCGCTGCGGCGCGCAGAACACGTCGTCCTGCGCTGCGCGCGCCGCCAGCAGCGTGATCTGGTTGACGACGTCCTCCATCTCGTGGCTGAGCGGCTCGGCCGGCGGCGGCGGCGGCGGCGGCAGCGCGGCGGCGCGGCGGTGCGCGTCGCCGTCCGCGTGCCGCCGGAACTCGGCGCCGCTGCGGAACCGCTCGCCGGGGCAGGCGCGGCACTCGAGCGCGGGCTGTACGACGCGGATGACGCCACGCTCGTCGCGGCCGGCGTAGCACGCGCGCGCCTGGTGCGCCTGCAGCGGCACGGCAGCGGGGAAGGCGACCTTGCAGTGCTTGCACACGTAGCAGAGGTCGAGGTCGAGCAGGCGCGCGCCGGCGGGTGGCTCGGGCGCGGGCGGTGGCAGGCGCAGCGTGGACGCGCCGGGGTCCGCCGCAATGTGCCGGATCTGCTCCAGCGTGGTGGCCGGCAGCTGCAGCACGCTCGCGCCGCTGCCTGTCTCCACGATCAGGCCCTGCGGCTGCGGTTGCGGCTGCTGAGGCTGCTGTTGCGGCTGCGGTGGCATAGCGTTCGAGTTGCCTCCTGAAACAATACAAACAAATGTTAGGAAGCTGTATTGTGATAACTCATCCGTAATGTTCATGCATCTTGGTTTCATGTCCTTTAGAGATCCTAAAGGATCATAAGAATATATCATAAGCTAACGAAGCTGATCTTTAGGATCGACATACACACACGAGATTTAATACTTTCAATTATATTTCCACGTATCCGATGGGTAGATACATATTTTATAGAACAAAGGTTTCAGCGATTATCATACCGAAATACTTTAGCATAATAAACCAGTTGGAGGCCATCAATCCGGCCCCGCGGTCTCCGCGGCCCTAATTTGGAGGGCCCATTGTTTCTTAACACCAGATAAACGCTGTTTACCTTACCCCGGCGATTGTGGATTCGTGATGCGTTTCTAACGAGCGGCCGGCCAGTTAGTTCCCTGCTTTATGCGGTATATTCACGAATGCATAATATAGTACTCGACCACTTCTACGGACATCTGATATGTGCTTTATTTTGTTAATCTCAATAAAGTTAACAAGGTGAATGTTTTGTACTTGTTTGTATTTTTTAAATTCAGGAGCGTGCGATGCGTAGATACGATAACGAAACATCTGTACCTTGTGTAGTTAACGAATAACTAATGAGTATATACATAATTTTGTAGCTAACTTTAAAAGTTTCATTAGAGTTTCGCGTAGGTGTAAAACTAAAACAAACATCATTTTGTCCCAACTTCCAATTATAATAGAAAATATTGCGAAATCGAATTGCTAAATGCATGGAGTGTAGACAACAGACAATATGCAAAGTACGGAGCACAACAATTGGCTTGATTGAGCGCGTGTCTTGTAACAATGTTCTTAATGAATGCGACGTAAACCGATTGAGTAAATGCCCAGGTTATAAATAGCTAAAAGATAATTAATATAATATGACAGACGTTTTAATATAACACTGTTCAACTTGTATAGGATACTTTTTTGTAGTTTAGTGTAGGTCCGGTTATTGAATTAGTTATTGAATAAATAAACGAAGAAAACGTTACAATGCTCTAAATTGCTTTAAAATCTTCTAGTGATTATAACATCTTTATCAACTGTAAAACCCTTCAGAAAAGCCTCAGTTAAATTAAGATTAAAAAGAAATTTCATTTCCGAATACTTCCAAAAACAAATTTGAACGTATTTCCCGCGTTTTGGTTATAAACAGCGCCAACTAAACCGTAATTTAAGCGATTAAAGTAAACTATTTATCAAGCTAAAGGCCGGTTACGGAGACAGCCGCGGCTCTGACGTTAATTCGCAACCCTTCTGCCAATTAGTTTCGAAATATCCACACTATTGTGCTGGCAACACCGCCGAGCGCACGTAATACCTGATAACGCGCAAAGAAAAACAGCACTTGTGACTATCAAATTAAAGTCCAAAATGGTAGGTAATCGCAGAAACAGAATGGCTATTTCGATGAATGCTTAGGTTTAAGTCAAAGGGCTTCTTAATCCGGAGTTGTAGGTCGTTACGCGTTATTATAACGCGCAGTCGGCCACTTCTTCGCTCATTTACATCTCATTAAGGATACCATTGGCTTACTCTGTTCAAAGTTATTCTGCCCCGGAGTTTCTAGGAGACCCTTATGTCGTTGAAATAGGGGTCTTGCCAGAGGTGTAATAGTATGCAATGAAATAAGGTGCAATTGTATAGAAAGATCTAGATTGCGATCTTTAAATACTTTAAAAGTAGTGTTGCTTATTATAGCCTATGCTGCATTGTATTGGAAAGGTCCTATATAAGACTGTGAATGTAATGTTTAAAATTTATATTGGGTATGCGTTATGCACGTTTTAAAAAGGGTTTCGTCCAAAGTTGTAACTAATAGACCCAAAATTTTCTTCATGAAATGGTGTCCAATGACTTCACATTAAACCTTACTTGATGTGATAATCCAAAGAATTATTGAGTATAGAAATTATAAAGAAAATTGAAATGTAGAAAGTAGACGTGTAGGACTGTGAGTATGTTTCTCCAGCTGTAGGTGAGTAAGCTACTAGTAAGGCTTTATAGTTTATTTGTGCTGAGCTTTGTTTGCTTCATAATCACTAATCAGTCTGTGTCCACAATAAAAATATAGAGCCGAATACAAAACTTTAATTGGAAGTTAGTAAAAAATAGTCACCATGTCAAAAGAACTTTAAATCAACTGTACTAGCCTATCAATATTATAATTACCAATTTATATGTTTTCCCTGAACTTGCTGACTTAAGAATTCAATTCCCATTGGCTTCCCATTAAAAAACTATCAATCCCATCCTAACTTTCAAAGCCTCTAAGACATGGCCCTTACATCCTTGACATAAAGGTCTTTTCAGAGGTAGAATAACCCTGAATTCTCAGTACTGTCAGATATTAGCGACATCAATTATCCGTACTGGGAGTCTGTGAGATGGAGCGATAGCTCTGATCGATGGTAATTAAACTGGACCACGACTGACCAATGGGATTTTGGTTTAGAGCAGTGATTCCCAAAGTGGTCCTGGTGGATCGTCAGGGGTCCACGCGAGACAAGACAGGGGTTTATGTTGGCCCTGACAAAAAATTTAGGCGGGGGGGTCCATGTAAATTAATTTTGTTAGCATTGAATAACTTTTGTATAATGTGTAGGATTAATTTATCTTATTAGAAAGCATAGGCCAAGGATGGCGAATGCGAAAAGCGATGGCCCTGCCTTATCAACGTGCCACTTTTCTGTATAATCTGTAGTAGTCATAGACATTTTATGTCGTGTGCCATTGGTTCGCCAGTCCTGGTATGGGCGGATGGCGGATAATTTGTTGAAAAGCACAGCGACTGTTACTTAAAATACTAGCAAGTTTCATGGATTAGTAGTGGGGGGGGGGGGGGGGGGGCACGAAACAAAGGAGTTTGGGAACCTATGGTTTAGAGGATTACATGTTTATGCTAGTGCTTGAGAAAAGGATGAGTAATGATTTTTACTTGACTTCAGCAAAGACAATAAGAGATTACTTTATTCGAAATCATAAAAGGAGGGTGGAATATATCTTTTGAGTAGAAATAATTATTTGTTTCAATGGTACATATCATACCTAAGCTACTAACTTGACTGATGAATAAGCTGCCAAAAGATAATACTAATTACGTGTATTTTTTAAGCAACAACAACAGCCTCTTACTTTAGTAAATAAATCTAGGTTTATCTGTAGAATTCACGTCGAGTTGACTTGCAGTTGACTGGGGACAGTGATGAGACTGGCAATTAGACTTGACTAGTATCCAGAGAAACCTAGATTGTATGCAAATGGTCCTAAGATTGGGTGCTTATCAAGAGTAAATAGGAATCAAGAGCTAGGCATTTCCTGATGCCTAGCTCTAAACGTGGCTGGGTAATGATTTACATCTACTCATAAAAATTTCAGAACGTTTTAACGCAGATAGTGTATACATTTTTAATATTAAATACTTGTTAAAAATCTATAGACTATTGGATTTAAGAATAAATCAAATAAAATAAATATGTTTAAAGCAACATTTTGGCAAATTCTAGCAGTCCCACACTAATTCAATTAATTCTTATTTCCTCGTGAAACATCTATAATCTGAATATTTTTTATTTACTTTTATTTTTAAATTAATAATTTTTACATAAGCCACATTATCTGTCAAACTCTTCATTAAAGTGATCGTTAATCAATAATCATTCAATTAAATATCTCTGAGTACGGCGGTTAAAGTAATATTATTTAAATGCTACATTATCGTATCCGTCGTCCTACTTTTTTTTATGAAAGAAGGGGGAAAACGAGCAAACGGGTCACCTGATGGAAAGCAACTTCCGTCGCCCATGGACACTCGCAGCATCAGAAGAGCTGCAGGTGCGTTCCCGGCCTTTTAAGAGGGAATAGGGTAATAGGGGAGGGTAGGGAAGGGAATTGGGCCTCCGGTAAACTCACTCACTCGGCGAAACACAGCGCAAGCGCTGTGTCGAGCCGGCCCATTCGTACCGAAGCATGGCTCTCCCACGTATAAAACCACCTACTGGACGATATGTTTAAACTATAAAGTTTAAAGTATCAGTTCGTTTATCCAAGCCTTGCCAGTGATGCCAGTGATGACATAATGACTTACAATGCCCAGGTGTTGATTTACACAGCTGTAAATTAGCGGCGAACGTGTCAGAGAAACCCTACATGTTGGCTGGTGTTAGGGGGAGGCGTAGGGCAAGGGGGGAGTTACAGCTCCGTGTTAATGTCAGAATCCGCTTTGCACTTCCCGCTAATGCAATTAACTTACTCTATTTTCAGTGTTCTATTGATTTTTTAATCGCGGATCAGCTATTAGTGCTTGACGTGTTGTGTTTATTAGGGACCAGTTTTTACTAGTTTCAACTAGGCTAGCTAGCTAGGCAGATGGCGGACCTACGTACATTGGTCGCGTTTTGTCAAAACCAGTTAACAGAATAGGAATCACATTGAATTGACATAATTCGACAATTAATGACATTGGTCTGTCAACTGCCGATGAATCAATTGCTTCGATGGTACCTGCACCCCACCCCAGATGATACTCCCAGGTACCTCATGCTTCTCGTTGAGACTAGAATATTTGGAGTGCAATGTTTTAATGAATTTTACGTTTGTTGCTTATCTATTCCGTCTTTATATTATTGTCATTCCTCTGCCACTCTGTAGGCGAATATAAGCTTTAAGAACTAATATATTTTACTGGATAAATAAATTTTCATACATTTAATTATTTCATAATAATATTATTAACCATTTATCTCAATAATGTTATTCTGTGGTATGTATGTGCCTCTTCGGCAGTCTTCGGTATAAATGTTTAATACGGAGGTGATAAAATCCTTAAGTGCTTTCTTAAGAAAGTTTAAAAACGACACGAAAAAGCAATTATTTTTCTACGATTACAGAAAACGGGAAAAATAATGCCGGAAATAATGCGACCATTAAACAATAATTTGATCGAATTTTATATCCATCTCCCCGCGGAAATCTCACCGCACTCAAATATTTAATTACTTCGGCTCTCGATCACTCAAACCGGGAGTGCTATCATAAAACGCGCTAATGCTCCATAATTAAAATATTCTCAACGAGCCGTGGCGTAATGGCACCTCCGGCGTCGGCCTCCTTCGGAGAAAAAACGCATAAAAAATTACATTCACCCCCGAGCTCACCCCTTGTGAAGGAAAATCGATTAAAAAGAGGAGCCGCGGGGCGCGGGGGGTTTAATATGTACGAAAAAATGCAGAGGGGAGAAAGGACCGCCTCGAGTTCAATTTTTATAATTACGTTCATACGTGAGCGGCCCCAGCCTCCCCCTTATTTAAAATAGTTTTCTCCAACGTTTTCCTTTTTAATTTTGCTAAGGACGATGCACCCCAAATTTTCTTGAGGAATACACTCAATTCTGCGCTAACTTTATCTTTTACGACTACGAAAGGAAAATTGGGGATGCTCATGGCAAATTAGCACGCAACACTTAAGTCTTAACGTAATTTATATTGCTACAATTTTATCGGCTTGGTCTTTCGACGGAAATAGATTTTAAATTCATTTATTTCTGTACAATTGATTTTTCTCCTTTGAAGTGGCTTTTAAAACTGTCGCCTAGCAACAGAATTATTAAACAACTCGATATTGTTCCATGAACATAATGCGAGTACTTTCGTGCGATAGAAATGAGTTAAATCTCCTCGCATATTCGGCAATCAAGGAAGGAAGGAGGCAATAAGAACGGGATAACCGACTCGAGGACGTTATCTCTGGAGACGTTTGCAAATGAGCGTCACGCACACTTGCACACACACACACCCACGCGCCACACACACGCACGCACACGTACGCTAATCTCCCGTGCGTACGTTACGTACACGCTCGCGTACATTTTATAAATAGATATCGTTTTTTTATCCGGGTAAGAATGAGGGGGTCGCCACCCGAAGGAGGCCCCCGCGGGGGACGTGTTGGATTTCAGATCGCTCCGAACTGCAAAAATGAGGGATGAAAGAAATATAGCTTAAAACGCAGATATTTCCCGGCGTCTCGGGCGGGGGAGAAGATGGGGTGTGTGTGGAACAAAGTAGAGTGGCAATATCGAACGAAAATGAAACGGTAAACGAACCGTGCGCGGCCGTTCTAATGCGAATTTATAATTTGGACATCGCTCTTTGAACTCTGCGAGGGTGGGCCGGTATACGGGGAGCGGAATTGACCCGTGTGTTTGCATTACGGGATTAGTGCTTACTGCTGAGTTCGGCGCGTGTGTGTATCCTCATTGCAGGTTAACGGGAATGTCCGCCGACCTAATTGTCGGCGCGACGGCCGCTAATCGGGATACGCCGCGCGCGATAATTGCGGCAGATTCCCTCCGAGATGACGCACTACTCATCTCGTAGACACGAAAACTCCGCGAGACGAACGAAAAGAAACAAAAATTTACAAAATTTCTTTGTCATTACCATGCTAAGTGAGTGAGCTATAAAGAATAAGTTAGTCCACGTAGAAGCGCAACGATTTTAGCGAAAGATAGAGACTTTACGGCGGCCGATGTCACCTCTACGCGTCTTAATAACCGCTAGCTCTACGGTTTATTACCGGCGCAATTGCCGCTCAGCTAATTCACTAATGAGCTACGTAGGTGTAGCGCGGGCGAGCTAAACGTCGCAGATTACGAGTAATCAGACGAAAACTTTACATAGCACTCGGGGATTCGGAAGTCAATGAATTTACGGCGGCTACGTGATCTTCGGGACGGCAGTAACGGCGCCGTTAGGCGGGAAAGTGAAAATTGCGGACGTGAACTGGAAGAAAAAAATATTAAAAATTAATCAGGCCGGCGCCGGGTCGGGAGGGCACATGTGTCGGCAAAAAAGTGCCTCCCTCGCACGTGCGACGGCCGTGTTCGAACTTCTCGACAAACAGAGGATTTGTCACAATTACGGCGGGTCCGCCCTTGATTAAAACCTAAATCACGTGACGTGTTTACGGGCAGGCCGGAGGTGTATTCAATTTGCCGAGGTGTCCGCTTGGGGTGCCGGACACGTATCGGCGCATCGCACCTGAATTCGATCATCGCCGATCAGATCGGAGGCGGAACTGCGACGACTTTTTTAATTATTTCGATCCGGACTTCTTTTCGTTGCGGAAATCTGAGCGCCCCGCTCCGATGCCGTTAAACCGAGGAGATTAACATTTGAATTAATCGGAAGATTAAACATAATGAAAGAAAATCTCATTACGGCGGTATAATGGCGGCGAGAAATATCTCCGGAGAAAAAAACGTGGCGCGAAAGAAAAGGCGGAGAAAATTTAAAAGGCTCGGGCGAAATTAAAAAATGTTAAAAAAATGTAATCGACGCGCAAGGGTGGAAAGTTCTCAATTAAAGAGCGGCTACGGGAAGTCTTGTTGTAATTAGATTTTTCTCATTTCCTTGAATCAGCCCCGCCGCCAGACTGACACTCGCCTGTTTCATTTGTAATGGAAACTTCAGTTTTTGCTTTCCTTGTCATTTTCCGTTAATACATGATTCTGCCTTTTCCGTTTCACAGATTCTGCAATTAATACTTATCGAACTTTTGAACTTCATTAAATGTCTATTGTTGTATAATCAGTTTTTAAATTCTGAATTTAGAAAAATTAGATTACCTCACAATCAATTAGAAAATAGCTATTTTCCACTAATCTTGCTTCTAAAACACAAGTCATTTTAGCACAAACACATATTAAATAAATGTAAGAATGTAGGCTTATTAAGATAACATTTTAAACATTCGCGTTGCATTATAATTAAACTTTTAGTTTGTAGTAGCATTACTACTTAAATAAGTCGCGTTAAGTCCCGATTAAAAAGTTTAAATGTAGGCTTATTGATTCTAAGATAAGTAACATCAAACTTTGCAGTTTAAGCAGGTAAAAAATAAAACGGAAAGCAATGAAAAAATCCCCAAGTTGAACAAAGAGCGACAGCAAACTTTTAGTAGAGTTAAATGACAAAACACCTCGGCCCGCAAAAGGCCCTTTTAAACTTCAAATTAATTCCGTCGGAGCGTCGGCGCGTAATTAAACATCTCTGTAATTACGGGCGCTCTAAGTTGTCGGAAGTTGTCGGCGATTGTCGGCAATTATCGGGGATTGTCGGCGAAGTGGCCGGTCAGTGGCCAATTACCGCCGCCTCCGACGATTAAGCAATTAAAACTCGGTCTCATTTCAGATTTTCCCGTAATTTTCCCGTAATTCTCCGTAAATTCCGGACGCCCGGGGTGGCTTTGTTTACGCTGGCTTTCATCTCGGATTTCTGATGTTGGTTTTTGACGGATTTGAGGGTTTCTTTTGAAATTTAGCGACTTTTAACTTTCGTGGTAATTACTGAAATGTTGCACGACTTTTTTATGTCTTTTATTTTTATTGCTGAATATCGTTATTGTGTTGTGGTGATTTAGTAATATTTTAAAGTACCTATACAAACAGTATTATGTTGAGTATATTGTTAAGTACGTTCTCATAACATATTTTATTAACTATTTTAAATATGGACAGATATTATAAACAATAGCAAGAAGATTATTGTCTTTACCTTAACTGCAAAACTGGATTGCTTAATTTTTAAGAACAACAGTTATATTCAGCGTCTTATAAGTGAGTTCATTAAATGAACCCCTAAAATAGCAGCTGCTTGAAATTCATCTCCACCCTTTTTCTTCACAAAAAATGAACTGATAAAAATATTTTCTTAACAGAGATCTTAATCCGGAAAAGGGGAAGCAAACATTTTAATGATTGATATTGTTTGAACAACACGATGACCTTAACCCTTCCTCCCTATAATTAAACACCAAACCTCAACGCTTAATGACAGAGAAGGGTTAAGTCATTAATTAAGCTGAAATCTTACAAACAAGATATCATCCCTCGACCCTCCGTCGAGTCGGCGCGGCGCGCGGCGTCGGCGCTAATTCAATAAAGAGTTGTAAACAGCCAGAGAAAGGGTTAATTTGCATGTCGGTGCAGGGTTAACCCGCTCGCGGTTAGGGCTTAACAATTAGCGGGGAGGGTCGCGGAGGCCCGGGCCGTTGAGGCAGGTTAGTGCTCGTAATTAAGGCATTAGGGCGCTTACAGGTTATTACTCGAATTGTTTTCCTCATGGGGGAATTTCCGCTGAGGTTTAAAAGGAAAACTGTGGGAAAATACTACAGGTTAAATGTTCGGTAAACTATAATTAGATAAGTTTAACAAAAATAACAAAAGTAAAATACCGCGAAGACAAATGAAGAAATGTTCGGGACACGCGCGAGGCGGGCGGGGGCGGGCCCATGCATTTTTAATTTACTAATTTGACATTTGAAACGGGTGAAATTATAGGCCAGCTAATAAATTAATTTTTAAAGGCTCCTGGCGAGTAAAAAATTTTATGAGTTTGAGCGTTTTGGGCGTAGATGGGCGAGACTCGAATATTGGGTTGTTTTATTTAAAGCTGTATCAAATACGTGAAAAAGCATAGTACCTACAAAAGTTTATGGAATAAAAATAATAACGGTATTTCATCGACATTCTTTTCAATCGGTGGATTCAACAATCAAAGAGTTATTACAAATATCGACGAAGAAATTGTGACATGTAGTCAGTTTTGAGAATAAGTGCAGTTTATCCACCTTTACAACGACTATCAATTATGGTGAGTTGCGAATTACGATAGTATTTTCTTAGGTTTTCACAAACTAGATAGTTTGTGAACTCTATGTGGACTGTCTACACGTGACTACGGCCGATAAAGAGCCCGAAAATCCTGTATTGACTACAAACTAATAGTAGAGCTCTTAAAAAACTTAGTACTTCCATACTAATATTACAAATGCGAAAGTGTGTTTGTCTGTTGCTTCGTCACGCCCAAACGGCTGAACCGATTTTGCTGAAATTTGGTATAATAATAATAATAGCTCCCACACCGGTTTCGGTGACGGTGGCCGGTTTCATTTAAACCAGGCCAGCTACGCAGGATAATTTTATAGTGCCCAAGTGTGTGTGCAGTACACATGAGCACTCTCTATTCCTTTACTCTCATAACCCAGTGGGACGAAAGACCGACACGACCGGCGAGAGATCAGGCACGGGACTGACTTTTTACATGCCCATCCGACGCATGGATCATCTTACTTGTCAGACAATCAGGTGATCAGCCTGCACTGTCCTAACCAAACTTGGAAATAACATGTTCCCACGCGGCTATCGAACCCACGACCTCCGAGTCAAGAGCCGCGCTCTATACCACTAGACCACGGAGGCGTTCAAATTTGGTATGGAGCTAGTTTGAGTCCCGGGAAAGGACATAACTTTTTACCCTAGAAAAAATGTACGGTTCCCGCGCCATAAACAAATGTTGGGTGCAATAGAGTTGCGGGCGTCATCTAGTGTAATATAATATTTAATTTAGTCGTGTGTATAAACAAAATGTTATTATTATAATAACAATAGCACAATTTTCTCGCGCATGTCGCGGGCTGGGCTCGGCCGACCGATGCAATTTGATTGATTGCATTGCTTAGTGTAGTGTAACCAATCTTATTGAAAACTGCCATTGTAAGGTATCGGAAAGGCCGCGGCGATTCAATGGTTTAAATTGAAAAAAACGGGGGACAACCCTACACGCGATGCGGCTGACATTTTATATTTTGGGGTTTAAATCGATAAGTTTGGAAAATGTCGATAATTTTTGCGCAGTTATTAATAGTGCGCGTAGAAACTGGCTAAGAAGAGACCGTACTATGGAACGTGATAATGTTGATGTAGGGTTCACTATGAACAACAATAGAGTCATGAATAGTTCTGTACAAAACGAAATAACTAGTTTCTAGTATCAACGACATTTCAATTTTTTTACACTATCTAAGACATTAGTACATTAAAAGCATGATAAATACATATTATACAAAAAAATTATAATACTGTAGCGTAATGCTGAGTCAGTTAAAATCAAACATTTAAGTAGAGTTTTTAATGTGAAAAACATTTTTTCAAAGATAAATAAAGTGCGACATTTAACCTTTGATAAAATGGCCTTTATGGCTCTGACATAAAAGTTAATTTCACAACTCAACAAAAACTTAAAATGGATTGTAGGTACACGTTTGCGACAGTTATTTTTAACAACACTTAAAACAACATTGCAAGTGACAGGAGCACACGTCAGATTCAACGTTCGATTTTCGAATTCTATTGACGCGGTTTGAGGGGCTCGATTTTTAAATCGACAAATATTGACATGGCAGGGCGCGGTGCCAATAACACCAGTTTTAACTATGGTATGAAAATAATGGTTGTATGGTATAAATTGTACCTCAAGGACAACGAATATATAAAAACGTATAAGAGTGTCTCATGTTATACGTGTTGAAATGACTGCAAGTATTTCTAAGAAAAAAAAATTGCAAGGGGTATCAGGAGAGATAAAAATCGCCTACTTAGTGCCGCACTCACAGACGAACATTACTTACAGAACTCTAAATAAATAAAGATTTTGACATGAGGCCCATACATTATCTCTTAAACTCTTTATTAAATTGATGTTTAATAGTGGTCACCCTACACTACCAGATAAATCACACCAATTCTCGATATAAGTTTTAAGAAGTGAGTTATATGATTCATATAGCCGCCTTACTTCCTTAAATAGATACTTGCGTCGCGGCCAAACTGGAGCAAGGAACTTTAGAGCTATGATTATTTTATATAGTTCTTAGTATTTCAGGAGAATTAAGAAATAAGCACACACACCACAGCCTCTTGGATAAACAGACGAAGATTATTTGTATTTATTAATGTAAAGTCTTACTGCCGCAGTCAGACACGAATATGAATTAATAAAATGTAATTGAACGAGGATTTTGACAAATAATGTAAAGTTGTTTATTTTAAATTATTAATTTAATTTCAATTTTAGTACAATTCATTAAATTCGTCTCTGAGTGCGGCAGTTAGTACTTCAGGAGAATGAAGAAATGAGCAGACAGTGTGAGAGCTATAGCCACTTAGACAAACAGACAAGATTTCTTGTAAGTATAATTTATTAATTTATAGTCCTTAATTATCTTATTGAAGAAGTCTCTGACAAGCACTCAGAGACGAAAATTAATTACTGTAATTTAATGAAGAATTTGATAGTGTTGTATATGGGGTTTTTGTCAAATAATAATTAATTTATTTTCAATTAAGTAGTAAATATTCGTCTCTGCGTGCGGCAGTTACAACTTAAAAGTTTCTTGAGTACTTTCCTATGGTCAGCTTTATATCTGTCTGTAAAATTTATTAAAATCCAGTTAGTACGTAGCCTTATTTATTATTTCCTCCGTTTATAATATTATGCTGATCTCTAATTTTTGTAGTTTTATAACATATTCATATTTTATTTCAAAGTATAAGACTCTACATCTATCTCTATACTAAACAAGATAAAACGTGCTCAAATTGACGCCTCCAGCGTTCATCTTTTGGGGTGTATTAAAAATGGCTTAAGCTTTGTTGTGCGGTTTTCGGGGAGGTTGGAGGAAAAACAATAATTATAATACAATATTGGCGAACCACCCTGCCTCCCCGATATTTTATCTAATCAAAAAGTTTCACGGGAAAAATTATACCAACCTTTATGAGTCAAGTTTCTTAAGAGGGGGAATCGGGTTTTTTAATAAGTCACAGGACGCCTATTGTGTTGACTGTAGCTTTTTAATTCTTTTCTCTTTTCAGTCTATCTTCCCTTTATTATAAATTGAAATTTAAGGTTTATAAACCTTGAAGAAGGAAGCCTTGAAGCTCTGTAGAACACTCTCAGAGACGAATATTAATTACTTAACTGTAATGAATGATGTGCTTGACAGATAATATATGGGGGCTTAAAATGTCAAATCTTCATTTAATTACAGTTAAGGGGGCGACTAACCCAAAAAATCAAACATCGTCCTTCTCTCTTTATACTCACGATCGTCTTTCATATGCCAGGTAAAAAAGTACGATGTGGAATCATCGCCAAGTCAGTTTTTTCTTAATAACTCGATAAATATACAACATTTAAAAAATCCGCCAGGTCAGTTTCTCAATGATAGAATTTTATACAATGTGTTAAAATAGTATATGTTAACTAAGTTTAGAAAATGAGACAATTCAGGGCTTATTTTCAAGTATAAAAATGAATTATAAAATCGACAGTTTTGGGTTAGTCGCCCCCTTAGTAATAAATATTCGTCTCTGAGTGCGGCAGTTGGAGACACAGTAAACGTAAGTTTAATGTTTATAGAAAATACTTATAAAATATTGCCGTTTGTGGGCTCACAGTCCACAGACTGACAGGAGGGCCACGGAAGATCAGGCGCCACGGCTTGAGTGGCTTTTTCTTCCCCCCCCCACGCTACGATAAACTGATAAAACAATCCTATCAGGTTTATAGATATAGTCTGTACATATACGACCTTATAGTAATATTATGGCTTCCTAAACATTTACTACAGCTTGTTTGAGTATTTTGAAAAGGTAATCTTTCTTCGCTTGGTCCTTCAATTAAGTAAAGTTTTTATGAGATTTAATTAATAAATAATATTAAAAAACATATTCTTATATTCATATTGTATAAATTACCAAAAGTATATAAAATAATAAAACTTTATAATGAGATTAGTTTGAATGAAATATTCATTTAAATTTTCACTTGCTGCGATCAAAGACGCCTGTGGAGACGAAAAAATCTATAATTACGAAGGCGAAGGAAAATTGTTGATAAAATGAGGGTGCGGAGTGGAGGCCCCGGTGTGCCCCAGTGTGCCCCAAGTGTGCCCCAAGTGTGCCCCGGTGCCCCGCGCCCGGGTAAATACTACACTCGCGTCTGTTTATAAAAAATAAAAAGACTTATCGATAGCTATAAGATGTTTAGCGATGGTCCACAAAATTATCGATGCATGAATTTCATGTGAGAATATAGTTAATTAAAATTTGTAAATATGGTTTTTCTAATGGAAATATTATTATAATTGGTTAATTTGTTAATAGACATATTGACCGTGAAGGATCACATAACCATAATAAAAATATTATGTCAAGATGAATATTACATTAATTAATGAAAAAACTATTATTTAATTTTGATTTTATAGGTAATTTTGAGATACTCAGGCAATGATATTACATATATGAAAACATTTTATGTCTGGACTCGAGGCTTACTATTAAAATAATAATATGCAGGAAGAAGTAGTGTTATGTACATACTATCATATTATGAAAAAGTCACACGTGAGACGGACTATGAATTCCTAATAAAATTGCGCAAACACGATTGATAACATGTACCGGGTATAGAAAATTTATGGAAAAATTTTACATAAGATACTCGAAATTTAAAGTCTCGTTTTTATTAAAATACATGACGGAATTTTCCATAAACAAGGTAAATCAAAACATCACGCGTCAATGTAAAAAGGTTTCGAGAAAAACTTTTATAAATACGATGACTACTTGCATTGGGTCAAGGTTCCGTGCATCTTGATCGACAACGGGACCCGTAGGACTTACGTTATTATCCGCATGCGTCAGAAGAGTGATGTTTTTCAAGTGTATGTTTTTTCGATTTTTTTCGTTTTCTCGATTGAAATAAATAGATCGATACTTTATCGACATTTCTTCTAATGTCAATGGCACATCCCTAATAAAGGGGCCTTATCTTTTACGTCAAAAATTCAAAGCACAACTCTACAGTAAGCTTATCGATCGCGTTATAATTTCCTAAAGTAATGAAATTTCATTAAATAGACGTTAAAAAGGGGCTGTATTTTTTGTGTAGTTATGGCGTGTACATAATATAATCAATAATAAAGTTTAATTAGCACGTTCTAGAACTAGTTCTTTGGACTGGATTTAGGAACTTAAATAGCTTGTCGGACAAAAGCAAGAATGGTATCTTTTGACTATTCCTAGGACCTGATTACCAAAGACTTCTATTTAAACTGATGCTGATTACACCTACCGACTAGAGCAGCGAGACAGTACCCTCAGCACTCAGTAATACTCAGTATGTTTAGTATGCTCTCGGCCTATCGAATTGTCTGTTCGCACTGTCACGCCACTTTTTTTTAAATATAATAAGGGGGCAAACGAGCTAACGGATCACCTGATGAAAAGCAACTACCGTCGCCCATTGAAACACTCGCAACATCAGAGAGCTTCAGGCTTCAGATACGTTGCCGGCCTTTTTAGAGGGAATACACTCTCTTGAAGGTTTGCTCTACTCGGTAGGTGTAATCAGGTCCATAGGATTTTTGGTATGACTAATCTTGATATTCGCAGTATCTACCACATTCTACGTCGAAATTGAGCCGCTGTTTCATTATGAATCGCAGCGCCAAGGCCATGTTATGTAGTCCCGAAAATGAATTCGGCGTTCCCGAACAATTCGCCGATGCCTGAATGACATTTGCAATTTAAACGAGATTCATTTTGTTTTCGTCGAAGTACTCGGTCATTTCAGGGTTCGCTGTGTAGTGTTTGGTGTAGTGCAGCTTCGATGTTCGAAATGTAGGTAGAGTTATAAAAAAATAATTCCAAATTCAAAAATCTTCATAGACAATAATATTATGATGTTATTTTTTACAAGCAACATTGTTTTGCCATGACATATTTTTTCGTATACTTAGCCACAAAAAACAAGTAGACCCGGAAAAAACAAGTGCTTTTCCTATTTGCTAGAAGGTACTATAAAATGCACACATTAAATTAAAGTACAGTCCACGACTAGGGAGGATTCAGGAATTGAAATAATCCAATGAAGGTTTAATCAGGGCCCGCCAAGACATCAGCAATATCTTTATTGAGTTAGGGTCGAAAATTACGAGACGGTAAAATCAGATCCAAACGAGAGATCCTTAAATGGAAATTAAGTTATTATTATGAAGATCTTTAGAATAGGTATTCCTATATTATTTGAAAAAAAAAGCAGAAAAACTGGTACGGGTTAAGAATATTTAAATGGTAATACGAGTATGAGTGCAGAAGAAATTACTTTATAATAAAAGACACGTCAAAGTTATTTGACGTATCAACTACTGAAATATCAACCCCTAATTCAAAGGAGTTTTCGCCTACTCATTGATTATTATGAAGAATGATTTCCATGTCAAACCGGTTGTAAACCGGGCAGAACCTCTGTGGCTCAATTGGTAGAGTGTGTGGCAGCTCAAGCCGGCGGTCGGAACAAAAAGTTTTCAATGTTCCCGGGTCTGGATGTGTATTAAATATATGTATGATATAATAAAATCTTAAATATATGTATAATATAAAAGTATTAAATATATTTCCGTTGTCTGGTACCTGTAACACAAGTCCTTCAGGTACTTAGCACGGGGCCAGACTGACGTGGTGTGATTTGTGAAGCGTCCATAGATATTATTATTATTATAAAACTGGATTAAACTAAAATTATCTTTCCGATTTATTCACTAATAGATGAGACAGAAACACAACATGGAAATCAAATATTGTAATCCTGTTTAAATACTCAAATGATGAATTTCATACATTCCTACAAAAGCTAAATTGCTCTTTACGGTGCTCGTAATAAGGTCGGATGTTCGTTACCTGATATGAATATATAATAACACATTGTTTCATTTACAGCGATACATAAAGTGTTTTATCAGTGGGAGCCCACATATTGCGAGGGGTTGGGATTTTTTTCCTCTAATGCGGTTAATTTCCTTTTTCCTCTTTATTTATAGTAATCCCTTTATAAGGTGATTACGGAAATGTGTTTTCTGGACGTAAAAGAGCGCAGCGGGGGCTGTAAGTATTTTGTCTGTGAGTTATGAGTATGGTAAAAAATTAACTACTTAAAGTAACAGAGACTTAAGTGACAGATTAATTTAGTATATTTATAAGTACCGTAAAGTATAATATTTAGCAATTTATTGTACAACGATTGCGTATTTAGTTAACCCTTTTGCTGCTTAGGTTAGGTCAAAAATGTCCACGCGTAGAGATTTTTAAAATGAAGCTATGAAAACAATAAGTTGCGATACCACGGCATAAGCATGTTTTGGTCCAACATATTTACAGCAAAAATAATTATCATATTTTCGCAAAAACCATTCGATATTTTACACGTTCCATTAGCCCTGAATAATTACGCCAGCAGAAAAAATCTAAAGCGTAAGCATACATAAAAATATGGGGTAGGGCTACCCCAGGCGGGAGATGCGAGGGGATAAAAAAGAAAATGAGGAGTTATGTTTTCGGTAATAAAGGTCCGACGAGAGAAATCGTTTAAGACGCCGCCAAATGAGATGGAACGAATATATTTGATTATTTTTATGGCGCGGAATAGCGATACGGTCTTAGCCTTAATGTTTATTTGTTTTACTTCAATTTAATAAAGTTTACGGTGACCGGTTATGACGTATTTTAAATTGGTTTAAGGAGCTGGGGATAAACAGTATAGTAGACAATCTGCTGTTGGCACACTTCCAGCTATTAGCAATTATTTAGTTTCTAAATTAAAAACAAAAGATTAGAAGGGGAGTTTATTTTGAGAGTGTTCGTTGTAATCAAGAGTTATAAAGACTATTAATCTGTCTTTGCAAAATTTTACATGAAATTAGATATTAGTTACAAATTGTTTGTTTAAATTAAAATAATCTTACTGTATCATATGACAGACATCACAAAAGAAAATGAAATAATGTTTATCTATCACGCTTAAGCCATAAGAAGGTAGAATTTTAAGTGCGGAAAACAGTGCTTTTTACGTTAATCCAAGAATTTAATGATGGTCATAAAATTAGAAGAACGATGAAACAATAAAAAGTATTTTGCGTGTACACACACATAGAACTCGTCCCAAATAGAGCACGCACACACGCGCGTCGTCCCTGAGACCCTCGTGTCACATAATAAGGGGGTACGGTGATATAATGCAGTTTTTTATTGCCAACTCGTACCCACAAGTAAAAAAATATATGTGCGTACATTTTAACTATTAGCGTTTTTTTGTATGGGGTAAGAAGGGTTCGGACGGCGGACGGAGGGTTAGATTACTAGATAAATTAAAAATACTCGTCTATACAACTTTTGGCTGCTGGAGATTAAAGGAAAATGGAATAGTAGAAATGGTTGTTTATTTCTTCTTTTAGATTTGAATGAATTTCTAAAACATACAGTAACATCCATGTTTTTTACAGTTTCTAATTTGTATTCTTGAACTATGTAGCCTGTTGGTATATAAACAAGGTGATCACACATAATATTACTAATCTCTGTTACTATCCTCTAGTTACAAGAACTCGAAACATCTGCTCTTATAAGAATGATCCTGAACCTCTTATAAGAATGTCGTTTGTTTTTAATCGTAACTGGAAACTGACGTATAAAAGGATGACTAATTACTACCACGCGTATACACATTAAACAATCTCGCATCTTATCTTTAAAATTAATAAAAAAGCTCCCAAAGAATGACCAATCTAAATTAATTCTGAGGCTGTCTTATCGCAGGTAGCTTCTTGTTTCTACGAAAAAATCGTATTTATATCTCGTGGGGTATAAGGAGCCCTATTGTTCCGAGCGGGGTCCCGTCAGCGCGCGACAACGCCAACATTAATTATAATATTAAAAATGCCATTTAGCCATTGTCTGAGATGATCAGAATTACCAACATTATAGAATTAACAGGCGAAGCTGCGATTATTCTTTTGTTTGTTATTTGAAAAAGGAAAATTTTTGAAGTTTAGAATGTAAGGGAGAAACGTGAAAGAAATTAAGATTGCTATTGCAATTTCATTAGAGGCGAGGGCATATTAAGTAACGTGAAAGTAGGTGTAACGAATCGGAAGATACGGAGCGATAAATACGAGGAACCGCCAAAATATGTGGAGCCAATATCATAAAGCACATCCAGGAGTTATGCCGTACGTGCCGCTCCATAGTAATTAGATATTACGATCCCGGCTAATCGGCCGACGCCGTTGTTTCTAGAGGGAGAATAAATCACCGGTCGATGTTACACCGCGACGCAATAAAAAAATGAACAAAAAAAACAATGTCAGCCCGCGCAACAAAAGAAATTATACGCGCGCGGATTCGCTGCAAAAAAAATCGTTATGATAATAAAACGAAATGGTTAAAAGGCATTTATAAACGGACGAGAACAATACGCAATTTATACGTTCGGAATCAAATCACGGTTTGTTTAGTTAGCGCGGATATTTTTAATATCTCAGCTGCGACAGCTGTCAGTTTAGGAGGCCGCGTTAAACGGCGCGTTTTGTTTCGCGACAATCGCGACCCGCTAATAAAGTTCTAAATCCAAAATTTGAATAACAATTCTGTCACGGACTTCATAAAAAAAAACTTGACATCGACTTGAGTGCGTTTTTTTAATGCGCCAGCGCTATAAATCAAGCCCCCGGTCTTGGTTATTAAATCTCGAGGAGCGGGCGATGTCGCCCGGGATGTTATTAATGAAAGTGTATCACGGGAGCCATTAGATACATAATTAACATCGATATCGGACCGACAAAAAACGACGTGCAGTGCGAAGGAGACTCCGACGAATAAAAACGTCATTAAAGATTGATCGCCGGGAGGAAGTATCATTAATATTATTCAATTAATAAAATGTAATTTCGCGAGGTAAAACTCTCACCCCGAGGAGGAAAAAGCAATTAGTGGCTAGATTGCGATCCGTCAAAACAACTGCGAGAAAAAAAGCTTTCATTAAAAATAGAATTCGCGAGGGTGAATATGTAAGGAGTTTTTTCTGCATAAGACGCGGCGCCCTTGTGTTTTTTAATATTTTTTTTATATTCAAAACAAACTATGTGGGTGCTCCGTAAGCGGTTTTTGTTACGGGGTGTTTTTTTTTTTCTAATTATCCGCGTAATGACTGTTGTTATCCTCCATGGCGGGTAATGACTAGAGTAGCGGTGACATTTGCATACGGCGGGTTTTTTTCTTCGACACTCTTGTTACTTTTTTGCCGCCGGTTTAATGCTTGTGGTGTAACATTTCAAAAGCTGATTACTCATTATGGGGGGTGCTTTTTTGATGTTTACATTTAGCGCTGCATTCATTAGAAGGGTTAGCATTTAGCAACCCGAGAGTCGAGTATTGTAGCGAAATACTTAACATGACCAGGCTAGAAATAATGACAGATTTTAGGGAGAAAATGGTAGATTTCCTTGGTTTATTCCCACTAGAAAGAAACCAAAGTTTGAGTAGATATCGTAGCGAAAGGCTTATAACGATAATAGAAATATGTAAATAATCAAAGGCTAAATATAAATAATTAGGTACTAAGAAATATTTTAGAATCAAAGTGACAAAATTTTTCTTTTTTGTACCTTCTAGAAAGAAACCAAGGTGATCATGGTAGGCGTGTAATCAAAGTATTTGTGTGTTCGGCGATGTGGGTAATAAACGATACCGTGCTACCGATTTGGTATTAGCAATCATTAAATTGGAAATAACGCAATATCTGCGATCCACTGCTTTCTTTTATAAATATCTCTCACGTGAGGCCGTGCCTCGCCGTGACACGAACCTCGCTGCGATGGAAATATTCAAATAGCGATATAAAAAAGACAAGTTAGGTAGCTTTTAAAAAACATGTTTGCTCAACGACGAATCGCTTTTAGACATGACACTGCATTCGATCTAGGTGATTTTATTGGCTAAGCGTTTTCCAATTTTAAATGATATTTTACTAGAAAAATGGCGGTTGAATTGCATTGCTACGTATACTTAGAAAATCGTCTAGTCTAATCAAAGTATGTAAAGTTAGAAAGGAATCAGAAAAAAAACTTTAAAGATTTTATTGAATGATAAGTTAATACTAGATTCTTATTAGAATCAGCTTTGTCTCAATAAGACTATGACATGCCAGGTCTAGTTTTTATCAAGTAAATTAATGTGTAAATACATAATGTTAACGTTGACAATAATTTTAGATCTTCTAGACAAAGAAAGCCACTTAGGGTTAAAATGAAAAATAGCAAAGTAGGTTTAAATCAATGATATTGTACTTATACAGATATGTTACGTCCATACTATTTTCCGGCATAAATCTCTTCCGAACAATTTCCAAATTCAAAATTGCAGACATTGACAAATTTGACAGATGAGTGAAACAAAAGATACGAAAAACCATTTACGTAAAAGAGACAGTTCTATTTTTAAACGT
This sequence comes from Aricia agestis, assembly GCF_905147365.1. Classification (NCBI taxonomy): domain Eukaryota; kingdom Metazoa; phylum Arthropoda; class Insecta; order Lepidoptera; family Lycaenidae; genus Aricia; species Aricia agestis. Next base: position 11,034,884 of record NC_056428.1, on the reverse strand, counting down.
CGAATCGTATCGCTGTCTCATTCTTCGCCTGAGCTATGACGAAAATTCGATTTTTTCCAGATTGTTCGAAAAAATAATTGAAAATGTAAATAATTGAGGTATTTATTGCAATCAAGACATGTGGTAAGAGATTCCATGTGTTTTGTTTACTTTCGAGTCATAATTGGTACATTTTCGATACACGCACGACCTCATTTTCAATTTATTTAGGTAAGACAAGACGCGGCACATAGTGACTACGCTCGATGCAGACTAAACAACAGACGGCCCAATTGGGCCGTATTTGAAGCTTCACAACGCGCGCGGTATTAACATATCTGGTTTGAGTATTTCATAATTGGTTTAAATACATACTAAGAAATGAAAGTAATCTCACAAACCCATATTTCTACATTAAATAATACTATAAAATAAATAGGACCCAATACCGTATCGAAAAATAACAATACAATGAGGGTATTAAAATATTATTATTAAATTCAGCCTCCATATTGTTAATGTTAACGATATGAATATTCATATAAATCAACATTACCCTAACAATACTTTATTGAAATGCAATTTATTTGCTTATTTATTGAAATTTGTAACGCGCGTTCATTTTAATTTCTCACATTAGGACAAACATTAACGCGTGCGGGAGCGAGACGGAGACATTTTCGACAATACATTTCTATCGATATCTGTCAACCGAACGTCATTGATAGAATTTTTAATGGGTTTAAAAAATGGCGACATCGGCGCATGTGATATTTATTGCCGGCAGTAAATTTTGCTCCCGGTTAAATCACTTTTAAATCTGGCTTTCCCTTTTATAACAACTACGTATGTATTTCCAATAATTGCTATAAATCAATTTGTTACTCTTTATTGCTATTTTTAGGTCGGGTTAAAATGGCTGCTGGTCAGATTTAATCTGTCACATTAAACACGGAACGTTCCCTTTTTGAAATCGTTGATTTTTAAATAAAGAACTCATAGGCAAAAGAGTAACTTGTACATACAGATAAGAGAAGGTAATTAAATCGATACAGAATAGAATTATTTACATATGAAAAGCATAAACTCCAACCTCACCGCACCGTGCCAAAGACAATGATAATTGTTCGGCGTGAAATATAGATTCGCCACCGACAAAAACGAGAAGAAAAATAAAAAAAATGCTATTTTTATTGTACGCCTCCATTGAGAGCAGGTGAGCGTGGGGTGGAGACAATGGTTTGTATCAATGGACGTACATTTTGCTTTATGAGAAATGGACGCACCATTAATTATTCCTGATACTTAAATGTCACATTAAAGACGCGATCGCCGCTCAGGTGTTCATTTAGCGACTAATGAAACGGACACATCTATAGCATGCGAGTCTTTGTGAAATATCTGTCGTGAACATGACTTTTGCATATACGATGGAGAAGGTAGAGTTCTTCTTAATCAGTTTTTGTACATTTTTTAAATGTTAATTTCTGTAATGGTGTCTGTAAGGTCTAAAGATATTGAAATGTAGGAGAAATATTACTTTGATCTACAACAGACATTGCAGAGCTAGGTATCATTGTGCTTATTTTGTAAATTTTAACAAAGCAATGAGATTTTTGGTCTTTGCTATAATGGGTGGTCTTCCACAGGTGAGCATGGCTTCGAAAGGAAACATAAATCAAGCGTTCATTTTAACAATGAATGACAATTTCAAATAACAAAGACATTTTGTAGAGTCTAGAGTCTTGAGAGTTGACCTTGACAGAGAAAGATACCTCAACATGCTTCCGGAAAAATGCAGAGGGACATTATTTACTTAAAAATTGATTAATTCAAAATTTCGACATAGTCTAAGATTTGTTATATCTGTCAAACTCTTCATTAAATTGAAGGTTAATCATAATTAAATATCTGTGAGTACGGCGGTGAATTTCATATTAAGTTATTTATAATGTAGTTTTTTTGATGACTTATGAATAATTATTATGATACTTAGTTGAGTTATGAATAATAATTATCATACTTAGTTTGAATTTTCGAATCATTCGAAGATGATTTGTTTTCAGGAGATATACCGTTTATACCGTTTTTGAATTTCCGTTAAATTCGAAATTCAAAAATTGATTTTTATTTTTTCATTAAAAACAATTTTTTAAATTTATATAATAGAACGTGACTTATAATTTATGCTTTAAAATAAAACAGTTTTTTATTCTATTGTCTTTACGTTGTCAACCTTGTCTAACAATGAGACCTGCGTCCAGGTAACACCACCTACGTCCAAAGAGTATTGTTTCACCTGCTTTTAATTTACTCATAGACAAAGGTTGTTTGTCTTAAAAGCTACGAATAATAAAAACTAAAAGTGTCTTTTCATATTATACGTGTGTCACAATGTACCGCAAACTGTGCTAGAGATTTATAGCATTCCAAAAATGGAACATTTTTTTATTTAGTAAGTGTGACGTAGCAAGCATTAATTAAGATAAATTGTGCTTGAAGTCTGAGTTTTTATCATTTTTTGATTTGAAAATATTAAAAAAAAACAAATATTTTTGTGTTGACTTTTTTTTTAATGAAATAAGGGGACAAACGAGCAAACGGGTTACCTGGTGGAAAGCAACTTCCGTCGCCCATGGACACTCGCAGCATCAGAAGAGCTGCAAGTGCGTTGCCGGCCTTTTAAGAGGGAATATGGTAATAGGGGAGGGTAGAGAAGGGAATAGTTGAGGGTAGGGAAGGAAATAGGGTAGGGGTCAGGGGCTTGGGCCTCCGGTAAACTCACTCACTCGGCGAAACACAGCTCAAGCGCTGTTTCACGCCGGTTTTCTGTGAGAACGTGGTATTTATCCGGTTGAGCGGCCCATTCGTGCTGAAGCATGGCTCTCCCACGTATATGTACTGTGTGTAGGTTCCGAAATAAAAGCCAGTAGATATGCTAGCTAGTGCCTAAGGTTTCATGTACCTAGCGCTATGTTTTACAAGTATGGTAGTGAGACAAGTGTTGCGAATTATAATGAAATGCAAACAAAGTCCAATGCATTGGCGTATATAGCACAAACCAACATAACAGTATGGCGGCGATTTTAGACGTCATGAGCTTTGGCTAGTATACTTGGTTATATTTCGGAACATACCTCTTAAAAAACTTTAACAGTATACTCTTAGAATGTAGAACCTCAAACATGTAAATAAAGACAGAGTTTTAGGACATCGTAAATCCAATAGATATCGGTCGAAGAATCAATAATTATCTAATTCCGCGAAGTTAGTTTACCATATCTTCAGCAAACAGCCTTATAATCTTTTAAAACGAGGAAAAAAGTGGAAAAAGCTATTGACGCGACTTCGGCAAACCGGCAAAGTCAATATTTTGGGGTGGGCTGCCCTAAGCAAACACATTCTTGGATTTGCTTGACCGTATATAGATTCAATTTATTATGCTGAAATATCATCACGGGGATTGATACTCAATTTGATTATGCGTTGTTTTTTATATATTGCTGTTTACCCAATATCCGGAGATATGGGATTATGCGGGGTATTCCGTGGGGTGTAAAGTAGTTTTTGCCGTTATTCATCATGCGTTGTTTGTATTTTTTGTGTTATAAAAAATCTGTTTTTATATTGCTCATGTCTTCGATAATTCAGGATGTTTAACATATTTTTATAGGAGACTACTTACAGTACATTAAAATTTACGTCATCTATAACGTAAATATCAAAATGTCAAAATGGTTCAAAATGTCGCCGAAGTAACAACATAACCACGTTTTTTGTCTCTACATGCCATTTCTACCGTAGACGCATATTTTATCATGGCTTTGATTTGTAAGTATTTTTAGTAAATCTAGTTAGCTAAAATAAGGTAAGTATGTAATGTAATAAACTTGGAAAAGCAAAAGTGGCCGTGGATTCAAAAAGCTTTTCAAAAGTATTAGGTAGTAATAGTAGTAGCACTACAGACTAGTTCCTAATCCGATAGGATCTTTCATAATATTAGTAACCACGTCGGGTTTCTTCTTAAACTTAGCTTAAGGGCTAATCTGAGGTTAAGAAAGTTAAGCTCAGGTAGAATAAAGGACCATTGACAATGCGGATTATCTTAATCTCACAAAACCAAATTTCCAAGTAAGACTAAGGATAAAATTACTGGGCAGGTGTAAAGAAAACAATAGCATTACTTTGTTTGCTCAAACCTTGACAATAAGGGAATCAATGAACACCTTTTTCTCGGTGTATTTCGTGTATTACGTTTTGGTGCATTGCCCAAACTAGGAGTCCTAATAAATGAGAAGGTTTTTTTTCAACTAAATATCTAAGGTATTATAGTATAGGACTTAAAAAAGTACGTTTTTCTATGGTTTTCCTAAATACCTATTTAAAGAAAACTCATAATTTATACAACATTTTCCTAAATAATAGATAATCATCTTTAAAATATCAATTTAATTATATCCTTATAATTGATGCTTAATTTGATGTCACTTCAGATTTTGCAGAATATTAAATTGTCAATTATTTAAGTTTCTTAGTGAACAATGTAAAGTCCTTTAAGAAAATAAATATCTTTAAAGCTTAAAGAACACAATAACCCGCCTATGCTGTATCAGATGGGATATAACTCAGAGTTTTGAGTGTACTCCATAATTAAAAGACGGCGCGATCGCACGACTTATCTCGCGCGCGCATATTTCTTCATTAACGACTTGCTCGTCAGTGCTACAGAACCTTAAGTTTGTGGCCACAGGTACAAACTGAGGCGGAAGCGGCAGCGACAAAAATATATTGCGGTAGTTTATCTGGGAAGTATGAATATGATTGGGATAGAAATGTTATTTTGAAGGACATTATAATTATCAAGGAAAAGGCCTCCTTTTCAGAGTTGTAAGCTTTTGGAGCTAAACTTACCTTTGGATGGTTTTAGGTGGTTAGATCGATTTGATAGCAGATGGTATATTAACTATGTAACTGCCTTTTCGCAGACTGCATTGAAATAACTTGAAATGTAAAAGGGCTAGTAAGAAAACTTGGAACAAAATGGTATCTTACTCTGCTTTCCTGATTAGTATTTGTATCCGTTTATACCTGGCTTTTTCTACTTTTCTTACATAATCCGCTATCGTCTATGTTCGTGGCCACTAAGCCCATCGTGTGAGTATATGAGTTATGGACATTTACGTCCACACCTCGGGCGCTAAGCGGCTTGAAATCTGCTAAATGTAAGCATTGGGAGTCATAAGTACTAACTATAAGCAAATCCGTAGTGATTTACTCCACAAATATGCATAGAATATTATTATTTCTAGAATCCAATGAGTTTTTTGTTTCACTTAGGTATTTGAATGAAAATGTTTGATAGATTAATTACATAACGCAGCATTTAATGTAACATGGCGCTTGCGAATCTTGCGATACTGTCAAATCCAATACATCTTTGATTTCTAAACTTACTGTCGAAACTATTGAATACTAGTTACTACTTGCCCAGGTACCTTTTTTCACGAATGCCTTATAGAATATGATAAATAATTTACAAAGTAAACTGCAAAGACAAACCCCATTCTGTAAAAGGCCCCAAAAGTGACAAAGTTAGTTAAAAGATACGAAAATTATGATAATTCATTTTTGTATTTCTTGTAATTACGTAAAACACAAGTCTGCCTACCAAACTTTTCACTTGAAAATAAAAAAAATATTATCCCAAACTTTTCAAAGTACAGTCGAGTAAAAAAATGATGTTTAATTAAAAATTAAATTTTTAATTTTTTACCGCGCACCACCTCACATTTAAAACAGGAGCTGAATACTAAATAAGCGAGAAACAAAGCTGCATCGTTTTTTGTTAACCAGAAGGCGCAACATAGGTGATTTATCAAGCAGTATGACAGCGCAACGGACATAATTTTACGAAAATTGTAAAGAATATTGTGTTTCATAATTAATGAAGCAAAAGGTTTTCTCGGTAACAGAATCCCCGATCTAAGATCGTCATTACGTATCTCTTTGTGCGACATTCTTTTGCGCCCAGGTGTTCCAATAATTATGCCCGGGAAAGAGATAGGGATATAAGGGACTACAGGAGAGAAAGAGATGGAGCGTCGCCTTTATGTTGATTGATAACTGTGACAAAAATGAGGCAGATGAATAATAATAATTATAAAAATCTTTTGTTACGACGCGCAAGCTTAAACAGGGGTGCGTTTTATCTTTCGTAAATTAGTTGGCTTATTTTTGTAACGGATTTGGTAACGATATTTCGATCGACCTATTGTTCAGAATTCACATTATTTTTTACGTAATCAACTTTTATTTACTTGAATAACCTCAATTGAATCTAATTTAGATTCCGTGTTCTATCAAATAGACCGTTTTTGCAAAATTGTGTACTTATAATATTTGTCTAATTTAATATAGGTATTAAATTAGACAAATATTATAAGTACACAACGGTAAGCTAGGTTGATTTTTAAAGGATAATATATTTTTATAATGAGTCCGATTTCAAAATGAATATCGAGGCACGTTTGTGTGTATCGCTAACCCTGCGCATGCGCACCCGAGGTAGACAATGTATTCGCAGGTAAAGCGTATCGCACGTAAAAAATCTTTTCATATCATTGTATTTGAGGTGTACTTGTTATTTTTTATTTCATTAGCCAAGTTGCGATCCGAGGGTCGGCTTCGTCAATATCCCAAAAACTTTGTCAATAATGCTACGTGCCTTTTGTATTTATCTAAATCAGACGTTTTTTGTTGAATGTATACTTCTATCGATGAATGTACCAGATTAAAGTTTCAAATTAGTTTTGCAAAATTCCATTGAAATTTGGACATGGATGCTAGATTTTGGATTGTGCTATTATTATTATTTAGTATTGTCAAAACTTTGTTTTCTTTAATGTTGTATCGTGTATGTATAAAATGATAAAACTAATAAGACGATACAAATGTATTTATCGTGTGTACAATAATTATACAAATATGCGACACAAAGATACCTATGTGAAATCGAAAAAACCAAAATTTAGTATCAGTAATCAGTATTATAATTATTGTCTTAGAAAATATGTACTTGCTTTAAAATTTTAGTTAAGTAGCGAAGGACCCACAGGCCACAGACCACACATAGCGGCTTCTTCAAACAGAGACAACATAACGCTCAGATACACAAAATCGTTAATAACAGCAGGTAATGCCAAAAGTAGGATTGTGTTCCTTTTGTCTATAGTTTGTGCGTTTTAAGATGATATGGGTGACAGTTTTCATATTCCTTGCTACGGGTTTTTTTTTACAAAAAAAATAAAATCTCAATGTAATAAATTATATTCCATCTATAAAAACAAATGTTTCCTTTATTTGTAAATGAATAAAAACGAAAAGTTGCTAAATGCTAACTTATTAATATAAAATTATAAATATTAACTGTGAAAAATGATTGTTACGAAAACATTTGAAACATTTCAGATGCATGAAACGGAACTTATGTCATTAGAGATTGACTCTGTTGAATCGAAATCAAATCGATAAAAAAGGGCGGCCATCTTAAATCGCCGGCACCACTGAAATATCAGTACGAAATCGATAATTTCGATTGCAATTCCTTTACGAAGTGATTCGATATTTTTAAACTATCGATTAATTTTTGTTAGGTAACTTCCCTACTATTGTCAATTATAATTTGTCATGCATATCATCATAAAACGCACAAACTATAGTTATAGAGAAAGCTAATAAGCGTGAATATGGAATTTCTTATAATTAACTTGGGAGCGTCCGTGCCCTAATGGGTAGACCTTCGGTTCGCACTCCTAGAGGGTGCAGGTTCGAACCCGGGTGGAGGCGTGTACCTCTGAGACATTTTCTGATCTCAAGTACATAATACGGACGCTCATACGGTGCAGGAAAACATCATGAGGAAACCCGCACATTATTGGTCCCAGACGTATTGACTAGTTCTTTCCTCTGGACTAGGCCGACTATGATGCGAGAATGCCGTGTGCGCTTGGGCAACCTTACGCACATTTAAAAATCTTGTGTTGGTACCTCCCCAGCTACACATCAAGCGGGGATGATTTTTTTCGCGTCCAGCCCACCGTGTTGGGTGTCGTTGGATAGGTTTTTAAAATATATTACGCGTATTCATAGATTATTTTCCGATTTAGGGATCCATTTGTAAAATATGAAGTATTAACGTGGAAAAAATCGTTAGAGCCCAATGTCCCCCCTTTTATCAGCTAAACGGTCGCTTTAAATCTGAAAATGTGAAAAAAATCACGGGAGTAAGAAATATATCACGGCTAAGAATACTTCATTAAAGTTATTGAGTAACAGTCAATCAACTAAAAAAAGGTATTTGGCGAAGTATTATGGAACATTGCGTTCAAATTCCTATGAACATAATATTTAAGTGAGATGATGTTGCTAGTAGTGTAAAAATATAAACAAACGAACAAATAACCTCTTCCTTTTTGGAAGTAGGTTAAAAACACTTTACAAATGTACATTCATTGACCGTACAACAATTATCAAAAACTTGCGGTACTACGGAACCCTATATTGCGCGTGGCCCTACACGCACTTGGGCGGTTTTTATCTATGTAGAAGATGTATAGATAGTGATAAAGATAATGAAAATGGTTAAATCCTTGAAGGCGATATTTCAGATGCTGATGATGATGAAACTAAATTAGCAAGATTACATCGATTTTAAAATGCAGATTAATTACACGGTATCGATCGAAATCAATAATCTAATTAAAAGCATTACATGTTAAACAAGATGGAGATTGTTCATGGAGATAGGCGCGGGTCAGATCATATCGCGACAGACGTCTGTTTTTTGTCCGTCCGTCCGTCCGACGTATACAAATTAAATTCCTCGTCTAGTGATTAGAAGGAGAGGTCACAGGTTCAATTATTAGGTAGTAGTCAGTACAAAATAGACTGTAAAGAAGAGATGTTCGTGCTAGAATATTGTCGTTTTTAGATGTATCATGTATGGCAAGTTTAACTAAAGTCAAATTAAATCAAATCGATAAGTATTCAGATGTTAAAATTAAATAATCAAAAATTAAAGTTTGGTCTCGATTTTGTCCTTGAAGTATTTATTATTGTTGCTTTATTACTCTATGATGGACTGTTATAGTTCTCGAGTCCTCCCTTTTATTGCACTTGCGGCTGCAGAAAAAACCTTCCCGCTATTTTCACGTGATCCAACATTCATGTGCGATGAATTTGAGATGGCGGCAACGCGGATGGTTCTAGGCCATTTTAGTATTGCTAATGATTTGTCAACATGTCTGCACTTCAAATGCTCAATATTTTGATGTTGCAGCTTTAAAAGGGAGTATCCTATAAGTTTGATTTAAGAAAAGGATAAGGATTAAAAGTAATTACGCTGAGGGGTTACAGCTTTTGGTTAGGTTAGGACATTTTTCACTCTAAATGCTCTACATTTCAACATTTAGTGATTATTATTATTAATATTACAGTTTCTAAACACCATAGAAGTTTGACACAAGACGCACTAAACATAGTTAAAGGAATTGGTTAGTTTTTTCAGCTTTTGGTTAGGTTAGGACATTCCATATAAGGTAATGTTAGCCGTTCACGCTAGGACATTGTTTATAAACTTATAAGGCTCCGAGTGACTTATCGTAATATATTATGACGACAGAGCACAAGTTTCTTAGGCTGTATATCTAAACATCTATACATCTATACATATAAATAAAATTGGAGTGTCTGTTTGTAATATTAAAATAACCGTTATTTACTACATGCATATGAATATTTAGACGGTACTTACACCAAAATAACAATTTTTAGAATTTTTGTCTGTATGTCTGTCTGTTTGTTCCGGCTAATCTCCGAAATGGCTGGACCGATTTTGACGGGACTTTTATTGGCAGATAGCTGATCTAATAAGGAGTAACTTAGGCTACTTTTGAACCGACTTCCAAAAAGGGAGGAGGATATTTGTTTACTTTTTTATTTTTTACCTATGTATTTTACATTTTTTTGACGCGGACGAAGTCGAGGGTAACAGCTAGTATAATATATAAATAGAGATTACTTTGAAACTACCTACTGAAAAGTTTTCGAAAGGTTTTAATGACTTCTCAGTTGGGTCTTCGCCTGCGTCTCGCCAGTCGCCTCTCGCCACGCAGTCTGCGCGGCCCAGCGTTTACGACCCGCCTTTACGAGCCCTCGCAGCCTCAGCAGCCTCCATTCACTCCACGAGAAATGTACTTTTTTATTACTCTGTCACTCCGGTAATTTATTGACAATGAACGCACGTGCATTTCTATTAATATTTTATGTCATGTGTTTTTATACCGCCCCCGCTTCTCATTGTTGGCCTCAACGAGGCTTGTTTTATACTTTTATATATTATTGTAAATCACAGTATGTACTATAATATTATTTAAATGTTATGGATATTGTTGTTCATTTATAACTAAGTCGGATGTTTATAGTATGTCGTTCGGGCCGACCGATGTGTTACTTTCTCATTTTTAGATCAACAAGCATCTCTGGAGTGTAAAGTTCAAAAGTTTATACTATTAATCAATTAAATAGGATACTTAGTTCGCCTAAGGCACTAAGGGGGTTGACAAAAACTCCCAGCAAATTTTATTACAACTTCACTTAATAATATAATACATATTATGTAGTACTTAGTAGTTAAGTATCCAGCAGCAGTATCCTTAAAAGTCGTGTGGTTTTTCAACGTCTGACGCTTACGAAATCATCTGCAAATGGGCAGACCTCAGACAATACTGATGTTCACCTCATGTCGTTGTTTACTTGAGGTTAAAGCATTGCCACATTTTCATTATACCTTATATATAGGATCTCAATCCAGTTTAACTGTACATTCAATGAAGTGGGAAATATAATTGAAAGTATTAAATATTAAATAGGTAACTTACAAAATGATAATCACGTATTTTCAAACTTACCTGTAACAAAAAATACATCAATTAATTGACAGTACTTACTAGTTAAAAATAACAATGCACATTCTAATATAGTTTTAGATTAGCTAGGTAAATAAAGAAATATTGGGTTTCATACTAAAAAGTTTGAAAACATTGTATCTCACAAATCAAACGTGATAATACAAACTCAGCGAAATAAATAACAATGATACAAAAATCATAACATATCAAATCATCTCCAATAACTCACACAAGAGACTACAAGGAGTACAATATTTATAAAGGTACCAGCACTATAATGTCCACTATAAAATCTCCATTAGACGCGATTAAGGGGTGCCGTTGGTATGTCACAATCGACCGTGGCGCGCATTCCGACTTTTTCTCCACGTTCCAGGACGCTGTCGTTTACTTAATTACATGTAATTTTTACCCAACTGCCGAAAGAGGAGTGCTTTTTGCACATGCCTCACATATATGGAATACTTAATTGCCTGATTAACAGTTTTAATTAAACACGTCGAAGTTCTCATAACTGTTACTACAATGTATAGAACAAGAATCCATGCTTAATATTATAAATGCGAAAGTGTGTCTGTCTGTCTGTTACCTCTTTGTGCTCAAACCGCTGAACCGATTTTACCGATTTTGAAATTTGGTACGGAGATACTTTGAGTCCCGAGAAAGCACGATAAACGAGATTTGGCGCAACGGAGTTGCAGGCGTCTTCTAGTAAAAAATATATACATGTACATGCTTAAGCAGATAATTAAATAACATCAGTCGATTTTAATGTTCAATAAAAAGAAGCTGCGTTAAGAAATTGTGAAACAACGAAAGTACGTACTTGAGCGTCGAGAACACTCGAAACGAGGAAGAATAATGAAAGCAAAGTTTCCTCAATCATTACTTAAATAGGTACAGCCATCGAGACAGGGAGAGGAGAGTGAATAGTTAAATTCGTTATCCTTCGAGAATAGTTAAAGAAATTAACTTTATAATTAAAAGATAATGGACTGAAAGAACTTTGGAAAAAGTGACATTGTTAGTTACCTACATTCATTTCAGAAATGAACAATATATTTTGTGTTTAGTGCTGTTATCTGAGGGTCATTTTATCACACAAGACGTTTGCACATAAACATAACTAGCTATTTGACCGAGCTTTGCTCGGTATTCGATAATACACGAATAAAATGACATTTTCTAAAAATGATTCCTAGCTCGATTTGTCGCCCCCGAATCCCCCTATATACTAAATTTCATGAAAATCGTTGAGGCCGATTCCGAGATTCCAATTATAATTATATATACAAGAATTGCTCGTTTAAAGATATAACATAAGAATTCCATGAGGTGTTATGCAAATTATCTAAAATTCTTCGAAAGCTATAGGTAATTAAAGCGAACCATATATGCACTTAGATCAAAAACCCAGGAGCCAGCATGGGAACGAAATAAGGAGGCATATTAAAGAGACGAAGCGTAAAGAACTCCTCACGACTCAGTCATTACAAATTATCGTCGCATTCCATACAGAGTCAACTAAAATACGAGAATATGCAGACAACTAATTAAAATATGATATGTAATTATAACATCTGTGAAGTGACAAATTGCTGATGGGAAAAAGGTCACCGATATTATAATAATATGTTTTACGAAAGTGCTTGTATTGAGAAACTCGTTGACAGGAGTGACAGGACATTCCTCTGATCTGTTTAATGTACAGCCAAAAATATTTAAACTGATATTTAACAATTCCAGCATATTGGGTCTTTCGATTATCATTTACTTTAGAAGACGTTTTCTTGACCTTGTTATATTTGTGAGACGTCTTATTCTCCCCTCTTACAAGAGTCGCCCGGGACGAAATGTCGGTCAACTCAAATAATTTGAGCCTGTTTAAAGATATTTCTTTCTATTTACTTCCTTATAGGAATCAACCGATCTCTTTTCCGACTATACATTTAGGAAATATCAGTAGGGTATGTTATTCGAATATTCGAATACTCGTTTTATTCGAATATTCGACGGTTTTATTATTCGAATATTCGCCAAATTATTTTTCGAATAATTCGAATACTAAAAATATTTTTTATTTTTGTTTAAAACATAAAATTAACATGGAATAAGGACATAATTAAGTGTATTTCAGAAAAATACTATCATTTATAAATATTCTATATCTTTGATGATATATATAAATCTGTTTTTAGTCTAACTAATGAGTATACGACCATTCATCGTCGCCACTGACCATGTTTTTAGTTCATTGTTGTTCATGTTCATTACGCCAGAAGGATGTATATAAAACAAACTCGTTTTTAAGAAGGTAATAAATGTAAGTGCAATATTGAGATTTTTAAAATATGTAGATACAATACAAAAGATATTTTTTTATATGCCTTTCTGGCTTAAAGCTCGCGATGTGATCTATTCGACAAGTTGATAAAAATTTGCTATTCAATAGCTTTATCGCGGCAGTCCTCGACTGATAATTGAAACAGTACAGTATCAAAAAATGTCGATGGCTCCTTAATATGATGTTATTTGTGTTATCAAACTTCACGTTACCAAATTCACCAGCTCTAGGATTGTTTCACCCTCCCCCAGGGCTTCGTTGCAATTTTTTTCTTTGTTGTGGGGTTGGTTTTCTAGTGGCCCTTTTTTATAATTTCGAGCCACATTGACACAGGTGAAGTCGACTAGGTGAACTAGGTGAACGTGGATCGAAAATATCAAAAAGACGGGTAAGCTGGCTTAGTATTAATGAACAGATATCATAACGTCGAATATCATATTATTATTTCATTTCAACTGCTGCCTAGCAAGACTTAAGCATAATCACATGAGAAAAGTAAAAGGTGCTGCGATCGAAAACGGTTTACACTTTACAGCCTTTCTTTTATTGCCCAGCTGTAACCTTAAAATATACATTTTTAAAGTGTTTCACAATAAAAATAAACTATGTCATTTTTAAAGATTTATGTTGATAAAAGTAAAAATAAGAATTGCTTACTTTATAGGTTGGACATGGCTGTACGAAGCTTTTTGTTACGTTTATTCCGAGTTTTCAGCATTTTTCAATATTTTTTAATTATTCGAATAATATTCGAATTATTCGAAAAGTTTTGTAAAATATTCGAATTATTCGAATAGTAAATTTGTAGAATAATAACATTCCCTCAAGTATGACGTCTTAACAAATGAACGTTACTTCTCCCAAATTAGTTCTATACTAGATTTAATCATTCAGAATACTCGAGCTGCGAGATGAATACATTTTATTCGATAGACGATAACAATGGCGTCGAATTGACACACTTCAAACGTATCTCGTTTGAGACCACCAAGCACGAGGCGGGTCCTTCCAGCAATGATTATCGTAAGTGAAAATAAAAGATTGTTTATAAAGCTCGAGTAGACGACATGACAATAGAGATGACCCGGCTCGAAGCCGATAGACCCATCCGAACCAAATTCGTATTTACACCTGAAGGCTTAGGGTCCATTAATTTTAATATACGACCGAAACATGCGACTTTAAGATGATTATGAAAAGTTGGAGCGTGATGCGGGAACGGGACGGCGAGCGCGGTGCGAGAGAGAGGCGAGATCGGTGAGGTCAAAGGCGTGATGTCAGGTTAGCCACTTTTGCACCTCGCCGTAACAACACGTCACAAATTGTTATGGACGTTTGATAAGTGTGGCGAGATTGCCGAGTCTTGATACTTTACAATGTTAATTAAGTGTTTACATCCACTTGATGCATGCACACCATTACCTGCGTCTTAGCGTCCATATAATTAATCAGCGCAATTATTTATCGATAGCCGCAGAAGTCCCCGCGAAGGGGAAAATCCTATAATTTACAGTTAACGTGGATGCCATTTTTACCTATCACAGTATTATTCTAGCGAAACCTCAACAAAGGTGTAAATACCCTCAGTCTTTCGGTTTTCCAGGTAGGATATACACAATGAGTATTAAGTACTTCTTTTGTTCCGGTATTGTTTAGCTAACGACGCCTTTTGTTCTAAAAATAAAGGAATTTATGGAGTTTGAAAAAATCGCACCTTTATGAATTAGATTTTTTGCATCGCCCGTGAAAGAATAGAGGCTGGCTAAATAACAGGTACTATTATGCGTTTCACATAGAAGACTAAAGATCAGAGTAATCGTTCAAAAAGTGTAGTCTACTATCCATATTCCATGCTAATATTATAAATGCGAAAGTGTACCTGTCTGTCTGTATGTCTGTTACCTCTTCACGGTCAAACCGCTGAAACGATTTTGCTGAAAAATGTCCCGGGAAAGGACAAAGGATACTTATATCCCGAAAAATGTACGATTTCCGTGTGATAAACTAATTTTGGCGGCAACGGAGTAGCGGGCGTCATCTAGTTTATGATATTTTTTGATTTTGACATTGTCTTTGAAAACTTCCAAAATCATTAAAACTATCAAGACTAGCTATATGTCAAAAGTGATAGTGTTTAGTGGAATTTATTCGTATAATTAACACGGTAAATAGTGTTTACAATCACCGCACAACTGTACAGTGTACATTCTGTTGACAGAGCACACCGCTTCCAATCGACCGCCATCTTCCTCAATTCATTTTCCTCTAATTTATAACCAATATTTCTTTCTTTCACTCATTAAAGTTACGACAATACGTTGTTCTGTAGTATAAACTTCAAGTTATTGATTTTAGCTAGGATATTATTATTGTTATTAACTATATTATAACGTCCGCGGTCTAGTGGTTAGAGCGCCTCCGTGGTATAGTGGTTAGAGCGTCGCTCTCGACTCCGGAGGTCGTGGGTTCGAATCCCGCGTTGGAAACATGTTATTTCCAAGTTTGGTTAGGACAATGCAGGCTGATCACCTGATAAAAAGTCGGTCCTGCGCCTGATCTCTCGCCAGTCGTGTCGGTCTTCCGTCCCACTGGGTTATGAGAGTAAAGGAATAGAGAGTGCTCTTGTGTACTGCGCACACACTTGGGCACTATAAAATTACTCCTGCGTACCTGGCCTGGTTTCAATGAAACCGGCCACCGTCACCGAAACCGGTGTGGGGAGTATTTTTATTTTTATAACGTCCGCAACTCCGTTCCGCCAAAATTCGTTAAGTCGCGTAGAAACCGTACATTTTTTCGGGATAAAAATATCCTAAATCCTGTCCCGGGACTTAGTTTGAGTCTCGTACTTCCATACCAATGTCTCCATACCAAATTTCAGCAAAATCGGTTCAGCGGTTTAGGCGTGAAGAGGCAACAGACAAACAGACAGATAGGCAGACAGACAGACACTCTTTCGCATTTACAATATTATGTATTAGTAAATATGGAAGTACAGAAGTATGGATAGCCGATGGTGTCCCACTGCTGGACAAAAGCGTCCCAGCTCTTTCCTTCCACACGTCTCTATCCTATGCTGTATTTATCCACTTTTTACTAGGACAGCTAAGACATACAAGTGTATAATTTTTTTTTATGAAATAAGGGGGCAAACGAGCAAACGGGTCACTTGATGGAAAGCAACTTTCGTCGCCCATGGACACACGCGACATCAGTAGAGCTGCAGGTGCGTTGCCGGCCTTTTAAGAGGGTATAGGATTACAGGGTAGGGGAGGTAAGGAAGGGAATAGGGAAGGGTAGGGAGGGGAAGGGTAGGGAATTGGGCCGTCGGAAAACTCACTCACGCGGCGAAACACAGCGCTCGCGCTGTTTCACGCCGGTTTTCTGTGAACCCGTGGTATTTCTCCGGTCGAGCCGGCCCATTCGTGGCAAAGCATGGCTCTACCACGTTCAAAATTATTTATTTATTTAAGATTCCGATTCAGATCCCGATTTAATATTTGTGAGGCTTTTGACAAGAGTTTATCTATTCAATTGCGCTTTTTATTGGCCAACGTCAACCAATAAACAACGCTTTTGAAAAGATAAAGTACTGTCAAAGAATCTCAGAAACGGGGCATAATGTAAATGATGTCTCTTCTGTCTTCTTATTCTATTTAACAAATCCGGATGCATCTTATCGTATTCGACGAAAACAAAGTGAACAATTTTTTATTATTGTCAAAATTAACGTGTCCGTGCAAAGTGTCCTAATAAAGGACCTGTTATTCTTTTAACTCCATACTCTACATTAAGTAAAGTCAGCCATGCTCATAACACATTGTTTTAAGTTTCAGACAAATAGTGTTTCTAAAATGTACAATACCTACTATAATTATATAGCGCTTAGTCCTTATAGTAAAAATGTTGAACCAAAAAACCTATTTTAAGGACTCGAGAGCCATTTTTCTTCTATTTTGCACTAACTATAAACATTAAAACACCGATACTAATAAAATACAGTCAGTACTAATATCGGCTATAAAATAATGACGTCAACACATAAACCGATGTTTTAAATAACTAGATTAGCAAAAGATCTGAGGCTGTCTTAATGCGGCTTAATGTGAATTTTATGATCGTTACACAAGGCATACTTTAACATCTGTCTAAGCGATCGCCGTCAAAAGTTATCGAATCCGAAGTACACTCAACGAGGAAAACCGTAACAATTTTCACATTTAAAATATTGAAAAACTGTGAAAATGAGGTCTTTGGATGTAAATTTCGCTGAAAACTAACATGTAAAGTACGTCTAAATATAAACTGTTTAGTAAAAATCATGAATTTTATCAAAATTTGGTAGTTTTTCCGACATTTTGCAACTAAAATCCGTGGCAGAGTGTAGCAAAGCATCAAATTATGAATGAATAAATCAACAGAGTCGTAAAATGCTTTATGTTTTGTTCTGGCGGCTGTTATTACTTCTATATTGCCCCAGATATTGCCCGATGCAAATCTCCAGTGATTCTTTTTATTGCTCCCATCATCAGCACCGAAAATTTGAATAAAATAGATTAAATTATGCTATTTTTATGCTAAAGTAAGCCGGCTTGATGCTCCCTGGATAAAGAACAAGTCTATAAAATTGTAAGAGAGTTTTCATAAAAATATCATCACGAAAATCTTAAGCAGCCATACTTTTAACTTGCTCTCTTTCTACCTCTCTTTACTATTTTCATATAACCACAATCCACATAGTTTATCAACCTAAAATATTTTAGCAAAAGTATGGTACCACCGGAGAAATTAATTCTTCATAAGCTGCTATGTCCACACTATGCGCTTTCGTCTTCAATTTTCGTCATCTTCTTTCATTCAACTTTCGTTTTGGCGCATTGAATAATTGAATGCGTCAACGAACACAACGCCAACTGTCATTTCAAAGCGAAAGTTTCGGATACGGTCAGAGGGCATGGCTCACGTTCGCTGTTGACTGCGCTATAACGCATGCCCTTGACGAACAGAAAAAGGCACAGTGTGGACGCAGGCAGATGTGGGACCTACGTCATTTGGTCGTATTGTGTCAATTCAATATTAGTCGTGAATTGTGTACTCGTGGCTGGGTTTGACATAACGCAACCAAATAACGTTGGTCCGTCAACCAACCTATGAATCAATTTCTTCGATGACTACATACAAATTTGGCATAAAAATTGAGGTTAAAAACTAAGCTGTACATAGGTGGAAAATGACATGCTAATTGCTATGTACCATCGAGGAAGTTGATTCCAATGCAATTGACAGACCAACGTTATTTGGTCGAATATGTCAATTCAATGTTAATTGTGATCCGTCAGCTGGGTTTGACGTAACGCGACCAAACTACGTAGGTCCCCGATTTGCATAGGAATCAAATTCTCTGATAGTACTTTGTAGCTCTATTTAAGTAATGGATATCAACAATGAGTTTCTAAAATACTAGAGTAGCAATGTCTTACAAAAGATTCTCAGAAATGCGTAACCACTTTTTTGTTCAAAAGACAATGTCAAGTCATATATTCGTTATGTCATTATGTATGTGAGATATGCCTGCAGGCATCTTCGAAGTGGCAACGCGTTGCTACCGTAAACTTCCAATCTAGTTACGTTAGTAACATAGAATATCATTGGATATCAAAGTCATGTCAAAGTTCAATTCCTCAATACGAGTATGAGAGTTTAAAATGCTTTTAGTTGATGATTCGCAATTGACTGTCCCTTATATGATATTTAATGAAATATTATAAAAGATCCATACATTATCATTAATATGAGGGTGAACGTGATAGATGTTTGTGGAGTGACTTGCACCAGTTCTGATTCTCCTTTCATATACGGCATTAAGCTATCGTGATTTTGTATCGCGTTACATTATTAAGATTGCTTTTCATCGCGAATTAATGTTAGGTCAATATAAAATATAATTTTCTGTAATTCTTCAACGACAGGAGCCGCAAAACAACAAATTTAGTGCTTGTTTCACCACTTCCTGATAAGTGCCGACTAGGCTATCCACCACTTAACTTAATAATTATAATAATATCTATGGACGCTTCACACCACGTCAGTCTGGCCCCGTGGTAAGTACCTGAAGGACTTGTGTTACGGGTACCAGACAACGGAAATATATTTAATACTTTTATACTGTACATATATTTAAGATTTTTCTTATATGATACACATATTTAATACACATCCATGACCCAGGAACTTTAAAAACTTTTTGTTCCGTCGGCGGGATTCGAACCCGCGACCCCCGGCTTGAGCTACTAACGCGCTCACCACTGAGCCACAGAGGTCGTTAAACTTGACAGATGAAGTATGGAGAATCTGTTAAAAAAGTTGTAAATAGCCTACTCGGTATATCAGAAAGTGGTGAAACAGGCCCTAAATGTCGAAATATGATTAGTCTCATGTTTTGAATCAGAGGACTTAATTCGTAATTTTATAATTTAACACGAGGATCCACCATTTACAAGAATATGGCAAAGATGGCAAAGCATTCTAATCACACGTAATAATATCATCTCAGGACTTAGATGAAATTCATCAGAATTCAAATATTTTTTGAGGCAGGATTTTTTTCTGTTTCAGATTGTTTAAAATTCACCATATTGATTAATACCCAATCCTTTAAAAACATACAAACAATTGGATGGAGGGATAAAAAACGTGATCGAGACCCGGCCCAATACAATGACAACTGCAAGCTGAATCAATCACAAAAAACGGAATCCAAACAAAAACAACAATTAAAAACCGAGCTGAGGCCAGAAATATTTAGAATACGCTGCAACAGTCACGATTTGTAAAGGACCAACCAAACGGCCGAGAACCCGAGAAACAGAAACATTTCCAACCTTGTTAAGGTGGGAACGCACAAGGAGTTATAACTACATATATTACAGCAACGCGATACTTCACTTCCCATAGCATTTGAGTTCCGCTGTACTCGAATCACCAAATGCCCATATTAATTTCCGTAGTGAATGGTTGTGTTGATCCTAGCTGTGCGAGAGTTTTTTATAGCGTACAGTTGAAATATAAAATTGTTCTTTCTTTAATATCAGCCTCTGCTCAACTTGTAACTAAGTGACATGTTACAGCGATTTTTTTTTTGTTTTTTCGGCAAAACATTGATTGCACCATCAGGAACTTTTCAAAAGGAGGACGAAATCTCGCGGGAATTCTCGCGAATTTGGAGGGGCTTTTTATTTCACGGACTCTTACACGTGTAGGGTTGTCTTTATTGGTTTAGAGTTTAGACCAATTAATGACATCTTATAGTCGATTCCTCGAATGGTACGGTATAAATTATAAGATTTATTCACTTTTTACTCCATTATTTATGATCTATGATGTTTCTGAAGCGGGTAAAGGTGATATAAAATATCACCTCCTTTTCAAACGATCTTTGACTTTATTAAATAGACACTTGCATATTTTACTGCAGTTTATACCTTGCGAATAGAGACCACTATTTTCGTTTAAAGTAAGTATATTTAGTCGTAAATTTTAATTATGATAATAAAATTTGTGAAAATAACAATTATTATCTGAGCTTTAAATTCTTATTACTTAGTGTTTTGCACATTTTTCTGAGGAATCAGCATTTCTTATACTGTTTCAATATTTGATACGTAAATACAAGTTCAAACTTCTAGCAGACACGTAATTATAAGTTCTAACAGAGACTATACTATATTTATATCACCAAAAACCTCAACTAAAGTCGGATCTAGATTGCAGGTCGAAAGTCAGTAAACAAGCTACAAGTCAGCTAGGTGCAATTTTATCATTCGATAGGGAGTGATTGAGGCTGAGCGCTCCGTGGACAGGCGGCCATTCTATGTAAAATATGAAGAGCGCTCCCGGCCAGATTCGCCGATACGGGAACTAACGGTCAACTTCGGTATAACTTAGTCTCATTACTCAACAATCTAAGCACGTCTTAAGACGTCCCTTAAAACTTAGGTTTAAAAAACATTGCACTTTGGAGTCTCCTTCAGTTTCAAAATGTCAATCTTTAATAAACTTCCTAATATTTGTCTACATCTGTCACGCTAAAACAATCATGAAAAACAAATGATCCGCACTCTGGTCATAGAAAAGGACATAAGATAACTTTTATCACATCACGGTTGCCGTTTAATAACGAAAACTGCTGGCAACATCCAGTTTACCACAAAAATGTCTCCATTTCCATCATTTAAAGAAAATATGAAGTTCATAAACAATATTAACTATGTTATAAAATATAGCGAATACTTGTGTCATAATGGTTGTTAACCATATCTAGAGCTGGTCTGATTGAGTTATGGGCAGCAGGCACCTGATTGATGTTCACTCTGTGGCCTCCATTGTATCTGCAAAAATGTTGACTATGTGCATACATGTCATTGGTATTAGCATTTATGTGAGAGGACTTCGGAATTTGAATTTCGAAGCTTTTGTTTTTTTTTTTCTTGTAATTCGGTATCAGTTATGGCCTTAAAAATAAAAAATAAACATAATTACGGTAGTTTAAGTGATCCTTATGCGTCTTTCCGCCGTACTCAGAGACATTTAATTACGATTAACCTTCGATTTAATGAAGAGTTTGACAGATAATATATGGGGCTTATGTCAAAATTTTAAATTATTACATTTAAGTAATTAATGTTCCACTCTGAGTGCGACAGGTCCTATTGGAAAACAATATTTAATAGAAACCGCGGGACACGAACTTGATTAGTTTAAGCCAATGATGAAAAACTCAAAGCAGATATTATGTTACTACCGCGCGCGTTGTGAAGATTCAAATACGGCCCAAATGGGCCGTCTGTTGTTTAGTCTGCATCGAGCGCAGTCACGAACGTGCTGCGTCTTGTCTTACCTAAATAAATTGAAAATGACGTAGTGCGTGTATCGGAAATGTACCAATTATGACTCGAAAATAAACAAAACACATGGAATCTCTTACCACATGTCTTGTAGAATATCATTGGTTTAAGCGTAAATTGAAAGTTTCAGTAAGCCGTCACCGTTCTATTGATATTATTTACTTTTATTTAGTCTTGTTATGTAATAAATACTTTGTAGTAGTGTATTTCAAAGTCTTGTTAAGTCATTTCTTGTTTTTTTTTCATTTGCTTTAAAGCAAGGTTCCGTTCGGTTGATAGTAAATGCTAAAGATGCACGATATAAAGACGTATGAGCAGTAAAAATCACTTTATCATAACCTACGTGGGAGCTGGGGCAGTTAACATTTTAAACAGGTACAGATTTAAACCAATTGTTGTATTGTGGAAATTAGACCGTCTATGTTCTATTGTGTACAAACGATTGCGGTGATCCTATCGGTTTTAGGGTACAGTCGTACAAAGAGTATATTTCATCTCGTACTTGTTACTGTAGGAATAGCGTTGTAAATTGGTTTACCGTGTTGTCCACGACTGTACCTACACCGAGAAATAGGAAATGTAGGGGTTAGGTGTAAAGCGGATTATACATAGCTGATATATAAAGAGGACTATACACTCACAAATATCAATAAATGTCATAGTAATGGTATTCAGTTAGGAAGTTTAATTCACGTTATAATGTATGTTGTTTTGTATGTAAAAAGTAATGATGGTTTTTCATACAAAAACTTGCCGTATTTTGCGACGTTGGCAATTGTGTTGGAACGTTTGCCTAATAAGACGGCGTAGTGTGTATGAGCAAAAGAATCGGAACTACATATTCATGTCCGCTTTTTCCGCTAAGCCACTAAAAAGCCCGCGGCCGAATCAATAAAACCGGTTCGCGACTGCCCAAAATTGAGCGAATGTTTTCCTTAAACAAACGAAAATAAATGAATTTTCAAAGGCCGAAAATATAAAACGATAAGAAGATTAGGTAGAGCGGAGATGACATTGGAAATTAAGGCTGTTTTCTTTTGTAATTCGTCCCCCTATCCACCCTCGGGGGGTGAACACGTTAAAAATGTATGTTTTCTTCGCCCCCTCGGGGGGCAACGCTCTACCGATTTCACTATGCTTATGTCCACACCTTCCTAACATTAAGATGAATATTACGTTTGCGTTTGTTAGTTTTTGCGTCAGTTTATGCAACGAACGGCCACTTCCTACATTTTCTCTTATTCAACTGCTCGTTTTTTGTAGATAGTTGGAATCAATAATAATTATAACAATTTTTTTCAGATGACTGGGAACAAAAAGTACCGCCGGTTGGTAAAAAAAGTAAGTGACAGTTAAGTAATAAAAGCTACTTGTGCGAGCGATTAAAGCGCGCTCGCTGACGTGCGAAGTGCGCGCTCGCCACGCCCGATTACACGCGACATTCCCGATTAACATACTGGCGAAAAACCTCGTAAGTGCAATTACTGTAAAATACTCCTAGCTTACCTTAGCTGCTAATGTAATTGTCACATTTGTAATGCAGATTTCGGTCCGTATAACCAAGTTCTAAGTATCGAAATTAGGAGGTAAAGTTAAATTTTTCCATGGCAGTCAAAGGGTAAAAAATCGATGAGAAATATTGGCTGTTTGATTTCGGGCCAGCACAATTAAAGGTACTCCCACATAAAACGCCGAAAACGAAGCCACAAAATAACTGACAAACACTTCGGGATAATAAGGGTCCGAGAGCGGTTAGGTTTTTACTATCCAATCGTAGAAGGCCAAGTAATTAAGTTCTTAAACACCGAAGATTTTTCGGAGGGGTTTTGCGTTAACGGAGCCGCATGCCGGAATACTTCGCGACGCGTTCCAGCCTCCGTCGGGTAATTAAAGCGACGCGCGGGCAAAAACTCGCTAGAGGATCGCGTAGGATTCGTTCAGCATCCACTAGGCTGGTGCACAGAATATTTACTACGCGGAGACTAAATATAGGCTGCGATACATTGCTGGTTTAACGTGGAGGTGGCAACAATCGACACAAGAGACTGTTCAATGTACAACGCGGAGTATTTCGTACCGGAACGGTCGAGAAAGGATTCCCTTCGTTTGGGCGGTCTGGATGCGCGCAAAAACGCGCAGTGATCGTGCAGCAACGTAATAAATTAGAGCGAGCGGCGAATACGGACACCACTCAATACTCGGCGTTAAATAAAAACATTAAGGACTGCTCGAAATAATCGAAGGGAAAAAGCGATAGGAGCGATTCGGTGGCGACAATCCTCTGGACTCCTTTGTATTTCGTATTGTTTCAAAGAATAAGGAAATAAATCTAAACGATCCGATCTGAAATTCTACATGAATAGGTCGATGCGATCTTCAATTGTGTGAAACTCGCATTCTCAAAAATGTTTAGCGGCGATTTATAACGATTTATGTTTGCAAAACTTAGCTTAGATTTAAAGTAAATATTATTTATTTTTAATGTTTATGAAAGTTTTTTTCAATTACGGAGAATTTTTCATTATCGATTTCAATCGTGGTTATTAATTGAGAAACAGACAAAAAAAGAGAAATTTGTTATTTAAAAACACCAGAAATCAGAATAAATCAAAATGAAAAACAACAGCTTGACAAGAATGAGATTGGAAATGAAATAGCACAGACGAATGTGACCAGTGACGTTCCGTTACCGAGCGGAATTAGTATTCGAAAATGCAATTTCAGTGCAGTATTTCAGATGGCGGTCCGAAAGGGGTGGCTGAGTACATATTCATCTTGTTAGGTATGCTGCGCCCGCTTCGGCAAACACAATAAGATCCTCGGGGGTTCCCCCCACACTCGCTCCTCCTTCGCTTATGGAAAACTTATTAGAACCCGGCCCGCCCGGGAATCCTTTTTCCTTCGGTAAATATTTGAGGGAGAAATTAAAATTTGACAGCGCGAGGAAGGCTGTACATGCTCGTACGTGCTGCTCGCCGCGTAAAATGAAATTTAGATCGAGTTTGGACAGTTAAACGATGTCTCGGGCGTAATCTCAGTGGCCTTGTTGTTTACCGTCCTATGTTGTCGCTTAAGATTTACATATTATTGGCTTACGTAAATTGGAATTTCCTATCGCGAAATGGATTTTATAGTTTATGTTGTGGACACGCTTATCTGCTTAGTAACACTGCTGAGAAGTTACTCGTATGTTATTCCACGAAAGGCTCTTCTAGGCTTATATTTCATACTGCTATCCGAAACCCATTATACAAAACGTTTAAATATGTAAGTGGATATCAGAGAGAAAGGAAAGAAAAATAAAGGAGTGTTGGGAGATTTTTATTATGAATTTGAGTCTGAAACTACTGATCCAATTTTGATGTCCACAGATAAAAAGGACGGTGTAACAACAATTTTATACTTAAACAACATCTTTTTCTTTTTTATATTTAAAAGTAAACACCCCCCGGTTTCAGGAAGCGCGGACGTACAGCAAACAATAATTCACACGTAAGACCAATGTAGTGAAAAATGAGAAGGCTGTGGAACGTGCGCCGCATTCGTCGGCACCTAACAAATGAGCCTCCGCTTCTATTTGTATAAAATACACGTTTTATGTACTATTACACATTTTTTGGGGTAAATATATAATATACTTTTTAGGATACCTGGGAGATGCTTGGAGTAAGAGTGCCAGTTTGTCATTAGATTGTGTCAACTGTACAAGATATGTGAACTGTATTCGGATGATACCTTACATGATGTGTTGCCCAGTGCCCACAACTTCTTTGTGCTGAAGTTGTCGCGTTTGTTTTTCCTTGATGAAAACTGTCCATGTACTTTTCCGGGATCGACATTATCTTCATACGAAATGTCACCAGCGTTACAAGGTAACAGGCAGATGTGGTGAAAATTCGCCCCACATACAAAAGCATCAAACCTCTACTCATTCACAAATAACATCCTAATCGCAAAAGTCAATATCGACATCAGAGTATCCTTATTGAAAACAAAGTCAATTCTAGAGACAAATTAAATAAATGTGTACATCAGCGAGCGATGCGTTATCGTTAAAGAAAACATCGAAGTAATGGTGCCTCATTAGAGATAATGCGTAGCGGCCTAGCGGAAATCAGAAAGTATGTTTTCCTCGCAATATGCGTTACACACAGTAGACTAACTTTATACTAGCCCGCATCGCACCCACGCATAAGCCGATAACTTTGTGCAGCTTTTCTATTTTTTCATGTTATGCAGCCGTTTCATGCATTAAAAATACGAGAGCAATATAATTAAAGATGAACATGATCTCTACATTTATGGCGTTCGTAATCGCCCGTATTTGTCCTGGCGTGAAGTAGAGAGAACATGTCATGTCATGTGTGATTGTCCATGATCGACATCCATACGTGCTATAATTAGTAGTTATTGCCACAATCATGGTTATCCATCGATACGTAGAGAGCCTTTACTTTAGGGAGCAGAAAAATTACGTGACAATTTTTTCTCTGTCCACGAATTTCATCTCGAGAACGTAGTTACGCTACTGTCTTGTATTGTTTTCCTCGAAGGCTGTATAATGTATATAAGGGTAATGTTTCTAGTAATTAAAGGCGGGGAAGGGCGTGGTCGCGCATGCGTGGTGCGTTTTAATTACTAACATCTCATCGCCGCCTCCTAATGAAGACGCTCTCGGCTGTGATTGGGGTTCTATTGTAGGTATTACGCCAGTCGCTATGTGCTTTGTTCGTATATAGAAGGTTTTACAAGTTGGATATATACTAACTATTTTGTTATTATTATTCTATTATATTTAGTTTAATTAGTTACTAGGTGTTAATTGTAATAATTGTGCACGTTCTGTCTGCTTTTATCTCTTATCTCTAAAAAGGGCTGCTATGAGATTTCTTTTTTGAAATAAGGTGTTACTTTATGTCTTTCTATGTTATTTGTATATTATTATTGTTTATTTGTTTCATTTATTATACTTTGTCTCTTTACAGTGCACTCACTAAGACTTTTATCTTACATACTTAGTTATATATCATAATATAAAACACGAATAAACTTGTCAAGTATTACGTAACAAAGATTTACAAAGGACATCGAAAGTATTCAATACACGCTCACGCCGACTACCCTCATGTCACAGAAAAATGTCTTGTGGCATATCTAAATAGTATGATTTAAATAAAAAATGGCACGCGACTAGGTGGCTGATCCATCAGAGAAGCGCCGCACGTAGGAAGGGTGCATTTTGATTTGTTCTTGCCTAGGCAATTTCCCGACCCGACTTCTAATAGTAATTTGAATACGAAATTCCACCTTTCCTATTCTCATGCAAATATCGTGGAGGTTATGTATTAATTTTTTCGTGTTTAATCCTTTGGGGATGAATTTTACGGTTTTTGCAGCTTAGAGAGTTTAGAGAGAAATATAAATTTATGATTCTGCTAATCTATTAGTTAATGGTAATGAATATCAAATTAAAATGTAGTCACTGTACAAGAGAACAGTTAGCATTCAATTAATTTGGACATGGCACTGCGGTGATTATGTCAAATGATCGAATCCCCTTAACTTTGAAATATCTAACTTAACAGTATATTTACTGAGTGTTTAGTGAGTTTGATTCTTAAAAAACTAAAAGTTTTTTCTAACTAAATCCAAAAAGATAGAGCTGTAATAAGCCTCGATTAGTCTTCACCAAAATCAAGCTCCTTTAAACATATAACATGTCCATTCCTCCGCGCAAAAAATATTTCAATCATCCAAATCCCATTTATTTGAGTATTGAGTATTCGGGCGGGCGTTTAATAGTGGGGCACCACCACCACTTTCAATCAAGGGGGTGGCGTCCTTCATCTATCTACATGTCGCCCGATCCCAAATTATGCCTGAATTTCGATCAGCCGATATGTATCGGTATAATTTTTCCTATTCGCAAATCTATTCCTTTTTGCTTCGTGTTCTTCCTTTACTTTTATTAACACGTTTAAGTTTGGATTTGTTTAATATGAAAGTTACTAAAACATCAGTGTGAATGGATTAAGTGTTAATTAGTCGCGAGTTCTAAAAATGCCAAAAAAGGTTTCTTCAAAAACTTTCCTGAATTCCTGCAAATGACCTGAAACCTTTTTATGGAGGTTATAGAGGCAAATATTAAGTTAATAGATCCCTACACAAAAGTAACCTGTAAATACTGTCTAGACTTTTAGCCTATGTAGCTAAATTATATTAGCGAAAAATACAATTTATCATTTTTAATTGAATGACATTTCATGCGTAGCGTGTATATTGAATAAACACAGGTAGGAATGGAACAAAATGAAGAAATGTCATTGATTGAGCATACGTATGGGAATATATTTCGGGGAGAAGGGTTGCGTTATCTTTACCCGAATTGCCAATTCAGTTCCTGGTACATTTATTATTTTTACGATAAATATTCTTAGAAACGTAATAGAATATTATTCGATTTGATATCACCGATATGTAGATTCGCAATTATTGTACGAGAATGGAAATATTTGCTAATAAATTTTTTATTTTTGGAAAAGGTTTGTTTTCACGGAATGTGTGGGGCTGATTCGGATGAAAAAAAAACTTACACGTTGAATTAATTATTCTTCTAATTTTATTTCTTTAAAGGTAAATATTAAAGGACTGTACTCCTATATATCTCCTACTCCTAGATAATACTAAATTTTGCATCATGAAAGCTTTCGTTACTTATTAAATCGAGTCAAATGGACTGATGGAATGATTTAGACTTATCAAATTACAGTTTATAAAATATCAAAGAAACTTTAAGACAGTTTGTTTCACGTAGGTATATTATGAGAATGTTCTTGTTGGTTTATCTGGTTCAAACGAGGAGCAAAACTACATAAAATCGTACCTAAAATTGAGGTACCGTAAAGTATGTAAAGTGAAATAGTTAAGCACAACAGAGAAGTTAATACGTTGCCAAAGCCCGTCCGGAGGCTTCCTGCTGAATGCCTATTAGACCTGTTTTAAATTTAAATGCTAGACAAGTCCTGGCCCGTCGCCAGCCTCCGCGTCTGAGAGTTAACTATTTGAGATTCAAATTTCATCACTATGTATTGGAAACGCCCGGGATTTTAGATACTTTAGCGCTATATTGTGCAGAAGGATGCATATTGCACAGTGGCTGTGAGGCAGGGGAAGTCTATCTGTTAATATCTCTGTTACTTTACACGCTCCAGGACCAATCCATTTAGCTGCGATACTCGCATATATTGTAATATTTTTTACTTAATAGGCCATTGTTGAGCGTTTTGAAAATGAGTAGTGCGCGGTCCACAATGAAATTAATTTCATGTTTTCATTGGAATTATTTATGAGTTCGTAAAAGCAATAAATGTATGTCGATAACGTGTACTCGCTCGCGGTCGTTACGACCGGGGATTTATCTAAAAAGAACAAAAAACGACCACTCGCTTTAACCCTGCGACGTCGTAAAAGTACTCCGGCCCGGGTGGAGCGACAACAAAAATACTTTATTTATATGCTAATGTAATTTATATGACGCTTAATGTCTCGTGGCTGGTAACGCACGATTCCGTTCCATTCTTTTAGCCGGGACGGTGTTTTCGGAAAAGGGGCTTTATTACGAGTGGTGTAAGGTGGAGAACGTTGTGGGGCCGCGTCATGTGTGCCGATACGATTATGAATGCGCGGTAGGAGGCAGCTCCCAGGCCGGCTTCCTTGGAGGCGGGTGGGAGGCAGCCCGGTTTGAGAGAATCAATAAAAATACGCTAGAAAAGCGTTGATTATACGACGAGTATTTGCCAAACATTCTTATAATTGGTCGTGTTTTTGACAAGTTAGCCGTTGCTCGACCTCTGTAGACTTTCGAGTGTTTAGCTGAATTTGAAAAGTTATACTTGATTTTTGTGTCATTACTCATTAGTGATTGCTAAAAAGCACATTTTTATCGCTGTTTCGATGAGACCTCAATAACTAATAAACTCTCATTTTTACATCCTTTTTCTGTTCCTAATCTTAAGTTATGTAATTTGTAGTCATAGTAACCATCGTCAAAGATGATTACTACAACAGGCCCGTTAGGATTTTGTATTGCCTGAAAAACCAAATGTTTTCACCGCAGCAAAAAGTCGAATTCGGAATTTCTATACACGTCAGTCCCCCCGTAATTTATTACATAAATACAGGTAATACATAATGTGGGTACATTAGATATTCAAATTAAAGGAGAACAAACGTTGATGGACAGTCGATCTCGGCGGCCATTTGCATTTCCTCCGCCTCGCCTTTAATGCAGATTCCAATAG
The DNA here is from genome assembly GCF_905147365.1 of Aricia agestis. Lineage (NCBI taxonomy): Eukaryota > Metazoa > Arthropoda > Insecta > Lepidoptera > Lycaenidae > Aricia > Aricia agestis. The sequence continues at coordinate 11,004,391 of NC_056428.1, read as the reverse complement.
TCAGATAAACAATGATATGATATACATCACTAATATGTTAAGCAAGGATGTCGCATTAATACAGAATTGTAATGAAGGGGACTGTTTGGGTATTTTGATAAACTCGGGACTTTTATTCGTGGTTGTTTTCTGATAAGTTTTATTATCCGATGTGTATATTTTTCTTTCTCTATGCTTCGTTGTCTCTTGTCCAAATTCAACAGTAGGTATACGTCTAACCGCCGTACTCAGAGGTATTAAGTTATGATTAACCTTCAATTAAATGAAGAGTTTGACAGATAATGTATGGAGCTTATGTCAAAATTTTGAATTGATCACATTTAAGTAATTAATGGTCCATTCTGAGTGCGGCAGTAAGTGTTTTAACCGATTTTTAAAAATGATGTTTGTTTAATTAGTTACTACTATATAAACGAGATTCTTATAATATAATGTGCTGTATAAGAAATAAACTTCTCGTCTTTTCACCCAACGTCATTGTCAAAACTTATTATTTGCTAATTTTGTTTTTGGATCGTTAATATTAAAAACCCTTTAAAAAGACTTGGCTTAAAGGTCTCGTTACCAGGCCATTAAATCTTATAAAAAAAAAAATTCAAAAGCGGTAAATTGCGACACGTTCGATTGTAACAATGTTAAAAAATTCTACTTAAATTAAATTTATTTTAACAACTTACCACCAACGTAAAATCAGCAAACCTGATGATACTTACCTGCAAAGAAATCGACTTTTGTTACTTTCCATTTTTTACTTTCGATATTGAATTACCAATAAAATATTATTACTTATTATTTATATTATCATCAATTTATTCGAGGCATAAAAATGCTGTAAAGGCAACGTTTAACAAGATATTTTCGTTTAAGAGCATTTTTATTCCCCTGCCAAATTAAAAAATTTATAAATTTGTTTCATTAGGCTAATAATAAGTGACAGGATATAACGTCTTTTGTCCGTCCGTATGTCCGTCGCATACCAATGACCGGCTTTACTTTTTATATAAATAATGTAGCACTAGATCTGCGCCTAATTAAATATTCTGTTGGACTTTATTTATTTGCTAATATACAATGAATGGTCCTAACACTCCAGGAATATCAAGTAGGGATCGTAAAAAATCGATTTTCTTATAAATAACATTAATATGTCCTCTATAATCGCATTACAGACGTCGTAAACCTTTTTTCGATTAAAATCTCAAAGGATGTTGTTAAATCAACTCGATCGATGGCTGAATATTTAAAAGATGTGCGAACCGAGGAAAGCATGTAGACTGTAGTTGTAGCATTTGTAAAAAATATATTTTTCATTAAATACTTTGAAACATTTCAAGGGAGGTAGTTGGACCTTCCTATCGAATAAGAAGGTTAAGTGACGAGCGAAAAATAATATTCCTGCAAAACTTTTCAGTTTTTCACGTTACCCTTATCTGTAGATATGTATGCTGACCGTACAAAGTTCATGCGAATATTACTCGAGGGAAATGCACTTCACGAGACATTTAAACTAACCCATCATTACATATTAGCATAATAGCACAAAAAGTTGGCAAAACGTCAGAAAGTATGAGCGTGAGTCTCCGGCGCGAATCGTAACGACACTAGGAAAAGCCCAACCTGATTTATGACTGTGATTGCTTATTTGATCACTTTATGATAGCTGAAAGCGCTAGGAAAGTCCATAAGGCGCAGGCAAATCGCTAACGGCCCTAAGCGTGACCATAACGGGAGCCGACGCGACAAAAACGCAAACGACGTAATCTAAAGAAAATTCGCTAGGCGCAAATGTGACTCATTACATTAAAAATAGTCGCCAGCGAGACGAGTATAGCGATAAGGTGATTTAAATAACCGATCAGCATGCGGCGCGCGCGCATCTCGCCATTGTTTTCGCTAAATGACATCAAAGTCGTCGACTAACGTATTTAGCATGTGAAATGAAATTATTTAATTTTCTTAGAAAAACGTATGTAAGCTCAACAGGTGCGCTGCTAATCGTGTGATCGCGAGTGAGTCAGGGCTGCGCATTCCTGAGCTGCAGGGCGGCTCAACAGTTTACACTAATCACTGAAAGTTGCAAGCTAAAGTTTTGTAAAAAAGTTTTCAACTTTTACAAAGTTGTCGATTTTTAAGCTATTGCATAGCTTTTATCGCGGGCTATGAGCGCGGCGATCGAATCTAGAAATTCCGTAACAAAAATAAACCTAAGACTCCTCACTCTGACCGACAAGCGGCGTTGAAAGCCGTCCATCGTCTAACGTCGTTTCAGTTCGTCGGACATCGGCTCGGTGTTTGTATGTGTGGGAATAGACGTATGCGAATTATAATTGCATAAGTTGATAAAAATACTATACAATAGGTTTACCGCGGCAGTCCCCGAGTGCCACACGTATTTTTAATCAGCAGAGAACCCTGGATATAGGATTGTGAATTAAGAATAATGGGTGTTTCAGGTAAAAAGCTTAAGCTCATATTTTAAAAAGTTCAGACAAAACCATTAAGGTTCATTAACGCCTGAATCGATTAAAAAAACCCATCGCGCCTCGCGAGCGAAGTGAAAAACAACCAATTACACTGATGGAAAAACTTTGTAATAGATAATTTTGTAAACGAAAATTTATTCAATTACACTGAATACGAAAACTTTTTCTATTACGGATTACACGTGATTATAAAACTTTATCAGCTCTACGTCGTGTACCAAGGTAAATATTTTGTACGGCAATTTTTCAGTTACCAAGAAAATACAGTAAAAAACTGGTAAACGTAGCTACCTCAATCGACACAATAAATCTTTTATGAACAGAAATAACTTGGAATTAGTTCTACTGATCAAAAAAGTGAGATCATGGTAAGGAAGATTTCCCCTCTCAAATCAATAAGAGATTACATTGTTTAATTTCTAGATTTTCTAAATTTTAACCCCGTAAATAACGAGGATTAACATTGGAGAGCAATGGTAGAGATTGTTTGTGATGTTAATGAAAATTTAAATTTAAATCATAAATATTTTTTGCTTCGCATAATATTACAGGTAACAGTGGCATTATCTCGGTATGAATCTTTTGACTCTATCAGCAATTTTGGCCGCGCCTCCTCTTGGCAGCGCCGTAGACGGGTGAATAAACATTTGAACCCGGCTGACTTCAATACCTAAGTCATATGCTACGAATAATAAAAACTATTCGACATTCGTAGGTCACAGGATTCCTTGGTTCCACAACAAGGCCCTACCTCGAAGGTTACGCAAAAACTATTGAAATCTCGAGTGAGGACGTCACGTCGCCACCTCGTTTGTTGGGAATAACACGAAAAGTGTGAAAAAGTGACATTAACTCGGGTCACGCACTCACTTAATGATGAATTTATGACTGAGTATTGATACGGTTTATTGTCCAAGGTCCTCGGTGGACGTGCCAATGGCAGGGAAACTGGCAGAGGAGGTAGGCTGCTTTGTTATTTTTGGACATTTTGCTTGGGATGAAATGATGAAAATATAATGGTGCTTAATAAACCTAGTAAGTAGAAGGTTTTCCTTTGCTGGATTTTTATAAGTGAAACACTACGAATAATAAAAACTATAGTTATAGTTTTTATTATTCGTAGGTGAAACAGAAGACTAAAATGTAATCCTATAATCTACAATCGGCGTGTTCGAATATTTACGAAGCATAGAAGACAAAACCACAAATAAATTATCAAGGACATTTTGAAACTTCTGGTCTTAATTAAAACTAGACAAAAATTGTGTTTTTGTTGGAGATGTTAAATTAGATACATATTTATTATATATTATTAATAATGACAAAGTGTTAAATTGTTAAATAAGTAATAATCCCTCTAAGGTCTTAAAACTATTTGAAACTCTATCATTATGGAGTTTTGCGAGTCAGTAGAGTAAATTTTTTTGTTGTTCCATGATGGACTAATATCTGGTGGATGTCGTACGTACAGTTTTAATTAGCGAATCTATTAGACAGCAACCCAATCATGGTTCTAGACCATTGTCAAACCCGTGTCTAATTCATAAGCCACCAGATGACCGACATAGCTTATTGTTTGATTTAATTGCGTATCGTCGAGGCCGAAGTATTTAATATCCAAGATTTCTACCCGCGAACTCCGCGACTAGCTAGTGAAATCTATTATCACTGCCCTAGAAGCACGGATGCGTGTAATTGCAGACAATAATTAAGCGTTTACTACAACCAACAGTCATCAAATGAAAGGCGTACGTATAATTGTACGGCATCCATTGCATGCATCGCCTCGATACGATTCTATCGCCTATCCTATTGTCTTAACGTCCACATTCGTATAAAGTTCCCATTAGAAAGAAATCAAAATTGCTTTCCGTTCTTAATTATATCGCAATATCATACAGAAAACACGGAGCGCATCCATCGCTGTTTTGTGTCACAATCGGGGAGTCGCATGAGCGAAACGAGCGTTGTACGACGTTTCAATCTCGCCGGTCGCAGAACATTAATTACTGCACCACGAAGCGGTCATTAGAGGCTTCATTAAGTGTATAATGGGAGGGTAAACAGCCGCACTAGACCGTACCGCCTTTGTCTTCCTTCGCTTAAAAGTGAAACCTCGAGGTACAATTAATTGAAATTACTGTGTCGTGGCCGCGTCCCTGATTATAGGATGTAATAAACTTTCCAACACTAGTCCTCTTTTGTCGGTAATTTCGCACTACACTTGTTTTGAATGGAGCTAAAAGGCGTTGCTTTTAAAGTCGTTACAATATGCCTGAGTCTTAATGTTTCTCAGCCATCGTATGGTTGAAGAACTGCGTGTATGAAGAACGACAACTCCATACTTAGACCATCCTGGACTAAACTTACTTCGACTAACGACAACAGGACATCAAAGGAATTCAACAGACTGAATAATATTCTGCAGATACAAAATTTCTATACAGAATTTATCCGATGTGACGTAACATAATAAGATGAGGAAATCTAAGGGCCTTGTTACAACTTTCAATTAATTCATACGTATAATATGCGACAATCATGGCAGATAATGAAAATAAGTTGACTGGAATAGTCACTTGAGAACTCAATCAATAAGAAATATTATTCTAAGGTTCCTTGCTACTGAATCCCGATACCCCTCGAACAATGGACACAAGTATTACATTCTCATTTTAGCTTTGTAACAAATTCCCACAATATGAACCCATTGGAACAAGACAATTTGGTTTAATTAAAATCAAAGCTAAGCTACCATTCAGTCGATTCGAGAGGTTCGAATAAAGAAGGCAACGGGGGACACTGATTTGATACACTTATTGAATGTCCCGTTGCTTTACTTAAATAAAAACCCAATAATAGAACCAGTTCTTAGGACAAAGGGCCCTTATAATGAGGCCACGGCATTGTGAGGGCCCCCGTCGCATCAGATATGAGTCTCCCATATGTTTTTTATAAAGGAGTCCGAATGAATGCTTTTAGCACTTTGCGATTTGACGACTTGAATGGATCTCGCTGCGGACTGGTCATTTACAAAGGATATTTTATAATTCATTATGCTTTTATCTTCCCTGATTCTTAATTTTGGGGTTTCAAATGAACGACTGGAATAAGATTTTTAAGAAACGTGAGATGTTGAATGGTTATTCATTTTGGTCGCGCACCAATTTTATGATGGGGTATTCTCATTAGTTAAACTTGTATTGAGGTGTGTTCCAAAACTCTTACAGCATTTTGGCCAGGGCGTATAAGTGATTCGATTGGCTACTGAGACGTCAGATGGCAGTAGACCGTTAAGAGTTTAAAACACATCTCTAATCTCTTGATATTTAGATGTAGATCCATACTGTAGTTTGCTTATGCATCTACAAACAGCTCCACAATCATTCAATTCATAGACACGTCTAGCGATACAGTCAGTTCCTCATTCCCAATATCCTTATCAGCGTCAGACTTCCTTATTGTAGTGAGATGAATCGGGGCCCAATCTGGAGTATTTAGCGCGATGTGCTCAATTAGGATGTGACGGATATGCGGGCCGGGCCCCTACGACGGCCCCTGGTGATGCCGCGATTGTTAACGAACTTGGATTTGTGTAAATTAATACTTTGATTTTAATGTTACAAAAATTGTAGTGCCAGGAATTATAATTTTAAATTGTTATGATATAAATCTTCTTATAGTTTGACATCTTTTCATGCTGTGATGTCTAGATAGTTAGCTTTAGGGTACAAGTTGGAAGCCGGCTACATTCAGCGGCAGCAGACGACGTGTCGTCGCGACACTACTGGTTTCTATGTATTTCTATGAAACGTGTCGCTAGCTTCGTGTCACTAGCTGCGGAAGGTATTTCATAGAAATACATCCAGTAGTAGCTGCGACACGTTGTCTGCAGTTGCTTCATGTCGCCCGCTGCCAACCAGCATCTTTAAGGTAAAAAGATTTCTACACCTTCCGTGCATTTTCCGACATAGGACATCTTAAGTCCTTTCCCGTGGCTCAGAAAATCTTCTTCAAATAATTCACAAAAATCAGTACTTTTGACATGATTAAGCATCTAACAGAATGGCGCCCTCTTTTTAAAAGCTTTTATTTAACTTGCTCTGTATGTATGTAAGTATGTATGTTCGGGTGAAATTTTGGAACTCAATTTTGAAGTAGATACATTTAACCGATTGAGCTGAAATTTTGCATGCACGTTTAGTTTGGATGACAATGCATGATATTGTATTTGACATCACTCTAAATCCAATATGGCCGACCATCCAAGATGGCGAAATAGTTATTTTCTATGCAGTCCTACAATATGGATATTAAATGAATGGGCTTTTTGAGAGTAACTCGAAAACGAATGCAATATCATTCTACATCCAATATGGCGGCTCATAAAAGATAGAAGAATAGTTATTTTTAATGTACTTCTGCAATATAGGTATCAAATGAAAGGGTTCATTGAGAGTAACTCGAAAACGAATGTAATGTCATTCTACATCCAATATGGCGGCTCATTCAAGATACGGGAATAGTTATTTTTAATGCACTTCTGCAATATGGTTATCAAATAAAAGGGCTCATTGAGAGTAACTCGGAAACGAAAGTAATGTCATTCTATATCCAATATAGCAGCTCATCCAAGATAGGGGAATAGTTATTTTTATAGCACTTTTGCAATATGGGTATCAAATTGAAAAGTCATAGTGTCGTGTCGTGTCGTGCCGTGTCGTGTCGTACCGATTCGTGCCGTGCCGTGCCGTGCCGTGTCGTGTCGTGAAGTGTCGTGTCGTGTCGTGTCGTGTCGTGTCGTGTCCAAAAGTGAAATTTAATTTTTTAGTCGTGTAGAAATAAACGGAATATTGCAACTCACTAAATAAAGACATGATTTTTTACTGATCAAAATCGAGGACTTAAGTTAATCATATTTTATCAAGTTCTTGAAACAAACAAATTACAATCAAGTGGACTTGGAAATCTAGCCAGAGATAGGTACCTAACTAGAAAATCATGCAAATTGTATAATATATTGAGGATATAACTTAATAGTTAAAATTCTTAAGGAGAAATTTATTTTCTTCTTTTTGAAGTATTTAAATAAAAGCTTTTTTTCAAAAAGTTTTTTGCTTATAATTTATTGTTACTATACCTTCATTATACCTATAAGTCTAGCAATTAAGTATATTCTATAAAAGTTACATAAACAAAGATAAGAAATTACATTATTATATTTAATGTTGGTGAAAATGAGTGACAGTAAAAAATTACGTGCATAATGCAGGTAATTTAGACTTTCAGCTGATATCACTTATCATTTAGCACTCCCGCATGCAATTTCTGCTATTACAGATAATGGATGTTGTTTTGTTCTTTAATAGATTTATGTTTAGTGAAACACCGATCCGACTGAAATACACCAATAAAATTATATGAATGTTTTAAACATCCATCTTAAATATGCAATGTTTTGGTCATGTTTCATTCATTTTAAAAATTATACGAATATTCGTCTTATATAAATTTGTAAAATGTATTTTTGTTCGTGCTTCGCTTTCTAGTGTTACCTACTACGGCCTAAAGGATAAAAATAGTCACATTCTAATTTTGACTTTTGAAGGTTTGGGACTCACCCCGTAGATACTATAATTATAATTATTATATTATGCGTTTATGCGATTTTTTTTGTATGAACTTCACCTTCAGATGAACGATGAATGACGTCAAGACATCAAGTTCATTCTTTATTACGGAATTTGTATCGCAAGGTAAGTAAGGGGATCGAAAACACCGTATTTTATGAATCTTTGATGAATACAATGCTTTTGAAATCAGAAATTTTCCTTTATGAATTAAACAATAAACGTTTTTCTCGGCCTGACTCGTCATAAATATATTTCACAGTCAAATCTAAAGGTAATTTGTGATGATTTTGTACCTCATTTAATATCCAAGGAATATAAAGTAAGTTTATGCAGTAGGAATCTGACTGTCAAAGTATCGGCCGCGGTAATGTCTCTTAATATGCAAGATGCTAAGTGCGAGTCGTCATTTCGGTTGTGTTACTGCAATTTGAACGCTAAGGACCTCTAATAGAGCTTCAAATGCCATAAAAACTCGCAAGTACACCCATAAACAACCAGTTTTTATGGAGTTTATCTATTTTAGTAATGTAACTAAGTAATGAGGTAGATCATCCATTTTAATAATTAGTTATAGCTATATTAGAATCGGGGTAGGATGACATATTCTCTTTACAATGAATCCACTTTCATATAACATTATTTTAGGCAAAAGTAGGTATTAGAATCTCTTTCTATTATTTTGTTTCATTTTTGTGATTCTTTACGACCAACTTTTTTGCATCCAAAATTCTAGAAACAAGGATGACTGGGGTGACAGTACTTACTGGTGAAAAACTTAATATAATAACTCTGTATCTAACGTTATTTCACGGAGTGGAACAGCCCAATCTGTTCTCACTGTCGAAATTCTGTCGAAATTAAATTACTCACGTAATGAAGACATTTTTTCCCCGATCTGACCGTGAAAATACTGAACAATATTTTATTAATATACAAAGATTGCGAGTTTTTGCTGGCTTTGTAATAGCAAAGCGGTATGGTTCCGAAAAATTGAACGAACTGGTACGTGCACGTTGAACGCATTCGTTTTGGCTAAACACAGAAGATTTTCGGCAGATAAAGTTATGATAAGAAATAGATTGTTAAAATAATTGCTAGATGTTACCGAATTCGGATTAAACCCGATACAATAGCGCAAAAATCTTGAAAATCGGTCCACAAACGGCGAAGTGATCGTTGAACATACAAAAAAAAATATAAACAGACGAACATATAACCTCCTTTCTGGAAGTCGGGTAAAAAGCAAATCATGCTTATTTTAAATCACTTGCATAATTTTATGATTACCTGCAAGTCTGTTAGCGCAGAAATTATTTTATCGCGCGGTACATACATTCTGGCATAATAATACTTATCTAATTTATGTCCTTCCTGGGACTGAAAGTCTTTCCGTACCAAATTTTATTGGATCGATTCACTAAGTGTCGAGTGAAGATAACAGACGTAGATAGTATGATTTTTCTGTCAAATAAATATACTTATTTATTTATTTATTGTTGTAAGGCCACCAAACAGTACATACATTAAAAACTTATAGAAATGAATAATGATCATAAATAGTCATGAAGACCTTAGTAGGTGACACAACATTTAACTTACTTGCTATAGTCTGAGTTAAGTAATCATACTTTACATACAAAATGCATGTTGTGTTTGAGTAGGTATTTCTCGCAATTAACATTCTTCAAAGTGTCTGTTATCGTTTGTCTCATGTCATCCTACTGTTATTATAAAGGCGAAACAATATTAAAATATTAATCCTCACATTATGACTTTAGTAGATGTCCCGCGCGGCTTTGCCCACGTAAATTAGGAAATTTACGGAAACCGTACATTTTCTCATAAAAAATAGCTTATTTCCTTACGCTCTTCACGTGGTCTATTCTATATCTGTGCCAAATATTGCCATAAAAATTTCTTGAGTAGTTCGTGAGATAAACCCTTTCTGATATTTCCCCCGTTTTCCCCACATTTTCCTGAGTTTTTTTTTTTCGCCTTTATAATATTAGTAGGCTTATATTTGTACTTTTCATAGTCCTTTAGCTCAAGACTGATGTTTTTGATCATTATACTGTCATTAATTGACAAGCGATGTTTGCCGAATAGGCGCCGACAGCCTAATCGGCAAACATCGTGTGACTTCGGCAAACTTCGGAAAACGGCTCCGGCCGCCATTTCGGCAACCGGCGCCACTTAAGTTGATTCTATGGTCTAGCTTAAATATCTAGCGAGGGTTGCAATTACTGAACCTAATATTCCTACATACTAAAGTAGATCTTTATTGTCTGTACTTACGCAGACCCTTTAGTACTTATGTAACTATGTAAAGACCCAGAGATCTTAACTAGGTACCTACCTATTGTAGGTAAAAATGTAAGTTACTTTATTTTAAAAATGAAAACAGTAAATTCTCTCACCATGCATACTAATATTGTAAATGCTAAAACGCGTCTATTACCTCTTCACGATTTAACCGTTAAATCGATTGTGGTGACATTGGCATGGAGTTCTTTGGAATCCCGGGAAGGAGATATTTTAAAGATTATTTTTAATATAACGTAATGTCTAGGTTTTTTATTATAGGTGAATATTAAAATAAAAAAGTAGTAAGTAATTTAATATATTAATTATTTAAAGTTAATTTGTATTAACCTCAACACAATTCTAACCAGTGTTTATTGTGGTAAGTAATGAAAATATTAACGCGTGCTAACCGCCGCGCTCAGGTATGTGAGTGAAATGTGCCACTTGGTTGCTTTGTCATGGTACTTTTAAGTTTTAACCAGCTACGGTACAAGGAAGAGTCATGATTTTATTTATTTTGTTGATCTTATAGGTAAGGCTTCATAGTAATGATTTTTTAAATTTTACACCCAAGAGGCTTAAATAGGAAATAGCCACAGCAAAATGTAGATGCATTTAATCAATTCAATAATATTATATCATCAAATCATCAAATAACACAATATTGAAAGTCTGATACATGAACGTATATAAATATTTGAAATAGGTAGGTACTGAGCAACATTATACGCAACAAAACTCTACATAAAATACTAAACTCTACAAGGAATACTCAGAAGTTGTAAGCGGAACAAAATAACAAATTCAAAAAGCAGAAAGACGAGTATAATAATGATTGTCTCCGCAAGTATTTCTTTGTTAGTAAAATGATTAAAATAATCACGACTCTAATACATTAGTAATGAGACGTTCGCTGTCGCTAATCGCGCAAAGGCGGGCGCAAAGTGCAAACTATGAGTTTATCATTGAGATGGACTAGAAGAGTGCAAAGAATTTGCGATTAATCGTTTCGATCCATCCATGAATTGGTAATTTTGGTACCTTAGAAAGCAAATAAGAGTCTCACACCACGATCCTGCAATTTTAATCCAACGTTAAAACAGATTGGATCCAGTCCAGATCCTATCTAATAGCAAAATAGTATTATCAATTATCATAATATACGACAAACATCAATCGTATGTGATTTTTGGAGTTCAGCTAATCAAAAAGCTTTGCCATTTTAATAAGATATCATTCTGTCTGGAATATTATTCCTTAGTTTTATTATAGCGAAACTGCATCTTAGGGCCTGTTTCACCACTTCCTGATAAGGCTATCCACTAATTAACTTGACAGATCAAGTATGGAGAATCTGTCAAAAAAGTTGTGAATAGCCTATTAGCCACTATCTTATCAGAAAGCGGTGAAATAGGCCCTAAATGTATTGTAAGATAGGAGAATTAACAGTTAACGATCGCAGTGAGTGACCACCCTTACAATAAATAATTATTATTTAACGTTGCGCCCGGTCTAAGCTAAGTAACAAGTGCCTAGCAGTTGTCAGTCTGTCATTTGCGAGCGCGGAAGTGCTAATAATGGTTCGGTAACTTCAGCGGCTTTGTTCATTAACTTTCTAAGTACGGCTAATTAAACACCTGTGTTTTAACATTACCAAGGCTTTCAATCATCTGCTTTCAGAGTAAATTTTACTTAAGAGGGCGACTAACCCCAAAAATCAAATATCGTCCTTCTCTCTTCACACTCACGCCCGTCTTTCATATGCCAGGTGAAAAGGGACGACGCGGATTCATCGCCAAATTAGTTTTTTCTCAATAACTCGATAAATATACAACATTTTAAAAATCCGCAAGGTCGATCTCTCAATGATGGAATTTTACACAATGTGTTAAAATATTAACTTAGTTCAATGCACGGTTATGGCAGTAAATGAAAAATTCGTGAAAATTAGATGCATCTTTGTGATTTTTTTCTATCGAGAAAATTTGAAGATATAGTGTTTTTGCTCACATCGAATTCTCGAAAATATAATGTAGTATCTAATTTTAGAAAATAACACAATTCAGGACTTATTTTCAAGTATTAAAATGAATTATAAAATCGACACTTTAGGGTTAGTCGCCCCCTATGATTTATCAGAATAATTCTTGAATCTTAAAACAATACGGACAAGTGGCGACCCTCATTAGTGTCATTCCACAAAATTTTCTCGTTTCCGTCACAAATGGTCACCGCAATTACCATATTTCTACTAAAATTGACACTTGGTGATGCGCCGGAGTCGTCGACCTCAAACCATCCGGATCTAATTACCTAGTGTCATTAACATCGGTACGTCCGCCTAGGAAATGGAATCGAATCATTAGTAGTTTGATCACAAAAAAAGACTTAATAGAAATATAATAACGGAGAAGAAATTGTAAAAAGATTGTGGGGCTATCAAATAATTGGCGTTGTCGATACGGCCGGTAATGGCCGACGTGACTGTCTTGAGTTAGTACAATTTAGCATCCGACTGTGGAATGTGCGAAATCGGTTTGTATTGTAATCTAGCTTATGGCTTTACAATTATTGTGATGCCGTAATTGTGTTGTAATTGCGGTAATGATGTTTAATATCTACGTGTGGATTTGTATGCAATTAAAGAGTTACTTTACTCGTGAAATTTTCCGTCAGCGCTGTTTAGGCTGGCCGCATACATACGTTTTCCGTGTTCAATTTCTTTGTAGAATTACGACTGGGAATTCCGTGAGGAGAAAGAGCTCCAAGTATTCAGCGTGGAAAATAAATATATGACTGAAAGACTTGCTTTCAGCCATTTCATCAGGCGCATAGTTTAGTGCCAATACAGCCTTTCAGGTATAATAGGTACCTCATTAATAGGTTACTATTTAGTCATCAATATTATATTTGTATCGGCTGCACTCAAATTAAATGTTTACTTAAATTTTATGAATATTTACTTGTCGTAAACTTATTTATATTTTATGTCAAGCTTTTCATTAAATTAAAGTTAAGTACTATCGTTAAATGTCTGAGTACGGCAGTTAATTTAAGAATAGGTGAAGGGACGCTCTCTGTTTCTAAGTTACTCGCTGCTATTTTACACAAAGTTAAAAACTTTGTGTAAAATAGCAGTATATAAAATATCAGAGACTCAGAGACAACATTTGTGATTTTACCAAGATTAAGATCATCTTATGGTTGCTTTATTAAAGTCCTTCAAATATCTCTTTGCAGTCCAAGCACATTTAAGCTTGTGTACGTTCCTAGACTTAGATTTATTTAGTTAATCTTGAATTAACTAACAGTAAGGGTGGGTTGCACTAGAGGCGTAGTTATAGTTAAGGTTAAGGTTATCGTCAAATATGGCGTCCATTATGGACTTTTGTTATGGTTAAAGTTAAAGTTATAGTTAAAGTAAGTTGGTGCAACCCACCCTAAGCAAAAGATAGTGCGGCTTAGGTTCTGTGGCTCTCAGCATTTCAAGCGAACTAAGCCTTGGGGAGTATGTAGCCTTCATATTTTTCTCATTTAATTACCCTGATAACTGTTATTCGACAAAAAATCTTTTGTACTTTCACAAAAAGTATAAGTTTCAAGTAAGCACGTCTGTATGATTGTTATTCAAACAGATAATTAGCTGGTTGTATAACGGAGGTTTTTTCATCTTTTCATTGATATCAGGTAATTTAATATTTTTTGCAGCCCAAGTGAGTGGGTTGCTCAATAGATCTATCGATTACCTTCAAACACAAAGGAGCGCGTAAAAAAATCGTGCGTGAAATTCATCCCCGACTACTGTAGGGCTTGTTATGTTAATACGATTGTCGATTTATAGAACTCGAGGAATCGATAGCGAATTAATTATATCGCATAAATCGAAGATCAAGAAGAATCCATACTAATATTATAAAAGCGAAAGTGTGTCTGTCTGTCAGTTACCTCTTCGTCCAAACCGCTAAACCGATTTTTCTGAAAGGGTCAGAGATACTTTGAGTCTCGGGAAGGACATAGAATACTTTTTAATATATATCAAGCGTCATTTAGTTTGATATAGGTATATCAAGCATACTCTTTACTAAGATCATTCAATTTAAGGTTATAGGATATGTCAGACTTCCTTACGGTCTTTAGAAATAGAAATGTTTCTTTAGAAGATTTTGTACAGTAGGCACATAGGCTTCAATAATAACATTAACTGCCAGCGTTATGAATAGGAAAACCGGTCGATGCAATTGTTTTAGTAAAGTCTATGCATAGCAACTATCTGAAGTTAACTATACGTCTATCAGAGACGGAATTCTCAGTAAGTTTTAATGAGAATTGAGTAAGTGACGCATTTTTACTGGTGCTGAGTAACAATAGTTAAGTCACAATTCAATAGGTATCATATTGAATTATCAACATATATGTGTTAATATTATGTTGATAAGCTATACATTGCTCTTCGTACCTACAAAAGATGTCTTTCTACGTCATGATCTATCTTATATTTATTATGTAATTTCTAAATAATCTCTGCATGAACCAGCCGAGCTAGCACGGCCACCAGTAGAAATGCGAAAGTATGGACAAACTGTGGACATAAACTTAAGATTCGTTCCGATCTTTTCCGCGGCTAATCGCGACCGACAAAAATTTAATTAAAATGCAACTTTATGACAGACTATAATATTATATGTCATGAAGTAGGATATTATTTGAATTTTTAGGACTATAGTCTGTCATAAAGTGGCATTTTAATTGAATTTTTCGGAACGAAAAAAAAGGTCGAATTTTCACCTTAAGTTTATCTCCACAGTTTGTCTATACTTTCGCATTTCTACTGGTGGCCGTGCTAGCCCGGCTGATTGCGGGCATTTCTGGTTAAAGTATAAATGGTTAAGCAAAATGTAGAGTGTTTAGAGTAAGTTATTTTTCATACTTCTATTTGTTTGGTGTCAGCTAAATCTATATAGGTAGGCCATATAACTACGTACTGTATAGCAACTTATCATTTTATAGATGTACTCTTCTAGGGCTTTCACAGAGTAAATAAACTTTTAAATATTCGTTCATATACTTCACCTGTATTTATATGATCTGGAAACAGGATTTACTCGTTCTGTGTTGTCGCATGCAAAAATAATAAAAACTTAGGATAAAGGAACCAAGGAAAACAAAAAAGAAAACATAAATCATAATATAAATATTGCATTTATTTCACTCGATTCTGTAATCATAACGATAAAAATAACAGTAATACTATTCAGTGTATAAGTCTTCATTTGTCGATAGTGTACACTGTTACGGGGCTTTAGTTAAGTCTATTTAAAAATAAAATATGTATAACATTAAATGCACTTTGCATACGATTATTTCAAAAATCATAAAATTATTTATATCGTTTTCGAGGTGACAGTGTCTAATCCAGCCGATTTACCTCGGTACATATGAACTTATACAAAGAAAAAATAATAAAATAAAACTAAAAAGTAACCAAAAACAAATACAAACATAACATCAAAATAAATAATAAAATCGATATGCAAACCACTGCAATGTAAGATGCGGGGTTGAAAGGGATTTGCATCAAAATGGTGAAAATCATAATTGTATGTGTAAGCTAAGACGGCGGGTTTTGTATGGGGACGTCTGCACCCGCGGCGCGTGCGCAGCTCGGCGCGCGCCCGGGGCGGCGGATGCCCTACTTTGTACGTACGAAATGCATCGCCTAAGTCATTTAAATTTAAAGAAAATATTTGCATATCCCCTAACTCCCCAATTCTTAACCACTTTTATGTTAATGCCTCGGAAGAATATCGACCCCGGCCCCTCACGATATCGAATTCATTATCATGTAATATACGACCTCGTGTTATGTCTGCATTCATTTTTGTGCATAAATAGTCGTAGGGAATTACAATATTTAAGACACATATCACATAATATTCCTAACACGCCTCTAATGTAACAATATATTTTTCGTTCGTGATGTATATTTTTTGCATTTTACAACTCCTACCTCTCCGGCTCGTACTACGTAACTATTTACATCGTAAGTCTACATAATAATTTACAAAACTTCGTAAAAGGCACCTTATTCGACAGGAGGCATTTAAATTTACATATTATCTAAGCGTTAATCATTTCTCTAAAATATATAATTTGGTTTTGATTACAAATCTACAACAGTTATCGATTTTCTATATACTAGTAGGAGTTTAAATATAAACAACTAGGAAGAATATGCGACGTATTGCTAGTGATATGCTAACTACTGAAGTGTTGGTTTTTCAATGCGATCGAATAAATTCGGTGATATCTTCCGAAAATTCTGAGAAAGCTGATTCGCGACATTTAAATAATAATTGATTATTCATGAGAGCGTGCATGTGCGCCGGCCTATTACATATACGATGTCCTTCACGCGTCCTAACCCCTACCATTGTATGTTCGTTTGCATTTGAATACCGGCCTATACAGGGACGCCCACTGCGGGCACGCCTTTCGCGCCTCCGATGACAACCTCCTGTACGAACCTAATCAAGAGCAACGATCGTTTCGATCATGTTTACATAAGATGTGATGTGTCATTGACACATTTTTTCAGACGAAGAGTGATAAATCGAGATTACAACTAAACTAAACTAAAACGCAAACCTTAAAGAAAATTAATTTAAATGATTACATTGCAAGTTAAATTGATTTTTAGAGGAACGAACAATGATTGATTAAAATTATTGTGTTTACAAAATATGTTAAAAAAATTTAAACATTCAATGATAAAATAAATTTAGGAGTTGCTGGGCGAGCATCAAAATATTAAGTAGGTCTATTTGAGACAAAAATTTGATTGACTTTAACTGGTAAATTTACAATGATACAAATCATTAACGGCTCAAGAAACAAAGTAGTAGTAAATGACTAGTCTAACAACATGCAACTTCGGATCTGTAATTAAATGCGAAAAATACTTTGACGTTACTGTGATATGTATCGTAGTTTAAGTGATAATAACATAACTTAATATCCTCGTAATAAACTTAAAATTATCATTGAAATATCAACACCAGTCAGCATACACACTACAATTCTCTCTACTATCTAAAATTATTTACAGAAGCACTCTCTAATAGGAAATTTTCACCGACGGTGCGCGAGACGAGACTTGTTCTGTGCCGAAGTAGAGAACAAACCTCGTGACGTCAGCCACTCTCTACTTTCAAAAGGTCCAAAGTCGCATAGTGCTCGGGAGCGCTAGACGACGGCGACCACGGTCAAGACGTGCACTCACCGTTGCCGGCCAGTTGCGGTCGCAGGAACGCGTTGTGGAGTTCGCTGCCCAGGCCTCCCTCCAGCCGCGCCGCCATCTGCATGAGGGCCAGCGTACTGTCCTCTCCCGCACTCGCACTGTTCTCGATCCGCGCGCGAACCGTAGCGATATGTCCCCGTGAAAACACGTGATCCTGCACTGAATACTTGTGATTGTACTTGAAATCACAAACGGTACATTCGTCGGGGGGTGGCGCGTCTGACACCTCCGATAGACCGGCGGCCAGACGAGCCTTCTTCTCCTTGGCCCGGGCGTTCTGGAACCATACTTGAACCACGCGCTTCGGCAGGCCGATCTCCCGGCCGAGCGCCTCGCACTCCGCCATCGTCGGAGTTTTATAGTCTCCGAACAGCGATTTCATAATTTTCACTTGTACTGATGACATCTGAGTGCGGAATCTTTTGCCGGGAGGTCGGGGTGTGTGAGGCTGACCCGCTATCGGCGAGGTGGGTTCGTCTTCCTCGTAGAACTCCATAGTTTCGGATGCCGTGTCCGAGCGTTCGTCGGCGTCGGAGCCCGGGCGCGATAGGTCTACCGGTTTACTGAGGTCCAAAGGTATTTCAGGTTTTCCGGGTTCGTGACTTCTTTCATTGTTTTCGGTGCTGCCGCCGTTTTGCTGCGCTGTCGCGTGAGCCTGCAGTTCGCTCACGTATCTCTTCATCGACTCCTCACTGTACTGCTTGATAAATTTCTCCATGTCTGAATGAAAGGGTGGGAAAATAGGGGGCAACATGGGAGCCCCCGCTTGGGAAAAATTTTGCTGCCGGTCACTTTGTTGGGAGCCGAAGCTAGGTGTGGATTCAGTACTAAGTTCTTCATCAGGTAACGCATCAACGTTAATCTCACCACGTGCACACTGGTCAGCGTGCTTCGTACTCAAATGACTCTCTAGTGCGCTCTTGACTTTGAACAGTGCAGGACAAAACGGACAGCGTTTATTTATTACTTGTGCATGTGCTCTGAACTGTCCTTTCCTTTCGCGCGCTCTTGTGTTTTGAAACCAAACTTGAACTACTCGCTTTTTTAAGCCAACTTCACGTGCAATATTTTCCAACATTTTTCTTGATGGGTTCGACTCAATCTGATACTTTTGATACAAGTAATCTAATTGTTCTGGCAGAATAGTCGTCCGCAGGCGTTTATCTTTTGGCTGTTCACCTGTTTCTACTTCTTCAAACTCATCATATTTTCTTTTAGACACTTGTTGGTTTAAGGCTGCTACCAAAGGATGACGAGCCTCGTCATTATTAAGTGAAGCATTCAACTGTTGCAATTGAGCATGCTGTTGTAAAATCCCAAAGGGAGAGTCGGGTGGATAAGTGGGAAATAAGTTTGGGTTCATGATATGAACGAGTTGATGCTCCCGCCACAAATCAAATCTAGGGAAGACTAAATTGCATTTATCGCATTGGAAGTTACCATCTTTCTCCTCTCGTGACTGTTGATGTGTAAGAGGCGTAACGGGAGTATGTGGCGTGGGCGGAGCTGGCGACACGGGATAGGTTGGTGCTGCAGGCGTTGGAGTTCGAGGTGGTGCCGGTGACACTGGCACATGCGGAACGTGATGTTCTACGGTACTTGAATTTGAATCTTCGCTGCTTAGAGTAGCAGCAACTTGAGCTGCAGCCGCCTGCGCCTGCGCTGAACGTTTCGCATCCTCTTCCTTAAAACAATGTGTCTTCTGGTGTCTTATTAATTCATAATAACGTTGGAATACTAGTTGGCACTTCTTACATTGGTAGTTAAGTCCTGGGGTTCTTTGAAATCGGTTCGCATCGTCCATCGAGCCTGCTGGTGGATCTGCGGCTGGCTGATTTTCATAAACTTTTCTTGCCTTCTGACGTGCATTTTGAAACCAAACGACGATAACTCTGGGACTGAGACCCAGAAGCTTTGAAAGATATTCAAGATCATCATCTTTTGGATAAGCATTATTTTCAAAGAACTCTTGGAGGACTTTTATTTGGTAGTCCGTGAATCTAGTTCTGTTGGCGCGTTTGCCTGAAGACCCCGAGCTGTTGGATCCGTTCGAGTTGCCCCCGGAAAGTCCGAAATCGGCCGGTCCCCTGCCAGGACTGAGGCTGCGATTTGGGGTCAAAGGTAGGACATTCGGGGGCGCGGAGTTTGGGGACGCGAAGTTAGGATTTAGTTTTGGTGGCAACATTGATGGGTGCGTCGGTTGCGGTATGCTCGTCGCGGGAATAGAATCCAGTTGGGATTGAATCAACGAATTGAGCGAAATATGCGGCGGTGTATGGGGCCGCGATACATTCTGGTGGTTCTCCGAGTTGTTTATTAAAGCTGGGCTTTGGGATGGTGCGTTGGGAAACATATAACTTCTGTCTTCCTGGTGTCTGTCGTCGTAGGAATTATACTTTTCTTCCATTGTTGGTTCATCGGGCTCCGATTTTAAATTCATGATCTCCGGATGATTAGTTATCGGCATGTCCTCAGTTTTTGCTTTTTTTTCGGGTGGGGGTTTACTCTCATCAGAACTTATAGATGAGTCTAGTGGTGTGACTTTAGCTTCTCCAGTTTTTTCGTACTCCTCGAGGTTCAGGGTGGTAGATGGTGGATTATTGAAATTATAGGGAGAATCCTTGTTTCTCTGACGTTCTTTGAAAAGCGTGTTTCTGAACCAGTGTTTGATGACTTTGGTGGCAAGTCCCGACTGTTTGGCCATCTTTGCGATCGCTTCATCACTTGGCGAGTTGTTGATGTCAAAGTGAGATCGCAGAATCTTAAGTTGCTCGTCAGTTATGCGTGTACGAGCTCTCTTTTGACCAGCAGCCGCATTTGCCTGCAAAAATGAGAAATAGGTTAATAAAACTCCGTTAATTTAAAACTACAATATAACAAAAATGTAAAAAAAATAAATATCTGAGTAAATAACATCTCTAAGTTACGTAAGACAGTTAACATGATCGATGATCGGAACGAGACAGTTGTGACGTTATAAACGAAACGAGTTATAAATCCGAGTACAGATCACATCGAACCAGTAAAGATCACAGGAAACGTTCAATAATGACGGTTTAAATAATAATACCTCGTCCCTGTATTTTAACAATGAACCCTCTGTTACTTTGTACAAACAGACAGCTTATTCTTATCTTATTATATTGTACGTATCTTTCTGATTCGTTATCGAAGTTAGCTCACTAAAGGCAATCGAACACAGTAAATAAATATTATCCCCGACTAAAATATGCTACGTAGGGTTCGACTTTTATATTTTTTCCTCGTTTTATCGAATACTGCGTACAAGAGAATCGTTTTAAAGTATTTGAAGATACTTTTTGGAACACTAATTAACTTTATGGTTTCTTCCCAATTCTCAATATTAACGAATATAAAACAATTCACCTGTTACACTCGATTTGGGATACTTAAGATTGTAAATACAGTAAAACAAAGAGTAGAACAAAAGTCTCGACGTACAAAAGGTGCTCTTAACACAAAAGATGAGATAGTAATTTTTCAAAAACTCTAAATGCACTTTTTGGAAGACACGTATTGTGTTTGTCAAGTACGATTTTAAGTAGCTTACTTGAAGGCGTGGAGTGCTTTGTATTATTTTCAAGGATATTTGTCCATCTTAAAAGTCATATTTTAAGCTCAAATAGTAGGTTTTGTTCATTATTTGATACAACATTTTTGATGCACATTTCATAACTTTTAATTGGAATGGC
This sequence comes from Aricia agestis, assembly GCF_905147365.1. NCBI lineage: Eukaryota > Metazoa > Arthropoda > Insecta > Lepidoptera > Lycaenidae > Aricia > Aricia agestis. The sequence continues at coordinate 10,982,961 of NC_056428.1, read as the reverse complement.
TAACCTACAATAGGTGCTGGCAGTAATAAGTAAATACTTGAGCAAACTATAATTATTACTACACTAATAATATAATATTGTGATATGACGTGTCACGTGTAATACTTAGTATAAACTAACTCGGTTACTGCGTAAGTTGCCTAGAATTTAAAGATCAAGATTTGCGATTTATCCCTAAATGCTTCGATCAAAATGTCTAAATTCTTGATGACTCTAGATTAGACAACGATTAACACCAATAAGGATAGAGTTATTTAAGTCTCAAAGACATAAACAGAATATTGCAATATTTGAATATAATATCTTAATATATATTGTACTCGGCGAAACATGGCGATAGCGGTCATTGACTCCCTGTCAAAAACTTCATTGTCAATCGCGATTTATATAGAGATGTTTCGCCGAGTACAGTATAGTACTTATTTGCAAAAAAAAATTAAATTATGGTGTACATATCAAGTGAATTAATATTTATTTAAATTAATGTTCTGTCATTATACGATTTTAATCTGTAGCGTTTTATTTAATTACAAAAGAACTACCGTGAGCTACTACAATTATGTATAATTTATGTTATTATAATTTTAATTAGGACTAGAACAGCAGGAGACCATCCACTTAGGTTACTAGCTAATATCAGAAATATGCAAATTAAGTGAAAGTTAATTATAAATATATTAGTTCCTGATTAATTTATGATTATTCTTTAATTTGAATATATTACGCTTATGAATCATAGTGTAATTAAGAACGAGTACTCACTTGCTGCTGTTGCTGGATCATCTGCTGTTGTTTGAGCTGAGCGTCGTGGGAGTAGGGCGCCGCCATGGCGTCGAAGGGCGGTGGCGGCAGCATCAGGGAGACCAGCGGGGGCTGCAGGTTCATGGCCGCCAGGGCTCCGACGTTCAGGCCGAGAGGAAGACCGAGGGATAGCATCTGGGCCATCATGGGATGTAGCTGACCCAGCTGCTGCTGTAGCTGCAGCATGTTGAGGGCGGCGTGCATCTCCTGCACCTGGGCCGCCAGAAGGGCTCCAGCCTGGCTGTCGTTGGGCCCGTTGGCTGAGTCGTTGAAGCTGTCGCCGCGGGGCGAAGACGATCGTTCATCTTGACCGGCCGGCGATTCGGGGCGTGGCGAATTCGGCGCGCCCGACTTGCGCTCGTATTCAGATTTGAACTGTTCCGCGAACTGCTCCAAAAACTCCAGCGGAACTTTATCCTTGTGCACCTCCTCACAATGAGTCTTTAACACAAACACACTCGAAAATTCTTTGTTGCAATGCTGGCACGTCGATTTGTTCTCCCCATCCGGAGGCTTCTCCACCGGGGGCGGAGGGGGCGGGCTCGGCGCTCTCACCATCTCGCGTTCCTCTTGTAACTTGCGCCGCTGATTTTCATTGTATTGCATCACAAGGTCGAAGCCGAAAGTTTCCAAAAGTTGCTTATACATTTGGGAGTTCTTTTTCGGCGCGTTGCCCTTTGACACCATGTCGTCCAGAGCCGCGACGTCAACTTCCCCGAGCGGCGAATGGGCGCGCGCATCGTGAAACGGACATGTCGCCCGATGCGCGTCGAGTAGCTCACCGCTATGGAATGGGAGCCGGCAGCGCTCGCACGTGAGGCTACCTGTGTGCGGCGACCGCGGGCTGCCCGGGCGGGCGGGGGGCGAGGAGGGTTGTCCCCCGCTACTCGTAGACGAGGGGGATGTATTTTTCGGCGATAGCACGTCTTGTAAAATTTTGGCGGGATCGTTTCTTTCAGGCTGCTCGACTAGAGGCCGCGATAGATCCACGTGGCCCGCCGCGGCGAGCTCCTGTAATTTACCTGCGCGCGTTTGATGTAGGACCGAGCGCATGTGAATGTCGAGTGTGCTGCCCTGCGTGTACGCCACTTTGCATATGTTACATTTGTATCTTTTGCGGTCGTCCTCCTCGCTAGATGTACTTTTTGGCGTAAGGGTCAAATTGGATGGCGCTGTCCCGGCTCCGGGTGACACCGGCGGATTGTTATTGTTTTGTTGTTCTTGCATGGCCCTTTTTAATTTATGCAAATGACTCACGCTGTTATAGTGCACGAGCAAAATGTTTTTTTGTGTGAACGATTCCTTGCATACGTCACATTTGAATGGCCGGTTAGGATCTAGATACTTTTCCATGGGATACGTCAGCTTCTCGCCTTTCCTGTGCAGGAGGGTTTTGTTATGAGCCGTTAGGTACGATTGGCGAGTGAACGCCACTTTACATCTGTGACATTTATATTTCCTGTTTGGATCGTTGTAGGAATCTTCTGCCATCGCCTGAGAGTTTAGATAATCTTCAAGTAATTGTTGATCTTTGTAAATGATAGAATCATCAGAGTTGTCGGCATCATTGTGACCGGACTCGTCGTTCGCTGTTATACTAGAGTCTCTGTCCTCACCTTCGCCTGCCTCGTCGTCTGGAGTACGGAGGGCCTCCTTTCGTAGCAAATCAGCTGACGCAGCATCGAGAGCTACACCCTGGTTTCCTTGTAACAATGGATTTGATGCTAGGCTCCGCTTAAAAGCGTTGAGTTCCTCTTCAGATAGCTCGGAGTGTGAAGTTTCGACATGTTTCTGAAGAGCCAAAACAGATCTAAAGCTTCTTCCACACAAAACACATTTTGTCGCGTCACGTATGACATGATATTGCGAGTGTAGCTGCAGCTTTTCTATTGTTTTGAATGCCAAGCTGCATTGATTGCACCTGTACTTGTACACATGTTTTTCGGACACCGACATATTTGCGATTGAATTACGAGCGTGAGCTTCTCTGAAGTGATTTTGTAAGGCGTGGGCCGCGTCGAAGTATCTGTTACATCCTTTTTTCCAACAGACGTAACCGGGTCCTTGCGGTGTTTGTTTTAGCTCCAAGTGGCCCGATTCATTCTGATGTTGACACAGTTCATCAACATTACGGAAGGTTCGATTGCAGGTCGAGCACCGCTCCATCTCCCCGTCGGCGCTCCCCTCGGAACGAGGCGAAGATATTTCTCTCTCGTTCTCCTCTCCTTGTCTCGAATCTTCTCTCTGAGCTTGGTTTCCTCCGTTTAGCCAGTGACTCTGGTCGACTAGTAGAAGAAGTCTTTGGAGGCCCTCGGAGTTAACCGAGTGTATTTGCATGACGTGGCGTTCGAGAGCCGGTCGGTCTTTGAAGGCGTCCTGGCAGAGCGGGCAGATGAAGTGTCTCGCTGTGTCTCCATGTACTGTATTGATATGGGCGTGCAGCCTACCTTCGTTGTTGCAAGTGAAGTTGCAGTAGGGACAGCTCTGGTTGCCATTAGTGTCTTGGTCTTCTTCTTTATCATTGGGAGTCTGTTGCGACTGCATAGGGGTTTGTTGTTGAGTTTGTTGCTGCATTTGTTGTTGTTGATGTTCCAAAAACCGCATGACTTTCTGCTCGTTTGTTAAGTCTGGCTTTTGATCAATAGGCTCCTTGGAATCTGCGAAAATAAAAAAAACATGAGACTTACAAAAGTTTATAATTATACAATTTTTAATTATCAATAACTTATAGTAAACAGTATTTCTTTACAATTAGAAAAACGATAAATCAAATTTACTTGCGATACAAAATAATCAGAAAATCTAAATGAGAACCTTCAACAAACCTTTCATAGCGAAATCTACGAACGAAATGGCAAAATAAATAGAACACCGACCAACAAAACTTACCTAAATCTACGTGAGATTTATCTGCAAAAAAGATTACTTTTATAAATGAAGCTGACTATTGTTCGCCTGAGTCCGTAGCTGAATTGAATTTAAAAATGAAATTCTTCCCATTATGTTACTAGGAAGACCCGTTTTGTTTGCGAGGAGCCCGCAAGACAAAGATACGAGTACGCACACACGCACACTCGGTAACAAAGGACATGAGCGGCCGAACAATTATTCTTGATTATTACAAAGGATTCCGTATATAAAATTTTGTATTGGATCAGATTTAGGCTAGGGATGGGTCTCGAGAGAATTGGCCAACTCGATGTAGTTATTGTATTCGATACAAAATCGCACGTAGGTTGCAATTAAAATATTATTTTTCGCAATTTCATAAATATTATTTAAAACAAATTGTTCGACAATCACAACTTTACTTGAGCTTCTATCGATCGGTAACCTTATCACAACAGACTGCATCATAAATATTTAATTCGTGCAAAGTTCAATAATATTTAATAATTACTACGGGTTTAATTTTTCTATGTAAATACCAATAACAAAAATGGGAATATCTAATAACGTCAATGAGAAGTCTAATATTGTATTATAATTGACAAGATTGTAGAGTTATTTTTAATATGAATAATAATTATAGGATCTCTAATACAATATAATATCTTATATATTAAATTCTTGTGTCACAATGTCAGGCCGCGTACTCCTCTGAAACGGCTTTACTGATTTAAACCAAATTTTATATGCATACTAGCTGTCCCGGCAAATGTTGTTTTGCCATATTTTTTTTTTGGTATGAAAAATAGATGTTGGCCGATTCTCAGACCTACTCAATATGCTCACAAAATTTCATGAGAATCGGTCAAGCCGTTTCGGAGGAGTATGGCAACGAAAACTGTGACACGAGAATTTTATATATTCGATTCAGTGGGTCTGAGGATCGGCTACTGGGTACTTTTATATTGATAAGTGCATTTGTTGAATAAATAACAGTAAATTATTACAACTCGAGAGTCGAGACTGAAGGCGACCATTGTTTGTGCGACGGGATAGCGATGGACGTTGCCAAGGTGACATACTTATTTAGTCACTTCAATAAAATAATACGGGCGAAATACTTTGCATGACAAAGAAACGTTTGCCGGGACAGTTAGTAAATATAAATAATAATAGAAATAATTAGTTCATTCGATTATTGACCTACCTAAGGCGTAATCGAGTCGTTTCCGATTCCCATCCCTACCGGTGACCGACGATATGTACCGAGGTTTGGGCGTAATTATTTGACCAGGGGTATAGCCAGCGTAGCGTGTGAAAGCTCCGTATTGTTTACGTTCAAACAAGGCAGGTGGGACGCGCAAAATTCGTTATTATATTGTTACAATTAAGTTTCATAAGGCGATCAAGGGACGAAATCACTTTTGTTAGTCGGGATAACCGAACAATACCGACTGAGACGAATCTGAAAATTCTTAGTATTTTAAATCTGAGTTTTCAATCTTAGATATAAGTAGAAAATGAGTAAGTAGTAAAATTGTTTGAACTAAGTATTTTTTATTAATTTAGAATTATCAACACACTCATACCAAATTAAGAGATGGAAATACTAATTCATTAATAATTTTACTATTATAATACACTTATAATTGTTTAAAGTAATTATTATTTAAGCGTTGTTACCTATTCAAGGCTCAAGACCCTTGCCAAAAAAGTGAATAGCAATTGTTAAGATTGTAAGGGATGGACCTTTAATTAAAAGTCGAAATTATCTCACAGTCGAAACCTGTCCCCTCTGGGAACGGGTTTCATAGTTTTAGCAGTTAAAACCGTTACATCTAATGAAGGGGGACCAACAATAATAATCCTCGGCTCTTGGCTACCGGACTTTGACCAGGGACGACTGTCATAATTTGTGACGAACAATACGTACCTACGTTATTAGTGCAAAAGATTTTTCGGGTGGTCTTAGGATTTTTGTGGTGTTGATAGATTACAGCATTGGCATTTTAGGGTTCATAAAGATATGTGTGAAATTAGCATATCTATATCTTATATATAAAAATGGATTTTCAAATGTGTTAGTCGCGCTAAAACTCGAAAACGGCTGAACGGGTTGGGCTGATTTTAGTCTTAAAATATTCGTAGAAGTCCAGGGAAGGTTTTAAAGTGACACGAAGTTCACCGGGACAGCTAGTAATTATATAAAAATGGATTTTCAAATGTGTTAGTCGCGCTAAAACTCGAAAACGGCTGGAAGGATGGGGCTGATTTTAGTCTCAAAATATTCGTAGAAGTCCAGGGAAGGTTTTAAAGTGACACGAAGTTCACCGGGTCACCTAGTTATATATATTTAACTGGATCTAAATGAAAAGGAGTATTTAAATAACTTTGTGAGCGAGGTATCGATATCCTGCCAATCTATAACAATTCCATCAAGGGAAAACCCAAGTTAAAGTTATAAGATAGTAATTATTAATAATCATTTTTCTACGACTTGGTAACATGACTGCAAATAACTTTTAAATAAATGATCGTCCTATTATTAGGAATTAGTAAATGTTGGTTTTTTTGTTACGAATTGATTAACATAAATATTAAATTCCAATTTATTCAAGCATTCTAAGATAAATATTAGGTCTTTGATCCAAATAAAGTTTTCTATTAGTCTATTGTCCAAATCAAGTTTTAATAAAAAATTAAATATGTAATGTATTTCTTAAAATACAACTGCCAGATATAAAAAATTTACCTACTTATGCTGTGGATTTTTATTTAAAGATACGACCACTTTAAGGACAAATTCGAAACAACATTCAATAAAATGTCCAATTTTAAGAACACATACTGGACATCTCCGAGGGGTTTAATGTGTGGAAAAAAACCCACAAAAGGGTCCTTTCTATAGATGTCACGTGGAGGCAGAGATTTAGTAAGTTTTACTTGCGAGACATTGTGTCTGACCCTTTTTGTACTGGCCCAGGTGTAAAGGGAATCGTTATAAATTCTGTCCATTCATGGACAGGTAATTAAAAGAACCAAACGACGCAGTCCAAATACTCCGGTTTATAAGATCTAGTTTACGACTTGCATGGTGATTAATTTTATGTACTCAGAAAGAAGTAAGAACGCATGAACGTTTGAAATATTCCCAAAAACAATAAAAGCTTCGTTTTTTACAGAATTTTTGTTATTGGAGTGTGATGTGATGGTAATTCTTTATGGGTGTTAGTAAACGGATAAAAATTCTTTAGGAATTTAACTACATAAGTTTGCGTCCACATTTTTGCGCAAAACTCGCTCACATTTTATATCGAGCTAGGCCGATGGGGTATCGCTAGCTATACATTTTAAATCGCTACAGTAATTTAAATCAAAGTATTCGACTTAAGTAAATCGATGCAATAAATTGGGATTAAACGACCGTCTTGAATTAACGGCAGAGCTCAGAGTGGGGCACGGTAGATAAAACTCGATACAAACACCTAAATTGAATTAAATTAATTATATTTATTTCAATCTTTCGGTTGAAATGAGAATAATTGAATAACGGTCGAGTCGTTTAAAATGGATTTGCAAAATTAATGATAGAATATAAAATGTGGGACTCAGCAAAAATTATAATTGAAGGTAAAATTACGCCTAATGTTTTTTTAATTACACCCCTAAATAACCGCTAGAATTTGACGCCACCAGTAATTAAGGTGCGCCATTTTCCTGTGACGGAACATCAACTCAATGCGTTGATCTCTGCTCACCTTATTCCTTTAAAGCTATCTCCTTTCCACCCGACCTTTTATAGCCGGCCGGTGACATTGTAAGATGTAGCTCATCAGCGGACAATCAGCGCTAATGCGCGGCCACATACGTAACGCGTGTCATTGTCCCATACGCTTATGGAAAATTCGCCTTCTCAAATGTTCTACCCGTCTCGGTCGCGGGGCGGGGCCGCCTCGACCAATGACTGCCGCCGACGCTGGCGACATCGTGAGGCGTACATTAAAGAAACCAGTTCTAATGTGCGCTTTAAATTAAATTTTGTCCATGTGTAATTATCTCATTATTGTGATTACGAATTCTTCGCTAAACGATCGACGCTGTAAATGGCCACGTTCGAATATAGCTGTGATAATGAACCATCACGTGAGCGACTAACCTTATTACGTCTCGTTGAGGAGAATTTATCCCTCACTATGTGCTCCATCCGCGGAGGCTTCGTAAAAAATGCACAACAAAATTGATTAAGGAACGAATTGGTTTAAATTGGAAATCGATAGTGACGTTTCGAAATCACATTCATAAGTCGACTCTATAATATTATTACTTTATCGATATGAACTATGGTAATGGTTTCGGTTTAATTTTAATACGATTTTTACTGTTTATAGAATAAATGTTGCGCAATGCTTTCGATATAAAAGTCATAAAAATGTTTGTAGCACTCTAACTTTAAATGAAATTCATTGTGTTTTCAAATCAACTAGAGACATCTAGCGGCGACGAGCAGACACTATCGAGTGAACTGCGCACGCGCACCTAATTGCGCTCTGTTAGTTTTTATAGCACATTTAGCGAAGTTTTTGTGACATTGCTTTTATTCCTGCGTAAGATATCATTAAAACTTGTTAGTAGTTACTTAAAGAGACAATGACTCGAGGAAGTTAAATTACGATAATATTAACAATAGGGTGGTCACGGTTGGTGAAACATTGGTGGCAAATGCGCGAAACAATTTCCGTATAACTAGTCTGATTATCTCGAAAAGAATGTTCTTGCATGTTAGCTCCTGTCTCATAATTCAACTGAAGGTTTGATGAGGTTCTCAATCGGTGATTTGCTAAATTAAATGTTTTAATATACATTATAAATAACTTACCATTGTCTTGCTGATCGAATGGACTTGGCAGCTCAGGCGGCTGAGGAATGACTTGGAACAGCTCAGCTACATCAGGTGTTGGATCTTTGCCTTCAGATCGTCGTTGGAGTTGGTGGATTTGCTCCATTTGCAGGTGCTTTACGGAGCGTACGTGCTGCAGTATTGGCAAACGATGTTGGGTACCGAAGCCACATAATGCACATCGGTAAATACGTGGTCGTTCACGCGGTATCCTTGATGCGCAATCTCTCAAATGTCTTAGCAGTAGCGTCGCTGCTTCGTGTCTCGCACCGGCAGCGTGAAGTTGCAGTTTGTGCGCCGAGTTTGTGTAGTAGTCGCAGGCGCAACATCTGACCTGAACACCGCCGACGCCCGCACCACCTGTTCCAACGCCTCCGCAGAATTTCAACTTCCACTCGTTTCTGGGACCACCCTCTTTAACGTGGTTGACGTGCTGCAATCTTTGTAGATGTTTGTCTGTTTTGCAATGAAGTTGGAAGTTTGCTTTTAAGTTAGTCTTGTATGTGCAAAGCTTGCAGACGTAGTGACCGGCTACTAGGGCCAAAATCTCTTGTTCTCTTATTTTTGTTCGGTCTTGAGCTAGGTGATGTCCCAATGCTTCTAACGAATCCGTAGAGAAACAATTGCATATGCAGCAATGAAACGTTCTTTCTGGTTCGGGATCTGCCGGTTCCGGAGGGGGCTCCATTGCTTCTGGGTTTAAGCCGACATCGAGATGTGCTCCTAGCTCTGGTGGTGATGGGCCAGGACCGCCAGTCATTAGTTGGATCATCAGAGCTTGATTGTAAGCCATATCGGCTAGTGCAGCCTCAGGATTTTGTGGAGGAGCATCACCACCGTGGAAGTGTAATAAGCTCTCCAGTTGCTGCTGGCTTTGTTGTCTGTGGTGTAGAGCAGATAGTGTCTGCATGTGCTTCACATTTTGTTGCAGTACAAGCATGTTATGGGTATGCTTTTCCGATGTCATGTGTATTCTTAGATTTCTGGCAACGTTTGTTTCGTAATTACAAACATCACATCTGAATGTTGGCTTGGGTTTTTGGCCCAGTGGTGAATGATGAGGCAACGGCGGTTTATGTGGTCCTGGTGGTGTATGTTGCGTCGGTGGTAAGTTACCTTCTCCTGGATTTCCACCATTTTGTAACTCTTGCATGTTATTTAGATGTTTGTCTGATTGCATATGTATACTTAGATTTCCTTTTGTCGTAGTAGAGTAATTGCACACTTCACATCTGTAGGGCTTGTACCCACAGGTATATGTCTCACCCCGCGCTAATCGTGGATGAGGTTGGCCTGCTATACAATAAATGCAACTGGTTTCTGCTTCCGGGTGTTTTTCCTTCATATGTATTTCTAAGGTTTCTTGGTATTTGTAATGCCAATTGCATTTAGGACATTTTAGGGTTTTGCAAGAGTTTCGACTGTGCATACCAGCTAGCGGACCTCCCAATCTTCCTGAATTCAATATTAATTCACATTTCGCACACTCAGCACCTGAAGGTCGCCCTCCCAGATGATCAGGGCATACTCCAATCGTTGTTCCGCTTAAGAAAGCAGCCGGGGAAGTTTGAAAAGTTGGTGACGAATTAGGACTAGCACGGGGCTGTATCGAAGCGTTTATTGTGTGTGGGTGTGCCACTGAGATCAAAGAGTGTTGAGGAATTAAAGATTCAGTCATTGAACGTGGTGGCCTCCACGCGGGCGGACTTGGCCTTCTTTCATCACATGATCCGTTGGGTAGCATAGAGTCGTTATCTCTATCGGGCGTGATAGCTTCCTGTCGCTTGTCTATCGATGGACTGGATAGTTCTGAAACATTAGCGGGACTGCATGACACTGATGTGCGAGGTGGAGCAGCGGTTCCGACTGGTTCTAAGAACGAAACCAAAGGTTCCTTGTCTTTTCCGACACACTGGATAATTGCTGAGGCGTTATCCCTCGAGAGCGCATCTCTCTCTGAGTCTAGCAACGACAGACTGTGGTCGGCTTGAGCGTGCGCCACAAATGATTTGGCGTACCCGAAACTCAATTTACAAATAAAACACATGAGAATGGGTTTGACCGGGACGCTAACAGGACACTCCGGGATAGGCGAAAGCGGTCTAGGTGCATCTTTTCCTCCTCTAAAACTAAACACTCTATAACTATGCATCACTGGGGCATCGGGTCGCGCCCGTGCTCGTTCCGCTGCTAATCTGCCGTAAAGAGCACCATAGAGTGAAGAATTTCTCGAAACGTAGAAGGCGCTGGCTATCTGTGGAAAGTCGAGCGGTCTCTCGACGACGTTACTTTCCCGACTGTCGACTATGCAGCCCGGTTCTATTTTAGGTAAATCGGGGAGGCTCGTCTCGCCCTCCGATATCTCGGGATCCTCGATAATGTAGGCGGAACCATCGGGGTTATAGACGATTTTACCATCGAAGTGTTCCACGTCCGATGACAGAGGAGGGGAGTCTCGTCGCGAAGTAAGGTCGACAGCGTCGGGTGCGGCCGGCGGGGAGGTGGGGGCCGGTGCGGAGGGCGCCGGCGTGGGCGCCGCCGGGGCCGCCGCCGTGTTCCTGGGCTCCTCCTCGGGACTCATGTTTCCGTCGTCGTCGTCGTCAGGCTCGAGCGCCACTGAACTTTGGGGGTCGTCGCGCTTGCGGCGCCGCTTGCGCTCCAGAGGCGGGCCGCTAGCGGGGCCGCCGGGCTGCAGCGGCGTGGGCATGGCGCCGGGCGTCAAGGGCCGGCATCACATGCTCCCCTAGAAAGAAGAGAAAAACGTTAAAAATAATAAAAATACATTTAATCATTGCACATAATGTAAACAAAGGAGTCGAAAAGAAAAAACTCACAACAATGGCATTGACTCAGGTCTGCTTAAACAAAGTCCTAATTTTACTGTTTACGTAATTTTTGCTCGCTTTTGTGTAACGTTCAAATAGATGAGCTCCCGCGATCAATGGAGGCGGAAGTGGGTGGAGTCAAACAATTCCGTGAGAATTTCATTCAACTAATCCAACTAGACGTATTAAACACTTCGAATATTGTTAAATTCGTTCAACACAGATAAACGTCTGTTCCCGTGGGTAACCCGCACCTAATATTTCAGATGTTTAAATTAAAACGCTGATAATAAATCTTATCAAACGCTTGCGCAAACAACTCCCATCAATTTATCCGAATGACAAGCTGTCAACACTGTCAACTCACATTTTCACAATTAAGCAATGAATATTACAAGAATTCGATAGAGGAATACGATTATTGCGTTTGTACAAATTTGTTCCTTAAAGTGATCGGCATTAAGAGCACGATTTAAATTATCAACGATGGAAAGTAAATAAAAATATCTACAAAATTCTTATAAGAGGAGATTAACTCGTCATCCCCGTTATCTTGATATTATCAGAGATACGACGGTACTTATGCGTCCTTTAAACATATATAGAAATTACAGATAGACGTAGCTTAAATTTACGATCATTGAAATTCAAAATAAAAATAATAAATTCGCTATAAATGCCGAATTGGAAGTGAAAAGACATAAATATCCGGCTTGGAGGTGTTCGGACTAAATTATAGATCGCGATCGAGTTAGATTAATCTATGATCGCGAATAATAATCCTGTGACTTTGGCTTTGAGGAAAATCAATGTTACGATCTAGAATCTAGATACATGTAATGTCAAGTAATTAGAAATAAGTCTGACTAATTTATGTGTTAATCTATTGATGAGTAACCGGATAACCGATAAACGACGAACCGGAAATCGCATAATATGAGATAAATATACGAAAAGTGTACTGTCCCAAATGTGAAGGCCTCGGGCGTTCTTTAAAATTTCGGGCCGCTCCTTTACCTTGTTTACAGTGGTAACGGTCAAACTCGGGACCTTGAGCGCGATATAGAATTCCATAACTGAGTCAATATTTATTCAAAATCGCGTTTAAATGTTACGCCTTATGTGCGTTATCAATTCATATAATTGGCTCGGCTGTGTAAATAATATTAAGATTTGATATGGCGAAGGTATGATTAATTTTAACATTTATATTTAATTTCAATTAGATTTTACTCCTTATCGACGCAAAACTACTTTCAGAAAAAATAGGAATGATGCTATTACTCAAAACATTTTTAGATATAAATAATATTCTGAATGAAGTCGATTTTGATAACAACTGAAACCTCTGTGATGTTCAAAAACTAAATCCATACAAAACCACAACAACGAAACCCGTTCAAGATTTTGTCGGCGCACCAAACAATTAGCTGTCTTTAGAGTCGTTGTAATTACAGTCTGCAAGGCAATTTTTAGATCAGACCGCGCTAAGTGTATAGACATTATGCAGACGGTAATTAGACTTGGGGTGAAGAAACTGTGATGGTTATAATTTTCTCGGATAATGTCTTCGGTGTTAATATGATCTCGGTGTCATAATAACCCGAGAATCGAGACACGTTTTGGTAAATGACGCTTACGCAGAAAATTGCTGGAAAAAAAAAACGTCTCTGATGTTTTTTCGGACCAAAAAAGTAACCTGGCTACATACACTGTAAATGCACTAATTCTTATTTGATTGAACAAAAAAAAAACCCATACAAAGCTCATATTTCATGTATTATGTATGGCTAAGTAATGAAAAATTTCTACAATATATAATGGAGTCGGGTTTGATTTGCAATCGATACAAGAAGTGTCACTATCATGTTTAATGTCCACGTGCAGTAATTCTCACACGAGCTCCTGTCATTTAAACTAACACTAAATATGGAATTATGCACGGGAAATTATGGAGTGGCATAATGTTTAAAAATTCTCATAAGAATCGCACCATGTTTTTTATTTAATCAGAAGGTGTAAATTTCAGATAGGGCAAGGTTATTATTTGCAAAAACCATAATTCTCATTCGGAATATAAATGAATGGGTATTGATGTAGTCGTATGAGAATCTACTTTTCTTATTGGAACGCCTCATAAGAATTTACAGAGCTTCTTATGAACATCTAGTAGGAACGCGTGTCTTAGAAAATAAAGAAATGATACTTAAATATAGTGATCACTTTGAATTAAACAAGTCTCTATTAGCGTGTAAGTATCGTAGGTAGCGCAAGTAATGTAAGTAGTGTGGGAGCGGATACCAACAAAACGTTTCTCTTTTGCCCTCATGTTTATGGCAAACAAACAACGCTAATTATGCTGTTGAAAGACAGTCCGACAAAGGTATGCATGCTATGTGCATTGTATGGGATATGTGTAATACCTGCAGTTGAAGATCTATGTAATACGATTGTCAATTTAAAATTTAGAAGAGTTTGAGTAATGTTCTTTAAATTGTTAGACGCTCTTCTTCATTATTTTTATTTAATTTAACATATTTTAAACAATTTTAACAAATTGTCAAATGTCTGAAGTTCAACGATTTCATATTGGCATACAATATTTTTTACTTAGTCTCAATTAAAAAGGGACAAAAAGGTAACGCGATGCCTCTCGCTCTCTATATGAACCTACTCGTGGATATACGATGTAAGGTGAGGTAATTGAAGTCTCGTTAGAGGTTAAGAGAGCCTTACAAGCAAAATTAATACAATATTCAATATACATTATCCGTGGGAACATTATACCACGAGTTATTTCAGGGTTTTAATGCATGTATTAATTTCGAGATAATTATTTTGATCGGCCCCAATTACTCTAAGTGGATGTGGGTTAAGATGGAAGTTAAATTTAAAATTCGAACGTTCTTTAATCTGTATAGGATCTAGATTAAGATTTTGACTTCTACAAAACTCAATCTGAAAAAAAGCTATTGTAATAATAATAACACGTAGAGTTAAAAATATATAAAAAAGCTTAACTCTTATTTTTATTAAAAAGCCATGAAAGTGACATTATGTACCCTTTTAAATATAATAATAATATGTTCTAGTCATAATGTTATAAACAGTTAAATATAATTAAACAAAACAACAGCATTTTCTCCCACAGAGAATTCTGTTATAGAAACTAATAATGGACTTATTAGAAATGTAATTTTCTAAATGGGATCGGATAAAACATCTGTCATCTACCTGGCACCGACTACTGTGGAGAAAGCGACAATTAAATCATTTTCTAAGACAAAATGAGACGGCAGAAATTGTAATTGTACCGTACGTTATACGAGTCTTTGTAATTATTCGCTCCATTTGTTTAATTATTGCTAATGTGGTTGAGCTTGTGAACTCCGAGACGAGATTTTCCATTTTCTAAATGAGACATGAATTGTAATTCTATCATCTTTTTGTTAAATAGTAATGTACAATATGAGCAATAAAGTATAATATATGTATCTGTCTATAATTAAGAATATTCTGTTCTTTTGTTATGTTTTATAAAAAATATAATTACTTTTAATGAGGATAGAATTGTTATACTCATTTAATACACCTTACCAGTTACATTCGTGGTTTATGTACGATTTATGATAATGAATAAATAAAATAAATGAAAACAGTAATATACTTTACGAGGAATAAAATAAGCAATGACGGAGGGAAGGTTCTGATTATGTAAAGGTAAGTATTTTTACAAAGAAAGGAAAAATAATGTTGCTGATCATAAAACAAAAAGTGTTTAATGCTCAGTAAAAACAAACAGTAAAGCCGTGGTAAGCGATTGGCTACGTAAGTCGTAACGGGCGACTAAGTAGCGGCAAACCTACAATGTCGCAAGCTGACCACAGTTTGTTTAGACACCAGCTAATGGTGGTGGGCGCCACGGCGTCGTCCGCCCGCGGTAACCACCAATCTGCGCCTATAATTATTGCGGACCCTTCGATACTTACATTTTTTCTCAGCTAATTGTTGCCAACAGATGACTTTTTTGTCGAACCACCTCAAAGAGAGCGGAGAGGCATCAAACGGAGCGTCGAATTTGGAAATAATTATACATAAATAGTCCCTTGAGCGGCCGATTAAGACAATTTCCGAGGCAAATTGCCGCAGACGGGCATAATAGCACACGCAGCTCCGTCATAAATAAATCTGGATTACGTTTCTGTGAGAGATTAAGATTGATTCGATCTCCCGATACCTAAGGAACTCGTGTTAGTGAATCGTTATTTCGTTTTTGTGGCGATGATTCCTTAGATAATTGCGGCGGACAAATTGGCGGGCGTCATTAAAGATATCGGCCGGGTCGGGGTAATTAACGACCGATACGTGGAGTAATTAATTAGTGATCGGGTCGGTCTGGGCCCACAAAAAACGATGACGCGCAGTTTTGGTCGCCGGCCGCCGGCGCCGCAGCGACATCCGCCGCGCGCGCTCTATAATTTGGAAGGTCCTAAATTAGTTTTTTAGAGAGCGTGACGAGTATGTCATTTAGGACAATTCAAATCGCATTTCATAATTCCAATAATTGTCGGGTCGACTAAAATGTAGAAAGTTTTATCATTTTCTCTCAAATAGACAATGAGTTAACGAGTCATACTTGATGACGTGATTGTGAATTACTGTTAGAAAACAAGAGAATATTAAAGTGTGTTCCTTTCTCATAATCTTAGAGAGAAGTTTCACCTCTAACAATTTTCTCAAAATCATCTCCTTCATGAACAAATTCTTCATCGATATCTCAGACCAGCTACGCTAGATCTACTCTAATTTTGGTGCTGCCGTAATTACTTTAATTGAACAATCCGGATATAATTACATATTCGGTACGGGCACCGATAGGTTCTCACGGCTAGTACGAATCAATATCTGGATGCGCGTGCGCAATTAAAACCGACCCCACAATCAGACGCCATGTTTGTACACGACCATGTTAATCGCTCAATAATTACATATCTGCCGTACATTCTCGGAAGGCCGATCGGATTAATAGAAGATCGTGTATTGTCGTCATCATCAGCATCATCATGGTTGTCATCATTAAGTACATCTCTATGTGAAGTCTAATCTCTTTATTTCCTGCCTTTCTTCCATTTTCTTCAACTTTAACTCAGCAGTTGAAGTTGAAGAAAATGGAAGAATAGACTAATACAGATTAGTACCATACTGTATATTACTTATCAGTATAATTAATATACAGTATGGTATCTGTATTGGTATCTTAAAAGACTCCTACTGCTTGGTTTAATGGCCAGGTTAGACTATTGTATATTAAGTTACTTTAGAACTTTTTGAGACTAATTTTGCAAATGAATTTTCAAAATATTGAATTGAGCAATATGAATTATGATATTATTATCTAAGTTCCATATTATGTTACTTAATGTAAAGTGCAATAACCTCCTCCATATTGGTAGTGAGTTTAAAATCAATTGCAGTAGTAGATTTGAGTTACGATAATTATTATGCTATGAATTATTATAAATAATAATTAAATTAAAATACCTCTTTATGAATGCGCGTGCCTTCTTGACGTGACGAATCAATTTTAATATAAGGTTAATTAAACTCTACATATAAGGCTAACATATTCTATTTATAGTAAGTAAGCGACAGAAAATATGCATTGTCTCATGTAAATAAGTCGACATTTGCAACTAGACGACAAGACCTAAAGGCGCCTAGTGGAATTGTAGGAATCTAGAGTGAAAACAAATAAATGTAAACTGTCATTAATTAATAAAGATACTATTTTGGAACCCAAAATGTTTCGACGAGTAAGGCATAAGGTATAAGGGGTTGTAATAATTAATTATTCAAGCCGAGAAATGATAACGTTAGTGGGTAATATTTACAATTAGCAACTCCTCTACAAAAGTCAACAGGCATCCGCTTATAATCAGATGATCCGTCTTTTCTTCATTTCTATTTATAAAATGTAACATAGATAGTATTTTCTGAGTTGTACCTGACCTGTGTACAAAGCGAAACAAAGTCTTATAAACTTATATTCCTTAAGAATTTCATCTCTGCGTATTCCACCGTGAGCCTCCCTGATATGCGAATATCCAAATTCAATTACTTGGGTTGTCTTCGCTGCACGGGGGTGTAGTGTATATTCGACTTGTATAATAATGTATATTTTGCTTATAATATAAAAGTGTATAACCCAGTGTAATATAGAGTATAAACTATACAAAGACTATAGGGTGCGAGTGGGGTTGCACAAAAAATGCTAATTTAAAATTCTTATTGTGTTCTATGCTATCATTTTCATAACAAAAACTGGAGCCGCTGGAGCGAATAATTCCAATGCTTTATTAAGTTTTTATATAACGCAAAAATTTTAATTTCATAACGATAATCAACTTCACAAAATGCGTCTTTCAGAGCAGAAAAACTGACAGCAAAAGTGCCACCGAATAGCCAAAACATTTTAAATTGAGAGGTTCTGCTATCCTGTTCATTAGACCAAAAAGAGAAAGAGACAGTGAGCAAAAAGAGAAAGAAACTTACTGCTTAACTTCATGAGGCTGTTTTATATTAAGAAGACTTTTGAGATGAGTGATGACCCGTAACCTATTTTCTAGAATGTTCACATTTATACTCATATTTTTTTACAGGTGTAATTGACATTTGAGTTTTAAGACTTGATTTACTATTTAACTAAAGTCAAGGTTGGAGTGATCTATTTAAATTTGTCACGATCACGATAATCGTGGTGGTTTAAAAAGGTCATCATTAGATTTCGGAGAATTATTAAGCACAAAAAAAGGCGCGAGGAGCTATTTTTAAAGGTTATTAAAACTAGAGCTAAGCTATGTGTATGATGAGTAGGTACGTTATAACCTAAGTTGAAGAACTTAATAACACCTTGTTTCATTCAGGATATTAAAAAATACTATCAGAGAAGTTGACTCCTAGGCAGATCCTAGGCTGACCCACGTAATTTTGTCGCGTTATGTCCATCCGAAAAATCACAGCCTGTCACAGCTAACATTGAATTGACATAACTCGACCAATTGACGTAGGATCGTCAACTGCCTATGAATCAATTTCTTTGATGGTACAATACAACGCAATCCTAAGTGTCTAAACACACCAGGCCAAAAAAACGCGGCCGGAGTTCGACATGATTACGCCTGCAATGTTTTTTAAATTACCGATGACACACCATGCAGAAACGTCGCGCGTCGCGTTATATAATATTGTACATATGCGTTTGACATTGCTGACGTAATAATGCCGAACTTCGGCCGCGTAACTTCGGCATGGTGTGTTTAGACACTTAGATATTACACAAACAAGGAAATAATTAGAAAGCAGACACGTGGGCGCTATATCGTAGGAACATTTACACACTTAGTGAAATACTTCAAGGTTATACGATAGTGATCTTTATAGAGCTGAAAAAAGGTCCTCTTAGAGGTAAAACAACTATAAAAGGAATTTATGTTGTGGTGTTTTATTTACTAAAATCTGGAATGTGTTTAGAACAAAAAATTTTACACCATACATAATAATTAAGGGACCGCATCATTGGAATACTAACAACAAAGTGACAACATTCCTCGAGATTTCGCGACAAAAACAACAAAAAACCGTCTAGGAGAAAATATTACAGCAAGAGATAATCACACAATACAACATGACTTCATCTACATAATAAAGAAGAAAATTTTGATTGTCTTGAAGAGAGTTTGAAACTACGGAACTGACTGATGAAAGAAACATACATACAGTGGACCACAGAGAAGAAAATAGTCTTACTATCGAGGCAAATATATATGATATTGTGATTTCTATATGATTGATGATTTAACAGTAACATCTAGTGTCAACATAAAAATACGCAGAATCTTACAGAATATACTGTAATATTTATCAGGTGGTAACAATACAGCACTACAATATATTCCACAATAAAAATACACCAACAGCGTGATGATGAGGTGGATCACGTGATGTAAGAATGAATGGCTAACAAAACGCTATTAAATATTGATCACCTGTATAATTCCCGTTTGTCTGCAACTGTTCTGTTAGATATCTATTCTGTGACGGTCAAAGAGTAAGAACTTAATGATTTAGATGGGATATTATGTTTGTGTGATGAAAAATGATTTGTATAAATTAGGAAAATTTTACTAATAAAAAGAGATTGTATTGGGAAAGCTTTGGTGCAATGTTGTCACAACTGTAAAAGATATTATATATTTATTTTGTTGGACACAAGTAAATTCTTATAATTTATGCACTTTATTATTTACTCTTATTTTATCCTCACACGAAACGACAATAAAAGAAAAATTGCATAAATTATAATCTCGAATTTAAATAAAAACGTCGATATAAAAAACCCCAATCCGACACTGTCGTATGATAAATTATCAGATTTAAATTAACGACAAAGTCCTTAGCCAGTATCGGCGCGACGATCCCCGTTTATAATTATAATTAATATTCTCACAGCATCAAATGAACGATGGAAGAAAAAAAGATCGACGCAAGAATTAATAACAAACAAATGAGCTACCTGCCGCGTTTTTTGTTCGGCCCAGGTAGGTCGTCACGTTGAAAGGAAATCGGACGCGTCTGTCTTAAATATTAAACAATATTTGAATTTAACGCACCCGCAAGATTTTTTACGAATTTCATTCATACGAACCGCGGACGAGGGGAAACGGTGAAATCGAAAAAAAGTGCAGGCGCAGCTTCGACTACTTGACGACAGATGGCGCCGGGAGTATGTAGCGGTCGGGTTGCAATTATTTGCAAAGGTGCGGCACACATACGAAAAAATTAAAAGCTTCGCGACGGTGTTATATTTCGGGCGCCGAAAAAACGAAACCTGCAACGGGAGACCGAAGCCTCGCGGACAAAGGAGAGGAACTCTTAACGCGATACCATAATGACAAAACAGAAATATGATTTCGATTATAAGGTGCGACGGGGACGGCGATTTAGGCGATCGCACGCGTGGGAGCGGGATGCCGGACCGGTTAATAATAAAAATATTTTATTTGTATAGTGGGGTAGGACACCCCCGCTGCGGGCTGCCCGGCCGCGGCATCCATCATCATTATATTAACCGATTTAACACTTTTGAACAGATTCCTGTGTCGGTTGGTGGTAAATTTATTTCGGGGACAAAAGCGTGAACCGAAACACGAGAGCGTAGCGGGATCGTATCGTGTCGCAGCCGAGCACATGTCATTGAAGTATTTTATGTAGGACTGAATTAATTTGTGATTTATATAAGCGAGGCCTACATCGAGAGGTCTAGCCTTAGTTTATTTCTCTGTATGGAAAGCCATCGATCATACGGACATCGGACATGACCAGTTCCAAGGGAGCATAAGTTTCATGGTCTAAAAAAGCCATTAAAGTACGAAGTCTGATGATCATAGCTGCGTTTGGAGCGACGAACGCTGATGCCACATTATTCTATGCGCAGGACATAGAATACCCACCTAATTAATAGGCATTGACGAGTGTGCAGGAAGTGTAATCAAATGAAATGATGCATGTCGATATAAAATGGGTATTGATATGCAAAGTTGGTTAATGCCACCGTACCGAGCCCGCACGGTCCAAATTCGGTCAAATAATCGATTTCGTCTCTAATTTACTACATCAGACGAGTTCGGTCAACAAAAACGACCCTTTAGGGTCTATCTAAATAAAATGTTACATTTTAAAGGGCGAATCGGCGTCATATTAGGAGCAGAAACACATAATTTCGGTGTGGTCTTATCGGCCCCCGCGAGCACCCAATAATTAAAGGCGATGATTAAATATCAGAATAAAACGCATCTTCCTAATTACTCCCTAAAGCTAAACGTCCGCCTCGGCTTTTGCCATTTAATAAGCATATTAACCCGCCGATGCCACGAGATAGGTAATAAAGCCCCCGGCGATTCTCGTTAATATAATGCAGATGCGACGGAACGCGAATCGACGTGCGAACTAGTCGGTGACACATCCGCGCACTCGTGGGTCAAGGAGGAATGACCATGTAAACGTCCACGAGGCTGGAAGAACTGACTGCTGCCGGGCCACATGCACCCATTACTATCAATTTAAAAGCCGGCGATCGGCCGACGACGAGTCTGGCCGGCGCGTCGCGTGGGGCGGCCGCGGAACCTTATGGTAATATTACATTGTTTACGTTAGTAAATATCCGATTTCATTGCATGAATTTTAAGAAGCGGTCGCGAGTTAATTTATGAAAATATTTCTTAGTAACCAATAAAACGTTATGATTATGGAGGCGATAAAAATTTTAATTGAATCCGACGTAATGTAACGTATCAGAAGTGATAACAGCAAACGGTCGCTCGATCGCCGCGCGACCTCTAGAGTTTCACGGGATTAATTAGTCCCGTATCGGCGTTCGGCGTTCGGCGTTCGGCCGGAGCTGGGCCACGTGATCGAATTAGGACCGGCCGACAAACAATGCGAGCGACTCGAGCGTGCCACCCCACGACAAAACGTTTTCTCGCAATCTTCGATCACCGGATTAAGGGCAGCCTCGTTTCGCACATTTTATCTTCGATTGTTCGCACTTAACGCGCACTTTACGCCGAGTGCCCCTCGAGAGGAAATTGAAAGCGATCGCTTTCCCCGCTATCTTATCTGTAGTGTTACACTAATTAATCGATGTAGCGCGACGGGATGGGACGAGTACCGGCGAGGTGATTTATCGGTGTGAATAGACGAGTGTCGCGAGTCGCGGGCGGAGCGGGCCGGGACAATGGCGTGGAATGTGGTCGCGGGCGAGTCGCACTCGGCCGGCGAGCTCGTGCGCCGATGCGGATTATTAATACCCCGGCCTCTCCGGCGTCGACCGGCCCACCGCTCGCCCCGGGCGACCGCGCCACCTGTGCAGGGTTAATTTATTCGCGATAGCTTTTAATGACTGTATCGGTTCCCGAGCCCCCGAGAATCCAAAATTTTGCGAAAACGGACCATTTCGACGCGGCGCCCTTGACTGCTGTCCCCTCGATATCATCCCTCCGTAGACACAAAGGACAATGCCGGCGGATTATAACAAATTCCCTAAATCATGTGGGTTCATATTTTCACACAACAATAAGACAAAATAATGACAGTGTAGCACATGTACGGACATTTTGCTGCGTTTGGAACTAATTGGGATATTTCATAATAGCGCGATTATTGAACGTAACATCTGCTCAATTTTGTGATATCCACGTTTCGCACAAAAAATATTGATAGAATCCGTTAAAAATTTACATCTATCACAACAATATTTTACAAAAGGACCGGTAAATTTTATTAAGAACTTTATGTTGTAGACTTTTGACGGGTAATACTTCCAAATTCAGAGCAAAAGACCGAATGAAAATAATAACTTTTTAATTACGATATAATAACATATTTAAAACCCAAACAAAAACCCAACTAAGGGCCACGTTGGGAGGCGTATCAAAAGGAAAATGTGGTATGAAATTACCTTTCACGATTCGTAGATACCAAACTTCTGAGGTACTAAATGAGAACGCATTTTTTGTCACACTGTACGCCCTACAGTATTAAACAGTAATTTGAAACGTACGAACCTCCTACGTTTAAAGTAAAATAGACATTAACAAAAACTTCATAGTATATGAAACCAATTAGAAATGGCATGATACTTATGGCACTGGAAAAAAAAAAACATGAAACAACACCTACTTACTTTTTTGTTTTATAATTTTACTGGATATTAAATAACAAGGCTTATTTCTGGGATAAAATAATTTGAAATCTTTAGTACAGCTAAAGTTCATAATCATTAATAGCAGGCAGACCTAAATAGAGGCTCTGAGCTTCTTAGAAAGTCATTAAATAACGGAAAAATATTTGATACACATAAAAAGCGTCATGAAACTTCTATTCACTGACTTTTTCGTCTAATGGTTTTTTAACTCACGACTCTGTTTTTTCGTACTTACACGGAATTCGGAGGTCTCGATACAAATAGTAATTAGTATCCCGTTACTTACACTTATTACTGTCGTGATGTTCGTTTGTTTATTTACGGTCGCCGCGCCGGGTCTAAAACGTGCGTAGTGCGTTTATTCACG
This sequence comes from Aricia agestis, assembly GCF_905147365.1. NCBI lineage: Eukaryota > Metazoa > Arthropoda > Insecta > Lepidoptera > Lycaenidae > Aricia > Aricia agestis. The sequence goes on along the minus strand of NC_056428.1, from coordinate 10,959,421 downwards.
AACTAGAAAATTCTTTGGCTCCATTAAAAGTTTCAATTAAATTATTACGGTTGACGTATTTGGTGTTGCAACAAGGCAACCATACTGATAAAGAAAATGATAATTTGAATTTTGACCGTACTCTACATTAAAACCAATAAATCGATTTTTATTAAATTGGATATGGAGATATGTACTTTTAGTCCCGGGGAAGGATGTAGGAAGGGATTTTAATCACGTCAAAATGTACGGTTAGCACGGTAAACGTTTTTTGTAATGGGGCCTCTACACGATAGGCCATGATGGACAATCACAGGCGATCACGATCGTGTAGAGGGCATAATCGTTTCCGATTGGCCATGATGGGCGTCGATTGAGCGTAATCGCCGTTGTGTCGGTTTTTCGCACAATCATCAAAGGAAGTTGGGCCATGATTAACCGATAACAATTAACAAATGGAGGTGCAGCGATCGTGGAGACAGATCCGCGATCGTGGTGACAATTCATGACACATTCTAGATTGTCCATCATGGCCCATCGTGTAGAGGCGGGCATGAGGCGGGTAACATGCGGACAAAATCTAGTACAATTTTACAGTTAAGAGACAAAAAACTTTCTATATCTAATAAGCTATTAACACTGACGGACCATTTAGTTAGGAGTATTTTGAGAATTGCTATTTGTATCATTAGCAAGTTTTAATGCTAACTGGCTGCCGCGACAGAAAGCCACTTCGTGTCGCGCTTATTAGGTAAGACTACTTTTCACCAAAATTTCATTAACGTCATTAGGACGACACCAATAACAAAGAGAAGTGGCCAAGTTTAGGTGATGTAAAATCGGCTAAAGCGACTTAGTAACTTTTATAAAAAAAATATACAAAACGTCAATCTTTGATACAGCCAAGTTGACTAGGCGAGGAGTTGGTGCTGTAAAAATTTAACGTGACTTGGCGACTTTATTGAAAATATTTTGGATAGGTCTATTTTATTTCAAATTAGTATTTGGATAATTATACTATAGCCATGGTATTTATAAAAAAGAAAGTTTTAATAAAACTGCTTCTAATATAAGAAATAAACGAATTCCACCTGCGATTCCTGTTCATCGAGATTAGGAATTAATAATATAATCAATGTCTTAAACTTTTAGTGCCTACTTAACACCCACGTGATCCGGCGAACATAACTTTCATCTCACTGATAATAGTCGAACCATTCCCATGACAGAGCTTTGACATAAGAAAGTGAAATAATATGCTTTAAGGTAAACATACGGCTTGATATTTATATAAGCTAATGTCAAAAGGTGAGGGGGAAAAGAAATATGTTTTAGTCAAAATAAAGCTTGATGAAAGTTATTGTCAAAAGTGACGAGGAAAGACTAAAGAGTAATATGCTGTAGAGTGTAGAATAAATACACATACAGAATGATTTATAACTATTGTGTTAGGGTGATGAGGAAGAGAAATATGCTTTAAGTTTAAATCGCATACAGTTTGATGTAAGCTATTGTCAAAAGATGAAAGTTGAATATTCTTTAAGGTAAACATACAGCTCCATGTAAGCTGTCACGAGGTAAGGTGTAAAAATTTAAAGTCAGTTGACACAACAGTTGGGTAAACATTGGTCCAAATTGAGTGGCAATAAGCGCTACCTTATAATTGTCAAAACAATATTTCACAATCTCCCAACCAACGAGTGTAGCGCATGTAATATTAATTTATTACGAAGTCGATCTTGTCATAAGTGAACTAATTCAATTTGTTATGGGCGGGCAAGAAAACTTAACTAATAACCGACTATTTGAAAATAGAACTCGTGATCGGCGGGTTATCGGCCGGTTGACCAATGAGATTGTTCTAAAAACCTCACTTATCTTCATTAAACGAGTCAATATTACTGCACGCGCGATATTCGCACTCCACGCCTCAATCGCAAGGTCTATATTTGCATACCGCTCGCGGACGCCAGTTATAAGTCAAATAGCTTTTACCAGGTGTCCGATAAACGGAAACCCACTAATTAAAGTAGTACCTCGCAGGTCTTAAATGGAATGAGATTCTTATTAATCGAGTCGACGGGGCCGATGGAGCTTTTCCTATTAGGGCCTCCTTACGCCTACCGAGTACAGTGGCTAGACAGCAAACGTACAATTCGATTGGCCGAGAGTACTGTCTCGTCACTCTCTCGTCACTTTACTCGGTAGATGTAATCGAGGCCTTACGAGGCTGGACGCATCCCGTATTTGCGCTGACGGTTAGCGCTGGTAAGATCAAAGACGATTAGTGTACCTCGTTACATAATCCATCGGTAATTGTGATACACCCATTAGCACGTCCGAAGGCCATAAACATATACGCGTATTAATATTTTCAACAAACGAATCGAAATTACGCGAAAGAAACGCTTTAATGATAGGAAGCGGTGGAATTATTCACGCTGCCGTGGTTAGACATAAAGACGGAGTGATTGGAATATTGCGGTGTATAATTGTTAGTGTTTTGACGTCCCCGGATAGATGTGATATAGGCGACATTTGGGAGACATTTAAGTTGTTAATAACGGATGACACACGGACATTAAGCCGCCCACGCGTGGTGGAACTTGTATAATTTGTGTTAATGCCGTAATATATGAGGCTCGCTCCGATCGGCCGTGCATACGATCGTTAATAAAATTATCAAAATCTAAACAGGTTTGAGCACCGGTGTGGCATCGTCCGGGTAAACTTATGAATGGAAATGGATTTTTGGTATCTCACTGTTGTAAAGCTGTGTTTAGACGTGATAAGTTGACTTGACTCGTATGCATACAAATATTGCTTAATATAAGACACCTTTTAAATTCTCTGCTGGTTAAACTTTAAGGTTAAATTACAGGCATAATTGGAAGAACTCAAATAAGTTAATATACTTAGGGCCTGTTTCACCACTTCCTGATATGTGCCGGATAGGCTATCCACCACTTAACTTGACAGATCGAGTATGGGGAATTTGTTAAAAAAGTTGTGGATAGCCTATCCGGCACTTTATTAGAGAGTGGTGAAACAGGCCCTTAGTTTTAAAATTATTTGAATACTGAATACAGTAAAAAATAAGCAAATACTTAATATTAATAAGTGAATAGTTACGTAAGCATCTGAAGCTGTCAGATGATATTGAACCTATGATATTGAACCAGAACTGACTCGATAGTAACAATTTTAATCGCTACCGTATTATAAGAATGAACACAATAAATTATGGATTACCGTGTAATTTATTTTCCAAAGATATGTAAATAGAAATGATTTTAATAAGATTTACCTCGATCCAGATTTGAATATTAATAACTACTTGTTTCCCGTGGCTTCGTATAATACTTAAGATTTCACTTCTAATTTATATGGGATGAAGAATATGTATCGCGATTCGCGTTAAACATAATATTTTATACGCTTGCGACATTTTTATTCGCATTCGCAGTGCAGCAGTTCAGAGCGCGGCTCTTGACTTCTCTGTGGGTTCGGTTCGTACGTTGAAAAATGTTTCCGAGTTTGGTTAAGACATTGCAGGCTGATCACCTGATTGTCTGACAAGAAAGATGATGCATTCTTCGGATGAGCACCTAATGAGTCGGTTCTGCGCCTGAGTCTTATCGGTCGTTATGTGAGTTAAGAAAAAGGTATTGTGTACTGCGCATACACATGAGCACTATAGAGAAACTTCTATATTTCTAGCTTGGTTTCAATAAAACCGACCATCGTCACGTAGGTGTGGGAGGGATAACTCTTTACTTTATGAGTCTTATGACTAATAATCCCGACCACGTCTTTATATCTCAACAAATTGATAATTGGTTTTTGTAATTACATAGTCATTAAGTCACTAGTAATTATAGTCGGTTGATTTTTCCGTGAGTTTCAGTGACTAATATCACTTTTGTGATTAGTCGTGATATAGTGACGTCATCGTGATTCAACGATGATAATTATTCGGATCACACTTCGCTGTTTATGACTACCTGGCCTGCCGTAGGCACGTATGTGGGTTATCGACATAGGTGGCCCAACACTAGCTATTCAGTACATCACTATGTGCAGTTATATTTTTGTCATAAAAGAGTTTTAAACGGTGATAGAAAAAACGCTCTACTGACGTCATGTTTTTAAGTTTTTTCGACAGGTGCTTATCTATTCACTAGTGCTTTTGATTGGCTAATGACAAAAGTCGAAACATAAACCAATCAACAACACTGTTGAATTGATAAACTCCTGTAAAAAAAAAAAAACTCGGAAACCGTAAAAAGTCATCTATTTTATTTGGTAGAGCATAATATAGGCTCTACTATAACTTTTAAATCTGAAGTTCTAATGTGGTACATTAAACTTTAATGGTAAATAAATAAAAAATAAAAATATCGACATACAAAACACAGGAAACGGTTACAATCACCTTCATATTTCTGTGCATGTCGGATACATTTCTATATAAAGCGAATTAAATGCTTAGAATCCCAACCTCAATTGGAATTTTTAGAGTATATTTCTACATTGTATAAACAATGTGAGTGGGTGTATAATGTATATTGTATAACTCGTTTTCTAATGAACGTAACACCGGTAGCCAACGATGAGAATCGATTAGACGATTTGTTATCAAATATTTGTGCAAATTTGTGGTTCCCGTTCCAAAGGTGTCTTCGAATGGCGAACTAAATACGGCAATTAATTTACATTTTCGATTTATTTATTGTTTTTTAAACATTTTTATCTAGAAAGATAAAGAAAAGTTCTAGCGTCGAACGTTCTAAATTTAGGGTGCAATTTGAGATTATCCGTTGTTTAACCGCCGGTTAAACTGTGAATAAAACATTAACTAAGCGCCAAGGGCACCCTCAATATCCAATTAAGTTATTAAGCCAGTCTTTGATTATTTTACATCCAACTTCCATCGTTATATGGACGTAGTTAAACACTGGTTTATCCTCAACGAGTGCTAGACACGACGCTATGATTAGTTTCTTCGAAATGATAATTAATAATGCATCGTTGTCTAGATATAGTCATTATTTATAAATTAATATTTGCTCATCGTTACTTGTTACAGGTATCAACTATCAGCAGTGACGGTTAGTTCTAAAAACCTTCAGGTAGTTACTATTAAAAATAATATTTTACACGCACTAATTCAAATACAAAGATCTGCTTGCCTTCGTCTGGCACAATAGAAAAGTTACATGACCGACATATACACCAAAACATATTAAAAATGCTAAAGGAAAAGTGACTTGCGAGTGACATAATAAAATACACAAAAATACGCGTCACGAGCACATCACTAACCTGACGTATCGATAAAAAGTATCGATAAAATTTAAAGCGGTGCCAGCGTGAATAGTCGACATTGGACAAATTAGACGAAGTGTAAGTACATGGTGTAAAACCGGTAGTGCCGCCGTTACTCGGCACATTCTGACGGTGAATCGAATGCCCATATAATTAATATCCAACTAGATTATCGATGGACCATTATTAATTTCATCATCGGAGCTTTAATTAGAATGATGCAACTGGTTTTGTAGAAGCAAATAATTAAATTTCATTAAAAAGCAATTTGACTCGAGTAATTAAAACGCTGAAGTACAATTATTATTTAACAATAATGGTCTGCTTCTCTTTAAAACTTTAGTAGGGACAAATGAGAAGTACGACCGAGACAAATTCACCTGATTGTGGTTCGTTAGCGTACGTCAAACGTGCACCGCACCTTAGAGCTGGATTTATATAATGCGTCATTAACATAGCAAAATAAATTAAGAATCCGTGACAATATCGCGTCGTTGCAACACCGCAGTCACGTCGCTGTTATCTCGCAGGTAATTCGGTCCGAACGGCCGGTTTCGACACACCTAATTAATATACATCTCATTATGGAACCTTGAACTTTCCTACAATAGATCTCGTTATTAACCTTAACCAAACACTCGTAATCTCGTCCGACGCGCAATTAATTACGCCGTATGATTGATTTAATACATTAAGTACACGATCATATTTAAATAATATCTATTAAAAGTTTATATTGCATAAAAAATTCGACATGCCCGATTTGGTAAACAATAAAAAACTCATGCATATTTATGACGCGACTAATGAAATGTTAATTTTAAAATAACTTTATTATTTAAAATCTCGATTTCAATATCTCGTATTTACATTTTTAATTTAATTTAGTAAACGCTCGCGATTTACATATTATCGAGATGACAGTGTGCTCGCGACCTAATGAAGTGCCGTTGGCAGCCATTGCAGAAAGGGAATGCGAGTGCTCACTTAAACGGACTCGCACTCGACGTTATTTGTTAGCGTAACAAGGTAAACGAGGATATTTATCGACATGATGTTTTCGAGTGGACAACCCTTTACGCGCCTGCACCCGTGTACATGCGAGCTTCGGCAAACACGCGCTAGTGATGCGTAACGCAAACTGACTTGTCGATATTTACTCCGCGACAGCAAATACTGACGCTCGATATTTGTACAACTCGTCCAGCTAATGGAATAAGGCTTTGTTTGCTGGAATCATATTAACACAAACTACTGCTACTGTAATTAAACATTTGAAAGACTTGAGATTTTTGACTTTGTAAATAGCGTCGTCTAGTCTACGCGTCCCACTCGTTATACAAAAATGCGTGACCGAACATCTAAATAAAATAATATTATCAAATGAGAGAAAAAGGTACGAAGGGCCATAAGTTCATTCCGAATGCCAGTCGGTCTGTTCCCGTCTCTCTCGCGCAGCGGGGGGCGCCATCGTTCTCACCTCACGACGCGAGTGGTAGCCACAGTTTAACAAGTATCGATAAAATATGAATATACGTAATATAAATATTTTCGATACTTATCCTGATATTAAATATGAGCTAAGGAATGCTCGGTTACGTTTTATGGCTCATTGAGTTTTAGTGTTTAAACTTTGAAATGTTATAAGTAGGTGTAATTCTGTATTCTGATTCTGCTATTTTAGTCCATAATTACAGGTTTGATGGATCTACTTTAACCATCCATCATAATATCATCTACATAATATTATTTTCATTTTCGTCAAACAAACGTCAAACGACGATTGACGTTTGTTTTGGGGATTTGGGGATTTGGCCAATAGGAACGCGTTAAACAATTAAAACCATTCTGTAGTTTTGTGGCACCAGATTTTCAATCAAAACTATTATTGTAAGAATCGTATTGAACCAAATTGTGACTGATAAAAACCTGCAATTCGTGCTTTTATGTTCGGGCTTCCTTATTGGTAAGTATTTCACAGCAATGAGAACTTCTTTGACTTATCATCTGCTGACTTTTCTGCACAAATCCTTCAAATTTTTACTTAAAGCTGTCATATTCTAATAATTACCTGAAACAAACAAAACTGCAATTTAGATATTATAATTAAAATCACTTGAAAAACTATTAAAAATGAATCAGTCAACAAATAGGTGAGTGCAATTAATAAAAGCGTTTCATACGATATCATCTTCTACGGGTAATGGTTCCGTGTGACACAAAATTGTGTTTTTTCAACACCAATTACAGCGCCCAAATGTGACGGAACATAATCGTTTGAACAAGCGAACGTTGCTCAACCTCGCCCATTTAGGACATCACTAGTGTTGATACAAACATTTTTAATTAGTATGACCTATTGAAAGTGCTAAAATATGGTAACATAGATATAATGACGTAGTAAGTAAGATGTCGCTCTAGCATATTTTGATTACATTTGTGGAAAAAATAACTGAAGAAAAGGCAATTTGTAAGCTTGGATTTTCTTGTATTATAGGTTATTACCTATCACATATAAATATCACAACACGATTCTTATTAGTTTTTATTGCTGAGAGTAATATAAAACACGATTTAAAAAAACTCAGTGTAATTTAATAACGATTTGTAATTAAAAAGAAACAAACGACGGCATTAACCCGTGGCCATGTCCACATTTTACGACCGTAATCAAAACGTGATTGTCGCTTACTCCCAAAAAACTTACTTAATTGTACCTCGGCGAGTGTTGATGATATAAACAATAATTATGCCCCGGCCAAATGTTATTAAAATACGCTTAGCCGACACGCTCTGACGCGGCGAGCGAGCTGCGTCATTTTCAGAACTTACGATATAATTTGAGGTGACAAACAATATTACTAGCGTTTAACTATTAATGATATCCATTACTGAGTCTAAGCGGACGTGAGCTTGAAGGAAGGGTCAAGTATTTTTAAAAAGATAATGACTACTAAAATCTAAATACTTGAAGTCGCTAAACAACTAAAACTAAACTTACGAATTGCCATAAAACTTGTAAACACAAACATTCCAATAAGATTAAATTTATAATTCTAATATGCAGACTAATATATTTTAGCATTTAATAAAAAAATAATTTAAACTTAATTAAAATAAATGTAGACAACTACTTTGTCACCAATATTGCTGATGATGATGATGGCAAACTTATTAAAACTCACGTGAAAAGGGTAAAGCAAACTGCTTCCAACAAATATTAGCATGACCATTCTAATTAAGTGCATTTTCGGTCGTCGATATAAATATTCCGTTGACAAATTTTAATGTAATATGGCTGATATTTAACGTTCGAGGTAAGTACGCACTAAAACGGACCGGGGTGTTTTTATGGACCTTAAATAAGGCACCTGTGAATCAATGCGGTCAATACTCGGGATCAGAAATAAGTGAGTTCGGTTTATCGACACCGGTAGGACGCCCAACACTATCAATTTCTCTGATTACATTGCAATAATTAGGTAGTTATTTTTTTGTCAATTATTATCCCTTTCATTTATTATTATTCTAGAGAGTAAATTATCGAATCGGTATGATATCCAACCGTAGCATCCAATACTAGTTTCAAATTTGAATGAATAACAATATTATTGTGTTTTATTAATTATTAACTATTTAATATTAGTATGGATTTCAAGTGAGTGGTTTCACGCTTAATTTTTTTTTTTATATTATGTTTGTTGACGCCCATCAATACTTTTAATTTTCTTGGACTAAGAATATTGCAATAATTATAAAAATAATATTTTTGTTTCAATTTTTTCCTTATTTTAACGGAGTGTGTTTTATCGATGTCGATATTATACGACTCACAACACTAGCTTCTTATTTCGAATACATTGCAATTATTAATATTATTTCAAAAGTTCATAATCGTCGAAGAAAATATCTCTCAATAGTCAATATTCGACGTATACAATTACATAAGCGCAGAGACACCAATTTACACTTCTCATTAGATACCAAACATTGTGAAAGCCGTTTAAAAAGTATCGAAATCACAACCGTGTCGTAATTTTTACGTATCCTAAGTTCTATACCCACAATCTACAATACAAAGTAAATGTTATACTCAAGTTTTATCTACAAAAAAAAATCATCACCGTGGGGCGTGGTGCTTGCATGGAATTTTATGAAAAATGCACTATGGAATCCATTTTTAGAAAAGTTTATCTTCAATATGAAAAGACGAACAGATTCTTCTTATCCTTCACCTAAAATCTGACCTCAATATGATAAGTGATGATGATCATGGTTCATCATCATCGGGACATATCAATTTCAATATAAAGCTTAGACCTCTGGCTTTACATTAAAACAACCTCGCAACCTTCGCGTCGGTCATTTGCCACTTACACCCTACACTTTGCCGGTTAATTTTATGCGGCATAATTACCATGTAATACTCCGCCCGAGGGTGGCATTGTTTTAAGATAATTTTTGTGCGGAACAATGGGAGGGCTGGAGGACCGCTGGCGATTTGACAGGTGGAGCTCTTGGACTCTATGCATACTTTTTGCATATTTGGTCGCTATGCATATTTTTGCATATTTACCCAAAGTAAAAAATTATTATTGAAGGGTTAATTTTAAGTACATAAAAATATGCGAAAATACTAATTTTTATCGTTATCTTTGGCTTAGTAAAATTTTAATAAAAAGAAAATGAAACGTGACAAGGAAAGTTTATTTAAGTTATTTTAAGTAGTAAGTAGATAATTTATAGAGCATATTCTTGTACATTTTGTTTAGCAAAGCTAAAATATGCAAAATGTTAAATCAATTAAGAGAGGCAATTAGCTTCGTATTAGTAATATATTCAATTAATATGGAATATTCATTGCGACGTATGACGTAGATAACAAAGGAATCTGACATTTATGACTTTAACAATGTAACAGTTACATAATTAATTAATTATAATATTTATTATTGTTAATAAATATTGATCATAAATATGCATATAAGGTAAGCTGTTGTTGTAACTCGTTTGTCAGACAGTTCATCAGCTGTTATAGTGATCGACAATAACCAAAACTTGCTAAATGAACTTTACCCACTTTTTTAATTTCATTGTAATACAGCCCTCTGAACAGTACAAAGTAAGAGGTAGCTAAGCCAACAGGTACTGAGTGAGAGTACTAGGGACTCTATATGCCTCAAGGTAGTTATTGTCTAAAGGCGTGTAATTATAGTTGAAGCCTAAAAAAATCTTTAATAATATTATAAATGTCTGTCTGTCCCGAACCACAGAACCGATTTTGCTGAAATTTGGTATGTAGATTTGTTTGAAATAGGGTGTGGAGATACTTGGAGTCCCGGGAAAGGACATAGGATACTTTTTATCCCGGAAAATGTACGGTTCCTGCGCGATAAACAAATTTTGGCACAATGGAGTTTTATATAGAATATAATATATATATTCTATATAGAAATATAATAGAATTTTATTCCAGGAAAATCTGGGTCAGAAAACATGTTTTTTTTTCTATCGTAGACCGAGTCGCGACAAAAACAATACTTACAAATCGGAGCAATAAAAGTTTAACACTTAGATAATGTAATTTCGTAATTAAACCGTAAAGATAAACTATTGACGTGCCGACCGATACCAAATAATTAAAGTATTTAACGTTAATTGCCACCAATATTAATTGATAAATTAATTCTGATAGCCAAGGATAAATGGTGTAAAATGCTGCTCGTAACTTCGTTTGTTACGTAAAAATGATTACGAATTTGGCGCAAACAATAAAGTGAGACCAAACTTTACTTGGTAAAGGCCAATGCTCGGGCTATAGCTATGTCCACACTATGCGCTTTCGTCTTCAATTTTCGTCATCTTTTTTCATTCAACTTTCGTTTTGGCGCATTTAATAATTGAATGCGTCAACGAACGCAAAGCCAACATTGTCATTTTTGTTCAGAAGGCATGCGTCGCGGGCATGCCTCACGTTCGCTGTTGACTGCGCTAATAACGCATGCCTTTGACGAACAGAAAAAGGCACAGTGTGGACAAAGCTAATTGGATATAAGCTTATTAGAAAAAGAAAGCATACTAATAATTGAAAGAGAGATTATAGTGCAACCACAAAAATATGATTGTCCTAGAATCCTGGGCTATTAGTAAATAAGTATGCTTGATCTGACATGTCATTTACGACGCCATTTAAATTCGAATACGATATAATATTTTAAGCAGCCTCTACACGTTGGCCGTGTTTGCCGAACAGAAGGGGACGGCGCTATACAAGAAAAAAGACGCAAATAATTCAATCCCCTTTTTTTAGTATAGCGCCGTCCTCTTCTGTTCGGCAAACACGGCCAACGTGTAGATGTTGTTATAGTAGTGCAATGTTGAAAACATTGCACTACTATAACAACCTCTATACTACAAGCAGCACCAGCATAGACAGATGTAGTAAAAAGGTTTTGTTAGACGTTTGACAACTTGTCTGTCAATATTCTGACTTCTGATATGACGTGTGCAACATGTCCGATTTTGCTCGGATTATTTACAGTTCGACAAGGCTGTTTATGAACGTGGCGAGAAAAGGAGCTAACGCTTCTATCATACAAAAACGTCATTTTTGACAGTTCTCCTTACCAGCAGCGCCCATTGACATCATCGACATATTCATTTAAAGCCTTCTGATCTGAACTTTGCGTAAGTAATATTCCCTTTTTAGACAACGAAATAAACGATGGATCCCAGTTTGTAACATGTCTGAAAATATATTTTTAATTCAAAATAACACAGTACGTTAAAATAGTTCCAAAGGTAGAGTTAGATCCTCGATTAGACGGCATGACGTAATCTTTATTAATTGCACAGCAAACATTAACAGGTAGCGAGGTCTCAAGTGAGTTATTAGTAATTTGTTCCGTGTTCCAATAGATACTTCGTAATTTGAGTTAACAGTCGGCCAAATTGCAGGAATAGAGAAAGAAAATATGATGTAGAGTTCGGAATCGGTACATAATTCTACCTTTCTTTACTAGGACTTTGTGCACAAAGAGTCGTACAACGGGAATAGTGTCATGTTAGATTTGTGTCGGTATTTTAATAAACATTTGAGTACTTGAGTTTCTTACAGGAGTAAAGGAACAAAAATCCGAATCCCCTGATTCTGTAGGCCTACTACGAAACCGTTTTGAGACTCAAACAATCGTACGAGAATGCCGCGTCCTGCTCTAACAACGTCATTTCACGTTTGTTAGAGTAGGACGCGGCATTCTCGTACGATTGTTCGAGTCTCAAAACGGTTTCGTGGTAGGACCCCTGATTCTATGCTACATTTTTGAGGACATTCTTCTACTTCTACTTTTTAATAAAATATAGCTTAATTTGATAAATTCACTAAAGTACTAAAATTGTCATATTAATTTTTGTCACCTCGATATCGATATAAGCATCGATATTAATCGATACCGATGAAATATCGACATCCAATTAAGCACACTGCACACTATGTCGCTCAGTATATTAAATTAACATAGTGTCGTCATGTCAAGTGTAAACACGACATCATGGCTATTTCCAACTTACAATTAACTTGATGTCAAACGCATCTGCTTACAAACTACGTACATACCCTACAGCACTACAGATGGCTTTAGATCGAGAATTAGGACTTCTTTGAGAGGTTAGTCCGTTATTTTAGGGGTTTCCCCCTTGAGGGGTGTAATTTTGAAAAAATCCTTTCTTAGTGGTTATTACATGATAATTTTGACAAACATTATTTTTTGTAAAATCCATTAAATTAATATATATGCTTATGCAAGTATAAAGTATTGAATTGAAATAAAAGCTGCAAACGCAAAAGTATTTTATGATCAGATAATAAAATCATCAATATTCCCTATGTATGATATATCGTCCAGATATAGAATTCATTAAACGCAACTGATCTATAACTCATGCAGATAGGATGACCGAACTTACAAGCAATGAACCGTTATCTATTGATTATTTAATACAACTGATACGGTTTGGGCAGTTATCTGGCGTCGCTAATTACTAGAGCCGTACCTTTATGGGGCTGGGTTATGTGTCAGCCTTTACTTTTCAGTGACAGGCTGTATTTAAATGCCGTAAGCAAATATACTTTGATACCATGCTACAATTTAAAAAAAGTCATTGTGACTATAAAAATCGGACTCACGCACGAAGGCTAAAAATTGTATTTTTTGTATGGGAGCCCCCCTTAAATTTAAATTTTATTTTAATATTATTAAAAAATAATAAAGTACGCATATAAAAAAAGAATGTTTGAAAAATTCAAGTGCCTACCTCTTGCCATTATTCATTCATATAGAGCGAAAAAGGCCGAAAAAAATACGTTTGTTGTATTACCCTTAAATAAAAATTTTATTTTGTTTTCAGTATCTGTTGTTATAGCGGTTTTGCTGCCTGCTGCTAACTCTGAAGTGGTTTGCGATGGATCCACTTCCACAATAGCCTTTAATTCTTCATTATTCGTTTTGGTCTTAGGTCGTCCAAGGGGCTTGTTCTGAAGGTCGAAATTTCCAGAACGAAAACGTTGGAACCAAAACCCTACCGTGTTTTCTTTTGCGACACCAGCGGCATACACATTGTTAATTCTTCGAGCTGTTTCTGAAGCACTCGTGCCACGGTAGAACTCATATTCGTAAATAAAGCGATATTTCAATTTTTCCATTGTGTGATAATATTATGAACGACTCCAAAGAAAAATAATCAAGAAAAAAACAAATGAATGACTGTTTTGAAAACTCAAATGTACCAAATAAATGAATATATATAAATTTGAATTTGGAATTCTTGACCAAAGAGGAGATATTTGAGATCAAAGTGACCTGTACAACAAAACGCCAATTTCATAATATGTAAGGACTTAATATTTTCTAAGTAAATCTAGACACGCGGTAGCGTGTCAAGCCAAGTTCAAGTATAACAAAACTGGCGAGCAGCACCGTGTGTAATATTACACGAACCATTTGCAGCCACGTTTGACCCTCTCATAATTCAGAAACTATAGAATATATACAAGATACTATGTTACTTAGCAAAAAGGGGAAAACAAAATTACATTAGATGCGTACATGGCTTTAATTTTTAAAACTCTATAGCCAGGTACGCATAGACAGGCGAAAAAACAAAAATCACTTTATTAATCTTTTTGCGATACTACATTGATACATTGGAACATCTTGATCTTTATCAAATATTGGACATTTTCTAATAAAGTGTCCAATAATTGTGATCGACGATGATGGATGGAGCTTCCCCAAGGAAGTGTACTTAATCGCCAAAATAAACAAGATTACTGCTCAATTAGTACTTATAGGAGATAACACTATCGGTAGATACAGTATGTCATATCATATAATAAGTGTCTAATTTGTACGGTTAAAATTTTTCAACACTTGAAACTGCTACATATTTTTTTTATTTATGCATTAAAAACCATAACAATTATATTTAAATATGCTAAAGTGGATACTTCTAGACGTAAATATAATACACTCATACCCCTGCAAGGAAGCAATGAGCATTTTTCTTTCTTATGAGCCTTATGGCCATAAGATTACCGCAACTTTTGGCGAGCAGCCAACTGCTCGTGACTGAAACTGCATAAAAATACTCTCTTTCCGTAAAAAGTTGAGAAAAACTGTACAAAACCCGTAAATTGGTAAGTTGTTTAAAGAGTTTAAGTAAAAGTTTTCTAATTATTGAGCAATAACTCTGATTTTATTAATGACACAAATCACAAGACATTGTATAAAATTATGCACTATCAAATTGCTAAAATATGCATTTGAAACGACCAAAATGCAAGTAAGTACAGTAATTATTATTAATTAGTAATAAGTAATAAAGGGCAAGAAAAACGTATTCAAATTTCAAATAATGACACAGAAATTCAAAGCCTCATGGAGAGTCTTTGTCACGCGAAGCCTACACCTCGGGCGTTTTTCAATAACTATTATTAAAAACTGCGTACGGCTGACTCGAGCCATAAATTTATTTTACGCCATCAAGTACGTAGCTCATAAATCGATAATGCTTGTATGATTTTAGATTTACGATCTCAACTTCTGTTTTAATGTTTGGTAGATCGGGAAAATTATTTTTGTAATTTTACGATTTTTCCATTTCGTAGGCATCTAATAACTGGTGAGCCTGTACGCTCCTAATATAGCTTCTAAGTTCTTTTTCTCCCTGCAGCTACATTTATTATCAAGTTTTTTTTTTGAAAACGAAGAAGAAAAGAAGAAAAAAGTTTATTTTCCTAAAAAGCATAATATTCTTTATCAATTTTCAACCTCTGGGAGGCTTCATATTTTTGTACCTAGTTATTTGTAAAAATATTCTTTTGGCTATTATTTATGCATATCTTCGTAATATTCATAAATAATAGCAAAAAGAATATTCTTCTTAAGCAAAACACAAAATCATTATAGTTCCGAATTCCTGAGCAGTGCATCAATGTTTCGTCTCCGTGTTCACGTTTGGCGTTGGCCTTGAAGGAACCAGTCTCAACAAAAGCGTCACGGGGAGAAATGCTCAGATTAATTTCGCTTAATTAGCAAATTTCACCTGCTCGTTACCTGGTGAAGCCGGCATTTTAGGTGAGAAACCTTTTTTCGGCCAATTTGGCGTTGGAACTTTGTGCCAAGATAGAATTAATATGAAGCGTTTGAGCATTTTCAAGTTTTCTGTTAGGACATTTTTTCGTAAGATTTCGGGTTGTATTTTTGGCACCTCGCGGGAAATATTAAATTTTCAGTACAAATTTTGTTGCATTAAATGCTAATTAAATGATATCAATTAAATACTTTAAGGAGGTAGATAATGTAGTTATATCTGAAAAAGTGGATGTATAAATCTCAGCAATGATTATACAAGTCCAAATATTTATCATGTGAAAATATATTTTTGTAATATTTTTTCTCTTCCTTTTGTGCCTAAACTAGTTATGCTAAAATCATCATTATTCAATTTTGTACCGTGATAATAGCCCTGTATTATTCAAGCCTAGATCATGAATAGAAAAAGTGTCAAAAACTGATGTTTTAATATATACTTAATATTTAATTAAAAATACTGACTTTTTTAGGCATAAATATTTGTCACATAAGAATATTATAGTAGAAGTAAATTGTTGGTTCGACAAGTAATAATAAACACGGCAAACGTACTTACTTACATAATATAAAAAATATGCCAAAAAATATATTTCTTTTCATTGATCAAAAAATGTGATTGAACTGTTGCTTTTTTTGGGCTGTCGAAAAAAATCCCTATAACCTATGTCAATTTAGTTCAGCTGTAAGTGACTTGTAATCGATATGATGATGGGCTGAATGGCATTGATGACGCATATAAAATATGAATATTGATAATATGAATGTTCATCACACGGACGTTGCATTTAATTAATTAAAATGTGCCTCGTATAAGAGCATTAATATTATAATGAATTCTTAATTTATACATAATACTAACACGACCACATAAATTGTGTTCATTTAAATAATTACCTATTAAATATAAATGCACATACCGATGGTCCGCCCACGCCTCGCCATTTTCGTATCAATTTCTCGATGAAATTCGTTAAAAACATTTTTATTGACACGTTTTTTGTATTTTATAATGTCTAAGTTCAGGCACATTGTTATTTTAATGTATTCGACGGTCGTTATGTCTTATACTCGTTTTTTGAATTATTAAAAGCTTTAACGGAACGCAACGTTGACAAAAATGTTAATTTTTCATATCGTAGACAATCAATTCATCATAGAGCTATTTCAACATATTGAGGCTCTCAGAAACTGAGCAAAAGCATGCACGGTCTAGAAATTAATATTGTACCACGTCAATAAAATATTATTTCCCTGCTACAGTGTTCAAAAAATTAAGATGTAACTGAAAATCTTGTTTCATATCCGGTAAAGAAGGCTGTACGCACGTGTCTATGGCCACAATGGGGCACAAGACACGAAATTTGACACGCTCTATTGTAAGCCCTAGGCGCGAGCCGGTCGAAATTCAAATGCAAATCGTGCTAACGCCATTCGAGTAATAGATGTCGAGGTACGCGCACGCGCCGCACCGGAAACAAATTACCATATCCATATATGTAAGGAAACATATAACAGAAAAACGGAAGATAGATCACTGTTACAGTTTGAAGCGGAGAGGAAGTATCACAATAACCGTAAAGAATTGACAGCTCATCTTTTTATGAATTCATGACTGTTGGGATTTTTTTTAATTTTTGACAGTTATTTTTTTTTCAAGGGCCAACAATGCTAGTTGTTTTTCCAGAATTGGACCACCGATTCGAACGGATATGGTCGTCGTGTGGAATCGTAACGGTCAAACAAACATAAAAAATAGGCAAACGGTGTCACGCATGCGCCTAACGGTCGATTGGAATCACAATAACATTAAAAGCAATTATTGTGCGTAAAACATTGGCTAAGTATAGAAAAAAATACTATGATGCCATAAGCTGATGGCTGAACCGTAATATGGCAAAAGCAGTTTTTCGGAGAAGCTTAGGGCAAAACATTGATTGTTGTCACAAGCCAGCTTCAATATTTTCCTACGTGGTCAGGTACTTACCACTTTTTAATTGTAACCCGTGCAAATTTTATTATACTAAGGGCCTATTTCACCACTTTTTGATAAGTGCCGCAAAGGCCATCCACAAGGCTAGGCTTTAACTTGACAGATAAAGTATGAAAAATCTGTCAAATAAGTTGTGGATAGCCTATCCGGCACTTTATCGGGAAGTGGTAAAACAGGCCCTAAGCCTTGTTATTGAAATAATCAGTATTTTTTTGTTTACAAATCGGAGAAAGGGGTGGGAGGAAAGTAATACCTATTAGTATGATCTAATCTGTGATCTAAGTCAAGAGCTAACCTAAGAGGGATACCAGGTGCATTCATGTTTTCAAATATTTATAAAAGGAAAGATTTATATGTATTTCAATAACCCAGCGTTTTAAAAGAAATACCAACTTGTGTTTGGTACGATTGCTCTAGAATACATAGTGCCTTTAAGACTAGTAATTATGCCAAATATTGTATTCATGTGATATTTATGAAAGAGACTATCAACCTCCGCGGCCTCTTAACTGATTACGTCTGCGGTCTGCTCAGATAAACACCTTTCGTATAATGCTATGTATTTGGGTGATTGGTCGTGACAGGAAAAATTTAGATCATAAATAATGGCAACAACATTTTACATGTTGAAATCTTTTTTTCTCTACTATTATGTATGAAGCTATAGGAGTATAGGCTTTATAGCTCTGGTGGAGCAGTAAGTACGTTTTTTTATAATATAATACTTAGTATAGAATTGAACTTCTTATCACTCACTCCTCTCCTACTATATTTATTATATTTTAACGACGAAAATCAGCTAAATCGGTTCAATCGTTCTCTGGTTTTAGCGAGACTTTGAATATTTTAATATTTAGATACCTACGAATAATAAAAACTAAGGAAAAGTAACTCCGTCAAAAAACATGCTCTACAATACTTGTCAAAAATGTGTACCGTATGTACACATTTCAATACATTTTTGCAATGTAACATATTTAGGTGGTCTTGAGCGGTATAAATTAAAAACGGTAATAGTATGAAAGTTACGTTTCCTTAGTTTTTATTATTCGTAGCTAGATACTGAAATATCAAATAATATAGATACTGAAGTATCAAAATACATTTCATGATTTGTATGTACCTAATATCCGAACATTACCTATTTATTTCATACCTAAATCGATGACAAACAGATAAGCTATCTTTATATCTTCATCTCAAGTCACGATGGCTGTTATCACTGAAGTGGCTGCCCAATTCCCAAGCTGATAACAAGTTCCACTATCGGCCGACAGATGGCGTTGAACAGAGTTCACAATATGCTTGTTGACGCGCTTTTTGTTGATCCATCGTTGTTGAGGTGGAACGAGTAATTAAATTTAACCATAATTACATTTTAATTAGATCCGTCGAAATCAATTAACACGGTGTAATGAAATAATGTAGCAGTTACTTTATAAAAAGGATTTTTTTGAGATTTTGAGATCTATTAAAGATCGAAAAGAGTGAGAAAATAATTATTATTATTACTTATTGTAAGTTCAATTAGTATAAACCCATGTTAATAAATTACCTATCTAAATTACTAATTCACAGCTGAATGTAATATTTCAAGCTTAGGGTTTAACTTCAAATGCCGTCTATTTTAATTTTTGAATTAATATTTAAAAATTAAAATAGACAACAATTTAAAAAATGTATTAAAAGGAATAAAGCTTAGAACAAACCTAGGCGTCAGTGACAGGGGACGCGGTACGCGAGACGGGAGCGTCTGCAACGCGAAACTGGCCGTGCACACCTGCGCGACTACGGCGCGAACCGTCAAACTTCATTTGTTAATAGGCGGGTCCACACCAAGCGAGCCGCCTCGGGCGAGGCCCGCCGCGCGCGGCAAGCGAGGAGCCGCGGGCGAGGCATGCTCGCCGAGGGCGACGCGGACGGGCGTACACAGCAAGGTTGCCTCGCTCGAACAGCCCGAGCCATTGCTCACAAAGACACGATGGCACCGCACGTACGCACAGCCATGGTAGCTTATGCTACCATGGCTGTGCGTACGTGATTTTGAGATTTTGAGATCTATTAAAGATCGAAAAGAGTGAGAAAATAATTATTATTATTACTTATTGTAAGTTCAATTAGTATAAACCCATGTTAATAAATTACCTATCTAAATTACTAATTCACAGCTGAATGTAATATTTCAAGCTTAGGGTTTAACTTCAAATGCCGTCTATTTTAATTTTTAAATTAATATTTTTGTCACAGAAATGACAATACAACAATTTAAAAAATGTATTAAAAGGAATAAAGCTTAGAACAAACCTAGGCGTCAGTGACAGGGGACGCGGTACGCGAGACGGGAGCGTCTGCAACGCGAAACTGGCCGTGCACACCTGCGCGACTACGGCGCGAACCGTCAAACTTCATTTGTTAATAGGCGGGTCCACACCAAGCGAGCCGCCTCGGGCGAGGCCCACCGCGCGCGGCAAGCGAGGAGCCGCGGGCGAGGCATGCTCGCCGAGGGCGACGCGGACGGGCGTACACAGCAAGGTTGCCTCGCTCGAACAGCCCGAGCCATTGCTCACAAAGACACGATGGCACCGCACGTACGCACAGCCATGGTAGCTTATGCTTTTATTTTGCTATACACCACTATAAAAAATAGGAGAATCTCGTCTGTATGATCGTGTCCTCACAAAGACTCCATTTTTTTAGAACCTTAACAGGAATATTCATTTTGCGGCTGATTTTTCTCCAAGAATCTTCCCTCATCCCTCTGTTAGTGTAATTGGGATCCCTGGCATCCCAAAGCCATACATTTGCGGCGTATCAACATATTAGTTGTCGACTCTGATCGTTCATTTTTGACCGCGGCACAAACCAAAACATATGACGTCCACACTGCGCGAGGCAAACGACCGAGGCACCTTTGAGCATTTCGAAAAACCAACACCGCTCGGCTCGGCAGCGCGCGCGCTCGCCCGAGCGTGAGCATGCGCCCGCCTCGGGCGAGCACGGGCGCGTGCCGCGCGAGGCGGGCCGCGGCCGAGGCGGCTCGCTTGGTGTGGACCCGCCTAATGAACAGTCACTGAAGACGCGCTACTTTATCTGGTGTATGCTAACTGTTGTGGTAATGACATCCTCATACTTAATATCAGAGTGCGATGCGTCGGACGGACGGACATGAGGGTTGCGAGATGCTAAGTTTGCTTTTGATTTGGAAGGTGCAGAGGAATAAAACACGTCCACAATGGTCAAGTTGAATTAATTTAGGCGCCTACCACACGTGCATGCTTGACTACAGATTTGCTTGCCCATGCCGGCTTGAACACTGAACGTTGTGCGTGTAGTTGGTAAAATTGTAGTACGCGCAAGCCCCAAAGTTTGTCTTGTTGTTTTTTAAACTTGCTTGTCTGCGCGTGTGGTTGGAAGTTCAGTGTTCAAGCCGCTCTTTGTCAGTGAAAATATGGTGTTAAAATGCGCGTATGCTGCTATTTAAAAATGGCAGATTTACGTACATATTATAAACGTCAGTTTGCAACTGAATTAATTGAATTATAAAAATCTCTGCTCGCTCTGTGGAAGATCAAATCGAAAGATTATTCTGACAGGAATAAAAAAAAATACGCATATGAAAAAAATTATTTTATTTATTCATTATCAATTTTGTCACTAGCAAACACTGGAAAAATTAAAGCAGAAGAAATGGTTTTTCATTGACAAACATTGTTTATACGCCGACGATCTCGGCAAGAATGTGGCTTGCGCATGCATGTGGTAGATAAGTCAGTCTTACATCTTTTCATGCGAGAAGCATGCGCTAGCAAAACTGTGTTCAAGCATGCACATGTGGTAGGTGTCTTAAATATCATGACACAATCTATCAAAACGTAAACAAATTAAAAAAATCATAAACTAAAGAGTGGCCAAAATAATATAAAAAAGGTTTTAATAAAGAAGTCTAGTTATGTACACTTTAAAACACGCGTCTGACAACTTGACGGGCATGTTTCGCTTTGCCGACGCGAACAGTTCGCGTCGCGGTCGCGTAGGTGTGCACGGCGCCATAAGATTACATGGGCAGCGTCCGCCGCGCGGTAGACGCTACCGCTTCGCAGTCGCTTTGGTCGCTTAGGTTGGTCCTAAGTAAGTACATCTAGTAATTTATATTTTCTAATGCCTAGGCATAAATTCAACATTGCACCTTTGTAATCTGATTACAAAGGTGCAATGTTGCGTTATGTGCCAAAAAATTCAAAAGTAATTTATGGTTCTGCCAAATTCTGTGGTTTGTGTTTATGATATATTATGAGTAGAATGTAAATATTGACTGCTGCCTGTGCTACTAGCACAGGCAGCAGTCAATAAGTTACTTAACTCGATAAAAAACATTCGCAGGTGTTCTCTACTTACAAAGTTAACTCACATCTGCACAGTGATGAAACAGAACGGCTATTATAATAAGTCTTTTTAGGTACATAAATATTTAAATTCGCAATAAATCTAAATTTCTATAATATGATCCAGATTTCGCCTCCGCAGCATAATTTTGTATGAAAATCGGTATTCCCACTTACCACATTCCTATAATTTGGATATTTAAACTGTTCTGCATAAAAAATTCTATGCAAAATAAACAGTGCTATAGCGACGGTTCTATTGTTCGCTTGCGCCTACGCAGCTTATAGCAATTATGTGCTCCATAATAAATTAAATATTGTTTGATCTGATACAAATCTTGTTTTGATTAATGATTTCTTGTTGCCTGAGCGATATTGTGAGGAGACCAAAACGCAGGCTGCCCGCAGCGCGGTATGCAGGCGTGCGCGTTTAATTGTTATTTCATTTAAATTATTTAAAATTGGAATGCTAGATGCATTCCAACGTGAGCTCCATATAATGGCATTATAAATAGACATGTGGAGACGAACAAATATTGGTCCAAAAATATAGAAGTCGCATTAATAGCAAAATTTATGAATTACTACGCAACTCTGTTTGAAATGTCAGCTGAAATTATGCACAAACTTTTATTGCTAATTTTATGTCCGCCAGCTCTTGTTTACTAACATGACGTACTTAATGTTTACTCTGGTATTTACAAAGAACCGTGAATTCTCTGAAATACCTGCAACGATAGGCTAAATAAAAATAATAATAAACAAAAAGCGAGTAAGTTTAAGAATACTACAGAGAATTAGTTAATTAATGTATAGAAAAATAACTATTTAGATATCTATGGAAAAAGCTCTTGTTTCACTGCCTGATCAGCCTTTTTTTCATAATTGAAGCTAAGTAGCTTCAATTCTGAAAAAAAGCCTAGAAAGATATATATTTTTTAATTTTAAACTTTACAGTGAACAAGAACGACGTTTTCATAAAAAGTTTTTGTTTGGTTTCGTTCACATCGAGTTATATTTTATTTATATGTCGATGACTTTCTAGAATTTTGACAGTTTTTTGTTTCGGATAACATAATAATTTATTGAAATTACAATAACATCAGAATATGTAAGTGTAAAATAAAATTAAACTGCAACGGTACATTTCCGCTGAAAATAAAATAACTTATTGTCCTTTGCGTTGGTTAAATACCTTAGATATAATGCGCAAAATTGTATCGAAATTGGTCCAGTAGTTTCTCGGCCTAGTCGATGGCAAACAAACAAATAAATTGCTAATATGCAATTTTAACTGTCATATTAAAATTAAAATAAGTATATAAAATATTTAGACACCTATAAAACTTTTATTTTATTATTTTTTTATTACAGTTGGGCTCATACAAAATCAAAATATTAAAAATCTCAATCCAACGACAATTCATGTGATTTAATTTTGTTCCTATTTGTTTTCTATAATAGTTATTAATTACTAATTACATTATTTTAAATCAAAAGGTATTGAGAACAGTGACTATAAATTCTATTACCGATTAAGTAAATTCTGATAAGCTGAGCGTTCAAAATTTTTAACTTTCGCGTTTTGTTTCGAGTATTTTTATCAATTTTTTTAGTATTTTTACAATTAAGGCACAAAAGTATTATTGCGGTAAGTACCCATTTATGAGATTTTTTTCCGAATTGAAAAATATAAATTAAAAAAAAAACCTTGACATTTGTAGAGTTTAAAATTAAATTACATAAACAGTAATATTCTAATACTATAGTAATAATGCTTATGATTCTTATTAGATTTAAATTGTTTTAGATGAAACTTTTGTATTCATAGCGTCGGAAAATGTTTAAAAGGTTTTTGCATTAAAATACGCCTACTAATTTCCGTAGCTTACAACTGCAGAACAATATCTAACAAAACATACTGACAATTTAGTTATCTTAAAAAAACATAGCAATGTTTTGATAAAAGTTTTACAATAAATAAGAATGAAAATTGATTTTTTTGCAAAATGTAGAGTTGCAGTCTTATTGGATCATTTTATTCTAATTCACACTAGACTTTGTAAAAATCATTAAATATATAGTTTTATGATCTGTCCATAGTATTCAAACGGGTTAAAATAATATTATTTTGCATTGAAGTAATAAAACAACTTCGAAAGTTTTTCGGCCGACTCTATCTCGAACCAAAACAAACGTAAAACTGCGTAAAAGTTTTACGCGCCGCTTCAAAAGGCGTTTGCATTCATTTCAGCTGCTTTCAAATAGATTTGGTAGTAATAAGTAGGAATTCGCATGTGTACATTAAGTAAAAAAAATAATTAAAACCTTTGAGCATCGCCCGCAGAACGCCGTTATGCACGTTTTTGCGGCATATCACGCGCAGTCACTTTTAGCACTCGTCCAATATTCTCAAACTCAAGCAACACTGAAGCAGTCAAAACACAGGGAACTGGCACCGAAAAACACTTAAAACTGTTAATGAGGAACTGGAAGTGTTGTTTCTTTGAGCTTGTATCGTTCAGGTTGCGAGGCTAGCGCGCACGACGTTACACTAAGCACGTTCGCCGGCATACTGCGCGCTCGGGCGCCGCGGCTCCCGCTCTGCGCCACCCGCCCCCTCGCCCCTCAGGGGGCGGGGCTCCTTCGAGGCGAGGCGAAGCGAGCTTAATTACGCTTTGCGGGCGAAGCGGGACGGCGATAGAGTGGGCGCGAGCTATTAGCGCGCGGAGAGCGGGACGACGCGCGTCTTAAGTATTTTGTATAAGTAATGAGGGGCGCGCGGGCGGCGGGGGCGGGGGAGGGAGCGAGGGAGAGGCGCATCTCCCGCCAATCTTTAATGTTGATTACGCCGCCGCCTCGGCTCTTCCCTCATTAGCGCGGCCCCGCCTCGGCTTTAATTACGCGCAGTAATCGCCGGCCGCTAACTTTTTACTCGGATTCCGAGATTCGCGATTTATTTTCGGCCCCGTCCGTCCCGATTGTCTCATCTTGTATCGCCTTAATTGGCCAAAAAATGATGACACGAATTCTCTCTACGGTACACCGTAGAGGGAAAACGATTTTTTTATGTTGGCGACGTACAATGGGATGTTACGAGTTACAACTACCTATTAGGTTAAATTAAATGAAATAGGTAGATAATAAAGATAGAATAAGGTTTATCGCTCTTATCACAACAGATAAACAATATTTTCTTATAAGAGTATTTTATCATGTTTGTTTCAGAAATTGTTCTCTACAAGCTGAGTATTTTGCTTTATTTACCTTGAGGTAAAATACTTATTTACCTGCTTATTTTATAAAAAGATATATCTCAATAAACAAGAAGTATTCGAGTTCCATTAGTAAGATAATATATTAAGCATTGGGTGAAAGCCAAAATTGTAGAGTTCGTTAAAACATCATTATTTTTACAAAACATACGTAGATCAGTGACCACTAGCTACATAATATTGGTAAAATGAAGGTAGATATCTGAAAAATGACGGTGCAAGAAAATATAAGAAACATAATACCTAAGCAGCAAAAAACTATTGTTACTCACATTTTTTAATCATAGGTAGTTACAGACCAAGATAAAACAATACTAATTTGGTTACATTATAACTATTTATTTCTTCTCTTGGATAGATTCAATAAAATAAAACAAAAAAGTCATACAAGAAAAAAATTACGTCGATAATAGCTGAAGCATGAAGTTATCGTGCTTCAGTTAATGTCAAAATGGTCCCAAAAGTAGGTAGGTACCTACTATAGGCCATCTTTTTGCCTTTTTGCCTGGATAAATGTCTATATCTGTTTTTCTAGTTTCTAGGTACAAACTGATACTCTAACGGCCGCATTTAGAGACGGAATAATGTATTAATTATTAACTGTAATTAAATGAAAAGTTTGACACACAGTCACAATAGACATAACGACCAGTAGTTCGACTGCAAAGAGACGGACAGGTTTCAATATCTGTCAAATTCGTCGGGTTTTACTAGGATTATGAACGGAATGTGCCTCGCGCTGGCTGATATAATTCATTTTTAAATATTTAAAATAAAGATTTCAAAATTAGATTCTGTCAATTTTAATCGCATGTGCCAAAACATAAACAACAATACGACCAAAGAGGAACACGTCCAGCGAATATGTCATAGTTTTAAATTCGTAGGTAACAAGTTAATAACCCTAGCGACGATTTTCGTCATAATACATCAAATTTAAAAATTTCAACATCAGTTCTAAGTCGGCATACTCTATCATTCTGTCTACTCTGACACAGTGTATGGGGCTTATGTCAAAATCATTTTATTACAGTTAACTAATTAATATTCCTCCGAGTGCTGTAGTTAAGCAGTTCTTAATATTCTTCCAAAAAGGAGGAGGTTATATGTTCGGCTGTGGAGTTTTTTTTTTGTATGTTTTTATACTCACTTTCTAAAGTTTTCACGCCACGACAACCAAAACTCTACCAAAGACGTATTTGTAAGAGATTTTATTCTCAATAAAACTCTACCTCCGTATTTTTATGAATGAGCCGGTTGAGTCCAAATGCCGTATGTCGTCCTACGTAGCCATTGATATCTTATGTTATTGCTTTTTAGTGTAAATCTAAACTCGATATCGAAAAAGTTGATTTAAAAAATAATTTATTGTTTCCTTGCTCTACATTGTAATGCTAGGTTTGGGAGGAAATGACAAGAAAAGAAGGTGTTCATTTCGTCGGATAGTATTTTAACTCTTATCACTATAATTGTGATCTAGGGTTTAAATTTAAAACGTAGATCCAGGAAAGAAGGTAAAAAATTACAAGGTAAGGTAAAAACAAAAAGGAACATACTCTTGAAACCGCTGTAATCGCAATATTACAGAAATAACTATGAAATAATATTATATCTCCCTAGAGCACAGAATTGGTAATAAAAGTACAAGTACTTATAGCTAGAGATTAACTCCAGACACGCTACAATAATTGGGCGAAAATTCATCAATTCATATATATTATAAAACTCAAAGGTGACTGACTGACATGGTGATCTATCACCGCACAGCAAAAACCACTGGACCGATCGGGCTGAAATTTGGCATGCAGGTAGATGATATGACGTAGGCATCCGGTAAGTAAGAATTTTGATCAATTCCACCTCCAAGGGGTTGAAATAGGGGATGAAAGTTTGTATATAATAATACTTCTTAACGCGAGCGAAGCCGCGGGCAAAAGCTCATCAAATAATAAAAGTTATGCCACCTTAAATGTTAAAATTGCATCCAACATTTAGAGTTTTAAAAGTAACACGCTTATTTTCTTTACATGCCATGTATATTTTAACTTGTTAGTTATCACTTTATCAGAATTTGAATAAGAGCTTCATTGTAGTTTTTCCGCTCTATCTCCTCACTTACTTATTCTCCTTTTTCAAAATATTGGAGTAATGCCAGGCTTTTTAGGTTTTTTGACAGAAGTTTATATATTCACCCCCTTACTAATAAACTTTGTATAAGCTTTGAATAGTTATACAGTGTTTTGTTCCTGTCACACAAGTGACATTTTTAATTGGATTGAAGAAGCTTTGAAAACACTATAAGCTTTGAAAGCATATACAGCGTTTATTAGTAAGGGGGTCAGTATATAGCTCTTCTAATTTCTCTTCGCCAAAATATTAACCAATTAACAACAAACTTAGAAATCGGGCAAGTAACTTTACTTACTATCAAATACAGTTACATTCAAGCCTTATTATTTTTAATGTAGCCTCAATACTTTGCTAGTCGTTTTGCACTCAAGCACAGAATACATAAAACAATAAACAATATTACCTACTCTATGTACTTTTTTTAGGGTTAACCAAAGGGTAAAAACGGGACCCTATTAGGTACTAAGACTATCTGTTTCCAGGATATATCTCAAGAACCGCTATAGCTAGATTTCTGAAATTTTCACAGATTGTGTTACATATCTGTTGCCGTTATAACAATAAATACTAAAAACAAAATAAAAATAATATTTAAGGGGGTCTCCCATACAAAAATCGTGATTTCTTTTGGCCTTTGCTCGTAATCAATAATGATAACACCTAGGACTTGAAATGTTCACAAAATAATCAGTTGTGTTTGTACTTTAATAATAATTAATAATGAAATTTAAGTAAAACAAATAATTAAGGAGGAGAAATTCCCATAAAAAAAAAACACATTTTTTTACCTATTTTTGCTCTATAATGGTACAGAACACTTCGTGCGCGAATCAAACTAGCACTTGGCCGATTTTTATTTGTTACATCTTTTGACATACTTACATTACATATGCCAGACCCATCGTAACTAGTCTAAAGTACTTATTAAGGTAAATATTATAGAGTGAGTGTAAGCTTAGGGTATAATGCCTGCTTATTTGTTTTCTAGAACATAAGCTAAGTGCATTAGACTAACAGGATAATACTATTTCATAGCCATTTTTGTAAAATTATGTTTAAACCTTCAAGAAGAGCGTATTGCCTCTTAAAATGGCTGGCTGGCTTAAAACGCACCTGCAGCTCTTCTAATGCTGCGAGTGTCCATGAGCGACGGTAGTTCCTTTACCCGTTTGCTCATTTGTTCCTTTATTTTATAAAAAAATGCACGTCAAATAGCCTTTGCCTACGAATAATAAAAACTATTAATAATTATTCGTAGGCCTTTGTATAAGGGATGTGCTAAGGGCAAGTTTCACCACTTCCTCAAAAGTGACGATTAGGATATCCACCAATTAACTTAACAGATCATTGATCAAGTATGGAGAATCTGTCAAAATAGTTGTGAGTGGCCTATTCGGCACTTTATCAGAAAGTGGTGAAACAGGCCCTAAACCTACCCAAATTATTAAATTAGGCACTTTATAATGGAGTAGAGTATGAGGTTTATGGTAACTATATCCATATTCATGTCCATACAAATAATATTATAAATGCGAAAGTGTGGATCTCTGTCTGTTTGTATATCTGTGTGTTGTATCTTCACGCCCAAACTGCTGAGCAGATTTTGCTGAAATCAGGTATAGATATAAGATTCTTTGAATCTCGAGAAATGAATCATATACTTACAATAGAAGTTACACATCCTACGTATAATTTTACAACCTCCGTACGATAATATTAAAACTGCTCAAGTATGTCTGCATGTTTGTTACCGCTTTACAATGAGTTTCTAAAATACTAGAGTAGCAATGTCTTACAAAAGATTCTCAGAAATGCGTAACCACTTTTTTGTTCAAAAGACAATGTCAAGTCATATATTCGTTATGTCATTATGTATGTGAGATATGCCTGCAGGCATCTTCGAAGTGGCAACGCGTTGCTACCGTAAACTTCCAATCTAGTTACGTTAGTAACATAGAATATCATTGCCGCTTTACGTCCAAACCTCTGAAACGATTTAGCTGAAATAGGGCCTACCCTATTTCAGCTAAATCGTTTCAGAGGTTTAGACGTGAAGCGGTAACAAACATGCAGACATAGTGTATGGTATGAGTCCTGGGAAAGGACATAGGATAACGTTTATCCCGGAAAATGTACGGTCCCCGCGCGAAAAACGAATTTTGGCACAACGGACGCGGGCGTCATCTAATATAAAATACTTAATAAAAAAACTGCTACTGAAATTTTAGTAAGTTATAAAATACTATTGATAACGTCCGTAACTCCGTTGCACCAAAATTTGTTTATCGCGCGGAAACTGTACAATTTTTCGGGATAAAAAGTATCCTCTGTGCTTCGCCGGAACTCCAAGTATCTCCACATTTTATTTCAGCCAAATCGGTTCAGCGGTTTGGGCGTGAAAAGATAACATATAGACAGACACACTTTCGCATTTATAATAATATTAGTATGGATGTTGTATGATTATACGTAGGATGCATATGTGATTCAGTGAGGACAGTAATGTACGTAAACACCTAATGTTTAAAACTAATGGAAAATTTCGGGGCACGAGACTTACCGATATGAAATGGAAATGTTTAATGACGCGTCTGCGCATAGAAAAACATCGCACATAGGGTTGTCAGCTCAGAAAATCTAAAAACTGAACAGACAAGCCTATGTTTAGGTAAAAATGCCGGACATTTGGGTAAAAAAAGCTGGAATGCCTAGATGTTAATTAATTACTAGATATATAGATAGTTTATCTTTCTGGGGTGAGAAATATGTCAAAGTATAGTCAGACCAAATTTAATTAAAATTGATTAATCGGTTTAAGAGTAAAAAGTAAAGTAGTCAGACACTATACTAACCAAGTATTTCGCATTTATAATGTCAGTATTTGGAAGTAGAATGGACGACATATTCGTAGTACAAATTGGCAGTGATGAATATGGCAATAGCGAAGGCTGGTTCTTCTATAATGAAGGAAATACTGTCCATGATGTTCTTCAAAATGTAAGAGGTAAGTAAAGCCAATAGAAAGGTACCCCCTTACTAATAAACGTTGTATAAGCTTTGAATAGTTATACAGTGTTTTGTTTCTGTCACGCAAGTGACATTTTTAATTGGATTGAAGAAGACAAAACACTGTATAACTATTCTTTTTTTTTTTTTTTTTTTTTTATGAAATAATGGGGCAAACGAGCAAACGGGTCACCTGATGGAAAGCAACTTCCGTCGCCCATGGACACTCGCAGCATCAGAAGAGCTGCAGGTGCGTTGCCGGCCTTTTAAGAGGGAATAGGGTAATAGGGGAAGGTAGGGATGGAAAGGGAACTGAATAAGGGAGGGTAGGGAAAAGAATAGGGTAGGGGATTGGGCCTCCGGTAAACTCACTCACTCGGCGAAACACAGCGCAAGCGCTGTTTCACGCCGGTTTTCTGTGAGGACGTGGTATTTCTCCGGTCGAGCCGGCCCATTCGTGCCGAAGCATGGCTCTCCCACGTCAAATAAATCAAAGCTTATACAGCTTTTTATGTAAGGGGGGTAGTGTATAAGCCTACCTATAAGGAACTGCAAGCCACTCAAAACCTCTAGTTAGATTGTTACAAAATAGTTTGTGTTTCTACGAAAAGTTCCTTAGTCTGTAATTTAGAGCGGACGCTTAAGAAATATTCAGACGTCTGGCAACCCTAACATACATACATTATACAAGAGAGTCTGCGCCTTGGTTCAGAAATTATCATGAGTTTTCCTACTCATGATGTATCCATCAGGCGATAGAATTGCTTATTTCTCCTATAGATGGGGTATTTAAATAATAGAATAATAATGTCCCAAATATATAAAATTCTAGTATCGCGATGTTTCTTACTAAACTCTTCCGAAAAGGCTACACCGATTGTGAAGAAATTTTATGTTCTTATACTCTAGGTCTGAGAATCGCCTTGCCGCTGAAATTTAACACTCGAAGAAGGACATAGGATAGTTTTTAATAATAAATTTATTCTACAAAATCTCTGAATTTATATATAGCTTGCATGTTGATGTATGATGAAGCGCTTTTAGATTAAATCTATATTTCTTATATCTACATCAAAATCTGCCCTCGCCAAATATATTATAATACTTTATATGCTAATCATAATACATTAAAAGCCTCTACCACACGTCTCGCTTTCGTAATAAATCTATGTTAATTATATTATTACAAAGTAGATATTGTTATGACTTCATGGTCGCAAATTCGTTTTAACACGTAGGGACCGTGCATCTTTCTGCCATAAAAACAACTATAATTAGTAATAACCTTTCCCAGGACTCAAATATCCAAGACAGACAGTTTCTTTGTGTATGGGCACTTGGACAGAGTTTCTAGCAGGACCCTCGCTACCATATGTGCAATGTGTGCAATGCACACGGGCGCCATCCTCTAGGGGCGACAAATCGCCAACTTTTATAGGGGCGCCAAAACCAAGGACCCAAAAAATTTGCCTACAGCTAAAGGGGCGCCAAAATCCATTTTTTGCCCACAGGCACTCGCGCCAGTAGCCCTTAGGGGGGGGGGGGGGGGGGGGGGGGGGCTGGTTTCTAGCACCTTTAATGTGTCCTACTGGCTACTAATTAAAGGAGTAATGTGTTTTCAAAAACAAAAGGTTACTTTTTAAAAAGAAATTGCAATTAACTAATTGATGTATACAATACATACAATATGTACTTCTATTATTATTACACTTTCAGTTAGGCAGGGGCACAAATCCTTTTGAAAAATCAGTTTAGCACTTGAGCCTTTGTCTTACTTCGATATTATTTATTATATTTTTTGCCAAGTATGGTTTTCGAAATAATTTTCCTCATTAAATATACTTGTATTATTGCGGAAAACTTATTTGATTAATTTGAAACAAATTTTCAAATTAATCATGATATTAGATACATCTGAATAAAAAACAACGTCTTAGCAATCATCACTCACTAGTCAAAATTAAGTAATTTTATATTCGTTGATTAATCACAAAACATAAGAAAAAAATGATAGGCGTACGGGCAAAAACTTTCGTGTTAAATGATGGTAGCGATAAATAAAAAAAAAACAAACATTGGCAATGCCACCCACCGAGCAAAACTGGACACCTGTTGTCAACTTTATAAGTTTTTGTCAGACATAGATTGGAGTTCCCGTGATGGATAAGCCTTTTGTGATGTGGTTTCAAATTGAATTTAGAGCTACTGTAGAAAATTCGAAATTCGAACTGACAAAACGATCTATTAACTATTAGTTACAGTTTAAGCATTTTGCAGGAAAAGCATCTATTCACTATCGTAATCTTTAACTTTTGATTTCATAAATTCAAAATCACGAAATATTTTCACAAGTCTTGGCCACTCACTTGTGGAAATAAAAAAAAAACGTCAAAGTTTTGGCGGCGGCGTTTCGCGCGCTGAGCTGACCTGCCTATTCACCAACGCGGCCGTTCACCCGCCGGCCAACCCCTGACCTTGTGACTTGACGTGTGCACCACGTGATACCCCACGTGAGGAATGGGTTGAATAACAGAACACTCTTTTAACCGACTTTTGATAGGACTGTAGCAGAGTAGACAGAATGATAGAGTATGCCGACTTAGAACTGATGTTGAAATTTTTAAATTTGACGTATTATGACGAAAATCGTTGCTAGGGTTGTTAACTTGTTACCTACGAATTTAAAAATATGATATATTCGATGGACGTGTTCCTCTTTGGTCGTATTGTTGTTTGTGTTTTGGCACATGCGATTAAAATTGTCAGAATCCAATTTTGAAATCTTTATTTTAAATATTTAAAAATAAATTATATCAGCCAGCGCGAGGCACATTCCGTTCATAATCCTAGTGAAACCCGACGAATTTGACAGATATTGAAACCTGTCCGTCTCTTTGCAGTCGAACTACTGGTCGTTATGTCTATTGTGACTGTAGTCCTATCACAAATATTGTGACGTCGTAGAGGTTGTGGCAGGCTGTATAATTATCATTGATGAAATAATGAAACAAATAAAACTTTTAGGATTTATAATTATTTAGCTTTATGGCTAAGTAAAGAGTAAAGACATTTAAAAAACAAAGGAAAGAGTTACAACTTGTAAAGAAAGTGATCCTATGTATCAATCAAAATATAATTCAAAATTGACAATTCAATCGCGCAGACACCCAGACAGTTGCAATTTAGTTACATCAATATAACTTGACTCATAAACAACAGATATTTTATTGTTAAAATAGAAAAACTCTACGACATACAAAAAAGACAATTCGCAATTTCGCAATGCAAAACAAACCGCCCCCTATACGCTGAGTATGAAACTATTACATACGTAATGAAGCACCCGTCCCAAGAAAAGCATGTTTAGTAAACTTCCTCCGTGTGATGTGTACGCCCCCACAACTGCTGGCGCCATCTGTTGGCGGATAGAATGAACTAACGTTCTTGAACTTGAACACAGCGCATTCAACCTCGATAAACGAGTAACACACTTCTTGTATAGCACCAGTTATTCTATGTATATTAATATTTGTAAATTTTATTTTACACAATAATATTTAGAGTAATTTATAGCAAGTGTCTTAGAACCAAGATACGTGTGTTACACGGCGTCATTTCATAGTAAAGAATTAGAAGAATACGATAAAAACTTTTTAGTAGATTGTGAAGCAGACTCACCTATGGATACAGCAGTGATCAACTTCGCCGCTAGTTATCTGCAACAAAAACACAATAATTTGAATTTTGAAATCCACAGAATTAAAGTTTTAACCTTATCTAATTAGTAATTACTTATTTAACTCTGTATGTAACCAAATGTATCGCAATTTGACGTTCGTAAGCGTATGCGTAAAAAAAGTTAAGAAGAAAAGCAGACACAAGGACATTTTAATTTGTGGTGAAGGAAGGGAAAGGAAATTCTTATACCAAATATAATTAGGTATGTACTGGCTCTTCGGATAGATGTTATAACATAAAAGGTTTTATAAAATCAACTACATGAATTTTGGGCAGTTA
Organism: Aricia agestis; assembly: GCF_905147365.1. Lineage (NCBI taxonomy): Eukaryota > Metazoa > Arthropoda > Insecta > Lepidoptera > Lycaenidae > Aricia > Aricia agestis. The sequence goes on along the minus strand of NC_056428.1, from coordinate 10,924,662 downwards.
TTTTTTAGCCTGACGCAGTAGATCGTGGGCAGAAATATCAGCGGTAGTCGACTTTGAAACACTTTATAACAGCGGTACTCAAAATTTTTTTATACGGTCACAAACATGTTTTAGTATTGGTGTCGCGGGCCGCATTTAAATTTATTTAGGGATAAAAAAATAACGTTCATGTTATCGATTCTCGCGGACCACTGATAAAGTCCCGGCGGGCCGCAGGTTGAGTATGCCTAATAATATGAATATACAAACATTACCTAGCATTTTATCTCCAAAGTAAACGGCACTTTAAACTATAATATAGTGACGCGGCTGACGGGTGACGCAGAATCGATACCACCCTATTGCAGAAATGATTGAACATCCTTATCGCGACGTTTTCTAATGGCGCCCGGACCCTTTTTCTTTTTTAGGGAGACCTCTCAATTTAAATATTCGAGTATTTTAATTCGGATCAATATTGGAAGTTTTTTTTTTGGGAAAGTTTTAGATGCAATGGTAGAGCTATAAAAAACCGCTTTCTGTGATTTCAAAGGTGAATTTACTTGTGATTTTGATTGGGTAACGATAGAAAACATGAACAAATCAAACAATGATGCTGTTGAATAATAATAATAATTAACAAACTACTAACAAAAACCCTAAAAAAATACGTGAATTAGAAGAAAATACAGTGTGTCTGCTACCATATCAATTTTAGAACATTTAGCTAGGTTAAGATACGAGTAATATGACTTTTTTCTAAAATTCACTGAACTAAATTTATGGGTTAATGTTCATAAGTTTAGTTCAGTTAATATCTTGACGCACAGAAAAAATATTAACAGGCTTAGGCAGCAAGGCAGAAAACAATTTGGAAAAAACTTAAAGTAAAGCTAGAGAGAACAGCATGAAGAGATAAAGAAATCTTTTTAGGCTATGAAACTAGATAATTATTGTATAGAAGTAACACCCCTTATATTTTTACATGTCGCGAGCTAACGACAATTCGAAATCAATACCAACACCATCGATGCGAAAATCGTGAATAGCGAGTGACACACACATTCACGCTCACACACACATACAGCGGCCAAATAATATGCAAGCTCGGGACGTGTGAAGCGAAGACTTTCGAGAGGTGAACCATGTTTTGGTATTTTAATGGATTACTTGGTTTTGTCGGACACAAAACCAAGTAACAAAGAACATTGATGGATATTCTAATATGCATTGCGTAATGAAACCGAACATTCCGTGACGTAAGTAGTAGGAAATACAAAAAAAAATATCGTAAAATGACGGTATTTTAAAAAGATAAGACCGACTTCAAAATTGTACGTAATTGAGAATTAAAACTCCCTATCTCCAAAATACTGAACCGATTTTAAAGAAACTTGCATTATTCCCTAAGTTGAATAATACCTAGTACAACAAAAAAAACTGAAATCGGAATGGTAGTTCCAGAGATGATGGATGGGAACACAAAAATAAAAACATACTACAATATACATACATACATAGTACATACACTTTTGGGCACATTTGTTCAGACGCTGATATAGACTAACATATACGAAAATTGGGCAGTTCTGGATATATTACATACATAAGTACGCGTCGAATTGATAACCTCTTCTTTTTGAAGTCGGTTAATAAAAATTGTTTTTATTTTACGATTTGTCCTACGTGCTGCCTACCACCGTTTCGGGAACTAGCCCGGCGCGAGGAACCAGCGTATAAATGTAGTAATGTAGGTAATGTTGTTTTAAAGACGGACAGAAGAAAAAAAAGGCTTGATTATATTATGATTTCCCTGCCATAGTTTGCGCAATGAACGTAACAAGATATACCATCAAACAAGACACTTACTCTGTACTTAGTAAAATTTTCTTTTTCTCACCAATATTTCTATTACATAATTTGATTGACAATAAGGGAAATATCCTAGTTTATTCCAAACTTGTGGACGCACGAAAAATTGGTAAAAAGAAAACGCATTAACACATATAGATGAGTAGAGCAACATAAGCGGGGCTCACCCACACACACACACACACACACCGCCACCCACCCCACATTTTCTTTTAAAAAACACCCCTCCCAGGAGGCTTTTGATAAGGAAATGCAGACATTTGAAGAAAAGCTAAGTATCGGATAAGTATTCGCAAGTAGCGGTGTTTACGTCATAATCTGAGTGTGAGTTTATTGTAGGTCAGAAAGACGTCATGACTGATGAGTCATGACTGATGAATGAAAAGACTTTTAAGGTTTATTTGAATATCGAGTTTCGAGTATTTTAGGTTTTATCGGGGTGTTGATATTAATCTGAGTATGTGTGTTTGTATGCAGCTTTAGGTCAGCTGATATATTACATGACTCATGAGTCACGACTGATGAATGAAAAGTATTTTAGGACTTATTTATAAGGACTTAAGATTATTTAAATATCGAATTTCAAGTATTTTGGCATCTTACTTCATGAAGTTTATTGAAACAATGCGTATAATTTTGTAACGTAAATAATTCTTGTATGTTGTGTTTAGACCACGATTTTATACAATATACTAAGAGACTTAAGAGATGTGTATATATTAATATGTGCTTTCTATTTGACTATTTGCTTTGTTACTTAATCTAATACGTTGTTTCAATCACTTTATTTAAAATAGCCACAAAAATTATGGATGCAGCTGTTTTCAGCCACAATATTACTTATTAAACCATTACAGTTCCCCGTTAATTTCGCCCCGAATTAGGGGATAAAACCAAAACAATAGACGCTGGTAATAAAATCTCAAGTGATACCAGCGAATGAGCCGAAATCTCCCCTCAGCCGAGTTTGCATTCCGCTTTAAACCGTAAAAGCGGCGAGATTTGCTAATAACCGACTCCCCTACTAATTAAAACTCTGTTTTAATTGCTCCAGCCACCTGTTGCTCTATCTCGCTTCCGCTCGGATGTTTCTATCTCCCTCGGACTGTCCCATATCCGGATACCCGGGTATAATTGTCAGAAAATTCAATTCTCGAACGACCTAATTGGGTTCAAATGAAATTTTCCGTTCTTTGTTCAAACGCCTCGGACCGAAGATAATTGCTTAATGAAATAATGAATTAATTTTATTTACTCGGCCCCTTTTTTCATGGCCTTTCAGGGACCTTTTTTCTCTTCAATGTTTATGATTATTAAATTGTTTCCATTCTATGATAATTTGGTTAATTGCGTTTTCGAAGATTTGTTCTAATTTCTGATGAAAAATACAAGTTGTATTTGCAATTAAAATTGAATTTAGAAGCTTTTTAGGTCATTGAAGGAATATTATGAACTATGTATTATTTCAAAATCGTATTTTGTTAACTCAGCACATAAATAGTGACAGTGAACTGATCAAATCCAAATATTAAATCAGAAGAAGATTGATCAGAACGTTGCTTCTTTGCGTTTGCCTCTGAGAGTCTTGTGTGCAATGTCCAGTATGCTGAATGATATAAGAGTGGCTGCAAGAAATTTCCATAGAAAGAAGCAGTTCCCCTATATTATGAATGACCACCTCTGTGGCTCAGTTGGTGGGCGTCTTGGTAGCTCAAGCCGGGGGTCGCGGGTACGAATCCCGCCGACGGAACAAAAAGTTTTCAGAAGTTCCTGGGTCATGGATGTGTATTAAATATGTGTATCATAATATATAATAAAATCTTAATATATGTATAGTATAAAAGTATTAAATATACTTTTATACTATTCCGTTGTCTGGTACCCGTAACACAAGTACTTCAGGTACTTAGCACAGGGCCAGCCGCCAGACTGACGTGGTGTTTAGCGTCCATAGATATTATTATTATTTATTATTGTTTTCCATGCTACGAATAATAAAAACTAACAAAAAGTAACTCCGTCATAAAACATGCTCCACAATACTTGTCAAAAAAGTGCACCTTATACATTTGCAATATTTAGGTGACCTCTAGGCTGACGTTACATGACAGATCTAAAGGAACCAAATTTAAGACGGTAATAGTATGGGAGTTACGATTCCTTAGTTTTTATTATTCGTAATTTCCATGTCAGTTGTAGTATCTTGTGTACAATAATTTGTAAATAGAAAAAAATATTATGCTTCAATTCTTCTCTAGCCAACACCAATAGGATAAACCCAGTCCTAATCACCAACCCAAAAACTTTAATTACATGGCGTGTAGATAAACGTATAAATCATACAACTTGAGTCGTAATCACCAACACTTAGGTGGAATTACTATCAAATCGCGGCCAAATTACCAGCCTGTTATAGACCCCTTTCTTTAATTACCTAATGTTTGCTCGTAATTATTTTAATAACGATATTAATGTTGTTTGTGGTAATTTCCAAGTGTGTTTTTCTTCGGTACCTTTCCCATGTATTTATAATGTACGAGCTTTTGCCCGTGGCTTCGCTCGCGTTAAGAAGTATTATTGTATACAAACTTTCATCCCCTATTTTAACCCCTTGGAGGTGGAATTGATCAAAATCCTTTCTTAGCGGATGCCTACGTCATAACATCTACCTGCATGCCAAATTTCAGCCCGATCGGTCCAGTGGTTTAGGCTGTGCGTTGATAGATCACCATGTCAGTCAGTCATCATTGAATTATATATTTTCCGGGATAAAAAGTATCCTATGTTCTTTCCCAGGGCTCAAAGTATCTACATGCCAAATTTCAGCAAAATTGGTTCAGCGGTTTGGGCGTGAAGAGGTAACAGACAGACAGACAGACAGACACACTTTCGCATTTATAATATAATATATAATTTATATGGATATATGGATATAATATTATGGACTAGTATGGAAGTATGGATGGATATTGGATGTAAGTAATATTACCTATATGTTTTTTTCACTTCGTCCGCGTTACGATTCTTGTGTTATACTGCGATGGAAATAGCCTCCTTTTCTGTGAGTTGTAAAAACAATGCGCTGGCGAACGAAACCGGACAAGTCCACCAGAGTGAAAAAGTATATTTTTTTCGAATCGTCTTCTCTTGACCCATCTGCGTCAATTCCTGTTAATTATTTCAATCAAACCCGGTTAAAAAGGCTTGAAAAAGTCAATTTTTAAACAAAACCGAATTAGTTGAGTAGTAAAGTAGTATTAGTTGATACTACTTAGTTTTTTAACCACTGTGCAATTTTTTTCTCGCGGACTAATCCGGTTTTGTCCGCAAGTTCCTAGTCAATTATAAAATATATATTAATGCGAGTGTATTAATGCAACAAATTAATCTAATATGTACTTCTGTTTTAATATAGTAATTAGCTATTTGACCGAGCATTGCTCGGTATTCGATAGAACACGAATAAAATGACATTTTCTAAAAATTATTCTTAGCTAGATCGATTTGTCGCCCCCGAAACCCCCTGTATACTAAATTTCCCGATATTCCAATTATATTCCGATCCGAGAGCCGATTCCGAGATTCCAATTATATATATAAGAATTGCTCGTTTAAAGATATAAGATATAGAGAAAACTATGACACATACTATTTGGATGCTTAGTTTTTGTCAAGGTAATACGTGATTTTAATGAAATCATTACCTATGCTTATGGCGTCGCATGAATGGAAGAAAGATTGAATGAAACATTTTGATCAAATAAAAAATATGCAAATCAAAATCTTAATTTATAATTTTTGATAAGCCCGATACAATTTGCTCTACAATAATTTGTTTTATAACATAAGACATAAAATATACCGGTCCATGTTATTAACATGTTGTAAATATAGGTCTCAGAAGAAACAGATATTCCATTCAGTTAAAGGGAAATTATTCTATTTATATTAGGAAATTAGTCTATTTTACTAAAGTGCTAGTCTTTGCAATGATAGAAAAAACAAAATATGGTCAAATTAAAATATTATGACACAACTTCAAGTATAATATAAATAGGTTGTATTATAGGATATAAATAATAAAAGTGCATGACTCTTAATATTAAAATATCGAAGGACACACGTCAATTGGTCGGGTTATGTCAACCACAACCAAAACCGAATTGTCATTTGTCATAACTCTACAAAGTAACCTAGGTCCGCCATTTGACTATGAATAAATTTCTCCTATACTCTACGAATAATAAAAACTAAGGAATGTAACTCCGTCAAATAACATGTTCTACAATACTTGTCAAAAATGTGTACGTAGGTACACATTTTCAATACTTTGCAATATTTAGGTGGCCTTCAGCGGTATCAGGCTGATGTCACATGACAGTTTGATAGGAACCAAATTTAAAACGGTAAAAAACTAAGGAAACGTAACTCCCATACTAGGGAGTTACGTTTCCTTAGTTTTTATTATTCGTAAATCGTAGCCTATACTACTATTTTTTGCATATAAAATTGCCAATTGCCATATCCTAAGTTTTCAAATCTTCGTCTCTACGGCAATATTAACATAAAAATTTTAATTGCCTTCGTTGTTCTTCATTAGTGCGGCCAACATTGTGTCGCTATGCTAATAAGTTTTCTTATACGCGATATCAATATTCATAAAGTATACCTATTAATGAAATGTCAATATGTTTTGCCTCGAAACTACTTTGACATATTTATTACAATGGAATAAACCACTCTATAAGGCTCTTTTGGCGCTTTGCCAAAATTTTGACAAGTGTCACTTTAGTGACGTGTTGTCAAGGGTATGTTCCTAATATAACTCAGTATACTGCCAGTGCTCATGACGGTTAAAATCGATTTATTGAGAAGATTGATAATAATAATCGGTGATAAAAGTGAGCTGGAAGTGGGAACTGCTAATAACTAAATAGAAAATAATCTATATTGCATGCAATTATTTCTGTAATAGCGTAAGACTTGTAACTTGTAACCTCTAATAAGAGTAACGAAGCTTATCACTAAAATAGTAGATACGATTTTAAATCTTAAAACTTGAAGTTAACGTTGATTTTTGCGTAAAAAACGGTGAAATTATAAGTAACGAGGAGGGTCTAAGCAAGACAATTACCTGTAGTGCATTAGTATGTCATTTTGTGCTTGGCTTTCTCACATACATCCATACCCGACTTGTTTCGTAATTAGTGGTAACCCTATCGTGAAACAATGACTTTCTGACTTGTGACAGCCCTGCAGTATGCCCATATACCCATACCATCAACCAGTGTCACATTTTCATAGCAACTGTTAATTTTTTACAAACTAACTTGTGGCAGTAGGCAGCTCTAATTAATATAAGGTTTAAAAAATTAACTACAGCTATTTTGGGATCTACTGTTTCCATAAATTCGTGTTTGGGCAAAAAAATAATTGTCGTACTCACAGTGAAAATCTCAACTTACGTATGACTCTCCGCTCAACAGAAAATTTTCCCATATTATTGCATTTTTTAAAGAATGGTTGAGGAAGGTGTAAAAAACTTAGAAGTTTTTTTAAACCTTCCCCTAAACTTGTTATGTAACCTAACAGTTCAAGGCTGAGACATCATGACAAAAATCATATTATTATGATATAATATTGTTATTAATGTAGGTCTGATGTAGGTTATATTAATCTAAACTACATATTGATGTTACATATTATATAATATTATGGCGTACGCGTAAGTACCTCGCTTACGTTTTTACAGTTACGTTATTGTAATATCTATTAAGTATAATATTATTATGTATTTTAAAAATTCTAATGTTGTCGGAAATCATTTTATTATTATTAATGTGGTAAAGTAGATAAAACCATAAAAATAATGTGTCTCATAATGTGTTTTGACATATTTTTCCTAACCCAAAGCCTTAGGCTCTGTGCCAATATCAATAATTTAGCTAAATGACGAAATACAATTTATAACTTATAATAAATTAAGTTTGAATACAATTATCACAGTAAAACCGGACTAAAATTCGACATTTAAAAATATGTCAGTATTTGAGGGAGTGTCGATCGTTTTGGCCTTACAAAATATTATGCTAAATAAGTTAAGATAGGTTTATGAGTGAAAGTTGTATGATTGTAATCTTTAAAGAATTCTAGTACTTTGAGTAGGAAAAAAAACCGGCCAAGTGCGAGTCGGACTCGCGCACCGAGGGTTCCGTACAAACCTGCAAGGTTTACAAAGTTCGTTCATTACGACAATCGAGTCATAACTATGGTATTTTTATTGCAAAATGAAATTCATAACATTACAATGGGGAAAGATGGAGGAGCATAAATTTAAGACAAAGATCTCTTTATCGTTTAAGTAATAGCTCTACGCGTTCATGAGGAAAAAAGTAATAAGTAAATATATATTTTGTAATGTAACTAAAAATTTAAGGTTTTCGGAATTTTTCCTTTATGTGTGCTATAAAACGTTGCTTCATGCCAAATTTCAAGATTCTAGGTCGACTGGAAGTACCCTTTAGGTTTTGATTCCCTTGCGAGTACTTGCGAGTTTCAAAATATGCAGCTTAAATTGCTGTTTCTTTTGATTGCGTTGACATAGAAGTTTGATTTTGTTACAGCTTAAAGGTATTATAGACCTGAGTATTTGGTATGAATTTCAATTTAATACCTCTACGCGTTTATGAGGAAATGGGTAGTAAGTTTAAAATTATTAAAAAAATATATATTATGTGATGTAACTAAAAATTTATGGTTTTCGTAATTTTTCCTTTATCTATGCTATAAGACGTTGCTTCGTACCAAATTTCAAGATTCTGAGTTCACGGGAAGCACCCTGTAGGTTTTGATTCCCTTGCAAGTGTCGAAAATTTGCGGCATAAACGGCTGTATCTTTTGATTGCGTTGGCTTAGAAGTTTGATTTTTTCACAGCTTCAAGGGACAGTAGACCTGAGTAATTGATATAAATTTCAGCTTCATACCTCCACGCGTTCCTGAGAAAAAGGGTCTTGACAGACGGACAGACGGACAACAAAGTGATCCTATAAGGGTTCCGTTTTTTCCTTTTGAGGTACGGAACCCTAAAAACATAGACAATACTTAATAAACCTCTATGAAATAGTTTCAGGTACTACATCATAATATATAATATTGTAAAGTGGCTTAACTCCATATTATACTGTATTTAAATCATCCATTATAACGGAAATTCCTTCACAGGATGTCAGACATTTAAAAAGTTCATTTTGAGTTTTTTATCTGTGATAGCATAGCGCCTTAAATACTACGTTCTATTTTTAAATTGTGCAATCCAGGAGATGTTTTTCAGTATCCTTTATTATGTAAACAAGTGTAAGCTTCAGATCAGTCCTGATTCCTGTTGTTGACAGGACTCAAAACGGACAGAACGAGCGTATTTAATCATTCATGCATCGTTTAGGGGAATATACCTAGGCACCACGCACTGTACTAATAACAGGTTTAGTGTCATCTAGTCCAGTCATTAGAGACAGTGTTACCTTGTCAACAGCCACCTATTACGCGCTCGGCCAGTCTTGGACCAAATTGCATGCATGCACGATGCACATGTTAGTTTTACAACACTATTAATAGCAAATGGTAGTTATTGCATGGTGCATGCGTTTTGAAAGTTGATTACACGTTATAAGTGGTTACATTATAGGGAAGACCATTGGCACTTTTCACACGGGCCCAGTGCCCACACACCGTTCTCTCAGGCTCGCTCACCCAGCTCAGCCCAAAATGCCCCGTACCGTGCATAAAAACTCTAATTTACATCTAATCATGCTCTCTTTTATGCATTTGCTTTATACATATCAATGAAATCGGGATTCGGAGCCGATATACATAATATTCCGTTGTCTAATCTTCATATGTATGTCGCTAATAGCGAGCCGGCCGTGTCGATATTTATTAACGTCTCGTTATTCCGGCCCAAAATAAAATATTAGGATTCGCGTTTTGGACCGGGTCGCCGAGTGGCCATTGTTTCTGCACCGCCATCAATCACCTTCGCGGGGCACTCGGGCCCCGCGGGGGCGCGCGGAGGACGCGGGGCGGGGGCCAGAATAACGGTTATTGAAATGAGACGGCCCCCGCTTTTTTCCAAATTTAAATTTTGATAAGGCGAGCCCCGCTCTCTTCTAAGTCTGACTCGATTTGGTGGGGTGGTTTTTATTTTGATTTTGTGTTTTTGGTGATACAAGATTTACGATTTGGTTTCAACGAATTTTGGTATGACCCTTTGGTTTTTTCACGCCTGCATCGGGACACGGATAATTTTCACATAAACATAATAACATCTTTTATGCCTTAACGGTTCGCTTTTTGCAAGTGGATCATCATATTATTATTGTATGTGTGAAACAATTTTAGATACAAACATTAAGTTCTGTCAAAGGAAACCTTTACATAAAAATTATTATACAGTTAAAAATTATAATAATTCACTATTATTCTATTTTGAGTAAGTAATTGTAATACAATTTTAATATTTCGTTCCCGTTGCTGGGACCACAACGTGAATACAAATTAACATACAAACAAACCAGATATTTTTGATATAAAATGTTCGAAAATTCCATCCTTAAATTGTCGTTCAAAAGAACGGGTCACTCATTGACACCTACGCGTATACTTCGTCTCCAAAAGGCCTATTATAAGCTTAATCCAGACATAGACCTAAAAATCAGTGGACATGACTAAAGCAAATTGCTAAGCATGAAGATGTTTGTGATGCACACCACCTTTACCACCACCACAGGTTAAGAATTAAGAACATAACATAATATTTTTTCCCCTGAAATCAAAGTTTTTGGTTACAAATTACAATGCATAGCTGTCCCTGGTATTAAAATAATAACTTAAAGGTATTTTTAAGTACCAAGGACATAAAATATTATTAGTATTACATAATATTATTCAAATTTTTAATCAGGCACAGCAAGGCATAAATTTCGCCGCATCTATCCCGTGATCGATCTGTGGTTTATTTCATCGATATTCATGGATCGTGAGTGTTGTAAAATGTAATAAAACACCATTTTTATATCTCGTGTTTAGACAGTGCCCGAGAGGTGATAAGAAAACCTGTAGTCCGGTCGATGCGTGGACCGGATATTGCTGGCCATTCACAAAAAACCGACCCACACGCGAGCGCGCGCCTGTGTGCGTGCGAGCGAGCTTGTGTGGCGTACGCAACGGTCAACGCGTTCATTCATAAAGATGCCATAACCTCAAAATACTGGACTAGGCCAATTTTGATCTTTCTTAACAGTTTTACTAAGGTTCGATCGAACTGTTTTAGCCCCCGACGTAAAAAGGAAGTATTACAAGTTTGATTTGTTCGTCTTTGTGTATGTCTAGCGATATAGCTCTCGAATGGATGATTTCGTTTTTGAACTGTATAGTTTCTTTAAAATCGACCTAATTATTTGGCTGTGACTAAGCATTTGTGGATGACTTCAGAAATATCGGTTTTCATCGAACGCTCTCGGTAATTAATGTTAAAAGGACACAAATCTTATTAATGGACGCTGTTAAGCATTCGTGTACTAACCCACATAAAAATTACGTATTGAGTTATGAATGCAGTTATGTTCTATAAATGTTTTAAATCAAGACTGCATTCAAAATTTATCAACAAAAAAATGTAGGTTAGGACACTAATGCTTAACAGCAACCATTTGATATATTAATAAATTATTAGTAAGGCAGATCGCCTTAATAATAATTTAAATTCAGATAACAGATTCAATAAAAGGATAATTAATATATCAATCAACATAAATGACCTACAATTTGTAAACGTATTCAAATCAGATTTTATCTTAAAGGTAATTCTTTTTAAGTAGAGTATTATGTAACCAAATATGGAATACAATTTTGTTTTTGGGTTATAGAAAAAGAAGATGAAAGTCCTTAGCAACCAGGAGTATTTGTTTTGTGACAATGACAGTATTCCATTTTAGGGATATCTATTCCACATTTGGTTACTTTCCTCTAATTTATATAACTCTTTATATCATCTGCTCTATCTATACTTACCTGTTTCATGACCAAGTTCAGTGTAACTCCTTTTAGGTGCTTTAGATATTCGTTCAAGAAAATTTGAACTCTTTTTCGAGATGAACTATGTCAAGTTTCGATTCTAAATCGCTGGAAATTACTCGTGCTCAAACTTATTCGATGTCAAGTGATCTCATTGATCGTAAAACCTAAGTCTCTGATTTCCTTACATAATATTATGTTTGAATTAAGTACTGTGAACTTCGGTCATATAATTTTTTAATATTTATCCGAAAATATTAACACAATAACCATCAAGTAAATTTTTCCCAAGTATCAGACGAAGATACTAAAAAAATATAAATATATAGTTATAGGACAAAAAACTTACGATTTCCGCGAGTTTTTTCCAGAATAATTTAACCTCTAAATTTCAACCGTCGCGTCGTTGGAACAACGAGTTTAACTGCTTAATAAGTATCACAAAAAACACAAAAAAAAAAATCTAAGAGGTTAATGTAAGTATCCTCTGGAATCAGAATTGTAGGACATTTTCATGCGATACGGTCATAACTCATAACTCATTATTTTTTTAACACTGTTTACAAAAACTACTATAATAAACAATCATAAAGGGAAAAGGACCGTACTTTGAATCTTAAAAATAAATCTTAGAATTAGTTACGATTAATTCGATATCATAAATGTCGAACAGGTTTTGGGACTCGCTTAATTAATAGTGCGTGGGCGTCACGCCGGGAACTACGATAAATAATTTGGTAGCACAACTCTTTCAAAGTTTACACCTAACACATTTGTTATAGATTACGTTTTAGAAGCTATAATATGGACTATCTCGATATAGCTCCTAGCAGATTTGTTTCATAGAAGAAGTACAGGTAGAAAAGTCTTTGGAAGCTACCGTTCCCCGATGGTAAATATTATAATATCGTGAGACTTGCCTCCACTCCCCTTCACCCCCAATATTCTAATCTCAATTGAGATTTAGCGCAAAAAATATGTATAAAAATAAAAACAACGTGAAAAGTTAAAAATTTATTACTTACTATTCTACTTCGATCACAGTTTCCAGGAAATGCTATTGTATTCTATTGTGTTGTCGCGATCACCGGTGCTCTTATGGGGCTTTTAGAACTACTGTTATTTTTTACTTTGTACAAAACTACAAATGTATAAAAAAAGTAACTACACACAATATTATGCTAAAAAATTCGCGAGTTTTCTAAGATTTTGCCGGAAACTTTAATTCTATTTCTATTTAACGATTAATTTTGTGACTAGCCAGTAGCCTAATTTGGAGCAAATACCAGAAACCAGTGACTTTCCACTAGTTCAGTTGTAACTTTGTATTCGGTAGTCAGATCACTAAACGCGTGTTAACAAGGCGCATAGTAACATAAAGCGGTAACTGCGCCATATACTTTGTTCTAGCCGCTAACTGCCTTCTACATTGTTACAGTCACTAAATGACTTGTTAGGATTACTTGACCATCGTTTGCCATTTTACTTTGGTATAGTAAATGTGGTTTATGTATCTCATAACTCGAATGACTGTCACACTCTCGCACACAAATCGGAATAGTTAATCAACCGCCTTTAGAATTCGACAATATTGCGAAAATGTTGCTTATCTGCAATTCTTGTATAGAAAATAAATACATATTGTCATAGAACTGGACATTAGGACTCAACCTCAAGTTAGCAAACTTATTCAATGTTGATACAATTAAATGATATTACAGAATATTTAATGTAGTAGAGATTATTAAAATTAATATATTTAGACTGAACATTTTTGAATTAAGTACACTTAGGGGCAATTTCACCACTTCCTGATAAGTGCCGGATAGGCTATCCACCACTTAACCTGACCGATAGGGTATGAAGAATCTGTCAAATAAGTTGTGGATAGCCTATCCGGCACTTATCGTGAAGTGGTGAAACAGCCCCTTAATACTGACATAACAATTACAATCTTGTAGTAGTCCAAAAGCATAACCTATCATTATACCTAAGTTACATGACACCTTATAAACTTATAAGGTCAACGATGTACCCTCTCTGTTAGACTAGAATGTAAGTTTGATTTTTTTAAATTTATATTTCACTTCTTCGCTTCATAAATTTATTATTACAATACCCTCGCCAATTTTGTGAATCATCAAAATAACTTGGTATTGCAGTTACATCACAGTTTATTTATTATAGTTACTTCAAATAAAAGTGTCATTTCTATATTTAAATTTTTGCATAAAATTTAATTCTGAATTCCTTTTTTTAAAGAGTTTTTTTTCTTTCCACCACCGCGTGCGGTCAGTTCTAGAACCGTACCCGTAACCCATGTGGGTTCCGGGTGATGATATAATTTATTGTCGTCCGCGGCCAGTTCCTGGTCTGTTCGTTCATCACCAGCTCATATTACACCAGTTAATTGGTTTGATTTACAATTTGTAGCTTGACTATACTTTTTAATACTTATAATAATGCATTCAAGTTCTCAACAGGATGTAGGTTTTTTTTTTATGAAATAAGGGGGCAAACGAGCAAACGGCCCACCTGATGGAAAGCAACTTCCGTCGCACATGGATACTCGCAGCATCAGAAGAGCTGCAGGTGCGTTGCCGGCCTTTTAAGAGGGAATAGGGTAATAGGGGTGGGTAGGGACTAGGGAAGGGAATAGGGGAGGGTAGGGGAGTCGTTACAGTATCGACTACTTTAATAATTAAAGTAATGAATTGAGCTATAAAAAATCTGAGAAAGTAATAATTTATTCTATTTATTGATCAATATTAATTTTATTAAGAAGCAATTATATACGCAGTGGGACGTATTTAGAGTAAGTCGATATAATTTAATCGATATACATTAATATAAATTAATTTACATAAGACACAGGACTACTTAAGTAATTATCACTTAAGTCTATATAAATTAAATGTTTTTCCTTTTATGGTATTTTTATATTGGATAACAAAATATATTTCTCATTAATTACCATAATGATTAATGCCTATTAGACTTACAATTTAATGGGCATTGTCCAAAAAAAAATCACATGTACTTTTTATATATTTTTTCGTTATAAAAGGGTATTTTAAGAATATAAATTACATAATTTTGAAATTCATTGGCTAGTTTTTTCTCAATAAATTTTTAAAGTTTCGCTCTGACGTCATCATCGGCGGACAATTGACCTCTGCAGTATGTTTTAAATTTCCTTTCAATCTTATTTATAATGGCTGGTTCGTCAAATGTAAGTTCTCATTATGTGAAAGCTGATACGAAAAGCTTACCAAAAGTTCGAAACGTGATGTTGGTCGAATTTATTGCTAATTTAACGCCATTGAAGGTCAAACAAAGGTTAAACATATTTGTTCAAAAATATAAGTAACTAATGGGTATTTTTTTCGTTTATATACAGAAAAACGATCACTGACCTTATTCCTCTAAATGTTTTTGTAATGAGCAAAAGCTCCATTGCTATTACAGAAATATTTTTTATTTTGTTAAAAATTATCTCTGGAGAAGATAAAATAACATAGTCAAACCACATAAATTGAGTAAGAATTACAGCTAGAATATTTTTTTCTTAAGGTAAACACCGACTATTGGCTCTGCAATGTATTGCAGAACCAAAATTTTTGATATTACGAGTCATATTAATTTAGTCTTGGTATAATTTTACATGAGAATATTTTGTAATAGGTATGTACTAAGTTTTTTCAAATATAATATAAAATTACTAAGCTGTGTATCAAATTGGGTAACTTAGATTAGAACGTTTAATTTTGTCTAAGTGGTAAAAGATATGTAAAGTAGACAAAGTGCGTGGAGAAATTGACTATTGTCACCTATAGTCACTATAGTCAACTATACTCAGGTATAGCTGCTATAGTCATGGACTAGTTGTTTGGCGTCGGGCGGACTACAAATTACAATCAACACGGTTGTGTTCGCACGTGTATACTGTATGTTACGGTACTAGTTCGAAAGTTGAACAGATTGAGAATTTTTCATAACACTTTGAGGAGTTTCTGTACAACAAAATTTGCTTAATAACTTTTCTACAAAATATT
This sequence comes from Aricia agestis, assembly GCF_905147365.1. NCBI lineage: Eukaryota > Metazoa > Arthropoda > Insecta > Lepidoptera > Lycaenidae > Aricia > Aricia agestis. Next base: position 10,908,684 of record NC_056428.1, on the reverse strand, counting down.
TCATAACATTATGCCGTAAATTTTAAATAGGAGGCTTCAGTTTACGCATTGGATCTATTTGAATTAATGACAGAGTTGAAAATGTCAACAAAAAATATGTGAAACTTTATTTTACAGTATTTACAGATAAAAAAGAAGCTTGCAGTTTTTTTTTTCACGTCAGCTGTGAACTCGTAATACTCAGTAATGTCTGCTTTGTCATCAGTCTGTAACACTTCAAGTTTATGTTTATTTTATTTTCCTGTAATTTCTCTATTAAAACGCCCACTCTCGCGCATATTCGTCCAATCTTAATGGCAACGTTAAAATACCTCGGCTTATATGGCATTATCTAAACTATCGATCGAGAGAAGAAATTAATATTGTAACTATCGATCTTATTTTATTAACAAAACAATTAAGATACCATTTTTGTCCAACGAACTCTTTAAGTCAGATGATTATGGGCGATTAAATAATAATTTATACAGTTTAAAATATTATGATTTCGTAAATTTGGTAATATTTAATTACATTTTAAATCTTTAATGAACATGATTATTATACCTTATTAATAATTGCTGAGTTAATATATTGTAGCTGGCAAATACACATGCGTTTAGCCTTTTTTTTTTTAATATACACATGCATTTAGCCTACGTAGAAGGAATGAAATAAAACAGAATTAATTTTCTTGCTTGCTCGAATATAAAAATATACAAAATATTATATGTAAGTTCAAAGACAACATTACAAGAAAGAGGACATATTTAGCCTAGAAAATGTTTACAATGCGTTTTCCATATGCGTTGAAACGTGCGTGGATCGTAAAACTGTATCTACTTACAAAGCGTAGTATCAGAACAATCGGACATCTTACTGAGGCTTGTAGACTGTAGCCAGACAGGAGTATTGTCTGATCCTACTATATGACTTGTTAGAAAACACATCAGGCAGGGTAATAATTTGAACCAGAAAACAAAGTTAAATAAGGTTGGGGCTTAAGGCGAGTATAAACCCCAATTTGTTATTCCGTGACTCCCGGTTTACCTAGTTCCAATATAATAACGAAGTGTTAAAAAATATGAGATATAAAGCACAATATTTAAAATACCTTAAACCATAAACATTTTAATAAAACGTAATACTTTGGCTGTAATTAATTTACAAACTCACTTCCGATAAAAACCTATTTCATCGAAATATAAGTATTAACAAGGATAATTATACATTTTATTTGAATAAATTGTTAGTAAATCTATATTAAAATGTCCTTAACCGAACAATTTTGTTTCTTAATGTTTATTTCCAAAGATATTTAAAAAAAACATGAAAAATAGAGAAGATTCGCCCCTAGTAACTACAGTTTTATGCTAAGCTAAAATGAATCTTATGGCGATGCGTATACGCTTGGTCTTTAGTTGTGTGCAAGGTTATCGTTTTGGATTGAGATTAATCCCCGCCTTAAGTAGTTTAGAGAAAGTAAATTATATTTATCTGTCTTTTTTGTGATGAAATTTTAGTCTACAAAATCTAATTTTTTTTCTTTCTTTTGTACAGACGATGAATTGGCTTTTGCCTAATAATTTATTATCTGAAGATTAGATTTTGTTCACAATTAGGACTTTAGTATAAAGTGGAAAAATTTGTATCAAATCTTATTTCTACAAAATAGGCCCTAAATCTTCTGAGCCTGACCGAACACAATACGTTTAAAATCGTCAGCCTTATTACTAGTGTAAACCAATATTAAAAAAAAACATTACAATAACTTCAATACTGTATGAAGATATGTAATCAATATAAAAGATATACATTATACATACATTATTGACATAAAGCGCTCCTTAGGCGATGTCTGGGCGAGATTTACGCCAGGATCACTCTGCGCCTACGCACGGTACGGTATTGTAGTTAGAGCTACATGCATTATTTATGGTAAGGAGCTCGCTATGGATTATGGAGATGGAGTGTCAACAATGGGAGTATTAGCCTAAAACTTAATGACATCGCCCTTTATTTAATTTGCCAGTTTTATCTTGTACTGTGACATGATCGGGAGATTCGGATACTATATTGGAGACATTTAAAATGAAAAAGAAAATTATGGTAAGTAAAAAAACTGGATTTTTTGTCTAGTAGTCTAGACATAGAAAAATAACCTTTGCCTCGTTTTGGCCCGTGGCGGGATTCTGCCGTACCCCCAGATACGTGACGTTGGTTGGCTAAACATATTTAATTGAAACTAAGTATTTTTATCAGCAATCAAACGTTAATTCATGGTCAAAACTTTAACCCATTAACACAATAGTACATATTTTTATAGCTTACTAACTTCTTTAAATTAATTTTGCTTTTACCTACCCTAGGCTTAATTGACGAATCATTCTACTTTTACATCGGAATGTAAACAAAGTATATTTATTTGCAAACAGATGGGACAACCTTTGATTACGTTAGAATTACGACTGGCGTAACATACTTGATTATAATTGCGTGGACAGCGCGATCTGATTTGCGTGACCAATACGATGCGGTGTGCATAATTCCACTTCGTTATACATCGCTGGCTATTTACATTCGATTTAATTATAAGTCCTTCTAAATGCGCAGTATAATACGTTTTTGTGCGACGTAATCTAGAAATATCGCTCGAACTTATTTATAGCTTCGCACCTTCGGATTAAGGAGTTTCATATTGGCCTCATTACAGTTGAATTGATTAAAAATGATCCTTCGAAATATGTAGTTTGTGGCACTATGGAGGATCATATTTTGTGAAATGTTTTTCTTTTTGCACACGATAGGAGGGTTGAACTTTGGCGAAAAGTGGACTTTTCTTGCTACTAGATTCAATAAAGCACCTAACCTAACGTTTCTAAGACATTGAATTTTCTTAAAAAGTTTTTCTACTAAAGAAAAAATTGACTCTATTATAACGCTGAAAACAAGTCAAACGCCTCAAATACAAAAAAAAAACCAAAAAGAATAAGATTTTCAGTTAAGTAATATAATAATATTATTCAATAAGCCAAATCTTTGTGTAGAAGTTAACTTTAGCATTACCTAGCAAACAAAGCAAAAGCACAATCAAATTAATTACCTTAAGCTTAGATATCACAATACATATTTAAGAGATAGGAGCGAAATTTATGGCGTGCATTTCTTTTGTCAGCTGTACTCGTACTCGCATAACTTAAATGAGATTAAAGTAATCGAACTTATAAATTTTGTCCTCTCACCTCTATATGGCGCGTGTGTCGGTCTGTGTGTAGTGATGTGCAGCATCGCGAATACGGATATGGATTCGGATAGTAATATGGGCCTTTATGATGATGAATATAAATAAAAAATTTAACTTTAGTGCTTTTTTTTTAAATGAACCTATAAAGTATCTTCTGTGTACAAAAAAGTTGTGAATTATTGTAACATAATATTTTATGTAGGTTCGATGACATAGCTTACGGATTTGTTAACATAAAATAATATGATAAATGTTATTGAAATAGAACGTAATAGTTTTTACTTTATTAAACAATTATACAATATAAGTACTTAGAACTATTTTTACTTTTTATTAGTCGATAGACTATTAAACAGTAAAAATGTATTAAGTATAAGTTCTTTGTTTTAAAATCCGGATTTCCGTATTCACGCGGAGCCGCGCGGCGCCCTCGCGTCGTGGATATCCGCAGTATCGCAAATACGGTTACGGATTCAGTTTCACATCACTAGTCGGTATTGTGTCGGTGTGTCGACGAGTGTGTCGGTGAGTGTGTCGACTGTCGGTGTCGACGCGAACTTGTGCACAATTAATGGAGCACATTATCAGATCGGCCGCGTACATGGCGTTTATGTTGAGATAATTTTGTTTTAACACGTACCTACGATTCTATAATATCTTTATTCCGAATGAACAAAGAAAATTCATGTTGGACAATGAAACATGACTGTCTGGTGTTGGTCTATTCATTTGAGTGACAAAAGGAAATATTTGGCTACAATTTGTAATTAAATTATTACAGTATTATTTAAATCTGGGAAATGAGAAAAGTAAACGAATCGCCTGAAGAAGTCGACGTAATAAAATTCAAAAATATTCAATGAAATATGCATTCCCAATCCAAAAAATATACTTTTTATTACTTATTATTTGTTACTTAAGCCATTCATAGGTCCAGCCTTATATTTCCAAGTTAATACACGTCATATCGTAGGCGGGCAACAATTGGTCGCACCTAACACTCAAATTTAACTACATAGTCCATCATTTCATTTACGGCCGAATAAAAACATTGACAATTGTTTATTTTATTGCAAACGCTTTCACAGTTTAGAGCAACAGTGGTCAGACAGAGAACAGTGAAAAACAATTTTAATATTTAAACACCTAGAGAAATGATCTTAACGTATGATAATTGATAGCTTACTTATTAAGTATCATTTTTAGGGTTCCGTAGCCAAATGGCAAAAAACGGAACCCTTATAGATTCGTTATGTCTGTCTGTCTGTCTGTCCGTCCGTATGTCACATCCACTTTTATCCGAAACTATAAGAGCTATACTATTGAAACTTGGTAAGTAGATGTAGTCTGTGAACCGCATTAAGATTTTGATACAAAAATGGAAAAATTATCAAAATTTTTAGGGGTCCTAAATATAGGTACAATTGAAACAAAAATATTTTTTTTTCATCTAACCTATGCGTGTGGGATATCTATGGATAGGTCTTTAAAAATCATATTGAGGTTTCTAATATCATTTTTTTCTAACCTAAATAGTTTGCGAGGGAGACACTTCCAAAGTAGTAAAATGTGTGCCCCCCCCCCCCTCTAACTTCTAAAGTAGGTAATAATTCTAAAAAAAAAAGATGTTCCTACATTTCTATAAAAACTACCATCGAAAATTGGTTTGAACGAGATCTAGCCAGTAGTTTTTTTTATAGATCATAAATATTAAACCATAATTTAACTTTCATTAAATCAACTGAAATATAAAATAAATCGAAAATCGTACCCTTCATGGGCGAGTCCAACTCGCACTTGGCCGGTTATATTAACATTACAGTTACCTAAATTAAAAAAAATACAATCAATATAAAACCAAATTTCGAATCTATACTTTTTATACAAGAATAAATACAAAATATAAAACTGGATTGTCGATGCCCAACCCTAATCTCGGCTACCACGCGTCAAAACCGAAGTCGGGAGTCTAATTAAGAAACTAAACAACCTTCAACAACCATGAAATTCCTTATACGAGCGGCATATACATAAACCAATTTTAAGGCACCTCTAAAGCACGCCGGGCGTTAGTAATTATATCGACAAATAAAGCTACATGTTAGCACGAGGATTTAAATTTAACAATTCATTACATCACTACAGCAATATTTAGGTAAATATTAATTGTAAAGTATTCTTGATCATCTGTAATAGATGTTATCATAACATCAAGATAACAAAGTCTCTAAATTCATTGCAATACAAAAAAAAAACAGTAGAAACAAAACTCGAAAATTCGAAATAAATCAATATACATAAACGCAAAACAATTTGTAACACGAAACAAACGAAAACTTCGTTAATTACTGGAATAAATTCACAAACAATCCTCCAGCGAGTCCGACTTCGAAAAGAATTAAAAAGGCAACAGATGGGCAAAAAACATTTCCTTGACAAGTTTTTTTGTTTACGCCAACATTGTTATCAAAACGGCGATGAAAACTTTGTCAGCACGCGGACAGCGATAAGTTCAACGCGGACAGCGATAAGTTCAACGCGGACAGCGATAACTTTCAACGCGGACAGCGATGAAACTCCACACGGGCCCGGGCAGTGACGAAGCTCAACACGGCAGCGACGAAGCTCAACACGACAGCGATCAAACTCAACGCGGACAGCGATGAAAAAGTTGATCATTACAGTAATTAATTCAAACGAAACCGCGAGATTTGCATCCTCGACTTCCCTTTTTAACCGACTTCCAAAAAGGAGGAGGTTATGTTCGGCTGTGGATATTTTTTTTATTTTTTATTTGTGTATGTTCAACGATTACTCCGCCGTTTGTGAACCGATTTTCGAAATTTTTGTTTTGTTGTATTAGGTTTCACTCCAATTTGGTACCATGTTCACAAAAGTGGTGACTTGATGATGGGATCCATGAGTAATCGAGGGAACTCCTCTAAATTTATATGGTTTGAAGTCGGTGCCCGTTACAAAAGTTTCAAATATTCTGGCAGACTGAAGATTCAGCTATATCTGGTACCGACTTCAAAATGATGAAGATTAAGTACAGAAATAGTTGAGGTTTAGCCGAATTCGGAAAAAGGCACTATTAGATAAGAAAAATTATTTAATACTTTTTAGTTCATATTATAAGGATGTTATTATTGTTTTTACCCTGGAAGTCGGTTTTAATTTTTTGTTAAAAATAATAATGTCATGAAAAAGATTTCGTCCACTTAAGATTTTTCCTCCTAAATGGAAATGAGTCTTAATAAACCGGCGTTGGTTAGATTCAATTAATTGTCTTGCAAGTTTTTTGTCGGAGGGAAGGAGTGGTCGGAGTTTAATGGTGTCATAATTAAGAAAAACGACGCCTAAAAACATTTGTTTGTTTCGTAAACATTAATTGCGAAGTTAGGGACGAACTGAAAATGATTTGTAAAAACTGTCGCATTTTGTCCTTCTTTTTGTGTAATTTGACATTATTAAGTTACATCTGTAGTATTTTTGCGGTTTCTTCTCGATATTAGTACAACTCGGTACTTAATTCATCAAGTAAGATGAGCCGCGTAGGTACTATTCTAGCAGGTCGGACGCGATAAGAGTTTATAAAAAGATGTGAATAAAAAATCTCTGCTTTAATTACAATTTAAAGAACTATTAAAGTGTTATTGTTTTGCTTAATTATTATAAAGTGAACGTATAATAATTACTAACTTCTTCTAACATTTTATACATCCACTCCTACCTAAAGCTCAATTAAAAATAACAACAAAGTTCATAAAAATTGTATTCATAAATCACAATAGAGTTAAAAATAATAGACACGCCAAGATGTAAATTAATGGCAACCTTCACCATCAAAAGGAATTCAAAGAAACCAACAGTCAGCGGAGGGTTAAAGTCTTGTCCCATAATAATTTAACCCGTTTAGCGCGATCGCCGAGTTATAAAGATTAAAAAGTTTATTTTTTAACACTTTCGGCGCTAATGAGGGGGCGTCGGAAACAATTTGAAGGATTACCTTCTAAAAGCTTCCGACTGGTTTTTAATTGAGACTTTTTTGTCGGCTTTTAGCGCGAGCCGACTTTGTGCCCGCTCACCGGTAATCTATTAATAAAACCGAAATATTGTTTTTTCTAACCGTGGTGTTAATACCGCTGCCTTTTCGTTAACTTTACCGCTTGCACTTTGTTTTTTTTACCGCTGTTGTTTATTTTTTACTTTTCTTTTTGGGTCTCGTGTTTTGAGTTTTTTCTTTGATTCTTGTATATCTATTACCCATTTCTTGTATCACGATAATCTTTTGTTTGTTTAATGTCATGTTGCTTACAACTGAAACATATTTTTTGCAACTCATCGCACCTCAGTACTGACTCAAAATTGCCTACCTATATCTGAAATAGGTACACTAAAACTATACAAAACCAGAAGAAAACTAAAACATGAATTCAAATACGAACATAAAAACATAATTCTAATCTCGAGTAAGACATTACGGGAATACCAATGCATACGCGAAATATCGATCGCCGTCTTAAACTCACCCTTTTGAAGGGGGCTCCCCCAAAAAAACGAAAGAATAAAAGAGGGAAAAAATCTAAATCGTCTCATATCTCTCCCCCCGCTCCCCGCCGCCCCCGGACACCTCGGCCCTCCTTATTTCGTATGCGAGCTCCTCCGGCGATCATTATAAGCTATCGATTGGCTCACGTAGGACCTGCTCATGTTTACTTTCAATTAATTCCGTTCCGTAATTGATTTCTTTAGCTTTGACGGAAGAAGCGAGTTAATGTTATTTTTATCTATGTTTTTTAATTTTGGGCGTGTGTTTCACTATCTAAGTATTTTAATTTATAATTATTATTACAAGTGTAATTAACTGATTACCAAGTTTATCTGAAACGAGCTATTGCCCGCGGCTTCGCTCGCGTTAGTAAGTATTATTATATACAAACTTTCATCCCTTATTCATCCCAATATTTTGACTCCTTGGGGGTAGAATTGATCAAAATCCTTTCTTAGTGGATGCCTACGTCATAACATCTACCTACATGCGAAATTTCAGCCCGAACCGTCCAGTGGGTTTAGCTGTGCGTTGATAGATCACCATGTCAGTCAGTCACCTTTGAGTTTTATATATTAAAATATAGAATATAGATATAGATGATGACACCACAATAATTCACTTTTCTGATGACTCTACCATAATTAAAAACCTCTAAATTATTATTACACTTTTTGTTTCAGGCGTCATTGTGATGATGTTATTACACTCGACTACCGCATACATTAGATATGTATGGCACTTTGTAAATGTATGCAGTTGTCGAAAGACGATGTAAATATTGAGAAATACGACCTAACGAGGCACCAAACAAACGCATTTATTAACAATAGACTTTCATATTAGAATTTGTTATGCAAAAACTTCGATACAAAGGCAAAGATGTTGGCATTTTTACGAAAAGGGCACGGCTAACAAGCGAGGACGGACGCATAAGTAGATGCAAATTGTGCCCGTTAAACTATTTCGGAAGGTAAACAGAGGGGAAGCCCACGTGTCCTGAGATCCAAACAACAAGATTAAAAATGCTGTACGGCAAGTATGGACCGAGGAAAACCGCTTTGGGATATGTAAATATAATGTTTGAGTTGGGACGGCTTATTGCGACCCGATAGATTGATCGAAATGGAATTGTCGACAACTTTTTAAATTTCCTTCCTTCCATTTTTCCATCTACCGGAACTACAACTTAGTGGTCATTGGACTATGTTTATTTTTATCTTTTTAATTTGCTCGTCTTAATCTCATGGTCAAGATTTAATATTATTATTTCTTAATATTATAATAAAGCTTCATAATTGTAATGTTGGTAAGTAGTCTAATGGGCCAAAAGATCGATCATTGTTAGGCGAATATATCAAGATATAATAATAGAGGGTTATTAAACCTCATAAAAGCAACCGCGAAGCCGAAATCTTGGTCGTTTCATTATGAGGCATTAGACAGGCGGGCCGGCGCAGTCACGCAAATCTTGTCCCTCCAGCCGCGTCCGAGCCAAGAACCCCAAATTTCTTTCATTACTTACCTTCAGAGACAATGGCAAGACGACGACAAGAAAAAATAATAACAATTTCAAGTGGAGTAACGCTGGAAATCTTTTCACGGGGAGAAGAATTATTGTTATTTTGCAAGCTCTAAGGGGCAGAATGCACCATCCTTATTACGCTTTTGTTCGTCGTTACGAGCCTTATTCATTTTTACTTGGCTCAACTTGAATACTTATTAATTTAAGACCATGATAAGCTCGAATTCTTTTGAATGTAACAAGGAAATGTCTGCCCATTGTTGACTATTTTACATTCTATTGCGTTCCACTGGTCGGCTCAGTTTTTGAGATAATGCACGAAATTTAAGAATTCACAAAAATTCGAACGACATGTTCAGGAAAGAGCTTCCATTTTACAGCAAAGGGCATTGCTGTCTGTATTGTAAGGCCATAAAAAGTTGAAGAGTTACAGATTTGAACAAGATAAATTATTATAGTGTTATAAAATTTTGTATACCACAAAAGAAACTGTATGATATTAAATATTCTATTCGATGTACCAAATGCAAAAAGATGGGTTTACATATTCATTTATTTATTTACTGCAAGAAAATAAAGTTACCTACATAAAAATGCAGCAAAATGAATCCTTATTATGTCTTATAACGTTATAAGCTTTAAACCGAAAGCCCATCATAATCCCAAATTGAACGATACGATAAATAGCATATGAGTTTAAAACGTAATGGAGCTCGCTGCATTCTGAAACAATAAGTGCACATACAATATATCAAGTTGAACGCTTTATTGTAATCGAAATATGCCAAAATATGCCGCGAGAACAGAAAACTACCGACGAACATGCAACGATGATCCAACCTTTCGCAAACTTCAAAAATGGCGTGCATGTAAAATTTTTCAAGTCTATAAACACCCAAGTTTTTGCACTTACAATTTTCTTGTGAATTCTTAAAAGGGAAGACGCTCTCCCCAGGGAGCGAGTCAAGAGTGATTACGAATTTTAATTATTTTTTTAAGCCGGTGGCTGAGAGGTGATGTTTCCCCAACCGACTTATGCAAACAATCGACTCGCACTTGGAATTAATCCTCGGGGTTTTTTAGCTTAGGAATTAACAAGCAAAGAAGTCATTAATTCGGAAGATTCGAGGATTTCTTTTAACTGTGGCTTCCTCGACGTCCGGCCTCCTAATTGGTTCGTGTCGGCGAATACTTCGGACAAATTAAATTTTACACTCGGAACACACTTTTTTTCGGTCGACTTAATTTTGAATTTAGAATGTCGTTGATGGTTAGGCAAATTAAAATGTAATTCTTTCCTTAATTAATTTCTTTGGTAATCTATTTTGTGATTCGTTGGTAAATATTTTTTAAGTTCTTTCATGCTTAAGATAATTGTCGTGCAATAATGAGAGTTGCGACCAGCATCTTCTTTCACACTAGTTTTGGTTTTACCAACTTGTCCTTTACACTTACTGCCATTGTAATAGCTTTGCAAAATTCAAAACCTTTTCCCTCACCATGGAAAAGCCTATCAGCTGTATCAACACAATCAATAGTGCAGTTTATGTCAATTATCCAATCATGTCTAACCTTTCCAGTAATAGTCGGTCGACCTGACAGTAAGTGACTGCTTCACTAATTAATTATTTGTGCTTTGCGTGCGCCTCGGCTACTAATTATATTTTTGAGTTTTCCACTAGGGTTCTTTAGTTTCCCTTGAGCTTTGAAAAACGAAGCAACATTATTTATTGTTCGTGTTCTTTTTGTCGTCTGTGTTTTTTAGTTAATTGATTCTAGTAAATCACTGTTGTCACTTAATACTCAAAATATCACCAGACTCAATTTTTCTATGGAGTAACATTGTTTTAGGATTTTTTTACGTCTGTTGTGAGGTTTGATGTGTTATGTAATGCTTAATATGAGTTATGACTTTTGATTACGTAGCAATTTTGTCTCAATTTCTTACTTAAACTTAAACTCAAAACTTCATGATATGCAAGTGCACTTAATAACTTAACTAAAATTTTACCTGTAAAGTAAGACAATAATAACTTATTTTCTTACTTTACAGGTAAAATTTCACCTTACGAAAAATAAAATCGATTCCATCATTTGAATGGGTAAGTTCATCGATACTCATTTTCTTCAATCCGTGGACTAATTGAAATTGGATTCCGAGGGTCCACCCCCTCAGTGATTAAAATTATTCGAAAAAATACAAATAATAAAATTACAATATCGCTAACGATGTTCTCCGGAATCCTTTTATGTTTTCGGGAATAAATTACGGGCTAGGGAAGAAAGCATAGGGCCGAGCTAACGACTCTGTTAAGCCGGGGTTTTCACTTACCTTAAGACTTATTATGAATTGCAAAGATACTTCCCAATTAGACGCGCTTTATCTTATTCGGAGTCAGCTATTTTTTTGCGATTTTAATGGTTTTTTCAACGTCGAAGATATTTGAAAGTTGGGGTTTGTTAGTGCAGCGTCAATATGCAAAATATGCAATTTTTTTGTACGTTTTATGGATCTATGAAATTTTCTATTTTTTACTTTCCAGTTTTAAAAGAACTTCTACTGGATAAATTTACTGATATGACGTGTAATTCTTAGTTCACCTTTTCAATACTTACAAAAAAACATAATTACGATAATATGCAAAATACATAGACGTGTCGCTATGAATACCGAACCAAATGAAAAATTGCCCTATTTTGGGGATGGATGACGAAAATTAAGAAAGCAATTACTCATCAGAGCACAGGGGCGGCATGTTAATCAGACAAGAGTATGAGATATGCCCTGTCAGCCTCAATGGCCGCCAATGAATTCATAATTTACACGGAATTACAGCTATTCAGGGTAAAGGACATTTTCACAGTTTGACGCGGCGGGGAGGGGTGGTGGAGTATAAGAGAAAAACACCTTAGTATTACCAAGTAATTTTATAGTATTATACCCTCCACTCTCGTATTTGTATGTGGACTAGATAGGGTAGATAAAAAGTTAGAAAAAAAGGGGAAAAATTACAATATTAATAAAAATGTGCAATAGTTCTGAACATGCAAATTAATATTTTCTAGTGTTAATTAAGATTTTCCAGCAAGTTTTATATCAGTAATGTTTTCTTTCCTATATATTTATAGGCCAATTTTCCTTGTAAATATAAGGGCGGCCACACACGGGGGGTAAAGTCAATAAGGACGCCTCACACTTGGTCTTAATTAAGTCCCGTTAATTACGGGGCGTCTGTCCGTCCGTCCATTACCGCGACAACACTTAATCCCGGCTTTACTCGCCGTATAACGTCTTAGACGCAATTAACTGATTTATTTTCGTGTGAGAATTAAGATAAAGAATGAGGTTTTATGTTTCATTTCGTGCATTCTTGCTGTCACATTTTGAATTCGGAGTTACTTATTATCATAATATTAATACGCGAACGAAAAACTTTGTAACCCTTTTTACGAAAAATGGGGAAACGTAGGTGCATGAAATTTCGCACAGTTATAGTTTATATGGTGAAGGAGTGCATCGAGCTAATATTATTTTGAAATTATGCTTTTATCATACATTTTTCTAACAAATAAAATATTACACACACTACAACACACACACATGAGAAATGATGATACTATTAGACAATGCTTACACGGCCAGTTTGAGATCAGCTAAGTCCCAGAGACAAGAGTTGAAAAAAAAATGATAAAGTCAATATTTTTTACAAAATATAGGTATGTCGTTAAAACTAAGGTCGAATTTCGACCATTCGGCGATCTCTAGTTATTATAGAAGAGAAAAAGATTCTAGATTAAGTGTTGAAGTACTCACATATAGGCAAATGAATATACTTGGAAATTTTTACATCTCTCTATGTATTTGTCTTTCCAAGATAGATAAATTAAATAAGTAAGACCAACTAGGAATAAATACTTAAAATGGCACATTACCGCAATGTTTTGTCCCCTACGTCAATATCACAACAAAGATTTTACATAATATGTATACCCACTAACTTGCCTCAATCCCATTTTATCCATAACCATTAGTTGTGGTCGTTTAGGTGGGAGAAGTTGAGGAAACTCACATAATCTCATTAGACGCAGACGCGGCGGCTAATCTCGCCCATCAGCTAATTAATCCGAGTTGATTTTCACAAAAACTTTCAACTCGAGAACTCGAGAAAACTCGAGACTCCCCGACTCGGTAACGCGCCAACTCGAGACTCCCGAACTTCACACTTAGCTCGGTAAACACTCATGACGTTCCTTAATTAACGGACACAATTAGTGGTCGAGGGTGGGGGGAGGGAAATGGGAGTTGGACGTTCTTTTGGTTTTATATTGCCGGAAGATTTTGTTGTTGTGCGGTAAGACGGGATACTTTATGAATATTCTTAGATTGTTGGTATTGTATTGACAGCAAACTGTGAGATTATAGACAACGATATTATGTATATTATTTATAATAGGCATTTAATTGTAAGACAAAAACATAAAGTCTATTTATATAGAAATTGTATTTTAACATTTTTAACATAATAAAACCTAACCTAACCTAATATGTATGTATCAGAAAAAAACGAAATAAATAAAATAACAAATAACAATAGCGTCTACCTGTGCTAATTCTAACTGTCATAAATCATTTTCGTCGTTCTAAATGAGCGTTACCATAGCAACCGTACACTGTGCGACAAGGACAGCGAAGCGAAAAACAAATATTTGCGTTAATTAAATTAGTAACAATTCAAGAACGTGCTAATATTCTGTAAAGAGAACATTACAAAAGTAGAACCCTAACTGTACACTCTTTTTAGAAATAAAATATTACTTTATACCTTTTTTGGATATATTCCATATAAATCATAGCAGCACAAAAACTGTGTAATTTATTTATTTTTAAAAAAGTATTTTAAACAAAGAATACTACTTACTTAAACTTCGCACCTCCGCCATTTCGTGGATTATGTTTTGTTATGACATCGTGCGAGTTCGTCGACCCCACTCCGAGTTTTAATGATAAAAAAATGCGTACAACCGAGGGAGGGTAAGTGCCATCGGAGGGAAAAACTACGGAGGAAAATATTTGGCGCGACAGGTGCCCCCCTCCGCACGGGGTGAAATTAAATCTTAACGACGGAAATTTAAAGATGACGCTCCAGCGATCAAGAAGAACATCTGAGGCCAGGGGCGGTTTAATTGGGCCGAGGATACAGAGAGGACTTATTAAGAAAAAAACTTGATTGATGTCACCCTGAGATGCGTGGGTAAGTATTGTTTGTAACAGCGTTTTCCTGAAATTGTACACGGCAACGAACAATTCTTCTTTTTTTTGAACGGCCAGCGGAATTAGATGAATCATATTATAATGAATCATAATATGATTCATTTTTTTTTAATCGCAAAATGGTGACTCTGTTTGCAATTTATATTATGACTAGTAATTCGCACAGTTCGTACTAATTTGACATTCGTCAGTATGACAGTTTTAACAATTCATTTTCTGAATTGATTTGCGAGGAATTGCAAAATGTGACCATTTTAGTTCCGTGTACTTCTAAGTGCTATTAAAGTTTAAAAAAATCGAAATTCAAAACTTCAAAATATGTTTTAGCATTCTAAATTTAAATTTTGCACGACAGAACTTATGATGTGACGTCTATTACGACTTTTGGACTAGGTATGCAAATTCAAATCATTGTTTACGCGTTTTCGTACAAAATTATAATATTTTTCAGTGAAGTAATTTTTGATTAAAGAATTAGCTCATTAATAAGCATTAAGGTCAAGTATATAGGTGAGGTCCACGTTTTGTAATATTCTATTAACTGTTTTAACATTTTTGTTAATTATGTCAATGTAAAATAATAACACTTTGTTATAGATAACCACGCAATATACTTTTAAATAAGTACATTACCAGTAAAGCAGGCAGTACGTCCAGAATCAATTGATCTAGATTAGAAATTTACTAAAAATCGAATAACCGGACACAACCAGACAAATCCAGTTAAAACCGGTTGAATTCGCATAAGAAATCAATAAGGATTTGCATGGGCAACATCGGCTATCGATCGGCATCTTGAGGGGCACTGCAATCCTACTTGTTTAAACTTTTTATTTTGCTCTTCACTCTCATTTTTTTGTTTCAACCACTCGCCCCAGGCAGGCTCCCTCACGAACCCCTCTTGCATAAAAAAGCTTCTAATCGATAATTTCTGTGGGGGTGCATTAAGCATATCGGTGGAGCGTTCAAATGTTTTTCTCCACGCTTTGAGATTTCAACCCTAAGGCTATTCTGTGTCCATTTATAATTGCTAAATAAATCATTCGTAATCCTATTCCACTAGTTCCTCTGATGGTTTCGTTTGTAAATATGAAGTATCTAGTGTAAAATCTACTTTGAAGTTTACTAAAACTAGATCACCTACAACACTACTGAGTTGAGATGTTGTCATTTGTTACTGTAAATGTTTATTGCATGTGTTTGCAATCTAATAATTTCACAAAATTGAGGATAAATTAAAACAACAGTGTAAATGAATTGAAACTATAATTGAAGTGGAACAGTTACATAGAACAGACGTAAGAATAGATATAAATAACTGGCACCTATATTAAAACTCTATATTAATTGTCATTTTCTCAACGTGATGCCCATTACGCCCCATAAAGTCGCCGAGCCGATGAGTTTATAATTCAAAACTATCGCAGTGCCTCACATTATGATTAGTGATGATTAAAATGGCGCTTCAGATAACAACCTTTTTAATTAAAATCGATGGAGACAGTTAAAATAGAATTAGGTTGTGCCATAACTGATGTTAAAGACATGGCATGCCTAGGTAAAAAGCATGTCTCTTGATGATTTCCGATTGGCGGTTGTTTTGGGTCATTTTGGTGTGGTAAATTTTAAAACTTAAAATATTGTCAAAGGCATAGTAATTAATGACGTAGCTTTTTGTAGACCTTAAGTTTTGAACTCTCTGAAATTGTTTGTCTTGTGCAACAAATTATTAAAACAAGTAACACTAAACAACTAACATTGTGTTCCTAACTTTATCACATAATTTAATTAAAACACACAAAAAGCATTAAACAACGGACAAGGCGACGCAAAATATTTTAAATTTTGTCTTTCATGTTAAGGTGACTGTAAAAGGTTAAATAGATAAATGAATAATCAATTAGTTAATTATATTAAAATATTTGGCAGCGATTTCAGTCGATCGATTTACACGTGTCGTTTCGTCAAGTTCATACTCCATTTGCCTATCGAATAATATTTTTACGTTTTACCTTTGCCCTATTTCCTTAATAAAATAAATTATCTTCACTAATAATATTATAAACATGGGTTTCTTTGTTTCGTATAATATGTTTCAATTTTATGGATGTATTTTGAAGAAATGTAGCACAAAAAATCAGGACTAGACCACGGAATTAAACACCTATAATAATAAAAAGCTTGTATTGTTTCTTATTAACCCTTAAAAACTTGCACTTAACGAACTTCTAACTAATTTTGAAAACTGTAATCTTCTATCCAAACCAAATAATAAAATGACGAATGCAACTTCAGACACATAATATTCGATTTTAATGATACTGGTCAAATTCCCTATTTCTAAACTGGGGCCTTACTCCCGAATATCGATTTCGATTTACGATTTCAACGGTTTTTTGACACTTTAGCCATCTAAAGTGTGTCTAAAAAATGTCAAAAAACCGTTGAAATCGAAAATTGAAATCGTTTCGGGAGTAAGGCACAAGGCTCTGTTCTTCAAGATACACGACTGAAGAGTATAAACTAGAAATATAAACTAGTTTTAATAAAATATGTGCAACTAAACGTAATCAACGAAGCGTGTTCAGGATGTCGCTAACTGCCAATATCTGATGTTTGTTCTTTATGTTTTTTACGGGGGGATAATGTTTTTATGGCCGTGGGGGTCGGTTAATCAGAGGAGGACGATATTAAGCACGAGTCACGACGGACTTGCGCCCTTGTTTGCGCCGATGGTGTGAATTCTGGGTAAAACAATTGTTTCCATAACGCACTCACGGAAATTAGATATTTTGATCGCCAGTCTAAGAAGACCATGAGACTGGAGTCATAGCATAGGTAGTGTAGTAAATATTCTATACCAATCTAGAACAAAAAATTTAAAACTTATGGAAGGCACTACAAAATCGACATAACAACATTGACATCAGGGACATAACAAGGCGCTTATTTGATTTTTCGCATATATGTACGCTATCTACATTCATTTTAATGCTACCCATAAAATCCATAATCGTTTTCTGATGGGTATAATGACCTTTCGGCAATCGAAGGCAGAGTTTTCATAAAACGATATGTGAGTCAAGAACAAGGAGTTATAAACATCACCCCACGCTTTCACCCCTTGCTGGAAAAAGTCACCCCCGCACGTAATACAAAAAAGGGCTCCAAAGGGACGCCACGCATCCCAAGTATGGGGTCTGCAGATGTCTTTAATGGCTTTAAATTATATGTAGAGAGAGTTAACTGCTCTTTGGAGGTGATAGATAGTTTGTACAATATCTGTTGTTTTCCGCAAATGAAAATGGCAGAGAAATGAAAAATGAAACGAACCATCCCCATTCCAATAAGGATGGTTCGTTTAAACGTTGTACCACGTACTTACATAACAAAGTAATTTTATATATACTCGTAATATGTAAATTGTACATCATTTTATTTTTTGCACATCCCTTTATTATTATGTATAGCTTTATTCTTAAAGATTATAAGAATATAATATTAAAGAGCTATTGAAGTCACAATGCAACATAATCAGAATGAATGTGTTACTTCGCATTCGAATGCGCTTCATTATGCAGGAAATAAAAATACACGAAGAAATTGTAAAATCAAGTCAATTACTGAGCCTAATGATCGTCATTACGCATTGTCGGGATTGCGTAAGCGATTTCATGGAGAAGTGAGGCGGCTCCGCTTTCCGCTTCGCCTGGCTTCGCTTCGCTTCTTAGCCGTTTGCGCTTGTTAATGTTAGGTACTGCTGTTTTGCTTTAATAAGGACTAATGACGGCTAATTTCTACAGGAAGCTCTTCATGATAGGACACAATATACCTCCATGATTGCTCAAGATCGGTGTAGCTTGTAGTGCAATCATAGTGACGGTATAATAATTCGTGGCCTACGTGAAGAGAGGTATAAAGACCTATAAAGTTGACTAAGCGTACTAATCGCCGTACTCAGAGACGAACATTAATTAATTAAATGTAATAAAATTAAAATTAAATGTCTCCGAGTAAGCCAACTTACATAATATTTAAATTATGTTATAACAGCAAAATTAAAAATTAACAATATTTGACAATAATGACTAACTAATGCAATCACTAACAATATGATCATATCATCGTGACATGGAGCTAGCGATCCTCAAATGTATGTCAATTAATATAATATGATGTATGCTGTATGTCAAATAATATTATACACTTTGGATTTCTTACTTCGCTTTCGAAATGATCGACAAGTTGACTAAGTACCTACTCTTGATAGTATTGTTTATCTTCTGGGTTAGATTCCGAAAAATGAACTTGTACAAACTGTATTAAGTTGTCTATTTCGAACCAAATGCGAGGCACGGTCAATCTGTTACGGTGAAATGTTTGTATGTGTGTCAATGGGGTCGATGGAGTAAAACAATGCTGTATCCTGTATGTATTCAGAGGTGTCACTCTATTGTCTAACGCGCCAATGGAGATGGCAGCGCTGATAATTCTTAATGACCAAAGCACGCCTTGCTAAATAATAATTATTATGTGCCATATTATGGCGCATGCAATGTTTAGGCTGACTGCATACACACGTTTTCCATACTCGATTTTCTCATGTGGAATTAAGATTCGGAATTCCGTGACGTTAGCGCAAACGTTCGTTCGTCCACGTGCGAACGAGCCGGCTTAAACTTGAAATTTACGTACTGAAATCGTTCCGTTCGGAAGAAGAAAATTAGAATAGAATCATAAAGGCCATCCACTGAGCAAAATACCTTGACCATATATTTGCCGCGTTGCCGATATCTTACTTCAAAATTGACCTAAGAAAATTCAAACGTCCATGTAGTTAATGAAATTGTCGATCTATTGGCGTGTGTTTCAAATAACCGTAGTTTGTAAATACTAGGGAGATACTGAATATATGCTTAAATTAATTAAATTGGTATTACTTTGGAAGCTGATATCATGAGTATAAAAAAACAAAAATAGGAAATTAATAACGGCTATGAAGGAAACGTTCATATTATACTGAATATTATTGCTGTATTTTTATTATAATTTTGTAGCTTTAAAATTATTACTTATTAAGGCTCTATAAACGGTAACTTACATACTATTGCTCGTTGCTGTAGAATTTCGTTGATCACGCGGTAACCGTACAGTTTGACATAATGAAAACAATCATGTGTCCTTTCCCGGAACCCAGAGAATTTTCATGACATATTTATGTATTGTCATGTTTACTTACTTTTATTTAGCCTTACTTGTATTTAGAAGACACCAACTCACCTTCTGCAACAAAAGAAAATTTTGTTAGAAATGTAAAAAAAAAACATCTTTTTCGCAATTCTTTATTTCTTTGCACTATAATAATTGTCGATTGTATGCTCAGTCTTGAGAATGAAAAAAAAAGAGAAAAATACAAAAGGATCGGGGGCATTTTAAAATATGTGTGACAATTATCAGAACACGTCGCTAATAGCATTACATAGTAAGATAGCTTCCCCTCGCAAGATTTATTCGTAAATTACTTATAAATTGCGTCTACGAACTTCTCTCATATAAAAATGTATTTAAAACGTCGCTCGGAAATGATTTATTATGTACAGGGTGTCGTAAATTTGTCCACTTGGACTTAGAGTTAGGGGAGATGCATTGTCCAACTTTCGCTCCGTATTATTGGATGTATTTTTGTGCGATATCATATTTTTTAAGTAAATATTTTTTTCTATTAATTAGGAACTAGAAGACAATCACATATTTTGGAATTTGAAAAACTAAATAATAAATTTATTATTTTGCTAGAACGTATTCTTATACAAATCTGTTCTATTTCCTTTCCCGGAACGTCCAAGTATCTACATACGGTGTAAACGATTTCAATGCACACTTTCGCATTTATAATAATATTAAGCAGTATGTATAAACTAATGCAGACTTTAGATGAATACATGACGTCAATATTAATTTTGAGGTACCATTATTAGTATTCTCATGGAAAAAAACACACTTAATATTCGAAGGTCCCAGCTAAAACCCATCGCTCATCCCTCAATGGTAATAGTAAGGTGGGAATATTCATGTACTTCCGATAATTTATGCAAGACGATCCGATATTGTTCCGACACGACAATGCCTCCGTCAAAAATCGCAATCACCGGTGACACCTAACACTTTGAGGGGAGAACATCAAAAAACTCAACCCCAAACCTGACGTGTCACTCATTGTGTCCCTTATTTTTGTCACTAAAAGATTTTTTTCTTTGATTCGAAGTCGAACAAAAAGTTTCTAATTGTAACAGTTTTTTGTCCGGAAATTTTAAGGTCGATTATTTTTTTCTTTTGTCCGCCTTTAAAATAAAACGGCTTAAAAAATATAAATCGAAATACACCGTTAGATTGACTGAATACAATTCGAAACTATTGATGTTGTATGAAAGCGTTATTATTTGAAATATAAAAACTGTAACGTAAGATCACCGACGCTCTGTTGACAAAGACAATATTGTATCAAGACCATGGGCTTCCCTTCAAACAATTAAAATATATATATATATATATATATATATATATATATATATATATATATATATATATATATATATATATATATATATATATATATATATATATTTGACGTGTATTTTTAAATATCTACCTATACCACAGAATATACCTATATTAGTAGTACCAAACAATACTCAATTCTTGATAGGAAGGCCATGAAAACCGATGAAATGCTTCAGGACTACAAAGCTTTACGACCGGTTTAAAACTTAGCTATCACGCGGCCCACCTAGACTTTAATCCTTTGACAATGTCACAGCCTATAAAATTAAGCATAATTATGAAATTAAAAAAATCTGAAGAATGTTGTAAGAGTCTAGAAGAATGTCGCATGTACATACTCGTAATATGAACACAGCCTTCCTACGATTTGCTACCTGTAGCAACTTCAAATTTCAACCGTGTTATTAAGAATTTCGATAGGAAAGGGTTAATACACACAAAAGAGATCCGGTCCGATCCGGATTTCTATTATTTATAGTTTCCGATCAGTTTGAATACGCCTTAATTATCGGCTGTACTGTGTCACACCCCTTATGTTTTCTTTGAAAACTTTCACGAAGTACTTTCACAAACCAATATCGATAGGGTGATAATTGTTATAATCAAATATTTTCGTTGTATTGTGGCAAAGTCTGTTTTATTGATTTTTTAAAAGACACTGAAAATCGTATTATTTAAAAGTCACAGCTATAACAACAAATACTAAAAACAAAAGAAAATCGATATTTAAGGGAGGCTCCCATACAACAAACGTTCTTTTTTTGGCCTTATTTCCTCGTAATTTTTAAATTTTAATATGTGTACTTTAATAATTAATGATCAATTAAATTAAAATAAATATTTAAGAGGGGCTCTCATACAAAAACGCAATTTTTGTCCCATTTTTGCTTTACAACGGTACGAAACCCTTCGTGCGTGAGTCCGACTCGCACTGGGCCGATTTTTTTATAACTGGATTAATCAATACCTACCCTTACTTCTTGATCAGTTATGGCACATCTTGACGGTTTTAATGGTCCTCAGAGTGTTGTGAATGTTGTTCACCGACCGTGAATATTGCTTGGATTACCACCAGTGGCTCTCAACTTTTGAAACTTTTTTTTGTTTTTTTTAGGCTAATAAATAAGAGAGAACCTGTTTATTGTATCACAATATGATGGAGGTATGAGAATTTATTAAATAAATCTGTAAATGTTTAATATCATTACGTACCAGTATATTTTGTATTTTGTATTCAAATAAGTATTGTTTTCTAATCGCAATAAGGATATCATAAAATTGTTGTAGGTTTGATTTTGGACTTTTAAAGTTCCAACCGAACTGTGTGACACAGAATTTAATATTTCGTATTTACCTAAACTTTGAGAAGCACAATACAATGCAAAACCATTGATTGGTACCACAATGTGTACCAAACTCGGCTAACGCATTGTAAAGTGATATATTTATATTTTCTTAGCCCCCTGCCGAAATCATTGAACAGTAAACTTTAATCCGTACAAGAAATGAATAACGTTAGTCGTTAGTTGTTACTTTAGGGTTAATCTATATTTTTTCACTACTACATTCTAAAATGCACTCTAAATTGTTGTGGTAAATGTCACTTTTGAAAGTCAAAAATATTGGGAACCATAGACTTGAAAAATTACAATTTGGTTGACTTCTTCGACATAATTTTTTTAGATGAGGATTAATTATATTTGCACTGCAACGAATTTGTAATATACACACTTCGGAAATATTGATACAAATACATAGATTAAATTAAAATTATCTGAATGGATCCTACTTTTTTACCTTTATAAAATTTACTAGCATAAAAAGTATAAGTACCAACAAAGATTATTTTTTAAATAGTCATCAATATCTAGTGTTAATCTAGATGGTTAAATAAGATGTTAGCTATATTTTTTCTTACATATTTTCATACCTTTATAATAAGTTATAATAATATAGAAATAATATTATTAGGCAAGAAATTACATATTCCAAACATAACACTAATATTCACAATAATATATTGCAACTTCTAACAGTTAAGCAATCTTCAAGTATGTAAACCATTTTACTATTTTTTTATACTACAAACGACAAGACGAATTTCCCGTAAAAATGTTATGACACTATACCGAACCCTTCACCATAAAATAACGATTCTGATATGACGGCCCCGTAATCGTATCGGTTAGATGGGTAACTGTATGTTAAATATACTAACTACTCGCTTGGAAACCGTAAAAAATCTAACAGATAATGTAGAGTTAGAAATGCGTAGAAGCGACCGCCATAGAAAAAAACTGCGTAGACACGTCAAAATTTCCTTACCATGGGTATTATATTACGAACTGCAAGGTAAAAATTGTTAAAATAAATATTTTTAAATTTTTAAGTCAATATACTTACAAGAAAATAAATTCTGTCTCATTTCACATATTTCGTGAATGAGTGAATTTGTGATTCGTGTGTTGTTGTAATTTTTACTAATTTTATGTATTTTAAATTGTATGCATAATTTTGAAGAAAAGTTAGCTATGTACATTCCTTCCACTCATACACTTTTTCTATGCCAAATTTTCACTGTTTAAATAGTTGATTCACATTGCTTCATGCAATTTTCTGCGTAGCATATGGATGCCACTTCTAACCATTACCGAACGCCTCGCGAATCTCAGGTATAGTGTAGTGAGGGATGAGCATGTGAACGTAAGATCCCATAAATAAGACATTAGCAGATCGTTACACGTTATTGTACTTTATGACTTGTTTATGGGGTTTTAATAGAAATATCCCATGTACATTGTACATTGTTACCGGTGCTATTTGCCCATAGAAAGTTTATAGTTGCAAAAAGTTGTGGGTATGAGTTATTTCACAATATTATAGGCATGTTAGTGAAGCAAAATAATGTGAATAAGTAAGCTTAAATCATCATCAGAACTAATATAATAAAAAATTGTGAGAAGTAACAGAGAGACAAACCGTTCTCTACCACATCACGCGTCTCCGTATCAAACATCTAAACCGCTGAATTGATTGGGATGAATTTGGTAATTTGGATATTTTGAGTCCCAGGGAAGGGTAAAAGATTTTTTATGCGCCAAAATATACGGCTACGGCCAATAATTAGCTACAAAACAAAAAAGGCCCTTTTAACAATCACCAAATCGTATTCAGAACCCCATAAACCTGTCAAAGTCATAATTACTACAAAAATATTAAAATATGCGTGATCTATCAAATTACTACCGAAGTGACATAGGCACTTATTGTAATAGGAACATGTGTTTTATCTATCAGTACAATATATCGCGGTCAGGTGTCAAAAATTCGAGCGATGGAGGTGATAGGCCACCCTAAAAACCGTTTACAGTTATGTTGCCTTCACAGAACCCTTATGGTAATAACAGAAGGTTCAAAATCATAGAAACAAAATATATAATATAACTAAGTCCCTATAACTATGCTTGGGTCCACAATTAAGTCAAAGGCCATTTTCCCTACAGGCATTATAATATTATTGCTTGATTAATTTTTATCAAAATTTTCTAAAATGGTAAAATTTATGTCTGGTTGGTATTTAAGTTTATGCCTTTTATATAAATTAGTAACAAATAAATTAAAACTAACTATAATTTATTTCGTGGAATGTAGACTGTTACCTTAATGGTTAGGTGGATAGAAAAATTGTTTACAATCAAATCGGTATAAAGATACTTCCGAGTCCTAAGAAAGGACATAAAACCAACGATACTTACCACGTTCTATTTCTATGCATAAAACAGTTTTATTTCAAAAAAACTCAAGCTCAAACTTTTTTATTCAGAATAAATTTTTGCAAATGTTCTCTGAACGTCTACATGATGCCTACCACCGGTTCGGGAAGGTTTAAGGCGACGCCTTGATAATTTGGCTGTAGCGATATCGATTTTTCTCAGCAATGACTAAAGCTAAGAAATTAAAGTTCATTGTCAGTATTCATCATGTATTCATCACGATTGGTCAACTTTTATAACACAGAATAATCAATCAAAAGACCTCTGGAAAAAAAGGGATTCTAATTTTGCTAACAGAGGAGAGTGATTTAAGCTTCCAAAATTTGTACATAGATTGGTTCAAGCATACACTTTTATTTGACCATAGCTTATATGAAATATATTTATGGTTTTTAATTAGGTGACAAAAACCATTTTGTCGCTAACGCCCTTTCCATTTCTTGCTGTTCCAATTCTTGTTTTCTATGAAGCAATCTAAAACATAATATCCAACACGGTTTTTTACTTTAACGCAGTGACACCTTAAGGCAAATCTCGATGCCGCGAGCATTATAATATTTTAATTAGCTATAATATAATAATATAATTATATCTACTTAGTTGTAAATAAGTAATATTGTTTTCGTATTACGTTTTTATTGTTATTCTCGAATGCAATGATCATCATTGCTCGAATAATATTATTTACGACATCGGAACGTCATTATGAATAATGATTTATTCAATACGGTATTTAATTTTAGCGGTATAATAGGAGGACAAATATAATTAAAATAATATGATTTCCTGCAAATTTACCCACGCAAATTCCAAACACACCTAAAATCAACTAAAATGTATTGAGTTCGAAATGTCGACTTTTATCTATTATAAGAGGTTTGTTCATTGATAAATAATAATAATAATAATTTTGTGATTAAAATGTACGTTTGACTGTAACATCTTCACGCTTAAGTCGTTGAAGTCTGAACTGATTTAGTTCAAAGGTAAAGCATTGGGCAATGCTTTAAGGCTCGGCTAAAATGACAGGATCAGCTCCGGAAAGTTCTCACGCGGTAAGTTCTCATATTCTGTCGGTTTGTATAGTGCCAAAATCTATACTTCTATACTAATATTATAAATGCGAAAGTATCTCTGTCTGTCTGTCTCACTTTTAAATTTATTTATCAAAACTAATAAAAATGAATACTTTCAACTACAATGTGATTCTAAATTGATGGGCGAGATTTTTGAAGCTTTGGAATGAAATATCTTAAAACCTGAGCTGATAGAAAGAAAACTTCTTAGAAACATGTATTGTGCCCACAAAACTCATATAGAAACTGCTATTAGTTTGCAGGCAACATTTTTTTTTTCTAATTAATTAAACTCAAATATAATAACTTTAAAACAATATAGATTCATAGGTAAACATGTGTATAGCGCGATTGAAAACTATTGATACTTGAACTGTGACAATGGCGACAATGCGTGATGGACACGGGTCGGGCCGGACGCGTCTGACGCCGGACCCTAGTCATCACACGTTATTGTTAATTACCGTACCTTTTTGAATCAATGAACGTCAATAGGCTTTTGTTTTGACGTTCAGACAATTTTGTAGGGGGAAGAATTTTCAGCCATTTTAACTGATTTTTGGATTTTTACATGAAGGCAGATAATTTTACGGGGAAAAAAAATCCTGTAATTTTAACTTATTTTTGTAAATGCTACTTTATGCTGGCACCTTTTTCATACAAAATTTTATTGTAATTTCTGACAAACTTTTAAAATACCATAATCATACATACATTATTTATTTTACTACGTAATAATTATAGATATTGCAAATCGTCTTACACATTTTTACACCAGAAGATCTTCAAAACGGTTATACTTATACGCTTATGTGATTAAAATCTTACTTAACACCGACTTATAATGTCAATTACATCCTCTTAAGTAGTATAACAAATAAATGTCGTAAGTAAGAATAAACTATTTAATTTTTCTTGACACGTATTTCTACTCTTTTGGATAAAAAGTGTCTATTATTGGCAGGGAATCGAAGTCGTCTCCCATCGAGTTGTGTCATTTACGCTAGTAGGTTGAAGAACCCACTCAACTAATTAATATTATCCAAAAATACATTTTGATATAATTATGTCTAACTAATGTAGTTTTAAATTTTAAATTGACATGAATAATGATATTTCACTTTTATAATGAAACAGTGATATTGTGATTAAAACTGTTGCATTGATTTCCTCTTACAGATTGTCTTCCTAAATCCCAATTTACAGAATCGCATCCTAGATTCATAGAAAGTGAGAGCAAAATGTTACACATTCACTAACTAGGATTAAAGTTATTTTAAACTGACTAATAATATTATCTGCGGCCTTTAAAAGTGAGAATTATTTATAGAAAGTCTATTTTCATGGCTGACATTGCAAGTGACGCCAGGCTGATTGCATTAAGTAATTATAGTGTATTTAATTAGGTTGACTAGGTAATTTGCGAAGCCCTAGGACTGAGTGCAACGCGTAGGGTTTCCAGACCTCACTCATTTACACTTGCAACATTATTTCCATACTGCAGTGTTTATTCCATTAAGGCTACGTTCAACCCGGAAATATTTTGTCGTTGTGGGTTGCTTTTTAATATGATAGAGAAGATACCCAGAATAAGGAAATAATAGATCTAACTTTGGCACAAAATAAAATATGACTTAACCTTAGATCATGGAGCAAAATAATTTAAATAATATCATTTTTACTCTCGTTTTAATAACATTTTTATATTAACGTCCCATATTGCTAATAATATCTTAGAAACTATGTCTTTTTATTTTATTATACTAGCTGTCCCGGCTAATGTTGTTTTGGCGTATAAAGTATTTCTATTTTCGCCCATATTATTTTATTGAAATGACTAAATAAGAATGTCACCATGGCAACGTCCATCGCTATCCCATCACAGAAACAATGGTCGCCGTCAGCACCCGTCAATCTCGAGATGTAATAATTTACTATAATTTTTCAACAAATTCACTTATTAAAATAAAATATAGATGTAGTCCGATTCTCAACCCTAACCAATATGCTCGCTAAGATTCACGGAAATCGGTCGAGCCGTTTCAAAGGAGTTCAACCACGCACGCCACATGACACGAGAATTTATTATATATTAGATTACAATTTACTGGAAAACAAAGCAGTAACTAAGACATAATTGACAATGACAAAATATGTAGCTACATCTGAAAATAATATTGAAACAAACTGAATTAATACTTTTTGTAATTAACTTCAAGCTTAATGTTTCAGAATATTCGAGTGTATAATATTTGCAATCAGATATTTAATTTATACGACCGTGCATAAAAACCATAAAAATTCTATGAAAAAGTTTATTAACCTTATTCGGTCGAATGCAAGTCGGCACGATATTGCCAGAATTTTAATTATGCTTAGCAAAAATATCGTATTGAATTATTATGGAAGTTAGTATAACGTTGGGTTGCCAAATTTCATCATTATTTTATTTATGTTAGTTGGTATAACTTTGGGAAATTATTTAGCACTATATTACGCTACTCCCTTGCGCCAAAATCCATTTATCGCGGGGGAACCGTACATTTTTGCGGGATAAAAATATCCTATGTCCTTTCCTGGGACTCAAAGTATCTCCACACGAAAATTCTGCTCGAAAAAATCGGTTCAGTGCTTTGAGCGTAAAGAGGCAATGACATAATTAGACATCGGATTATATGCATTTGCATACTTGCATATGCAAATGCATATAATGGCACTTTTTAGGCGTTAGTGCATATTTTGGCAATTTTTCATTGATAGTGCATATTTCGGTAGTTTTATGCTCTCGCAGTCTTCAAACTAGCTATCATGACACACACCGAGGCCACATAACAGAGGTATAGATTAAAAAACACTTCAAATATGTGGCTCCATCCCCATTAAAGAAATGCAATACACCCGATAGGTACAATATCTTTCTAGAAACAAAATTTTTCTGTATATATATTGAAATAAAGTAGTTACCGATTTCTTAAACTTCCATGGTACATTAAGATTGCAATCGGAAAATGTTGGTAGAAAATTATTATTGGTGCTGTATAAAAAATCAAAAATCCTGGATTTGATGAAATTATAAAATTGACGCTTTAGCTCTTCATAAAAATTATAAATTTTGCATATTTTGAGTGACTTTTGATTGTGCATATTTTGTGCATATTTCGGCCATTTATCGTGCATATAATCCGATGTCTAGACATAATATACAGATTACAGACAGACAAGAACATTTATAAAAATATTAATATGGATTTTGTTATAGATTAAGCTTGATGTTAAAGTATTTTGATTAGAAATTCGCTATAATATAATATGTAGGGATTATTATAGCACAGCACCCTCCTCAAGATTGTAGTGTAATAGTTATAGAGGTGTGTAACTGACCTTTACATTCCTGATTTCACTCACACTTTCCAAGCCTGTAGCATTAGCATAACATCCTTGTCACAGGTAAAAGTCAAATGTTGTAGATGATACAGATCATAGAAATCGATGCGTATAATTCGAATCGTGCCAACAATGGCATGTTTTGCATATATTTCGTGCACGAGCCTCACACGCCTAATGTCTTCCTCATAATACGACAATTTGATTATGCTACTATCAATAAATAGTGATGACATATTGTGATGATTCCTTGTATATTTGAATAAACTTATGCAAAGTATCAAGAGTGGTTAACGGAATTATATCGAGCTTAAATATGCAAATTGAGACTGTATCAAATATCTTTCTATCCTTATCTCTTAAGCATAGCACGTGTCTAAAAAAGGGATGAATAATGAATATAATATAGTATAATAATATGATATTTAGAAATAATTATTCTTTAATCATATTATTATATTATATAGATTTCTTTTTTCTCAGAGACGATAATAATTAATAAATATTATAGTAGATAATCAGGGCTAGCGAAGCGAGCCCTACTGTATCCCACAACCTGTACATTTTATGGTACACTTTACGGAAAAAACTCACGCCTGTTGACTTGTGCTTTAACATAGTAATTTTTATTTATATTATGTAGATGTGTTATCATCAGTCAGTCAAGGCGTGATGACTCGAACCCTCACAAAGCTCGGCTTTTAGCTAGTATTTAACCTAATATCACATTTTAATATAAATATAAAATGTATAAATAACCAGATTTTAAAACAAAAATTATCAAATCTATTCACAATATTAAAATAACAATGGACTTGAATGAATTCCATGAATAATAATAATAATGACAATATTTAAATTATATACAGTTACTATACCAATATTTAATAATAATTATATTTATGCCAACAAAATAAGGGTAGTTACTTGTACACCTCTCCACTACAGTTTCCATTGACAGTCGACAGTTGGTTCTTTACAAGTCTGAGATACTTTTGCATTTATAAAATTTACATAATTTTTAAACTGTACATTATGTTACCTGTTTAAAAAGTCACTCTTGTTAGATCAGGGAACGGGTATGTAAATGACCGCACGCGTCATCCTAATGCACACTTTTTATATAGTGTTGAAAGAGGTATCTATTTCTTATGGTAATATAGTATAGATCGATGCGCGTGCCCTTAATTTGCATGTTACTTTAACTTTTTTTTTTGCATTTGTGATATTTTGAGTCACGGGGCATAAGATAGTGCATTTGGGATATTTTGAATCACAGTTATCCTTCCTACCTCCCTTATCTATCATGTTGGAAAAATGCAGGGTTCGTCTTCATGTATTATAATAATTTTATATCAATAAATGGCATGTCGCGGTGTTTGTTGCCAAAAGGCGACGTCTTGCAAATGGCTGAAACGATTGTGATGAAAATTCGTGCCCTCGGGTAGATGATTTATCCTACTTATGTCATATCCGAATTTATGGAAAATCGTGTCATAACAGCAAGTTATTAATAAAAATATAAAATTGTCTAAATTATATCACCGCGACTACATTGTACAGGCAAGAACAAAAGCTATTCAGTATCGTCGGACGCGTGACGTTCGTGTTCCCAACACCTCACAATTAGGTCCAGCCCCTGATATGGGTACAGTTTTGTGCGCGACTGTATCTTCCACTATTGTCTACGTTGCAAATGCAATTTTTGTTTACGCTGCAAAATCTGGAATATCTTTGTTAAAGTCAAATTCTAATATCATTTTTATTTAAATATATTCTAGAACGCTCATGATACAAACGAACGTAATTCGTTTAGCAACGCAAATTCTATTGTTACACCGAATTACGAGCGTATCGGATCGATCGATTTGAATATTTTTTCAATCAATAATCTATATGCAAATTCCACATTAAGGGTCCGTAATTTGACAATGCTGCGACCGTTATTGCAGTCATCAAAGGTGCGCTAGGAAATAATCGAACTATTGTAGCAGACAGCCCCTCGAGGAGGTCGGGAGAATCCGAAATTGAACCGATAGCTCTAAATTTAATTTCACGATCCGATACCTGCCCCGACAAAAGTCTAATCAAATTATGCAACCGATGGTGGCATTGTTACCCGTATGCATAAATTCGTCGAAGGGCAGGCACTGAAGGGTTAAGAAGGCTTAGCTTGTATCGAGTTAGCTATTGAACCCGTGTGGGAAGAAGGGTTGATGATACTTATCAGATAATTGTTACGAATTACATCTGCCGATCATCCCATTCGGATAAATCAAGAATTTTAAATTACGACCACGAATCGACAGACACTTCATATTTCTTGAGGATCTATTTGAGTAACATCTACAATCTCTACATATTACAATATTTGTTCTACCATCAGAGAGATTGGTTTATACTTCATAGGCAGTTGCAAGAACTGCGTGTTATATAATATCTTATACATATTATATAAAATTCTCGTGTCACAATGTTAGGCCGCGTACTCCTCCGAAACGGCTTTACTGATTTTAACCAAATTTTATATGCAGTGGGTCTGAGAATCGGCTACTGGATACTTATTATAATATTGATAAGTGCATATTTTGTAAATAAAGTAAATACTCGAGACTGACGGCGACCATTGTTTGTGCAACGGGATAGCGATGGACGTTGCCATGGTGACATACTTATTTAGTCACTTCAATAAAATCATAGGGGCGAAATACTTTAAATGGCAAATAAACATTTGCCGGGACAGCTAGTGTTAATATAAAATTACGTCTAGTCAATGTGACTAACATTGTAATTCAGTAAACTAGGCTCCAGATTACTATCTGTGATAACTGTATTTTCTTTTTTCTGACTTTTATGTCACTTCGCTGCGTGTCGTACTCTTTATTTCAAAGACATTTCAGATTTTCAGACACCTGTAACTCAATCGTCAAAGCAAATTGCGCCCTTATAATAATGTATCGCGTTACAGAAGTTCGTTACTAAAGCCGTTACAGTGTGAGATAGTTTGGGGTGATCCGGTGATTCCTTGGTAATGACACGATAGACAGAGGTACAGTAGGTAGGTAGACAGTAAGCCGAATAATTCAAACAAACTAACGAATAGCCATGGGTAGTCCGCTTAAAGCATGATATGAACGGCTGAGCAACTTGTCACGGCGCTACGCGAGCCGGCCGATATCAGCTTTATTATTATTAATATTGTAATTTATGTGAAAATACATCTGTCTGTCTGTTACCTCTTCACTCCCAAACCGCTGTACCGAGTTTCCTGAAAATTGTATGGAGATTTTTTGTGACTTGATTTTGTGATATGATACTTTTCATCCCGAATAAATGTGTAAATCCCGCGCTTTAAATAATTTTTGTTGCAACGGAGATGTAGGCGTCATCTAGAGGCATATTACGTCAAACTTATTTTCGTAAACACTTTTAAGTCGGGCTACTGGTTCGTTATGCTATTGTGGTAATGATACGAGCACGAGCGCATATAAACCTGCGAGAGGAACGTTGATATGTAGATGTGAGCGCAGGTATTGAAATTACAGATACATATTGAAAATTCCAGAAGAAATTGAACATATTGAATCTATCTAAATAACTGAAAAAGATATACTGCTAGGATAAAGTCATAAAGAAACTTGCAATTTAAAAATCTAAATTCTAAATTGATGAATGTGAAGAATAACACAATTTGAGCATTTGTAAATAATAGTGAAGAAAATATATAGATTTAAGGGCCTTATTACACTGGCGATTAGCGAGCGATTTGAAAGCGACGCGACTGCGCAGCGCACACGCCGCGATGACGTCGCGATTGCGCGGCGTGCACCCAGTTTGCCTTCGGCATTTTGGACACTCAGCAGCAAAATTGATTCTGACGTCACTCCCTAGCCGAGTGTACTATATATAATAATAATCTGTGTAGACGAGTGTACAAAATGGCGTCCACGCCACGCCGCGACGACGCGACGCTGCGCTGTTCGCGTCGCTTTCAAATCGCTCGCTAATCGCCAGTCTGATGAGGCACTAAAGGCGTGTGCCTAAATAAAGCATGGGATAAGGTAAGGTACCTAAAGCTTGTAATAATATTGTTATCAAAATTATTCATATTTTTGGTAAAGCTCTTGAAAAAAAAAAACCTAATTACAAAAGTTACAAAGACGGATAAAATACAGATAATGTAAGTATGCTTACATACTACAATTACTCTGGGACTTACTGTCACATGCCATAACATCCAATGCAACATATTTGAATAAGGGATCTTTTACTTGTTAAATATTTAGCATATGAAGAATCCACGCGCGAATTAGCATAGACATGCCCAAATAAAGGCATTAGCATATTATGATAAAATTCGATTGGCACGGGCCAAACGCCATGCTCGTGTCATGTATAGTAAAAAAATTGCATATGTCCGGCACGAGGCTATATTTTGCATATGAAGATAACGCTTCCCCGAATGACTTGAGGTGAGGTACAGAGGCGTTGTATTTTTATTGGCTCGGGGTACTTTATGCTAATGATCTCTTTACATTTCTTAATTCCGTGTCGCATATGTTTGTCATCTAAATTATGTTAATGCTTTTTTTTTTGGTTCAACACTTGTTATCTGTGAAAGTTGTTGGTTTATGTTTTTTGTTGTTAATGCTTTTGTTAATCGGAACTTACTTCGTTTATTGAGCATTTCGTTAAAAATATAGTTCCTGCAGTCTCGATATTGCCAATGCTTTTGGATTTTGGCAATTTATGGCTGAAACTTTTAAATCGCATGACGTGTCAAATATGGGTTTCTTTCATGCAATTAAAAGTCATTTAACTTTCTTTATTAAGTCTATATAATTTATTTTACTGCGTACTTTGTTGTTGATTTTCGACCATCTTCTGTAAACATATTATATTGATGAACTTTATTCATTTTATAACCTAGAATTTATTATTCTAGGTTATTCAACCATAATTGTAAATAATATACCAATACATCAAACCAACCAAGCACAAGATTTACAATTTGATAGCCTCTAAAGTGGGTGGGTCGATTTGTATTTAGCACTATTAAATTTTCTCCTTCACAACTAAACGAAAGCCTTTCAGGCTATAACGATTTGTCATTCCTATATCGGCTTGAGCAATAAAAATTTTAGCCTTTTTCCCTCTAGGGCACGCGACGCTCCGTGGACTAGCCTCGGAGCCCTATTATAATATATCAGAATACTTTTAATTTTATTTACCCCAAAACTTTAATGTACCCGCCGAATTTCTTGAAGAAAAAAGTCGAACTGCACATTTTCGGGGAAAAAGTGATTTGTGTTGCTTTCAAATACAAAATAGATAGGAATGTGAAATACTCAAGTCGCAGTTTGGTTTGGAATGAAAAATTTGGCTTCGCACGTCACGAAATGAACATTTAAAGTTTTGCACTTCTAAATAAAAATTAATTCACATTGTTTGCATGTGAATGAATTTTACAGGCTTCAACGGAGTAAAAATATAACGTGACCAACTGAAATTTATAGATACTATAAAAAATACAAAGAAGTAATAACAATCTTAATAATATATATATTTTTTATGAAATAAGGGGGCAAACGAGCAAACGGGTCACCTGATGGAAAGCAACTTCCGTCGCCCATGGACACTCGCAGCATCAGAAGAGCTGCAAGTGCGTTGCCGGCCTTTTAAGAGGGCATAGGGTAATAGGAGAGGGTAGGGAAGGGAAGGGAATAGGGGAGGGTAGGGAAGGGAATGGGGTAGGGGATTGGGCCTCCGGCAAACTCACTCACTCGGCGAAACACAGCGCAAGCGCTGTTTCACGCCGGTTTTCTGTGAGAACGTGGTATTTCTCCGGTCGAGCCGGCCCATTCGAGCCGAAGCATGGCTCTCCCACGTATAAAATTATTTATTAAATTCTTATAAGACAATAGTAAACCTTGGTTCATTCTTTGATGAAAAACTCATGAGGTAGAGCAAATTGTCTAATCAGAAGTATTGTTGTAAATAAATGCATTTAAGCATTCGAAAGTCGTGACAAATTGTAGCTACGACGAGCAAAATCAACTGTATGTACCTATATTGTTTTTCCACGATCGACAGGTTAAATCATAATTCCTAGTTCAATTGATTTAAAAAAAGTTTTATACTTAATTTTAAAATTCAAATTGGCCAGGAGTTCGCTTTTTCGCCGTAGCCATTTGCCCGATTTAGCCATTTGGCTATGTTGGGCGATTTGTAGGCGCTCGCGAAAGACTTCCGATGGACGAGAAAATACTTTCCTTATGGGAAATTGCTATTTTCATTGCTTCATTCTGTATTCTTTGGTTAACTATCATCATCATAATATTAATACGCGAACGAAAAACTATTTGTAACCCTTTTTACGAAAAATGGGGAAACGTAGGTGCATGAAATTTTGCGCAGTTATAGTTTATATGGTGAAGGAGTGCATCGAGCTAATATTATTTTGAAATTATGCTTTTATCATACATTTTTTTAACAAATAAAACATTACACACACAACAACACACACACATGAGAAATTACAGATTTTTGAGTGACAAGCCTATACATACGAATTATACTCTTTTATTTATGATTGAAGTCTGTTGTGGTTGACAACAAGTTGACGAAGTTGACAAATTATAAATGGATTATAGTATTTTATTGAATCTAAGATACTATAGGACAATGCTTACACGGCCAGTCTGAGATCAGCTAAGTCCAAGAGACAAGAGTTGAAAAGAAAATGATAAACTACATCCGGTAAATCCAATATGAATTTGAATTAAGAGATCATCTATGGGGATTGAGATCTATGAGATTTCTGGTGAAATAATTATATGTTAGGATCAAATCAAGGCACTTCCAATCACTTTCGAGTATCTGATGCTGATAGTCCTCCGACGTGTTTTGCTAAGTAAATATATCGTATAGTTATCATGGATAGAGCTATTTTTATGATTGTTCGAACAAGGCCGTCGTTCTACGGCTAGTATTAATCAAATCAACTAACCCCAACCCACCACTTTCCGATATAATTAACGTGCATATGTGTGCGTGACGGACAATACGTGAAACTTTGCTTGTATGCAGTAATGAACGATTATAGGCGCTCCGTTCTAGAAGGCCCTAATTATTTTATCGCGCTCCAATTAGTGCCTTGCCCCGTCGATTTAAGGTCCACAATTATGACGGATTCGCCTCTGATGCCGTTTCGCGGCGCGAGTAATCGGTGTTAGTATGGGTTGATGAGTCACATTTTTTTGTTTTGTGGGTAAGGTGGCGCGGGGTGGCTGGGGTGTCGTACCCTTGTTCCAACCCCGTCTTATTAAACAGTGAAGCACAGGCGTCTCTTCACATGTCCCAGTGTTGAAGTCGTCCAGTTTAAAATCTGACGCGCCCGGGTGTCCGCCCGGTGGCAAATTACAGGTTACAGTGGGCGTGCATTATTCAACAGGCTAACGATACTACAAATTGTTTAATTATTGCGTCCGACTTTCCTTGGTGCTTTATGTTTTAACACGACAATTTGATGGCGTCTGATTGTGCCTTATCAGCGAATAGTACGTGATTAAAGGTTTTAAACGTAAAACGCATTGGAAAAACAAAGTGGACAAAACCTTTGACCCTAAATGAACCCTCTCCTATTGCAGAGTCGAAGCAAGAATAGAAGTTGCGATTTTATTTTAACGAGTAGAATGTGCGGTTCTATATCTCGAGGCTCTACTAGAGAGCCGCTCTACATCCAGTTGTCATCTACGCAAGATCACTTTCGGTTATTGTAATCGGTTTTTGTCACTTTTGATCATGCTTAAGAAGCAAACATTTCAAAATTAAATCTAATCATAAACTTAACTTCAAATTTTATTGGTTGGAATCTTAAGAGGATACACCAGGGGCTAGAGAAATGAAAAAAAAGCACGCGTAATATCTATAGCTGTCTCCCTTACCTCAAGCCTATACCGCAGAACGCGATAGAGACAACTGCAGAAAATCCAGAAAATCAACGATTCGTTGTCCCCTGATTCCTTCTCCAAAACTTAACCGATTTAAGTACTTTTTTCATTAAGGATTAAAAAAAGGCTTGAGCTGTGTTCCTATGTTTTGCTTTTTTTGTATAATCTAGCCAAATCTGTTTTCTGGACGTTTGAACACAGCGGAAAATCTGGCCATTTTTTTGGGTTTTAGAACGTTCATATCTTATTTAATAATTAAATTATGAAAAAAAAGAAAACATAGGGACATCGTATTAGTGGCCGTAGATATTCAGGAAAAAAATTATAACTCTATTAGCATTATCCAGGGAGGAAACAGGGGACAACGTTTGTATGGAAAAAAGGGCGGTGTGGACTCCTCTTAACTTTGCTATAGCAGATGTAAACAGTTTGATACAATATACAACTATGGCACCTAAATACGTATCTAAGTTATAGATTAGGTTGTAATTTATGGAATTGGCAGATTTTAAGAATAAAATATTAGCATTGTGCATAATAATTGTAAAATTTTGCAAGTTTTTTATTCTTTGTATATTTTCAATATGCACGACAATAATCAAAAACTAATTACAACGCCATTATTGTGATAAAAAACCATACAAATAATGAATCAATTAACTATAATAACACATAATGACGAAGTGAAATTAATAATTACGGTCAGACAAAACCGACATTAGTGACATAGTATAATAGAAACAGTAAATTAAAATCGTCGTAACCGTCAAAGTTTGTCAAGTGAATAATTACAGAAAATTATAACCGTCCTTTTGTCCGTCACTGTCGCAGAGGTGTCGGGTGCTACTAATAATTAAAACTAGGGACGAACTATCGACAAAACAATCGATAGTCCATAGAAAAGAACACAAAAGCTCGAGTAGATAAACACCCCCGACTTTCCTCCCCCTCATTAATATTGCCCCCTCACTAATTATGTGTTGCGAATGCACGAACACATAGAATT
The DNA here is from genome assembly GCF_905147365.1 of Aricia agestis. Classification (NCBI taxonomy): domain Eukaryota; kingdom Metazoa; phylum Arthropoda; class Insecta; order Lepidoptera; family Lycaenidae; genus Aricia; species Aricia agestis. The sequence continues at coordinate 10,870,360 of NC_056428.1, read as the reverse complement.
TTATTGGGTTAATTTACACACACCACCGCGCTAGTGATAACCCGCATTAAAATTATCGAAAAAATAAATCGATAATAGGGATGTGAGATTGTTGGGATAGGCTTAATCGATATTTATGTTGGTGTATTACTTTGTGTTCCAAATAAATTGTTATCAAATCTGCCTACTTACATTTTAAATACATACTAAAATATTTTATTGAATGTTGATTGTTGGGGTATAATAAATATTATTCTAAATTAGATTTTTTAGCAATAATTATTAATGATAACTTTCAAATATTAATAATATCAAATTGGAACTCATTTCTAGTAAGAGTCTTACTAGGGGTTTTAACTATAATAAGATTCCAGTTCAAAGGTTAAGAGGAGGTACTTATTACGTTCATAATATTTTAATCTGATTAGAATTAGATATTGTAATAATGTTAATATGATAATTAAGTTAAATGTTACTTATACTCGTAACCTATTTCACCCCTTAATACGGGTACATTTAAATGTCACATTATAAAAATTTTCATGACTACTTTTTATCTTTTTTTCATGTGTCCACATTACCTTATAAGACAGAACGAAAACTTTTTATAAATCGAGACGGGAGTTCACTGAAATCTAAATGTATGTGTGTGCGGCGTGAGTGTGTGTGTGTGTTGAGCAAGGTCAGGGTTGGCGTATCTGATCAATGGTCAAGCGATAGCGAGCCGAGTATGGATTTTACTTTTTTCAATTTGACTAGCTATCTTTATAATTTGTGACAATGATAAAATATAGTGCTCGAAAGTTTTTAGTGTTGTGCCTATTACGATGAAATAGTAAAATATATTCACTAAAATCCATGCTTATATTACTAGCTAAAAGCCGAACTTTATGAGAGCTTGCGTCGGTCGTCACACCTTGACTGACTGATGATAATTAATAAAATTACTGTGTTATAGCACAAATCAATAGGCGTGATAGTGGACAAACTATAGGGCTCGCTTCGTTCGCCCTGATAAATGCAATAGTGTGTTGGTCTGTCTGTCACCTCTTCACGCCTAAATCGCTGAACCGATTTTGCTGAAATTTTTATAGAGATACTTTGAGTCTCTGGAAATTCCAAAAGAATGTATGGTTCCCGAGTGATAAATAATATTTGGCGCAACGGAGTTGCGGACGTCATCTAGTAATAAAATTATATTTTAGCAATACTTAAATACAGCAATTAATATGTCCTGATGTACGTTTTAGTAGAAATTACCTTGTCAGCAATATGTTCTACACATACAATAGTTCGATTGTTTGTTTAATCGTTATAGGGTCGACGGAATGAGGTCTGTCGTTAATGAAAAGGTATAATTAATCACTTGATTAATCAGTGTGACGAATAAAAACAGTATAATGACCCGCTTCCTTCCGATCGTGACGTCACATCAGAAGTGCAGCGTCACTCAACGCACCCTTAATTGTCGATATTCGAGTTAACAACACCTTTTTTAATCGATTTCCAAACGGCCAGTTTGTTTGGCTGCTTAGCTTAACGTTTATTATTATATTTTTTCCACAATATGAAGGCGCTTATTTTATTAATAAACATTTATGTTTATGTTGGCTTTGTATGAAAAGTCTGTCTGTTTGAAAAATGACTTAATGAAAATTATATATTCAACAAATATACTTCATAAACGAGATTCATAACACCCACCTCATTATAACACATTATAATAAAAATATTATGTTAGCTGAATTTATAACACGATAATATACGGATAATAATAAAACACAACGTGTACCAAATACTTGAGATCGTAGCTCAAAGCTGCGAGTTATGAGATCTATAATCTATATTCAGCTCGTAATACCATGTCTTCATCGTAAAGATCAAAGCAGGTGCGATTATTTGCAATCGAACAGAAAACATCGATTTACGGAGCATCACTATTCTTACATCACTATTTTATTCGATATTCTACAACTTTGGGAAGGAGAGGGTGGCGTCAGATTCTCGTGGGGCAGAAAAAAGTGAAAAGCAATCAGTGTGGCGTAATTAGTGAGTTGTAAGTATGGGGCGCGTCGTCATGGCAACGGCGTCAGTGTCGATACCCGTTGCTTGCCTGTGTTAATTTCCAACGGAATTAATCGAATCAAGCCGTCGATCGATACTTCTCTTTCTCAACACTAATTCTGTTACGATTCAAATTACTACATAAATGCGTTTTGTGACAGCATATTGGCTACTCCTAATTAAATTTGAAATGTTTCAAGCCAGTCAAATAAATATTCGTCATTTTACATAGACTTATCAACTTTACAGTATAAATAATACTTACAAAATCTATACTTACTTAATACTTATGTATTATTACGTAAATGTTTTTTGACAATAACCAAATTTATGACCACACAAGCAAATGCAACATTTTGACGGTACCCGCAAATAAAAGGATACAAATAACGATCGTTAGTGTGGTATTGTATGAAAAATTAATCTTTAACCACCTTAAGTATTCAGTTTGATAATATATTGCCGAAATTATATAATTACGGTCATGGCGGCCGGAAACTTCAAATTACGGGAGAAATTAAAGCGGAAACATTTGGCCGCCGCTGGCAAGATGGCGCGCCAATTATCCTGTTCGATTATTATTAATAATATTAATCATTATTTGTTCAGCCTTTATTGTAAACCAACAAAAAGTAAATATATCCGATAATAATCCGGCCATGCTTTGAACAATTTCTGAAAGTAATCCTATTAAAAAATATTATTTGAAAATTGAAATCGAGCTACAGACCAAGAAATGCTCCAAGATATTTTTATCTTCTTAAAAGACATAACAAACGGCGTTTCAATTTATCTCGAAATTAAAACTATGCTACATTCAAAACGTTGGAATTGATTATCGTGACGAGAAACATAAAAACTCTGAGTTTATCTTCGTCTCTTCATTTCAAATTTATGAGTATCTAACATTTTTATAAGTCACCATAAATTAAGCTCCAAAGTTGAAACTCATGTAATTTGCGTTGACGATCTTGAGTAAACATATGATTGATGTCAAACATTCTTTGAGGTGGCTTTTGTTGAGTTTTATCGATATCGACATTAATGACTTTTGCCGTCTCTAACGATTTTTCACAATTTTATTTTTCTGAATTTTACCACTTATTATTATTTTTTAACAGCTATTCATTATTTATTTCCACAATACTATATGTCTATTGTGAGTCACCAAAATCCGTGAAAATATTAAATACTTACCAGATAAATTAAAAAGCTGATTTGAAACACTGCCAAAAATGTATATTGTCAGGAGGAATTAGAGTTGAATCTTTTCACGTATTATAGATAATATTCTATTTAGATAATAGTAGGTACATTTTGTAGTGAATAATTTTTATTTTTAAAATTTCTAAAATATTTTTACTTAAGTATCAAAAATAATTTTACATGATACCCTTATTTACAGTCAATCTACAGTCTACCTCTAAATTATAATTAAACTGTATCTAAAATATAAAATGAGTAACTTTAACAAAATATAGGATAGTGAAATTGAAATTTATAATGTAAACTTGTCTTGTATCTACTTATACTCTTACAAAATATAATTATTGTTTTCATTGTTAAAATCGTCACAAACGACGTCTTATTAGCCAGTTATTATTATACCTAATTAGAATACACTTACCTCGGTCTGTGGGGCGCTGACGCATGCTACGTCAACCATATGTCGCTCCTCACTTCACATACAGTCTGCGATCTCGAAAGCGATTCAAAAAACCAAATTCGAATTAGTCAGATTCTCGAAACTTTTAATGTCTTCATAATAAAAATGCGAATGTAAATTATGAGTATGCAAAAGTCGGACGAAGCACGACATCGCTTCGGCCGACTTAATAAATCATATAAAAATAAATCACTCCTCGCTTATGTGAAATACTTTCTCTAAACAAAAGGGCATTGTGAATGCAAAAATGCATTCCTCCACGAATATTTTTCGTCGCCTGCTGCCCGAGCGTTTTTATTATTTTATTCATCAGAGGACACTCCGCCTGCGATTTATCGATAAAATATATGAATCCGTCGTGTCGGGGGATCACGATTTTGTTTTAACTAACAATAAGAAACGATGCTGAGTCGCTTAATTTTTTTGGGGTAATAGCTTTACACGGGCTGTTGAACTTTTGTTGTGTACAATGGACTTATCGATATACGTTACACACATCACTAGTTTAGCAGTCAGAAAAAGGATATGGGGTCATTAAAAATTTGTTTTACTTAATAGTAACTTCGCCGAATAAATTACAAAGTAGATTTTACTGAAGGTTCGGATGCTGTGCGCAAATCCACCGCATTGTTCTGTATCTAAGATCAAGATTTATTAACGTCGGTTTGATGTGGAATAAATCATTGGAAGGCTAATTAAATGGGCCTTTTTAAATGGCAACACCGGACCTGTGAACATAATTTACGATATCTCACCTCCACAATAAACTTTCTAATTTGCGGGCCCGGCGAAGTGCAGCAACGCAACAACAAAACGACAGAACAACAAAACAACGGAACTATAAAAGTGTATTGGCAACTGTCAATGTTTCGACCCGACCACACCCGACATTTCCGAAAGAATTTAAACGTCTGTCAAAGTGGTAATTAAAGATTTCGGGGGTGCCATAAAATTTACAACTAATTCGTAATGCGGTCGTGGGGGACGTTTTGCATAAGCGGACCGCGGTTTTAGTGCATTTTGTTTACAACTTGTTTTATATGCAACATTGTTTTTACTTTCTACTAGATATAACCAGTAATTTCGCTACACCGTAACTTTTTGTAGGATAATGAATTTTGGCGCACATACTAATCAAACATTTAGCAGGTCAAATTGTGACAGACACCTCCACGTTTTTGTTACTAGTCACATGTTTTACTTCTAAGCAATTTCACGAGTTTCTGTAGATCACTGAAAACAAGTTTGTTTTGTCTAGGAGAGCTTCCGTAAACACTGGGGCTAATGTACGTCCTAGTTAAGCAGCTCTTTACCTGCACTAATCTCAAATTAAATATTCAACCGCGAACTCTTGGAAATTGCGATTTAAACCTTCCGAGGCGAGTAATTTATTTTTAAAGCTCGTAAAATCTCACTCTTTGGGCAGTAAAAACATCATTTTAGTGAAGTTAGTGCGCGAGCCTCGTTTATGGCGTTTAGCTCGGGGCTAACTTGTAAACGTCGTGACACTAGTGACGTCACAAAAAACACTGCACAAGTATTTCACATAAGCATCGGTTAATCGTGGAGATGAGAAAGTTAACGGAAGGTAATTAGGAGCGAAAAACAACCGTAACTGGTGGCGAAGTTGGCCGTTCTAGCGGGCCAATGGTACAAGTCACTCACACAGAACGCGCCGCGCACATTTGCATACCGCCCGCCCAGCGCGCCGCCGCCCGCCCGCCCAACGAGCGAGACGGATGAACCCACCGACTTTGACAGTGAATTCTGAATTCGAAATTTAAAAAAAATCGCCATGGAGGTCGACCATAAATGAGGTCCTAAACATTTTAGTTCCAATTTTGAATTTGGTGATGCTATTCGACGGATAGGGTTGTCGACGTTCGAAAAGGATTAGAATAATTTATCGACTTCGCGTCAGGCGAGAGCATGAATGGAGAGATGTCATGACGGCCGCGTGATCCTGACGTCAGGTGTTTGACGTTGTAGTAAATGATCAGCCTAAACATTGTATGAAATTAAATAGCTGACTGTCATGTATTTATTAGATTTTATAAAATTTGCAGAGGTCGTCAACTTTCATGAAATTTCAGAGACAATTTTAAATTGAAAGAAAATATATACAAAAATACTTTCATACCTGTAAAAATGTGATATAATTTAGAAAGTATAACTTTATTAGAATTTTGAAAAATAAAAACTTATGTGATTAAATTATAGGTTAATATAATAAAGTGTTATAACAATTCTTGTAATTTGAATAAGATTTTCCAAAATTATAAGATTTTCTTCGTAAGGAAAAACTCATCTGCGTTTTTCGCAAGGCCCCCAAGCGTTCTGTGTGAGGGCCGTCACGGTGTTATAACGCGTCACACGCCGCCCTAGCACTGCAAACTTCGCTAGGGCGGGCGGCCGACTTGTTTTCCTCGAAAAATATTCGCGACTGCAACATAACATTGTAAGAGTCTACTGAGTGATAGAAATGTAGTTTTAAAGTAATGATAAATATTAATATCAATAACTATGGGTGTTAATAAAAGATAAATTGAAGAAACATTCAAACAATTGTTTATGAGGTAGTAGAATTAAAAACTGAAATTACTTTCTCGCAAGTTTTCAAATGTTTTCTAATGTAAAAAAATACTTAAGGCGGGGATTAATCTCAATGAAAAACGATAACCTTGCACACAACCAAAGACCAAGCATATACGCATCGCAATAAGATTCATTTTAGCTTAGCATAAAACTGTAGTTACTAGGGGCAAATCTTCTCTATTTTTCATGTTTTTTTTAAATATCTTTGGAAATAAACAATAAGAAACAAAATTGTTCGGTTAAGGACATTTTAATATAGATTTACTAACAATTTATTGAAATAAAATGTATAATTATCCTAGTTAATACTTATATTTCGATGAAATAGAGTTTTTTCGGAGGTGAGTTTGTAAATTAATTACAGCCAAAGTATTACGTTTTATTAAAATGTTTATGGTTTAAGGTATTTTAAATATTGTGCTTTATATCTCATATTTTTTAACACTTCGTTATTATATTGGAACTAAGTAAACCGGGAGTCACGGAATAACAAATTGGAGTTTATCCTCGCCTTAATTACCAACCCTGAAGATAAAAAAAAACTGTCTAATAATAAAAACAAAACAACATAACAGCCAAAGCAAGAAAAAGACAGACACTGAATATAAGCTTAGACAAAAATATCCAAAAAGTTATTTTTCCATTTTCCGAAGCTTTTCCAGTAGAAAACTGATACCTCCGGCGGCGCGTCCTTCCGTATAAGCTGCTACAAGCGTGTTGCCGCTATAGCGGCTTTGTGCAGCGGATTATATGACCGCATTACCATGCATAATGTGATTAGCCTGCCGCAAAAAATCATTAAAATATTATACGTGTGATGCCGCGCTGCAGAAAAAAAGGCCTATGGACAAGTATGCGGTAGCGGGTAGCCGATAGTTAGAGTTGGACTGATCCCAGGCCAACATAACCAGGATCCTTGTGTATTCCCGTGTGTGTACACGAGTACAGTCGGGTCGATCTGCCATCAGTCCAAATGAGGAGATCAGCCTTTCTGCATAATATGATGGCCTTCAGGATCAATAGCGTTTTATACGTATTGCGTCTCACAAGGCGCCATCGACCGAACAAACTAATAACAAAGTTAATTAATAAGCTCGAGATCTAATTATACGGCCAATATACCAACAATATAAGTCTCGTGAAAAATGTAATATATTCTATAGTGATTTTCTTGTAAGAAAACTCCTTAAGCGTAGACGTCTTAGCGTCCAGCCACGAAGCAATAAAGAGCACGAGCTTTCACGTTCATTAATTAACCCCTATCCCCGTCCCTTTCGCACTCATTAGCGGTGTTTGTAAATGAGCCACCCTCTCGCTCCCACCAGCTTTGCGCAAAAATTAACTACTACATGTTCCGCTTTCGTGCTCTCACACATCGTGCGATGCATATGCACGGGCTGGTCAGAACGTCGCAAGTGACGCGTTAATTTTGTCCAAATCGAATTTAATTATGTAGCAATTAGGGTATAATTTGGCGTAGTCGATGCCGTATGATGTGTAATTTTATTAGCGTCTTTGGTCACGTGTGTTTAGTTTCCTATTCTGGCGTAATAAATCTCCCGTCGTCGTAATTACAATGTTCTTGTCTGTTGTGTGTTTTCATTATGCTGATATTACTTTATTGAAACCGTGTAGACGTGTTGGAAAATATTATAAAAAGTGGCATAATATTAGGTAGGAAGAACCGACAAGCGCGTCTGGCGCTACGGCCGCAACGTCGTACAAGTTGCCAGGCATATAATATTAGGAACAAAACGTTCAAAGTGTCCTTCTACGTAGTCTTAGAGAAGAGAAGAAAACGAAAAGTGAAAAACTGCACACTCAGTATTTTGGCTGATGATGCCTTAACCACAATATAATATTTAATACAGTATTCTACTAATGTAAGGGGTGGTGTGGAGATTTTATTAATTCAAATTTAAAGAACCCTTATTACTTATTTAGCAATATAAGAACATTTGAAAAAAAAGACAAGAATCCCATTAGAATATTATTGTTCTCATTTGGTCAGAACTGCGAGTTTTCCGTTACTTCTAATTACACATATTGCTCAGAAAATTGGCCGGCCAGTAATGAGCCTCTTCTGTATTAACGTTTTTCCTACGTTTTAAGCACTACGTGTAATTAAGTAAGAGCAAATTGTTCACAAACTTTGAGGTTAATGATCTTATTTATTTATTTAATGTTAGATATTGTTTCTTAAATACTTGTACTTGAAAACTTCTATAAATTAGTAGTTGTAAAATCTGTCGGTCTGTACGAAACTTTGAATCCCGGTAAAATACAAATATACTTACCTACTAATAATATTTTCATCCTGGAAAAAATGCACGTATGGTAGGCGCAACGAAGCTAAAAAAAGTCTAGTACTTATTTTGTAAAAAAAATAACTATTACCATTTTTATTTTTCACAACCGTATTTTCCTTCGATAAAATAAATGTAAAACTCCACCTTTTAACAATTAACAAAGAGAATTTGCGGGCGAACTTAAGCGTTCTCTTAATTCGCTCCCGCTGAGTTAGGTGGCGCGGGCGCTAACGTCTTCTGCCACTTAAGGCGTTGTCTATTACAATTGTTGATGACTGTAATAACTGCCTGATGGCGACTCATTTTGTCTTTTATATTGGATTTTATTAACAAGAGTTGCCAAGAATTGTTACTTAGAAGATTTCCAATTGGTAAACTTCAAAACATTCATCTATCTAATCTAATATCCATATTAAATTCTCGTGTCGAGTTAGCGAGCATATCGGCTACATCTTGTTTGTGCGACGGGATAGCGATGGACAGTCACTTCAATAAAATAATACGGGCGAAATACTTTATATGGCAAAACAACATTTGCCGGAACAGCTAGTAAGCATATAATATTATGATTTTTTTAATGAGAATAAAAATGACATTATATGCAAGTCTAATTAAAATTACATTGCTAAAGCTGAAAATGAAACAAAAAGTAATTTTGACAACCCTAGCAAAAACAGTGGATATACGAGTATCTAGGTAAGTATAAAAATATTTTTTAAAGGAATCCAGCTCAAAGTTTGATCGTATTACGGCTAAGTTCTTTCCACTATTAAGACCGTGTCATATATTAGCGGAATGCAATTATGACCGGCAGGGTGTGTGGGGAGCACTACACATTCAAATGTTTGTACGTATACGCACCGGAACTTACAGCCAGGGTTGTAACCATGGAGTTGACGATACAATCAGAGACATTTTATGATTATTTCACATCAATTGAATGGAGATTTGGTTAGAAAAGTTATTGGGTTTGTGTCAAAATATAGTTAAGTTAAAGTAATACACAGTTCAATCTGTTTTGAAGTCAGCCCAATCAACGTAGAGGACTTAAGACCGTTTAATATTCTAAGTAAATGTACGATGTATTAAGGGTAAAGGGAACATTTATATAAAAAGCTGCTACGCACTTACGCACTTAATCTTATTAAAATACTTACCAAAGAAGTAAATTCTTTTGTCGTGGCCAACATAAAACGTATTATTCATAACTGATGTAAAAACAAAGATTTCTAGTAAAGTTTAGTAGCCGAACTGTATCATCTACACTACTATTATAAAGAGAATTTGATTGTTTGTTTGTCTTGAATAGGCTCCGAAACTACTGGACCGATTTGAAAGATTATTTTACCATTGGAATCCTACATTAATTTTGCTGAACATAGGCTAAATTTTATTTTGGAAAAGAATAGGGTACCGTAAGATATTTGGGATATTCGGACGCAAGGTGTGAAAAATCAACCAGAAATATTACTTTTTTCGCGTACGCTGCCTAAACTATAAAAGATAGAACCATAAAATGTTCTAAGTAATTGTAGATCTTTTATATATCTACAAAAAAGTCCGCGACACACTATACCTATCTATGTTGAGTGAGTTGAGCACAATCACCATTTTTTTTATTAAAAAATCTTGATATGTTTTTGGACTACATTTAAATGCCTTTATTTTACTCATGGCATTAATTCTTATCAAAATAAATTATTTCATTACTAAGTACAGTTAATGTAGATAGTATTTGGTCTTTGAATTATTAAAATTGGACGTTTGGTTTTAATGTTATGGTGAAATTAAAATATTACGATTTCTGCTGCACGTTGCGAATTGGGCGTCGTCAAGGCGCGCCGCGCGGGTGTGCTCACCCGGAGAGTCCACGTAAATATTAATTATTATTCCCTCGATCATGGGAATCACAGACACAATAGATTTATGATATAATAGTTTAAATGCGACAGCCGGGTGCCACTTCATTGATGGGATAATATTATAGTGCTTCATTAATTAATTACGTTTTGAATGACTATTATTTTTGAATTAATAATCAAACATAACACTTAAAATATAAAAAAAATACAATAAAAATGTGTATAATAATTATAATATAGTAGTTACAGGCTAAATAGTGTAAACCGTTTTTATGTTCTGCTTAACATAAAGATTGACTAAGAAATAAAGATTGAAAAAAAAAAATTTAAAAATCAATGTCCACCCGTGCGAAGCCGGGGCGGGCCGCTAGTTACAAGTAAACTGGTTTGCAATAATTATAAAAAGCAAGCACCGATAACATGAAAACTTGATGTTGTCGTTATAACACAAAATATGCCGCAGTTGGCAACCCTAATACGGCGTGGTTTAGCCGGACGTCACCCTTAAGGATTAGCGGCGTGACTGCGGGATTACCACATTGGCCAAAATGAAGAAATTATACTCATACATCGTCTAATTAACTTATAATAATTAACAATTAATTATAATGAATGGTGTGAAATTGACGGGAAATACAAAATATGACCTAAGCGGTATGCGCATTCTTTAAATGAATATTAAAAAAAACCGCAGCCGACATATTATTATAAACTTCTTCTTTTTGGAAAGAGTGCACTCTTTTCATGTTTGGCAGAACTTTTTACATTGATGACACGGCGTTATATACGCTCAATTAAATATGATTTTCTTTTGTTTTCTTCTTATTTTGATGAAATCCACAAGTGACAATGGCAAAAAATAAAATAAAAAGTTTTCTGTTTATATTTTACCATGCTGTTCCAAAGCACTAAAACTAACACTTAAAAGCTTAAGTACTGAGCTTACCGAATATGAAACTATTCCAGGAATCAGAATAAGTCAGCTTAAAGTTTTCTGATTTCCATATCTGAGTCACTGTGTTCATGCCGCCCCTATTCGTATATCAATAAGGACTATTTTCGAACGTCGCGTAAACACATGTTGCAAACACAAAATGACTTACTCGTTCATTATTTTAAACAAATATTATTGAAAGTCCACTGTTACTATTAATTTATAAAATCCGAAAGCTTACGCGTGGTTTGTTTACATTTCAGAATCGAAACGTCACAAGCGGCCGAGTTTTGACAGGTGTCATTTGCATATGCGCGCTGTCAGATGCGTTTTGACAGTTTGCGGCGCTGTATTTCCGTTGTTTCACCGATTTTCAGCTCGTTTTTCGTGTGTCCGTCCCACAGTTTGCGTCAGTACTGACCACAGCGAAGGGCGCCTCGTCTGTGCGAGTGAGCTTTGCACGCGATCTCGAGCTTACGTGCGCATGTGTGCGTTGTTTACTTGTGTAAGGCTAGACTCATTGACTGCGGCCCTTATTGTATGAATGTGGAAAAATTATAGCGACCACTGTTTCTCCTGTGTTGTTTATAGTCGCGGGCACTTAAGGCTCCCAATTTGCTGAGACATTAACGTCGCCGGGCATTGTCTCCTAGACTATATTTCTTATGAAGTGCAATAATTAAAACCTTATGGCACAGTTAATATGATCACAATATAAATGTTATACAGTACACTGTCTACATACTAAACCGTCTGATAGAGCGCCGGCATACGTAAGAGCGATTCCATAATATCTTAGTTCAGCTACTTGTACTATTATTATCTATTCTGTGGTTCAGCTCTTGTCTATAATAACATAACTTTATATTATAGGAAATAGCTGAACAGTACAATATAACGTTGTCTCTGTGTTGCTCGAAAACATTTAAAGAATAGCCCAGGCAAATTAGACAAAAAAGTCGTAACCTAAAAAAAATCACATAGAGCAGAAAAGTTGTACAGATGATAAATATACAAATATAATAAAAGTAGTATTATAGTTTAATAAAAGTAGGTAGTGTATTGTGCTAGCCTATAATACAATATCATACAGGTAGAGTATTTCAAGTCTCAACCTTGTCCTTGAAACTAAACACCCCCAAATGAAGATAGTCTTTTGTATACAGTTTATATTGTGACAACACTTTGTCCTATACGTCACTCATAATATTGCCTTTTTCAAAAACATTTTGCGACATTGTCTATAATATCTATAAATCTATACATCTATACATCTATACTCTATACATACATACATATAAATAAAATTGGAGTGTCTGTTTGTAATGTTGAAAGAACCGTTTTTTACTAAATGCATATGAATCTATATAGGGTACAGGCACCAAAACAACATTTTTTACAATTTTTGTCTGTATGTCTGTCTGTCTGTTTGTTCCGGCTAATCTCTGAAACGGCTGGAGCTATTTTGCCGGGACTTTTTTGGTAGATAGCTGATGTAGTAAGGTGTAACTTAGGCTACTTTTAACCGACTTCCAAAAAGGAGGTTATATTTTACTTCTTTCATATTTTTCAGCGGGCTATCCAACTTTGTTATTATACTATGTTAACGCGGAGTGTCAACGTGTCAAGTCAGAAACATGATTAACTTCATTAAAAAGTTACGTGGAAAGTCTTCTTGTTCCCATTCCCGAAAATATTTTATAGATGACATCCACACTTTTATTTTGTATATTGTGTAATTTGTAAGTGTAGGTTTATTTGAGTTAGGTACTCTTTGTAGTATATATACGTTTATAAGGCCAGCTGCACATTACAACATTTTTTTTTTAAATGAAATAAGGGGGCAAACGAGCAAACGGGTCACCTGATGGAAAGCAACTTCCATCGCCCATGGACACTCGCAGCATCAGAAAAGCTGCAAGTGCGTTGCCGACCTTTTAAGAGGGAATAGGGTAATAGGGGAGGGTAGGGAAGGGAAGGGAAGGGAAGGGAATAGTTGAGGGTAGGGAAAGGAATAGGGTAGGGGTTAGGGGATTGGGCCTCCGGTAAACTCACTCACTCGGCGAAACACAGCGCAAGCGCTGTTTCACGCCGGTTTTCTGTGAGAACGTGGTATTTATCCGGTCGAGCCGGCCCATTCGTGAATTATGCGGCTTGGCCTAATAGCGATATAAAAATATGGAAATGTCAAAATGGGTGCTTAGTTTATATTTTTGCTAGCTGTCCCGGCAAACGTTTCTTTGCCATAAAAAGTATTTTGCCCGTATTATTTTATTGAAGTGTCAAGTGACAAAATAAGTATATAACCATGGACATATCGCTATCCCGTCGCACAAACAATGGTCGCCGTCAGTCTCGAGTTGTAATAATTTACTATTATTTATTCAACTAATGCACTTATCAATATAATAAGTACCCAGTAGCCGATTCTCAGACCCACTGAATATGCATATAAAATTTGGCTAAAATCAGTAAAGCCGTTTCGGAGGAGTACGCGGCCTAACATTGTGACACGAGAATTTTGTATATAAGATTTGTATCTCGAGTCTCGACGCGCCTCGTTTCGTCTCGTTTCGATGTTAACTGCCCCTAATGTGAATGTGATTATTATTTTCTATTTATAATATTGATAGAGATATTTTCTATATTAAATATCCATACTCATATTATCATTATCAAAAGCGTGTCTGTCTGCCTGTTACCTCTTCACACCCAAACCTAAGTTTCATTTAACCTGTTCCAATAAAGCGCGACCTTAGACGGTCACGTGATATCGTGTTCTAATTTCTAAATATAAAACAGGAACAAATTTCGGTGTACCGGAAGTACGCTCGTATGGAGAAATTTTACACTTTATTTTATGAGTTATCTCAATATGTATTTAATTAATAATGATTATTATTGTTAGATCTAATTAGGAGAATGATTATATTTTTTTTATTTATTTTTTCATAATATTTTTTTTCATTTCACGACTATTTCGATTTAAAAAAACTGTATTGTAAAACCTATTAAAAACTTTTTTTAATACAAGTACATGAAAAACCTAAATTACTCAAGGGGCTTGCTTCTGAGTCTCTGCCAACATCCTACATTTGACTGAATTCAGTCAAATTTAGCACACCGTTAAAATATGAAATTGTGACTCCGAAATTTTTCATATTTTAAAGGATACTTTAAACTTAAGAGTACCTTCAAAGTTAAGACTTAACGCTATAGGCCTAAAAGTAAGCCTTTATCTGTCGACATCTTAATTATTATGCTTTGAATACAGTCAAATGCTTATTAAATATTATACCCCTTATTAAATATTATATTGTATGTGTTATAATATACAGGCTTTGAAACCAGTAACATGTAAATACGCTTTTAAAATAATATGAAAGAGTATCAGTGGCATACATCATGTGCAGTCAAAAGTTGGTGAAGTTAAAATTGCACATTTATCTCCGGCGCGTGCTCCATTAGTCGCTACATCGTAAATCTACGTTCATCGAAACACTGATAGCCGGTAAACACGGGGTATAAGTACACTGTAAGGTTTTAGTGTTACCTATCTAAAATAATGTTGAGCGAAAGTGTCGGTCTGTGTGTTCCTCTTTTTCTTCTGTACTCTTCTCTAACTTCTCTTTAACTGCTTGACGAAATTTGGGAGTTGTATTTATTTTGAGTTCCAAAAAAGGGCGCAGGATACCGTAGCATAAACTATACTAAAATTATAAATGCAAAGGTGTGCCCGTTGTTTGCCTGTTTGTCTACCTTAATGTCAGTCAGTTTTCTGTCTGTCTGCCTCTTTAAACCTCTTTAAGTAATAGCCGCGGGATTTTCAGAAAATTTCGTATAGGTATGATTCCGAAAAAATTAAAGTCAAGTCAAGTTGAAGTTGAGAGCAACATCTAGTTGGGAATAAAAATATTTGTGATAGTACTTTGAATATATTATAAACTAAGAGAAGATATAGATGGCTTAAATTAGAACTTTGAAATGCGTAAATCCAACCAACATAAAGGAGTCTAAATAAAGATCGTCAACGCATTATGCCCGTAATTATAAGTTGGTGCTTAATTATTCGTTCAGTTTTGTATAAAACTCCGCCCAACAGACGTTTAAATACTACCGCTCGTTTAACCTGTCTACCGGATAAAGAGCTTTTGTTTATCCGTGTATGAGAATACGAATTGAATGGTTGAAGTGGGTAATTAAGTATTTAGTTTGATGTTTCATGACGTTTGAGGTTTTTTGGTATAGTATAAATAATACACAGTAGACTGTAGTCCGAGACATGGATTCTGAAGTCTGTAGACCGCAGACGTATTCCTAGACATTCATAGACCTTATACTCATAGACCTTCGTTATGTGGTGCTGGAGCAAAATGCTCCGAATCCCATGGACTGCATTCAGAACCAACTAAAAGTAAACATTTCTGGCTAAACTAAACATAAAAACAAGGCTCTTTACCTTTACGCATTTTAGAATATTTCGGACACATCCAGAAAAAAGGAGACAACCTTGAAAAACTCATGGTAACTGGCAAGATTGTGGGAAAAAGACCACGAGGTCGCAGTCCCATGCGTTGGTCCGATAAAATCCGCTCCACAATTGAGTCCACTGTCTACGACGCTCTTCGAGTGGCCTAGGATAGGAACAGCTGGCGTAACACCACTAGAAGGAAAGTAATAAAAGGAAGAGGTCACGACCCTCAGACATGAGGAACACGACTGCAGGAGGAGGAGACTGTAGACCAATTACTGATCAGAGCAGGCGCTCGGCAAGCATGATTTTTGATATTCTTGAATTAGTAAGACAAAGAAACATAAATTGTGCAGATTTCTGTAAAACTGAGACTGAGGTTGAGACTCTACACTACAGTATGACGTTTAAACTGTACCATACTAAATGTTTATGCATAATATTATAGTCTACGGGAGGTTTAATTAATAATTATTATTATCGGTGGCAATGAATAAACTACTTTGCTGGAACTAGAAAATTAAATTTTTCATTCACACGTTCTGAAGTTAATTTTTCTAAATGTCTTTATAAAAGTTCATGACTTGTGTTAGGTCTGCAGTCTCGCCACAAGGTTAACTTTAGCTCCTTTGTGGTGAGAGTACCGACGCATCTTCTGTCGACTTTCGAGGCGCCGGAGTTCTGGCCGATGGATGTAGTCTATCGGAGGTTGCGGGGGAGACTCCGGAACGAAGCGAGTCACGTCGCCGGCAAAACGTGACAGTGTTAGTTTTTAAGAATTTATATAAAATATGTATGTTAGTTTTAAGGTATTTATTATATAATTGATATGTATGTTAGATTTAAGGTATTTGTTATATGGGCCACTGATGCCCGAAATAAATGATTTGAATTTGATTTGAATTTGAATATTATCATGAACAATCCAATAGTCTATTTGTCACTTATATTAACACCAAAATAATAATCCGATTTCTCCATGCAAAGTAACAAAATACCCAATATTTACTAACCTCAAAAATCGGAAAATATCAGTTAAATACATTGAAAGGCAGTTCTAAAATTACCCTTAAAACACCTTTGTGCTACCATTAACTCGACTCACAAAACGAATAATACCAAATACAATGTCGGACCAGATAATGACCAGGACCAGTAAATCAGGACCAGTAAGACCACCAGATGTCGACGGAAGTATCGTCTGTCAGGTTATTATAATAAATCCTGACCACTGACAAAGACACAATACAGGGTGCTCATCCTGAGGGGCCCAACAGTAGCGTTCATTAACATACATGGTGTTTCTTAAATTAGTCCACATGTACTTAAGGTGTAACAAAACAGAGTGATAATACTTTAGGGTATGTATTAAGTCCCCTGTATTGAGTTCACTGTGAAAGTAGCAGCACTGAAAGAGTTTTTTTTTACTTTGTATGGGAAAATTACTGACTCAGGGGCTCTTGCACATAGAACTCACAAAAAAGCACTCACTTAATTTTGTTACATCTTGTAGACTCTAATGTGTAGGGTGTTCGTTATTGCTAAAGCCTTTGAAATAAAAAGTGTTTGAACATATTTTGTTTGGGACTTATGAGAGGTTATGAGTTACCGAGTGCCGATACAATTTCTTTTACAAATTTTAGATTTTTACATTTTGCATAATTTTGTAAAGGGGGAAAAAACAGGATGTAATAAAGGAAAAACTAAGAAACAACAAAAAGTGGTTTTTAAAAATTAAAGGTGTTACTTTTAAAAGCTATTTGAGCACTCGTGCCTCCCTCGACATAAATCATCGTACACTACAGAAGGTGTTACTGACTGTCACAATGCCAAGATTTTACACCAGTTAAATGCTTCGACTAATGTGAACGCATTGTAATGTTATGTTTTTACCTCTTTTTGCCCATGAAATGGAATATTTTGTAAAAGTAGTAGTGACTGGACCTTGATCGCAAAAAAATAACGCTTTTTTGCAAATAAAATTAAATTTTTAAATAAAGAAATTGTAGTTACTATAGCCGTAGCCAATGACATCCGAGCTCTTTAGTAAATTTATTTTATCGGAACATCAAGTTACAATTGCTATATCGTTCGTGTTTTCCAATAGCATTACATTCCATTTAATAAAATGAAATGGTAATAAGTTATATATAAGTCGCATAAATGTTTTATTGCGCGCGGGTCTAATGGGTGTTCACCTTTAAAATTGAAAGTGACGTAAGTGCTGTTTTAGTGCGCAATCGGCGGACGAAAGTCGTAAATCAACGTTTTAGTGTCGAAATGTTGGGATGCGCTGGCCACTGGGGTGGCCGCTTTTTTCGCTTAAAAAATGAGTTACAGAAACAATATAACATTGTTCAGTTGTAGCGTATTGTTCGCGTGATTGCTTCTCGAAATGCGTTGACATTGTCTTTTGTAATGTCCTTTGCAAATATTTTATTGACTGGCTGCAAGTTGCAACTGGGAACTCTTATTATAGACTGTCAATAGTTTTTTCCGAGTCTAACGTTATTTATTGGGCTTTTGTGAGCTCGGGAGCTCCTGGGTAGAGTTTGAAAACACGTAATAACATACTTACAGTCTACAGCTGCCCTGTGCTGGAACACACTGGCTGACAGAAACGTACTGTTAATATTGCTTAAAACATTTTAAGGCAAGTTTGGAATGTCAGCATATTTTTTTGGATCTGTAATTATTAGTTATTACTGAACAAATTTTAAAGCAAATATAAACATAGAGTACTCCACGGAATGACATGGGCTGCATATTTTACTGTCGTTGCTTGTCGCTTCCCAATTCCCACCACGTCAGTCTGGCCTTGTGCTAAGTGGACCTAAACGACTTGTGTTACAGGTATTAGACAACGGAAATATATTTAATACTTTTATACTATACATAATATATTTAAGATTTTTATTATATCATACACATATTTAATACACACCCAGACCCGGAAATATTGAAAACTTTTTGTTCCGTCGCCGCCATTTCGAACCCGCGACCCCCGTCTTGAGCTACCAACGGGCTCACCACTGAGCCACATAGGTCGTCAAAAGGTATGGATTTAAATATAAGAAAAGAGCGTATTCTCTCTTAAAAGGCCGGCAACGCACCTACAGCTCTTCTGATGCTACGGCGACGGTACTTGCTTTCCATCAGGCGACCCGTTTGCTCGTTCGCCCCCTTATTTCATTAAAAAAATGTATATTGGTTTGTATATTGCATAACCATACGGGGGTAAGGTTATACAATAAACAAATTATACAATATCCCACCAAAACATTCAATGTAAAAAGGAGCCAAGCAAAATATTGCATAGCCATGCAATATATCTATCAGTCGCTGATTATTTCTCTAGTGCTCATTGCCAAGCACTATAATAATTATAAATTAAAGAAAACTATTGCTAAATTCACTGAATGTTGATTTATACTACAAAATAAGTTGAATGCTTGGCTTGAATGTGATCTGAAAACTTTTTACGATAGATATATGTAATATATCTAAGCTACGCTATATAATATATGCAATATTTTGCGTAAAACTCTGGAACAAACTTTCACCAGCAGTATTTCCGGACCTATACGACCTGCAAACCTTCAAGAAAAGAGCGTATTCCCTCTTAAAAGGCCGGCAACGCACCTACAGCTCTTCTGATGCTACGGCGACGGTACTTGCTTTCCATCAGGCGACCCGTTTGCTCGTTTGCCCCCTTATTTCATTAAAAAAATGTATATTGGTTTGTATATTGCATAACCATACGGGGGTAAGGTTATACAATAAACAAATTATACAATATCCCACCAAAACATTCAATGTAAAAAGGAGCCAAGCAAAATATTGCATAGCCATGCAATATATCTATCAGTCCTGATTATTTCTCTAGTGCTCATTGCCAAACCACTATAATAATTATAAATTAAAGAAAACTATTGCTAAATTCACTGAATGTTGATTTATACTACAAAATGAGTTGAATGCTTGGCTTGAATGTGATCTGAAAACTTTTTACGATAGATATATGCAATATATCTAAGCTACGCTATATAATATATGCAATATTTTGCTTGGCTCCTTTTTACATTTAATGTTTTGGTGGGATTTCATTTCTTTTTTTAAGGTTTCTTTTCTTTTCAGTCTTCAGGTCACGTTAAAACTTTCCTGTGCTTAGTTTAGCACTCATTTTCTACCTCCTTTATATTTTTCTTTGAAGCTTCGTTAGTTCTATATGTGGACAACGTAGTTAGCTTAACACCCATTCTCTATCTCTAGGTATATATTCTAGGTCGTAAAATTAATTGATAATAACATGTAGGTATTATCTACAAAGTACAAATTCTATGACGATAGCCCAACAACTTTTGAACTTTCAGGAGGTTATTCGTGCATCGATGTTACTTTCGATTGAGTATTACGACCTATCCCGGATTTTTTTAAACCATAATAATTATACTCCGCAAACAAGCGATACCGCGATATAAAGGAAGTGCTACACCATCTATCGAGCGAGTGTGGACTATGGAGTGTGTACATCGTAATTCGCTGTTCTGATTTCATTTATATTTTAATCGAATTTAATTATCTTAGTTTATTTGTTAACTTTGTTAACACTCTTTTTCCTTTTGTACGTAAAATAATTATTATGAAGCCGAA
Organism: Aricia agestis; assembly: GCF_905147365.1. Classification (NCBI taxonomy): domain Eukaryota; kingdom Metazoa; phylum Arthropoda; class Insecta; order Lepidoptera; family Lycaenidae; genus Aricia; species Aricia agestis. The sequence goes on along the minus strand of NC_056428.1, from coordinate 10,849,827 downwards.
ACTCATTTTTAATGTTCTTGCAAAGCCACAAAAATAAAAATCTTTTCTTTTATTTAATAAAGTTATATTATACTTTTCAGTTTTTAGGTTTCCTTGCCCAAAGGATGAAAACGGAAGCCTATTCCTAATGAGTCTAGACTTCGCTGTCTGTCTGTCGCCGTCCGTGTGTCACGAGGCTAGATCTCGAGAACCGCAATAGCTAGATTTTAATTTTTTACAAATTATGTACTTTTGCTGTCGCTATAAAAGCTAATAGTCCAACTAAAATAAAATAAATGATTAATCGGGGTCTCATACAACAAACACGATTTTTGCCCTTTTTGCTCTATATCCATAATTGTAAATGTAAGGTTTTTGAAAATTTCAGAAAATACTTAACTATATTTCAACTTTAATAATAAGTAATAAAAAGTACATAAACTTGTGATTTAAGGGGGGTCCCATACAAATTTACGGTACGGAACCCTATGTACGCCAGTCCGACTCGCACTTGGCCAGTTTCATAATTTTTCCTTTCATTGTGGATAACGACCTACCTTGTTGCCAAATTTCAAGGTCCTAAGTCTGCTAGAAGTACCTTAGAATTTTGATGATCTGTCAGTCAGTGAGTGACAAAATGTAGTAACTTTGATCATCCGTAACTATTAAACTATTTATCGAAATGTTATGTAATTTGGAGGTTAAGCTAGTTTTAATACTTGCTCTTAGTCACCGAAATTTTAAATCCCTAGCTTTGTTAACATCGAAGATAAAGGGGGTGTGAAAAAGCTGCGAACCGCTTCGAGAAAAGTAGTACGGCCGTGCATTTGCTAAAAAGCTTGGCTGGAGCGCTGCCGTGCTCCCAGATAGAGACACTAGACAGGGGTTTCTAATGAAAATATATTAAAACAATGTCAACAAAGTCTACTTGTCTTTGTCTTGAGCTGAATTTGAAACACATTGATATTATTGTATCATCGAGAAAATTGATTCCTAGGCAGTTAACAGACCAACGTCATTTGGTCGGATCACGTCAATTCAATGTTAATTGTAATCTGTCAGATGGGTTTGACGTAAAGTATAGTTTTGACAGAGCCAGTAGTGGCTGCCAGTCTTATTGGCAGCCACTACTGGCTCTGTGAAAACTATACTTTGCCGCGTGTGAACAGTTTGGCCTGGCTTGAAAACTGTTCACACTCGGCATATACCAAGCCAATACTGGCTGCCAGTCTTATTGGCAGCCAGTACTGGCTCTGTGAAAACTATACTTTGCCGCGTGTGAACAGTTTGGCCTGGCTTGAAAACTGTTCACACTCGGCATATACCAAGCCAATACTGGCTGCCAGTCTTATTGGCAGCCAGTACTGGCTCTGTGAAAACTATACTTTGCCGCGTGTGAACAGTTTGGCCTGGCTTGAAAACTGTTCACACTCGGAATATACCAAGCCAATACTGGCTGCCAGTCTTATTGGCAGCCAGTACTGGCTCTGTGAAAACTATACTTTGCCGCGTGTGAACAGTTTGGCCTGGCTTGAAAACTGTTCACACTCGGCATATACCAAGCCAATACTGGCTGCCAGTCTTATTGGCAGCCAGTACTGGCTCTGTGAAAACTATACTTTGCCGCGTGTGAACAGTTTGGCCTGGCTTGAAAACTGTTCACACTCGGCATATACCAAGCCAATACTGGCTGCCAGTCTTATTGGCAGCCACTACTGGCTCTGTGAAAACTATACTTTGCCGCGTGTGAACAGTTTGGCCTGGCTTGAAAACTGTTCACACTCGGCAAATACCAAGCCAATACTGGCTGCCAGTCTTATTGGCAGCCAGTACTGGCTCTGTGAAAACTATACTTTGCCGCGTGTGAACAGTTTGGCCTGGCTTGAAAACTGTTCACACTCGGCATATACCAAGCCAATACTGGCTGCCAGTCTTATTGGCAGCCAGTACTGGCTCTGTGAAAACTATACTTTGCCGCGTGTGAACAGTTTGGCCTGGCTTGAAAACTGTTCACACTCGGCATATACCAAGCCAATACTGGCTGCCAGTCTTATTGGCAGCCAGTACTGGCTCTGTGAAAACTATACTTTACGCGACCAAAGTACGTAGGTACCCCATCTGCCTAGGAATCAACTTCTCTAATAGTACCATCGAGGAAATTGATTCCTAGGCAGTTAACAGACCAACGTCATTTGGTCGGATCATGTCAATTCAATGTTAATTGTGATATGTCAGCTGGGTTTGACGTAACGCGACCAAAATACGTAGGTACACCATCTGCCTAGGAATCAACTTCTCTGATAGTACATTGATATAATGTACAGATAGACAAAGACACCCGACCTCGAAACGCACTAGTAAAATGATAAACATCATTATGTATCATCATTGATATAGCCCGGCCGCACATTGTCCGAATTCTGATCAGAAACAGTTGAATTTCGCCCGACCGCCACCCCGCACACTATCCGAAATATCCTTCCGGCGAGTTCGAGCTCACTCGGCTCAGTACAAAATGTAAGAGACAGCGCGGACGTTCAACTGTTTCTGATCAGAAATTTCGGACAATGTGTGGCCGGGCATAATATCCGTTTGAATAGGTTTAAATAAACCAGATTTCACTAGACTACATTTCTTCTTCATTAGTCTTTCTTTTTGTAGTTTTATATTTAAAGTTTGTATATATATCTGTATATTTTAGATTGTATTTCAGTGTTTAGATTTGTAACCTGTTATTCTTAACATTTATTATTATGTTGTTCTTCACAACTACATTCATTTAATTTTACTTATCTATAAATTCATTGCTGTTTTAAATGATTATGATATCATATTTAGCGGTATACTTAGTTCTCGGGATGGCATCTTTGTAACAACAGTAAATCTTATTATCCGTTCCACGTACATTAATTGGCATTTACTGCTTCCCATAAACTGTAACTGAATATCAAGAATAGAGTTACTTAAGAAAATGTTAAAACGTTCCCCGAACTGGTATGGGTGGTCCTAAGAATGTATCGGAATTGAATGTCACGACCGCACTCAGAGAGATTTAATCATTACTTAAGTTTAATGAAGAAATTGACGTAAACTGCATACATTTTCTGTCAGATTTTTCATCCATTCTTAATGATAACTCCCACACCGGTTTCGGTGATGGTAGCCGGTTTCATTGAAACCAGGCCAAGTACGTAGGAGTAATTTGATAGTGCCCAAGTGTGTGGGCAGTACACAAGAGCACTCTCTATTCCTTTACTCTCATAAGCCAGTGGGACGGAAGACCGACACGACCGGCGAGAGATCAGGCGCAGGACCGACTTTTTACATGCCCATCCGACGCATGCATCATCTTATTTGTCAGACAATCAGGTGATCAGCCTGCATTGTCCTAACCAAACTTGGAAATAACACGTTTCCAACGCGGGAATCGAACCCACGACCTCCGAGTCAAGAGCCACGCTCTTAACCACTGGACCACGGAGGTGATATAATGAGCATGACCATTCTTAATGAGCATGTACTAATACATAATATTATGTACCTCTTCACGCCCAAACCGCTGAACTGATTCTGCTGAAACTTGCTATCGAGAATTGGAGATGCTTTGAGTCCCAAGAAAGGACAAAGGATGATTTTTATCCCGGAAAAATGTGAATGTATAAGCGAATTTTGGCGCATCGGAGTTGTAAGCGTCATCTAGTTTTCCAAAAATTAAAGTCAAGTAATAAGTTAAAAGATAGATAGCTAGACATAATTTTCAGGGATTTAAAATCCTTAAAATTTATATGGAGCTTATAGCTTGGTGAGCAGATGCTATAGATACCATAGATTGTACTGAGGAAATATCAAACATAATTTTATAGTTATTGTAGAGTAGTTTTTATTATTCGTAGTTGTAGAGTAAGTATAGAAATTTTTTTGACGCCTCTACCATACAGCTCTACATAGACTCGATGCGTTTCGAATACGTTTTAACAACGGTCCGCGACCGCACAATTTAAATGCAAGTCTTCATTTGGTGTTCGTCAATTTAAGATAACAAAACGAACCGAGCCGTCATCGCAGACACATACATTAATGAGAGTTTGCAACACAAAGGTGGCGGCAAGGACCCTGCACATGGGAGAAACTGTGAAGCGTTTCATTGCTACAACGCCCTACTATTGTGATATTATGTTGAAGGGACCTAAAGATACAGGTAGATACCTCTAAAATATTGTGATAAAATGATAAAGCTGAATATTTCACGAGTGAGTGTAAAATAATAAATAAAGAAAGTAATGACAAAAAAGTGACATTTTTAGTATCGGCTGTAGCCTTATGCATATCCTTTGAATAGTTAGAAAAGTTTATACGAAAACACTTATCCAAATCCAAATCATTTTCTGGTAGAATTAAAGATTATTGTAAACGAAATCGTTACCGTCACTTATGAATATTTCGAAAACGCAGCAACTGCGATCTGCGACACTTCGTCAGTGAAATATCGCCCTAATACACAATAATAATATGACGTGGTAATATTGCGATTCATTTAGCCTGCGGTTAGTTAACGCTTTGTAGTGCAGATGTGCGGTGATTGTAACGCGTTTTTATAATTAAAACGCGCTCACTCCGGATTGACTGTAATCGAGCCTTAAAGCAACTTAAGTTGTGACTTGTGGTATGCTAGCAAAAAATAGCAATAAATGTTTTTTTAGCATAAATTGTAGCATCTCTTTTAAGTTTTTGTCATTTACAGCACTATTTTAGTTCTATTAAAATTTAATTTTAATAAGCCCCTAAGATCTGAAACCATAAAGAGCATTTTCATGTGATGGAGAAGATGAAAAGAAATTTTGTTTTAACTTCTACCAGTTATTTTCGTTCAATAGGTAGGTACAGTTTAATATTTTAGACATTTCTTCTCTAATAGTTATCAAGCTTTTAGATTTGCTACGAATATATGAAAAATATCCCATCTATTTCTAATATTCAACCTACTATTCAACAGATGTCGCGTCTAAATAAATCAATAAAATCCCTCGTGTACGTCAAACGCATGTATATAATCCGGCGTCTTAACCACTTTTTGCATTCCCATAAAGACACAATAAACGTATTTTACTCGGCTCACACTTAACATTTATATCGCCTTATAAGTAGATCGAGAAATAATAAAACTAAAGGAGAGCGAACATCAAGAAAGCAATAACATCATTATCATAGAGTCGGCCATCTCTCTCTTGCGTCTCCCCCCACCCCCCCTTCCCCCGCGCAGGCCCCGCCCACCGCGCTGTCACCTGTATATCTCGAAACATTACACATATGCAAAACTTTCCCGCTCGCATCTCGCAGCCTCCGCACACTACTGCAGCCTGCATTACACCGCGCTCATTGCGTATCGATAGACGATAGACATCAAGTCTGTGGCGATTGTCTATGGTTTCTATGCCAGCTCAAGTGTTCCATCTACAGTTCTACAAGGACGTAATGGAACTTAGAAGACATTGTGAATGGGACATAGTTTTTAATTTGACACCAACCATAATTGGCTAATTATTGCCACTTCGATGATATTGACAGGATAAAATACATTTGTAAGTGTAATCATTTGACATCTTCTGTAATTTAATAACAGCTGGCACATCGAGCGCAAAAGACAGCAACATCTCTACGTTACGACCCTAGAATCTGGGGTAGATACCCTAAAAAAGGGTATCTACCCCAGATTCTACCCCAGGGGTAGATACCCTAAAAAAAGGTATCTACCCTAGATTCTAGGGTCGTAACGTTTTTCTACGGCCTAGAAAAACGTTGCTGAATTTATCAGCTTCGCGATCACTCAATTTTAAATTCTAAACCGTATCTGACACTTCCGATTATTTTCAGAAAACTGCATAAACAAGTGCATATGTCATCCATAATATCGGGTAACTCATAAAACATCGCCGCTCTCCGATAAACTCGCAAACTCTATTTCCAATAGCCACAATTCCCAATAGCCACCGCCATACGTAATACCCGCCCAAGCCGGTATAAATCTACTAGATAAAAATTGTATTGCGTCGAAGTGTGTTGCAGTTTTTTGATACGTAGGCGTGCCTAGTGAGCTGTTCGCACCTAGCACAGTGGTCGATATCTCTCCGTGTGTCATCGACACACCTGAAATATAGACGGGGCCTTATCTACAGAATGCGAACTTTTCTGTTCTGCCTCTTGAATTATTTGCTTTTATTGATCTATCTCTTTAATATGGGTGAAACAATGTAGTGTGGGTTGGGGATATTTTGAAGCATAAAATGGAGATTTTATATTTGGAAGTTATTTGGTGAATACCTTGAACTTGTAATGGTTGAGGAGTTCGTTCAGATGATCTAATAAGTTCTTTGGTGCTTTTTTTCACTGAAGATGTGGAATAGATAATTAAGAAGCTATTGTTTTTAATCTTACCTTTGACTTATCATTTTTAACATCCTTCGTTGAAATATTTTTTCAGTTGTTGGTATAAATTGATCTATAAGCAGATATCGCGGATGTCCACATTTGGGCGGATTATATCAAACACAGCCCCGACAGATCACTAGCTCGACTAGACCACTGACCAAATCACGTGGGTCTACCTTTTGCCTATTCATTTCTCTTAGCAAATATAGTGAATACTTTTATCAACTATAGTTATCCCATTTATAACTAACTAGTAACTACATATCATAATCTATTATATTATGTTACTTCTAATATGGTACTTCGTAATTTTTACCATCCGCTCCATTTTGAAGAGCTATTAAGCGACGAACGATTTCACGGCAGCCGTAATTATAGCCATTGTACACACAGTAATTACACTGATTCCCTATTGTTCAAATGTCAACGTCAACGCGAAAATCATATTTTTGTTGCAATCAATTCTGGTCACTACATGTGATCTTTAGTTATTATTGCGTGATGTGATATTCCAAAGCTGAGGAAATGTGTGGTATTAGTAAGTAAGGAAGTATATTTTTTTTAATAAACGGGTCACCTGATGGAAAGCAACTACCTTACTAGTGTGTGGTATTAGATTTTGATGTAATAAGACTTAGGTCCTACAGACTTTGGGTGATAATTACTGATAAAGCAGAATAAGGACCTTGAGACTGAGTAGAACAGCCTGCTAATCGAATTAGAGATACGAGAGTTGGGGTTTGATGGTATTAATTATTATTTAAAAAATTCAGCCCTTGCTGAAAGTTTCAAAGCCGGAAATACGATAGTATTCTGTAAGTCACTAAACATAATATAATAATTCTTACTTACTCATTAAGCATAATCAATTCGAAGTCCCATTTTGTGGAATAGATTATATTCCACAAAATGGGACTTCGGAATTCGGATTGAGATTGTGTCACAAAACTCATTAATTACCCACCGTAGTCTTTAATTAATCATAATGAACAGTCTTAGAATTATACTTATTTAGTGTACAAAGGCTGGGGTCTTCAAATTAAATACTGGATGAGCTGAATTACTTTATTCGCACAACAAGTTAGGTAGGCGATGGGCAGACGACTGACTCTCGCAGGAGTTAAGAGGATTCCACACCGCCCTTTTTTCCATACAAACGCTGTCCCCTGTTTCCTCCCTGGATAATGCTAGTAGAGTTATAATTTTTTTCCTGAATATCTACGGCCACTAATACAATGTCCCTATGTTTTCTTTTTTTTCATAATTTAATTATTAAATAAGATATGAACGTTCAAAAACCCAAAAAAATGGCCAGATTTTCCACTGTGTTCAAACGTCCAGAAAACAGATTTGGCTAGATTATACAAAAAAAGCAAAACATAGGAACACAGCTCAAGCCTTTTTTTAATCTTTAATGAAAAAAGTACTTAAATCGGTTAAGTTTTGGAGAAGGAATCAGGGGACAACGAATCGTTGATTTTCTGGATTTTCTGCAGTTGTCTCTATCGCGTTCTGCGGTATAGGCTTGAGGTAAGGGAGACAGCTATAGATATTACACGTACTTTTTTTTCATTTCTCTAGCCGCTGTTGTATCCTCTTAACTCGCCGCGTTACAAATATCGCTGAATTTACAATATGCAATTACCGAGAATTATAACACACACTACACTTATAAGATGCTTACCTATAAGATGTTTTAAAATCAACTTCAGATATTTAAGGCACGTCATCTATTGCTTAGGAATAGACATTTATAGAAACGTCTTTATATACAGGGTGTAACAAAAACAAGTGATAATACTTTAGGGTGTGTATGTGTTCCTTATAGAGAGTTCACTGTGAAAGTAGCAGCGCTGAAAGACCAAAAATTTTTTTCACTTTTGTATGGGCAAGCGCCCGAACGTCACGAGTTTCCTCATACAAAAGTGAAAAAAAAAATAGTCTTTCAGCGCTGCTACTTTCACAGTGAACTCTCTACAAGGAACACATACACACCCTAAAGTATTATCACTTGTTTTTGTTACATCTTGTATACGTTACTAGAAGACGCCCGCAACTCCGTTGCGCCAAAACTTATTTATCGCGCGGAAACTCTACATTTTTTCGGGACAAAAAGTATCCTATGTCCTTTCCCAGGACTCAAAGTATCTCTATGCCAAATTTCAGCAAAATCGGTTTGGGTGTGAAGAGGTAACAAATAGACAGACAGACGGACGGACACAATTTAGCATTTTTAATATTAGTATGGAAGTATGGATTACTAAGGCAGAAAAATAATTGTCATAGTCAAAAAAAAAAGGATGGGTTGCACTCCGGGAGTGCCGGCAGAAGTGAAAACTTGATTATTAACGTTGTGCATTATTTATTTAATTTATTTTTAACCCATTTTTTATAAAAATCGATTTTTTTTAAATCTATTTTTTAATTAATCGAAACCCTTACAATCGATTAAATTTTTAACCCATTTTTTATGAAAATCGATTTTTAAAAATTCGATTTTATTAATTATTCGAAACCCTTGCAATTTTTTTAACCCACTTTTATGAAAATCGATCTTCAAAAATCGATTTTTTTAATTAATCGAAACCCTTACAATCGATTAAAAAATATCGACCATCGAAAAAAAACAATCGATTGTTCGATTAATCGATTTCGATGTTACAACACTACTCTCCAACCATCTTACGGTTTTTCGATCAGCACGAGAATCTGACGCGAGTTTCACAGTTTTTACCCATCCCACAAAAGTGCTCAACGCCGCTAAAGAAGTTTTCACTTTAAAAAATCTTCCTGCAAGAAGGGGATTTCATCCATATCATCAATGTTATAAATGCGAAATTGTGTATGTCTGTTACTTCTTCACGTCCAAACCGCTGAATCGATTTTGCTGAGATTTGGTATGAAGATACTTTATGTCCCGGAAAAAGACATAGGTTACTTTTTATTCCGGAAGCCTATAGGTTTCTCGCGCGATAAACCAATTTTGGCGCGACGGAGTTGGGGTCATCATACTATACCCATTGCCCAATGCCCATACAGTATGAGATAATGTTTTTTTGTACTTTTTTTTTTATATGAAATAAGGGGGCAAACGAGCAAACGGGTCACCTGATGGAAAGCAACTTCCGTCGCCCATGGACACTCGCAGCATCAGAAGAGCTGCATGTGCGTTGCCGGCCTTTTAAGAGGGAATAGGGTAATAGGGGAGGGTAGGGAAGGGAAGGGAATAGGGGAGGGTAGGAAAGGGAATAGGGTAGGGGATTGGGCCTCCGGTAAACTCACTCACTCGGCGAAACACAGCGCAAGCGCTGTTTCACGCCGGTTTTCTGTGAGAACGTGGTATTTATCCGGTCGAGCCGGCCCATTCGTGCCGAAGCATGGCTCTCCCACGTATAAACTTCTCTTCATAGTTGCCTATAATAAGCGTTACACATTTGGCCAATATATCGTTTTTTTTATTAAATAAGGCGGCAAACGGGTCACCTAATGGTAAGCAACTATCGTCGCCCATGGACACTCGCAACAACAGAAGAGCTGCAGGAGGGATACGCTCTTTTTTCTTGAAGATTTGCAGGTCCGGAAATAATGCTGGTGACAGTTCGTTCCAGAGTAATTAGATCTGTAGTTGTTTTCAGAATACCTAGCTAGAAATTAAATATAACATTTGCCTTTAGTTGATTTCAAAACACTTTATATTAGCGTTAGTTATGGTACTAATCACTAATGGTACAACACTTATGTGTAATTTCGTGTAATTATAGATAAACCCGTACTGCACCGATTGCGTTTACCGTTCCTCGTAATTAAACGTTTTAATAGCACTCTTTTGTGATTATGGTTTTTAATGACAAACGAGTGCCGGGACAAATTCTCATAACTCGAAGGTCGCTTCGATTGCGCGTTTACTCGCGCATACGTGGTGTCGAGTGAGTCCGTCTGAGATTGAAGTAATATTTGAGAAATGAGGAACATGCCCCTGTAAAATGTTACGCAGTGGTGACTTCAAATAGTTAAACTGGAAAATAGATTCTATTTCAGGCCTCTGGCTCTTTGACTAAGAATTTGGTTATCTGTTGATGAATGATTGTACCAATAGGCATGTTAGGTCAATGGTAGGCATATACATGGTGGACCAATGGTGTCGACTAAACATCCGAAGTATTACTTAGTATTAGTACACGGGAGGCTAATCTAATCAGACTGACATAGGCCGACCTGACCGAATTCGTTTTGTACAATATTATGTCCGTGTCACATAAAAACCATAAAGAGACGTGTGATACATGACATCAGCACTCTTTTTTTGACGTCCAGTCGGCACGTGCCGCACGTTGACAATTTAATCTCATAGAATTCATGTTCAATCATGCTTGTGAAAAATACGTACACATATTTTTCACACAGATGAAACCAATTTCGTTTTCGTTTGACAGCTCGAGATTGTTGCTCTATTCCGCTAGGTATATTAACTTTATGATAAAAATACAAGAATTAAATATTAATTTATTCGATTTCGTCATTTTCAACATAATTTCCTAAATAGAACCTGTAGTAATAATTGAAAACAATTTAACATTCAGCTTTTTAATAACAAATATCAGCTACTCTGCAATATCCAGTACCATACCTTGACGAAATTAAAAACCTGAGATTCGCTCCAAACGAGCAACCGCACTAATTGCTGGCGACAATTTATTTGTCATTAGTGTGGCCTCGGGTTTATAATGACGATATTTTAATTTTGCTACGCTTTAATTACGTCGAGATGTTTGAAAATGTCGAGCTCGAGACAAGGACGCGGGCACCATGACAAAAAAATGTATAAGTTACGTATTTAGAGAAGGAATTGTGCTTGCTTCAAATTGTAGATTTTTTCCTACAATAACAGGTTTAGCTTGGGCTAGAAATGCAAAAAAAATATTTTTGCAATTCCTCTCAAATCAATTCAGAAAATGAATTATTATCAAAACTGTCAAACTGACGAATGTCAAAATATTAGTACGAACTAGACATATGAATTGCAAACAAAGTGACCATTTTGCGTTTTTAAAAAAATGAATCATATTATGATTCATAATATGACTCTCCGAAGCGACCATTTTAGCTCCGCTCATCCTGAAAAAATCTCTGTTGGATTGTATCTGCTGCCTAGGACGGATCGATAATAATAATATGTTAAATATAATATTATATAGCTAAAACTTTTGCAATATAAATACATAAACCGAAAAGAATGAAAACAGATACTTTAAAATCCCGTTTTTGCAATTTGTCTTTATATTTCGAACAGAGTTGAGTGATTTAGTTGGAATGTTAAGCGGCGGTCTAAATGTGTAGATGTTTGTTATGAATTCCTAAGATTTATGTAAATTATTTCCACTATTAAATCATCATAGGCTTACACGTATTGTGATGCAAATGAGGCCGATGAGCCAATATTTTCTATCTAATAAATATTAATACTGATATTTATGAAAGTTATGTTTGTTGAGCGTCAATGCGTCAGTATCGAGATTAGCTATTATACTTAGATGATTTTGGGATATATTCAAGGACGCCTAGGCAAATTTTCCTAGTTGGTTCTAAATTTTAGGAATATAGTTTTTATCAACTCGTAGATATTAAAAAAATAATTATTATATTATCACTGATTTCTCAATTTCGAAATTTATCCTTTGCTCTACTTCAAATCCCTCTGTTTTTCCAAAAGAAAATACAACATTAAATAGTCTGTTCGTATGATTGTTACCACGTGGACAACCATAAAGTACCGATTCGTAAGAATTGCCATTAATTTTACTAAAGAATCAGCACCTGGACTAAAGTAATAATTTACGCAATTGGGTTACTTCCACATTTAAGAGCTCACCTGACTCTAAAAGTTAAACATCGTCCTTCTCTCTTCACACTCACGCCCGTCTTTCATATGCCAGGTGAAAAAGGACGGCGCGGAATCATCGCCGAATAGTTTTAAAGACAGCAAACTTCGAAGATCCAAGCAAAAATGTGTCTAAAACAAGGTATTTGTAAAAAAGAAACTATCGAGCATTTTTTGAGTAATCGTGTTTTCGTCTTGAACATTTAATCTTTATGAACTGAAGTTACTTGTGTCAAAAAATCAGTTTTCTAGACCTTACAGATTTTGAGATCTAGGTTAAAGTATGTAGTCAAGTTAGGGTCATATGGGCTCTTAATTACGATTTTAATATATAATTAAATACGATGATTCTGTCCCTCACCTCCACTGAAGGTAATACAGTACCTTAATATAACTCCAAGTAGGTAATACGGTGCCTTAATATATGATTTGGCCACCCCCGATTAGGGCAGGCATTTGTCCTCGATTGTCTCAATTCAATTCCTCCACCATTGTGGCTGTGAGTGGACGTCGTTACAGATAAGACTAGTACAAAGAGCTGTGTAATCTGCGTTTAGTGTGAGTAGGAAGCCATTTATGAGATAAGTTCAGATGTGATTAGGACCTATTCGATTCTTATTGAATTTATTCCGTTTTGAGACTTTGTGGAGTTGATACAGTCTTCAATAAAAGCAACTCTATGTTTATTAGACATTTTCCTAGTTGAAAAAAAGCTGGTTGCAGAATTGATGACAAAATAGCAGAATATGAAGAAATACCATTTCGCGGCGCGGTAGATTTTTTTAATATTTACCCTGTCTTTTACCAGAGTAGACAGAATTATAATATTATGTCTATTGTGCTTTTACGGTGTGCCAGCGATCTATAGCTATCCTTCCATCCAAGTATTTTTATGTATTTTCAATCAGACTATCCAGAGGCGAATTTAACATTTTTTTCGATTCGAAAAAAATGCACATCGCTGCAAAAAGTTTTTAGCGCAAAAACATATTATGTTTACTGTATATTGTATATAAATAATAATGTTTACTATATTTAAAAAAATATAAACGTGTTCTCCTAGATCGACTAATTGAAGTTATCAGAACACTGGCTCTTAGACTAGTCGAGAGGCGAGACGCATCTATAGATGTTATGATATTCATTAGATAGCAATATCGCCTGCTAGGGTTGTACATCAAAATATAGTTACAATAGAAAAAAATATTCTTTTCCTATTTTTGACGGCGGTTAAAAAACGGTTTCAGAACTAGGAACCTGTACCAACACATTTTACACATGGTCTTAATGGACTGCTTGTAAAATATTGTATTAATGTGCATTATAATATAAAATTAATTATACCATAAGAATTATCAAAAAGAAGATTATTATCTAACAAAATATAAAGAATAGGCTATACGTCAGTATGAAGAATTGTAAAGTACGTATAAATAATATTTGTTTAAAAATCATCGTCAATAGTACACGACTAATGAAAATAAATACGAAAGCATTATTTTCATAATTTTTTTTGCGAAAATTTGGTCAGCCCTAGAGATAATAAATTTAGCGGGTATAAGCGGAGGCTGCGCAGTTAACGAAATTAAAACAGAGGAATGGAAGTGACTCTTATCTTCATAACAACAACATTTCGATATTGCCACAACAAGAAAAACAATAATACATAGAGCTTTCTTCATTCTGGGTAGGTTAATGGCAAGGAAATATGCATTTTCTGTAATTCAAACCACGATTTTCTTTGACCGTCAAATATAGTAAAAACCGGCCAAGTGCGAGACTACATATACTTATCTACTTACCAAGTTTCAATAGTATAGCTCTTATAGTTTCGGAGAAAAGTGGCTGTGACATACGGACAGACAGACAGACAGATAGACAGACAGACAGACAGACAGACAGACAGACAGACAGACAGACGGACAGACAGCAGACAGACAGACATGACGAATCTATAAGGGTTCCGTTTTTTGCCATTTGGCTACGGAACCCTAAAAGAGATCGCTTCAAGATCGCTTTTTAAAAAGTAGGTCTCTTCGGTGGCGTGAGGAGTGAGCGGTGCAGGTGCATGGGAGATACGCAATTGATCAGTGATCAGATGTGTTGCTAAATTAGTAGATCACCATTCACCATCATTTTTTTTATGAGATAACGGGTCACCTGATGGAAAGCAACTTCCGTTCCCATGGACACTCGCAGCATCAGAAGAGCTGCAAGTGCGTTACCGGCCTTTTTAGGGGGAATAGGGTAATAGAGAAGGGAAGGGAACTGAGTAGGGGAGGGTAGGGAAGGAAATAGGGTAGGGGATTGGGCCTCCGGTAAACTCACTCACTCGGCGAAACACAGCGCAAACGCTGTTTCACGCCGGTTTTCTGTGAGAACGTGGTATTTCTCCGGTCGAGCCGGCCCATTCGTGCCGAAGCATGGCTCTCCCACGTATACTCCCACTCCCATCACTCCCACTTGATGCGTAATTGGTAATTTTAAATAATTATCCCCTCAATTTCAACCGAGCATTCTTTAATTTGTGCGTAGCCTATATTATATTACAAAAAACACTTTCATTGCGCGTAATTTCAGTATAATTTAATTACTAACCGACATTAAACGAATCAAGTCCATCTGACCTTTCATTAAATTTTTATGCCGCCATTTAATTTATTACCTAAATAAATGTCATTGTCATTATAGATTAGTAAAAGCTAATTGCAAATGTTAATCTTAAATATTTAATTAGTTATCTGTCACTTCCAATAATTTACGTCCTGGTATCTAAGATGGAAACAAATCGTCCAAATATAAACGACATTTAAGACGATAAAAATCCAATTACCTACTTGATAAAAAACGTTACATTAATGATTTTTTTTTAAACGAAAAATAAATTACTAGGTACAATGTCAGATCCGTTTGAAGACATTATGTCTTGTTTTACAGGAAGTTGGTTTTGTTGCCTTCTATGGCCTCCTTACGTCAGAAACCCCATTTTTACAGAAAAGTTATTTGAAAACATGATACGTCTTAAACACTCTTTTGTAAAATTGGGTTAATGAACATACGATTATCATTTACGTAGGAGGCATCGAAAAATGGAGTTAATAATTAGGTCATATAATTTCATCTAACTCTAACCTAGACGTTTGACCTACATCGGTTCTAGTAAACAGTCTTCATACTTATGGGGGTAATCAAGCAATATTCTTCTTAATCAACCCCACCCATGGGGGCCGACAAAGGAATTGATTAAGCAACTATACGATATTACCCCGCGGTATTATTCCACGAGGGCTCGGTTACCGTGGCGCCTAATGAGACAAATTCGATTACAATTGGTATTAGTAAGTATAGGAAAGCTCGTGTGACGTCATGAGACTCATCAGAAACTGTATGTGTAGTCTGTGATACATTCAGGGCGAAAAATGTGGTGAAAAAACAAGAAGTATCAAACACTAATGCTAAGTACACACTTACGGTTTTGATCGATCGAGCAATAACGTCGAGCAAAACCCGCGGCTCGGGATTTCGTCCACACATTAAGCATTGCTCGATAGTTTTATTCTAAATCGATATATTTAATTCCATCGAGCCGGCTCGATCCGAGCCTTCGAGCGGTTCGATGCGAGCCTTCGAGCTGTGAGTTTTGCGGTCCACACAGTAACTAACTAATTATTATTCTTAAAACTATCGAGCAAAACCGCATGTGAGTACTTAGCATAAGACTGCATGACCACAGGGGACAAAACCTTCTTTTGCGATCTGCCATTTAAATGGTTTCAATTGGAGCCTTTTTTACCTACTCCCAATGATATCGTGGTTACAAGAGACTATAGATAATATAATATAAGTATTGGCATTGAAATAAATATTAAATAGTCCATTCGCTAATAAAATAAAATATTCGCTTCGTTATAAAACCGATAAAGTTTTTGCGCATGTACGAAAGTAGTCTAATAATAAAAGAAAACTTTGTTCATTAATCCGTAGTCGCGTCTTTGTCTATTTGGCAAGAAACGCACGAGATAAGCTGATATATTTATTAAGTTTTAATAAATTTAATTCTCCACGCAGAGCATAATTTGGTCCGTTGCCAATTTTTTCCTACTTTTTATTACCCAATTTAATAATTTAATCACGCGAATATTTCGAAATATGTATGCGTAATTATTTGTAAAATATAACACTTTATTTCTGGACTTTTTAGAGGTTATTATGTTTTTGATTCGATTTATAGTGGAGACGAAATTTATTGTGAGGTGGCCACTTTTAACTGTACTACGATAATATATAAATGGGCGTAGGTAGGGCCATAATAATTTGGGTCAAGAATAGAACAGTTTTAATTCCTTAACTCTGTGGGTGTTTTTGTCGTTACACTTTAAAGCTTAAACTATAATAATAATAAATAGATGAATCAAAAAGAATGACATAGAGTTATAGATAGCTGGAATTTACCTACTTATAGTTAAAAATGGTTTTTTGGTCAATATGTAAACATAACGTCACAAATCTTACCATTGAAAAACCCGAATGCTTTGATGTACCATTAAAGAAATTGTTTCATAGGCAGATGGCAGACCTACGTAATTTGTTCAGGTTATGTCAATTCAATGTTAGGTTTTATTTGTCTGCTGTGTTTGACATAACGCGACCAAAATACGCTGGTCCGCCATATGCCTATGAATCAACTTATCTGATAGTAAGTACATACCATCACCACATATTAATGAATAGCTACATTCACTGACACGAATAAGGTGGATCTAATGGTACCTCAAGTTGAAATAATCGGCCAAGTGCGAGTCGGACTCGCGCACGAAGGGTTCCGTACCATTATAGAGGAAAAATAGGCGAAAAATTGTGTTTTTGAATGGGAGCCCCCTTTAAATATTTATTTTATTTTAATTTTATTATGAATTATTAGAGTACAGATAAAATCAAGAATATTGTGAAGATTTCCGTGCCTAGCTGTTGCCATTATTGATTACGAGCTAAAAAGGTCAAAAAAATATGTTTGTTGTATGGGAGCCTCCCTTAAATATAAATATTATTTTGTTTTTAGTATTTGCTGTTATAGCGGCAATAGGTATACATAATCTGTTAAAAATTCTCTCTAACTATTACCGTTTTTGAGTTAGAGCCTGGAGACAGACGGAAAGACGGACAGACCCGTTTTTACCCTTTGGGTACGGAACCCTAAAAAGATACGCCAGCTCTATAGCTAAAGCGGATGTTGAGATACAGCCTGGAGACAGAGAGTCAGTCAGACAGACAGACAGACGGACAAACAGGTCCCGTTTTTACCCTTCGGGTACGGAACCCTAAAAATGAACTCTTGATAACATAACCCTTCTGGCACAGCCGAGTTAAAGTTAAAGAAAATGAGAACATTATTTTTTTGAACCAAGAACATAATAAATTAGTTCTTAGTTCAAGAAATTTCTCTCAAAAACAAAACAATATCCAGCGGTATCTTAAAATGACAAAGTTAATTATAAGTTCATCAGCTGGAAGTTAACTAATTGTGTTCTTGCAGCAGACGCGCAGAAGAACTTTGAGAAGTTACGCTATCTAAATGAGCCCATCTTCCGTTACATAAGCTAACTCAATTAAGAACTAGATGAGAGTGGGCGCCGTACGGTTGTGATGTGGTATGTATGTGCCAGATTATATTGTTATCTGTTTGTAATGGAATCATTCAATATATCAACAGTTCTTTGAAATTAAATAAAAACTGTTATTTTAATTTTGAAACGAAAAGTAATTTACTGGCTGCACACTTTTCACACAATGAATTTTGATGAAAACACATCTTTTAGTGAAAAAATATCCTACCTTATTTTTTGCGAATCAGAGTATCTTCTGGAATTATTTTTATCGATTTTACACACTTTCGTAACTATAATATTGGAATAGATGTATTTCCATATTGATTATTTTGTAATAGTGTTGGTTTAATTTTTTTATACCTAAATGTCCATTGTCCATGCTATTTATAATTTTCCTTTTCAGGTAAGCAATATTTTGCTTTGAATCTTTTTTTTAATCTCCATACGCCAAATAATTTGTACCAGTTACTTACCACACCACACCCACAGTGGATCCTAAACTAAGTGCGGCTGTCCCTGTGTGTGTGCAGCGGGAAAATATTATATTTGTGTGTGTGTGCAATGGATTAGTTATAATAAAAGTTTTTGTAACAGATGTCAGATATTAAACACCGCTTCACATTAGCGGCGTCGCAAATATAAAAAGTTGGTTAACTCTGATTGCAGTAATTTGTTGTTTACTAATGTTGTTCTTGTGTGTGTCTAGTTAGATCGAGATGACGTATTATATGACAAGTAGTTGATTAACAGATGTTGTAAGTCTCTTTTTTTAAATGGAAAAAGGTTTTTTATTTTATTTTTGAAAACAAAAAATCCGTAAACATAATGATTGTCAAACATACAGTTTTTCAACTTTAAGTCTTCTATGTTCTATGAGCTTTGTGCCCATATCTTCTTTTGACGCCTTTGTAAAATTGTTTCTACAAAGAAATCTAAATTAATTTCAATCTAGTTTTAATCTATCATAACTTAGGACATTTTTACTATTATTACATTTTTACTAACCTAACCTTATGTTACTATGTTGTGAGATAAACTTCATGGTTGACAACAAACCATGAAGTTTATCTCTATCCTATCATGCCAGCCCTGGCAACTACGGTGTAGCTCCAACAACTCGCAGGTGGCAGCCCTAGCGTCTACGACGTAGCTCCAACAAGTCGCAGGTGGCAGCCCTAGCGTCTACGACGTAGCTCCAACAACTCGTAGGTGGCAGCCCTAGCGTCTGCGACGTAGCTCCAACAACTCGCAGGTGGCAGCCCTAGCGTCTGCGACGTAGCTCCAACAACTCGCAGGTGGCAGCCCTAGCGTCTACGACGTAGCTCCAACAACTCGTAGGTGGCAGCCCTAGCGTCTGCGACGTAGCTCCAACAACTCGCAAGTGGCAGCCCTAGCGTCTGCGACGTAGCTCCAACAACTCGTGGGTGGCAGCCCTAGCGTCTGCGACGTAGCTCCAACAACTCGCAGGTGGCAGCCCTAGCGTCTGCGACGTAGCTCCAACAACTCGTGGGTGGCAGCCCTAGCGTCTGCGACGTAGCTCCAACAACTCGCAGGTGGCAGCCCTAGCGTCTACGACGTAGCTCCAACAACTCGTAGGTGGCAGCCCTAGCGTCTGCGACGTAGCTCCAACAACTCGCAGGTGGCAGCCCTAGCGTCTGCGACGTAGCTCCAACAACTCGTGGGTGGCAGCCCTAGCGTCTGCGACGTAGCTCCAACAACTCGCAGGTGGCAGCCCTAGCGTCTGCGACGTAGCTCCAACAACTCGTGGGTGGCAGCCCTAGCGTCTGCGACGTAGCTCCAACAACTCGTGGGTGGCAGCCCTAGCGTCTGCGACGTAGCTCCAACAACTCGTGGGTGGCAGCCCTAGCGTCTGCGACGTAGCTCCAACAACTCGTGGGTGGCAGCCCTAGCGTCTGCGACGTAGCTCCAACAACTCGTAGGTACAACAACGCTGTATCCCGTAGCACGTGCGCAAACACGCCGTTACATGGCTATGGGCTAATTACTTATGTAAACTGTTGTATCTGGTGAATTATTTGATGACACCGATATTATGTTTGCGAACAACGATCGTGGCCAAAATGTTCTGCACAAGTGCACACATGCGTATGTTTGTTTGTGTGTTTGGACGTGTGCAGAAAAACAGAATTTTTACATAGATAGTTTGCGTTTCAGGTTTTGTTTGTGTTTTTAATGGATTATGGAGCGACTTGAAATAGCATAATACACTATAAGAAAAATCTTATGTTAGATTGACTCTCCGCCAAACGTAAACTCGTCCAAATAATTTTATTTTCCTTAAGTGCAAAGAGAGCACCCAAACAAAATCTTTTTTTTACAATTCTCATACAGCCCTTTATTTTACACAATATATAATATACTTATCGTACCTCATTAGTTGATCATTGTGGGAAATTATTACTTATAACGAAAGGAAGTTATTTTTTACACTAAGGACATAATATTTTATCGTTGGCCGTGTCGCTTACAGACCATTCAAAAGTATTTCAGCACCATATCCCTATGATAGTGATCCTTATGCCGTTAGGAAAAAGGTCCTATAAGGGTAAATTAACTCTGAACGGGTTATACGCATAACATATAATTTGTGCGTATTACTGTCAAGACTAATTCAAGGATCCAACACGACATGGTGTGACATGTAGTTTACTCATTGGAAAATTATTATGATCGTGCCCTGAGTTGAGCCATCGTCTGCTGCGACGGTTAAGGTCAGTCTATTAAGAATTATTGTAATCCCTTGTTTCTATTTGACAGAAATATTCTACATTATACTTGGACACGTATATTGTCTATGTCTCAAAAAAATTGTATTCTTACGCCGGTATATTACGTTACTTTCCCCGCGTTCCACTTGATGTTAAAAACTATCAAAACGCTCAAAATTTTGAGCGTTATGATTTTATACACCAAATGGAACGCGGGGTACTTATTTGTTATTAATTTATAACATACATTTTATTATATGGGACGAGCTTCCAAGCAAAAAAAAAATCATAAAATTGACATCGACTAGGACGAGATCTCGTAGGACGCATAAAAATTCGAATAAGAAATTAAACCTACACAAACAAAATTTTGTGTATCCAATATCCACGCTCACATCCAATCAACAATTATTAATTATTATCAACGACCATTATTAGATTATTAAGGCGCGTCGTGTGAAATGGCCACGTGCTAGGCGTGAACAAAGAAAACGTCAATTATTGCGTTTTTTCCGTCCGCGTCGTAACCAAGCGTAATGCAATTATTGGTAATGACAGGATGAGCGCGACAGTACAGGCGGTAATAACTGCACAATTAAAATGTCATTATGGCCGCGTTTTTTACACCTAACGCTTTAATTTAGTTCATAAGAACCGGGTAAAAACTCGACAACGGCCCTCACGTGATTTGATGACGTCATTACTCGTTAGGAAGAACAAAATTCGAAATAAAAATCGAGAAAAAAGTGCTTACTAGGTGCACCAATCTCAAAATATAGCCAATTGTGTAAAATTACGTTACGGTATTATGAAGATTTCAACTGCATCATAATTTTATTATCGTACGATAACGAAACACTAAAAATGTTTGTTTGTTTTCATTGTTAAAATTCTACTCTTTAGGCTGAATTTTAGTTCTAACTTCAGCAAAATTCAGTCTAAAGAGTATTGTATAAAGTAAATAATGCTACTTGATACTTCTTAAAAGATTAAAATAGACGATACCGATGACATCAGCTATTGTAATTTCCGCTTAAATTGTACTATTTAAAAAAAGTTTGCTGTTAAATGTAAGCTATTTCCTAACCATCATGTTTCAAAAATATATTATCAAGAAAAAAAATGTAAAATTACAATCCGGCTGGCAATTGTCATATTGAGTAAACCCCAATGTTTTTAAACTAGCTAGAAACAGTCGGCGAATAAGTTCTCTTGTTATAAATATTTCCCGTGATTAATTTTAATTGCAAATATCGAATTCATTGGCGATTTTTAGAATTCACACTCTTGTACGTGATTGTACTTTAGAATTTGAGCATACAATAGGAGTTATTTTTAATTCTTCAAGTTTTATTAAAATGGCAAAACAAATGCTTAGCCGTTGTATAAAATGTACCTATTTTAGTTGTATTTGCTGTACCTATTTTAACTAGCTAGCAAGTAATATTATAAAATATAATTTATATCTTTGAGACATACAAAATACGACGAAAGGTGAATATGTGGTTAAATAAAACGAAATTAAAAAATATATTATAAATCCATCATTATAATTAATGGAACAATCTATTATAGATCTAACAAAACAAGTAACGTATTAGGTGCGAGCAAAAACTAACTTAATCATGAGAAACAATAATGACAGCTAAGAAATTTGAATGGTGTAAGTACGGGAGCCACGCAACTTTTTGGTTGTTTCTTTTATGAAATCACTACTTAAAAATACAATGGAATATAGACTGTGAGTAAATATATATACAGCCGAAATTGCCTTGGCGTGTAATAATGATTTCACTATTGTTAATGCTGTATGACTATTAATTATGTGTATGGTATGAGTGCATTGTGGATGGAACAGTAGCTTTCATTCGGTCACTACGGTGATTGAAAATTAAAGAACCGATATAATTTGAGATGAATTAGTGATGGGCAACAGAAAAATGTCGTAGTTTATTAAACTTAAATAAATTTAAGTTACTAAAAGACGAAATATTATTATGTTTTACTTGGTCAGATAAGTATAACAGATGTTGTCAAATATTTATTATTTATTTAAATAGATATACTTACACCAATAACAATTTTAAATGAAAACAAAGTAGAAAATAAAAAAAGACATATTTTTAAATATTTCTTAAACAAAAAATATAATTATTATTTGTTTAAGAAATTTAAAATAATTTATTTTAATTTTTATTGCAGGTTACTTGCTTTACACTATTATAGGAAAATTCTAAATATATTATGATGAGTACGATTTGTCATCGGACTCCTCATACATTTTGATTGCTGCTCAACAAATAAGTTTATCATTTAATTATTGTTGAAAAAATTAGACAATTTTTCAAACTAACCAAATAAACTTTGCAGCAGAGTATAAAGCCCCAATCGTATGAAACGTTTAAAAGCAAAACATACCACATTGACTTCTTAAATGATCAAAACTTAAGTTAAGTTTCATTCACATATTTTTAAGGTCACCGTCCCATCACTAGCGGTCTGACATTAACGCGTCAGTCAGATAATAGCGCAGGAGCCGCGCCCGAGCTAATTGCTTTAATAACTTCCTGTGTCAAAATAACAAAAGAACCGAGCGGTTCCAGCTCAACCCGGCGGTTCCGACAGAGGTTTCAACCGAACCTTCGACCATAATTGCCGTCAATTTTGTCTTTGACTACGTTAATTGGTGTTATTTAAAAATTTAAAAATTGTGATTTGGCGGAAACGTTTGGGTAAAAACTGTTTGATCGTCTTTGACACTGTTTGTTACTTATTGATGTTGTCAATAAGATCCTTATTCTGTTAATTTGTAAATGCTCTGTAAAATCATTTGTATAGTTCATAATATTTCAAATTTAGTTCATATTCGCCTTTCATATACGTAAGAGCTGTGTGAATTAAGCTAACACGTACGGGTGTCTATTTTAAATCTAAATAGCGCATTAAGTCGTGACTACTTATATATTAAATTAGTCTCATTTGCCTTTGTATGTAACCAGGCCGAAGTTGGCGCAAATTTTGTGAACGTAAATTATGTGAACTAAAGAAAATTATAACGGTATTAGACAAAGGTTAAATTTCAACCTCCGGTTAAATAATTGTTATAAATAACGTTATTGTTGAGATTTTTCGGTTGGTGGTTCGACTTTCTTTTGTGTTTTGTTCTTTTATGAATAGAATTTATGCTTATGTTTTTAAGAGAAAGCTCACTTAAAGATCTCAGGAAACTTGGTAACCTATGTTCTTTTCAGCTCATTCTCTGAAAATAGTACTCATAAAATAATAAAACCTGACTTGTAATTTATCAAAAGTAGCAAATATAATAAAATTTTCATTCTGTTTTTAAATCAATTGCAGTTGTGAAGAATCGGTACTTATAACAGATTTTGGATATTAACTTGCATTTTGCACAACATTTTTCATTT
The DNA here is from genome assembly GCF_905147365.1 of Aricia agestis. Lineage (NCBI taxonomy): Eukaryota > Metazoa > Arthropoda > Insecta > Lepidoptera > Lycaenidae > Aricia > Aricia agestis. The sequence continues at coordinate 10,825,784 of NC_056428.1, read as the reverse complement.
CTCTTCAGTAAAAACTATAATCACTGGCCACTGGTGGTCACTGGACTGGTTCTCCAGTGATAGATATTCTTCTAGATGTGCATACGTAGGTCAATAACCTACTTATTGGTTTCTGGAAACACATTTTGTTTTAATTTTATTCAGATTTTTTAAAATATTTTTCCAGTCATCACTATCAGTACCTTCTCCCTAGCAGACTGTCTCCGTAGCCCTTTAGAATCACACGTGTTCGACCTTGTTCTATTTACAGTCAAAAGAGTTTAATTGCCTTTGTCTAATTCAAAATGGCCGTGCACGTGTGGCAATTGTATGGACTTAAATATTTGAATTCGCAATTATTATAATTGCTACTGTTGTAAAGCTTGTCATCGCAAAGACTTTGGCCTTGTGTAGTCTGTAAGTATTTAATATTTAGTTAGTTTCATTAAACAATAGTTTTTATGTCCGCTAAAACGAGTATTTGGGTTATTAGTCCAACGAGATCTCGTCCTAGTGGGACGTGTTTGCTAATCATGTCAATTATTAATATTTTTTATCATTTATTTTTGTTGGATAATACCATTTTACTCTTCTTTTGTGAGTATGGATTTGATTTAAATAATGAACGTTTGATTCAGCTTTGCACAAATTACTCAAGAAAAAATTGTTAACTTATTTATTATTGAGGTAGATATAATAATTACTTCTATACAGGAAGTTTCTTCATATTTTTTTACATTAGGACTATCACTGTAACGTAAAATATATAATATAAACCTTAAATTATAATGTATCAAAGACAAAATAATTTTCAACATTAAAGATGAATATGTTTTGATTGTACAAAAGGCTCGCTCGTCAGGCAAATCATTATTTTACATGCGATTGTGAATAATTACAACAAAATAATGAATTCCATCATTAAGTTAATTGTACATTTGTCGGTCGCGATGAAACCAGTGTGAAATTATACCCATACAATGTGTATGAAATTACACCGTACAATACGTGATAATTGTATACAAATACGGATGCTATCTACTTACCTTACATTATAACTTAACAGTCACTTAACTACAATTATACTTAAGAAGATAGGCCCAAACTACTCCTTATTGCGAGGTAATATGAGCTAGTTTCGTATGTAATTAAACAATTACAATTACTAGAAAAGGGGAAGGCTGATAAATTACTTGAATTTTAATGTCGTTAACGATTATGTAATGCCTTTATAATTTGTTTGTTTTATTGTTTGATTTACATTTTATTGTATTTAATTAGGGGCATTTTCACCCTTGACTGCTTGAGTTAGTTATATAATGTAATAGTCGTGCGCCTATTATGTTGTATTTATAAAACAAGATCTTTAGAAGATAACACTCGTATTAGACTCTTTGAAAACGCCGAATTCTTTTATATTATAGGGTGATTACAAAAATGTATTTGCTTTCATGACCCACCACATGGTACATTAATATCAACAAAATTAAATATAAAAAAATGTAATGTGGTATGTTCTTAATATCTAAAATTTGTGTGAAGGTAGGTACATACTGTTTGCTTTTTTACCTAGTGGTTTAAATTGTAAATATCCTGTGTAACCCCCTCACCCCCTCTAATTTTGAAAATTTAGAGGGGGTGAGGGGGGAAAAATTTATACACCAGATGTTAAGTTGGAAGAAGATAAATATATCTGCGAAAACCGTATTCAAATCGGATCAGTAGTTTTCGTGTTAAAGAAAAAAGTTTGGTACAAAATCTTACCCCCTCTTTTGACCCCTTGGAGAGGTGGGGGGAAAAAATTTTGTACACCAGATGTTAAGTTGGGAGAAGACAAATATTTCTGCGAAAAACGCATTCAAATCGGATCAGTAGTTTTCGTGTGATGCTGGAACAAACATACAGACAGACAGACAGACAGACAGACAGACAGACAAAAAACTAACCACAGTTTTGGCTTCTGAAGAACTGTCAAAAATGGCGTTTTTGTATGATGACAGCGTTAATTCCTTTTTTCATTCATTTAAAGCCCTGTCGAGCTCAAGGTTATGGTTAAATATGGCGTCCATTTTTTACTTTAACCAAAGATTTGACATTTTGCATTGTAGTTATACTTAGTTAAAGTTACAGTTATAGCTAAAGTAAGTTGGTGCAATCCACCCTTAAACACTCTTAAACCACATTAGTTTTTTTGCATAGAAGGAACGGCGAAACATAAAGCGTTTACCATACTTATTATCTAGTACTTAGTGCCGTGAACCTGCAGATTTAATTGGGGCCTTAAATCTGCTACAATGCAGCTAATTGTACCTCCAAGTGTCGGAGGAACACGCAGTAAAAGTGCTAGAAGAGACAATATTTTCTGCAAGGTTTAATGATCACGAACCCGTGTCAATTGAATAATTAAAAACTGTGTATATTGCTTTGCTAGATCCTTCTTTTTTTAATGATAAAAATGGTATATCCAGAAATAATATTGATTAGTATAATTATTATCAAGATTGGTCTTAAATAGGACCAGGGAGACTGAACTTTTAGTTTAACCCCGAGTTTTAGATAGAAGTGATAGAACAAAAACATACTATTGCGAAACTCTATAGCGTGTACAATCGTTGTCCAGCTAAGACCAAGGTGTGCAAAGATTTTCTAAAGAAAAATTCCTGTCACTTCCAGAGATCTATATAAATATTTATCGTTTCGCTTGATTTCTGCGAGTTCTTGCCCTCGGGTAAATTGCGGGCGTAACCGCACCGAGTTTTATGTACATTCACACAACTGCACCTCTTGTTTCTGCAGGAAAAATGATTGTATGACATTAATTATGATATTTTACATAATTACAGTAATACAGTAATTAATTTATTGTACTTAAATCGGTTTGTTGTGGAATTTTGCTAACATTTTATTGTTTTCCTTAAAAAACCTGTTTCGGACGAGTTCAGTAATGTCGAATAAACAATAGTAATTTCATTACGAATAATATTGTCAAACACCATATTTGCTCCTTTGTTATTTAATTATCAAATAAATCCTAAAACACATTAAGGTTTTCATATTATATGGATTTCTTTTAACTTTGGTGCTTACCTGAACATCCATGCATTTTGAAGTTTTAAGTCTGCTAATTACTATAAAGTACAAAACTTTTACTTAGTTCTACAGCACTGATAGTTTATTATGCACGTTTTTTGCATTATAAGTACGTCATAATATTATTCACACTCCTTTTTTTCGCCCATGGACACTCGCATCAGAAGAGATGCAGGTGCATTGCCGGCCTTTTAAAGCCCTGGCCACACTAACGTCAAACGCCGTTAATTATCGCGTTAATTCTAAAACATGTTATAGCATTATCGCCTTTAATTAGTGGCATGTAAAGGCGATAATGCTATAGCATGTTTTAGAATTGACGCGATAATTAACGGCGTTTCTCGTTAGTGTGGCCGGAACATAAGAGGGAATAGGGTAGTTAGGGATTGGGCCTCCGGTAAACTCCCTCACTCGGCGAAACACAGCGCAAGCGCTGTTTCACGCCGGTTTTCTGTGAGCCCGTGGTATTTCCCCCGGTCGAGCCGGACCATTCGTGCCGAAGCATGGCTCTCTCACACCAAGACGACGACTTTGATTGTACTACAACAAATCGTGCAGTACACATTGTATGCGCCACTAATCACTATTTATTCTTTAAGACGAGGATAAACCTCAATTTGATATTCCGCGACTTCCGGTTTACCTAGTTCCAATATAATAACGAAGTTTTAAAAAATATGACGTGTAAAGCACAATATTTAAAATACCTTAAACCATAAACATTTTAATAAAACTTAATACTTTGGCTGTAATTAATTTACAAACTCAACTCCGATAAAAATCTATATATATTAACTAGGATAATTATACATTTTATTTGAATAAATTGTTAGTAAATCTATATTAAAAATTCTTTAACCGAACAATTTTGTTTCTTAATGTTTATTTCCAAAGATATTTAAAAAAAAACATGAAAAATAGAGAAAATCCGTTTGAGTGACTTCAGTTTTATGCTAAGCTAAAATGAATCTTATTGCGATGCGTATACGCTTGGTCTTTGGTTGTGTGCAAAGTTATAGTTTTGGATTGAGATTAATCCCCGCCTTAAGACGTATACTGCAAAAAAACGTGCAGGAAACGTGTAGGATTGTGCCGTGTGAACCTACTCTTAAGCCGTCTTTTTATACGGTGAAAAGAAAGATTAATATTTCTGTAAAAAGCAGTTAGTTTAACAAATAAAATAACTACTGCAAGTACTTCCCATTGTAAGTAACACGTAAGAAAGAACTTATGTGGTTTTTAGGGTTTATTTATTTTAATTAGGGTTATTTTGAATTTTGTTACCGCACGTACCACAATGATCTATTGTTGTAATAATTACGAGGGTTTTTAAATAAAGTAATGGGTTCTGATTTTTAATAATATCTTATTAACGAAAAGATAATATAAAAACCTGCTGAAATAATGTATTTTAACAGATAATGAAAGTTATTCATAAGTATTCTTTGTTGTTGAAATTGCCCTGATATTGGACTACTGTGGTTAGTGTGAATGTTGTATACAGAAGGTACAATAACTGCCTATAATTAAATTAAATTGGCATGTACTTATGCAAATTTCAGATACAATCATAAACTTAACAGTCAAAAGCTAGATAAATTTATTTAATAGACAAAAATTAATATAAGCGTTTTATATAAAGAAGAAACTATAAAAGCTCCGCGTCATAAAAATAAACGGCAACAATTTGAACTAGTCATTAAAAACGACGTCTGACACGCGATAAGCGCGCACTCATTTACAAAAATTTACAATTTTTATGATGCCGAATTAATGACAATAAATGTCTAGTCGAGTCAGAGTTTGACAGGCGATAACTACACTTCACATTCCACCCCATTATTACACTAAATAAACAGTATCTAACCCTACATCGCGGGGGCGGGTCTTAATGACCATTAATGAGACTTTTTATTATTTTACAGCTGTAAAATAATTTTCTATACGCCTCTTTATACCTAGATAAACATCGAAACGCGCTTCGCACCTCCATCTGATAATCGAATTAATGCTCTCGTACCATTTCACGCCGTTTTATTGCTTTTTGTGTGCTTAATATAAGGTTTTGACTCGTAATTTTCGGGTTATCAGTCCGGAATTTATCTTGATTTTATTACAATTGAGGCGAGGCTTGTAAAACTAAATAAGTTGTTTGATCTGTTAGATTCTCTACTTTAGACTGGGTGTATTTATTGTGTAATGATAACAATAAAATTGAGACGATAAGTTTGAATAAATGTTGATAAGATTCGAGATATAGGAAAGTAAACTAAGGGGCGCGGTCAAGGTATCTCAAGCTTACAGAGTTTTTATTTTGTGACTCAATCTCTAGATTTGACTTTACTTTTTGTATTTCAATTTTAAAATGAAATGTTATACTTTTGTATAACACCATTAAACATAACATTCTACCATTAAACAAATAATACAACGTTTGTTCCAACTTCCAACCACCACATTTGGTACACTCGGCCACGTTTCAGCGTGGGGTTAAAATAATATTTTCTTACGTCATTAGGAGGTGCCAGAACAAAGCAATCGTGTCGATCAAGATCTGATGATAACCCTCCCCATTTCCAAATAACTCGAGTATTCACCAAACTGTGTTATAATCAACGACTCCCTAATTCTCCTTCTTTATCTCTAATAACCATTGAGTGTCGATGTTTTATAATAACATATAATTTTTTAATTTTACAGTCTCATGCCTCGGTATTCGTCTTTCGGAATACAAATCAGTCAAAATAATTATATTGTTAGTGATGATGAGTTATGACTCATAACTTCAAGTGATAACTGATAAGACAATGACAGTAAGAAAAATCGTTGACAACATAATGTAAAAAAATGATGAAATCAAAAATAAGCAAATGGGAAGTTTCAATTATAATTTGCAAGATATAGAAGACACAAAGTAATTTAATTCTCCCGCTTTCCTGTTCTCGTATTGGAATCATAACATCATATGGAAGCGATCAAAGCAATCCACTTCGCAATAACAATTAAAACGTGCGAGAGACGCAACACACATGCCGATATCCAAATATATTCGATCGTAATTAATACAATCTTTGTTAGAGAGTAATTTGCCAGAGCTAATGCTGGCGTGTGTAATCTTCAAAGGAGATTTAGAAACACGCGTTCTATTCTATTTCGGTCGTCGAAACAGAATATTTACTCTCTGGAACACTTCGACGCATCCGACGGTCGTTATGCGCGAACGCATCGGTTCTGACTCAAATGATTGGATTGTGGTATGTTCATTAATTTTAATGGCGGCTTTCGCATTACTTCGATTCCGATATAATTTATTCGCTTGATTTAACATTCGATATTCAAGTAGGAATCAACTATCCTTTGCTAGTGCTGTTCATGTCGACGTGTAGTATGTGTAGTCACAGAATATGTATATTAGTAGTACCAAGTGTAGTAGAAGTCTCAATACAATATTATGTAGAAGAAAAAGAAGAAGACAAATACGGTAGGTTACATCTAGTTACAGACTTTCAGTATTCTGATGAAAATATTATTTTAAGTACCTCACACGCCACTAAATATGTTTGCATTTGCATTGCTGATTCCCCTAATCGTGAAATGTGTGGAAAGCCAGAAGATGTGCAACATAATACTGTTTTTTGGTATGTGTTCGATTAACTCATAAAAGCATAAGACATTTTTAATGCGTTACATGACTTAACCAGATTTCAAATTTGCAAAATTTTGTATACCTTTATTTTATAAGAAATTGGTTTGAAGTTATTTTACTAGCAAGGTGGGATTAACATAGCCACTGTATGAGCTAACACAAAGTATTAAGAAGCTTAGACTACCTCTCTTTCACCCACCACTGTTTTGTTAGCTTGACCTGATTAGTAATGTCAGAGCTAAATTGAAAATACAATTGTCTGTTATAAATTTATAATGTAAAAATTAATGATAACTATAAAATAAATACGAGAAATATATTATGCTTCACTTTTTGATCGTAAAAAACAAATTTATGAGGTGAGAAAAAGATGGAAATTTCGCCACGTAAACTAAAATCAAATATGTCTTCTAACATATTAGTTTAGTCGTTATCTGTCTAATTGTCATCGGTACAACATTAATTCTATGAACTTCTATTTGTATCACAAGTGAAATAAATCAGAGACGATAGAGTTACGAGTGATATAAAATTACTATAAAACTAAAAATATTGGTGTAGGTAGCTTGGCTTAGGTAGTTAGGAAATATCTGATAGGACAAACGCCATAGGTGAAATTATTATTGAACATAATAATTATTATAGCTATAATTTGATAGCACCGCTAAATATTATGTTATTCAAAAGATTTCTGCCTTTTACGACACATCAAAGAGACAAGACCGATCGTCTAAATTTAAAAAATAGGAGACATGAATTATATCTATATTATTAAAAGAAATTCAAGAAATCCTAAGACATTAAGAAGGTGGAAAACAGGATGGACCGTCACGTCTTGCTAATTCAAACTATTAATATTATGAATAATATGACCATTGAATACTTTTACATTGTGCCATTTCTAAATGACAATCATAACTCACGTCAAAAATATTTTCTACCTCTGTTCCCTTGAATCTGTTTTTCGTTGAAAGAACGCCACATAAAATAATTTGTATTATTTATTACACTTAATGGTATCAATGCCAGAAATTTAAAATAGATTTCATCATAGCGTTAATAAAAAGATATTCTAGGTCAAATGCTTTGTCATTCCCGAATGCCCACGCAACAAGTAATTAAAAACGAAAATAAACAGAGCGCCACGAATCGTAAAAGAATATCTAGCTATAAATGAGTGCAGATGAACGTGGCTATAAACTGATTCCAGTCACTGAAATAAACTTAAAGAGCCGCTGGAGGATATAGGTGAATCAAATTTTATTAGAATATTTTTATACGCATCCGAATATGACGTAATATCATTGAAGAATGCCAATAAATATATCGTAAGCCCATATGACGTGAATAATATTAAAAAGTCCATTGAAGTCGAACGAGATATAGAAAATAAAACTTTTGTTATCCGTAATAAATAACGGACGGTCGATGAAGAAATAAACATTACGTGTTTAATAGGGTGCGTGGAAGATCGCAAAGGAGATTTACAAGCGAATAAATTTCCTTAGAATATTGCACTAGATTATTTAGGGTCGAATGAAATCGCTAACACTAACCGATAATGACACTCGGAATAAAATAAAACAAGATTCACGAATCACGTTCAGCTTTATTCACGCGTAGTAGTTTAATTATAAATGTAATTTATTGTAAATTACATAAATTACAACTGTACTATTGAGTGTAGCATAAACGTATGGTGCTTAACCACAAAGAATATTTATGGGAAGACCACAAAATTGATATTGTATCTACAGTTAACTTATGGTTACGTTTTCTCAACACTTTAATTTGCAGTACATTATTTAGATATTAGATTTTGTTTGTCTTTTTCTTTATATCTTGTATGCCTAGTAAATACGCTTTACTCTTCTCAAATTAGTTAGCTTAATTTAATCTTATATCTGTAAACGACCAATTCTTGTATTATATATAGTACCTGGATGACCGAGCTTCGCTCGGTATAGCAAACACTCATTGACTTCGTGTTACTTAATAACGCCATCTGCTGGTCGTTAAAACAATTAGTTGCTCGCAAAATAGTATTATTATTCGCCAATATATGTCAGGAAGAGTCATATTTTTCAGCTTATCGATTATCGATAAAACACGAATAAAAAGAAATTTTCTGAAAATGATTCCTAGCTAGATCGATTTATCGCCCCCGAAATATATAGGGGATATACCAAATTTCATGAAAATCGTTGGAGCCGATTCCGAGATTCCAATTATATATAATTATATATAAGCTCGGTCAAATAGCCAGTTTCATATTATCTAATAAAACTCTTAAAGTTTTATCCAATATAAATGTTGCGTTACAATCTACGCAATCGATGTTCACAGTAATTATTATTTATTTTAATGAGATTTTTCCTTTCCTAGAATTGTTATTCTTAGCTGAATGGAGTGAAGGTTACATGAAAGCCAATTAGTTCAGGCGGTCACTGGTGTGACTATTTTAGCGCCGGCGCTAACCCGGACTATTGTGTAGCAAGTAAAATATGTACATTAGTGTAGTCCTAGAAAGTGTGGACTTAAAAGGACCAAAAATTAATAGCAAAATAATAACAATATTGAGTAAAGCAACTTTTATTCTTAAGGTTTGTATAATAATATGATTTCAAAATCGGTAAAATTATTTTAAAGCTTTGTATTGGACCATAACATTAGATAATGCTTATTAATAACTAACATAAGCTTGTGAATAGTCTAGCTATTTAACAATTAACCAATTCATAAGGAGCAGTATGTTTTTTTAAACTTTCTATTTATTCGTCATTCCTGTGTAAGTCTTGCTTTTTTTAACTTCACCCTTACTTTTTTATTTGGTTCAAATCATGCAATGCTTTATTTGCTTTTATTTTCGCATTTCCACTACGTTGTTCTAGTGTAAACTTCAAGTCGAGGTCAAGCCTAAGCCTATTAGAATAAGCGGTCAATGCTTTAATTACTCTAGCGCCTGGTTTACTGTCGCATTTTTTCCTTTTCATATTTACAGCTACTTTTAAAATGCAATATGACTAGTAGCAAGGAGAATTTTACATTATATTGCTTTGCCGCTTGACGTGCCTCAAAAATATTTAAATACGAAGTGATCTCAACGACTGCTGATTTTTTAGTGTACCTGTTAATATAATTGAAGACGTAAGCGGATAAAGTTACATTTAATATCTCGATCGTGGGAATCGCAGACACAATAGATTTTCAATTGTTATGCGACAGCCGGTTGCCGCTTGGGGATTTGATTACCCATTAATTCTTCCCTTATTATTTGAACAAATTTTGTAACTTACCTATTTCATCATTTTGCTTACTTTGTAAGTACACATATAATCCACATTTTTGTTGCAAAATTATTTTCTCCTAAAGCCTCAATTTATGCAAATTCTTTAAACATTGAGCCTTATTTTCAACCAGTCAAATTCGTCGAAAGTATATAAAGCGTATTTAAAACCAATCTCCTCAATATCATATTCTGGCGAGTGTCTACGCTTATCGGTAAGTTGTTATTTTCATTATTAAGCAATCAATTTGTATCAATCAAGGCAGGCTAGGTGGGGTTTGTTGTTGTAACATTTTCAATAAAAATGGTCCAGATTCCTCATCAAAAATAATACGTTTTTTGGTCGTCTGCCAAGTTCATTATGAGCGCTCATGAAATTTCACATTTGAATTATTTTACTGTCTGACTTACGGCCGTTACTTAAATATTTGGTAAACAAAAAAAATATAGCACTGATCGATCAAATTTAATGTGCGCGCTAAAATAGCGGCTCCAAGTGGATCACGGTGTTAACTCACTTATAGATTTTAGTATACACGCTAATAAGTGTGTCAGGGAAGAATGAGATTTGGTAAGTGATTTTGTAAGTTGTAAATCGAATACTGTGGTTAGGTACAGAAATTCTATGATTGCCTATCACCCAAATAGAATAATGATAAATGCTGAAAATATATGTCTTTAAGTAATTGTAAGTAATAGAGAAGGAGAAGGGGTCTAGAACATAATATGGCTCTTCGTTATATTTAAACCGGATAATATACAAAAAGTAAAAACTCATACACACAAGTGTCGAGCAATACCGTTCCATTATTAGAATGAATTATTGATCGAGAGCTTAACACGAAAATTATTACATCCAGTTCTAATTTCAGTCCAGTAATGCAATCAACGAGTCTAATTAATAGTGAACAATAACAATGCAACAGCGAATAGTTGCATAATTCGAGCATGCGGTACGAGCTCCAACAATAGAATGGCACATTAGGCATGAATCATCTCCGAATGATCCATACGCCCGTCGAAGATTATCGAACTAGAGCACTAACACTCGCAACTGCATTAAGACGCACGTAAACCTAATTTACGCCTGCGAATAATCTCCCTGACGCGGGAAGCATTAACAAAGTAGTAGTCGATACATCAAACACTTTGACATTCATAGTTAATAACATCTAGGCATCAAAATAGCTCGAGACGTGGAACCCCTAATTTATAGCGAGCCATATGTCAGACGCTAATTTCAAATTCAAACAGATTTTCTAATTGGATCGTATTTTTGTTCGGAGTGGTAATAAGCTGGCTGGAATCACGCGTGCAGTGGCAACAAACACATCGACGTGTGTTTACGCGTTCGCAATTAGATCATCCATTGATGTATCGGTGTTGCTCCAGCGAGCGCGATTGAGAGGTACGGCGAGTATCTGGTGCTGATTAGCGGCTGTGTGTGTGCGCCCGTTTATGCGCGTCCGCATTAAGTATGCTTTAGATTTTATTATTTAATGATTCATCTCGGGGATGTAGAAATAGTCAGGAATGCTCGCCGTGTTGAAAAGCCAGTAATAATAGAATATTGGCACATCTGCTCAACTGTATAAGTTTTAATGTTATTCTCCTCTGCCGGACGATATGCCGTTCCAGATTTATTTCGAGAGTGTTTTATAGTTTTAATTGCGCACCGCGAATTATTTTTTACATCTGAAAATACAGCTGTTTCTTGAACAAATCCTGTCCGATGACAGACTAAGAAGCTCGTGATTGAGGATACGGCGCGGAGGTTCCGTTGATACGTTTTATTATACTTAATCGTTAAATATTTAACTTATTAACGCGACATTTTGATGATACTTGGATTTTAATATTTTCATTATATTGTCGGTTTTAATAATTATCATGCAAAGTTTATTCCGTTTGATGCTTCGTCCATTTCAGAACTTTTCGTGATGAAAACTCTATAAACAGGATTTGTTTATAATCTACTAAATCTAAAACAGTACTGTAATGATTGTTGAGGTTGTTTATAGATCCTTTAAATCAGTCTTAGCTACTGTTAGAACACGAGACGATGATAATGAAGTTGACATGTAAATAAAAGAAAGTAAGTCGAACAGTAAATAAAAGTTTTATCAACTCATTAAATGACTCCCCGAAATGACCAACAAAAGACTAAGCGTTGCGTAACAACACGAAAAACGCTTAAATCTAAAATTAACGTGCACACCTAACAAATTTTCGTTGACCTCCGATGGCAACGTAGTTTGTATGATTCCTTACGGGATTCGTGTTCCATATCTCACTGGGCAGTGGTCTAAACTCTAATCAAGTGCCATTCTAGATCATTAAATATGAATTATAAATATAAAAGAAAGCGTAAGAAAAGCAATCAACGTCGGCCATTATTAGATTAAATATCTCGCGGCGCGTTGTTTCTCCCACGCACGGACGATTAATATCATAGATATATTAAATAGATGAAAAACTAATGGACATGATGTCATTGCAAAATCTTGAGTAATTTTATTTGACAGGGTACATGTAATCGCATAATTCAGTGTAAGCTAAGCTGGTAACTTCCCATCCAACGTAGAAAAAATAAGGAACTCATCATTAAGCTATTACTATTGGTTATTCAACACTAATATCATGCAAAAGTGGCATATTATTAGAGTCTAGACAACAATAACGCACTGAAAGTGGGGGAGAGGTTAAAAAAAAAAATTAGCATAAAACAATCACGGACATAATAAGCTGGTAGAACTAAAATATCTAGACATAAACTTTCTCGTTAGGTGAGAAGAGCCTGCTTTGAAAATCATCCTGAAATTGAAAGAAAATGTAAGCAAGTTTCAGTAAGCATGGACGATTATAATAATTGCTTCATTCGGTTCCCAGTGAGTCGATAAAATCGGTGACGTTTCATGAATAATGTATTGCATGTACACAAACTTAATAAAACTCATATGGAATGTATTAATTTCTATACTTAATGCATTTATATCCATATTTCATGTAAATATTGTTATGCTCAATAAATAAACATTAGAAATGTAGTAGAAAGTAATGTGTATTTGCAGTTCGATAGCATATTAAGCATTCCCTTTTTGGGTCACGTTGCCCAAGTTCAAAGCATGATGTATAAAATAATTTATTTTTCATTTTCAGGTATTACGAGATGTTCTAATATTATCTGGAGTTCCTTGGAGTTGCCACAGTCAGAGACGAATAGTAATTGTAATAATAGTAATAAAATGTTTAACTGCCTCAACAGTAATAAGTCCAGATAAATGAGCATCTTGAAGATTCTTTGAAGGTATGTTACAAAAGTCTACCAATATTTGCTTTCTGTTTTCTTCAATTATGTTTGGAAAACATAGTAATTATTATTAGTTAACTGTAATTAAATAAAGATTTTGACTAGCCCCATTAATCTGTTATTACTTACTACTTTATCATCATTAATCTTTGAATGCGGCTGTAAATTGATAAGAGCTTCGCAATTTTATATACGAGGGAAGAAGTTTTTTTACGAATTAAAAAGTAACTAACGTTTCTTTTTCATAACATTATACTTAACAACTTCCTATTTCAGTCATTAGATACGCTTTTATCGGAGTATTTTGGCCGAAATTATCAGATTTCGTCACACTCCAAAATTGTGACTCCTAATGAGTTTTGTAACGCGATGTACAATACCAGGCCATTATGGCTGGTAGAATTAGGTCCGTAATTATTTATAATGTTCGTAATTAAACGGGTTTTAGATTTACCACTAGCTTACGATTTAGGGGTTGATTCTTTACATCACACGATCAGAAACATTTGTGGTAAAATTAATGTAGAGAACACTACATTTTTACTACAACTGTTTCTGTTCGTTTGTATTGTATTAACAATATTATAGTCATGAATAAAAAAATCAGTGAGACAGTGTTGAAGACAAGGGACATAGTATATCAGCTTCGTCAATTACGACTTTTCGTCAATTATACTTCGTCAATTAGATGACATCCATGCTAAAATTATAAAATATGCGAAATTGTATAATATCTGTCTTCACGCCCCAACTGCTGGATCGATTTTGCTGAATATCGCTATATGGAGATATTGCGAATCCGGAAAAGGACACAATCTGTGAAAATTTCAGAAGTCTAGCTATCGGTTCTTGAGAACGAAGTCTTAGTAATTAGGGTCCCGTTTTTACCCTTTGGTTAGGGAACCCTAAAAACTATCAGTCCTTCTGTATGTTGGGTAAGAAAATTAATGAATATCATCTAGCTACTTGTAATTAGGGGAATATTGCAATCATAGGAAAACAAATCAACAGTTTATCGCCCACACTGCCAGCACTAGAGCACTGTGTAATTCATTAACCAAAAGGAGCGAATAGGTTGTGTACTGTCGGCATAAAAAATTGACACTGCATCTCTGAATCGGACACTATTTTGTCAATCTTCTCAGTCTCTTCCTAACTTATCTTCCTGTTTTCATTAAAACGAAATTCATTTTAGTCAGAATAAGGACAAATATTATTATTTGTGATACAAATAATTTATTTTATACTTTACCCTCGATCAGGGGTTCCCAAACTTATTTTGTCTACTGTCCACTTTGAGAAGAAATTATGGTTTACCGCCCCCTTCGTTTCAATTTAAAAACGCCTTGAACGTTTCAATTTGAAAGCCAGTGAAATAAATAACCCCCCAAACCTCTACCCAACGCCCCCATTTTTCTGGATCCCACACCTTTAGACCTTCAGCGCCCACAAGGGGGCGTTATCGTCCACTTTGGGAAATGCTGAATTATAATCGATTCTGCGCGAAGGTATCAATAGTAGTATACTTTTATGTAGTAGTCATACTATTATGAACAATACTACTATTGATATCTTCGCGTTCAATAGTTATTCAGGTTACTAATATTATAAATACGAAAGTGTGTCTGTCTGTCTGTTACCTGTTCACGCTCAAACCGCTGAACCGGTTTTGCTGATTTTAAGTATAGAGAAACTTTGAGCCCTGGGTAGTAAGTATCCTATATCCTTTATATAGGATACTTTTTATCTTGGAAAAATGTGCGGTTCTCGCGCGATAAACGAATTTTGAATGTAACATTTTAAGGCATATTATTTTTTTATCTATAACAACTGTGCTGACCGTACCCACGTCTCTCGCATAACTCTCCATCAGTGATAATTTATTAATTTCTCTGTGTTTGCTCCCTATGATCAATGTTCACCAACAATGATAAGAGTTCCCGATTGTTCTTTGTTAATCATACTTTCTTAATTAAGGGAAACTTGGCTAAGCTAATTCGTGATCGCCGATAAGAAAAGTTTGTTCGGTTGTGTTAATGACTTCGCAACTTTCGGTATTAGCACAAAATTAACTTCTGTTTCACGCTTTGGTATTATGTAACCAGTGTGGTTAGTGAAAATTACAATAAGTAGATGCTATTATCATTGCCGCCTATCGGGTTGGTCCATGATGAACATTTATGAAACGCCACAAACGATTATGAACGTGTAGACTGTAGAGTATATTCGTCTATGAAAGGCCTTGATCGCAATCGACCATTTTGGTTTTCTGTCATGGTCCAAAGTTGACTATCTCCTTTTTATAAAATTCTCGCTATATTTTTACAATGCCAAACTTTGGTTTACTTAGAGTTTCTACCATTCTGTCTCCTCAATACTCTACAATCTAGTAATAGGTAGAAAGTTAAAAGAATATGACGCTTAGGGTGGCAAAATTTCAAATTTTTGGTTAAAGTTAAAAATGGACGCCATCAAGACGCCATATTAACCATAACCATAGAGCTCGACAAGGCTTTAAATGCACGTGGCGAAAAAAGGAACTAACGCTGTCATCATACAAAAACGCCATTTTTGACAGTTCTCCTTTACCAGCAGCTGTAGTGCCCCCGCCCAAGTTCTAAAGCCTTTTTGGGACCAGCAACGTCTTCTGTCATATTCTGTGGTCAAAGCTAAGATTAAAGTTAAATAAGCCTTAATAATTAAATATAACTTTGACCGTAACTTTAACTTTAACCACGCCTCTGGTGCAACCCAATCTTAGACTCTTCTTTGTCGAAAGCACTCGCACCGTAAAGTGAACATTAATATTTTGACCTTACCAGCTTCTACTTTTTACTTCACTCTGCTTACACTCCTTTTCTGCATCGCAAACACCGGAGCCGGGGGGCTATTCCCCTATCAATCTGGGATGATAGTCAGCTATCTCTATGCATAATGCTCAGATAGCTGTCTCGAGCACGAAGCCTTCTGGCTCGCAATTTATTGTTTCACGATTCGCCCGCACTCATTATTAAAACGGTTGATACTAAGGTGTTGCTGACGCCGCGGGCTGCACCAATTACCCACGAACAAAGACTTTTAAACGTTCTAGAATGTTTCCGCGGTCGTGTTTGCTGTTCAAGCTATTATGGATCCTGATGGGTCCAAGTTTATGTGGGTTTTATGTCCAAGCTGGTCCAACTATTATGTTGTTTTTTCTATTACCCTTTTTTATTTGGCAAGTAGCTGTTCACACTTCTATGAAAACGTAGTTAGGTGTTTCGGAAGATGATTGCACAACTCACAAGTATCGCAAAGAAGCATAGGAAGTTTCGTGGAGGAATGAGTAGTCGCTTTGAATTTTAGAGTTCGTCTTACTTTTGTATCTCAGTGCTTTAGGAAGATTTAAGCACAACGAGGTCACTAAGATTTACATAACATATGCATAAGTATACTAAATTTTGTTATATTTATGTTTTTTCAATAAATCAGCCTTAGGCCTTACGAGTTACGACCCAATGAATACTTGAACAAAGCAACACAAAATTGAATAGCAATTAAAAAAATCCATTACAAACGACCGATCGAAAACAATTTTCTTCTTCAACAAACAGAATCGATTGGGCTTAATTGCAGGCTGATCAATAGCTAATTGCTACCCACACGTTTAGTTCCCCCCTGCCCCCTCGCTTCCCCCCTCACAACACGTACGATAAAGAATAATTACTGGCTGCCAGCCAAATAAATCGATCCACATCAAAAACGCGATGTTAATCCATCACTTAGATATTACACCGCGATTGAAGTTTACTTTTTAATTTCCAAAACGGCCCCGTGCGTAAGGCGCCTAAGGGTGGTGGACCACGTACACGTATAATTACTGTGTCATAAATTGCTCAAAATTAAGCCTCGACACACTGAGGAAGAACGTTAATTTAATTAGTGTTGACGAAATTACCGATTTTTTTGTAGTAGAGGATGAAAAAAATCCTGAAAATATCTGATCATACGTCTTATTGTATTCAAAACTATAATTGTTATGATTTAGGTTTGTTGTCAAAGAAGTTCCATTATTATTTATTAACAAACCTTAATAATCCCGGGACAAAATAAGAGTAAATTAATATGCTTTATAGAATTTGTTTTATATAACTGAGTGCAGCTGATTTATCGTATGCCGGCGTACTTGTTTTGACGTCCATTCCCATTTCCCATGCGTCTGCACTATTATGGTCAGATCGGCCTGCGATCACTCCGATCTTAACGATCGGCCTCCTCGGCCCCGTAGGTATATAGCTTTAACCCCTCACGTAAGAAATTATACTGTAATTTGTAATCTTTCAATAAACCTTAGTGTGCAAGCACCTTTACCGCTAAGGCGCGCGTCACACCGCGCGTGTTACGTCCGTAATTACTATTGTAACACGACATTAATTAAAATTTAGTTTCAGACCATTAGTTTCGATCGCGTTTCCTCGAGTTTTTCCTCGTAATTACAGGTCTAGGGCGCGGGCTAAATGGGCAAGTTAATGACAAATATTGTTCAGTCGACTCGAATCAATGTTTAGTTTTGACGATTAGTATCATTAAATTATATTTTTTTTTTGTGTCGTTAATCGTTTGTTAAGTTTGTATTGATTTCGTGTTTGTCTTTGATACATATAGAAGTAAGAGAGTTTGGAGGTTTCAATTTCGTATAAGAATATGACAGTCGTTTGTAGGCTGTTTGTACATTAAACTATGCGTAAAACAAACAACTTTATATCCAAAAAGCGTGTGATTAGAAATCGAGAGCGAACTGGTTTGAGGCGGTTCGGACTCGTGACTTGTGAGATTTTACCGGTAATAAGGCTGTGTACACACCGACCGGCGGGTTATTAATTAACAGGTCGACAGCAAACAGAGAGCGGCTACCGGCGTGCGCTGCGCACACAAGTGTGTTTGCGCAGCGAGACGCCGCAGCGTGGAGAGTCTCATTACCGCGTTTCTGAGAAAATTGGAAGTGAGAAATGGACTTAAAAAGATAATGCGAGTATGTCGATGTGCCGTTTTGTTCCCTTGTTACCGCTTTACATGTTCTAGGAAGGTTGCGTGTTTTTTTGATAAAAAAATGTTTGAGCTTTTTTTTGGTTCTCGTGAACTCATCCTTACTTTTTGTAGGGACATCGTATATATTATTTTAATTATCACAGAGTGAGTGCTAAATAATCTTAGTAATTGCCCGTTCTCAGTCAGAATTACTTGAAGCTAAATATCGGATGAGTCACCAGCCTAACTCTGCAAAATTGCATTGTGAACACACTCTAATTTATAATTTGCTCTAAGCTATATTGCCTAGTGTGGAAACCTATCGACTATTTTTCTTTTGTAGCATCTGAGTTTTAAGGCAAAATTAAAATAGGTAGTGTAATCTTTGCTATTTCGCATTTTCATGAAACATAAACAAAAAAATTAAAACCGATCAAAGTAACGTGTTTCATGATAACGTGATCAAAGTAATTATTGCGTGTTTAGTTAGTTCAATCATTTTACATTAATAACAATAATAGTTTTTAAGATTCAAAACAAACAAAACTTACCAATCACCCAAAAGTTTGTCAACACTGCAAAGCAATTACTTTTGATGTCACTCACTTGTGTCAAAATCGCCAAACTTAGTGCATTTGGGTCAAAATGTACCCAATTTGCATAGTTGCAACTTGCAACTGACTTTTTACGGGTTAAAACGTGTTTACTTTGGGCGGGCGGCCGCGTGCGCTGAGGAACGTTACGGCACTGTATTAGCAGACGCGCCGTGTTCTCGTACTGTCAATAAATGTTAATTTTACTATCGATATTGTATCTATTTTGAAGCGGGTCATTAGTACCCCGATTGCTACTGGAGGGTTAGATGTCTAAATTAATTTTAAGCATAGTGTGCATTAACTATTTTCATTTTAAACGTCTAGTTTTGTCGTTGTACATATTGAAGAGTGCAGTACGTTATACAAGTAGAGTGGGGACCACGATTAGGGAGAAGTGGCGTCATGGGCGTACCCAGGATTTCAGTCAAGTCAAAATCGGCCAAGTGCGAGTTCGGACATACGGTAGGACAGACAGACAGAACGATGAATCTATAAGGGTTCAATTTGTTGCTATGGAACCCTAAAAAATCATGAAAATTGACTTTTATTAAATAATTTGTTTATGTCAATAAATAGTTTGCGCAGAGTAGGTAACATGTATTTAATTCCCACTTGCCAGGAAAATACACGTTTATCTTAACTTCTTGCAGCTGCTGTCGTCGTCGTCGTCCCCTATGAGTGGCGTAGTTAGCCCTGCACGTTGATGTCAGCAATGAATGAATGAATGAATGATTTTTGATCTTAAGTTATTATATCTCAAGACTGATCTGCAAATCTGCAAATTAGCAGTCAGTATGGATATAAATTTTCGTACAACAGCAACAGGATTTATATAATTTATGTAGGTAGACCTAAAACTTTTATTAGTCTCACAAAATTTTAACTAGCTGTTTGACCGAGCTCTGCTCGGTATTCGATAAAACACGAATAAAATGACATTTTCTAAATATGATTCCTAGTTAGATTGATTTATCGCCCCCGAAACCCCCTGTATACTGAATTTCATGAAAATCGTTGGAGCCGATTGCTTGTTTAAAGGTATAAGATATATCTACTAATAAACGAAACTTGCAATAGTGGCTACTGGCTACATCTACGCCCACATAAAATATTTTTCTAATCACATCATAAAAAGAGTTTCAGGATTAGGAAGTTACATAAAAATTATTATAAAAAATTAGAATATTTTTTTCTCGAAATCTCCACGTACAACCTTGTAGAAAAGTTTTAAATACACAAGAATGTTGCACGAAATGATGCATAAATTAGAATACAGATATTTAAGAACATTAATTTAGTATCACGCAACCGTTGATGACTCCATTCTTATTTTTTATTACGAGTTATAATGAGAGAT
Organism: Aricia agestis; assembly: GCF_905147365.1. Lineage (NCBI taxonomy): Eukaryota > Metazoa > Arthropoda > Insecta > Lepidoptera > Lycaenidae > Aricia > Aricia agestis. The sequence continues at coordinate 10,805,513 of NC_056428.1, read as the reverse complement.
CTATTTTGGAGTCCACTTATGAGCGCGGTGTTCGGCGACCTTGCACAGATAATTGAAAGTGTTGACATAGAATAATGATTTATTGTTATTATACACTGACCGATGTAACAAAATAACGTAGAGTTGCTTACAAAAACGTTTGATGTTCACATGCAGTATGAAGAATGTGAGTAAATCTCTGAAAGATTACTTGAAAGAATGATTTCAATATCTTTTTGAGAATTAAAATTAAGCCTTTGCGGAATAAATGAAGAAGAAATCGTATGTAAAGTTCAGACGGACTTCTGCTGGCAAAAAACAAAACTGTCATGTCTATTGTGAAAATCAATATCCTTCCTTTTCGCTTTGCTGTTAGGCAAAAAAGTAAGACATATTAGCAAAAAGTTCAAATAAAGTAAAAATATTTTAGGCACTCAATAATTAATTTAAATTTTATAACCTGGTATTTTTGGGTATGAAATTTTAAAAGTAAAACTTTATTCGAGTATTTGTGTTTTATTAATTTCCAAGGTTATGAACTTATTCAAACATGTTTTTTTACCTCGATTCACCATTTGTAAGGAAATAAGATGTCGGTAAAGAAAAAAATATAAGTACTATACTTTATTTTAAATGTGGCGGAGAGTTATGCTATAAGTTATAACTAATGTGGCAAAATCTACGGCCTGACCCAAATGGTATTATTGGGTATGAAATTTTAAAATTTAAACTTTATTCGAATATTTATGTATCGAAGTGTACATTCAACGGGCGCTTCCATTTTATTGTTTAGAACATAAATCAGCTCGCACAAATATTTTACATTAGGTATTACGTACGTAGCGGTAGCGACGTGATTTGACTTTTATATCGCGGTAGCTGTCGCGCGCGACTTCGCTTCAGGGCGAGCGCAGACTTGCAACCAATACGATTTCGTACGAGTAAGCGGAAAATTCGTTTATTGGCCAATGACCGAGTCTTATAGCTTCGTTATTATTGTAGATAGCCAATATCGTTATATTAGTCATCATGGCCGGACTTGGAGAGACCATGATGGTCATCAGAATCAACGCTTTGATGAATAAAAAGCCTTAGACGAAACTAACTAGATGCGACATACCGGTCTTAAGACAGTCGTAAGACAGTTTTGTTGTAGACAAGTATTGAAACTTGTCTACAACAAAACTGTCTCAAAATTGCCGTCTTCGAAGTGAACGCTTGCTCTTAAAATGTAAAGCTTTTTCCAAGTAATATTTATGAGAGATCGGCAACGAGCAATGGTTCATCTAATGGATAGCATTGGCACGAGTGGGCCGGCTTAAGCAGAATACCACCTGATACCACGGCCAGATATAAAATAAACTTAAAACATTTTCTACAGGATGTAACAAAAATAAGTGATAATACTTTAGGGTGTGTACGTGTTCCTTGTAGAGAGTTCAGAGTGTAAGTAGCAGCGCTGAAAGAACAATTTTTTTCACTTTTGTATGGGGAAACTCGTGACGCTCGGGCCCTTGCCCGTACAAAATTGAAAAAAAAAATCGTCTTTCAGAGCTGTTACTTTCACAAAACTCTCCACAAAGAACACGCACACATCCTAAAGTAGAATCACTTATTTTTGTTACATATTGTATTTAAGCTGTCTTCTTTATAGATAATGAATTTAAAGTGAATTTATTAAAAAATTTCAATCGATAGGGCAAGGTACCCAATCGTTGGCAGTCATCCTACTAATATTATATTAGCAATTTAAGTTTTTGTTTGAAACTTCTAAGAATGCCAATATTAAGATTTTCGGTAGTATGAACTTCAATCTGCCAATATTGGTCGTTTTTAGGGTTCCGTACCTCAAAAGGAAAAAACGGAACCCTTATAGGATCACTTTGTTGTCCGTCTGTCCGTCCGTCCGTCTGTCAAGACCCTTTTTCTCAGGAACGCGTGGAGGTATGAAGCTGAAATTTATATCAATTACTCAGGTCTACTGTCCCTTGAAGCTGTGAAAAAATCAAACTTCTAAGCCAACGCAATCAAAAGATACAGCCGTTTATGCCGCAAATTTTCGACACTTGCAAGGGAATCAAAACCTACAGGGTGCTTCCCGTGAACTCAGAATCTTGAAATTTGGTACGAAGCAACGTCTTATAGCATAGATAAAGGAAAAATTACGAAAACCATAAATTTTTAGTTACATCACATAATATATTTTTTTTTAATAATTTTAAACTTACTACCCATTTCCTCATAAACGCGTAGAGGTATTAAATTGAAATTCATACCAAATACTCAGGTCTATAATACCTTTAAGCTGTAACAAAATCAAACTTCTATGTCAACGCAATCAAAAGAAACAGCAATTTAAGCTGCATATTTTGAAACTCGCAAGTACTCGCAAGGGAATCAAAACCTAAAGGGTACTTCCAGTCGACCTAGAATCTTGAAATTTGGCATGAAGCAACGTTTTATAGCACACATAAAGGAAAAATTCCGAAAACCTTAAATTTTTAGTTACATTACAAAATATATATTTTTTAATAAATATAAACTTATTACTTTTTTCCTCATGAACGCGTAGAGCTATCAAGTTGAAATTCATATCAAATACTTAGATCTTTGTACGGAACCCTCAGTGCGCGAGTCCGACTCGCACTTGGCCGGTTTTCCGTTTAACCGTCATAGCAAAAGGCGGAGGTAAAGAAAACCTTGTTTAGCAACTTCTTAAATACAGCCCGTACAGTAATAAGCAATGTTAATTAGTGATTAGATCATTCATTAATGAAACTTCATCGGCTTAATGAAGCCAAATCAGCGGGACGACACTGGGGCAGACAGTAATTAAGACTCATTTGCCAAATCTGACTCTTGTTAAGTTTTGAGAATACCGAATGATGGTGAAGAAAGATGATGAATGACTGAATGCATTTATGACAGATTTAGTAAACTGTAATTAATCAGATTTGGTAGTATTTTAATCGGACATTAACTATTTAGTAGGCTTTTATTGACACTATATTTAAAACCTGACTGTTGTTACTAGTCAAATCTGACTCTAATGTGTCTGTGATGTTTCAATGGTGTTCTGTGATGGTTCAATCACGCATATACCGGGATTGAAATCATCTTGCGGGATTGCATTCCATAGTCCCGACTTATTGTACGAGTATAATGCCAAACTCCGCCGAAACGGATGAACCGATTTTAATGTTAGTTTATATTGTGTTTATCGGATAGACTTAAGAATCGGCCAACATCTATTTTTAATCCCGAAATAACGTTTATGACAAAACACTAACGGAGTCAGTCACAGTAAACATTATGACTTTTCCAAACAATTACGGGAACATAAATAATATTTAAAATCAGTACAGAAGATTTATAAGTAATCTCTCTAAACAAATATTTAAGAGATAGCTCAGTAAATTGTGATTTAGTGAGGGTCAATTAGAGTTTTAATCACGACAATAGCGATACTGTGATGTGCGTAGAGAGAGCTACGAATGGCGTAGACGCGGGCTTTTTTTCTTTATGAAATAAGGCTGCATACGAGCAAACGGGTCACCTGATGGAAAGCAACTTCCGTCGCCCATGGCCACTCGCAGCATCAGAAGAGCTGCAGGTGCGTTGCCGGCCTTTTAAGAGGGAATAGGAGAAGGGAAGGGAAATGGGGAGGATAGGGAAGGGAATTGGGCCTCCGGTAAACTCACTCACTCGGCGAAACACAGCGCAAGCGCTGTTTCACGCCGGTTTTCTGTGAGAACGTGGTATTTCTCCGGTCGAGCCGGCCCATTCGTGCCGAAGCATGGCTCTCCCACGCTTAGTTTTATTATGTTGTTTATTCGGGTGTACCGTGTATATGTATGTTTTGTTGATTGTAGCTGTATTAGCTAGCTATATTTTGAATATGTTTTGTTAAAAAGGTATTAATTTGTTCACTGACTTAAGAAGAAGACAAAAGGTAGAAGAGAGACACGGTCATTATTTGCGGTTCATAAAATACTCAAAATGTTATTATGTTGTTGCATATTTATAAGTTGTTTAAAGTTGGAACTAAAAAATATTATGTTTTGGCTTTTGTTGGATTTCAGGAATCTATACATCTAAGTATACATATAAATTAAATTGGAGTGTCTGTTTGTAATATTGAAAGAATATTTTTTACTAGATGCATATGAATGTATATAGGGTACATATACCAAAACAACCTTTTTTACAATTTTTGTCTGTATGTCTGTCAGTCTGTTTGTTCCGGCTATTCTCTGAAATGGCTGGAGCCATTTTAACGGGACTTTTTGTGGCAGATAGCTGATGTAGTAAGGAATAACTTAGGCTACTTTTTAACCGACTCCCGAAGAGGAGGAGGATATATTTTACTTTTTTTTTTGTATTTGTTCTCGGACATCTACGCCAGTTGTGGACCGGTTTTCAAAATGTTACTAAAGTTCACGCGGACGAAGTCGCGGGCAACAGCTAGTTATAATATTATATACTTACTTTTAAATAATTTGTCCATCATGATTCATGAGAATATACTTTTCAAAATTGGTAAAAGTTAAGTAAAGAATTTGCCTTGTAGTGTGCCTAATAGTCAAAACTCTGGAATATAATATATTATAATAATAATATTGAATAAGTATTAAAATGCACTTGTAAAATCATCCTCACTCTATGGCATTTTAATGCGGGCGGGGCTTTAATTGTTGTGAATTAATTGTTACATTCGTTCAAAAACCACAGCCATTGTCACCACCATTGTCCCCCCCCCCTGCCCCCCATCGTCCCCCCTTTTGACTATCCACCATTGTCGCCTCAATCTCTCAATGAGGCGATGTACTTAATTGATGTAATTATATGGGTCGATGGCTTTCCCTTACAAATCATCAGCATTGTTGTCATTATTAGAGTCGTTGAGTTAACACTCGAATGATTTTTGTCTCTACTAGATGTCTTACTGTCTGTCTGTCTGACAATCAAACTGCTAAACCGTTTTGGGTGAAGATGGAGGTATGGACTTTCAGGCCCGCAAAAAGGACAAGTTAAGACAGTTTTTGCGGGTTGGTTGCCGTGCGATGTATTGCGGACAATACAGGGTGTAACAAAAATAAGTGATAATACTTTAGAGTGTGTACGTCTTCCTCTTAGAGAGTTCACTGTGAAAGTAGCAGCGCTGAAAGACCAAATTTATTTTTCACTTTTGTATGGGGAAACTCGTGACGCTCGGTAAATCGGTTAAGACGTTATCGAATTTTAGCAAGACATAATATTTTAAATTGCATTTTTACATCTAAAAGTATAAGTAGTTAAGTACTTGTACTAATAATAGTAGTAGCTCCCACACCGGTTTCGGTGACGGTGGCCGGTTTCATTGAAACCAGGCCAGCTACGCAGGAGTAATTTTATAGTGCCCAAGTGTGTGCGCAGTACACAAGAGCACTCTCTATTCCTTTACTCTCATAACCCAGTGGGACGGACGACCGACACGACCGGCGAGAGATCAGGGGCAGGACCGACTTTTTATATGCCCATCCGACGCATGGATCATCTTACTTGTCAGACAATCAGTTGATCAGCCTGCATTGTCCTAACCAAACTTGGAATTAACATGTTTCCAACGCGGGAATCGAACCCACGACCTCCGAGTCAAGAGCCGCGCTCTATACCACTAGACCACGGAGGCGTCAGTCAGTACTAATAATATGTCATGTATTCTGTGGTATAAGCAGAGCATTCCCAATCTTTAAAATAATCCAAGTGTCAAATTAATTAAAAGATATATAGCGAAAGAAAAACTAATGGCTGGCTTACACGTATTAAGTAGATAGTCATCTAAATTTTAACTTAATTTGAAGTATTTGACGAAATATGTCGAGTGACAAGCCACGCCTGCCACCTTAACAGAAAATAGTCAAAATTCTAATTATCATGTACTTAACTAAATTTTAACTTGCTACTTGCTACTAAATTTTGTGTTTACATGTAATTAACAACTTAAAATTAAGTTAAAATTTACTTAACTACTTATCAACTTAATAAGTGTAAACCAGCCATTAGTTTTTCTTTCGCTATATATCTAAGGGATCTAAAGCCATAAATAATCATAAATGAGATAAAAGAAATCATAATTTGACTTGTCATAGTCTACATTTCCCGAATGCCACTAAAACGATTAAAATAACCTTGGAGAGATTTTAAAATAAACACACCTTTTAATAAAGAGATAATTTCTGGAGCTGATACATTATTATGATTTACGACTGACATTTTTATATTTACGCTCAACTCTGTAAATGATTGTCACACCTTACCAAGGTTGGATTATGATTAATTTTAAGTTATATTTATTTTATGTTATATGCCCCGGTGAACTTCGTATCACTTGTTAACCGACTTCCAAAAAAGAGGAGGTTAAACGTTCGGCTGTACCTATTTTTATTTTTTTTAAGTATATTTTTTTTGTATGTTCAACGATTACTTAGCCGTTTGTGGTCCGATTTTCAAAATTATTTTTCTCATATAAAACTTCCCTAGACTAGCGAATATTTCAAGGCTAAAATTAGTCAAACCAGTTCAGCCGTTCTTGAGCTTGAACATAATCATTTTTATTTAAAAAAGTAATTAATAGTAAATTATGCGATAGTCAAAATGTATCCATTGGTTTGTGATTTTTTATTAAGTAAAAAAATTTGTAACCATAAACATTTAAAGTATTTTTTATATCTCATAAATGATTTAAAGTACACGTTCGCACTTTTATACATTAGAACTACTTAATTGCTCAAACAATTATAAATTTCACAAGTGTAATTATTGTCTACAGTCCTCGTTACGAGCAGAACTATAAATTACTTTTACACGATTTTAGATTTTAAAACTGTCCCTTGAAGTGTAGAGGCGAGAAATAAGAGCAATTCTTTTTAATTAACGAACGAGATCTCGAAATAGACTACGCATATTTCACAACGTCGAAATAATTAATGATTTTTTTCTTTGTTTTGTTGCGAAACGTCTTAACTCTTAGCTAAGGCTGGCCTCATACATATACGTTTTCCGTATTCGATTTCTTAATGTGGAATTTCTATTTGGAATTCCTTGAGACTTCATTGAAAATTAACGTTTGCGTTAAACGTTCGTTTTTCTTGACTAGCGAACGCGCCGGTTTGCACTCGAATCTTACGTGAGGAATTCCTTCCGTTCGGAAGCGAACGTGTACGTCAGCTGATGTATTACCGATTTCATGCATTCGGTCATCCCAATACGGAAAACTAATTCGGATATCGCATACGGAAAACGTGTGTATGCGGCCAGCCTTATAATTAGGACGAATTCTTAAGATTTTTCAGGTATTTCGGAATTTTCGGGACAAGTTCAGACAAATTAATGTGTTACTGAAATTAGGTTGAATCTTATAAGTAGTTGACATGATTCTGTGCAATTTAATTTAATTTCTTTTGTCGTTTGTAAATTCAAAAGTTATTTCCTTACTTAAGTATATAAATTTATTCATATTAAAGTCATTGGCTGGTTTCAATACGATTAAGTTATAATGTATAATAAACAAAAAATACGTGTGGCACTCGGGGACTGCCGCGGTTTATACGTCTAGTGACACGCACACAATCAACGTGCCGAAGTCTGCCGATATAAAACGATGACGTTAGACGAGTGGTTTATTTTCGTTACGGAATTTCTTGTCAAAGTCTGCGAAAAAAGCAATGCAATAGCTTAAAAATCCCAAAAAACCTGTTTTGAGTACTAAAATATAATTAAATAAATAATAATCCATATAGTCCATTGAAATCTTACATGAGCTTTGCATTTATTAGAGGACGCAATTTTATTTTTGGGATATGTCGGGGGGTCAATAGAAGCTTAAGTCAATAGAAGTTTGTGGGGTCGCCACCCTTGTCCCCCGCCGCCATCTTGAAAAAAGGGGCGACAACACATTTTCGCGATATCTCGGAAACTAACTATACGTCTTACAAAAATTTGTAAGAACATAATTTGTTGCAAATTATTTTGTCTACAAATATTATGTTCGTATGTATGACTTTTCACCCTAAATTAAAAAAAGAAATTCATGAGATCGGGGATCATCGGGGGATTCTTTTCTCAAAAGATCATCTACAAGTTTGTTCTGAGGTAGTTTTTTTGTAAAATGTATTAAACAAAGCTAGAGAGCAAAAAAAAAGAAAATTAAAAAAATCTCACTTTTTTTGCTTATAATTTTTTTTATTTTTATTTTAGGGTAAAAGGCTGTATATAGTATATAAGCCTGCCTGCCTACAAATATGCAAAATAATTTGCAACAAATTATGATTTACACGTTTTGATAAGACGTAAAGTTTCCAAGATATCGTGAAATTCGCCAACCTTGTCCCCCGACCACCATAAGGTAAGGACAAGGGTGGCGACCCCACAAACTTGAGGTTAAGCTTCTATTGGCCCCTACCAACATATCCAAAAAAATAAATTTCATCCTTTAAAGTCTAATAAATACAATATTCGGTCCTTAAATTGTAACATTTCAATGGACTAATACGTAAAATCGATTCTAATTAAACAAGATCGTCTCGTTTTTAAACTATAAAATTAAGTTTATATAATATTGTTACGTGGCAATTGAATGCCTTTGAATCATGTGGAAAAAAAATTAAATGAGTCACTTCTAAACCATGCCACGGCCATGTTCCAAATTCAAAAGTCGTCGATATTTTTGGAGTTACATAAATCATTAATCACATATTTAGAAAACCTACAGATATTAACATAATTTGCTCCACATAAAACTAGAGGATACAATATTCAATGGTTTTAATAAAATTAATAGTGAGTTTATACTTTCTATTAATTTTAAAGTCGTTACGTCTTATGATGCAACTTTGAAATTCAGTCCGGAAATAGAAAAATCTTACGGGTAAATAGTTTTATCCTAGATGGGAAAAATGTACGGTTACCACGCCATATAAGAGGTTGCGTTATAGGCAACATCCTGCATGCTATAAAATTACAAATTTTTTATTATTTTCTTTTATTTTTGTTTGTTTTATTTATATTTTGACGAAATGACGCCCGCAATTCCAAAATTCGCCAAAATTCATTTATCGAGCGGGAACCGTTTTTCTGGAATAGATAGTATCCTATGTCCTTTTTCCGGAACTCAAAGCATCTCCGTACCAAATTTCAGCAAAGTCGGTTCAGCAATTTGTGCGTGAAGAGGTAACAGTATGACACGCTTTCGCATTTATAATATGACTAGCCGTCCCGGTGAACTTCGTGTCACTTTAAAACCTTCCCTGGACTTCTACGAATATTTTGAGACTAAAATTAGCCCAATCCGTTCAGCCGTTTTCGAGTTTTAGCATTACTAATACAATTGGAAATCTATTTTTATATATATAGACTAGCGACCCGCCCCGTCATCGCACGGGTATAAAATATATAGCCACTGAAAAAATAATTAAATTCGATAGCCTATGATACTTCACGTGGTCTACTTCTTATATGTGCTAAATACTACGCTAAATAACATAAAAATTGCTCCCGTAGTTCGCGAGATAAGCCCTTTCAAATATTTCCCCCGTTCTTTCCACATTCTCCTATTAGTCTTAGCGTGATAAAATATAGCCTATAGCCTCGTTCAATAAATGGGCTATCTAACACTGCACGAATTTTTCAAATCGGACCAGTAGTTTCTGAGATTAGCACGTTCAAGTTAGCCCTTTCAAATAATGTTCCTCGTTTTTTCCACATTTTCCTCTATTTCTTCGCTCCTATTAGTCTTAGCGTGATTTGAGCCTTTCTCGATAAATGGGCTATCTAACACTGAAAGAATCATCAAAATCCGTTGCGTAGTTTTAAAGATTAAAGGGAACAAAGGGAACTTGAGGGAAAAAAGCGACTTTGTTTTATAATAGTATAGAATATAGATATAGAAGTATGTATTAATTCTGTTTGCAGTAAACTCTATGTTTAGTTAAGTAGTAAGTAGTATGTTTAGTTAAGTAGTTAAGTTAAGTAAGTACTCTATGTTTAGTTAGACCAAGACCAATTCGAACGAGCCTTGAAATACAATTTCAATCTTAATCACTTTTCTTTTGGGTGATTTATAACCGATCCATGTAACATGAATCACACCGCCGGTTTAGTTGCAGATAATGAAAACAAAAACAAATTAATGGATAAATAATGAAAGATCAGAGTTTGATTAAACAGATGCTGTGTCGAGCTGTGTTTCATCACCTACTCGCATCTTATTAGGAATGCTAAATCCTGATACATCAGTACTAGATTCTGCTCTATTAACACTAGATTTTGCCCGCGGCTTTTGCCGGCGTGAAATTCTGAGAACGACATAATTTCAGAAAAAAAAACTTTTTATCATTACATAAAATTATAGCATAACAAAAAAAAAATATAAATACTTACCTCATAATTATAACTAGCTGTTTGACCGAGCTTTGCTCGGTATTCGATAAAACACGAATAAAATGACATTTTCTAAAAATGATTCCTAGCTAGATCGATTTATCGCCTCCGGAACCCCCTATATACTAAATTTCATGGAATTTTGACCAACAACATCTTTCATCCACGGCAAATTATAATATCCAAGCAAAAATCAAAGATCACTAATTGGAGTTTTAAGTTGTCATAATATGAATTAAGATCTTTGTAGGTCTGTTACATGAAATCAACATGCTAATAATCACTATTTATGTATTAAGAGAAAAGATGCCAAATAATTCTTCATTTTCAATTAATCGGCCTTTCGTCATAACCAATGTTTTCGCTAATAAATAAAAAAAAACAGATCATAAATAAATACAACAATATAGCTAAATCACTTCTAAAGCTTATACCAAAAACCGCCATTTCATTGTAATTTCGAGCAGTAAGTACATGATCATTAGTATTACATACAGCACATCCAGAGCCAAATGTCTGATCGGAATTAATGTTTAATTACATTCATATAATGTCACACCTCACCCCCCGTTATCTCTGAGGAATTTCACTACATAAAATTTGCATAGTAATGTCCATTATGCGGTGTTTAAGTCGTTATGTGGTATAAATTCATATTTACTGGTATCCCAACATTGAATTAAGACTGTCTTAATATTATGTCTATTAGTTTTTGGGTAAACATACCCTAAATTTTAAGAAAACCAATATACTTATTTAAACTTATAAAATAGCGCAGTCTTTTGAGTATTGACTACCGTACTTATTTATCATACCTAATTCATATTATTTATTTATTTAATAATTTATGTACACATAACCAGTTAACATAGAAAATACTGAAGATACATTTTAGTACAAAGGTACTACTTATTCCAAATAGAAATCTCTTCCAATTTGGAACACATTTTTGTATTTATTATAAATAGATTTTGTATTTATGATAAACAGAGGGTACCACCACCTAACAGTAAAAAGGCGAATTTATTGGAAACTGACACTTAGGGCCTGTTTCACCACTTTCTGATAAAGTACCGAATAGGCTATTCACAACTTTTTTTACACATTCTCCACGATTTTACAGATCAAGTATCTGTCAAGTTAATTGGTGGATAGGCTATTCGTCATTTATCAGGAAGTGGTGAACAGGCCCTAAGTGTCAGTTTCCAATAAATTCGCCTTTTTACTGTTAGGTGGTGGGTACTATATCAATATTAAAGGTCTATATACTCTATTCTAAAATACATCTTGAACTCAGCTAATTTACGTGACAAGACTGACACTGAACGGAGTTGATAAGGGCACCTGTGACATGACTCATCAATATTGGAAATGGCATAGGTGTATGCTTAGCCAATTAGAATGTGATGCATATGCATGATATGCCATCATGTTTGTTACTCGACTGCGCCAGAAGGAGTTATGTTTGGTGTATCCATGTAAATTAGTCGATTATTTTAAGCTATTATGCAGCTTTTATCGCTGGGCGCTGGCTTTGAGCGCGGCGACCGAATGAAGAAATTCCGTAACGAAAATAACCTAACACTCCAGCCAGCACTGTCGGTCGGTGTGCGGAAGCTGTGCATCGTCGTTTCAGTTCGGTAGACTTCGGCACGGTGTTTGTGTGCGTGCGACTAGACGTATGCGAATTATAATTGCATAAGTTGATAAAAAATTTCCCCACGCGGTAGCCCCGAGTGCCACACGATTTTTTAAGGTTTTTTGCAGATAGGTAAGTATCGTAACTTTTTCTACGATAAAAATAATGAGATAATATTTGTTTTTTTTTAGTTAAAATTGGCATGTGGTTGTCGTAAAAATTAAATGAAAAGTTTTTATTCTAGTAAGTATAGTACCTAAGGGCTTAGCCTAAAATCTATTAACATATTAATACATCATACAACACCTAAATAACACAGTAAAATAAATATTTAGATGACCACATACTATTTATGGAATTTAAGGCGCGACATATTCTATAATGGAATTTTAAAACCTTATATGGGTTGAATGTTTGATCAAGTTTTCAATACGAGTATTGTATGCAAATTAAGGAATTAATTATAATTTATTTTTAATTTAATACCTTAAGCATTTGATTAATGAATAGAATATTAATGAAGAACGTACAATTTTTGTTCGCGTACATTTCTTTCAAGTTTTGTTTTATTTTTTTGTGATAATAATATAATAGGTGTGATATTATATAATAATTGACTAATAAAGAGTAGAAAAAGGGTCAGATTTTGAATGGTCAATCACTATTCACGCCAAATAACTCTGGCGATTGATAAATATTTCGATGAACGAAGTCGGTGCTCTTATTTATTATACACAGTAATTATTGTATTATACACTGTAATATCTTTAATGTACAGAATCGGTCGATTTTTTTTTTTTTATTATTATTATGTATAAACCTATTAATTAATGCTCAGAATATTTTTGCAAAAGCTACTTCATTAGTAAATAAAAATGTCATTCCGATCCCATTCTGTTCGCGCGCGGATTATCTTAATATATATATTTCTTGTGTGCGTGTGTATGTGACTGAACTCCTCCTAAACGACTGGACCAATTTTGATGAAATTTTTTGTGTGTGTTCGTGGAGATTCGAGAATGGTTTAGATTTACAGTTTGGTCTACTGGAAAATGTTTTTTCAATTAATTTCTTATTTATAAGGAGTTGTTGATTTTGGAATGTTTTATATTAGATCCGGCGGACGGCGCTATCATCGCATTCAATATTATTCTATTTCAATTTTAGTTTGTCCTGACAGATGGTGCTACGATTAATTTGAAAAAAAATTTGTTATTCAATTCATGTGCTGATTAAAATATTAAATAAATAACACATAGGCTACAATTTTAACCGACTTTCAAAATGGGGGAGGTGTTATGTTCGTTTTCTTATATTCAACGATTACTCCGCCGTTTGTTAACCGATTTTCAAAATTTTTCTTTTGGTATATAGGGTATCATCCCAATTTGGTATTATATTCAGAAAAGTGGTGATCTGATGAAGGATCCATAAGTAATCGAGGGAACTCCTCAAAACTTATAGGGAAACATATAGTGACTTCGGTTTCGTGAGAAGTATTCTAAGCATATGCTACCAACAAGTAAGATTTTGCACCGAGATATACCTGGTATATCGTGGTTCGGAAGGTGCTGAGAGAATTCCTGATTCTTTATAGATACAAGTTTGGGAGTTTCGGCGTTGTTTTAAGAACAGAAAGCATATGCTACTATGCAAATTACATTCTTCATCATCATCATCATCATCATCACTACCATATTATACCATTTCATAGTCTTTTAGATCGAGACTCGAGTTTGTCAAGCGATAATTAAAAAAAATCTATATCTACCTAATATTATAAACCTGAAGAGTATGTTTGCTTGAACGCGTCAATCTCAGAAACTACAGGTCCGATTTAAAAACTTATCTCAGTGTTAGATAGATCATTTATCGAGTAAGACTCATCATTTATCGAGAAGGTTATATTATATTATTACTCTAAGACTAATACGACAGAAGAAACAGGAAAATGTGGGAAAAACGGGGGAAATATTTTTTATGGGAAAATGTACCTACGAATTCTGTAAAATTTCTAATTTACGCGGGCGAAGCCGCGCGGGACATCTAGTACTACTATAATATTTTAGTAAACAACGGCCTTCTCGCGTGATCCAGTATTATTATCGAGACATATATAATATTTACGACGGGACATGTAGATCTAATTTACATTAATAGGTGATTAACCAAATTCAAATTTTATTCGAAAACTATGACTTGATTCCGTGCCATTTATTTCGAAATTCGCGTAGGCGTTAATGGGAAGTCTGATTTATTTGGAAATAATAAACAAATTTTAATGAACAATAACGTACCGGTAATGCCGTATCTTGACAAGGGGATTGGAATGAAATTCGCTTTCTAAAATTCAATCAACTACCTCGTGAGACTGAGAGTGATTACACTAACTTAAACTTAGAAAGAACTGTAGTTACTTCTAAAATAGGTACCTACTAATTGTAGGATTTGCATCTATAGGATTATTGCCCAGTTTTTGAGGGATTTTTTGTAGGATTTTTTATATTCCCTAGCTCTTTTGATTGGCTAACGTGAAAAAGTAAAGCAATCATGAATGTAATAGGATCGGAGCAGAGGAAGTTACTAGCGCTTACAGGTGCCACCGCATATTATAGACACGACAGTTTTTAGACAGACTATCGCTAAATAAAAAGTACTAGTAGCGCACATTTGAAACAAAACGTCTCATAGACAAATATGTCTAATCCGTACAAGAACTGCACAGCGACAAGTCTGACTAACGACTGTCGGCTTCCCTTTCAAGTATATGCGAGCGCGCACATCAACGACGAAACTGTCTAGCGGTGTACCTATCTGAAGTATCAGATGTACGCGTTGCGTCGTCGTAGACAAAACAGTTTCGTCTTGGTATGCGCTGCATGATAGACACAACAGCTGTTTCTCTTCAATCTTAAAGCTAACTCGTCTATGTGAAACAACATTTTCTAAAAATTTTCGTGTCTCTAAAGTGCGGTCTGCCTAAATATTTCGACCTAAAACAGACATGTTGCACATGCCATATCAGAATATTGACAGAAACGTTGTCAAATATCGAACAAAACTTTTTGTTTACTGTCTATACTGGTGTTGCCTCTGGCTTAAAAACATTGCAGTAATATACCCTCAATACCCAATTGAAAAACCAAAGTCCTGTCAAAAACCTTAGAAGTGATTATAAAACAGAATACACATTTATATCACTAAATACAAGATACATGAATTTGAGTTGAGTGACATTATAAATCACGCCCGTAAGAGAAAGGTCATTTATATGCGCAGGCGCAGGCATTGTTGATGGCTTAATTGATATTGTATCAGATGTGAATGAGAGCCTTTTTATAATTAGGTCTCTACTCTCTACTTAGTACTTATATTAAGTGGAAGAATATAAGTAGGTATATTCTTCGGCGATAAAAATTATCCTATGTGCTTTCCAGGGACGCAAACTATCTTCCATCAACGCCTTTCGCGTTTGTCTCTGTCTGTCTGTTACCTATTTACGCCTAAACCGCTTAACGGATTTTGATGGTCATGGGGATAGTTGGAGCCCCTATAAAGAACATAGAACATTTTTAACCCGGAGAAATCTACGGTTGCCAGGAAATAAATTTCCACGCAAGTCGCAACGGAGTCGCGGGTATCAAATGGTTACTGTATAATATTATTCTTATACGTGTACCAAAGTACTAAAAGAAATATTTCTACTACTAACTACTTTAACAGCACATAAATTATTAAGCTTTACCTTATTACTGGTAATATTGAGATGCCTGTATCACTTACACCTGGTTTTCCACCTAGGAACAGGTGTTTAGGCGCTCTAGGGCCAAGGCTAGGCACATGTTAACAGATCTACAACATTAACTAAGCTTGCTTGTATTTGTACCGTAGCATCCCAATAAAGGTTTTCTCTATATAGATTACGAGCTTTTGCCCGCGGCTTCGCTCGCGTTAAGCAGTATTATTATATACAAACTTTCATCCCCTATTTGAACCCCTTGGGGTTAGAATTTATCAAAATCGTTTCTTAGCGGATGCCTACGTCATAACATCTACCTGCATGCCAAATTTCAGCTCGATCCGTCCAGTGGTTTGGGCTGTGCGTTGATAGATCACTATGCCAATCAGTCAGTCACCTTTGAGTTTTATATATAAAGATAAAGAGAAAAAGTTTGTTTGCATCGATTGGGCTCCGAAATTGTGCTGATTTTGATGAAATTTGGAATAGAGATGTAGTAGAGTTAGACAATAGAGAAGGTCATGGTAGACGTATAAGGATAATTTTAGGTTACCATGTCAAAGTAAAGCGCGAGCAAATTCTAGCGATTAATATTTATATTTCTGCACAATTATTGATAACTTTCTTGTGTTTATTTTTTCTCAAAAGTCAGTCGGAAAGTTCTACTTGCCTCTCGAATTCAAATTAAACTGAATCATTAAACTATATCACGTCATTAGTAGAAAATTTATTAATATCTCCAACGATTGTATTATGAAAATTCATAAAACATCATAAAATTATGAACACAAGCACGACTTTACGACCGTAAATGCCTCGTAAAAGAGGATTAAGTGTTTTAATTTCTTTTCCGAAGTGACCCAGTGTTAATTTAACTATACAGATATAAATTATATTTGGTATACTAATTATACTGTCACTATCTGGCTCCTGCGTATGACATGTTATATTTGTTTATGAAAACGTAAAATACACAATATTAATGTGTTCCATAAAACTCTGTTTTTGAATTTTATTTGACAGTAGAAATAAATTAAATATAATTGAAGGTGAATCGTGATGTTCCTGTTATTAGTTTATTTGAAGTCGTGACTGTTAAAAATATTTAGGACTAGATTAGGAGGACAAGACTAGACTCTAGGAGGGGATGGTTAGGCTGATTTTCCTGTCACACTGACCACTCGCTGACCGTCGGCGCCGATAGCGAAATGTATGAAATATCAGCGCAGACCGCTACGAAAACGCTTCCTACGATTTCATACATCTCGGGCCATCAGCGCCGACAGTGCGCGCGTAGTCAGCGTGACAGGAAAATCAGCCTTAAAAAGGTTAAATCAAAAATAGAATCTTTTTATCCAAATTTGGAAACTCTACACCTACCGGATAGCTTTTTTTTACCTTTTTTTATTAATTTCACCAAGTAAGAGTTGATCTTTCATCTTAGTTTTATTATTCGTAGATCTTAGTGTTATTCCTTTCACTTCGCACAATAAATAAGATGGCATAAAGTTTTAATAAGTGATTAATAGTAATCACGTATCCTCGATTCGTATTGGGATTCATTTCAAACAATCTTTGTCTCCATATGAAGTGGACAAACATAGTAGAAATTCAAACTTAACTAGAAATATTATCACATTTATTGGACAGACGCGGTAGGACATCGAAGTTATAATGTTATGTTCGTAGCTTAGTTCTAAGTCAAAAATTGAAAAACCAAAGTTTCAGACAACAATTTTTCTGTGAATAACAATGAATGTTCTTCACTAGCTAGTTTTTCTTAAAAAAGCATAACAAAGTATGAATAATGTTATGTGTGTATTTAATGATTCATCTCACAAACGTTTTCTTAACATTAAAATAAAGATTCACGATAGCAATAGCGATATCCGACACGTAATACCGCCCTCGTATATTCCCTTTATCTTGTTCAATACACTTAAATACAAATTAATACAACCGATGGCCCAGCTCTTAATGGCCAGGACTGTTTATTTTACACCTCGGACGGGACGGTTTTATTTTTAATTTACTTTTATTGGACTCGAATGTTTAACGTATAATGCTCTCTAAAGTCTCCGTGTTTTAAATTTTCTACACGGTTTTTAAATTTACATTTAGATTATTTCGCTTGTTGTACGTAAGTTATCTTTTCTATTGACGTTTACTTTTAAGTTTGAGTTTCTTTTTTATTAATGTCTTATGACTATTGTTATATCGTATTTTTATATTGTTTTGATTTTGGTTTAGCTTTGTCTTTATTATACTATATTTATTAGCAAGACAGATGCGTGGTCTTGTCTAGTCTTTAAGTAGGCGTGCGTTTTTCCTCGAGTCTACGTAGTACCAACTAATATGTTGTATTCTGTGGTAGTACGTAGCTTTTTCTTAAGCTTCTTCCTTTATTTGTAGAAAGGGACATTTCTGATAATATAGTTTTATCAGGTAAAGATCAGGACACTGAAGCTAAAATACGAATATTACGATAGAAACTACGATGGAAACGCATTATTAAATAATTGTAAAGTGTCAAATAGGCTATGGTATGCCAATAAAGAGTGGTCTGTTATGGACACATTACAAAGTAACATTATCCCCGAGATAGGTGTAAAATTAATGGATATTTTTAATTAAATCCTACACCTAACATAAAAAATAGTGTGGTCTGACTGTCGATACGTTATTGACATTAATATTCGAAAATATTATCGAAGCGCCTACTCGATAAGCGTGTCGGGCCACACGCAGCACGTCATTACACACCTTCCAGAGGAAAATAAATTAAACTAAACGAGTATCTCTACCCACGATCTTCTTCAGAATCGTCCCAACAACCACAACGATGTATCCGACTCATATGCTGACCATTGCGTATTTTATTCCCCAGGATTTACTACATTTCATTTGGAATACGCAATGTTTCACACAAGAGGGGATGACGTGGAATATATCGTGTCAATAAGAGATTGAACAGCTTTGGTATATCAATATGGAAACTTAAAATACGAAATTAATTACGAAATGAACTTAACTAATTGCAGTATACACTTACAAGAAAAAGCAGATAAAATAAACAAAAGATAGTAGTGATTCATAGTGAAGCTAACGAGTCGAGTCGAGCATCACTTTTAACGCTTTTTCATTTTAATAACTTGTATTATGATTTCATGGTGGTCTACGTGTGTAATGTTTGTAAAAGCAACATCTTTAATTATATTACTACAATTTATAAACTGTTTGCCACATGGCTTTTGTATGCTATTTAATTTACATTTTAAAGTTAAGCTCAGTTTTAGGTTTTAACTTTCAATCTAAAAACTGAGATTACTTTAAATGAGCTAAAAACGAAATTCAATTACATGTGAATTTCGCTTAAAAAACATACGACATCAAACATGAAATGTCATGTTTGATGTCGTATGTTTTTTAAGATTCTAGATCTTTTGATAATGTAAATATCTTAATTAACATTTAAAATTACAGTAATTAGTTACACATTTTATGTTCGTTACATTCTTAAGAGAAGCCAATTTAAATGTTATCTTAAAATTACGAAATTAAAATAAATCTATCGCTAATTGTTTAATATTGTAAATTTTAAGTTAACAAGCAAAGATAAATATCTCGTACATATAGATAAAGAAATTAAAAGTTTATAGCCACATTATATTATACTGTAAATTATTGTTTTCCAAACTTACTTAGTATTCTGACTATTTATAACACTGATTATAATATTTCTGTAGCCTAAAATTACCTTTTTTAATGAGATTATCATTAATTAAAAGATTCAACATTCTTTACAAATGTATGCAGATAGAGATCGGGAATTGAGGTGAGGAGATATGAAACAACATACACTAGGTCTCATTCTCTAGGTCTCTTACTTGTTGAAGAGTATTAATTTTTCCATTGATATATTTTGTTAATTTTATGTTTCGCAAAGTTTTCAAATATCGCGTGAAAACGTACGTTTTTCGCGAAAAAGACTTTCATCACTAGATGAAAGTCTTTTTCGCGAAAAACGTACGTTACGTCTTAAATACTAATTTAAGAGCTAGTTGCCAAATTTCGCTGTATTTTTTAATAAGTATTACGATCCCGGAAGACGATTGACTTAAATGAAATTAAGATTTATTTAATAATTGTATATTTATCT
Organism: Aricia agestis; assembly: GCF_905147365.1. Classification (NCBI taxonomy): domain Eukaryota; kingdom Metazoa; phylum Arthropoda; class Insecta; order Lepidoptera; family Lycaenidae; genus Aricia; species Aricia agestis. The sequence goes on along the minus strand of NC_056428.1, from coordinate 10,785,578 downwards.
GATATTTGCTTAACGGAATACACGATTCACTTATTTTGACTCGATAGTTATATTTTTCGAAATTATGATATCTTATTGAGTCACTATCATGTCTATCGCATCTCATGAAAGGACTGTCTTTTCATGAGACTCAATGTCCCCAAAATAATTTCATCGAAATCTTTTGAGCGGTTTAAGAGGTAATACATTAACAGACACACTTTCGAAATTTAATATTTTTATCCAAAAAGAAAACCTCATATTTCAAATAAGCTTGTTCTAATTATGTTTCTTTTTACTCCAAACAAATTTATTGTTTTAATCCTATTCATATGATAAATATCTATAGCACATTACGATGCAAAGTTTATAATTTATAACATATTGCCCACGTTTAATATGTCAACATACTAGTTCTTGGTAGTTTTCTGCTATAGATGTGCTTGTCTCTTGCAAAATTCTACAAATATCATACATCATATTTAAAAAGAGAAAACGCAATAATCATAAGGAAGATACGAGCTTTCCAAAATAAATATTTTGATATTCTTTTATAAGAGACTTGGCAAATTTACGGATGCGTCCAACAAGTATTGGCCATAAATATTATGTCAAAAATCGGAAAGAGAGGAGGCCCTTGCCCAGAAGTGGAATATTGCAGTGTATTGATAATAATAATAATAATTTAATAAAAACTTTGTTACCAAACCTGATGGCCAGACAAACCAGCAAACTTAGCCAGACATTTGTAAACTGGACAATCTTAAATTTTAATTGTTATTGAGCACTCACTGCCGCACTCAGAGTGAAACATCAATTACTTAAATGTAATTAATTCAAAATTGTGACATAATTATATGTAAAACTCTTCATTAAATTCAAGGTTAATCGTAATTAAATGTCTCTGAGTACGGCGGTTAGATTTCAACTGTCAGTTTACTATACTAATATTATGTTTTTTTCTTTTTCAGATAACATCTAAAATCTTCTAAAAGTTTTCTTTTTATACTTACTAAGGAAATTGTAGATGACGGACTCTTTATTTATGGGACATACAATAAAAACGTCTGACTATATTTTGTGTTATCCGTACACATGGCAGCCCTAAGTATGCCCTAGATAGGCATATCTCGATATGCCCTAGGTATAACCAAGGTATATCAATAGGTCGCCAGTTAGCTAATCTAGGCACTCATAAACCTCTCCACTACTTAACTAACCACTCATAAAAGTCGTCACTGCATACTAATGTCATAATTAAAATTGCGGTTCTCATTAGTAGTTCCAAATTGTATGATTCTGAGAAGCACCGTTGCAGTGACCTAACGCTTAACAACTTTAGAATAATTAATGAGTATATTTCTGCCGAAATCGGTCCACTAATTGTTAATACAGTCGTGTTGCAAAGGACGTTACTCTGAAATCGGCTAGTTTTAGGGTAATTTTAAGGCACGTACATGGAAATATCGTCGTCGTCCATCAATAATTTACCAGAAATAATAATAGTGACCGAATAACAAAAAAGCCGATGCCAAATTTTGACGAATAATATCCTATTTAAACTGACAAAGATACTATATTATTGTTAATATTTTAACTTCAAATAAGTACCTATTTTATATTTTATAACTATTAAATCTTAAAAAAATATTATATTCACCGTGACTCATGGTGTATTAGGTAGATCACTGATGGTTTATAGAAAATGTTAAGCGAAAAATACTATAGGATCTTAAGATACGATACAATTAAATATTATAATAAATAAAATGGTAAAGCGCATTACAGCATCGGCATTCGCCATCAAAACTTGAGGTCGAACGTCAAAATTTCACGTTTTTGGGTATTTTTAAACCTTGTAAATCTCAAAATTGACTATACTAATATTATGATTTCTCCTATTTTCTACATAGCATACACAATATATAAAATTTTAATATTTTTTTTTATTAAATAAGGGGGTAAACGAGCAAACGGGTCACATGATGGAAAGCAACTTTCGTCGCCCATAGACACTCGCAGCATCAGAAGAGCTGCAAGTGCGTTGCCGGCCTTTTAAGAGGGAATAGAATAATAGGGGAGGGTAGGGGAATAGGGTAGGGGTTAGGGGATTGGGCCTCCGGTAAACTTACTCACTCGGCGAAACACAGCGCAAGCGCTGTTTCACGCCGGTTTTCTGTGAGAACGTGGTATTTATCCGGTCGAGCCGGCCCATTCGTGCCGAAGCATGGCTCTCCCACGTATAAGTTGTGTCTGCAGTGTTTATAATTAAGTAGATTTTTTATTAATTTATGTATGACCGGTCTGTTATAGTTTGTTTAAGGAATTCGTGATCTATACATATTTAACTTTTTATATTCAAAATAAAGTAGTTTCACTTTCGCTACATGATTTTGCCGCCATATATTTTAAAGGCTAAGACTAAATATTTTTAATATTATTAAAAAGTGTAAAATAAAGTTAGTTCCAAATTACATTTATATACAGGTGTAACAAAAATAAGTGATAATACTTTAGGGTTTGTACTTTCACAGTGAACTCTCTACAAGGAACACGTGCACACCCTAAAGTATTATCACTTATTTTTGTTACACCCTGTATAGGCTAATTTGCTCTACCCCATGCTTTTTTTTACCGCCTTAAAGCCTTGTTCGTTTACCTCTACATAACCTTAGTGAATAGCGATCTTTACTTCCTTGGGCATTGTATTTTCAGTAAAATCTGGGATCAGTAAATATTTATTACCTATTTCATGCCTTAGTCTGCTTTGTGTCTGCTTTAAGCTTCAAGCCTGGAACAATTCGGGAATCAGGTGTCCTCATGAAAGAAATTTTGCAGAATTACACATTTTTCGTTGGAGGTATCACCAACGAAAAATGTGGTAAGCTTGTGATTACATGTCGCAATATTTGAAAGTATTGTTGGTAACAAGTAGTTTACAACAACTGCCCTAATTATAAATCCCATAAACGGTAACCGGCCCAACCTGCGAATATCAAACCTCTAACGTCACACATACGTGTTTACCGCTAACAAACACGCATTAATATGTGCTATGGCACGCATGTGCGGAGCTCCTACGAAGATGGCCATTGTCTTTTTAAAACGTGACTCCATATGTTAATTGAGCGATTAAACGCGAATGCGGGTCATTTCGACCATTACAAGAGGAGCCCTTTTGAATATGTATAATAAAATTATTAGATAAACTGTGTACTCAATTTGTATGGCCCCTAATGAGGTTATGCGCTTGCTTGTCACATCGCGCTTTGAATGCGCGGGCGCAAGCAGGATGCGCGAAATGGTATTTATTGACGACTAACTGTTTGAGGCCGATATAGAATATCGTAGCCTGATTAAGGTAATTGATGACTAAGCATGAAAGCATACAGTAAGAAAGCTGAGTATTGTTTGGTTAAACTTACAAGTGAAATGATCATATTAAGTTGATTTTATCGTGTGGCAAGATTGCTTTTAATTTTATTCGACTCTATTTTAAAGTGCTAATATATAGTGCTATAATTGATGCCAATGTTAATGTCCATTTAAAAGTTCAATTAAATAATAATAATTAATTTAAATTATGAAAAAAAAGTCTGTATGTTGTATTCTGTATTAAGTATATATTTTAAATGTATTTAAAGTTAAACATAATATAAACAAAAATCCAATACACATATAAGTTTTTATTATTGGCTATTGCCTGTTTAATATAAGTAAATTAACATAAACTATAATGCATAAATAAAATTTTAAATATTTTTTCTCGTGAGAGCTTTGCTGGTGCATTGCCAAGTTTGTATTTACGAAGGCAACGCAATTGTTGCTCTGTACTTTAAAGAATAATTATAACGTCATTTTACTTGTTTCAAACCATCTTATTAAAATTGTTAATTAACACTAAAAATATACAATATTATGTTCGTAAAAGCTCACTAACGTCAAAACTTTCCAAACATTACTCGATTTGACCCTGAACTTTAAAAGACTTATAACAAATAAATATATTTAAATATTAATGACAAAAACTGTAACGAATAATCCTAGATAATATGCTCAAAAAGGAAATCCATAAATTACCTTACGAAATAAATACAATAAATTTATCTTAAAAACCGACTGTATTCTAATTTTTGCATATCTAATTAACCTTTGAGAAGTCTCAAATCAACCATTTTATGTTTTGTTTTAAAAATAATACATTTCGAGATAGTGCAAGTTTTTATTTTCCTAATCAGGAAATAAATTATGAGAATATTCCTAATTTAGGTATAACTAGTTGTTGCCCGCGACTTCGTCCGCGTGGACTCTAGTTTATAGCGCGCGATGTCAACAAAATTGGTGTAAAAAAAACCCTGGTACCCCTTAAATCTAAACAGCTGTGCAGTGTGCACATAATACTTATTTCAATTTTTTAAAATAAAACTTTATATTTTATGCCAAATTTTTAAGCTTATTTAGCCCCCCAATCACACAACTTTACCCATAAACTATTTATCATTGATAGGTTTAAGGTTACGTCACTGCATAGATAAAGTACTGAGTTATTAAAATATAATGTAAAATAGAAATAACAATCGAAAAAACTCCAAAGCTAAATACATGATAATACCACCTCTTATAGAAAGACTTTTGGCCAAGCGTTAGCGCGATGTAGGAGACGCACGGCGCTATCTATTATGAATTTTTTTTAGAACTAACTTAATTTGAACAGATTTACGCATTTTCACCTTAAATAAAACGCTTTTTTCCAGTAAAAAAGTAGCCTATGTCCTTTCTCAGGCTTTAGACTATCTGTATACAAAATTTCATTACAATCGGTTCGGTAGTTTTGGCGTGAAAGCGAGACAGACAGACAGATATACTTTCGCATTTATAATATTATTAGTATATATTAGTATATTAGTATAGATTATCATAATCAACTAAATGTTACTACAACTTTATTCTTTAAAATTCTCTTGTAGTGTAGAAACTGTTCATTTCCGCAATCAAAACTAGAAATTATATTTTGTCTTTCACGACACTAAGGCTGCGTTTCCACCAGGGATGTGTTGCGAGGAATGTGTTTTTAAGATCCAATAGCATCGCCGCGCTGAGCGATGTCATGGCAAGCTCACGTCAATGAAGCGATCCTATTGGTTCTCATTATTTCTCGCAACACATCTCTGGTGGAAACGCAGCCTAATGGTACAAGTTGGAACGGAGCGACACGCGACAACTGCAGACAACGTGTCGTCGCGACACTACAGCTGGTTTCTATGTATTTCTATGAAATACCCTCCGCAGCTAGCGACACGAAGCTAGCGACACTTATTCATAGAAATACATAGAAACCAGTAGTGTCGCGACGACACGTCTTCTGCTGCCGCTTCATGTAGCCGACTTCCAACTTGTAGCTTAACTGTACCGCACACATAGACGAATATTAACTACTCAACTGTAAGTAAAGCTTAGGCCAAACCTACGCGACCAGGCGACTGCGAAGCGGGAGCGTCAAGTTGCGTCAAGTTGTCAAATGTGTGTTTTGTAACTATACTCCACTCGGGCTAACTTGTCGCTTGCGGTCATTGACTCCCTGTCAAAAACTTGTCATTTTCCATATAAACCGCGATTGGCAATGAAGTGTCAGATATTGTCAATCGTGGTTTTATATGGAAAATGACAAGTTTTTGACAGGGAGTCAATGACCGCTAGCGACAAGTTAGCCCGAGTGGAGGATAGACCCCTTTTTAAACAATTTGACAACTTGACGCTCCCGCTTCGCAGTCGCTTAGTCGCGTAGGTTTGGCCTAAGCTTAAATGAGGATTTTTAGATTTGGCCCCATACAAAGTCTACAAAACTTTTCATTCAATCGTAGTTTAATCACCATTAAAATATGTCTTTGAGTGCTACCGTCAAAGTATTTCCAACTAAATATAAAAAGTTTAGCAGCTTTGAGGAAACGGAAATACAGTTAACACTTTTTGTATATTTTTAAAAATATCTATGCATGTATGTATTTTACTTTTGCATGTTCTCTAATATTTTAGTTTGCCAATAAATATGTCACTGATGATATAGAGCAGCGGGGCTTAAATGGTCACATTTAGCAATTCCTCTCAATCAATTCAGCAAATGAATTGTCAAAACTGTCAAACTGACAAATGTCAAATCAGTACAAAAATACAGAAATGAATTGCAAGCAGAGTTGCATTTGCGATTTTAGAAAAAATAATCATATTATGATTCATATCATGATTCTTCAAAGCGACCATTTTAGCCCCGCAGGGTGCAGGTTTGGAGAGTCTAATAAGAAAATATGTGTTTTTCACGTATAGAGTTCATTGACTACCTCTCTAACTACTCATTGTAACTTTACATGTATAGGTAAGGCATACTCTACATAATATTATACGCATACTATAGCAACTAATACTGGCGTCAAACTTGTTACTTAAATTCAATGTTAGCCACACGTACTGTAATACAATAATATTTACCAACTTAGAATACAAATCAGATTGAGAGCTCAAACATTGTTTAGCAATATTTATGAAGACATTACAGATAAACCTTAATTTTTAAGTTTATTTATTTATTTATATTACTATAAACAGCCAAGTTCAAGTTTTGACGACAATTTGACAGTATTAAGTTATGAAGTCGTTAATAAAACACAATATAATGACAATAAGGTTCCATAATATTTTAATCCTTCGATCGTGGATTCTTGGAAATCTATTGCTATTCTATTATGTCTCGCTCACCGGTTAGCTTACGCCCCAAAAGCTCACCGGTGAGCGAAGTTGATGGGTTAAAATGTAGTATTTTTCTTTCATACAAAATAGACGTGAGTGGATGAATAGGGTAAGTAACATGAAATAACTTCCCTTTTTTGTTTTAATGGAGGCTTTAGGGCCGGAAAAAATATTTGAAATAGAAAAAAGTATGGATTATATATGTAGCCAGATATATATGTAGCTTGGTTATGAAGAGGATAAGTCACAAGTCTTATTAAAATAATTAGGGAAAAAATGAGTTACTGTCCGTATGTTACGAAATGTTACTTGTTCGATTCTTCCACTTATACGTCTTCAATTATTTTATAACATTATATTGTAACAAATCAGACGGGTTAAGTCGAGAAGGTTTTAGTTTATCTTAAGGAGGCGACTAACCCTAAAGTGTCGATTTTATAATTCATTTTTATACTTGAAAATAAGTCCTGAAGTGTTTCATTTTCTAAAATTAGATACTTACTACATTATATTTCCGAGAATTCGATCTGAGCAAAAATACGATATCTTAAAATTTTCTCGATAGAAAAAAATCACAAAGATGCATCTAATTTTGACGAATTTTCATTTATTGCCATAACCGTGCATTGAACTAAGTTTAAAATATTAACTTAGTTCAATGCATTGTATAAAATTATATCATTGAGAGATCGACCTAGCGGATTTTTAAAATGTTGCATATTTGTCGAGTTATTGAGAAAAACTAATTTGGCGATGAATCCGCGTCGTCCTTTTTCACCTGGCATATGAAAGACGGGCGTGAGTGTGAAGAGAGAAGGACGATGTTTGATTTTTTGGGTTAGTCGCCCTCTTAAGTCTATTAGAATAATCAATGAGATCTGTGAGAATAATGCTCACTCTCTAAGAGTTTTGACAGTAGTTTGTTTCCTCAAATGCTTATGACAGGCTACTATTTAAATCATATTTAAAAATAGACGATAATAATATATCCTGTCAAAACCCTCAAAAACCGGCCAGTTATGCAGTTTGAGCTGAAAAACGTCGTATTTGTAACTTAAATTTTATCAATTCATAACGTCGATTCATTTTATTGCAGTCATAAAAATACAACAATTTAAAATACATAAAATATAGGCACTTTATGAAGCTTTGTTTGTTAAGTGCGTAAGGTCATTCGCCTTTAGAAAGGTAGATTTTAACAGATTATCTTTGAACACTACCTGATACATGTGACTTTTCTCGCCTAAATGACGCTTTAAAGCTATAAGCAAAAGATTAAACATTCATTGAACAGTTGTTTTGAGACTATTTTGTACTGAATTTTTCTCTAATGAACTATTCAACAGGTGTTTAAATCTTTTGTAGCAAGACGGACAATTTTTATTTTTCCGAAAATACATAATATCAAAACTTGTCGAGTTATCAAAACATCATAAGTTAATCGACTATGAGCTGTATTTTAATGTATAATGAGTATGCATATTTTCTTACTATAAACATTTTTGAGCATATTTTATTTACTTTTTAAACAAACATAACGTATAAACTGCGTTATTTACAATCGCATTAAACAAAGCAATAACCCTTCTTAGAACGAGCGTGACATACAAAAATCGCACGCCGAATTCTAAATTAGAATTCCAACGTTCGAATTTTGTGAAAAAAACAATGAAATACAGTGTGTATAATGAGTGATTCGAGCCATCTGTCAATGTGAACGCGGCATATTTTATAATTACACAGCGACATACGTGGAATGGCAATCGTTGAATGTTGAATGCGAATTGATTTGGTGAAACACGATCAAGATTGGCTCGTCGCTCTACAATTACTGTATTTTCAATGACCGCATAATATTTTTATAGTCTCCGGGGTAAAATTAGGAAATTGCAATTTTTAAAATAAGTAAGTATTATGAAATTTTCTTAGCTAATAATTATGAGCAATATGCTCATAATTATTAGCTATAAAAATGTTTTATTATTTTATTTTATCATAATATTCATTCAATTATTCTTGAGGCACAAAATAGGTACTTATGGTACTATTATAGATAAACTAATTTTGTACTTCAATGAAAGGTGAATAATTAAAAACTTATATTATTTTTTTTTTTTTAGTTTGATCAAACAAGATTTTATACATTATTAACCTGAACAATAAGACTTAAAAAGTCATTAATAAATCATAAAAACATGCTCGCGATTTTTTATTTTTATTGATGTAATTTTATTTCAGCGTTTGATTTTAATACTTGAATTATAAATAATATTAATGACTACATTAAGAATATTTTAATATACTATTTTGTTAAAAATAACACACTAATGTGATGTTTGTTTCTTTTGGAATTATTATGAATATCCAAAGCATATCCTGTCAAAAATATGCATTCTGACGAATGTTCGCCCCACTATTTGTAAGTGTGCATGGGACATTAACACGTCGGATCCGCTTTTGGCACCGAACACCTTCTGTGTACCGCTAACACATGTATTAACTTTACACGAGCAGAATATTGATTATAGCATTAGATTTTAGATTATTTTTTAAGGAAAATCTTTTATTTTGTACTTAACTGATTTTTTATCCAGTGGCGCCTTGAAGAAGTAAAAAAAAGTTGGTAAATTTAAAATGAAAAAAAAAAATAGAAATTAAAGAAATTAAATTTATTAAACAAATTAAATTGAAAACTTTTAATAACACTATTAATATACTAAATAAGACATTACACAATAAAAGGCCCTGTACCAAAATAGACCAGTTTATGTAACATAAACAAACATAACATATTTATACATATTTATGAGATAAACGGACATAATCGTCACAGGTGGTAAATTTTATGTGACACGGCCAATAATGATAAGATTTAGATAAGCGACTGCTGAGGGAATTAAATTATATTTATAAGTTTAATTTAGAAATTAATATGCAAAATGGCGAAGATTTGCAATAAATTAAAAGGGTATTATATCTTAGATTATAATACTATTTAAAGCTGGACGATGCCCGTAGTTGCAACGAAATATTTTTTTACTGCGCGAGAATAGCTCTATTTTCCGGGATAAAACTATACGTGGTTTTTTTCCGGGACTTAAAGACGTATCTTAAGAAAAATATTATATCCTATGTTATATATAACATTCTCGTGTCATAATGTTAGTTACCGGCTTTACTGATTTTTATCGAATTTTATATGCATATTCAGTAGGTCTGAGAATCGGCTACAGGCTACTTTTTATATTGATAAACTTGCATTTGTTGAATAAATAATGGTAAATTTTTTCAACTCGATACTGACGGCGACCATTGTTTGTGTGACGGGATAACGATGGACGTTGTCATGGTGCCACTATTTAGTCACTTCAATAAAATACATATGGGCGATATACTTTATATGGCATAACGTTTGCCGGGACAGCTAGTATCAATATAATCAGCTTATTATAATAACACGACAATATAAAGTATGTTACAATTTTGGTTGTAATAAAAAATTAATTGCGCTGAAGATTTTTCGACAAATATGAATATAACGAGTTGCGGCGTCTTTAGAGGCGGAATTGTCTAAGATATCATCTCATACGTGAGTGTGGTCACTAACTACGTTTTACATCTATGAGTATACTTTTAAGTCATTTCGTAAGATTTTCTCATAATGATTGCTCCAAAAACGAGCAAGTCAACCTTTGTTTCACCGCTGAATTTTATCACGTTGTTTCCTAAATGTTTTGTGTTTGTTTATTTCGTCTAATTGTTTTCATTTAAATTGTTTTTACGGAGCTTAATAAAGCAGAAGGTGACTCCTTGATTGATCCTCAGATTTTAAATTTTGACCCCTTTTAACCCCCTAAAACTGCTTCTAATTTTTTTTACCTTAGCTATGTGGGTAAAATGTCAACATATAATATTTCGTTAGAGATGTATTTCTTGTCTTCAAAAGTGAAAAGCAAAAATTCAGAATTTGTACATACTAAATTATTGTCAAAAATTTATTGAAGCAGTTTATTAAAATTTTTACATCGTAAACAATAAAACAGTGTTAATTTTAGTGCCGGTCTTAAAAAACAAAGCTTATGTAGGCGTAAATGTGAACTAGAATTTGGAGAAAGCCACCACATTTTTTGCCTTTTTAGGAATCTTGGTAAATAAAAAAGGATACCATCAAAAATGCTGTTTTACATCCTAGACTATTTTGTCGTTAAACGTAAAATATCAAATTCAATAATTTTATAAGTCGTATGCTTGAGAATTATAGCTTTTTGATCTCTTCAATATGTTTAACCCAACTTTTTTAATTAGTTTTAATTTGCGAAGGTTTTCCTCAAAAAGTATTCCACCGAACTCTGATTCCTGGAAACGACAATTTAGTTTATTGGCAAGCGAAAGGTAAGACAATGGAATATTGCCAAAAGCGTCCTTTAAGGGGGTAAATGATAGAACAAATCCGTATATAGACAGACAAGTGTTTTATCACATTCGTTAGCGAGTTATCAATTATTCATAGCTGTGTATTATGCGAGCCAGCGACCGTTACTTGGAAGGCTCACTTCGTTCATTAGTAGTTTCGCCGCGGATGGCTTTGGCAAAACCGCTGCGCTACATAGCTCTGACAACAGATAGAGAATTTTCTAGAAAAGATACCACTAGATTCATTGACCTCTATTAATTCATTCATTCATTAGTATTATTATGAACCCAACCGTCTTCTGCGATTTTTTTTCAGTTGACGATGACGCTTAACTATTTTACAGGAATACCTTTTTTTACTGTGTAATAAGATTTTGTAAATAAACTCTTCAGTGCGTCCTTGATTGGGGCAAGAACACAAGTTGCATCACAATAAGGAAACACATTCTATTGCTACTTCTTATTTAGGTTGTGGGAGTAATAATTTAAGTAATATCCATCATGATGGGTGCTACAAAATACATAAAATGCTCCCAATTCTAAGTTAGATTTACTTATTTCCTGTTAATTATAGCGGTGTATGTTGGTAGTTGATGTAAGTCATTTCCATTTTCTCTATATCCGTGTCAGCATTTTGTACGCGATTCATATTACAGTGTTCGTGTATTGACGGTTTAATTACTGACTAATCCGCAAGCTTTCGATGTGGGTGTCCTATAATAGAAGTTAGAACACATATTATACAAAATATATTATCTACCTAACCTCAAGGCTCGTAACAAAATTATCATAAATCAAGGAGAACAATTTTTTTTCTAAGCTTTGAGATTCTTGTAATGTAACACGACGCGACGGTTCTTTAATTTTTAATTTATATTAAATAAAAATGGAGGCTAGGCCCCCCAGGTGGTGGTGGTTATAATATGTATGGTCATAATAATTGTAATCTTTAATTCATTAAGCCCCATACGGTCACCGGTGAATGAGACGCAATAGAAATTCTATTGTGCCTCGTTAAAAACGATAGGTTGAATCGTACAATAAAATAATTACAATAATAACAAAGTATCGATGATAATACAAGTATGCCAATGAGGCATGATTATTTAAAAAAAACCCTACTGAAATACGGCCATTCCCAATATTTAATCTATCTCTGATTTGACACAACCGATCGCAGCTAACATTGAATTGACATAAAATATATGTCTCTAATGTCCATAAACTTATAATGCAGTATATAATAAATAAGTCTATATGCTAATGTCTAATGTGAGCTATTCCTATCTCTAGTAGGGCAAAACCAGAGATAGATCAAATATTGGGAACGGCCGTAAGTCTACTATGTCATCTGCCTTGCGAATCCGTCTCATTAAGAATATACCACACTGTCCAGTTGCAATTTTCCTCCTCACGTTTAATCGCGAAATCCACATACGGAGTTTCCACTATTAGTTTAATTCCCCTAATCGTGTTGTCTAACATCTGTCTAATCGCAGATCCATAATACATCAACAACGTATAATTCGCCGGGAGTTCCTAGCGAGTTTTCGTTCGAAAATGCATTTTCCATGTTCATGTAAAGCACTATTAAGTTAATTATAGGATTACGTCGGGCTGCATTTTAAGTGGTATTTTGGTAATATTATAGTCAGATGGCACGCTCGATAACTACACTGAGCTGTGGTGTGTAGAAGCGGCATTTTGGCCGATGCTGAATTTTTTTTTAAATATTTAGGTAGGCTAGTATCGTTTATTTGGTCGGTAAATAATATGTAGTGCAAAACCATCTTAAAATATACTTACTAAGTTTGATCTTTTTATCTTTTACCATAAAATTAAAGCATTGCATAAAACAATTTTCCGGAATTTTTTCCAGAAAAAAGAATTTTTTCTTGACATAATATCCTCAAGAAAAAAAATTAGTTATGCACGGAAAAAATATAGGAAATATGCGTTACTTCCTATCAAGGTATTATGACTTTTTGCATGTCAGTCGCTGAAACTTTTTTGAATTAGTCAGATCTACACATTTAGAAACCCTGGTTGTTCTAATACTCAGAACCTCATTACGCATTCGGGTCGCGAACCTCGAAATAAACGAATATAATAATTATGACCCGAATGGGTTGTGTGTCGACACGTCCTTAATGCTAAAGCACCGACACACCATGTTTTGCATGTACAATTATACAATCCTGCTCTGTCTTTGAATTTTGAAGTGTGAATTATACTGGTGAGGCTTGTTTAGTATAATTTATTTTAAGTTGAATAATTAGGAAAATACTTGTTCTTTTAGGCCAACTATTCTTAAAGTGTGCTCCGTGGACCCTGGGGCTCGGTGAAGGCCTTGTCCTCTCTGCGAAAAATTGATAAATTGTTTAAAAAGTGGCATCAGACACCAGCATGAAGAAAGCTCATTAAAAGACATCATTTTTTGGGGTAACGTCAAAAAGGTCACTTTATAATTATTAGCGTTCCGCCACCAAAAAAGTTTGAGAACCGTTGTTTTAAGACTATCCGGGCATCCCTGAAAATACTGTACTGTCACAGATTTTGATGCGCGTGCGAAAGGGATGGTTTTATATGATTGCCCCAAGTTCTCTCTATCCGTTCGGGAACTCAAAGCATTTCCATACCAAATTTCAGCAAAATCGGTTCAGCAGTTTGGCCGTGAAGAGGTAACAGACAGACAGACACACTTTAGTATGGATTACTTTAGTTTAATTTTAACACAAAACACAATAATCATTAGCACGATACGCGGTAAAATAGCGAGGCTTAAATATCGACCGATTAAGTGTAATCGTCCGCAATTAGGACCGTACATCTTGCAGTAATGACTAATTACGAGTTCAAGCGATAATTGCGCGGGTCGACTTCGTGATCCGTCGGGTCTGACGGAGATTACATGGTGAGAAGTTAGTTCATAGGCAGATGGTGTACCTACGGAATTTGGTCGCGTTATGTCGAACACAGATCATGCTACAAAATATAATATTGAACTGACATTACCTGACAAAATGACGTAGGGTCATTCGCCAGAGGACCTGCCTTGCCTGCGAATCTTTTACTTTGATAATTTGGGAAGCCAATTCAAATTATTTTTAATGTGTTAACCAATCGCGCTTCTAACGAAAAAAAAATCCACAGCCGAAGATAATAATTATAGCCTACTCCTTTTTGGAAGTCAGTTAAAAATTCTCAGATAGGTACTATAAGGCATTTGTAGTTGTTGTAAAAGGATTAACGTTAGATAAAGACAACTCTAAAAATATATTTTTCATATAAATCCCTAAACGTCCGTCTTATTACGCCATTAAAACTCACGTAAAAAAGTCAAAATTTGTTTTCGCAAACAAATTTTTCCTCATAAATTTGTATGCCGGTCAGCTCAAGAAATTTTTCCCCGCTATTAAAATGGTGAGTCATTTAAATGGCCTTTATTTGGCCGTAAAAGTCTGTTCCTATTTGCGCGGACGCCGCTCGCAAGCAAATTGTTGATGTGCTTAATAATGATAACTATCGGGACAGATTTAACATTTTTATCGCGTACAGAAGTTTCGAGAATCCTCGTTACGATGTTTTCCCGAAACACCTGTTTGATTTCTATCGTAATTGAATCATATTTTAAACTAGTTGAAGCCACGTCCGCGTAAACCCCTTTTTGCATTAAAAAGTAGCGTATGTCCTTCCGGTTTAATCACTCTATTTATTAAAGACTAGCGGCCCGTCCCGGCTTCGCACGGGTGGACATTGATTTTTAAATATTTTTTTTTCAATCCTTATTTCTTAGTCAATCTTTATGTTAAGCAGAACATAAAAATGGTTTACACTATTTAGCCTGTAACTACTATATTATAATTATTATACACATTTTTATTATATATTTTTTTTATATTTTAAGTGTTATGTTTGATTATTTTATCCTTACCTACAGAAAATACTATTATTTATACTATTTTGCAATTTCTAAATGTATTTTTTTTTGTTTAAAGTATTTTATGTTTTTTTTTTTTTTTGTAGTTTTATGCTTTATTATTTTATGCTTACCTACATCATACATGCGTAAAAGATTCCATTAAAATTGGGTTAAAGCTTCCCTGTAAACGATATTTGATATTGTTTTATTTTGTGGCAGCAAAATAAATTGATTATCAGCAGCTCCAACTCGGGATAGGCCAACGTATAGTTGACTATGAGTAAAACATTCTTTTCGTAGATTACTACTAATTTGAAAGTCTGACCTAATTATACTTCCATCGGCATCGTGGGTATCGCAGACATCGTGGATATCGCAGACACAATAGATCTTCAATAATTGTTATGCTGGCAGCCGGCTGCCGCTATTGGAGATTTATAGTTATAGAAATTAATTATAATAGCAATCAAAAATAATAGTCATTCAAAACGTAAGAATTAATGAAGCACTATAATATTATCCCATCAATGAAGCGGCACCCGGCTGTCGCATAACTATTATATTATAAATCTATTGTGTCTGCTATTCCCATGATCGAGGTAATAATAATTAATATTTACGTGGACTCTCCGAGCGAGCACACCCGCGCGGCGCGCCTTGACGACGCCCAATTCGCAACGTGCAGCAGAAATCGTAATATTTTAATTTCGCCATAACAATAAAACCAAACGTCCAATTTTAATCATTCAAAGACCAAATATTATCTACATTAACTGTACTTAGTAATGAAATAATTTATTTTGATAAGAATTAATTCCATGAGTAAAATAAAGCCATTTAAATGTAGTCCAAAAACATTTCAAGATTTTTTAATAAAATTTGGTTATTGTGCCTCACTCAACATAGATAGGTATAGTGTGTCGCATACTTTTTTTGTAGATATTAAAAAGATCTACAATTACTTAGAACATTTTATGGTTCTATCTTTTATAGTTTAGGCAGCGTACGCGAAAAAAGTAACATTTCTGGTTGATTTTTTACACCTTGCGTCTGAAAATCCCAAATATCTTACGGAACCCTATTTTTTTCCAAAATAAAATTTAGCTTATGTTCAGCAGAATTAATGTAGGATTCCAATGGTAAAATAGTCTTTCAAATCGGTCCAGTAGTTTCGGAGCCTATTCAAGACAAACAAACAATCAAATCTTTCCTCTTTATAATAGTAGTGTAGATGTAGACATGCATTTGCAGAGCGTAGAGGAACGGGACAAACATATAAAGCGTCTTTATTTTATAGTGTGTTAAGATGAAGATGACAACATAAAGGCCTATCTTCACTTTAGGCAATGAATATGATTTCGGAGCTGTCTATAGCATGCGCTATCAACGTCCATCATAGTATAATATGAACATAACACTTATTTAACATTAATAACACATCGTACAAATTACTATCAACACTTGTAATTGTTATTAACAATTATCCGGTACATGACTTTATAATTCTAACAAAAAAGTGGGTGGGACGAAGAAAAACAGACAATTAGTTCAGCTAGAATTAAAGTTCGATAGAATTAAAACCTCGCACGGCGGGTAAATGTGAATAATTACGTATTTAATACAGCCTTTGTTCGAGGGAAACGACGGGAAAATTCTAGTAATTCAATTGTTCGAGACTGTTTAATTTGACTGCACGCTTTCTAATACATTTCGTTTAGTGTAAAGTACGGTTTATATTATACATTTATCTTAACTACAGTATATTGTTCGGCACATTTTTCTAAAATACGGTTAACAGTTCTCTACTTTTCAGACCGAAGATTGTTGTATAGTATGAATAACGCTACGTTTTCCTAATAAACATGTAGTATGTAATAATTTATACTAATAATTATTATTACAACATTTTTAAAGTAATAAATTCGCTTTCCCTATTTATCTCTTTACTTTCAAAACTACGACAGAACTTAAAACTTTGGAACTTCAAATTCCTTTTTTAATACTTTTCAGTGTTCAAAATCTTGATCTTGAACACCTGAAAATTTGGATTTCTAATTAGAAATCTGCTAAAGATTCTTGGCAGTATAATAAATCAAAATTATTAAGAGGGGCTTAATCCTGGCCAGGAAATTAAACAAGGGATTACCATAATTGATAGGGTTCCACTCAATCGACTTACAACGGCTCTCAAGAAACTTCGAGACTTCTTTGGACTTAATGAGCTTTTCTGATTGAAAGATAAAAAAATGTATCTAAGAATAGGAAATAAACATTTTCAGTATTAGGGCCTGTCCACATCTCCACGTCACGACGTCGTCAACGTAGCACGTTACTGCACCGTTCCACGTTGACGTGACGTGTAAATGTACGTCATTTACGTCAACTTAAGGTAAAAATGCACGTATTTTTCTTCTTTTTCTCCGTTTTTAACAATAGCAAAAGCAGAATACTTATTGTGCGGCCCACATCTAGATCAGCTGTGAAGAATGTAGCAGTTTTACAAGGCATGGCGATGTACAATGTTGCTATATCGTGACATGCATTTTACGTTACATTAACGTAAATTTGCAATTTACGTCAACGTACCGTGTCACGTTACCGCATCGTTTCACGTTGACGACGTCGTAACGTGGAGATGTGGACAGGCCCTTAGGGTGCGCAACCAAACACATCGTTCGTCTCGTTTGAGTGTAAGCTGGCCCTTAGTCTCAGGAATCTGCAAACTTTTCTCTTACATGACTATATATATATATACAGGGTGTAACAAAAATAAGTGATAATACTTTAGGGTGCGTGCATGTTCCTTGTAGAGAGTTCACTGTGAAAGTAGCAGCGCTGAAAGACCAATTTTATTTTTCACTTTTGTATGGGAAAGCTCGTGAAAAGTGAAAAAAAAATTCGTCTTTCAGCGCTGCTACTTTCACAGTGAACTCTCTACAAGGAAGACGTACATACCCTTAAGTATTATCACTTATTTTTGTTACACACTGTATATATATATATATATATATATATATATATATATATATATGTATAATCGATCTAGCTCTAGGAATCATTTTCAGAAAATTTATTTTTATTCGTGTTTTATCGATAATCGATAAACTGAAAAATATGACTCTTCCTGACATCTATTGACGAATAATTATACCATTTTGTGAGCAACTAATTGTTTTAATGACCAGCAGATGGCGTTATTAAGTAACACGAAGTCAATGAGTGTTTGCTATACCGGTGTTTGCTATATCGGTCATCCAGGTACTAGTACATTAATTACGTAGCCATATACACACACTTGGGCCCAAATTACATTTTAATTTTGTCCAGAACAAACAATTTCTTGTTCTCATAATCGAGCAATCATTATAAATTCATTACCAATGATTAATAACTAGCTAACACAGATAAGTATCGACACACGTAAGCAAAAAACACCTAACCCTACCTATTCTTTGTGCCTTGTTTGAATTAATCAAATCACTCTTGATTCTTATCTGATCTTTGAAATTAGAGCAGGAGAGACTATCTATTGTTTTCTCGCGCCCACGGAGATTTTTCTGTAGTATATTGATAGTTAAAACACAATATGTATACCATACAGTAAGGTAACTTAGTCGTGAATCTAAATTCGCTTGCCTAAAATCCGAAAGTGTGTCAGTTTTTCTTTTGCATTCATTCAATTTAAATCTGAAAGTGTATTTATATTTATGTCAGTTTGTCTGTTACATTTTCATACTTAAACATTGAAATTACTAAGAAGAAATTTTGCGTGCATTATGGTTTGAGCTTAGACATGGGAAAGTTTAATTCCGGAAAATGCACGTGACGTATGTGATCTTGTGTGATAAAATATGAACTTTTCGAAATTGTTATTAAGTAACAATTAGCAGCTAAACATTATTTAAATTTTACACTTGCCACGATACAATTGCTTCCAATGGAAGTTGCTATTTTAAGCTACCTGAAATCGCTTACGTGTGCGTGTCCGATTCAGACTGTTTACAATAAAGATAGTCTACTGTCCTATATATACTACTTACATTGTGGTTATAACGGCTTGTAATCGGACTATTGTGTGCTTTAGATACTTGGAGATATTATAGTCAGGGTTCCGTGATTGTGTTAATTCGATGTTCGTCCGCAGTCATCGTATGAAAGCCGTATAAGGTATTTTCACCATCTCTATTATAGCCGTATAAGAACAATAATATCCACAGTGTAACCATAGTGGCAATATCTTATAATTTTTAGGGGAAGCCCTAGAACAAAAAGATGAGATTTTTCTATTCTGTTTTATGAGGTAAAAGATTTGGATGTCAGAAATGATGAAAGTTTATAAGAATCCCGTACTTCTAAGATATTATGTAATGTACTAAGGTCTAAGATGTATCTAAAGATTCATTCACGAAGCTGCAGACTGTTGTCATTTATTTCATCACTACTACTACAATATGAAAATGAGGATCAAGAACTGGCTTGCTCACTATTTAACTAATCATGTCTTACTAGGTTAAGCGAGTCACAAACCAACATTTTAGGTTTAGTGATAAGCCTTGTAGCTTGGATCATGATCGTACTTACTTGCAATACTAATAATAGAAATAGTCTTCAGAACTTATTTGACTTCAAATAAAGAAATCAGCGTACCTCTTTTAAATTCTTCTTATATCTGTAACTTTTTATTGACTACATCTCAGTCTCCATTCATTCCCATCGGCCATCCCTAACACAATTAAAAAAGAACCATATAAAACAACATGTGTTTCTTCACCTAACGAATCTGACACAGCATAATGACAATGCCGTATTTACATAATGTCACCTAAGTAGGTGTACGAGTGACACTCGTGGTGTCACAGTGAGTGTCACAGTGTACAAGTCACTGGTGTCATTAATCGAAGATCGGAATGCCATTGTTGCCGCCTCTATTTTTATAACGTCATTGATTAAATCCTTGTTTGTTTGGAAGTTGAGATAATATTGTGATTTGTGGTGTGCTGAGGTTTAAGTTTTAACTCCCATGATTGCCCAGGAATTAATGTGTAAAGTGGCAATTTCATCTTTGTAATCTTTTATTATTATAACCCTAGTCAAATATTTTGTAAGCATAACATAGCAAAACCTTAATTCATTTGTCAGACAATAGAAATATAATGTTGATGTCTGATAATTTCACAAATTTTAGATAAGACTTTAAAGTATTAAAACATCACAAACATTTATAATATTATTATGTTATTTTTCATTATAATTAGATTTATTATATACTTACCTACTTATATAATATAAAACCGGCCAAATATAGGGTTCCGTAGTACCGCTAGTTTTTTGTATGGTCAATGAATGTACATTTATAACGTGTTTTACACTACTAACAACATCATCTTAGTTCGTTCAAAGAAATTTGAAAGTTTCTTTTTATATCGCCGAATATATTTTTTCCCTACGATACCCCCACACTGTGGGGTGGACGCGAAAGAAATATATTATCCCCACTTGATGTGTAGGAGGTAGGTACCATAAAAAATATTGTTTTAAGATTTTATATACCATTTTGTCGGCATCATTAATATGTGCATACATGCCGAATTACAGCTTTGTAGTCTCTGAGTAAAACCGCGGACAAACACACGGACAGACAGACAAACCGAAACTATAATGGTTCCTTGTTGACTACGGAACCCTCAAAATGAATCCATATTTCGCGTACCTAGTCACGACATCACGCGTAAACTGCTGAACCGATTTTGCTGAATAGAGACAGTCCCGAAAAAGAACATAAAATACATTTTGTTCCGGAAAAATGTAAGGTTACTGCACAATATACTTTTATGATTTGCGCGTAAACTATTCAATATATTTTGATATAGTTTGGTATGGAGATACCAAAAGTGTCACTTGTCCTTTTCTGAGACTCAATCTCGGGAAAGGACAAGTGACACTTTTTGTCACACAGTAAAAATACTTTTATGATTTGCGCGTAAACTATTCAATAGATGTACGGGAACAACTATAAACTAAAGTCCACGCGGATGTAGACGCGGGCAACCGCTAGTAAACAAATAATTCAGTTTTCCGAGACATTTAATTATTATCAGATACGTCACACACGTCACACTCTGATAATAATGATTGTATAATTTAGTATCAAACTATTTTGCCTGGTACATAAAAAGGGTTCAACCTTTGTCCGAAGGTGTAGGGATTAAATACTTGTATGAATACAATGGGCCGGCCAGATAGCTGATATAAGTGTCCCGCTGAGTCCGCGCATACCTTACAAAAAGACAAACATACAAACATTTAATTTGTTTATATATCGCTAGTTAAAGCCCGCGGATCCGCCCATATAACTAGAATGTAGTTAGCCGACTAATCTATACTTAATATTATAAAGCGGAAGAGTTTGTTTGTCTGAACGCGCTAATCTCAGGAACTACTGGTCCAATTTGAAAAATTCTTTTAGTGTTAGATAGTCCATTTATCGAGAAAGTATATAGGCTATATTGTATCATACTAAGCCCAATAGGAGCGAAGAAATAGAGGAAAATGTGGAAAAAACGGGGGAAATTATTTGAATGGGAATTGGGCTTATCTCACGAACTATTGGAGCAACTTTTCTGTCATTTGGCACATATTAAAGAAGTAGACCACATAAAGGATCATAGGCTATTTTTTGTGGACTAATTTGTCTGTGAAATATCTAATTTACGCGGGCGAAGCCGCACGGACCGTCTAGTAAGTTAATAAATTGCAAACTATCCCAGGATCTCATCGTTGACAGTATCTTTTTTGGCACCTGAGATTTTTTATTTAAAACTAGATGACGCCCGCAACTTTGTTGCTCTAAAAGTCGTTTTTCGCGCTGGAACCGTACATTTTACGGGGTCAAAAGTATCCTATGCCCTTTCCCGGGACTCAAAGTATCTCCAAACCAAATTTCAGCAAAGACAGGCAGACAGACACACTTTCGCATGTATAATATTAGCATGGAAGAACTTAGTGAGATGGACTCTTAAAAGGCCAAAATTAAGTGTTTTACCTAAAAATATAGGCTTACTTACCTACTTTTAAATCTTACATGGAGACTCCAATTTTCGTATTTCAGTATTGATACTGCAGCACCTCCATCGTGGGTATCGCAGACGCAATAGATTTTCAATTGTTATATGCGGCAGCCGGCTGCCGCTTGGGGATTGATGGGTTACGTAATATTCATTGAATTATAAACCAATACTTTTGATACTTATTATTAATTGATTTTAATTTTTCTACTGTTAATGAACCGTTTGAAATTAATTTCGTTACCCTAAATCAAATGCAATTTTGTAGTTTAATATGATATCAAGACTGTTCCTCCCTCTAGTTTCACCGAGCGATCTTAAAGTTGTACTCGTCCTATAACAGTTACTAAAGCGATAAATAACAGGTGGACAAGCACGTGTGCCGTACATTGAATTTGACCAATAATCAACTAATTAAAAATTCCAACATTATCTAAACCGGATCAGGAATGGTCATCGATGTAACAAAATAGATTCACGCTTTTTTGAAACGGGCGATTGGCCCACCACAGATTCCCACCGCTGCAGCAACTCCTGTATCGCCAGGATCAACTGTTGTAATGTAATAACATATAATACTATATTATTTGTGTTACAAATATCGCCAACAAACTGAAATGCAGTTTGGCGGTTTTTAGGATAAGGACATAATGTTGTAAAATAATGAATAAATACCTAAAAAAAAACCAACTAGGTAATTTCTCTCAAGATCTCAAGATCTCAAGGATGCCAGAGGGACAAGCTAAATCAGTCTTGGGAGTCAACGAACAATCAGGAATCAGGAAGGTAGGTACGAGCTTACTAATAAATAATAACTAATAAGAATATTTTCAAAATAGAAAATTTTACAATGTTTAGATGATTAGAAAGAAGTGTATATTTTAAGGTAAGGATAAAACATTGTATATTATAACATTATTGTAGAGACGATATCTGTGGCTCAATTGGTTGAGTGTGTGGCAGCTCAAGCCGGGGGTCGGGGGTTCGAATCCCGCCGACGGAACAAATAGGTTTTTAATGTTCCGGGGTCTGGATGTGTATTAAATACTTGAATCAAATCAGTTACGAAAATCACCAAAATATAGTTTTAATAATTATTGTACATGTTGTAGAACACTTAAAGAGTTTATTTCAGAAAGGAATATTATGTCAGCCTCGGTATAATATTTTGTCGTCTATAGTTTGTGCGTTTTAAGATGATATGCGTGACACATTATAATTGACAATAGTATGGAAGTTACCTAAGAAAATTAATCGATAATCTCAAAATATTGAATCACTTCGTAAAGGAGTGCAATCGAAATTATCGATTTCGTACTGACGTTTCAGAGTGGCGCCGGCGATTTAAAATGGCCGCTCTTTTTATCGATTTGATTTCGATTCAATAGTGTCAATCTCTATTAGCATAAGTTCCATTTCATGCATCTGACATTTTTCAAATATTTTCGTAACAATAATTTTCACAGTTAAAATTTATAATTTTATATTAATAAGTTAGCATTTAGCAACTTTTCATTTTTATTCATTTACAATTATAGGAAACATTTGTTTTTGTAGATGGAATATAATTTATTACATTTTGACTTTTTTGTTTACTTGTAAAAAAACCCGTAGCAAGGAATATGAGAAGTGTCACCCATATCATCTTAAAACGCACAAACTATAGTTGTAAAACGGATCTGCATTTTTAATTCAGATGTTTTAATCTCCGTTATTGTGCTTATCAACCATGAGTTATGATTTTAATTGATAAATCATAAATGCAATATACCCAAACGAAACATATTTAGTGTAGCCACTGAAAAAATATTTTTGTTAGCTATTTTCTTTACCTTTTATTTTGTGTTAGTTATTAAAATATACTTTTTTTTTAAGATTAACAAATAGAACGAAGTATATGATATAAAGTTTAAACAAATAAAGCACTAATTCTACTTACTACTTTTGATAATATAAAATTGTTTGATATTTTATGTATGATTTTGACATCTAAGCCAACTTTAGACGAGAAACTGATTTATTGCACACTAAATAGTGTAATTTATTATAAAATATAAACGAGTTTAGATATAAACGAGATCAATCAGTGTTGTTTTATTATTTCATTATAATTACTGTATCGTAATTAATGGTTCCCATTAATCTGATCATGTTCGATAAAGATTGTTTAAGATCCGTTTCGGAATATAATAATATTATTATTAATATTGCGTGCATAATATTCCAAATACTTACATATATAACATTCGAAAAGAGTTTTCTTTAAATAACTATTTCAATTGTTACCTTGGTGTCTTCTGTTGTTTTTTTTATGAACAATGCTTATTTCTAAGGTCTTCTAAGGTTACAGGGTGTAACAAAACTAAGTGATAATACTTTAGGGTGTGTACGTGTTCTTTGTAAAGAGTTCACTGTGTAAGTAGCAGCGCTGAAAGACAAATTTTTTCACTTTTGTATGGGCAAGCCACATACGCCCCAGCCTCACGAGTTTCCCCATACAAAAGTGAAAAAAAAATTTTGGTCTCTCAGCGCTGCTACTTTCACAGTGAACTCTCTACAAGAAACACGTACCTACATACCCTAAACTATTATCACTTAGTTTTGTTACACCCTGTATAATTTTTGTTTTTGTTGCCGACTTGGATTACTTAAAATTTAATTTACTTATATTCTTCATTTTGCATTTTTATCAATAAAATCAGCTATGTAGCGAAATTTTAATGCCACCTAATTTCAATAATTATTATTTTGACTTATTAGGCAAATAATACATTACTTCAATAGACTGTATCTTCTTTATCTTATATCTTATATGAATCTAGCCCTAACATATTTATATTAAACAAAAAAAAACCCTGGCACGAGCGCATCTGTTATATTTGCATTTGATCGGAACAAAAGATATATTTTTTCTTAAGCGCCATTTTGGGCGATCATGCGGAGGAAGAAAAAAACGATCATTATCATACTTCAGCCCTTAAGCCATTTTTTCAGTCAAAGGGTTGTTTATTATTAGGGCGATAATCAAATGCAATTAGGGTTTTTTTGGGTGAATATCCCAAAAAATCATTATTTAAATCTGCAGCTGAACGCGTGGAATATTAATAAGGGATTATTGATTTTTTTGCCGGTCTACTGTTTAAAATAGGGATATTTTTAAATTTTATCAGCAACGCGGTATTTCCAAGATTTCACAAATACAAGGGAAACAAATTTGACTTGAAATTACAATATCGCTATTCTCTATACTATATTTAACTACTTAGTTATTTGAAATGACGTAATTTTTTAACAATCTAAACTTCATATTATGGAGAAATGTCACATGTCGCACAACGTAAGTCGGGCCCGGCGCTTGTAAAAATACAAAACATTGTAACTTCTAACTTAGTACCCGCATAATTTAAACATATCTTACAACCACTTACAATCTGCTATTTAGTAGTTTAAATTCATAACATGTAATTAATACAGAAAATTGCAATAAATATCCCAACCCCTGCAGAGCTCATACAGTTATCACTTCATCTCGCAACCCTATGCAAGGGCATCATTAGCCAGAATAAGACCATTAGCAATCCTTTCTTTTAGCACCCATGACAGGGTTAAACCATGGATATATTGTGAAATGGATGGTGCAAAAATGCAAAATAAACAGTTAAACACAGTTACATTTTCTTACTGCTGTACATACGTTTCAGCCTGGAGACAAGGCTTTGTTAGACTTTATAAATAAGTATGTAAAAAAACTAATGTTTCATCTTTTACGTGTGCACCTTGTATACATATTGTACACAACATGTACAATAATTATTTAATAACATTTTTGAATTGCATGATTTGATTCAAAAGGTTTAAGAAGATGTGGGTACACACACGAGATATTAAGGGTAATTCGGAAAAAAATAAGTCAATATTTTAACCTTATTAAATATTAGCTTATAGATTTTTAACCTAGTAAATACAATCAAACTGTCCACAGTGGATTGCGAATACACTATCCATATATACATGTATCTGTGGTTTAACCCTTACAATAGCTTTATTGTATTAGGCCGCTTACACGCGCGATGAAATAAATATGAATGTAGTACACGGATAACGCTCCTTCGCCGGGGGTCAAAATATTTAAATGTGACGAATTGTAAAGGGTTAATTGCTCTGAAGTCGGAGGATCATTAACTCCTTCTGTTATAAGCTTGTTACACGGTTAAAGACGAAGTTACTTGCTCTGTTATTTTATTTTATCTATGGTGAATATTGCCTAGATAAGTATGTGAGGGTTGGGATAAATATGCAGATTTTAGATTTTTTTTTTTGGTATACATACTGGAAAAAAAATAAATGGATAGGATCATTCCAACTACATAATATAAAAAAAAAACCATCAAAACCGTTATCTGAGGGATTCCTACAAATAATTGCAGGAAATGTTAAAATAGACGTCCTGTGCAATGTGCATACATACATACCTACATAAAAAAGAAAGTGGGCATTATGCCTATAGTTATAATAATTATTATAAATAACAAAAATAGCTTGATAAAAATATGAAATTGACATTTATGACTACTCAATTAAATATTATCTTATAGATACACACCTTAAATTCCAAAGATGTATATCTAGGAATGATAAGAGCGTGGGCGGATCTAGTTTGAAACCAGTCGAAGACGCGACGAAAAACTAGTCTGTGACAAATTAATACTCCTTTAATGATACAAAACAAGGTAATTAATTATTAACAATATTGTGTATGTGTAATATTATGTTTCTTATAAGTTTTTGTTGAAAAAAAAATGATCGTCATTGTCATTGTCTAAATGATTTCTCGCAAAATACCGTACGTTTTTTCTTTCTTTCCTGGCAGTCCTGATTTCATCATAATCGGCTATCTGTATAGTATCTTTTATATAAACTATAAAATATACTATACAGATTTTACTTTGCACAAGTTAGTTAGGTAATCAAAAAAGGAATTTAAAAAAATCAAAATATCCGGGACTGCAATAAGGATACTATATTGCCATTGCTATTTTACGCGGACAAAGCCACCGGCAAAAGTTGTTACGATACCTATAAATACTATAGTAGTATTAAAATTTAATGCGCGAGTTATAACTATAATCCATAATCCTGCCGTTACGCGAAACAAAGCAACAGTATCAAAAGCGCGAAGGACCCTCGAAATCGTCGTCCAACTGGTTCGTATAATTATTCAGTACACCGATGGCTAATTACAAAGCTGGGGGCTTTGCTAGTCAAAAGAATGGGAAAAAAACAATTATTAACGATACAGTGGCCTCGCGAGAGCCCGACGCATCTGTCGAACTACCCTCGCGATTTGAGTGATAATTATTCTGCCGCCATAATTACGGGATGTAAACTCATAAGCATCGTGTTTGTTGATTTTTTTTCACTATGGCGTAGGCGACGTATTTGGCAGCAGCTGCTGCAGTTCTAAGCAGTTTGAAGTTGGTGCGGAAAAACGCATGTATCTCCATTCTCCATAGATAGATGAGAAATTACTATAATAACTTTACATATATTTTGTATCTATGCAAAATCTATACAATGCTATAGCAGTGACCAAAGATGTCTTACGTTCAAATATCTACAATCTAGCAAAAAAAAAACTAATATAAAGTAAGACGTATAAACCTATCTTATCTGTATAATTTAAATCAAACTAACAGTCACAATTTCACTGCTAAATATTCCAATAGTTCATAGCAATTATTGCGTCGCAATATATATTGTATAATAATATATAGGTAAATATAATGGTATCTTTTTTTTAAAAAAAAAGTATAATACCCAATGATAAAATACTCTAACCAGATATGTTACTACATCGAGCGCAGTCACGAACGTGCCGCGTCTTGTCTTACCTAAATAAATTGAAAATGACGTCGTGCGTGTATCGAAAATGTACCAATTATGACTCGAAAGTAAACAAAACACATGGAATCTCTTACCACAAGTCTTGATTGCAATAAATACCTCGATTATTTACATTTTCAATTAATTTTTCGAACAATCTGGAAAAAATCGAATTTTCGTCATAGCTCAGGCGAAGAAAGAGACAGCGATACGATTCGACGTTTAAAAATAGAACTGTCTCTTTTACGTAAATGGTTTTTCGTATCTTTTGTTTCACTCATCTGTCAAATTTGTCAATGTCTGCAATTTTGAATTTGAAAATTGTTCGGAAGAGATTTAAGCCGGAAAATAGTATGGACGTAACATATATGTATAAGTAAAATATCATTGATAATACCTAGTCAGGGCGAGCAAAGCCAGCCCTAGTATATCCCTCAACCTGAGCACTTTTGTGGTACACTTTACGGAAATACTATCACACCTATTGATTTGTGCTTTAACATAGTAATTTTTATTTATATGTACTTACATGTGTTATCATCGGTCACTCAAGGTTTGGTTACTATTGAAATATTAAAAAAAACTGTGATTATTACCAGATATTTAGCAGAAATACGACGCGAGCCCTCACAAAGCTCGGCCTTTAGATAGTTTTAGCCGCGCATCTGTGCTCAAATGAGATTTAATATATTCTGTCTACGTCGCGTCGTATCACCGTAGCCATAGCCGTAGTCATTAGGTTCTAGTAAAACTAATACGGATGATAATTC
Source organism: Aricia agestis (assembly GCF_905147365.1). Taxonomy (NCBI): domain Eukaryota; kingdom Metazoa; phylum Arthropoda; class Insecta; order Lepidoptera; family Lycaenidae; genus Aricia; species Aricia agestis. The sequence goes on along the minus strand of NC_056428.1, from coordinate 10,756,806 downwards.
TGGAATTATTTGGTTTATCATAAACTTTATTCCCGTATTAAAGTTTATGATGAACCAACTCCAATAAAACACAGACCAACGGTAGCGAACGTAGCAACTCAATCGTATAAAAAGTAAAAGCGAATAAAACAACACTCAAATAAAAAACAATAACCCTTAATCCGCATAAAATGTACCCTTTTACCCTCAACCCTTTGGCCCCAGCATATGGCACCACGTGTCGAAGGGCTGCCTCTGCAATCTCAATGGCCTATCGTTTTCAATGCAATCGCTAATTGTTAGAGTCCTTTGTCTGAAGAGAACTTGCTTTGACCGTTTCGAGGCCTGTTGACAATGTTTATTTTGTACATTAATTAGCCTCTGGAATGGCTTTTCAGCTGGTTGAGGCCCCTTTTGCGGTGTGGTTTTTTGAGAACTCCCCGTTTTATCTGAAAATTTTGTTATACATTAAATTGTTTTTCTTGTTTCCGACAGTATTTGTTAACATAATATTTCTGTGAGATATCTATTTATATGTAAATTAAAAATATAAATAAGTGATATGTATCATAATATTATATTATTCACTTTTGTGTGCTTGTACTAGGTCTAAGAATCAGCCAACTTCAACCAAAATAACGTGGTTAAAAAGACGTTTACCGAATCTGCTTTAGTATCTTACAAATATTTCAGAGCACAAAAATGAAATTCAAAATTCAATAACAAAACGCTAAAAGCGTGTATTTTAATTACGAATTCATATGCAAATGTGTGATTCGGCAAAGAACTGCCAATGCAGTCGCCCATGCGTGCCATGCATGTTATTACTGTAATTAGTACGGGCTTGCAAATTGCCACGCTAAAATTATACAGATTTTAGCCTTATCGACTTTTCATTCAGGCATTTTAAATCCATTTTATACTCTTCTATATTGAGGAGGGTGCTTTTGATGTCCATACGGTTTGAAACGCGAATCTGAGATAATATTCATGTTGTAACTAAATTAATAATAATATTATGTTCTAAGCAAGGTAGACCGGGTAAAAGGTATTAAATGTGCTTAAAACAAAGATCATGAGAAATCTACGTTAGGTATTATAGTGTAACGTAGATTTCTCATAATATTTGTGTCTCATGTTCTTTTTGATAGTGTCACCGTGCATAGAAATTTAAAAATCCTCAGTCCTTAAATAATATAATAATTGGTGTGACCACACGTTAATTTTATTAAAAACTCAATCGGGACAGATTTATGTAGCTGGCGCTATAAAAAGTTAGTTCATTGGTTTTTTAACGCACGCGATACAATTTAAAAAACTAATGCTGTGCTTTGAGCAATAAAATAAATCTTCCGCTAAGAGCCCGGACCCTAAACAAGCCAAGGGCCTAATTAAAAAACAAAATCAAATTTATTAATTGGAAGTGTTAAAAGCGGGCGGAGAGGCGCGGCCGCTCGTATCTTAGTTAATCCGACAAAGAATGTGTTATTTTTACTCCTCTCGTGGATTTCGAATAAATTTTATCGCTCGAGGCTAATTTGGTTACAAATTTATTTGGCCGGAGAGTCGTTAACAAGGGAAGTACATCCTCCGATATCGACCTCTTACGTGTACTCTGTAGCGTATAACAATATATCGATATTCGACCGATAAAATGAAGACGACACTTAGGATTAAATAATTTTAATGAAACGCGCGTGTGCGGGTATAAAATTTTATTGTAACGATTATATTGTGGTCACATTAAGGTTTAAAGTACACAAATCAGACGTTGATTATCGAAATCTTATAATTTTTACCGGCATAAATGTCACGGTTTTTAAATTCGATTTTTGATAATTTAAGGTTTCGTAACAGTATCCCCTCGTAAAGTGGAGCTCTGGTTTCAGTTTTATGGGACCGAGGTGAGAAAAGTGGGTAATCGTTGATAAGTTACGGTCATTTACAGTGGGGCCTATACTTAAACAAACATACTAAATACATTTAAATGGTTTTGTTATAGAATATTTATAACAATAGAACTTTTGGGAAGCAAACGTTGATTCCCTAACTTAAGTACTCCTTTAAGTCATTTTCAAAATCCTTTCTTGGGTAGCTGCCCACACATTTTCATATTAACGAAAAAATAAAAAATATATATACTTTCCACCTTAAAAATAGTTTTCGTAACAACTTTTAATTAAAAATTTCATAACTTTTAATCTGGATACATCGATTTACCTATTAAATAGTAAATAGGTTATCACTTTAAATATATTTTATCTTAAAAAATATGCAAAAAGTCGTAACTTCACTTATAAGTGAAGTTACGACTTTTTGCATATTGAGATAGGAGAAATGGTTATACCATTTGGCATATTTAGCGCCGTATATCAACTCTACACGCGTTCCCACTCTATGTACACAAGGGACAACTGAATTGATATTTAGTACTATTTGGCAAACTATAATATTTATTCATAAACCTGAATTAGGTACTTCAGTATTCCTTAAATCAAAATACTTAAGCCATAAAAATCCAAGGACCTTACTAACATTACAAATCGACAATTTTGTAAAAAGTTATTTATGTGTCAGTTTTATAATTATTATATAATATACAGTTTAATAACCAGTTTTATACATACTTTAAAGGGAACTCGACATAATATTATATTGTGTAACTTTTTCATATTATAGTATAAAGTCATAGAAAATTTTCCAATCTTATGTCTTTAAACGAGCAATTCTTGTATATATATAAATATATAATTGGAATCTCGGAATCGGCTCCAACGATTTTCATGAAATTTAGTATATAGGGGGTTTCGGAGGCGATAAATCGATTTAACTAGGAATCATTTTAAGAAAATGTCATTTTATTCGTGTTTTATCGAATACCGAGCAAAGCTCGGTCAAATAGCTAGTATTCTTTAATAAACTTTATTGAACTCAAAAATATATTTTTCTGTGGTGTAAAAAGTCGTAACATTAGTCATTAATGTCATGTCATCACCAGAAAAATTGCCAGAAAACTTAATTATATATTGAATTTGATATCTATCTGTACCGCGGAGATAGGAATATAAAAGTTAAAAATTTTAAAGTTTCTTCATTTCATAAAGATGACAAATCCCATTTTTTTTAATATTAGACATAACTGTAAAAGTTGCCGTCATTGACCATCTTATATGCCCAGTGTTTTTTTATAATTTTTACGTTTTAACTTGGCACTGATCATAATGATGATGAATAAAATAGCCCATAGAACAAACATTGTAATGTGACACCGGGCAAAACCGCGGATCTATCGTGTCTCTGCCCACACCTAGGATTTATGTCAGGACCTCAAACTTGAAGACTTAGTTTCAAGCACTAATATAAAGGAACAAACAGGAATAGATTTTATGTGAGGGATTAATTTCAATGTTCTAGTTTAGTTCTATTTTTATTAGGCATCGACCCGTCATGAGATATAGAGCAATTTACAAAATACGTAAGGGTGAATAATAAATTTTGCGCAAAAGCATTATAATTATTATCAAAGTTTTAAGTTTAGCGAAATATACTATATACAGTGTGTAACAAAAATAAGTGATAATACTTTAGGGTGTGTACGTGTTCCTTGTAGAGAGTTCACTGTGAAAGTAGCAGCTCTGAAAGACGAAAAATTTTTTTCACTTTTGTATGGGCAAGGGCCCGAGCGTCACGAGTTTCCTCATACAAAAGTGAAAAAAAATTTTGGTCTTTACACGTACACACCTTAGAGTATTATCACTTATTTTTGTTACACCCTGTATAATTAATAATAATAATGGTTTCCTTTTGATGAAAAATGCGGAAACGTAGTTATAGTTTATACGGTGAAGGAGTGCAGCGAGATAATATTATTATTTTGAAATTATGCTTTTATCATCCATTTTTTTAACAAATAAAACATTACACACACTACAATGTGCACACTAGGTACCATCTTTTTGATTGACAAGCCTATACATATACGAATAATTATTATACTTTTTTGTATGTCAATGGTTCGTCTATTGTCAAATTAAAAATGTTTTTTTTTTATTAAATCTGAAATAAACAGGGAGAGAATTAAATTTAAGGTCGAATTTCGACCATTGGGCGACCTCTAGTATTAATAGTTTGACCAATATGAATTTAAAATTATTTACAACTTTTAAGCAAACAGGGAATTTAATTAAAATTAGAAGAAATCAAGAGCTGTGTTTTTTAATTTTTCAAAATATAGAATGTTTGTTTCGATTGCATGCTGAAAATATTTTTTTTTTTATCGTACAGTATAACTGAACTTACTAACTAGACACTATGAACCTACACCAACACATTTTTATAACAACAATGATATTTTAATTTATAGAACTCTCAAAAGGAAAGTACAAACATTTGAAAGGCGTCAGATGTCCGAGTTGTGACTTGTGACGTCACTCAATCGAGTCGCCACCCACGACGTACAAGATTGTACATAATCGTTTGTGTCATTATTGTAGTGACAATGGAAGACGTGTAACGGTATTTTTAATTAGTAAATTTATCAAATATCGTCACTATGAAGCAACAACGCATTGCGACATCGTTATTATGTCGTTCTTCTTTAAGCTACCTCCGTAAATCTTTTTATTTTATTGAATAGAAATATAAATAGAATACTTATGCATTTTATTTTGAACTCTGATATTAAAGTAATAATTTTAGCACAGAGTAATTTAATTTCACGCCAAGTTGCCATATCGAAGATTTTTTTGGATCACAATGTAAAATTTTGTGACTTTTTGACCAAAAACGGAAAGTATTAAGAATAATTTATTATGTTGATAAAGGCCAATCTGTGACAAAAATTAAGCGTCTTTTTATACGTTACTAAGACAAATTAACATAGAATTTGCATTTTAGGTCTTTTCGTTAAAAATTAATAAAACGTGACTTATTGACTTTCGCCTCTCAGTTCATCGGTCAAAATAGTTAATGCGTTTGTGACGTTAATAACCTTTGAGATTAATTGACGTGTTAAAAGTTAGTAAGTATCAAATACGCTAGTTATAATACACAGACAGCATAATAGTGTCCCAGGGATAATGATCTGAATATTAAAGGCAAATATTATAGGATTTGGGAGTCCGAGGGAATCTAGAGATGTTTTATCTCTAGATTTGACTATACTTTTGACTTTTGTTTGTTATGTTTACAGTCATAAATATTAGAGGTATGTGAAAATTTTTACAAGTTTATTTTTTAATTTTTATTTAACAATTTGTTGCACGTACAGTTTTACACGAAAATAATATATTATACGAAAAGAAAGACGACACAACAGGTACTGCTTATCTCTAACAGAGTTTTCTTCCAGCAGCGCTACGGAAAAAAAATTGTTGGGAAATATCAAATAATCGGCCAAGTGCGAGTTGGACTCGCGCACGAAGGGTTCCGTACCAAACCAATTATTAAAGTAGAAATACAGCTGAGTATTTTGTGTACATTTCAAGTGCCTACCTGCTGTCATCATTGATACCGAGCAAGAAATTTATAACAATAACGTCCCAAATCCTGTTTTGTAGGCATTCTTCAACAGTTTGAGAAGCGTGCCACCCGCCTGACCCCTCATAATTACCGGCGAAATAACCTGATTGTGATCACGACACAAGATGTTTGATGTGCCAATGACTCTCAAACTGTATATTATATACATTACCTTTTTTCGTGTGAAATATCCTATGTCACTCGGGTTGCTGAAGTTCTCGCAACGAGAAGTGGTCTGAAACTTTCATAATGTTTTAGTACTCAGAAATCAGAATTAGTTCTGACAATTTCTGAATTATCAGCTGATGTGTTGTTATGGCGGAACGACAGACATGAAAATGAATGAAGCGTGGCACTGTCACCAAACAGATTTGTCCACACTGTGCCTTTTTCTGTTCGTCAAGGGCATGCGTTATAGCGCAGTCAACAGGAACGTGAGGCATGCCCGCGACGCATGCCCTCTGACGGTATACAAAAAAACAAAAATGACAATGTTGGCGTTGCGTTTATTGCATTTGCATTAAAACGAAAGTTAAATGAAAGAAGATGACGAAAATTGAAGACGAAAGCGCATAGTGTGGATAAAGCTTATGCGTTGTAGCAACGGAGCCACGTGACAATGCGCTTTTCCGCTACGACGACAATGCAACGGGCAACGCACTCAATAATGGCCTTGCTGTTATAAGCTTTTCTCGTACGAAAGTTTGGGAAGCTCTACTAATAACAATGTATATGCCAATGGCCGAGCAAACATAGTAAGGCACTGGCATCGCTCACATACCAACATGTGTCTAACCGCCCGTTAAATGGCCCGCTCGCTTGTCGATACATCAATCATTGTGCACCACGTAACCACAGTATATTTGCATTCACTAGATCGAGTTATTCAGAACAGGCGGAAGAAGTTTTTTTGTACTTCAATGGATTAGAGCATGGCTGATAACTTGACCGTGTATTCTAAGTCTAATTAGAACAATTGGCTGATCACCTTACTGTCTGACCAAAGGATAATCTGTGCTTTAAATGGGTTTATAAGAAGTCGACCAGCAACCTTCATTGAATTATTTAGGAGGAGGAGATTTTTTAGACCGTCCAAATCCGTTTACACAATCTGTGACAAATTAATTTTAACAAAAAAAGCAGAATTACTTCGCGCTCGTGTAAAACTTATCTTTGTGTTGCACAAATTTTAATTTGGTTTCAAGTAACGTATAACGTCTGAGTTATGCAACTGAACATATTTATACTGTGGCATAACTTTTTACCTCCTCAATTATATCCTTTGTTAACGATACTGAATGTTGAATTAAATGAATCCAAATACATTTTTATTAGTACAGTTTAACTAATATTGTCCCGAAGTGAAAGTTACATTTTAATGCTGTTCGGAATTTCGAGAAGAGTTTCCTAAGCTGCTTCACATCCATAGTAGTTTTTTCGCTATAACCCTTTTTGCAAGTTAATTTTTTTGATTGTATGACTATAATTTTATGTCCGATTTAACCTTGAGAGGTGAGATTCGTCCTGAAAGTGACACTGGAAACGTCGCAGACAGGCTGTTTTTTCACGAAATAGTTGGGCTATTTTTCAAGTACCTACTGACTATTATTTTATTGTCAATATTCCCCATGACTCATTTTATTTGTGTGCGAGCTTAACATATCATTTTAATTCGTTTTTTGTGTCCATATCAAGACGAGACGTCGATCAAATTAATTGATCAATCAGTTTAATCTGCAGTGAAGTATTCGTAGCTTAGCCTGTGTCACTTGTTCAAGATTGCTTCTGCTGATTTTTGGTTCAATGCAGAATATTGGTTCATATATGGTATATATAGGTCTACCAGAATCTGATGGCAAAAAGTGAGAAATTAAATTGACTCTAGCAATACCGGGGTGACGGAAAAAAACATTTTGATCCATTTTTTGTGTTTGTGTGGAACATGCAAATATCAAAAATTTATCCAATGATCAAGGATAATTTTTGAAAATCTGCCATCAAAATTTGCCATTACATTCTGGTAAACCTATAATCATTTTTGGTATTCACAAGGTGAAAAATTATTGGTAAAACATCATAATATAAAGTTTCAACATTTTGAACAACTCTTGAACAGCTTTGTATTCCTATTAGTATTTTTAGTATTTTAGTATTTATTTTTCATACACACTTGAAAACACAACATTTATAAATAATCAAGATTTAACTTATTAAATGAACCAAAAAAACTCATTTTGTTATTCAACATAACAACCTTTACAATGCGAAAAGTCTTTGACCTTTGAAAGGCTTTATTGCATCTCCGTTACAAAAGTGTAAGAAATAAGGGTACAGTGTGAGAAGTGACTTGCATAATAATATAATTAAAGTTAATCAAGTATGAGATGTGAGCAAAAGTTATCGTTAAATCGATGCGTATGAGCGTCTGACGATTCGTCATCGAGGGTATAAGGGTTAGGTGCAAGCTTTTGGCGGTTAAGCTTTGGGTTGCCAGGATGCGAAATTTGTTTTGGAAAAACAGGAAAATTACCCTGTACTTATGTACGTATTTTCTTGAAACCTTTTTCAGTATTAAAAAAGTAAGTGAATGAAATCGGTAATTAAGAATTTGAACATTGTCGTTTTTCATTATTGGAGGCCGACAGAAACTAAGTATTTTTATACAAATCTTTCGTATTTATTTAATTTTCGTTAGACAAGATCCTAATAATTTTGAAATATTAAATAACAACCTGCATTTTTACCTGAGCACACTTATAATAACTGTATAATGTATAATAATAAGTACTAAAGTAATCAATGTAAGAGACTACTACAAGTAAGACTCAGGTTATAGGACACTACAGTATCCTGGTAACCCTAACTCGCGACGTTATCTGCCTTTATGGTTCGATCTCCAGAAGATTTATGATAACACACGATGGGCGAACCACAAACACTTTAAAATAAATGACAAGGAGCAACTTCCAATTGTGATGGAAATGCAACGCAGTAAAATACAGTCGTTTAGAGGGATTTAAGTGGGGAACTTTAAGGCCTATGCTAAGGTTTATGGAGGGCCTGATGTGTCATTTTGCAAATTCGATTAAGGTACGATTAATAATTTATAACTATGGTAAATTGTCTGTGCTGTAAAATTTTATTGGGCTTGGTAGAAAATAAGCTGGCCCCTAGGTACGTTGGCAAATAATGCTTGGTTTCATTGGTTTGATTTATGAAAAAAAATTTAGATCTAAATATGATGTACTATAAGACCTTTCGGAATAAAGTTGTAAATGACGAATTAAACCACTGTCGCTTAACGCAACTTTTAAAGGTATAATTCTAGTAGTATTTTGAATCTGACAATTTATACTTAAGTACATGTAACATAATTTTTTTGAAAAATTTTTGGGAATTTATTTTGCAAATTAGTTACAATTGTGCAGCGTATCAGTCTGTCTTCACCTTTCCAATAAACATATCAATTAGACAATGTTACTAAAGTTTTTAAACTAAACATAGATTCTTGAAGGAGGCTTCTACTTATTAAATTCCGTGCTTTAAACTTCAAGTCAACAACTCTCGAGGTTCTTATTAAAGGGTAAGTGTTGCTTTTATTACAAAACTTTAATATTGTAAGTACAATGAGATCGAAATCATTACTTTCGTCGACGAGCGACTAAAATGTTTACTTTATGTTCGTGACAAAACAAACTGAGGTAAGTGAGGGAACGATTATTTCAATATGTTTAGTGTACCATGTAATTGTTATAAAGTGCATTTAGTGTCTTTCCTGACACTATAAATATTTTGCAATTGAATATAGAGTATGTTCGGTGTTAATAATAATTATTACCTGTTATCTTATGGCACAATCGCTACAGTTTGCCATTTTGAAAAGTTAGGGTGGGTTGCACCAGAGGCGTAGTTATAGTTAAGGTTAAAGATATCTTCAAATATGGCGTCCATTATGGACTTTTACTAGGGATTTGACAGTTAATTCGACATTATGACTTTAAAAGTTATAGTTTAAGTAAGTCGGTGCAACCCACCATAAGTAATCTTTTTAACGCATATTAGGAACAATGTCTGAATTTTTAATTATTATTATTATTGCTTATTTCTGCCATTCAAATAAACGAACTAAAAATAAAACGAAACGAGAAGTCAGAAAACTCAACATACTTAAACAGTTTACTAGAAAGTGGAGCCATTGACAAAAGTAATTATTTTTAACTAGCTGTTGCCCGCGACTTCGTCCGCGTTAGTGTAGTAGATCACGTCCCAAGTATTACAGCATTGACATTCCTACGATTTTATTATATTATGTAGATGTTCCGCGCGGCTTCGCTTGCGTAATTTAGGAATTTCACGCGACCGTACATTTTTCCAAAAAATAGCCTATGTCCCTTAACGTGGTCTATTCTTCATGTTTGCCAAATAACATAAAAATTGCTCCAGTAGTTCTTAAGAATCTTAAGATAATAAGCAATTTCATAAAATTTCCCCCGTTTTTTCCACATTTTCCTATATTTCTTCGCTCCTATTAGTCGTAGAATAATAAAATATAACCTATGACCTTTCTCGATAAATAGGCTATCTAACACTGAAAGAATATTTCAAATTGGACCTGTAGTTCCTGAGATTAGCGCGTTCAAACAAGCCTTTCAAATAATTTTCCCCCGTTTTTTCCACATTTTCCTCTATTTCTTCGTTTCTATTAGTCTGAGCGTGATAAAATATAACCTATAGCCTTCCTCGATAAATGGGCTATCTAACACTGAAAGAATTTTTTAAATCAGACTAGTAGTTCCTGAGATTAGCGCGTTCAAATAAGTCCTTTCATACAATTTCCCCCGTTTTTTCTACATTTTCCTTTATTTCCGCGCTCCTATTAGTTTTAGCGTGATAAAATATAGCCTATAGCCTTCCTCGATCAATGGGCTATCCAACAGTAAAAGAATTTTCAAATCGGACCAGTAGTTCCTGAGATTAGCGCGTTCAAACAAACAAACTCTGCAGAATTATAATATTATATAATAATATTAGTATAGGTTAACAAAATTAATACTGCAAACATAATTTATTATCAATATAATATTAGCATTCAACACACTTTCTGTTTAATTAAGAAGGATTGATATAATAAGGAAGGTCTATGACCTTTTCTTTGTTACGTAGGTATTAAAATATGGCACATTTTAAGGAGAATCTCGGACAAAATATTATATGATAATCATGAAGTATGTTTAAGATGAAAAGTTTGTTTTCAAAAGAATGCTGTAACGCAACCATAATACAGATCTATTGAACCAAAAATAAAAGAAGAAAATTATAATAATAAAGGCCATACAGACGTTCATCTCTAAATAGTATAAAACAAAGTCGCTTTCCGCTGTCTGTATGTGTGTATGTATGCTTAGATCTTTAAAACTACTCAACGGATTTTGATGCGGTTTTTTTTAATAGATTGAGTGTTTCAAGAGGAAGGTTTATATGTATAACATATGCATAATATGGTAGAGAAACACTGATAATTTTAGAGGTTTCTAATGTTATGTCGTAAATAAATTCATTTTTTTGCGTTTATATTGCAAACGCTGGCTAAACCCTACGAGATAGATCAAAATAATGTACTACAGTATTGTACACCTTAATTAGGTAAACAAAAAAGTCCGCGATGGTATATGTCTATTTCTTAGGGATAACTCACAATAGCCATTTTTGTTCTTTACTTTTTACGAAAAATAATGGCTTATTTACGAAGCGATTTTAACAATTTACAACATTAACCCTTATCCAAATAAACATGTTTGGAAGCTAAGACATTAAATGTAGATTATAATTGTCTTTTACACTATACAATTTCGATCAATACTTTAGAAGTTTTCAAACGTATAAACTTACGCGGAATCAAAAAATATGTCGCGCGGCGGCGGCCGAGGGACATAGCGGTTACGGCAGAACCGGCCGGGGGCTCTCATAAGCTTCGGGCTTATGTTATTGTAGTAGATAGTGTATTTCGTCATTGTGTGGTTGTGCAGACGGTAACGCAGAGGAGCAACCACAGCGCTTTCTTTCAGATATTCATTGTTTCTGGTTCTTTGGTTTCTGAATTGTCGATAAAAATATATTTGACTTGCGTTAGAAAAACGGACTTTTGTTTTTGCTTTGCGATTGGGTTATTTGTTGCTTAGGTCGTAGTACAGTGAATGCCAAAAGAGCACGTTTAGCAAGAGATGAAGAATCGTCAACGGAACGTGAGACTCGCCTCAGCCAGAATAGTGATAGAAATCGGATACAGAGAGAAAGAGAATCGTCTGTAGAGCGTGAGGCTCGCCTCAGTCGGAAAAATGATAGAATTCGGATACAGAGAGAAAGAGAATCGTCTGTAGAGCGTGAGGCTCGCCTCAGTCGGAAAAATGATAGAATTCGGATACAGAGAGAAAGAGAATCATCTGTAGAGCGTGAGGCTCGCCTCAGCCAGAATAGGGATAGGCATCGAATACAGAGAGCAAGAAAATCATCCGCACAGACACATAGCAACACCGAACAAAACGAACAACCAAACAGCCACAGACCCGAGAGAGTAACTAATTCATGGGTAAATAAAGAAAATTCTGCCAATTTTTGCGAAACTTTTATCGTTTACGCAGCACAATAGGAAAAATCACCCGATTTTGAAACATTCTTCATTGGTGCTCCGCTTCTATTGGTCTTAGCGTGATAATATATTATAGGCTACATCCTACTAATATTATAAAGGCGAAAGTTTGTTTGGATGTATGGATGTGTGGATGTATGGATGTTTGTTACTCTTTCACGCAAAAACTATTGAACGGATTTTAATGAAACTTTACAATAATATGGCTTATACATCAGAATAACACATAGGCTACAATTTTAACCGACTTTCAAAATGGGGGAGGTGTTATGTTCGTTTTCTTATATTCAACGATTACTCCGCCGTATGTTACCCGATTTTTATATTCACAAAAGTGGTGATCTGATGAAGGATCCATAAGTAATCGAGGGAACTCCTCAAAACTTATAGGGAAACGTGTGGTGACTTCGGTTACGTGAGAAGTATTCTAAGCATATGCTACCAACAAGTAAGATTTTGCACCGAGATATACCTGGTATACCGTGGTTCGGAAGGTGCTGAGAGAACTCTTGATTCTTTATAGATACAAGTTTGGGAGTTTCGGCGTTGTTTTAAGAACAGGAACCATATGCTACTATGCAAATTACATTCATCATCATCATCATCATCATCATCATCATCATCATCATCACTACCATATTATACCATTTCATAGTCTTTTAGATCGAGACTCGAGTTTGTCAAGCGATAATTAAAAAAAATCTTTATTTTATGTCTAAAAATAGTTTGACGACCTCTGTGGCTCAGTGGTGAGCGCGTTGGTAGCTCAAGCCGGAGGTTGCGGGTTCAAATCCCGCCGACGGAACAAAAAGTTTTCAAAGTTCCTGGGTCATGGATGTGTATTAAATATGTGTATCATATAATAAAAATCTTAAATATATGTATAGTATAAAAGTATTAAATATATTTCCGTTGTCTGGTACCTGTAACACAAGTCCATCAGGTACTTACTAATATAACAACATTGAAGAGTATGTTTGCTTGAACGCGTCAATCTCAGGAACTACAGGTCCGATTTAAAAACTTATCTCAGTGTTAGATTGATCATTTATCGAGTAAGACTATAGGCTATATTATATAATATATTATCACGCTAAGACTAATACGACCGAAGAAACTCAGGAAAATGCGGGAAAAACGGGGAAAATATTTTTTTATGGGAAAATGTACGGTTTCTGTAAAATTCCTAATTTACGCGGGCGAAGCCGCGCGGGACATCTAGTATCTTATATGATATTTCTTTAAACGAGCAATTCTTGTAATTATGTATATTATAATCCCATCAAAAACATCCTGTAAAAGAACCAAGTCTCGCAACTCAGTTTTTATACCGTAAAAATGTATGAGATCCATGCAATACCAAGTCGGTTAATTTATTCAGTCCCTACCTAGGGGACCTTCCGTCTCAAGTTATTATCATATCAATATTAAAAATCTTTTACGTTTTAAATAAATAGATCGACTTGGACATCGCATGATTAGATTGTTTAGTATAACACTGTACAATATCACACAGCACTACGGGCCTGCATCAGTCGCATGGAGCGCAATAGACTAAACAATCTATTATTTAATAATTATTATGTATAAATTGTAAGATACATTGTGTTTTCATGCGATACAACAAACGCAAAAAAGGCCAAAAAAAGGCCTTTTTTGCTCTATATCAATAATGGCAACAGGTTGAATTTTAACATTTAAGTTGAATTTAAACAGTTAACTTGAATTTTTCTCAAAGTCCTTAGTTATATGTCTACTTTAATATTTAATAATAATATTAAAATAAAATAAAAAATTAAGGGGGGCTCCCATACAAAAAACACAAATTTTTGCCTAATTTTGCTCTTGGTACGGATATAGGTTAAGTTTAGGTTAAGATAGGGTTTGATAATTTTTATGTTGTTTCAGTACTAATATTATGTTACATACCAAATTTCAGCTTTCTAAGACTTCAGGAAGTACCCTAACAGTTTTGATGATCGATGAGTCAGTGACCAAATTGTGGATTTTTGCACACCTATAAAATCTAAACTATAATAGCTACGATATTCAAAATTTTCGCATTTAATAACTATACCCATGTCGTTATATCTTAAAAATTTCAACTATCTGGCATTATTCAAACCAAAGTTACGAGGGTTCAAAAATACGACGAAACGTTTCGAGAAAAGGTAGGTAGTGCCCTTGCGCGCTTCGCTTGGCTCATCTTGGCGGGGGCACTCCCGTGCCCCCAGATTTTACGCGATTTTTTAATTCCACGCGAGCGAAGCCGCGGGTAAAAGCTAGTGCTTCGTATATAATATAGATATCTATTTACAATTATTACTCTTTCGAATATACGTTACGGAAATATCAATGGTACCAGTACAATGATTCATAAATTGCAATTAATGTAACTTTGTAATCATATACATGTATATGGGATTACAAAGTTATTTACGAAGTTAGAGAAAGAAGAAGAAAACTGCACATTAATGATGAAATGTTTATTAGGTTTTCCCTTAATTGGGACATTAAACACTAGCTGCTAGATATCTCTCTACCGACGATAAACCGGAGATATCAATATCTCCGGTACGGGTACAATGATTCATAAACGCAAATGTAACTTTGTAATCCTATACATTTATATGGGATTACAAAGTAATTTACGAAGTTAGTGTATCTAGAAAACTAGGCAGAAATTTTGAAATATTTGATTTTTTCTTTGATAAAGACGCTAAACACTAATCATATTCTAAATTTGATGGTTCTATGTCTGCTAGAAGTGCCTTAGACTTTTGGTGATCGGTCAGTCAGTCAGTCAGTCAGTCTGTGACAAAATTAAGAAACTTTAACAAGTTACAGTTCTTAAACTACTGGTGCAAATTGAATAAAATTTTAAACATACCGTGTTAATACAATGCTTGCTTAGCAACTGAGAATTCAGGCTTGTTGGTTTATCCACAGTGAAGTTATAGGGGTTTAAAAAGAGCCTGAATTGGTTCGAGAAAAGAATGGTACGGCCGTGCCGCTTTTTTGCTCGACTTGGCGGGGGCATTTTAGAAAAAGTCATTTTATTCGTGTTTTGTCAAATAGCTAGTAAAAATTAAAATACAACTTTAGTAATTTACTGAATTCAGATTTTTAAGTATTTTTTTAAAGACAGATTATCTCTTGATCCTAAAACTTAAAACTTGGAGTTTACGATGCCTCTACCTAATTCATTTTACGATTCAATAACTTTTCAATCAATGTCTTTTATTATTATTGTATTTTTATCATTTTATTATCATCTACTAAGACAATGATCACCTCTTAAGTGGTCTGTCCGCATACTTAGCATATTTCCTTTATTTTAAAGCTTTTGAAATTAACATGACAATAAAATATTTGCATATTACGCCTTAAACATAATTTACAAGTGTTCCAATAACTAGTTTTAGATCCGAAGATATAAATTAATTTCCATAAGCCAACAATAGATAGAACCAAATACCAATAATGTAGATAGCCTGACATTAATACATATTAAAATATTTAAAACTAATTCCAATGTATGAGAAGCCTAGTGCTGTGGGTGTCTGCGGGCTATAAATTAGCATTGAGCCTTATTACAAGGATGTAAAGTACGAAATAGTCTTTATTAGTTATCTTTGCGTTGCCACCTGTAGACTAGAGATAGAGGGTGTCAAGTCATGGTTTGTTAATCTATATTTAAATAACTTAGTGTCTCAAGTTACACATTTGCATAATTTACAAAGGCTAAAAGCATCGAGCCTACACTTTTTTCTCTAGACATATTTTTATTGATAACTAGCTGTTGCTCGCAACTTCGTCCGCGTGGACTTTAGTAGTAGTAGTAATTTATAGAACTGTTGTTCCCGTACATCGATTGAATAGTTTACGCACAAATCATAAAAGTATAATGTGTGAGAACCGTACATTTTTCCGGGACAAAATGTATCCTATGTTAATTGTTAATTTCAGCAAAATAGAATAGTTTAGGCGAAAATCATAAAAGTATAACTTGTTCTTTCCCTAGACTCAAAGTATCTCCATAATAAAATTTCATGAAAATAGATTGAATAGTTTAGGCGAAAATCATAAAAGTTTATTGTGCGGGAACCGTACATTTTTCGGGAGCAAAAAGTATCCATTGTCCTTTCCCGAGACTCAAAATAGCACCATATCAAATTTCATCAATATAGATTGAACAGTTTAGGCGAAAATCATAAAAGTTTATTGTGCGGGAACCGTATATTTTTCGGGCCAAAAAGTATCCCTTGTCCTTTCCCGAGACTCAAAGTATCTCCATACCAAAATTTTGATGAAGTTTGGTATGGATTGAGTACCTGTATTGTGCAGTAACCGTACTTTTTTCCGTGATTAAATGTATCCTATGTTCTTTTCCGGGACTCAAAGACGTATATATCTATACCAAATTTCAGCAAAATCGGTCCAGCCGTTTACGCGTGATATCGTGAGTCGTGACTCGTGACCAAGGGAAATATGGATTCATTAGGGTTCCGTACCCAAGGGTTAAAACGGGACCCTATTACTAAGACTTCGATGAATGGCTGTCCGTCTGTCTGTCTCCAGGCTGTAACTCCCTGAATGAAGAATGGTAATAGCTAGAGATGTGAAATTTTCACAGATTATGTATATCTGTTGCCGCTATAACAACAAAATATACTAAATACAAAATAAATTAAATATTTAAATATCCCATACAATAAACGTGATTTTTTTGCCATTTTTTGCTCGATATAAATTATGGCAATAGATAGATAGGCACCTGAAATATTTACGAAATACTCAATTGTATTTATTTAAGTATACTTTAATAATTAGTAATAAAATTTGAATAAAATAAATAATTAATCCCACACAAAAAACACATTGTTTTTTTTTTCTATTTTGTTCTATAATGGTACGGAACCCTTTGTGCGCGAGTCCAACTCGCACTTGGCCGTTTATTTTTATTTATATAAGTAATTCATTGGCTATTTTCACGCCTTCGTCTACATAAAGTTATGATAATATTATGTATATAATATTATAATGTTTATGTTACTATGAAACTTATTTGGTCCTTATTTATGAAATACCTCGCCTGAATGCTATACATATTGGTGACGAGATTATTATATTCAAAATGGTAAGTATGTATTATTTGTGACATTTAGGAATCGACAAACATTTCATCAAAATTATGACATAACACTTTAATAGGAACACTGAAGAGTGAATAACTTGTTTGGTTATGAGTTTATCTTAAACAATCATTAATTTAACTTAATAAAATCATAAATCACAAACAATTTAAAACAATCACCGAAGCTTTAGCTAATCAGAGCGATAAAGATTGTGTTGGGAGACAAGATGTAAGAAACAATCAGACGCAAGAGCGCAAGTCATAGAGTTTCCAACGGGCCGATAGATAGCGATAGTTAGAACTTGTCCGAGTGATGGGATCTACAGGCGAGAAATAACGACGTCGCTATTCACAGCAAAGAGCATTACCTTCTAGCAACACAACACTACAACAATATTCAACAAAGGCTAGACTTTTGTTTGAGACTTTGTGGTTTCATATTTGATTATGGAAATAAAAACAAATGGGGAGCCGCAGAATCTGTAAGTTCAACAATTTTTACGACACAAGCCCTCTCTTTTTTAAATAACATAATAATCATAAAATTCTATATGCTTAAAATTCTGATAATTGAATCCAAGATTATAAAAAATAATATTTTAGTTTCAGAATGAAAAGTGAAAAAAGATACAATATCAACAAATACAATATTATGAGAAATCGCGCGTTTCAACTCGCTGGTGTATCCCTGCCTTCCAGACAATCTCTTAGGGTGTTTGCCAGTTCAATTATCATTATGAGATTCAGCCGAGTCACCGTGTTGTGGGTGACCCGCATTAAATCGGTTAATTCAAACTATTTATCAACTCCATTCGTTATGCATAAGATCAGATTTTGAAATTGTTTGGTGATGTTATGGCATGTGGCCCATTGTGTGGCTCGCTAGTTCGATGGGTGTGTATTATACCAACTGATTTCTATTTGAACCTATGATAATTACGGTCTCATCAATGCCAGGCCCATTCAGTTTGCTCGGTGCTTCGTATTGTCGCGAGTATAGATCGACGCGTTTTAAACTTCATTAGCCTTACAAAACAATTTATGAATCAACATCAAAATCTTCGGTTTTTTTCTTCAATTATACAAATGTGTCAAAATTTTACCAGGATCTAGGTCAATTCAGCAATTTTATACTTTTTAAAGATACAACCGTTACATCGAAATAAAAGTAGCGAGGCACACACGGAACTACCATAATTAAATAGATACAAGTGAATGTACTAGAACATGATCGTAATAAGCACAATGAAGCGATTGTTCACGACCAATGAATAGATTTACAATGCACGCCTGACACAAATGACCAACTAATTGGAACGTTACACAATGACGCAGAGTAGAAATGACAAATTCACACGACGCACTGATTCTGTACAAACTAGGCGTAAGGTGTAGACTGTAGTCTGTTTACAGTTGCAGTGCATTTTCTATTAACAGGCATCCTTATGCTGATATGTATTCAGGTTATGCTGATATGATAAGTTTCAACGGAACTCGTAGTTAAATAACCTTTTCATTATTACTTAAAACAATAAGACGTAATATCGCCTAACGCATTCGGCATAGCTTAAAAATTGTGCTTGAAATGATCTTGATAATAATATGCAAAGTCTAATCGCAAATTTCATCCAACCTACTCGTAAGAGTGATTCGCAGAACTGAGAACTAACTAATTCAGCTCATGTTTTTTAGTTTATCATGATTCATTTACAAAATATAAAATTATTACTGTCTTTAGGAAATGTTGTTGGGAAACATCTCATTAGACACCGACTATACCACAATACTACCATTAAAATTAAAACAATGAATGTGATAACCCAAAAGCCAATTTGGTGACATTTTGAAGTGTGTCAGTCAGATCGTGCATCGTGTCGTGACGCCCGAAGTGGCGACTTCGTGATCCAAATTAATTAAAACAGACACACAAAACTAAAGCTATTCACGATTGCTTTTGAACTTTAGGATTGTATGGACGAGCCTCGCTAATGAATATACATGTCACTGCAAATTAGATTAAATATACATCGAGACATTGTTGAGTCAATGATGGTTCAAGAACTGCGGCTAGTATAGAGCAATACGTATTTTAGCTCAGAGCTAAGAAGAACCTATTGCTCGTAGCTAAAGAGAAAAGGGGTGGAAACTAGGTGTAATAAACAATATAAACAAATTACAAGCAAAACATGAAATTAAAATACGATCTTTAAATGTAAACAAATTCAAATTAAAGGGTATTTTCAATTATAAAAACGCCATAAACGTTGGACATGTTGCAGCCTCGCAAATCGGCCACCGCTGCGATATTAACACGCCTCAAAATACAATATGCTAATTAACTTCACCTTTTTTGATTTGCACTACGGAGTCTCGGAAACGTATGCAAATACAGCCTTAATTACGCTCCAAACACGACGGACACGGCGTTAAAGATGCAGTTTTCGGAATTGTCAATGCTCGAGCATTTAATGGTACGCGGATTTAGCGTCATGACTATGATTTTATTGCTGTGTTCAGGGTTGTCACCAGTAAGTGTGACAATAACATTTAAAGTTTCCGTTTGTTTTATACTGGAGATATTTTCTGTGCCAAATTAAATTTTGTTTAAGTTATAAAAACGAATGCTGTTCTATGTATCTTTATACCTATATCATACGAGACTTTAACATCACTGTATGATTCTCATTGAACGATGAAATATTATTGAAATAAATAAAAGCTTTTAAAAATTGCTTACTAGCAACAACCCGTGGTAAACAAACGAGCGCTAATAGGAATGGATCGCATTATTTGCGTAGCACGAATAAATCAATTTATTGGAATCGAATTCAATATTTTAGATATTATACACCACAATATTAATGTTAGACCTTAGTATTTTGAACACAAATTATCTATTGTTATTGATTCCGAATAAGTATCCAGCTTCAACACCATTAATAATAACGATTCATAGACTTCCACGAATCAACTCGATAATACATCTACCATTGTATCGATAAACTCGAAATATTAAGCACGAAGATGTCACCAATCAACAATGGAGAGGACATTAATTTCTATCCATCATCTCGAGCTTAAAAGGGAAGTTCATTATAGAATGCATTCCTCGAGTATTATTCTTTGGAAACTGGTAATAAAAATAATAACAGGAGGGCCACCCTGCCAAGTGCTATCAGCTCCATCTGTTGTCGTTGCGGACAAACTCGCCTAATGAACGATGATAAATCATATTCGAGAGGCGACTCGCAGGCTCCTCCAGGCTTTAGTCACTCAGCGACGCATCGTGTGATTTCCAACCTTCGTTTTACATTGCGGACATTGTGAGCGGGGCTCCAACTCGATGCGCATCGAAACGGCAATGGTTAGCTTTGGGTGAAATAAGTTCGACGTTTGTCGCATTTACAGGTGATATTGTGAGGCCTCTCGCACCGTGTCCTGCCGCACACCATTGTGCTTACTAATGATTTTATGCAAATGCATCCTCCTTAGATCGAAGTCTTAGCGCGATCTCGAACCGTCAGGTACCGGGCTCATTATTAACAATCTGAAATATGACTTGGGTGTTTTTTATAAGACAGAAATATAAATTAGTTTTTATCGAGTATCACGCTGCAGTGGATATTAATTATGACTCGATAACTTTATTGTTTACTTAAACCGTGTACAATGTGAAATATAGTTTTGGCTTGTATATGAAAATGATAAATTATTGTAAGGGTTTTCGTACGTGTTCTTTGTATGCGTTGTGCGTATACTTAAACAAATTTTAACAATCAATATGATTGTTAAATGCATTGGCAAAAGATTTTAACATTAACTAATTACCACATCCGAAATATGCAGACACATTTAGAATGTCAAATAGACAAAATAGATAAAATAAGTAAAACAACACTCCCACGGTCCTCTGCCAAACAAAGGATGTGGCTAATTGTTACTTAACCCTAATTCCTATAATTACCTGAGCTCGTACATCTCTACTTGAGAGATTTGAAAGGCTAACTATCTAACTTGTCACCAAAGAAGTGAACGTTAGCGATTGCTATTGAATTTTGCACACTCCAGCACTGAAACAGAACACAAATTAAAGTAACAAAAAGGTACATACTACATTTTTCTACTAGGAGACATTTCAGAACGAGTCAACAATAAGCACACTTATTACATTTCGTTAAGAATGATTTTTCTTTACGGTACAAATCAAAGATCTCTCAGCAAACATTAAAATATTTTGCTTATGTTTTTTCAAGTGTGGGAAAAAATTTCGCTTTTTATGTCAGAAGTGTTCTTACCTTTTGTTAATTAATTATCTTTTAATAATAATATACGTCAATAAATATTAAGTGTTGCCTGTATGTTCTCTTAATATACATTTAAAAAAATATTTTATTTACTTTATCTTATAATCTATATAAATAAAAATGGATTTTCAATTGTGTTGTGTGCTAAAACTCGAAAACGGCTGAACTTTTATTTTTATTCATTTTTCGATTCGATCGAATTTAACTATTATTAATAATTATCCCTTTAATTAAGTAAATATACGACTTGTCCAATTCCAGGCATTTTGGCATTTGTCTTGCATTTATTAAATGTTATGAATCTGGCATGCGTGAAAAATACTTAACGGATGTGGCTTACAATATATGTTTTAAAATTTATTGAAAATAATCCCTTTATGATATGATCGAATTATTAGTGAAACTAAAATGTAAACTTATAATATTATGTTGTTTTTCCATCTTTTTTATAAATTTATTCATAAAACTCTAGATAATATTGTTACATTTTAAATCTCGCCAAACTAATTGTTAGACGGCGAGTAATCTAATACAGATATTTGCAGACACATTAGCTCAGACACAATAGATTTTCAATTGTTATGCGGTAGCCACTTGCCCCTTGGGGATTGATGGGTTAATATGATCTAGTCCTACATCAATAGAAGCTTCATAGCTAGTACTTCGAAATTATAAATAAAAATACCTTCTCTGGTATTTCTTACATGCTTGTCACTAATTCCTCTCGCAGGTCGTGTCTGTAATATTAGGTTCCCATTGTATGCTCGTACTAATTAGTCTTGTTCGTCTATGACGGCCGCACCATCGGTATCTTGTGTATAAAGGTTAAAAGGTATGAATATGGCTTCAAATACCGATTCAGGTATTCCCAGGGTTATAAATCTAAATATTAATTTCTTGAAAAGTGAATTGCAAATTGTTTTGTTATTGATATCAATATTCTTAATTTTAGTCTGTTAATAACGAAAATTGTCATTTCAAGTTAATATAGTTAGTAATAGCTAAAAACATTTTATTTAAATAAAATAATAACAAATTTTATCCAAACTATGTTTAGTTTGGCAAAGAATAATATACATATTTAAATTTGGTGCTAACTAGATAGAATAAATTACCTAAACTCTGGCTTACTAAAAGAAATAAATGAGATCATTGTACCTACTAACTGACCAAGGATAGAAATCAAAGTAAAGATTCAAATAAAAGTAGTTTATAACCAGGCAAAAACCTTATCAAGTTAAAAGGTTAAGAGAAACAATTAACAACGGCACAGTTGTAATGACGAAACGTTCCCAGACAATTCCTGGTGATCTGCATTAGTCAGCAAACAAAGATTCACAATCTTTTAATTGGCATTAAGTATGACGAAAACGGTGACTTGCTTATATCCGTAATGATATGCACCGAGAGCTGTTAATACAGCTTTTTTGAATTCACGATGTGAATTTTAAAAGTTACCTCCAAAAAGGACGAGGGTAAGAAAATTACACGACATAAAATGTTTATATTTTTGAATTTTGTGGCAATGGATAGTAATTCATTGCATTGATACTTAGTATCTTCAGTCCTCTGGATCATATTTTGATTTTTCATCGAAGTTTTTTAACACTTTTGGCTGCGTTTTGAATAAATATTATACTTTTATTAGTTAAACTGAGATTAAATTTACAATCAGATATTGCACTCTAAGTAGCACCCTGGTTACGTTCTTTAATGGAAATAACAGACGTCAATTGGCAAAACTTAGGGTCTGCAGTGTGCATTTACGGTAAGTCCATGCAACCAAACGGTCAGTCAACACTCTACAAATCTTTCTAAAAATGCACATTCGTTTGACTGGATTTCTATCGAAACATAACCGTCCTTGATTGATTTTTTACAATAATATTGGGTAGTGTTCTAAACGACAGTTTATCATTAAAGTTGTGGCACTGTTTTGGTTGTACTGCAAAGTGTATCAACAGCTCTGTAACTATCCGCCATAGATTCCATTCTAATCTGTCACGTCTAGGAGGTCGGCGGTGTAAAGTTCATCAGAGCTTTCAATTACCGATTACTCCATTGTGTTCCGCTCTTTCGATTCATATTTAAATACCAAACGACAAATGTATTGGGAAATTATTTTTATTTGTCGAAATCGACCTCCTTGTCTCGTTAGATTAAGAAATAACAATTGATTTAATTTGCGCCATTGAATTTTTGTTACATAAGAAGGTATCGTTTAGCTATTGTCATAATTTATCTTGGATCTTAGAAATTTGCAATGATAAAATTTTGCTTATATACTACAATCATCAAGTTTATAAATTCATTACAAAGCACAATAAATTCAAAATTCGTCTAGTACTAATAAAGTTTCTGCTTGCTGTTTATACTTTTTTCCTATTAAACCAAGTTATACAAAAAAACAGCAGCAACAAAAATAATCAGTAATCGCGAAGAACACAAATAAAACGTTACAACGCACCCAAATTAGAATAACTTCACGCCAATGCTGTTGATATGATCGCTTGACAAATGCCATGCACTTATCTGCCGCAGGTAGGTATAAACCCCAAATTAATCATTACGTTGTTTGACTACGTGTGACAGAGGATATTAATTAAAATTCCTCCTCGCCCGGGAACCAAAGAATATGAATTTCATTTATTATGCCCTTTTGGTGACAAAGAACAGTTTTTAGATACGTACACATTGCATCTTCGTGACATTTTCAGAATGTAAATTATTTGTCTATATATTAAATAGTTTTCTTCAATTTTCAAAAGAGAACATTTTTAGAAGCGTCTATTTTACTTTAATCTAAAAAAAATCTGAGATTCATGATACAAAATACATTTAGCAAAACGGGAGCCGAGAGGAGGCTTAAAAAATGTCCAAAGATTACCAATACTAATTACCAGAATATTTCAACATATTTAAAATCTGAGCTTAATCTCGTTCTAATATTTTGATCGTCTCATTATAGTTATGCGGGCAATATTTAAAATTCAAATTAAACTTTTTAAGAAGCTTAAACAAAATTTATGGAAACAGATTAAAATAATCGGCTCCATATAACTTCTATGTTACTTAATACGATGGCAATCTTAATTTTAACTGATACTACATAACCTCAAATTAATCTAATAAATTAAGCTTTATATTGAAGGAGCTTTTACTATGATGATCTAGTATGGATAAGTTTAAAAAACTTTTACAATAATACTTGGCACTTTGTTGTCGTAATAAATAGAAGAACAGAGACGTAGAGAGAGAAAGAAGATATAACTGGAGACAAATATTATCATAAAACCGTGCAAAGCATACACTACATATCTCCTAAATTACCTATTCTTCAAATGACCTAGGAAGCACTACAATCATAGAAACCTAACGATAATGATTCAGGTAATGTAGGTACAATACATGATTTAAAGCCTACTCCCTCTTGGAGGCTGATAAAAGCGACCAATCTATTTCGCCCTATCGAAATTTTAATCTGTGTGCAGCTGCATTATCTGTAACACGTTCGGTAGCTGATCGGGCGCTCGTCCGTTAGTAATTTGACAGTTCGGATGACAGATTACGACCGCGCGGACCACCAAAGATACTCGTTGGACAACGCTATCTGTTAATTGGTTGGTGCTTCTGTGTGTCTATGGTTTTTTTGTCTTTGACATTCATTATTTATAAGATGGTGATAAAGTAATGAATTGTTTTTTTTTTGTTTATGAATGTGTCTGGACTCTGGGATGGAGTTTTTTCCTTTCTGTATTTGTTTCATTGATAAAACTTTTTCTGATACAAACAATAACATACTTAAATGCAATCTAAAACCTTGTACAGTATAGTTATACTTTTCTTAATATTAAACAAAACAAAATAGAAGTTTAATCTTCCTAAAGTCTCTGATGATAGTCATGATGTGGGTGATAAATTGTTTGACTTATATGCTTAAATTGACAAACATTGGAAATTAATTAACGAAGATACACAACACGGGGAGAGCATTTTTCAAATGTATTGACACAGTCAATGGTCCAACGGTAAATGATGATTAATTTCGAACATTTGCAACCCATTTGAGTGTTGATGAACTGAATGTGAACGAATGTATCATTTGTAAATAAATACCGATGAGCACAAACCGTGAAATCTTTGAAGATTTACAATTAATATGCACAAGTGGATATTATAATATGCAATATTTCAACAGAAGAAAAATAATATTGCTTTAAAGATAAAACAATGTTAGAATCGTGAAAACATTTTTGCATAGCAGTCAAAAGGTAAATAAATATAGGCAACTATAAAAAATGGTAAAAAGAAAACACTAATCAAATTAATTCAACTAATTCCATTTTCAGACTCTTGAATCGTTCTAAAAAATGGCATATAAGCAAAACATTTGCTTAGTCATCTTTATAAAGGTACAATCCATCAATAGAAATAAACAAAGGGCAGAAGGGCAGAGATTCCGCGAGCATTGGACCAGAGAGTGGACCATCACTCATCGTCACATAATAGTTTGCACCCCATAGCTTACATTTTAAATCTTATACCTGTAATGATATAAATGAAGTGCAGGCGGAGGTGCATTGGTTAAGTTCAATTTAACTACACTCACACGCGACTCTACCTGATGAATATTATTCCCTCGATCGTGGATTCCTGGAAATTTATTGTCCGCTTGGGAGTTGAAGTATTATTAAAGAAAAAATAAATTTGATGTTGAAATGTACTCTGTATGAGAATTGAGAATGTTTACATGACAATGAAATATTGGACAGTCGTCGTATACTTTACAGTTTTGAAAGAAATTCCAAACATTTTATAACAGCTTCAAATATTTCATCAAAATACTCTAGTGCTGGAAATGAAAATATGTAACTCTGCAATTAAAATTCAAATACTCAGTAGAAATAGGTCTCAGATGTATATTATAAAACAATAAAGAATACAAACATACAAACATCGGACATTCTTTATCAGGGCAATACGAAACAATCGTGGTACAGCTTCACAGCAAGACGCAATTCCATCCACACTTTCATTAATTATTCCAGCTTAGATAAGAGCTCGTTCTTAATGACGCCCCGACGCGGCCATTGCTCATGTGATGCTTTTATTTTCACATCATTATGGTGAGCATTAAGTATTGTCAATTCGAAAAAGTTGGAACGATTTATTCAATATGGTGAAAGCAAATCACAGAAGTAACTGGTAAAAAGTTCGCAAAATCTTAAAAAATATTACGTCTATCTTGCCTATGTTGTGAGTAGGTAGTCTACAGGCCATGGCCATTTTTTTTTCAAAATATTTATGCTCTCTTGGTCATATAGGTTCTCTCTCAAAGAATAATGCTTTAAATAAATATCAGATATCGATGGTTAATTATTATTTGTGAGAAATCCCAATAAATCTCTACAAACTCTTAATCCGTACACTACACTAATCGAAGTCATTGTCCGTATCATAGAACTTAAACATTTCAAGGATACAAAAAGTATTAAAAGTGAAATCCTTTGATTGACCACAAATCAAAATTAATGATCTAAGTCAGCGGGGGTTCAGCTGAGATTCACTATCTCTCCCATCTCCCCAGTAATGACAGGGATAAAAAATGTTTAGACACCTCGCCCTCACGATTTAAGTGCTAAGCGAATGAGACCATTAATTCCAAGGGTTTCTATGTACATATTGAATTTATTCAAATGGTGATTAATGTTGGTGAAACAAGTGCGAAGATTGTCGAACGAAATACCATAAAGCTTACAACGAGAGCAGTAAAACTATCGAGGATTTGATATACTGCGTAAACCGAACGGAGTTATAGACGCACTAAATAATGGATATAATCATGGAATTGGGCAAGGATAACAAATTGATATTGAAAGTCCAGTATTTTAGCAGTATCTATTATTTAAAAGTTTGGTTCTTATAATACCACTTATTAGAAAATTAATATTATCAAAACACAAAGGGAGTGCAGGGGAAGTAAAAAAACAGCAGGACGAGACCATACGTCAGGGGTCACCAATTAGTTTCGATGAAGAAAGTGACAATTTTTGTTGCTACATGTTCATAATATATCGAGACAGAAATTAATTTTTAACGAAGTGCATCTTCGAACATGCTTGGTCCGCACACAATGGGTCGGCGGTCCGGATGCGGACCGCGGTCCGCCATTTGGTGATGCTGCCATACGTTTTCATATAAGCAGAGGGGTGCGCGCTATATAAAGAGAGGGGGATATTACTTACTCTCATACGCCGTGCTAAATATTATCTTCTCCTCTGCTCTTCCTCTGACTGTCGACTCTTCCATTGCTTTACGAATTTACTATCTGGTCACATGACGCTAATACTAGGTATGTTTACCAAAAAAAAGTGCACAAAACCGCTTAAAAAAATACACCTTCACCTCAAAGCGGCACTTTCCTCAAAAATCCTTCGCTACCATCGATCAAATACTTATCCCCCAATTCTTATTAAGCCCTTGTTAAAGGGAACAAATCACGGCTAAGTTCGCGATGTGACAGTCACAGACGCCATTAAATTAAACTAATGTCCCTACACCTACTCCGCAGACAACGGTTAAGATCTCCGATACTTCGTTTATCGTTATCAAGTGAGAATTTGTTTGGTCGAGAGGTACAGAATTACTCTAGATATACAGAGGGGTAGGATACTGTTTTTATAGAATAGCGTTACTTAAAAAAAGAATCATAATATGGGTCATTGTAAATCATATTAAAAATAATACAAGATGTAATAATACTGGTTAATGATACTTTAGATTAGGGTGTGTTTGTGTCCTTTGTATTTGTATTTGTAGAGTTTACTGTGAAAATATTAGTTCTAAAAAGGTCACTTTTAGAACTGATACTTCTATGCTTCTATAAGAAATTCCCAAACATTCTGAATTTGCCAATACAAATATTAAAAAAGTATAACTTTTAACGTGTTCACTTTCACAGTGAACTATTTAAGAGATACCATATTATGCCTTCTATTTTAATTTTAATATTGTACCTATTTATATCATTAAAGATACATGACAATAAAGAGCCAGGATATACCTAATATTTTATGAGAAAGATAGATTAATGTTAAAATTAACTTCTATACTGCACTTACACTTCTTGAAATATACAGCGGATTTATCACGGAGTTATTTGTCAAGTCAAAAGTTATAAATGGAAAAAGTAAGACGCTCGACTCATTTGTTAAGACTGAAAAGTTTGAGATAACAGAGTTGGACGAAAGTTGCAACAAGGAAAATATGAAAATATGGTCCAAGTTAATAATATGGAAATAATTGACTTACGTGTATCATTTATATTTAATTTTTTGTAATAAGTCGTTGTCAATCCTGAATTTTTAGAAATGGCTCAATTTAAAATTCTTTGATAGTGTGGATCGGATGGATGATGTGATCTGGACCCCTAATGGTGCTGCCATTCGGTTTAAATATAATGTTTGTGTATCTTATGCTTAATAAATAATAATAATAATAATAATCGATATCTAAATAATTATTATCGCTCTTGGTGTAAAATAAAACTTACGATAATTAAGAAGGATTTTGTTAACAAGTGAACAAGAAAATACACGAACATTGATTTATTATCATTTCGTAAACTGTGCTTTAGCAAAGACGTACATCGTACGCTCTTGTGCGACGCGTAACGACCTCTAACGGTGGATAGCAGAAACACTTTTATGTAAATTTATAAAAATTCCATTTCTTAATTATTTTTTATCTAATTCCGCAATAGAAAATACAATCGTAACTTCCGCACAATATTTTTATGATTAGTTGATTTCTGAGGTAAGGCCATCCCCCGAGCTAACGACCTTGACCATACATTTGACGCGTTACCGAGATCGCACAAAAATCCTATTTATTTAACTTAAAATTAAAACGGAGAATATGTAGATAATGAAATTGTCCTATCTATGGTCGTGTGTTTCAAATAAACGTAATTTGTAAATACTTAGGAGGTGCTAAAAGTATGCTTCAATTTTAATAAATTGGTTTTACTTTGGAAGCTAATAAATATCATGACAACAAACAAAAATAGAAAATTTAAAACAGGGAAAGGAATGTTAATATACTGAAGACTATTGCTGTATTTTTATCATAACTTTATTGCTTTCTTTAAATTTTAATTATGAGTTTATAAGGCCCTAAATACGGAATCTCCGTAGGGAAATCCCCATTTGTTAGGAATTAGGTAAGACCCGATACATAAACTGACCAATCCCATGCCTTATCTTGGGGCAGTAGATACACTAATTAATTAGCCTAGCCCAGGCCATTATAGGTTTATAGCCTGATGGAATTGAAGCCGTATCGGATCGTAAAGGCTAGAAATTAATAATATGGGTGGAAACGGATATGTGCGACAATGTTAGCAATAACGAGCCCTTTAAAATATAGCCTATGTGAGACACTTGTTAGTATGGTCTTAGGTAAGTAGATACGCGGAAAAGGGTTTTTTAGCAATTTCTTAGGGTCATTGCAATGTGACGAGATTTGGATTGACATGGCCCGTGGGCCGTGGGACGTAGATTTGAAAAATAGCTGACAATTCATAATTCTGTCACGTGTGCAAAATTATGCTTAGATGACATACATGGACAGGAGTGATGAGGCGGGTAGTGAAAAAAAAAGAAAAAAAAACTCATTCGGCCACGCGCTAAACCGTCCTTGTTGGATTGTACAATTTTAATCATTCGATCGTGGATTCTTGGAAATCTATTGTTATTCTATTTTGTTTCGCTCACCAGTGAGCTTATGGGGCTTGATACCCATCAAAATCAAAAGTACTAAGTACTAACTTAACCTACTAGTTTAAAAACAATGTTTCATATTCGATAACAAGTAGGGTATTTTTTCAATGAAATTATAGCTTAAAGTCCGAAATAGATAATAACATAAAAGGAAAGTAGCAAGACACCTTTTTTATGTTTATGTAGTACCTACTATCAAATTAAAAATTTAAATGCTATGCATGGACTTAGCAATTTAAACAATAAAAAACACCAAAGTAGATATTTGGGAAAAATACCTAAGTTGCAATACAATTTGAAATAACGAGTGTTTGTATAATATCTATCTAAAGAAATACGTTTTGTTTTTTTAATTAAAAAAAAAACCTAACAAAACCCTTTTAACCGCTGATAATAATCATTACCGAATTTCATTATAGGCACACATAGCTAATAAGTAATAACTAATTGTACCAATATATTTTGGTCCATGTACGACAAATTATTGGAAACATCATAGAAAGTCAGCGGAACCCTAAGAGCCTATATGACTCTAACTTGACTACATACTTTAACCTAGATCTCAAAATCCGTAAGGTCTAGAAAACTGTTTTTTTGACACAAGTAACTTCAGTTCATAAAGATTAAATGCTCAAGACGAAAACACGATTACTCAAAAAATGTTCGATAGTTTCTTTTTTACAAAAAACCTTGTTTTAGACACATTTTTGCTTGGATCTTCGAAGTTTGCTGTATTTTCTTTAATATTTTTTAATATTAAAGAAAATACAGCAAACTCAGAAAAAATAATTCATAATCATTATAGTTCGTCTTTTATTCAAGTAAAACTAACGCGGCGATGATTCCGCGCCGTCCTTTTTCACCTGGCATATGAAAGACGGGCGTGAGTGTGAAGAGAGAAGGACGATGTTTGATTTTTAGAGTCAGGTGAGCTCTTAACAAAATATTTTTTTTTCCAATTAAAGGACTTTATCGTAAAACGATAATGCCGTAACAATATATTTTCTAAATATTGTTTTGCACGTAAATAAGGCTTAGACCGTATATCACATTTGCCAGATTTTTTCGATAACGCACTCGCGGGATCAGGGAACCCATATAACCCATAACCCATAGACCCCATCGAATCCCCATAAACATTAGTTTCGGGTAAACTCCTGTCACGCCAACCATAAATATCGAGTGACCATAAACCGATTACATAAAAACTTATCAAACAACGGTAATCATCGTGAAAAACACTCCCAAAGAGGCAACTTTAAACGTTATACGGGCAATAAAACTACAATACTTGCACAAATATTTTTGAATACAGAATTAGGTTGGCAAAAGCGCGGGGGCAGATAAGAAAAAAAAAACAAATTTGTAACGGGTAAAGTTTTTTGAGGCGAATTGGTCTCTTGGGTGCTGAGTCGAGGTCGTAAAACGCGTGGACGGCGGAATTCGTCCTGGAGACGATCTGACGTTTTGATGGAAAGCGCCCCGGCTGATTTGCGTTTTTGATTCATATTTGTGTTTTATGAGTTGGACTTTTGTACAACAAATGTTATTTGGACGGATTGTATATTTTGTATACTATCTCACAAAAAATTACGTATTGAGCTATGAATGGAGCCATGTTCTTTAGATGATTTAGAACAAGACTGCATTCATAATTCAACAAAAAAGTTGTGGGTTAGCACTTAGCACACAAATGCTTAACGGCGACCATTTTACCATTTTCTAAAATTTTTGCTTAAATATTTATAGTTGTTTGAAAATTTATTTTTTAGCAATGGACGAACGGAAACTAGAATTATAGACATCGTTACTCAGGTGGATTTTAAGTATATTTTTAATTTTCGCCCAATTATACGCCCGTAGCTTTCGTGGATTCAATCTTATTATCTTTGGCTAAGGACGATAATTTAATCAACCAAATTCTTCTAACATTTTAATGTCCAATAGATTCCAACAACTTAAATATAAACAATAATAACACTGTCCCCTCAAAAGAATGGCACCCGTCTAAGCTATCTTGTAGGAATTTTAAATTGGACGAATCGCTCACATGTAAATGGTTTTCCTTTCTACCCCATCCTCTCAAGACCACCCCTTCCGAGCCTAGAGGCAACTCGAATGCCAGCACAACGACCAGGCTACCTAGACCCCTCTCCTCACATACATCATACGCGCTCTCGCCCGCTTCGCGTACGAGTGTGGGAGTGTGAAGGGGCAGGATATATTGGCACACACACTCTCGTACGAGTAACTACGCAAATACGCGTTTGTAATCGCGAATTCAAAAACGGGAAAAAGCAATATGTCTTTATAGTATTTATTGCGTGCTCTCCACAAAGAGGTGTGAAATCGGATTTTTAGACGCTTTTAATATACTTCGACGAGATGCAATTGAGTTTGGCACGAGAAGGTATTAGTTTGCCGTCAAAAGGAACTAGCTCTAGTGCCTATACGCTAAGATTACCATTTTAGCAAAATAATATAGAGGGTGACGTCAACCTATTAACTCTTCTCCCGATGTTCATTTGAGTAAATCTTTCATTTTTTTTCTTTAAATATAAAATGTGATTAATTATTCACAATAACGCGAACGTAATGTTTTATTTCGTGTTTAGATGCGACAATTATTGATAGTAAACATGTCGAATGAGAGGGGAAGCTAACTACTATTAACCATCACTCATCACGCTTTGACTGAATTTATTTTTTCTATTAGTCTGTACTAAATATTTTCACCCAACGTTTTCGCAACCTATTTATTTACCTTTATTGACTGTGTTAGATACCAAAATAATTTCCAACTTACGCAATTTGCGCCAAATTTCTAACATGGCGCAAAATCTCAAACATAACGTCGTAAAATCTTCGCGATGCATAAAACGGCTTAAACAAGCCACAAGTTCTAATCAAGCCAACACGAACACAAGCAGTACGTTCTCATTGTTAGTGGCTTATTTTGCATTCATGGAATTTTCTTAAGCGCCAGTAGGACAGGGGTTCCATCCAATTTCATTCATATTCGAACCCAATCGAGGTAATTCCAAAGGTCGACACGTATCGCTATATTTATGCGCTAGTTCGCTTCACCCGCGAATATTATGAGAAGTAAAACTTTTTGATGTGTCGTTTTTCAATTACATGCGTTTTACTTAGTTATAAAAAAAGTATAGTAACGTTTCTAATAATTAATCAAAACTTCATGACTACGTTTTAAGCATTCATAGTCTACACTAATATTCATAAATACGAAAGTGTGTATGTCTGTTATCTCTTCAGTCTTCTCGCCTAAACGGCTGAACCGATTTTGCTGTTTGGTATGGAAAATGTCCGGTTAAAAATTTGGCGCAACGGAGTTGCGGGCGTCATATAGAAAATATTCAAATCACTATTTATTATATTAAATAGGTAAGAATGAACATTTCATTCATTAACTATATTATTATACTTAATAACTATCTAAGCGAAGGTAACCTGTAGACGTAAAGATGGTAGCTTCACTATCTTTCGAGCTTCGGTACCAAATGGCATTTCAAATTTCCATTTGATTCTCGCTTTTCAGATATAGAAGAGAATTTTAAAATATATTTTCAATTTACTTCTTTTTTCCTTTTTAACGCATTATCTTAATTAAAGTCTTGCCCTATTATAATTTTATATTATTTTGCCCTATTACATTTTTAATATTAAGTAAGGATGAGAATGAAAACCTTTCATTCTCATCCTTACTTAATATTAAAAATGTGGAAGTGTGTCTGACTGTCTGTTATATCTAAACGCTTAAGCCGCTGAACCGATTTTGATGACACTTGGTATGGTATGGAGATTCATTGAGTCACGGTAAAGGACAAAGGATACTTTTGTCTCGAAAAAAATGTATGGTTCCCGCGCGGTAAACGAATTTCTTCGCAACGGAGTCGCGGGCGTCATTTAGTATTAAATATGACTAGACACGAAGACAATCGTCAATATAGGAAAGGGGGTCTATTATGTAAAACTGTTTGCAATACCTCACTACCGACTAAACGGCAAATTTCGCATTCGTCATAATTCTGCACACAATGAAATGGTCCTATTTGCCTGACGATCATTTGCGATTGCACAGGAAAATTATGTCATTGTTCTGTGCATTATTAAATCAAAAGCTTGTTTGATATCTTCATTTTAATAACGTAGTATAATGGCCGGTTTACAAGTGATCCAATCCAATTTGAATTGCTGCTGGAATAATGTACACGGGCACTGGAATATACTGGAATTCAGTGCTGACCTGGGAGAGCCATGATTCGGCATGAATGGGCCGGCTCGACCGGAGAAATACCACGGGCTCACAGAAAACAGCGCTTGCGCTGTGTTTCGCCGAGTGAGTGAGTTTACCGGAGGCTCAATCCCCTACCCTTTTCCCTTCCCTATCCTCTCCTATTTCCTTCCCTACCCTCCCCTATTACCCAATTCCCTTTTAAAAGGCCGGCCACGCACCTACAGCTCCTTTGATGCTGTGACTGTCCATGGGCGACGGAAATTGCTTTCCATTAAGTGACCCGTTTGCTCGTTTTTTTTTTATGAAATAAATGCTCGTTTGCCCCCTTATTTCATAAAAAAATCACTATATACGCGTTTAAATTATTCCTGCAGCAATCCAGCGCTGGATTGGATTAGAATAATGTAAACCCGTTATTGATAGAATATGAATTTGTGACGCCACGAAAATTATACAGAAAAGTTGCATCTTCTAATATGGAGTAATACACAAAGTTCGGACTTCGGAGCAGAGGGCGCTACTAGCAAATACAGTTAATAATCCGACCTAAATTTGACATGTTGCACACGTCATATTCGGCATTGACAGAAACGTTGTCAAACGTCAAACAATTTTTTTTGTTCACTGTAATTTTTTTTTGTATACTAGTGCTGCCGCCAGCGTAAAAACATTCCAGTAATATTATCATATTGCGTAAAATATAAGATCAAATATCATAATGGCCCCAAACAGCAACTGAATCGAAAGTGGGGCCATTCATCTGACAAACTTTTTTAACACACTTTTATTATCTTGGACTCTATCATATCATATTATCATAACTATTATGGAATCTTTGAGCACGATTTTTAACTATCTACAATCTTCAGCAATCTAATAATTTGGAAACTTTTCATATGTATTAAGAGCCAATGACAATGCAAGAACTTGGTAAATGTTTTGAAAAAAAAAATTGTTTTCGAATAATTCTAATAAAAGATTATAATAAATAAAGCGTGTTTTTTAGTTTTTAAATTATTACGAAGAAGCTCTTAACGATTTTTTTTGTTCCAGTTACAAAAGCGATTCTATCCATAAATTCTCATCACCATATTTTCTTTTCCGCTTTGCAAAATTAATTTACTCAATAAAAAAATAAGCAGATGAGATATAAATTAAACATTTTGCCATAATTAATTCAATATAGTGACAGTAAATGAAGTGTGGGACCATTTTCGTGTTGTGACGTTTATAAAATCCATCCAGCCTTCATCGTGGGAAAATGTCATGTTTGTTTTTTGTTTTATCAAAATCAATAAAGTATGCAACCGTTTAGTAATAATTAAATTTTATTGACTTATTTTGACAGGATTTTTATTAAATTAAAAATACACACCTTCAGAATTCACGCGTTGATGTTGTAATGGTTGTCTCTAGAGAGGTACGGTCGGCAAAAAAATAATGATCGACAAAACGAAGTGCAGTAAAAAAACTAATGATCGACAAAACGAAGTGCAGTAAAAACTACGGGAGCAATAGTTTATATTATATGTAAGGTAAGAAACTTTTTAAAATAAGTATTAATTCCTATTTAACTTTAAGGATTACGAATAATATTACCTATTTAACTTTATGGATTGCGGTCACATCTTGTCATGTTTCCAATCATTTCAGTTTAAACTCTAACTAGTGCCATATACCTTTTGGAAGTAGGTCGATTATAAAATACAGATACACTATCTATGAATCAATTTAATTTTTATTTGAATATAAAATATTTTAAAACTAATAAGCTTAAATTGAAATTTTACTTAAAATAATTATTAAGTATGTTCTTTTGCTGACGCTACCACAACTAATATTAAAAAAGTCCCAACAAATAAAACTAACGATTTGATACACGCACACAAAACTTGGGCGAATTAAAACTTGTCTACCATAAGCAATAAAAAGTCCTTAGGATTTTTTCATAGCCGTTTTGATGATGCCTCAAAATTAGTTCCTACTTCCTGAAATACCAGATTAAATTAAAAAGAATTTTCCGTGCGTGCTAAATAGTGATCGGTAAAAACGCCCCTGAATAAATTTTATAGCCTTGCCTTAAGTTTTATGTTTTTTTTTTCGGGGTTCCACGTACTTGAAGCCATTTTTACATTATTCATACTGTTTGTTACCTTTTGACGCTAAAACTGCTGCACCGATTTGGTTGAAACTTGTTATGGATGTTTTTTAAGTCCCGAGAAAGGTATAGGAAACATGTACATTTTAAATAGAATTATTTGTGCGAATTTTATGGAATCGTCTACAAACATTAGGCCTTATGATTTTCATTAGAGTATATTAAAGTAAGTATAATATTATAATATACAAATTGTTCGGTAATATGAATTATAAGTATACGTAATAACTAATAATGATTCATCATTATTGCTTACACTTATGTTAACTTGGTGTAGTTATGAATAATGTGCCTAAAAAGCATCAATTTGCTTTCTAGCATTACCTACTATTGAGTAATTACTAGCGTATGGTTATTATTAAGTCATTTTGGTAAGTTATTTATTTATTTATTATTTATTTATTTATTTATTTATTAAGCATAAGATACACAAACATTATATTTAAACTGAATGGTAGCACCATTAAACCCGACAAGGGTTTGTCTCGGTGCCATATTTGCATTAAACTACCGACTATCTGACAGCCAGCCAGCCAGACAGAAAGTATATTGGCTATTATAATACCAATTTTATATTACTAGATTATTATAACATAACAAAATAATATATTTCTGTACAAACAATTCTTTGCTAAAAAAGATAATTAATATTATGTGCGTTTTTTTATAAGTCGGCATCTGCATGATATTATACTATACCATGCTATCTTATTGTCAACTCAATATTAATTATTCAGAAAAGTGATTTTAACGAAATGTCAATAAAATTAGGAATGGATCAAGTGTCTGTAATTAGTTGCTGGCATTTTAGAAATAATATTCTTGACATTTAAACAAACCGTTCGTAGATATTCACTGAACACTAAAATAATGCATTTTCTACAAATGTGTTGGCTTATGCAGTGATCATAGAGATTTTTTAAAATTTTTTAGGGTTCCGTACCCAAAAGGTAAAAACGGGACCCTATTACTGAGACTTCGATTTCTGTCCGTCTGTATGGCCGTCTGTCTGTCCGTCTGTCTGTCCGTCTGTCTGTCTGTCCGTCTGTCTGTCTGTCTGTCTGTCTGTCTGTCTGTCTGTCTCCAGGCTGTATCTTAAGAACCGCTATAGCTAGACTTTTTTTTATTTCAGTTGAATCAGTTTAAAAATATGATTGTAGTAATGATTACTTTATTATTACCTCCTAAAGTCACCTATCAGTCAGAATTAAGAGGAATTCGGCTTGAGTATAGATAATACTGTACTGTATAGACCTCCCCGCCCACCATCCTACCTTTGGGGTTCCCTAACTAAAGTTTGGAAAACCCTGCTCCGCAACGTTCAAATTCAACAAACAACTTTTTAACAAGCACATAAAAATTGCTCAGCAATTACAGAATGGCCATAATGATTCTAGTTAGCTATTCACAAACGACTTAGAAAATTCTTAATACGACATTGATTAGAGCTAAGCGGACATGAAAACCCGGCGTAATGACAATTTAAAGACCTAAAGGTCGATTTTATTATCATATTGTATGATTCTAAGACCTATTAACCCTTATGACAAAAGCGTAATGATTGAGAAGCACGCGAGGTATTTTTTCTTGCGGCAATTTTAATATTAACTACATTGTTATACTTTATTTCAGTGCTTTATTAGAATAGTTTTGATGGTATGTAGGAGTACCGTAGTTAAAGGTAATGTACTGGCAATAAAAGTTACATTTAATTTGCTATTATAGGTAGGTACGAGCAGATATACTATTGCAAATTTGTTTAGCCTACGTTTGGGGGACTATGTTGAGAGTCTCAAACGAAATGAGTTTTTTTTTTATGAAATAAGGGGGCAAACGAGCAAACGGGTCGCCTGATGGAAAGCAACTACCGTCGCCCCATGGACACCCGCAACGTCAGAAGAGCCGCAGGGGCGATGCCGGCCTTTTAAGAGGAAATACCCTCTTTTCTTGAAGGTTTGCAGGTCGTATAGGTCCGGAAAAGAAGGTCAGCAGACTCGAGAAGATGCTTCTTTCAGATTCATTTATTTCTGACGTAATAACAAATCCTAGGTCCAACTGATACAAAATCGGTCAAGCTTCTATGGAAAAAGAAAAAAAGAAAAAGAAAAGACGTGGCTTGGACCCCATTTTCCTTGTGAAAAAAACTCGTCCTTTGGACGTTGACATTTTTTTAATAACTTTGAATTTCATGAATTGACGACGTTGATGATAGTTAAAATACAGAATACGGACATAAAGATAAGTCTCAAGATTAATAACCTCTCAGCGAATTTCCAGATAAATAATAAGTAACAATAATTAATGAATATGAACATTTACAATATTACAGTAAACATAAAGTGGGGTCACGGAGGAGTTCACTAATTTATTAGCCATCAGCGGCAGTACAGGAATTAACTTCATATTACTTTCGCCTTGCATACATTGTGGTAAAATCAGAGATCTTGATACTTGCGATTTTTTTTATAAAAAAAATAAAACATGTCAAATGACTGAAGTATAGAGAGCTAATTGTGTGTATATACATGCCAAAATTGTATGTTTATGCCATGCCAATTGTATAGATTATTACAATAATTATGTCAGTTAATAGCCAATAGAAGAAGATTGAGGAAAATCTAACATTAAAATATTGACACGGTTATTACTTATTATTTACTTTTTTTTACTGCGATAAGAATTTACATACATCAGTGATTTTTTGCTACCTACTTAAAAACTAGTAAAAAGTACCGCTAACGCCGAATAATAAATGTTATAAAATATTAAAGTAATAAGTAAAAGTAATTTATTGTTATAAATATAATTAATAAATCTTAGTAACTGTCCACGGTACTTAAATATCTATCACTCACTCGGAGCACGGCGCAGCGAGTGAGGGCCGTGTGTCCACCGCCGCCGTCACTGGAACGTCACCAGCAAAAATTCAAATGAAATGCCACTTTATGACTTAGGCTATAAGTTTCATTTTGCTCCACGTCACTACAAAGCAGCGATGGCATGGGTCGCTAGACCATTGTCGATAGAAAATGAAACCTATATCCTAGGTCAGAGGTTCCCAATCTTTTTCAGCATTCGGCGCAGTTACACGTTACAATATTAGATACTCACTAGCTGTTGCCCGCGACTTCGTCCGCGTCAGCAATAAGGAGTCCCATCGATTTCTCATGGATTGCATCATTACATCACCACTTTTATGATCATGTTACCAAATTCGGGCTACATCTCTTTCAACAACAAAAGGACTTTGGAAATCGGTCCACAAATGGTGGAGTTGTCCAAGCAGGTTATTGGTAAATAAAAAAAAACAAATATTTAATCATCTACCTGCTTTAAATTATTATGATTTTATTTTGTAATATTTGTGGTTTCGGATAATGATGAGGGATCGACTCACGGCGCCCCTCTTGCTGTTCCACGGCGCACCAGGGCGCCGCGGCGCACACTTTGGGATCCCCTATCTTAGAGTGGCATTTTATTTGAATTTTTGTCGGTGACGTCCCGGCGACAGTGACGGTGGACAAACTGCCCGAGCCTCGCTCGTTCGGTTTCGGTCGTAAGATATATTGTCTCCGCGGAGGTCCCATACTTGTTAGATAATAAAGGTCGTTAATTTATTCGTTGCATTCTCATTTGCATTCCGGCCCATTAAAGTATTTAAAAACACTTTATATTATTTTATTATTTAACAAGCGTCGTAAAACGCTAACACCAAACTTTAGATATGTAAAAGCTGTTGCTGTAAATCAACGGCTTATCAAACAGTTTAATACCTTTGTGTCTATAAAGATTATCCTCATTTTAGATAGAGTAAGTTTTTTTTATCTTTCAATATTACGACACTAATTATCTCGATGCCTTAAGAAACAATTTTAAACAAGATCCAGCTTTGTATTTTTTTTTTGTATTTAATTAGGGATACTACGCAAAAATCGGAGCAGAATAATTCGACCAAAATCCGACGTCGCCCACGTCGTATTGACAGAACCGTAGTCAAACGTCGAACAAAACTTTTTGTTTACTGCCTATGCTGGAGCTGCGTCTGGAGTAAAATCATTGCAGTAATCTTCAATAATATAATATATAAAACTCAAAGGTGACTGACTGATTGACATAGTGATCTATCAACGCACAGCCCAAACCACTGGACGGATCGGGCTGAAATTTGGCATGCAGGTAGATGATATGACGTGGGCATCCGCTAAGAAAGGATTTTGATCAATTCTATTTCTAAGCGGTTAAAATAGGGGTTGAAAGTTTGTATATAATAATACTTCTTAACGGTAGCGAAGCCACGGGCAAAAGCTCGTAACTCCTATAAAATTCAATTGGAAAAACAATAAAGATAAATAATTATTAATTATTGCTGTAATAAAAAGCAAACAAGTATCAAAACCGCGCATCCAAGTATAACTGATCGTCACGGAACTCCTAATAGGCTCGAAATTTTCTTATAACTTAACTTTTACATACATTACCCTATATCTTAGGGGTTGGCTGAGTAGACCTATTACCGACTAATCCAAATTGATGGAGCGTTTAGATTCTTGGTTCATTTTCCGCGTAAAATAATGTAATAAGTTCATTACTTAATGTATTATGGACTAAGGAAATATAAAAAGCTTTTTAATAAGCATTAAGTTTTACCTGATTAAAATATAGCCCTACTAAAGTAATTACTTTTTTATAATAATATTGTGTATTAAACGCTCCTACTATATAATAGGCAGGGATACTTTTTCATTTTGTTCTTCAAAGTTGCAAGGCTTCGTCAAATAAAACAAAGAAAAAATTTTTGAAGATGTGGCAAGAAGATCATAATACGTATTTTTTTTTATTAAATAAGGGGGCAAACGAGCAAACGGGTCACCTGATGGTAAGCAACTACCGTCGCCCATGGACACTCGCAACATCAGAAGAGCTGCAGGTGCGTTGCCGGCCTTTTAAGAGGGAATACGCTCTTTTCTTGAAGGTTTGCAACTTTGCAGGTCGTATCGGTCCGGAAATACTGCTGGTGACAGTTCATTCCAGAGTTTTACAGTGCGCGGCAGAAAGTTACGCGAAAATCGCACTGTGGAAGACTGCCACTCATCAAGGTTATAAGTTACGTCTACCCCATTCAGAGACCTTCTCCAATGAATTCTCCACCTTAGACACAAGTTCGTTTCGACTCTTAGTGACATTTTGCCGAGAAATATTAGGGGAGCCGGTATATACAGCATTACCTGTACTATCATCCGCATAGCAATGAATGCCGTTGGTCTGTAACATGTCATTGATATGCAGTATGAATAGAGTAGGCGATAGCACACAGCCCTGAGGGTATAGGGTATCTACTAATAGTACAAATTTCCCACATTATTATCAGACCTAACTATGTTTTTTATGAGCCTGTGCTGTCCTACGGCTGCGCAAAG
Organism: Aricia agestis; assembly: GCF_905147365.1. Taxonomy (NCBI): domain Eukaryota; kingdom Metazoa; phylum Arthropoda; class Insecta; order Lepidoptera; family Lycaenidae; genus Aricia; species Aricia agestis. The sequence continues at coordinate 10,714,607 of NC_056428.1, read as the reverse complement.
CCTTCTACAAGGTTTTGTTAATGTTAAAGTTTGTGTAACTAGTTTAATACCGTACCAATGCTTTGCACTCTTAAATAAAAAAATGAGGTCCCAGCTAGACCTTACAGTAGCCTACAGCTGTTATCACTATTAATTTTAGGACATGCGACAGTCTGAATGCGACTTTAACCGGAAAACTCTAGACGTATCCTACAAATCAATCGCAGGCATATATACAGAGTGTAACAAAACTAAGTGATAACTGATAATACCTTAGGGTGTGTATGTGTTCCTGATGAGAGAGCATTCACTGTGAAAGTTGCAGCACTGAAAGACCAAATTTTTTTTACACTTTTGTATGTGCAAGCGCCCGAGCGTCACGTCGAGTTTTCCCATACAAAAGTGAAAAAAAAATTTGGTCTTTCAGCGTTGCTACTTTCACAGTGAACTCTCTCTCACCAGGAACACATACACAGCCTAAAGTATTATCACTTAGTTTTGTTACATATATATATGCCTGCGATTGATTTGTAGGATACGTCTAGAGTTATTTAGTTAACTTTCTATGAGGAACACGTAAACACCTTAAAGTATTATCACTGTTTTGTTACACCCTGTATAATTCTAGATCGTGTAACATCCATGCCAATTTTATAATATGCGAAAGTGTGTTAACTCAAAATTTTATGTTAACTAAACCGATTTTGCTGCGTATGGTGATCTTTGGTAGTCTCTGGAAAGGACATAGGATATTTTTTTTTCCTATCGCGGAAAAAATATATTAAGTATATGGTTCCCGCGCAATAAACGAGTTTTGGCGCCACGGAGTTGCTGGCGTCATCTAGTATACTAATATACACGTCACGTGCACATATCGATCAATTATCCACAATTTGAGGCACAGATATGGCGGACAGCTCCCCACTAATTGTACAGACCAACGTACACACAGAGTGATAATTAATAAGAATTTAGCGCGACCCGATTTGAGTTACTGTTGCTCGGTGACGGTGACATTCTAATATGGCCAAACGGCAAACGGAAGACTTTTAAGACTGCCATACACTTTTCCGTATTCGATTTCAGAATTTGTTTTTCGTATTCGGAATTCCGTGAGTCTAGCGTAAACGTTCGCTTTTTTCAGGTGTGAACGCGCCGAAACACTTGAAACATCAGCTACGTGCGGAATTCGCTTCGTTTGGAAAAAAGTTGACGAAACATCTATCCATTCATTTTTTACCCTCCCCCATTCCCTTAGGGTAATAGGGGAGGGTAGGGTCCCTTATTACCCTATTCCCTCTTAAAAGGCCGGCAACGCACCTGCAGCTCTTCTGAGGCTGCGAGTGTCCATGGGCGACGGAAGTTGGTAATTTCCATCAGGTGACCCATTTGCTCGTTTGCCCCCTTTATTTCATAAAAAAATGGTGTGTGTGTCTGTCTGTTACCTCTTCACGCCCAAACCGGTAAACCGATTTTACTCAAATTCGGTATGAAGATATTTTTCCGGGAGTCCTGGGAAAGGACATAGATAGGACCCTTTTCCTATTATCCCGGAAAAATGTACGGTTCCCGCGCCACAAGTTAATTTTAGTGGAACGGAATTGCGGGCGTTATCTAGTGCAAACATAAAATTCGGCCAAGTTCGAGTCAGGACTCGCGCACTCATAGGGTTCCGTATCGTAACAGAGTGAAAATAGGGAAAAAATTGTGTTTTCTCTGTACGGGAGCTGCCCCTAATTATTTACTTTATTCTAATTTTATTATTTAATATTAAATTACACATATCATTGAGGATTTTGTGAAAATTTCAAGTGTCTATAATCTATATGTTGCCATTATGGATTACGAGCCAAAAAGACCAAAAAAATAACGTTTGTTGTATGGAAAATATTAACTTTATTTTGTTTTTTGTATTTGTCGTTATAGCGGCAGCAGAAATACATTATCTGTGATAACTTCAGAAGTCTAACTATATCAGTTCTTGAGTTACACCCTGGAGACAGACAGACGGATAGACAGACGGACAGACATTGAAGTATCAATAATAGAGCCCCGTTTTTACCCTTTGGGTACGGAACCCTAAAAATTGCCAAAATACCCTACTCTGTACAATTAGTCTAAATTGGCCATTAAAAGCGTCAGAGATTCATGCAAACGGGCAGTCGCAATCAGCACCAATCAATAGTATTGGCAGGACTAATGACTAGCCAAGGACGATGGCCGACTAATAATTGGAAGCCACTGATTCTAATTGAAAGCACTCGATGATAATTAAAACGATCACGGATCGTTGAGCGGTTATTGACTACAGAATCTGTGCTCTGGCACAGACGGCGGCACTAGACGGCTAGGGTGATTCTTTTTAAGGCGCTGTGGTTGTTGCAACTACGTAAAACGAGTTTATTAAATAATATTTTTTGTAAAGAAAATGTCATTATTTAAGTATAAAAAAGTACCGTTTTAAAATTGAGAAAATTTCCTATACGCAAAGGTAAATATGAAAAATTCTGTTCGATAGAAAAAAATCTCAAAGATGACTGTTGTAACGCTGTTTTTCATAATTAAATCACTTTCTAGTAAAAACAAAAAATGAAGTACATTTGTCGTAACCGATTTGATATATTTGATTTGTGTAATACTAAAAACAAAAGGGTTTTTCTCCTATTTCCTATTATCAAGGCACGCGGCAAGCGCGTAACCGCCACTGTACAAGGCGCGCTGATATGAATGTTATTTCAATGTACTTTACGTCGATATTCGTACTGACAGACATCGACCTTCTTATTGTTACGTGCTAGGTTCGAGGATTTGGAGAGAAAGACCTGGTGACTCTCTTGAAGACTTTATTAACACTGCACTAAACACTAGGTCACAACACTTAGCACTAAGTCCAAACACTAATCACTAGGTCCAATCACTAAGCACTATCACTGTCCTAGGTCGTAGCCAAGTCGAAGGTTTCACTGGTTCACTCACTATTGATCACTTGTTGTCACTCGGAAATCGCCTTGATGATCGCTCGAACTGAACTGAACTGCCTGGCCTGCCTGCGGCTTTTTATATGGCAAGACGAATTCCAGAAAGTTCCCGATTCACGTAAACAAGTAAACAACCGTGGGAACTTTCTTGGAGGCTCGAGCATGTACCACAATAAAAGTACACAACTAAACACGTAAACAAAATAAACCGGTAAACACGTAAACAAAATGTTGGACTTTTCTAGGAGGTTCGAGTATGTACTTGCGCACCTCATGCCATCTAGTATTGAGTAGGGGATTTATGTTGCCTGTGCTCCCTCGGTAAGTTTCGCTGGTTTGTCACTAGATGGCAACACGTGTTCGTATTCCATGTATCGTAACATTATTTTAGGGACTACTGGGCCTTAAGTGATGTTTTCAGTAGGTAACATAATATAGCGTGCCTCACGTTTACCACCACATCAGAGTCCAATGTTCCGTCGTAAGTTGTGCTTGTGTTACGGTTTCCACACAATAGCGAAGACCAAATTTTGTGTTGGTCTTGGTCTTGTTTTTTTTGCAAGACCGACAACCAAGACTGCATGAACAAGTTCCAAGACCAATTTTGTTCATGGTCTTGCACTGATGCAGTCTTGTAAAAAAGCAAGACCAAGACCAATAATTTGCTTATTACTATAACACCTGACAATGGACTGCTTAGTCAAAATGCATTCGTTACTCGCTAGTTAGCATAGTTAGATGTCCAAAATCTATGGGGTCTGACATAAGGCATCGCTAAATGTCATGACATTTTCACGCCATGGCGCTTGCGATATATTTTGAGTTTTGACTAAGCACTTGGTATAATCTTCACCATGGTAACTCAATATTATTTACCGATAATATTTAGATAAGACAATACTTACCATAAAGTTACTATACCTAGCGGAATAGAGCAACAATCTCGTTTGACAACGAAACCAAAATTGGTTTTCATCTGTGTGAAAAATATGTGTACGTATACACTTACACAAACATGATTGAACATGAATTCTATGAGATTAAATTGTCAACGTGCGGCACGTGCCGACTGGACGTCAAAAAAGAGTGCTGCTGCCATGAATCACACGTCTCTTTTTACCACGCAGTGTTACTGATAGTGACATCTCTCTTGCTCAGGCCTTTGTTTCTCTATTCCGCTAGGTATGTTAACTTTATGATACTAACTCACACATCAACCTGAACTTTAAACACTGTCACTGTCACCATTACACACCCACAAAACAAGCGCCATCTACATATAAAGGCGCATTAAAATCGTATTTAAGTGCGATAACAATTTAAATAAAAGATGGTGCATTGTAATAATTAGTTAGGACCACCTGCGCCTACGCAGCTCGTAAAATGGCGGAGTAAGGGATACCACACGGACCGATTGTCCGCTGTTAATAAAACGCCGTATATTTCAGCTATTTTGACATTTTGAAGCTATTTGTAACACTGACACACGGACGGGAAGGTTGGCAAGCAAAATAAATAATATTATTCTATTTTAAAAATAGCTGTCAATTGAAACCAAAACCCAAAGTACTTATAATAAAATATTTTACAGCGCATTACTATACAAGGTCTGCTTGTCTTCGTCTGCCTTATTGGAAACTAGCGACCCGCCCCGGCTTCGCGCGGGTATAAAATATATATTATTATATAGCCTATGTTAGTCACTGAAAAAAATATTAAAATCGATTCAGTAGTTTTGATTTTAAATTATATTTAAAATCAAAATAATGTACAATACTTAGTACATTATTTTGATAAATCTCGTAGGGAATTTAGATTAGAAACCGCAAAAATTACAGTATTTCTCCACTATTTAAGTTGGGTTGCACCAGTGACCAGAGGCGTGGTTAAAGAAATTTAACTTTAACCTTAACTTTGACCGGAGAAATTGACAGATGACAGCTGGTCCAACAAGGTTATAAATGAACGTGGGTGGGGGCGCTGCTTGTAAAGGAGAACTGTCAAAAATTGTGTTTTTGTATGATGACAGCGTTAGTTCCTTTTTTCGCCACATGCATTTAAAACCTTGTCGAGCTCTATGGTTATGGTTAAATATGGCATTTTGATGGCGTCAATTTTTAACTTTAACCAAAGATTTGACATTTTGCATTGTAGTTAAAGTTAAAGTTACAGTTATAGTAAAAGTTAGTTGGTGCGACCCAACCTTAATGATTGTTATTATACTTATAAACCTTCCTCTTTAATCACTTAAATCTATTAAAGAAAACCGCATCAAAATCCGTTGCGTAGTTTCAAAGATTAAAGGGAACAAAGGGACATGAGGACAGAAAAAGCGACTTTGTTTTATACTATGTAGTGAAGTCTTATGACAGACAAAGCAACCGAACAATAAGTAGTTATAGGTATGTGTAAATATATTGGTTCAGCTTAAAATTAATATTTTAAGTTAAAGTGGTCTGTCCGTTACCAGCACTTTAGGCTTAAATCAATAAACTAATTTGGATGAATTTCGTTTGATTTACCTTTGGTCCCGAGTCCGAGAAATTGGAAAACGTGTAATTATGAAAATTTTAAACACAGCTTAATATTGGTTTATTTTAAATACTCGATATCTTCAAATTAAAATTTAAAACTCCATCTTTACTAAACTTTATTGTAAGTTACAATAAAGTTTAGTAAAGATGGAGTTAACTTTATTTTAAAACCTTATACTTAGTTACAATTTGTAACTAAGTATAAGGTTTTAAAATAAAGTTTAAATAATACAATGAGATGTTAATTCCCGCTTTTGAAAGTAAATATTTTTTGCAATTAAATAGTTGATTGCGATGAGGTCTTTAAGCCTTCACAATAATGGCCCGCTGCCAACAATTCTGAATGAATGCGGTGGGACGTTCGTTCAGTGGTTTTAATGAAAAAATCTCAACCGGAAATAACTAGTCTACTTTTTTAAGCAATTTTAAATATTGCTTTTAGTTTTTTATAATCAAGACATAATATCTCGTCCATGTAGTTACTAATATTATAAAGCGGCTGAGCCACTGGCTGAGGCAGATGTGAGTGTGTGTGCGGCGTCTCCGTGTGCTCCGTGCGTGTGACTGTGTGTGTGGACTGTGAATACAGTATCAAATCTAGCTAATTTTATTTACTAAGTACAATGAAATACATGTGAACGGTCTTTTGACAGACCGGTAATAAATGCGAAAGTATGTGTTCAATGTTACCGTCTATCTGTCTCTCTATCTGTCTGTCTGGCTGTTACTTCTTCATGCCCGAACCACTGAACCGATTTTGCTTAAATTTGAAATGAGACACTTTGAGTCTCGGGAAAGGAATTAGGATATTTTTATAACGGAAAACGGTTCCACGCGAGAAACGAATTGTGACGCAACGGAGTTGCGTTCGTCTTCGTCTTAAGCATATCCCGTCATTTTCGAGTTCAACAGTTAGGGCTCCCATCCGAATTCTGCGAATTCGCATTCCATCGCAAATATCTCGCCCATGAAGGGTTCCGCAGCAGCAACAAGGTTTGTTTCTATGAAATTAAAAGGTTTTTGATTTATTTTTATATTTCAGTTGATTTAATGAATGTTAAATTAAGATTTACCATTTATGACGTATAAAAAAACTACTTGCTAGATCTCGTTAAAACCTAATTTTGTGTGGGAGCCCTTAGGGTTCCGTTCTAGAGCCCCCAGGACACGAAACTCTTGGTAGAGAAAACTCGTAACACGGTAAGCTTAAAATATTTTTCACCCATCGCAAAAACTGCTCATCGCCACGAACGAAGTTTTTACTTCATCTGAGAATGATGATGATTATGTATGTTGTCCATCCAGGCTGTATGTCGCATCGCTGGAAGCGACGGAACCCGCCTACAGTGTTCGTGAAAGCGTCTTACAACTTGATTTGTGATCCCAAAGATTATTACTTCTAACCGTTATTGAGTTTCTGTAATTTGGTTATAGGTGCAATTGTTTTACTCGAGCATATGCAACAGCAAGCACTTAAATGTTTTTGGAAAAATGTTTGTAACCTATTAATATAGTACAATCAATATGTAATTTGCTCTTCGAATAAAGACCTACCGTTATTTGACGTGATGAATCGTTAGGGGGTCATGTCAAGAGGTCACAGAAAAATTAAAAAGGTCGCGCTTATTGCTGTTTTTGAGAAATCCAAAAAATGAATAAAAAAATTTGAAATGCTTTTTTCTGGGAAACTGTTGGTTTTAGGTAAAAGTTTTTTAAATAAAAAATGTAGAGGGCATTGCGAACTACAGTTTTTGTCATTGGAGTGACGTCATCCGACTTAAAATTACAAAAAGTAGTGCTTTGGAAAATTTCTTTCTTATTTCTTCGTTTCGTGTTTCAACTTTTAATTTTTTTGATTTATTTACTTAAATGTTATTGAATGTTAGTAGAAACAATTCAACAATAAATTAAAATTGATAAACTTAATTTGTGTGGTCAGTCCTTCTAGGTATACGCAATGTACGGTCTTTCTAGTGTTTATGGCGCTCAAAAAAAATTGTTCGAATAAAAGTTGTAGCTAATTTTATGACGAACAACTTTCTCATTTATAATATTATGAAAAAAATATTTTTTTCTATCGAAAATACCGTTGTAACATTTTTTTGATCCATTAGCGCCCTCTACTTTTTGTATTTTAAGTTGGATGACGTCACTCCAAAGACAAAAAATGTAGTTCGCAATGCCCTCTACATTTTTTATTTAAAAAACTTTTTTCTAAAACCAGTAGTTTCCGAGAAAAAAGCATTTCAAAATTCATTTTTTGGATTTCTCAAAAACAGCAATTAGCGCGACCTTTTTAATTTTTATGTGACCTCTTGACCTCCTAACGATTCATCACGTCAAATAACGGTAGGTCTTTATTCGAAGAGCACTCAATTTTTCGTTACATATATTTTACTGTATCAATATCAGTTATAGTTCGGCCTACACCGGGCTCGTGATGGACAAATACAGGCGATTAAAAACGTTATAGAAAGAAATATTCGTCTTACTGCCGCACTCAGGGAGAAACATTTTTTACTTAATTGTAATTTGACGACCTCTGTGGCTCAGTTGGTAACTTGGTAGGCCGTTGGTAGCTCAAGCCGGGGTTCGAATCCCGCCGACGGAACAAAAAGTTTTCAAAGTTCCTGGGTCATGGACTTTGTATTAGCTCCGTGGTCATGGATGTGTATAAAATTTGTGTATCATATAATAAAAATCTTAAATATATTATTATGTATAGTATAAAAGTATTAAATATATCTCCGTTGTCTGGTACCCGTAACACAAGTCCTTCAGGTAGGTACTTAGCACAGGGCCAGCCGCCAGACTGACGTGGTGTGAGGCGTCCATAGATATTATTATTATTAATTAATTTAAAATTTTGACATACGCCTCATACATTGTCTGTCAAACTCTTCAGTAAATTGAAGGTTACAAATGTCTCTGCGTACGGCAGTAAGATTGGATGACGTCTGTACTAATTATCGTGCTGACAATCGTAAAATCGACATAAACGAAACGCACTTTCAGCAAATTCGTCTATTGCTCGCGAGTAGTACATTTTTGTGAGATAAAGACTATCCTAGTTTGCTACTTTATCCTAATATATTCCGTATAGGAAAGATCCTATCTCATTCCTATCCTAATCTCTAGACGTATAGAAAAAGGCACTTTGCATTCATATTATTAATATTGTTAAGGATTATGGAAGTGTTTCTTTGTGTTTACTTTATATACCCGATCACGGCGTTGCGCGGGCGCAGGTCTTATATTTCACAGGTAAGGCTGAGCCACGCACCGCCTTATCTTGTTAATCGCCGCGCGATGTATGAATCCCAACGAATTATTTCATTATAAGGCTTAGTAAGGTCGCATTCATTGTTACACAAAAAAATAAAGCTTTATTATATTTTTTATGATGTTTTGACTTCGGATATCGAAACTGCCCTTGAAAAGTTACAATACCTTAATAATTATTTTTGTAGATTTATGTTTACAATATTAGAATATTTTTTTCATTTAAAATGCATAGTCAAATTACAGTAACAATATAGAGCTATATTGCTTTACAAAAATAATGCTTAAATTCAGCTTGTCTTCAGTCGAACATTATTTTAGGTAAGTCGGTACCAGACTAAATTAAGTTAATCGAGAAAAGTATGGTACGGTCGTACTTTTGCTAAAAAGCTTGGCTGGGGCACTGCCGTGCCTTCAGATATTATACACAAAAAAAGTAGACTATAGACCAAAATTGAAAAAAAGTATAATTTACATACACTATAAAAACATCAAAGTTTATTAACATTATGAACACGCCCTACTCTAAAAAACAAGTGAGTGAACTACATACTTACACGATACGAGACTTCTTTATTATGGCGTGGCTCAAGATTTTTTGTCGCTGTACATTGATAACCACACCCCGTCCGCTACTATCAAGATTAATTAGCCTACACATTTTCTTCTATTTTGTAAATTTCTCCGGCCAAATACGAGTTTGGCCGGTTTTTGTGATCTTTTATCATAATCGCGTGCGGTACTTTTTTTGTTAACGGAATATGAAATACCCACGCACTTGTGATGCCTCCGTTACCGCAAATATTGCTTTGCAGAATCTTCACGACCAGACTTCCTCCTAATCATTGACTGTCAACCAATAATGTTGGCAGAAGTCAACAGACAACAAGGGATAGATTTTATCCCAAAGGACATGGGATTGTTTTTTTTTTCAGAAAAATGTACTGTTTCCGCGATATAAACGTAACAAAGAAGTTGCCAGCATCTAGTTCACATAGTAACACAGTAATATCTCATGTTACTGAACATAAAGTTTATACTAATTGGGATTCGCTCCACGACGCTGACTCCCAGAACGCATTAAAATATTGCCATACGCTTTTTTTCGCACGGGAATTATTGCTGTATCAATAAATTATTGTTTCATCATCATTATCACCCCCCACCCAAGAGCGCAAGAGCAAATATAAATTACACAAACACGAAAGCAAATTACAAGTTTTCACAGATAAACAGAAAAAACTTACATACAAATAGTATAAAGTAAAAACAGTACGTTAAAATACAAAACTTTAATTTAGATGCAATCCAGTTAGATCGATTTTAACGACTTTTTATGAGATTTTAAGAGATTAATATTTCGTTAATTTATTGTACGGTGACTGAATCGAAATCGAAGCGTAGTTGTATTAACGTTGGATCAGAATACCAGAATTCGCTATGTAGAAGGCGAAAAAGTAATTTCAGGGTTAAAATAAATCAGCGAACAATCTAGCAGCGTCATCCATTTTAGTCATTCAACGTTCTACGCGCCGTGTAGCGCCATCTGTTGTTGAGAGGATACACTAATTTCTAACCGTTTTGATTTACTTATTAAAACTTACTTATAAAAATATTATAAAATGAGAAGGAATGTTGTAAGTATTTTTTTTAGAAAAAAATTGTTTGCTTGCATCGAAACTATTGGATTGATTTTAATTTCACTGACGGAGTTGACAAGGACATGGTTACTTTTTCGGGAAACCCTGCTGTATTTTCTGCCGCTGTCGGAGTTAAAATATTTTGTAGGTAATATTTTCATAAGCTCGCGACTATATTTTTATTTATTACTTTTAAAATTGTAATTACATTACCTCGCTTATTAACTTTTGTTCCTCCACGTCTTAGAAGAGGAAAAAAAAATAACAGAAAATTAATGTTCCAGTAGGTATGGATTTTTTTTATTCTTTTATTTTTACTAATGTCTGCTGCAACTAACTTTAAAATGATTTGCTCCCCCATTAACCCTTTATCCGCGATATAATGAGCAACTAATTGCTAATGCTTAATTTGGGATGGGATTTGGCCGATTTTAATTACATGTGGGTACCGACCAGAGATCCTCAAACTTTGATGTGTGGAGATTCCTTTGTTGTTGCCATCAAAGAGTTTCCGATCCATGTTATAAGTTGCCATTATCATTAACTAACTCCTGATGAAATAGTAAAAAGAGGGTGTAGTAGGTACTCTCTACTTCTGAAACCAAATTTTTTTTTATATTTATAAAGCCAGGATAAGTTGGGGTAGCAGCGTATTTTTCCACGATGGTCTGCTCCTGTATTTGCCTCACAGTGAGCTCACCAAAATAAGTCCAGACGTTTTTGTAAACAAACAATCAACATTTTTGTCACAAGGTATCTCAAATAACATGTCACTTATGGATGCTTTATGTCAAACTCATACATTTTCTATTTCAAACTACAAAAGTGAAAGTAACTGAGTATGTTCTTGGCTAACTGATCCTGTACCTATATCTAAAGTTATAAATAAATAAGACTTTAATTTGAGGCATAATAATAATTGTTAAGTCCATGAAGAAATTAATTGACCAAAATATACAGTATGTCTAGTATGAGTCCTTTAAATTTTTTTCATAAAATTAGGGGGCAAACGAGCAAATTGGTCACCCGATGAAAAGCAATTTCTACCGTCGCCCATGGACACTCGCAACATCAGAAGATTATCTATTATACTGCCAAATGGACCTGTTTTTTTTTGGGTAAACAAAAATCCACTAGAATTTATGTGTGTCAGGTCATCTATCAAATCTAGACTCTTCTAATGATTAAAAGCACTTAAGTTGACGTAAACAAATGCTTTATAGCTTCCCAGTGTCTGTCGGCTTTATTAAAAATACAAGACGAACTAATATCATAGTAATTACATATCTCAAGTGTTAATGACATATTTAAGCGTTTCAAAATAACTTTGTATAATTTTATCATTTAATACGCAATAAATAAGATAATATTGTCACTTATTATGGTTATTGTTCTATTTTGTCGCGTTTTGTTCCTAATTAGTATAGTTAATTAATACACTAACGGTCCATTAGCTGGTAATGTTAATTACTAGATAAAGTATTTTGGAAGTGTAAAGTTGATCAAACGGGAAACCGTGGCCTGTAATTAATTACCAAAACGTGAAAAAACTGCCTATGTGAGAATCATTAGGTAGGTACTTCTAAGTTCTAAAACATACTATACTAAATTATCCATACTTTACTAATATTATGAATGCGAAAATGTGTCTTTATTTCTGTCTATTACCTCTTCACGCCCAAACCGTTGAACCGATTTTACTAAACCAGAGACAGGACCTAGGACACTTTTCATCCCGGAATGTACGGCTTCTGCATGACAAGCAAATATTGGTTCAACGAAGTTTCGGGTGTCATCAGGTAATATTATAGTAGTGCTTCATTACGTTTTGCCTGTTTATGTTGCCTGCAAAACAGTTCATAAAAAGTGGTCGCTATTAAGCCTTAGTGTCCTAATGCAATCTTGTTCTAAATCATCTAAAGAACATAGCTGCATTCATAACTCAATACGTAATTTTTTGTGGGTTAGTACATGAATGCTTAATAGCGAACAATTTTTCACCGAGCTCTACAATATAATAGGTACCTATTTTCTCGATGACACAATATGAAGAAACAAAATACATGTAAGAGAAAAATTACTTATTCTAGCTTTTACTGGCCACGCTCATTTTATGAAGCCAATACAATTATTTATATTAAGCCAGAGACCAGTTACTCTACGATTAAGTGTAATAATTTGCTTACAACTTGCCATGTAAATTGTAAACTGTCAACATTATTTACATGTCAACACAATTGACAGTTTACAATCAGTTACTCACGACGGTAGCCTAATATCGCGCCGTCAGGAAGAATAACAAATACAATATTTACATACGAACTACCCTCACCGTGGGACACGTTTGGAAGAATCGTAATTTTAGTCCCGTGTTATGTACCCACATATCATTATTATGTATTTGTATGTACTACATTAAGCTCCATGTAATTACTAAAACATGGATTAGCATTCTCGTCACCAAAAGAATAGTAAAACCTTCTCTTTGATAGTGAAACCTTCAAGCAAGTTTGGTACCGAGTACTAAAATATCATTTGAAAGTATTTAGATACTATAATTTAAAATATCATGCGGCATCGGCTTAGGCATATTTAAAGACGTATTTTTGATATAGGTACATTAGGAATTTCAAGTAATAAAGACAGTAAGAAAACTAAAAATCATGAAAGGAACAGAAAATAGGTATACTGTATTTTGATGAAACTTGAATTGCAATATAATTATTTTTTTGCAATGTAAATTGTAATATTTCTACGAACAATGGCACATTGTAATCTTCTCATAACATTTTCCAGGTTTCATTTCTTCCAATAAAACAAAAGCATAATTTTAACCCTAAAACGCAGTCCCTGTTTCGCGTCTGGGTGCGTCACGGGCCATGCCATTTGTATTAGTTACAAGCGAACGGTTACCGAAATCATTTAAATGCTAATACAATAATTAAGCCGGAGCAACCGCGCCCGTATCGATCCGACAATGGTTACTATTGTGATTTACCGTCATTTACATACAACGCCACGTCAATCTTCGACTAATGCACAGATGAGGCGAATTATTATCGATTTTTGTAAAACGATTCGAAGCGACTACTTTGTGTCAATGTTATTAGGATTTAATAGTGTTGTATCAGTAGCAAATAGCAATAGTTTATAGTACAAGGCGTTTTATAGTAGGTCTACCTACTGACACTACCTACTAGCACTACAATTTTTCGGGTTTATAAATTTTGCTACGTTTCAATTTTTTTCACTTTCCCCTATCTATATATATAAAACTCAAAGGTGACTGACTGATTGACATAGTGATCTATCAACGCACAGCCCAAACCACTGGACGGATCGGGCTGAAATTTGGCATGCAGGTAGATGTTATGGCGTAGGCATCCGCTAAGAAAGGATTTTGATAAATTCCAACGCCAAGGGGTTCAAATAGGGGATGAAAGTTTGTATATAATAATACTTCTTAACGCGAGCGAAGCCGCGGGCAAAATCTCGTTATAATATAAACCTTACCTGGACTTCCACGAATATTTCAAGACTAAAATCAGCCAAATCGGTTCAGCCGCTCTCGAGTTTTAGCGAGACTAAAAAATGTACTATTTTTTAACCAATTGTGCTGAAATTTTGTATGGAGATACTTCGAGCCCCGGGACAGGGCATAGAATACTTTTTATCCCGATAAAATGTACAGTCCTCGAGTGATTAATGAATTTTGGCGCAACGGATGTCTAATTTAGCATAAGTTCGTGTCGTTTGTAAAATATAATATGTTCTAGCGAAATTCTAATCACGCATTCACAGACTCGTCTCTACTGCGCTCTCAATAAAAAGGCAATTATAAATTTTCATAAGCACTAAACTTTTATTAAATATAACATCGCTTTAGTACCTCATAAACATAACAATCCGCTTTTATTACTTTGTTTACCTCCGTTATTGTTTTCTTTTATATACTCGTTCCAGTTTAAATACATTAGGTAACTGAGAACCGTTGCTGCTGTAAGAGTACCTCATAGATAATTTAGACTGATAGCACAGTTAAATATCATACAGTAGAAAAGCTCAAGTGTGTTCTTGAAGCAAAATTCGCTAATCACAAAAATGTCTGCATAATGAGCTTAGTTGCGTAGCGACTTGCGACTTACGAGAGACTAAATAACTATACTGTACATAATAATTATGACGACCTCTGTGGCTCAGTTGGTAGATCAATCCGTGGGTCGCGGATTCGAATCCCGCCGACGGAACAAAAAGTTTTCAATGTTCCTGGGTCTTGGATGTGTAATTAAATGTATATTATGTATAGTATAATAAAAATCTTAAATACATTTAGAAATCAAAAACATTTAGTAATCAGTAGTATTTAGAAAAAAGTGTACTCTGCAATCCGGAAAGAGATTAAGCAGTAAGACAATTATACTAAAAAACCTTATGGTGTAACATCACTACAGAAATTAAGAACAGGTTCACAAGTATGAATAAAAACTTAGAATTAAGTCTTGATGTCACGATAAAAAACCTGCACCATTACATACAATAGAAATGCCTTACAATGATGAAACAACGTTAGCTTCAGATAACGAGCCCTTAACAATTATAACCTGTAAGGCACGAATTAGCCGGCTTTGTGCAATCAACCGCCCTTTACCCTTATGAATATGAATGGCCCTACAAGTTCCGAGTTTAAATGAAAGTACATTTAAGACCAAATATCAATTGTTAACTTACATAAGCTACATAAGTTACTTAAAGTGCCGCTTGGAAAATTTGGCTGCAGCGATATCGATTTTTCTCAACAATGACTAAAGCTATGAAATTTAAGTTCATTGTCAGTATTCATCATGTTTGAATTACCCATAGCATAACACGATTGATCAACTTTTATAACACAGAATAATTAATCAAAAAGACCTCTATAAAAACAGGGATTCTAATTTTGCCAACAGAGGAGAGTGATTTAAGCTCCCAAAATTTGTACATAGATTAGTTTAAGCATACACTATAATTTGCCCATAGCTTATATGAAATATATTTAAGTATGGTTTTAAATTACGCGACAAAAATTTCTTGCTGTTCTGACATCCTAAATGTCAGGATGTGTATATGTTTACCTTACCTAGTTTCACTGTGAAAGTAGCAGCGCTGAAAGCTCAGCTAACTCTTCCAGGGCCGAAAGACAAGTGTTAAGCGATTATCGTAAACGCCAACAAAATGTATGGGATTTGACAATAGTATTCGGTAGCGAAACGATGACTAATGTCAAATCACTTGCCACTTGTCTAGAAGGGCTGTTCTGTTATATTCATTGTGATCAGCAATCACCACAAAGCATTTTCTCTTAGTTTTACGCCCTGTACACAAATTTTCAAAAAACATAACCCTTTTGTCGCAGTCGGGTAAAAATTTAAATAAAGCGCACGTGTACGCTTACTTATTGAGTAAACAAAGTGGTATCAAGTAAAGGCGTTGTTAATGCCATCGACGTCAAAGCAAGGAGTGTCTAATAGTGTGCTAACATGGCTCCAACTTGTACACATTTTATACACATTCGCCTGACAAGATATTAAGGACAGTGTTACTTGAGATTTATTAGTTGCTTGGATTTGTTGAGACTATATTATTGTATCTAAATACGTTTTTTCATCATAATTACGTTATTTACATATATAATATATCTCAGTATAAAATACGTGGGAGAGCCATGCTTCGGCACGAAAGGGCCGGCTCGACCGGAGAAATACCACGTTCTCACAGAAAACCGGCGTGAAACAGCGCTTGCGCTGTGTTTCGCCGAGTGTGAGTTTACCGGAGGCCCAATCCCCTACCCCATTCCCTTCCCTACCCTCCCCTATTCCCTTCCCTTCCCATCCTTACCCTCCCCTATTACCCTCTTCCCTCTTAAAAGGCCGGCAACGCACTTGCAGCTCTTCTGATGCTTCGAGTGTCCATGGGCGACAGAAGTTGCTTTCCATCAAGTGACCCGTTTGCTCGTTTGCCCCCTTATTTCATTTTAAAAAATATGTTAAAATGTTGGTTTCAACTTTATACAAACAGGCGATAGTATGATTTAATAAGACGTAAAAACTGTAAAAACCATTTTTACCCAAGAAACTGAAGACGCTCAAACTACGCCTCGTACACACAAAACTGTCGCGTTTTTTTTAAATTTTTTTGCATCTAGAATCTAGAGTATGTAGATTGTAGATATTACATGTGCCCTACAAAATTGAATTTTAAGGGGGCGACTAAACCATACATGAAAATAAGCCCCAAATTGTTTCATTTTCTAAACATAGATACTTACTACGCCATCTGCATTAAACTAAGTTAATATTTACACGTTGTATAAAATTCAATCATTGAGATGATGACCTAGCGGATTTTTAAAATGTTGTATATTTATCGAGTTATTGAGAAAAACTAATTTTTTCGATGAATCCGCGTTGTCCTTTTTCACCTGGCATATGAAGATAGAAGGACGATGTTTGATTTCTTGGGTTAGTCGCCCTTATGGGAAGTTTTTTTTGTTATTGACGCTATTTTTTTTAAACCTTTATTTTTTAATTAGCTTGAGTCGAGATACCTTCAGCTTAGTTTAGATTTGTCAAAATTAACCACATCTTATGTTGCTTGCTTAGCCACGTATACACAAACATTGTATCTTCGCCTTAAAACGAGACTCATTATTAACTATTTCACGTCTCACTAATTTAAAACCAGCATTATTAACACAATGAGACATTAAGTTTTATACTTAACGTGAACTGGTAGCCCCTATGATGTTTGTAAAGGAAGACACGTCCTAGATGTGAGTTTTGATAAAAATGTTACTTAGAAAGCGTCGGCTTTGCGCCCGCGCACAATTTAAGTAAAATCTAAACACGTTGCTTTGCTAATTTTAATTTTCCTTCTAGGGACTGTCACTGTAATTCGTAATTTAGTTGAAACATGTGTACCCAGAGATTAAAACAACTTAGGTGTAGATAGGGCAAAGTTATAAGTACATATTTGAAATCGGAATGATTCAAATTCATATTTTGTTACAATAAAAAAAAAGTACAGCTCTGATGTTTTATGAATTATGCCGCCTAAAGCCCAGTTCCTATGGTTTCTATTCTTCTATTTAGTTAATTCAACAGTAATGTTGATTGGTTGTTATAACGAAACCGGTGGTTAGAAATACCTGTAAAAAAATTCAGTGTAACCTTAGTTAACTTTTTTTATCAGCCTATGGTGTCCCACTGCTGGGCAAAGGCCTCCCCCAGGATTTTCTACTGTTCTCGCTTCTGCGCCACCGTTAGCCAGCCTGGCTGGTATGCCTCCAGCTCGTCACGCAACCTATTTCTAGGTCGGCCTCGGCGTCGGCGTCCATCTTGGGGTGCCCACTCTGTTGAGACCCTTGCCCAGCGGTCGGGTGCATGCGGCTAACGTGACCCATAGTTAACTATACAGGAAAAATAAAATAAAAAGAAACAATTTAAAATGAAAGAGGAACATGTAGAACGCGTGTCACCAAAACAGGGCAGTTCGTTACTATCTTACTAGTGCACGTGCTATGATGAGTGTGATGTGATAAGATCTCTTAATTTCACTAGAACCGTCTCTGTGCTCATGATAACGCTACCAACTTTTGTTGTAACTTTAATTGTTTTGTCTATCATGGGAACGCCATCTTGTCGGCGTCGGCCATTTGCTTTTTCTCAGTAATGATTGCTACCCTTTTGTTAACAGCTATTGTTTAATGTCTTTTTTCTCGAAATTAACCATTAGTTGCTCTATTACATCTAATCTCTGACAAAGGATGGCGCAAGTGTTGTCTTAATGTGATTATTCATGTAAACGAGATATCATCAGTAATTTTGTGTAAAACCTAAAAAACACTTACATTTTTTATCTTCATGGCTTAAAAAAACTGATTATTTTTGGCAAGGTTTAATTTTTGTTGCTGCTCGATAAACTAGTATTTCCTCATATGTAAGTCCCTTAAACTAAAACTTATAAGTAGGAATTTGGATACGAAACAAAATGTAAGAAAGTAAGGCTGATGGAATGGAGTTATAGAAACCGTACGCATAATATCTCATATTTTAAGGCTTTAGTGCGATGTGAATTTGCTACCATGATAAGTACTTTCCTAATTGATACATAAATATTTACCACAATTAATAACAAATTGTTTATCTTGCAGAAACCGTACATTTTTCCGGGATAAAATATAGTATCCCATGTCCTTTTCCGGGACTCCAAGTATCTCCATATCAAACAGCAAAATTGGTTTAGTGGTTTAGACGTGAAGAGGTAACAGACAGACAGACACACTTTGGCATTTATAACATTATACTATGGATATTGGATATCTTAATTACCGAAATAACTTTTCGAATGAGTTACTCTGAAACAATACAGACGTAACAAGTAACAACCTTATGCATAATACAATTCCCAATTGTAATTAGCATGTACCGCACGAAGATATTCAGAACTTCGCACAAAGGCAATCAAATGGCAGAAATTAAACAGTGCAAATTCAGTCCCGGATCGCATGCTCCGGATGCCGGGGCCGGGTCCAAAATACCCCTCGCCTCAACCCTTCATTTGAGGAAATTAATCATGATCATTTACATGCAGGCCGAGTCGAGATTTGTTCCGATTGTCACCCCTTTCCCGTTGGGGACAGATACCCGTTTATACGTGTTAATTACTTTAACGATGTTTCATTTGATTTTTTTAATTTGTTTTCTTTTTTATGACTTTTGAAGCGAGTTTAAGAGTTTAAGATCGTTTTGTAAATTGCGTTTAAAAACGTTTTAAATGTTTTGGGGTGAAATCTTTTTTTGGGATTACAACTGCAGGCTACAGCTTTAATTTAAATTGTGTACCAACCGGGTTCTTTACAATCTTAAAGTAAATTAGATTTTATTTAACCCATCAATCCCCAAGCGGCAGCCGGCTGCCGCATAGCAATTGAAAATCTATAAGGTCTACTATACCCACGATGGAGGTTTAACACCTCCATCGTACGGAAACCTAATTATTATTGAATCCATAAATTAATATTACAAATGCGAAAGTTTCAAACTACTGAACCGATTTTGCTGAGCTGAGAGAACATATTAAGATACTTTTTACCGTGAAAAAATTTACGTTTTCTACGTGATAACGACTTTGGTGCAAAGGAGTTGCGGGCGTCAACCTAGTTTTTAATATTTCATGTTTATTTTGAAGCAAAATTGAGTTCCAAAAGTTTGAGGTACGGTTAGAACATTACAAAATCAGTAGCTGCGTAGCTTTTTAATAAAAACTGACTCGTCGCCCACTCCAATAGCTATAAAGTAAAACGTCTGTTATCATGTTACACTCAAACGTGATTTGGATGGCAACGCAAGATGGTTTGTTGTTGTTTGAAAATTAGTCTTGTTGACAAAATATTAAGTATTTAACTTTACAATTTATCATGTTATCGCCGAATATTCCAATCGCGAAAAAGGCTTTAACGTGATTTTTAATTAGGCGATTGATCGATTGGTCCGTCACATAAGTTTTACCTCAGAAATAAACACTAGAAATTTTATACAAAATCTGCAGGTGTTAAAAGGTGCAGATAAAAGTTATTTGACAGTTAAGGCCTTTAATCTAAAAAAGTACCTATGCAAATCATTTGCTCATGTCCAGGAAATAAATTTCATGAAATCCAGCAATATTATTTTATCGCTATCATAATAACGAAGAAACAAAAAAATAAAGTAGACTAGGTAGAATATGACGTGATTTTTTTTTCTACAAATTCAAAGCACACCGCACGCAAATCCACATGCAACACCTAGTCCAGCCTCGATTGATATGCAAAGTCAACCTGCCGCAGGCGGTGTCAGGATCAATCAGCTCTGAAGGGTTAGAATTAAGTTCATTTGTTTAGCACACGGTCGGTTCGACCCTAACGACCCTTTGTTTTAATTACCCAACTATTTCGCATGACCCGTGATCAAAGTCATAAACTATTAACCCTTTTAGCTTGTGTGAAATTTTAACAGATGCTATCATGTAAGGGTCAAAAGTACCTACAATGTGAAATGGTTAAATTCAATATACTACCTACGAGTATATTGTATAAAAATTATCAAGGTTTCATTACAATATTCATAGTTAAATTAATACTGTTTGTTGCTATGTATACAGGGTGTAACAAAAATAAGTGATAATACTTTAGGGTATGTACGTGTTCCTTGTAGAGAGTTCACTGTGAAAGTAGCAGCTCTGAAAGGAGATTTTTTTTCACTTTTGTATGGGGTAACTTGTGCCGCTCGGGCCCTTGTCCATACAAAAGTGAAAAAAAATCTTCTTTCAGAGCTGTTACTTTCACAGTGAACTCTCTACAAGGAACACGTACACACCCTAAAGTATTATCACTTATTTTTGTTACACCCCGTATATTCGGAGGTGTACCTCCGAAGGGACTAGGCCGATTCTGATGAAATATTGTGCGAGTAGGTCTATAATAAGCAAACATTTATTTTTATGTCCATAACAACTTCAAGTATTGCAAAAACACTTTTCTCTTAAATCTTAATATATATATTTCTTGTGTGCGTGTGTATGTGACTGAACTCCTCCTAAACGACTGGACCAATTTTGATGAAATTTTTTGTGTGTGTTCGTGGAGATTCGAGAATGGTTTAGATTTACAGTTTGGTCTACTGGAAAATGTTTTTTCAATTAATTTCTTATTTATAAGGAGTTGTTGATTTTGGAATGTTTTACATTAGATCCGGCGGACGGCGCTATCATCGCATTCAATATTATTCTATTTCAATTTTAGTTTGTCCTGACAGATGGTGCTACGATTAATTTGAAAAAAAATTTGTTATTCAATTCATGTGCTGATTAAAATATTAAATAAATAACACATAGGCTACAATTTTAACCGACTTTCAAAATGGGGGAGGTGTTATGTTCGTTTTCTTATATTCAACGATTACTCCGCCGTTTGTTAACCGATTTTCAAAATTTTTCTTTTGGTATATAGGGTATCATCCCAATTTGGTATTATATTCAGAAAAGTGGTGATCTGATGAAGGATCCATAAGTAATCGAGGGAACTCCTCAAAACTTATAGGGAAAGATATGGTGACTTCGGTTTCGTGAGAAGTATTCTAAGCATATGCTACCAACAAGTAAGATTTTGCACCGAGATATACCTGGTATACCGTGGTTCGGAAGGTGCTGAGAGAATTCCTGATTCTTTATAGTTACAAGTTTGGGAGTTTCGGCGTTGTTTTAAGAACAGAAAGCATATGCTACTATGCAAATTACATTCTTCATCATCATCATCATCATCATCATCACTACCATATTATACCATTTCATAGTCTTTTAGATCGAGACTCGAGTTTGTCAAGCGATAATTAAAAAAAATCTATATCTACCTAATATTATAAACCTGAAGAGTATGTTTGCTTGAACGCGTCAATCTCAGAAACTACAGGTCCGATTTAAAAACTTATCTCAGTGTTAGATAGATCATTTATCGAGTAAGACTCATCATTTATCGAGAAGGTTATATTATATTATTACTCTAAGACTAATACGACAGAAGAAACTCAGGAAAATGTGGGAAAAACGGGGGAAATATTTTTTATGGGAAAATGTACCTACGGATTCTGTAAAATTTCTAATTTACGCGGGCGAAGCCGCGCGGGACATCTAGTCTTAATATATATATTTCTTGTGTGCGTGTGTATGTGACTGAACTCCTCCTAAACGACTGGACCAATTTTGATGAAATTTTTTGTGTGTGTTCGTGGAGATTCGAGAATGGTTTAGATTTACAGTTTGGTCTACTGGAAAATGTTTTTTCAATTAATTTCTTATTTATATGGAGTTGTTGATTTTGGAATGTTTTACATTAGATCCGGCGGACGGCGCTATCATCGCATTCAATATTATTCTATTTCAATTTTAGTTTGTCCTGACAGATGGTGCTACGATTAATTTGAAAAAAATTTTGTTATTCAATTCATGTGCTGATTAAAATATTAAATAAATAACACATAGGCTACAATTTTAACCGACTTTCAAAATGGGGGAGGTGTTATGTTCGTTTTCTTATATTCAACGATTACTCCGCCGTTTGTTAACCGATTTTCAAAATTTTTCTTTTGGTATATAGGGTATCATCCCAATTTGGTATTATATTCAGAAAAGTGGTGATCTGATGAAGGATCCATAAGTAATCGAGGGAACTCCTCAAAACTTATAGGGAAACATATGGTGACTTCGGTTTCGTGAGAAGTATTCTAAGCATATGCTACCAACAAGTAAGATTTTGCACCGAGATATACCTGGTATACCGTGGTTCGGAAGGTGCTGAGAGAATTCCTGATTCTTTATAGATACAAGTTTGGGAGTTTCGGCGTTGTTTTAAGAACAGAAAGCATATGCTACTATGCAAATTACATTCCTCATCATCATCATCATCACTACCATATTATACCATTTCATAGTCTTTTAGATCGAGACTCGAGTTTGTCAAGCGATAATTAAAAAAAATCTATATCTACCTAATATTATAAACCTGAAGAGTATGTTTGCTTGAACGCGTCAATCTCAGAAACTACAGGTCCGATTTAAAAACTTATCTCAGTGTTAGATAGATCATTTATCGAGTAAGACTCATCATTTATCGAGAAGGTTATATTATATTATTACTCTAAGACTAATACGACAGAAGAAACTCAGGAAAATGTGGGAAAAACGGGGGAAATATTTTTTATGGGAAAATGTACCTACGGATTCTGTAAAATTTCTAATTTACGCGGGCGAAGCCGCGCGGGACATCTAGTAATATTATATAATGAATTTTCAACTGCTTTTTCGCTAAAAATTTTGGGGAAAAGCTATATTATAAAAGCTATTAAATATAGGTTTTCCCCAAAATTTTTAGCGAAAAAGCAGTTGAAAATTCATCACAATTTCGTGAAAAATCTTATGTAGGTGCCGCCAATCTATTACTTTCTTAAGAGCCGCAATATTAAAATCGTCCTCGAGGCAAGAGCGACCTTAATATTTAAGGATTAGTGACACCCTTCCGATTAAGAACCGCTCATCAGTTATGTCAACTTATAATATACTAGCTTCTTCCCCAGACTTATCATAAAAAAAAGCTTTTCGACTACGCAAAAATGTATAGTCTTGTTTACTTTAACAACTGCTAGATTATTATTTCTTATTAGTATCTAGTTGTAAGATGGTCTACAAAAATAGACAATTACTTGAGGAACAAAAATCTCTTAGAGCTCGGACAGAAGTGCAGTAGTAATGTATTTTAACAAGTAAGATGAAAGGTATGTCTCAGAACAAACAAAATAGACTTCTTTAATTTATTATACGTCATAGATTCTAAAGCAAAACTACATTTTCTTAAAATAAAGAAAGTCCTATAAAATTAATAGACAGACACGACGTAAAATTTTCGAGATTAAAACATTATTAATCATTTGTTTAAAATATTAAAATATCAAGGCGCAACCCTCATTGTTTCACAAACAATACCTTTATAATTTACTGTTCGACGCATCAGATAGAGTCATGATAACTAAAATAAAATAAACCACGGCCGTGTAGCATATATTAATAAAGGCAAAACAATATCATACGGAGTCACTCCGCAGTGGCCATACTTTATACAGATAAAGGATTGGTTGGGATTTATGCGTTATCGCGCGATGAGACAATGGGATCGTGGCACCCCATGCGGTGCGCGGCGACATCTAGCGACCAATAGCCGGAACAGAGTTTACTTTTGGTGAATGTAACCTGTAGTTTGACGAATTTGATTTTTTATCATCGCCTTTATTCGATGCAGGTTCTGCCACTTAAATTTTTACTAGCTATTTGACCGAGATTCGCTCGGTATTCGATAAAACACAAATAAAATGTCATTTTTTAAAATGATTCCTAGCTAGATCCATTTATCGCCCCCGAACCCCCTATATTATGCTAAATTTTATGAAAATCGTTGGAGCCGATTCCGAGATTCCAATTATATACATAATATGTATATATTTATACAAGAATTGCTCGTTTAAAGATATAAGATATAGTCGTAGTTTGTTTGTTTTAACTAACGTTGTGTTAATTAAAGTAATTAATAATGGGGCTAAATTCTTACATTACTAAAACATTACATTATTAAAACTATAGTTTTACCAATTTTAAATATATTATTTTGAATTAAATATAAGGCTATATTTCGATTCGCTCGAAATATAGCCTAGCTATTTCATTTCAGTAAGTACTAGGTCGAAACAAGGCTAATTGTAGGAGAATGGCGTGTTTATTAGTTTATCCATATTTTTAAAATAAGTACATACCTACTATATAATATTATTATATTATTATTATATTCATTCTAATATTTTTGAAATAGAGCTATTTTGATAAAATAATAATTCAGTGTAATAATAACTATAATAGTTTATTTAAAAATAATATTACTTACTTATAAAAATTAAATGACATAATATTTATCAAAGTGTCATAAAGTTTTTACATAAATCAGATTAAATTGTATAATATAGACGAGACGCACAGTAGGTAGGTACAGGAGTAACAGAACTACTGTAAACTTTAGCTCAATCTTTACATTATTGTAGAATTCAATTCCCAAAAAATCTTGCTAGAATCACCCAGTTTACAAACTGTACGTGCAGCAAACATAATTTAATACGATACAAAAATAACAAACGGTCTTCCAATAGAAAACTCAACGAGTTCTGCCAAAAATATTCATAAGCTGTCATCAAGTACTGGACCCAAGCCAGAGGCGACGAAATATTCCCCTGCATAACACCCGAACCCCTTAAAATCACTCGAAACTCCATACTTAAGCACCCAAATCTGAAAGTTATTAATCAATTTCAAAATATAATTCTGTTTTACAAAAAATGTAATTCAGTTTCACCCAATTGGGTGTTTCTAAAAGTTTCACCAATTCGTTATCACTTAAAAGTTGCACCCAATCTCTGGCTTTATTGGGATCGATAAAACTCAATCATTTCGGAGGTAAGGGTTGTCCTAAATTATTGGCCTGCGAATTTCGCCTTTAAGTTACATCTTATCATTTTGCTGGTGCGTCTTTAAATTCTAAGCAATAGATTTCTATTGATTTCAAATTTTAAGTCTAATTTATTAGGCTTCTGCTCATCTTTGATTCAACCTCCGTGTTCGTGTGTAGGTATGTGTTTTTTTAAATATTTTTTTACAATATCATTTTGGGATTTCCTTTACTTTTATTAATATTCCCACATTGGTATTGGAATTCCCACATATTCAACAACTGCCTCTACAATTATTACTGGTAACTTTCCAAGAACCGTCGAAGTCTGAATTCTGAATTCATTTCATTTATTTCACTGTCAAACCTCCGCAAATATAATTGAAATCGTAGGTATCGTTACAGCATAACAAATAGTGCTCACTTCCGCATTACTCCTAAACGAACCATTACAGTCACTCGCTCCTCGCGCCGTTATTTATGCCCGCATTAAAAACAAAATGATATGCCTTCGCCGCTGAAAATCTAAAAAGAATAAGCAATAAAACGATAAAACCCAAATCTGATACATACTAGGAGCGATCCCGCCGGCCGTGCGAGCGGGACGCCGCCATACGGCGAAATGAACGATGCTACTGTTTCATCTCTCACCTCTATCGGCCGACGATCTCCGAAGCGTCCTAACTCTTCCAGCGATAAAAGAAAATTGGACCTTGCATACGAGATTCGAGCCGCGAGAGTCGAGCGGACGCTGCGACAAATGGATTTCAGATTAATATAGTACTAGCCACCCCGACTCACACCCCGGCGAGGCATTCAAATAGGAATCGAACGGATGACCAAAACATAATAACGTCGGAAGACTCGGCTATAAATCAAATGAGAAATAATCTGTTTCGAATCGCGATGGCCGAGATCCGCCGTAAAAACGCAAAACGTTCGGTCTGATTGAAATGGTTGTTACGGTCGACGTTTTTCGTGGCACTATTTCCTTTTTATTTTCCCTGATGTATAATCAATGCGTTAACGGATGGTCGCCGGCCGAGGGCCCGAGTAGATTTCCCGCACAAAAGATTCTGATATTGAGTTTCAAACTAGTTTCTCTTTTCTCCTTTATGTTAATAGCACTTTCGATTGTATTATGTGGGTCAAATTTACCCCAGTCTATGGTGTTAAATTTATTACGTTCTTAACTGAGGTACCCGAATGTATAATGTATTTTTATTTGTGCAGAAGACGCTTAAGTTAATACTAAATTAGGTGTAAGATGATTAAATTCATAATTCATAATATTATAGTTTCACATACAATAAAAGCTTCTTCATTATGTATGATCACAATGTTTTATATGAAGTTTATGAGACATGCCATACCGCGATTAAAACAGTTAAAAAATTCCTCACGTAGTTAAAAAGGTAATGGGTAAAATGTACGTATTACCATACCCTTTCTATTTAGTGTAAAATTTATTACATTCTCGCGGAACAATGCCCATCATGCTAAGTAACTACCAATTTATAATTTGAAAAATTCGATAAAACGCACAGCAGATTGGGACATGTGGTCAACCTGTCCCATAACTGCGGCACATGCTACCACAATTATTATTGACGAAAAAACCTCGAGTTCGAGGAAACGGCGGGCCATAATCACCCTTAATATGTGGTAATTAAGGGTTAAAATGAAGTGAAATCGGCGTGTTCGACCATCTGTTACGGATGGTTATCAAAAATTAACAATTTGTTTAAGGTAAATGAAGCGAGGTCAAGTTCGATAATTTATAGTATCGGCTCTTTTAAGCCCACCGACTGTCACCTTTTAATCGCTTATCTGTTTAATCAGGAAGCACTATTTTGTCTTGAACAGATGGTTCCTTTGCATTTAATTTATTGCAGCATATTGGATGTCTATGAGTGCCAGTGTTTTTGCTTCTTTTTCTCCTTTGCCGTAGGTAACAATAAACTGTTAATAAATTCATAAAGCTATTTTGAGAACTTTCATTTCTTTTGACTTCTGCCTTTTTTTAGAGCTTATAAGCTGCTGGGTCAAGGCTTTGCCTAAACCTTTCCCGTTCTGTCTTAGCTATCTCTTACTCTATGTTCAATGTATCTAGAGTTCTTTTGTATCATCTATTATCAAATCGCGGAATTCTGTTGGTAGCGGTCATTGACTCCCTGTCAAAAAACTTGTCATATTTCGTTGTTTTCTATACAAACCGCGATTGACAATTAAGTATCAGATATTTCTAGTCTAAGGGCGATATATCGCCTTGTACCTACTCATCGTGTATTGAAAATACGATATTATATCGTATTTTCAATACACGATGAGTACAAAGTATCAATTATATCACTTCAAACTCATCAATAGTTGGATATTATCATCATCATCATAATCTAATGATAATTTTCCAACTATTTTGATGAGTTACCAAGACGATTTTTAAGTGAAATGCGAATGCAGTGCGATTTTTTTTTCACATAGCTCCTAGACAAAAAAAGGCCATGACCGCTGGTGCCACCTTATACTGTCCCGACTATAGTAACTTACATTATAAGGTACTTACATAAACGGTCTCAAATACCCTTACCTCACAAATTACATTCAATATGCTTTTTCCCAAAAATTATTTGTACATTAGCCTTCCGTGCTGCGGGGTGTCGTAAACAAAATGATATATTGTGGCGAATAAAAAACTAAATTAATCCAAAGACAGTCGCATGCTGACTACTAATTATGAGAGTTTGCGTTCGAATTTTTTTTGTCGTGACGACTTTTGACTATAAATCTTAGGGTAATGAGGTATGCGGGTTAAATCGGTGATTAGTCATTTGGTAGCGTTTGGGGAAATTTTTACCGGCATCGTCGTTTTAGGGTTAAAACGATTTACTGTCCTTATTCAGTAATCAGTACCACGGTAGGTACTTACTGAATTTTTTCGATAATGTGGTTTTGTTTTGTTTTAATTTTCTGGATAACTATACAGTATATATTCTATGTATCTATTTTAAAAAGTTAAGATAGTGTAACATCATGATTCATGTTGGTTTATTTCATTTCGATCTCAAACAATTAGGTATATAGGCGGATATAATGCTACCTATCTAAATATCACTAAAATGGATACTACAGAAAAAATATTATTTAATTCATTTATTCATTTGAATGATTATTTATTATATTTTATTGAACCATAAAAAAATTAAGAGACAAGTAAAACCCAGAATCTTCTAAATTAAATATTATACTAAGTAAGTTGTTACTTTGTTATATTATTTAAATCAAAACAAAATAACTATAGAACTAACATCTTTATACCGTATTACGTTGAAGTAAAAGAATAAATAAAATAGCTATAATTAATTACTGCCTGCCTATACATAATTCTAGGCGTGTAAGCGTAGCTTTTTCACGGTACTTGCTACAATTATAATAAAACAAACATAAAAATTATTCAATTACATTGTTAAATTAACAATGATAGTATCACTTAATGAGGGTGCATCTTATTATCATAATAATGCTTAATTGCCGTATAATAGCCGTGTAATGGCCATCAACTGGCATATAACTCTCCTAGATTATATCTAGACTAGCTGCTGACTCTTTTATTGATAGTCTTTATCATAAACATTCGGTTACGCTTAGTTAACTTTCGAAGACTTTTTATGAAGATATAATTTATAGACTGACGTTTTAACAGCCGCCTTGTTGATATTTTGTAATCTATACAGTGTGTAACAAGATAATACTTTAGGGTGTGTACATGTTCCTTGTAGAGAGTTCACTGTGAAAGTAGCAGCGCTGAAAGACGAAAAATTTTTTTCACTTTTGTATGGGCAAGGGCCCGAGCGTCACGAGTTTCCCCATACAAAAGTGATTTTTTTTTGTCTTTCAGCGCTGCTACTTTCACAGTGAACTCTCTACAAGGTGCACGTACACATCCTAAAGTATTATCACTTATTTTTGTTACATCCTGTATACGTGAGCTAAAAACTTTGTATCCCTTTAGACGAAAAATGCGGAAACGTAGGTGAATGAAATTTTGCACAATTATAGTTTATCTGGTGAAGGAGTGCATCGAGCTTATATTATTTTGCAATTATGCTTTTATCATACAATTTTTTAACAAAAAAACATTACACACACTACAACACACATACTGGGAAAAATGACAGATTTTCGAGTGACAAGCCTATACATACGGATTATACTTTTTTATTTATGGTTGAAGTCTGTTGACAACAAGGTGAAAAATTGAAAATGGATTAAAGTTTTTTTTATTGAATCTTATATACTATTAGACAATGCTTACACGGCCAGTCTGAAATCAGCTGAGTCCCAGAGACAAGAGTTGAAAAAATATGATAAAGTCAATATCTTTTTACAAAATATAGGTAGTTGTCCTAACGTCGTTGAAACTAAGGTCGAATTTCGACCATTAGGCGAAACGGGTTAAACGGTAAAATCATTATGCTTTTCAATCGTCTTCTGAATGCTTAAAATGGTAGGATTTTTATGAATTTGTAGTATAAGTATTCAATGTTTAAGAGAGAGTCGTATGATATACAATCATCGCAAACCGCATATTTTCGATCAGCTGAAGGTAAAATGTAATTTGACAGACAGCATATAAAGTTGATCCATGTCCTCATGCTCATATTGTCACTCTAGTGCCACAAGATACGTCATGTTAAAACTGGATCCTCTAAAGTCCGCATTCGTTCACTGTCGATATCGTACTAAAATAAGTCTGTCACCAGCAGTAGTTCCGGACCAATACGACCTGCAAACCTTCAAGTAGAGAGCGTATTCGCTCTTAAAAGGCCGGCAACGCAACTGCAGCTCTAATGTTGCGAGTGTCCATGGACGACGGCAGTTGCTTTCTAACAGGTGACCCGTTTGCTCGTTTGCCCCCTTATATTAAGAGGATTCCACACCGCCGTTTTTTCATACAAGCGCTGTTCCCTGTTTCCTCCCTGGATAATGCCGGTAGAGTTATGATTTTTTTCCTGAATATCTATGGCCACTATAAGCATGTCCCTATGTTTTCTTTTTTTTCATAATTTAATTATTAAAAAAGATAAGAACGTCCAAAAACCCAAAAAAATGGCCAGATTTTCCTCTGTGTTCAAACACCCAGAAAACAAAACTGGCTAGAATATACAAAAAAAATAAAACATAGGAACACACCTCAAACCTTGCTTTAATTCTTAATGAAAAAATACTTAAATCGGTTAAGTTTTGGAGAAGGAATCAGCGGACAACGAATCGAAGTTTTTCTGTTCTTTTATTAGAACTTTTCTCGTGTTGTCTCTATCGCGGTCTGCGGTGGGAGACTTGAGATTGGTGAGACAGCAATACATTTTTAAATACCTATTTTCAATTTCTCTCGCCCCTGGTGTATCCTCTTAATTTAAAAAAGTATTCACCAGTCGGTGATGATGATCATAGAATGATGATGAATGTAACCATTTAGCAGCACCGTTAAATGTTTCCAAAAAGGTGTAACCACCACCGTGACGAATCATTCAGCCAAACTTCCTGATCATTTACATAAGTAACTGTCAACCCTACACAATTTAACTCAAAGTAATCAATACTTAAAATATAAATGCAGAAATATTATGTCTGTCTGTTATCTGTTCAAGCTTAAAAGCCGCTGAGACGATTTTGACGCTAGTTATTGGATAATAGTTAAAGTAAAAATTATCTTTATGCCACCGTGACGCCAGCAGGATCAATTATTATTATTGTCATAGAAATTCTGAGAAAAATAATATTAAACAGCATAATAATTTTTAATCATAGTAATCATTCTGAATGTATATTTCATTATTTTTATTTCTAAAAAATTGTCATCATTATTATTTTGTAAGTACCTTCTTAGTAAAGTCCTTCCTAAAAGACACTTAAAAAGATTTTTTTGATTATCTTCCTAATGTACAATCGCAAAGAAAAGTAATTACGGAATTACGGATATAAATTGTAAAAAACAAAGTCGTCCTCAGGTAATTTATTGTATAGGAGCGAATAATCAGGGAGGTGTCGTATAAATCGTGGACCATTTGTAAAATAGGAATTACGAACCGACCGGGCTGTCGCCAGGGAGGTGGGGGACCTACCTGCAGGTAGAGGTAGAAGTAGAGGTAGCTATCTCACTAGTGGTCATTAATAAAATTATCCTCCTCTTCCGCTATCTTCGATTTTTACAGACTGTTCTAGAGTTTTTTGGTAGGAAAAGTTTAGTAAATAAAGGAGTAGTAATAAGAATTTCGATTGCTATTTAATAGTGGCTGGCAAATATCCAAATGTGAATTGTTTTTCCACCCTTTTTCTGTAAAATAACTTTCAATATACAGCCTCAGACGATGTAGTAAATCAAAGCAGAGAAAATAAAAACAAATTGTATTTATCCTAACAATAATGAGAAAATTTTCTGAGATTGATTGTTCGTAGTGATAATAATAATTAATAATAAATTATTATTTTTAATATGCTGGACCGTGCCGCCCTAAATTAGGTATATTATGTACTTGTTCTTCTGAAAAATGGCATCACTTATCACTTATCACTTAAATATTAGAAATATTTTTAAGTGACAAACCAAATATCCGACGCAAGGTTGTAGGGGTGTTAAAAAGACGTGATCTAATTGCACACAAAAAAAACATAATTCATAACATTTTTTTTATGAAATAAGGGGGCAAACGAGCAAACGGGTCACCTGATGGAAAGCAACTTCCGTCGCCCATGGACACTCGCAGCATCAGAAGAGCTGCAGGTGCGTTGCCGGCCTCTTAAGAGGGGATAGGGTAATAGGGGAGGGTAGGGATGGGAAGAGAAGCATATAGGGGAGGGTAGGGAAAGGAAAAGGGTAGGGGATTGAGCCTCCGGAAAACTCACTCACTCGGCGTGAAACAGCGCAAGCGCTGTTTCACGCCGGTTTTCTGTGAGAACGTGGTATTTCTCCGGTCGAGCCGGCCCATTCGTGCCGAAGCAAGGCTATTTAGTATAACCAGCCATTAGGCATATACAGTCGAAGGAAAAATATGATATATTATTCTATAATGTATAATATTTTTCCCTCGACTGTACTCCAAATCCACTCGCGTACCTAATAAACGTATCATACTGCATGCCAAAAAATAAACTATACGTCTCTCCTGCGGAATTTTTAATAGTTTCACCCCTTCGCATCACCGTAATGTATTTGGAATCTGTCTCGGAAGTCTTATCTATTGGAAATTGCTGTTTCAAACTACTATTGGCCGGGTACTTTTAACTACAAGTTATAAATCCGGTAGTCTCAATTCTCTGCATAGGGGTGTTTGAATTTTGTCTCGAACGAAACAAAGCTATCGATTGTGTGAATATATTGGAGGTGGTGGAACTTCGTAGGTGTAAAAAAACGAAAATTGGTCTAGTTCTTTCTGAAGTAATTTCTAAGTCCTAAGGTCCTAACTCCTAAATTTTTATAATGGGCTTATTTGCAAGCTTAGTTGCCGGTAACTATTTAGAACGCTGCAGGCGATTAACGCAGTTATAATTAGATAGATCATAATTAATAATTAATAATTATTCATAACCAGACAAGTTAAATAAAGCCCCTACAAGGCCTATATTTTACCAGCTAAGGCAAGCAACTTACACAACTATTTTTCTTAATAAGAAAATACTTTTTATACATCACACTCCGTCTATTAGAAAAATGCGGAAAATATCAATTACCTACCTTTTCCCAAATACCTGCTCAAGAAAAGGTATTTCTTACAATAGCAATTAAAATTCAAACCCTTTGTCCATTCGTGCCCCGTCTCCTCTGTATCAGACTGGGGCTTTATACGAATCTCCTCTCCACGAAAATGCACATTAATATTAAATGGCTTGGAAATGCTGCGTCGTGGGGAGGCAGGGGGTGGCGGGTGCAGTAAAAAGGAAACAGCGCCGATGATACACTGAAAAGCAATTTAAATTACATTTGTTTTTTATGCGGCTTCTAAGTTCTAATGCTCGGTGATTGGCGCTTAAGTGGAGTTGTTTTGAATGATCGACTTTAGATATTATACTTCTTTGTGGTGTACTTACATATAAGTTTTTTTTTTTTTTTAATTTATGCAAAGGGATTTTATATTATGCCATCATTCATAAAACCGTTTCTAGTACAACAAATAACAATGTTATCATTAACGTGTAACTCACTGTTTACAATCCAAAAATTTCTCATCCCTAAATAAATTAGTCCCAATATCTCTCATAAGCGGCAGAAACGTCATGATTATGTAGTGACCATCAACAATGAGATGTCAACTTAGCTATTTCCCTTACAGAGCGTACGTGTTTTCCTTATATTATACCAAATGACCCCCCTCCCCTCCCCGATAGTTCCAGCATCCAATAAGAGATGGCGCTTAGCGAAACTAGCACCGGTGCTCTCTCTCGCGAGCAATTTACTCCTTGCACTAATTAAAAGAGTGAGCGAGAGACCACGCCTACCTCTGAGAACAAACAGACGGGGGGAGACCGCCGGCCAATGAGAACGCTTGATTGTTTATAATTAGAACGCCGAGCTCTTCCTTCGAACGAGATGACCAATGGGATTTAGTATTTAGCACCACTTTCCCGTGGAGGTTACGCGTTCTAATTATGAAAAGTCATTTATGTTCGTTATATAAGGCTTCGTCTGGACGGTTGTTAAATTATTGTAATTAAGGTTGTTGGTCGTTTTATGTATCCAGTTATATTGCTAAGTAATTATATTTTCTAGTAAATAAGGTTGGCTGTAGACTGGAGATATTATTTTCTAATAACAGCATTTTACAAGCATGTAAAACAGATTAGCACTAATCAAAATGCGCCTTAATATTAACATTTTTAACAAATTAGATCAGTGGCTAACTATCTTTGATAGGTACTTGAAATGTTTCAAGCCAAAATAAAATACTTAAAAATACTACTTAAAAATAATACTACCGAAAAAAACCCATGAAACACATATTAATAAGTCCATTACAATACTATTTCGATCTGTTAGCCAGAAGATTTCTCTAAACATAGCCTATCTAGGGAGCTAGTACATATTAGGTAAGTATAGCACAGATCTATATTAAAACATCATTAAAAAGTCAATTCGAAATTTTCAATTCCGAGAAGTCTCGAGAAAGCCATAATTCTCGACGGTCTCACGTCGCAATATAATTAAAATCACGACTGGCCCGCGGTCCACTCCAAGACCCCCCCGGGGGTGGCGGGAGGCGGGGGAGGGGGTCCGGAGGGGGGCCAAAGGGGTCCACATTAATATTCCCCACTTTTATCTCTATATGCAAACTGGCAGCTAGAAGTTCGCTCATTGTGGCCGGACTGATTCTTCAAAACTTTTCCCCAGTGAATGATTGTGCTGAATGGTTTTTATTCTAGCTTTTGTAATGCTCGGGTTTTATTTTTATTATCATAGAAATGGAGTGATTAAAGTTTTTCTTGGAGACGTCTCATTATAAGCTGTTGTATTATATTTTCGATTTGTTATTTAATACGTGTCGTGACGTGCCTCGATTTTAAGTAAATAGGAGGGCCTACATAGTTAAAATCGAGGCACGTCAAACAAGAATAAATTAACACACAATGTCAAACAGTGGAACAGCATAGGTTCTTTAAAATAAGTAGGACGTGTAAAAAAGGAAAAGTACTAAAAACAGTAAATATTTATAAGTTAAAGTATGGTGTACTTTTAGCTTCGTCTGTCAAATTTCTTTCATTAGACTTTACAAAAGAAAATCATAAGATTTCGACGAACATAATGCTTAACCCTAGAGTGGGCGCGCTATGAGCATTTTGCCGCCCGCGCTGAAAAACTTTAATAATTCGTAAAACAATAGCTCGTTATTTATAGTAGCTGCCCCAACACTGGTTAGCTACGCGTGCTGAAAAGCTGGACGCCATCAGAGAGCGGGGGCCCGCCTAAAGTTAAGGTTCTTACCATTAGGTGTCGCGGGGCGGCAAAATGCTCACATCGCGTCCACTGACGTAGGTAAAAATTTTGACATTATTTTTTTCAAAGTTGATTATATTACTTTCTTTTATCGCCTATTTTTCTTTGAAAATAAAATGTAACCTTTAAAAATAATATACGCACTAAAAATGCTGTTACAGATGCCCAAAGTTGCTGTGCAATAGACATTGCTCACACCTTTGTGAAGACTGTTCGGACAAAACATATCCTGCAGATTAAAGAAAACAATAATATATAATTTTGATTCATTTTTCTTAAAATTTTTAGTATTGTAGTATTGTATTTACGACAAAGTAAAAGAAGTCAGTTAAAATATTAAGTTTTATAAAATGTTTTGTAAGCCAAAGTTCTTTAAACAGATTTTAATAAATGCCTCAACAGTAATTTGTGTATTATTTAAATGGTATCAAAATAAATTAATGGTATTGCTTAATTTCTACTAAAAATAGCCAAAGAAAAGCGGCGGCAAAACGCGCCCACTGACGTTTCACGGAATAACGCGCCCACAGTAGGGTTAATGTGTTGATGACGTACTTTGGTTGAATTTCATTTTTGAATGACAAGGTATAGAAATAGAATAGAAATGACGCTATCTTTTCATAGTCGGCACAGCTCTCTACTTTTCACTCACAAAACAATAACCTCTCATACTTATTGTTATTAACATATAAATCAACTGTCCAGTCCAGTAAACAAATAAATTTGCATATTCATATACTTAATCTCGCCAAGAAAGTACAATAGTTTAACCCCTTATTCAACTACAAGTCACATAAATTCTGTTCGACAAACTAATGCC
Source organism: Aricia agestis (assembly GCF_905147365.1). NCBI lineage: Eukaryota > Metazoa > Arthropoda > Insecta > Lepidoptera > Lycaenidae > Aricia > Aricia agestis. The sequence goes on along the minus strand of NC_056428.1, from coordinate 10,678,334 downwards.
AGTAAGAACGCCATTAAACAAATTCCTCTCACAGTGGTGTACGTAGATACGGTAACGTTATTGTGTGAGTTTTTTTGGATAGAGTAGGTGAAGACAGAGATTGCGCTTAGAAATTGTATGTCAAAGTTTTATTTTGCATAGCGCAATCAGCAATGTATATTGATTTCAACACAAATATGAGTATTCCGTCATCCGTAAGATGTCTCTAAATCAACACAAATCTCTGTACTCTACAGTCTCTACATAAGTTTCACCCAAAGTTTGAAAAAGGCGTTAACTCTAAGCCTAGAGGCTCTATAGATCTCGACTTAACCTAAACGTCTCTACAAATGAGTTCGTCCGATTTTTGGTCCTGCTTGGCCCAGCGCTATATTCGTTTCCATTTTTACTTATTCTTCCAGCTGAATGCTGAGAGCTACCTCAATTTTCTCTGTACCTCCACATACGTCACGTTAAGGGCAAATGCATATTATGCATATATGCAGCCTTTGACACCAAGTCTAATCATTGAACTTGGTGTCAAAGGCTGCATAATATATGCATTCAATCAGACATTCGCAAAAATCTCTACCTCCAGCTGCTAAGACATACGTAACGTTAAGAGCATAGTATGCATATGTGCAAATGTAGCAATTGACACCAAGTCCATATTCTAAGTCTTAGTACCCCTTCATTTATAGCACTTCAAATTCGCGAAAATCTCTACCTGCAGCAGCTCTGTGCCTCCACATACGTCACGTTAAGGGCATATGCATATGTGTATGTAAAGTGAGGCTGTGCGCGGCTCTCATTATCGACCTCGGGTCGCGGCGCATGCTCCCAGCTAACGAACGCCTTGCGACAGCGGTTCATCGAGTAATTGAGTTACGACTTTTTACGTAGCAATTTTGTTTTTTTTTTCTTTTACGATGGGGTGTATTACGTGAAGACGTAGATTTAGGCTTTTCTCTGACGCAAAAAGGACTAGGTTATGTTTGACGCGAGGTGGAGCGGTAGTTTTGAATTTACTACAGTCACACGAACTATTATTTTTTACATTTTTTACACGAAATATTATTAATTATTAACGTATTTTGACGTGTCGAGATTTTTTTATTTTCTTTATCGTGTTTTTTGTTTCTTGTGCTTATGTTATAAATTGAAAATTAGTCAATTAGCTTACCTTAGATTTAATATTTATTTGTAATATTCTCTGTGTTTAAAATATACAAAATATGTAAATAATAATTTTATAAACCATTAGGTTTATAAAATGGTAGAGGTGGTATTAACCACCTCTACCATTAACTACTCTATAGTTAATGGTGGAGGTTGTATTAGGTGTTTAGCTAGTATTAAATTTCATTAATTTTATTCTCATTTTCTTTCTTGCATTACTAATAGATTTTAATTAGTTTTTAATTAAATTAAAATCTTTTATTTTCGAATATTGTACCAAATGTTTCCAGATATTTTGATCTACTTGTTAATCTACTTGTAATTTGTTAATTTGTATTTGTGCCATTGGTGAAACACAATCTGCGAGAAGAGCCGGCGTAACCGCACGACTCCTCTTTTAATCAACTGGCGGTTAAAATACGTTAACAATCATTGTATAATTACTAATAACCATCTATAGATACTAATGGCCATCACGTAAAAGGTCCTTGACGCTAATTGGGGCGTTTTTTACTCGTCTTCAAATATTGGATTAGACGCTATTCGGATCGTGTAGGTCGCTCTTTGAATGTAATTTGCTGTAATGAGTTTTATTCATAGCATAACAAATTTTATGCCAAAATATATAAAATATAATTCGTGATTGAATCGTGTACTTAATTAAAATATTGTGTATTTTAAATAAAGACACAGAATTATACTTTTTTTTTTTAATTTTGTAATTGTGTACTTTTATACCTCGGCACTTGATTGATATTTAGTTTTAAAATATAAAAAAAGCTTCTAAAGACTTAAAATTATAAGAAAGGTAGTGACCGTTTTCAGCTCAAAAGTTTTGAGCATTCATATTGCCATCTCAGTCCCGTCTTTACGCCGATTTTATATGAGGCTGTAGCTCTTTCAGTATCACAATATAGCCTTTAACTTAAAGTCTTTAAGTATTACCTACTGGATGGCTCCTAACTGCAACTCTGTTGTGCCAAAAGTCGTTTTTCGCACAGGAACCGTACATTTTTTCGGGAAGATGTAACAGATAGATAGTGAGACAGACAGATGGACAGACACACTTTCGCATTTATAATGTTAGTATTGAAGTTGTGGCTTTGTAAGATGTACAAATTACAATTGAGGATAATTCTCGTAATTTGTAACCATGTTGTTCTGGAAATGAAGTCCGAAATAACAAGGTTTTTGTTATTTTATTTATTGTGTTTTAGTATTCAGCGCACAGAACAAGACAGGTCAATCACATTATTTGAATATTCAAACAGCTAAATAAAATTACATTTTAAGGGACTTTGTATTTGGGAAACACCTTAGTTCAATTTAGTGACAGGAAAAATACTAACCCATCCTTAGCATAGTCTTTACTTATTATAAATTATTATTTACCCCCCACACCGGTTTCGGTGACGGTGGCCGGTTTCATTGAAACCAGGCCAGGTACGCAGGACGCAGACCGACACGACTGGCGAGAGATCAGGCGCAGGACCGACTTCTTACATGCCCATCCGATGCATGGATCATCTAATACTTGTCAGAAAATCTGGTGATCAGACTGCATTGTCCTAACCAAACTTTATCCTAAACAAACGCGGGAATCGAACCCACGACCTCCGAGTCAAGAGCCACGCTCTTAAAGACTGGACCACGGAGGCGTTGTTAAATTATAAAATTATTATATACTTAAATGCGAAAATGCGTCTGTAAGTTAGTTTTTGTGTCTCATTAGCTTTGTCCACATTGTGCCTTTTCTTTGTTCAACAAGAGCTTGCGTTATAGCGCAGTCAACAGCGAAGCGCGTTGAAAGAAGAGTGTCATAGCGCGCGCTACGATTTCAACGCGCGTTACGGGCATGCCTCACGTTCGCTGTTGACAGCGCTGTAATGGCCGATTTACACGGGTGACTAAAGCCGCACGATTTCCGCCGCACGGCGAAAATCGACCGTGTAAATGGCAATTCGACTACGCCGCATGCGGCTAAAGTCGCCAGCCCCAAAGTCGTGCGGCCAATGGCCGCATGCGGCTGGTGAGTAAAATCGACCGTGCAAACGCTCAGTCGCAAGCGATCGCTTGCTGCGAATACTACTGTTGACTGGTGACTTGCTGGGTGACTATAATCGACCCGTTAGTCACCCGTGTAAATGGGGTGGCGATACGACTTGGACAGGCGATTCGACTGGTGACTTGCCATGCCAATTGACCCGTTAGTCACCCGTGTAAATCGATCATAAGGCATGCCTTTGTTGAACAGAAAAAGGCACAATGTGGACAAAGCTTATGTCACTTCACACTTAACGGCTGGGCCGATTTAAATGAAATATGGTATGAAAATACTTAGAACCCCGAAAAAGGACATAGGATACTTTTTATCCCAGAAAATAGAAGCTCATCGAGTAGGTAATAAATTGATACATTAGTATCTAATTCAATAAAAACAAAAATAATTAGCTAAGTGATATATTTTTTTTTGTTTATTTAAAACAAAAAAATTTTGAATTTCACTAAAGATTTTACTTCAATGGTAAGTAAAGGCTATAACTATACCAAAAATCCTCTAGACCCGGAAAAAAAAACAAAATATACTCTCCCCGACCAACTTTGATATTCGTATCGGGTTGTTGTGTAAAAGCACAATTGATTCGAATGTGTCCACGAGGTCTGATCAAATATTCATTAAATGGCCAGGCTTCATATTCGCCAGACGTACTTGCTAATAGTCCGCCTCTTCTCGCAGACTGTAGCCAAAGCGATGATGTTAGATACTTGCTTCTTTTTAGATCATTGGTTGTTTTTATAAATTAGTAGCTGTGCCCCGCGGTTTATTAGGGGAAATAAATTATGATGTTTTCGCACAGTAAAAAGTAACCTATGTTAATCTAGGGTTTCAACTAACTCCATACCAATTTTTTTTTAAATTGCTAAAAACTCACGAACTTTCACCTTAATAATATTAGTGTGATAAGTTACTTTTCTCCTATATACTCCCAATGCTAATACTTTAGCATTGAAGGGGAGTAATGGACAAAGTACCTACAGGTAAAGTAAATCTCATTGGTAGAAATTTAATAAAAAAAGTTCAAATAATAACCATAAAAATTGGTTAGTCCAGGAAAAAATTAAGTTAGCTATTGATTCGAAACAAATATATTGGAAAATGTAATTTTAGCACCCATTGGTAGGTTTTCATTTACATTCAAATTACTTTACGATTCAAATTTGCATGGGAGCAGTTCTTCTGTCGGTTCGAATTATGTGTGATTCATTTTATCACTATTTTACTACCGAGTTTATTGCAGCTCCGACAGTGTTATTTAACTTAATTTAGTAACCGTGTAAATCTTGAAGTAATTGATGTTTATTTATTGAAATAAAGTAGATAACTGTAAGTTGTAACCGCTATTACCTACGCTTTATTTTCTACGACATATTATTATTACTACTAAATTATAATAATATACTTATTATTATATTGAAATATCCTGCGAAACGTAAGAAGAAAGTAATGAAGTATCTCTAAAAATTTAAAAAAAAACCCTGTAGAGCGAAAAAAATCCAAGTATGAAAGTCAGTCAGACGCTTTGAATAGATCCTACCTCAGTAGCAGCCCGAAGGCAAGGGGTATAACCGCTGAACTAACTTCGTACTAATGTAACGAACTCGTTATTTCGCTCATTAATTCTAATTTATTGAAAATAGATTGAGAAAATCTTGTACTTTTTTCTTAGTAAAAATTGAAATTTTCCTTTTTCTCAGTCTTTGTTCGTATTTTTAGCGTGGAAGTTACAATATTAAAGCTGTTGTCGTCCATCCATACTAATTACTGATATTATGATAAATGCGGAAGTACCTATGTCTGTTTGTCTGTCTGTTAGCTCTTCGCGCCCGATGAACCGATTTTGTTGAAATTTGGTACGGAAACACTTTATGTCCCAGGAAAGGTCACAGGATACTTTTTATCCCGGAAAAATGAACGGGTCTCGTGCGATCAACGAATTTTGACGCAACGGAGTTGCGGGCGTCATCTATTGTACCTATATTTTTAACGAGGAAGTAAAGATATTAAAGTTTCATCACCTATAATTTTTCATCGTGGGAATGGGTCGAAAGTGCCCCAAGACGTGTCAACCCTACCGGAACTGGAGTGCCATTTGTTTGAACAATATCCACGGCAATAATGTATGGAGATTAGGAGGACAGACGCTGCCCGCTGAGCCGGCGTGATACATCAACGTCGCGGTGGACGCTGGACAACCCCCCTAATACCCGGTAGCCGGCGGTGAAGGGGTGGAGACGGCTTTTTATTTTTCGGAGTTCTATAAAATTGGTTGTCGAGTATAATATATTTTGCTATATGTATCTACAAGTTTTACTGATAGTCCTTCATACATATTATACGGAATGTGTAAATCTATTATTTAAAAATAGCAGATGTAGAGATTTAGAAATCTATAGAGTAGTTTTAAAAAGTAAGATATTGAGCGAATTGATGGTTATGAAAAAGTGATAAAATTGTATTATATTTTTATAATAAAATAGTAGATAATATAAATATACATATTGCGATTTAAATGACATAGTGATTTATCAACGCAGAGCCCAAACCACTGGACGGATCGGGCGGACGTTGGCAATAAGCATCCGCTAAGAAAATATTTTGATCAGATCTGGTGATGAAATAGGGGATGAAAGTTTGTATGAAACTTTGTGAATTTTATACCGATAGGATCTAGGACTTTCATACCTAATTAATGATAATACTTCTTAACGCGAGCGAATCCGCGGGAAAAAGCTAGTTTAAAATAAAACCTTTCAAGTAAAACATCTGGACTCTGAGAAAACTATATCCTTCTTAAAATCAATATTATGCAAATTGCAATGCAACTAATTACAATAACGTAATTGTTGATCGTATAGTTATACGCAGTTATATTATATACAGTATACACAGAATACACTTCAAAGAAACTTACTTTTGATAAAACTGTACATACCTACCGTACCTAAATAAAATCAAAAAAGCCTCCGCCACACCACTCCATCCGTCACAGACTAATATCCCAGTAGAGATTTGGACACGGCTGTGCATACTCAAGCTTGTTACCGCCCGAATTAACGCTGACCCAATATAATTTGTTTTTATTGTGACAGTGACAGCCCTATTTGTTAATCGCTGTCCGACGACCGCCGCTGTCCTACCCGGAAAATTAAGACGCACTATTAAAGGGTTAAATTCATCATTATGTAATAATTTATATATTTTTACGATTTTCTCGTCAAAATTTGTTTATCGCGCAGGAACCGTACACTTTCCCGGGACTCAACGTCTCTCCATACCAAATTTTAGAAGAAACGGTTTAGCCGTTTGGACATAAAAAATTAACAGACAAATAGACATGCAGATACAGACCGATAGATAGAAAAACACACTTTGGCATCTTTAATATTGTAGCTACTTGCGATTTGAAATAGAACAATCAACAAAATAAAAATTGAAAGGTCCATATTTTACTTTTGTCGCTTCTCCATCTCTTTCAAGCAAAATAATATTATTGTATGTGCTACTACTATGGTTGCATCTGAAGCAGACATAGGCTATTATTATTAAAAATATTTCACGTGTACCTTTGTGATAAAACATGAATAAAATTCTACAGAGTTACGGAACTAGTAGAAGTGTCATATTACGTGTGTCATATAAATGCGCGTGTCTTTGGCTTTCAAAAAGTTATAAATTCACCTTTGGGAAGATCAGCAAGCTTAGAGTTATTGTAATAATTCCTTGTAGATTTTCGTAATTAAATTCAAAGGAAAAAGCTTCAATATTATGAGTCTAGTCTCAGGCCACAGCACTCATAATGACAATATAATTATCTATTATCTATACTATATCTATACTATATGATATTATAAAGCGGAAGAGTTTGTTTGTTTGTTTGAACGCGCTAATCTCAGGAACTACTAGTCCGATTTGAAAAATTCTTTCAGTGATAGATAGCCCATTTATCGAGAAAGGCTATAAGCTATATTTTATCACACTAAGACTAATAGGAGCTAAGAAATAGAGGAAAATGTGGAAAAAACGGGGGAAATTATTTGAAAGGGCTTATCTCACGAACTACTTGAACAATTCTTCTGTTATTTGGCACAGATAAGAAATAGACCACGTGAAGGATCATAGGCTATTTTTTGTGGTTTAATTTGTCTCTGAAATATCTAATTTACGCGGGTGAAGCCGCGCGGAACGTCTAGTAGTTGATAACAAGAGAGGCTTCTGGGTTATTTTTACTTAGGTACGTTCCCTGTTGAAATTTTATTAATCTTAGCACAAAATAACTCTAATATTATTATCTAGAAAAAATGCTCTGCTGCATAGTCGTTTTCTAACCTTTGTAGAGATGCAGGAGGGCCGTCGACACGATAATAATAATAATAATAATAATAAAACACTTTATTGCTCACAAATACAAAAAATTACACAAAACACAAGCTTAAATTAAAACAGTTATTTAAATATGTGGGCAAAGGCGGTCTTATCGCTAAAAGCGATTTCTTCCAGACAACCTTTGTGTTAACTGGAGAACTTTAATGTAAGCGGAAGTATAGTTATTTGTTTCAGAAATAGGGACGAAAAATTTAAGTATATACGTATATTATTAAATATATAATTATTAATACTATGTCGATATATACTCACTTTAATAAATACTTAGATACATACATAAAATATTAATACGAATATTAAATTAAGAAGTTACAATCTATACTTTTTCTAAAAGATATTTGTGCAATTTAGATTTAAATATACCAATCGAGTCAGAGTGTCGTATGTCAGATGGTAGTGAGTTCCAAAGAGTTGTGGCCTTAACGGTAAAGGAATTATAATAGTAACCAGATCGAGCAAGAGGTGTTTCCAAAATATTATCCCTATCAGAGCGTAGGCAAAAATTATGACTAGCACCTAGAAATTTAAAGCGTTCCTTAAGATAAATTGGTGCACGAGGGTCATACAGAACTTTGTAAAGGAGAGTGAGAATGTGCTCCTCGCGCCGTAATTTGATGGGTAACCACTTCAGTTTTCGTCTGTATTCGGTAACATGATCAAACTTGCGCAACCCGTAAATGAATCTTATGCAGAAATTTTGGATCCGTTGGAGTTGATTGATCAGTTCCTCACTGAGATCAATAAGGCAGACGTCTGCATAATCAATTATTGATAAGAGAAGTGATTGGGCAAGTTCGATTTTGGTTGTAATCGGTAAGAAATTTTTTAACCTTCTGAGTGACCCAGATGCAGCATAAACCTTACGGCAAATTTTAGAGATGTGCGGAGCCCAAGACAGACAGGAATCAAAGCTGACGCCAAGGTTCTTGACGACACTGGTTATATTTAAGGGTACATTATTCAAAACGATTTGAGGAACTGTAAGATGTTTGAGTTTATCTAGTTGCTTAGTGCTGCCAATGATTATGGCCTGAGATTTTATTGGATTAATAGTTAGTCCATGAAATATGCTCCAATTAAAAATTGTAGTAAGATTTTCGTTGATTTTGCGGATAAGGGCATCAATTTCAGTAACCTCAGCTTGGGAGTAGATTTGAAGGTCATCTGCGTATAAATGGAACTGACATGAGAGCAGAGGTGTTATAAAATTTATAAAAATCGAAAAGAGTAGGGGGGAGAGGACTCCGCCTTGTGGCAATCCGACATCTACATCACACAACCCAGAGTCTTTGCCATCTACGCGGACGCATTGCTGTCTGCCGGCGAGGTAGCTCCTAAACCACGCGATCTCCTTATCTGAGCCAAATACATCTTTAAGCATAGCAAGCAAAATATCGGGGTCAACAGTACAAAAAGCGTTGCTAAAATCTAGGAGTACCATCGCAGTCACAAGTTGGTCTGACATTCCTAAACGAATATCATCTGAGACGTTGACTAAAGCGGTCGTAGTGCTATGTCCTGGACAGAACCCAGACTGATATTTACTTAGTAAGTTAATTTTTCTTATGAACGAGTTGAGCTGGTTAGAGACTAATCGTTCCAGAATTTTGGAGAGGTATGGAAGAATAGATATGGGCCTAAAATGGGACGTATGTGTTGGATCATTAGTTTTTGGGATAGGACGATATGCATTTGTTGGTTGGCATTTATTTCTAAATGCGAAATAGCTAATGCCATGTCTATACCAAACTGTCAGTCTGTCTGTGGTTATCGAGGACACAACAATGTTTTCATTCGATCTCGCGCGGCGCCGTGCCGCTGAGATGAAGTGGAGTATTAGACCATCACTCTATTTCCAATTTGTTTACCCACAACTGATGCGTTTTCGAGCTGTTATTATGCTGTACAGCCCGAAGGCTCCATGTTGGCTCAACATGGATCCTTTAAGACCAATATAGTTGATGGACAAACATAGTGAGATACCAGCGATTATGAATTTGATGACCTCTGTGGCTCAATTGGTTGAGTGTGTGGCAGCTCAAGCCGGGGGTCGCGGGCTCGAATCCCACTGCCGGAACAAAAAGTTTTCAATATTATTCCCTCTGGATGTATATTAAATATGTGTATGATATAATAAAAAAAAACTTAAAAATATGTATACTTAGTAAAAAAGTATTAAATATATTTCCGTTGTCTGGTACCTGTAACACAAGTCCTTCAGGTACTAAGTACGGGGCCAGACTGACGTGGTGTGAAGCATCATAGATATTAAATTATTATTACATTCATCTATGATTTATATTCATCTATGATTTATTGTATGCTTAATAAAGAAATAAATTGAAATGATTGGCTATGAATCGTGATCGACACCGATTGTGATTGGTAGACGTGGTTATCATGGTAGGTGGAAACCATGGTCAACATGGGGCAGCCGCATTTTAATATGCTTGTAAGTTGTAACTTTTATCCTAATTGCTGGCAACTGTGCCTTTCTCTGGTATAACGCAACTGAACTCACAGACACAACAGAAGTGCTGCAAGATAGATTGATAATTCCCGCTACCCCTAAGCGTTTTTTCACGTCCGTTTTCTGTGAGTCCGGTCAATCTGGTCCTACCATATCAATAATTATAGAGTAACTAGGTAAAAAGTAGATAGCATGCGCAAATTAAAATGGCGTCCTTACACACACACCCGTACACAATAGAATTTGCCTTTTTTATCTCTATAACCCGTGTCTAAGATAATTGATATATTAAAGTGAGGGTAGTTCAATTTGTACCCGGGTGGGGGTTGTAATGCGCAAAAAACTCACCCCCCACCCCCAAACCACCCCCGCCCCGGGCGCGGTGAAATATGATATTTTCCTATTCCTCGCGGACGCGATTAGAAATTTCACTCAGATATACGAGTATGTGGAGGAAAAACTATTACATTATAGTTTGGGTTTTGCATTAAGTATAATTTTTTTTCGTATTTTTACTTATCTTTTGTTGTAAGATGCGATGGCATGTTATAGCTTAGGAAATTAAAAAGCAAAAGTTGTTTTGCCATATAAATTATTTCTAGTATCAATATAAAAACACAGATAAAAACCTATTCTCAGGCCTAACTAATGTTTGTACATACAAAATTTCATTTAAGTTAAGGCGTTTTGGAGGAGTTTGAGCACAAACGCTGAGACACGAGCATTTTATATATTAGATGAATAACAATAGAGTTCTTAGTATTTTCTTCATTTGAAGCTGTTTCTTGCCCAAATCGGGCTATCATAGGATAATTTCAAACACAACAATATAATTTCTAAACAAAATATACATGACAGTAGGCGATTCACGTGATAATGTATCGATAAATCGTGGCCCAGGGCAGGCTATATATCAGGCTAATGCTGATGTGTTAAATAAATAGCCTGAGGACATGGGTCGGGGGGAGCGACACGAATACAAAACGCGTTTTGGAGATGTTTGAAGATATTAGGATTATGGATGCAGATGGCACTCAGAAAGATGCTACTAGTTATTCAGTCTCTGGTGTTTTCCAAGCTGCGTGACGAAGGCTACTGTTGGTGCTACAAAGGGCTTCGCAACACAAGAAACAAAAATATTTCAGACCGTAGACGTGAGTATAGCTTCAGTTTTGTTTTAATTAAATATTATGTCTACGCTTTTTTATATTATTAGGGCCATTACAAAAAGACGATCTGACGGAGAGACGGACAGACGGACTAATGTAGTCCTTCCTATAAAGTGACTTTCGTCAGCACTCATCAACACATAATATTTTAATGATGATAAAAGTTTAATTGAATGAAGAGTTTGACAGATAATGTATGGGGCTTATGCGAAAATTTTCATTTAATTACAGTTAAGTAATTAATATTTGTATCTAGTGTAAAAGTTTAACCTTTAAAATTACCAGTATCCATAAATAGGGTAGCCGTCAAAGGCGCTAAGAAATGACTGGTGGGCGGGTGACGTCACAAATGTAATGGAAAGCTGAGGATTTGTTTACCCATTATTTCCCACTGACGCTAAAGGGTTAGGTTATATATCGCTGACCTCGATAATGTGAGTTATCTTTCACCGTTTTGTAGCCATGTTAAGAAAATGTCACCTCACATGCGTACAATGATGTTTGGACGTGATAGGTATATTTCCAATTACAGACGTACGAGGATGGGTAGCTCTAGGATGACATTGTCATGGATGCGAAACAGATTATACGGATTTAAAGTGCTTGGATGACATGACAATGGCGTGCCTTGTGAAACAACTGTCACTAAAGTGACACATTTTAGGAAGGTTGGATGACATTGTCAGGAATAGGACACATCCAGAAAGGAGATGTCACTCAAGAAGACTTTAAGATGCTTCCTGACCGCTAGCATTCACTTGTAAGTTGTAATGTAACATTGTAGAGTCATTTTTGAGCATTACATTACACGTGCAGTGTAACATTAAAGTTTCGACTTTGAGCATTACAACACTATCTCCCTGACTGACGAGTGTAATGTAACATTCGACTATGAGCATTCCATAGCTTTTGATGTTACAAAACACAAGTTGTATAAGATATTACACACTGTATCATTACAAGGTGCGCATTGTAAAGTTCGGTTTTGTATCATTACAAGGTGCGCATTGCAATGCTCGACTCTGTAACGTTACATTACAAGCGAATGCTCCCGGTAAGGGGACACCTTTAGTGGAAGTTTTCAGGATGGCGGCTAATACGTAATGTTCTAAGTGCCATGACGTCTATCTTCCTCCTTGTAATTGGGAAGGTCCTTGCCTGGAGTGCCAATTTACTTTCGCATATCCGGTTATCACCGGATCATCACGCCTGAGGCGGTAGCCGCAGATATGTGACGTCATAACGAATATTCAGTACAGTAAAATAAAAAGCTGCAGATTATCTAAAATATTATCTTCTTTTATCTTCTCTACCGCGAACTCGTCCAAAACGGTTCAAGCGATTTTAATAAAATTTTGTTGTAGGTACATTCGTTAGTTAGTTGATTGATCCAGGAATCGAGATAATTATTTCAGTTTTTTTTTTTTTTTAATGAAATAAGGGGGCAAACGAGCAAACGGGTCACCTGATGGAAAGCAACTTCCGTCGCCCATGGACACTCGCAGCTTCAGAAGAGCTGCAAGTGCGTTGCCGGCCTTTTAAGAGGGAATAGGGTAATAGGGAAGGGTAAGGATGGGAAGGGAAGGGAATAGGGTAGGGGATTGGGCCTCCGGTAAACTCACTCACTCAGCGAAACACAGCGCAAGCGCTGTTTCACGCCGGTTTTCTGTGAGAACGTGGTATTTCTCCGATCGAGCCGGCCCATTCGTGCCGAAGCATGGCTCTCCCACGTATAAAAATCGAGGTAATTATTCCAAGGAAAGGGTATGAATGAATGTATGAATTGGATGAATGGATTTATTCATCCAGGAATCGAGGCAATTGATGCAGGAATCATTGTGAATCCAGGAAAAGGTAATTGATCCAAGAATCGGGAAAAAATTAGCCAAGTGCGAGTTGCACTCGTGCACGAAGGGTTCCGTACCATTACGGAGCAAAAATTGTATTTTTTTTTGTATAGGAGCCCCCTTAATTCTTTATTTTATTTAAATTTTATTAGATTTTATTATTGAAGTACAAATACAATAAGGTATTTTGTGAACATTTCAGGTACCTAATTGTTGCCATCATTGATATCGATTAAAAAATGGTAAAAAAATCCTATTTATTGTTAAATTTACCCCCTTCAATATTTAATTTATTTTGTTTTTAGTATATTTTATTATAGCCGCGGCTATAGAATATATTCATTATCTGTGACAACTCTCTATTTATTACCGTTCTTGAGTTACAGCATGGAGACAGACAGACAGACAGATGGACATTGGACAGACAGACGGACAGACAGACGGACAGACAGTCGGACAGACAGATGGACATACAGACGGACAGGCAGACTGACATACAGACGGACAAACATCGAAGTCTTAATTATAGGGCCCGTTTTTACCCTTTGGGTGCGAAACCCTAAAATAATTTTAATAGAACTTGTACATGGTTGTGACATAATATTTTGTTATCATTGAGATAATATTTAAGTAGTAAATGTAAGCACACTTTTTAAGTGGGATTTTGCCAGAGCAATTTATTCTGTTAGCGATTTTTAAGAATGCGCAAATTTTTGAAGATAGTATTATGCAAAAAAGGATTATGCATCTGAAAACTAATAAGAGACCCTAAAACTTCCTAAAAAAATGTAAGAAAACTAGAAAGTTTAATTACAGTACCCATTCCTCGGTTCAAAGTGGGCAATCATGCAGCAGGGCCCTCGGCCCATGGCCTCGTTAATAATTTCTCCCGGGCGTAAAAATGCAAAGGTTCTCAAAGGGGAAGCCCTTTGTTTCAATATTAGGTAATTACGAATTTAAGGGTTTTGAGGGCAAACGTTATCAGATATTTAGGTTTAAGACATAATATTTTACTCTCATAAGAAGCAGCTTTAACCGGTATAATTTATGGGTTTAAAAATAGGTATCAGGTATGAAATAGTGCACTGTGCAAGTCTTTATAAAAATATTCTGTAACGTTTTGAGTTTTGACATCAATTCGTTACAAGACGTTTATCCAAGTTATACAAGGCACTGTCTAATGAGTAAGACGCAAATCATGAGTAGGATTAGTATATTTTGTAGTATACAGTACTATCTAGAAGTCGATAGTCTTTTAACAGTCGTAGTCGTGTAGATTACTGGGTTACGACTTACGACAGTTAAGAAGAAGAGTGGTCTGACACAATATATAATAATTGACATACACTTTTCACACTTTTAAATGGTTACGGCCTGTTTACTTCCTGATAAGTGCCGGATAGGCTATTCATCACTTAACTTGACAGATAGAGTATGAAGAATCTGTCAAAAAAGTTGTAGATACCTATCCGGCACTTTATCAGGAAGTGGTGAAACAGGCCCTTAGACTAATGTTGTGACTTGTAAGCTGCCTAGGTCGAGCTGTATTACTTATAGCAATAATTAGCTGAAGAGTTTGTTTGTTTGAACGCGATAATCTCAGGCACTACTGAACCGATTTCAAAAATTCTTTCACAATTAATGTATAACTAAGATGTCCCTGAGTGATACTATGTATGTACCAACTACCACGGGCGGCCCGCGGAGCCGAGGCGGATCACTATACATATAGTTACTAATATTTCTGATTAGCTAACATACACACAAATAACTCATTTATGAAAGAAACACAATAGTGTATCCGTATTGAATAAAAGCCAAGTCGTTATTAATGATCCCAAATGTGTTATACTTTCTTTGATTTACGCGGCGGCCGTTCGCGATTCCCTTAACTATTGCAAATAAAAGGAATCCCTCGTACAAAAGGGAAACCTGGGGAAAAGAAATAAAAAATATAATAATTCAACATGGCGTCTGGCCACTTAATAACTGGCTGACACCATTGGGAAATATAATTTAATTTTTCTCGTCACCCATCCTGCTCGTTCCCACTAAAGTCGTATAAGTCCGTCTCATTTTTCAGGAGGTACCCCCGACTCTTATAACTTCCGTAGCTCGGGTGGCTTTGTCGCCCAATGTTCTGGACAAGACTTATTTGAAATATTGTGTATTAGTTTGTTTTGAATTAAGATTTATCGATGGACTGTTTAATCTTTTAGCACTGGAATCGAATGTTGAAAGATTGGAATTGAGAAACATGTAAGCATGGGGACCGCGCACGCTTTAACAATTTGTTTTAGTAAGTATACCTACTCGGATTGAATATTTACACTCGCATTTAATAATAGCAAATAGCATTTGTTTTAAAATTGATCTACTTAGACCTATTTTGGATACTATCGTCCAACACTGTCAAGCTTAGAAAAATGGGAAGTAAAGACTAGGTAGGTAAGGGAACATACCCATACTACGTGACACATTTAGGGGGGGGAGGGGGGTCTTCAAAATACTACGCTTGGTCAGAAGAGGGGGGAGGGGGTCTAGACTTTTGTCACGTAGTCAATTTCGCCGAGAGAAACGTCATACGAAATTTTTTTTTCTCGACATTTAATTATACTTGACACTGGCATTTAGGTTATTTATAGCCAAAAAATATTCTTGTCAAATACTACGTGAACAATTGAGGGGGGGGGGGTGTCTTGGCATATACTACGCGTGATCACCAGGGGGTCATAAAATCTTAAAAAGTAGGTCACGTAGTACATAACGTACCCATATGTTCCCTAATAAGGTAAAGAAGAGGGAAGTAGGGTCCTACGCTAGAGAAACCGCCGTTTAAGAGCAGATGCTGGTATAAAAAGGCTCCACATTAGATTTTGTGAAACCCCATGTAGCCTAAAACCAGCGGACAATTAAGACGCTTCTAATGATAGGTCATTTGTCGAATTCTGATAAGTAGTTTAGAAGTTACGAGGGAACAGATGAACATACATACATACATTACACATAGCCTGTAAAAATCATAACCCTCCTTTTGCTTTGCCGTAGTCGGGTAAAAAACACGCAGACGCGATTCTTCACTCAAAAATAATTTTAAAGTTGTTTTAAATATGGACCATGAACTATGTAAGGCCACTCTAACGGGAAAATGCTTGTTATTCGTTTATTAACTAAATAAATTAAGAAAACAATGAATTATCAAGTAATTATATAATTATATAATATAATATGATACCTTATAAAGCTCTGTTTTATAAGGTATCATATTATAAATCTCTTTTTAACTTAGCTTCAATAGCCATTTAATAAACTTAAGTTTTGTTAAGCTCTTCCAAATGGCCTTGCAAGGAACACAGCTCCAAACTAAGCCAATATTATACATCAGTCGTTTAACTTGAAAATAGAGTTACCTACAAGTATTTTATATATTAAGAGGAGTCCACACCGCCGTTTTTCCATACAAACGTTGTCCCCTGTTTCCTCCCTGGATAATGCCGGTAGAGTTATGATTTTTTTCCTGAATATCTATGGCCACTATTAGCATGTTCTAAGTTTTCTTTTTTTTTCATAATTTTATTATTAAAAAAGATAATAACGTCCAAAAACCCAAAAAAATGGCCAGATTTTCCTCTGTGTTCAAACACCCAGAAAAAAAAACAGGCTAAAATATACAACCAAAATAAAACATAGGAACACAGCTCAAGCCTTGCTTTAATTCTTAATGAAAAAAATACTTTAATCGGTCAAGTTTTGGAGAAGGAATCAGCGGACAACCAATCAAAGATTTTCTGTTCTTTTATTAGAACTTTTGTCGTGTTGTCTCTATCGCGCTCTGCGGTGGGAGACTTGAGATTGGTGAGACAGCAATACATTTTCAAATACCTATTTTCAATTTCTCTCGCCCCTGGTGTATCCTCTTAATTGGTTTACTAAAACGCCATTATAATTTCTTTCAATTAAGCAACACATTAAATGTTGAATATATTCATATCATCTAAAAAACTATAACGAACATTGCTTGAAAGTTGAACACCATCTTATAACTAAAAATAATATATTAATGGAAATTCTTTACTTAACCCTTAATTCGACGGATTTTTTTTTCGCGATTTTTAATTTTTTTTCTTCATATACCTCACATACAGAAAAATATAAAAAAAAATCTCTCTTAATTTGACAATTTTCGAGAAAATGATAGTATAGTATATTATACATTGCCGGGTTCCTACAAAACATAATATTTCCAATATATACGTATAGCCCGCTATGCAACTCTGATTCAGAGCACATTACATTTAATATTTTTTTTAGAAATAAATAAATTAAGAAGAAATAATTGGTTTCTAGGCTAAGTTAGGACAAATAATAGCTGTTTCTATAGCCTGTTATATCGATTTGCTTAAACTGTGACATTTATTGGGGATGAAACATAGGGGTAGTTTTAAGTTTCTGCAAAAAATAATTATAAGTGTCCTTTTTTTGGATCCTAAATGACCACATAGACTAGTAGCTACATTATAGACTTAATTTTAAACGTTATATTCTACGAATTGGAGGTTTTCTTTAAGAATTTTAAAATGAATCAAAATGTGGCTACTAAGAGCATTCGCATATGAAAGCTTCTAAAGCTTCAAGTAAAAGTATTTATCAACTGGCTGATTTCAAAAAGCATTTAAAATATGCTTTTAAGGTTCTGATCTGTAAAAAATAGAAATTTCAATAAAATACAGCCATATAACTTACTTATGGCTGGTTGGTAAGAGCGCAGTAATGACAGAAACTATGAAAGTTTTAACACAATGTTTCATGACTTATATTAGAGTCATATACGTAGAGAGCCTTAGTAATAATAATAAAATCTAATAATATCTATGGACGCTTCACACCACGTCAGTCTAGCCCCGTGCTAAGTACCTAAAGGACTTGTGTTACGGGTACCAGACAACGGAAATATATTTAATACTTTTATACTATACATATATTTAAGACTTTTATTATATCATACACATATTTAATACACATCCAGACCCGGGAACATTAAAAACTTTTTGTTCCGTCGGCGGGATTCGAACCCGCGACCCCCGGCTTGAGCTACCAACGCGCTCACCACCGAGCCACAGAGGTCGTCAAATTGCTAAAGTGTAACTTAGACCATTATAAATATTTTAAATGACATTATCTAAAAACGTATCCTGCAAACGATCGACTTTGGCTTACATTTTTCGATTTTTTAATATTATATCGTTCTTTAAAAGGCCAAAATGTTCAATATTATGCGTGTATAAGTTTAACAATAACATGGACGATAATAATAAGGAACGTGGCCTTCTATGGTGCATGGTCGTCAAAAATTTCCATTTTCAGTAAGTAAACTTTCCTTTTTTCCAAAACTTTCCATTTTTAGTAAGTAAGTACAAAAATTTAAAACAAATAAGTAGGTAAGTATTTAGTTTGTTTTTGCATTTTTTTTGTTTTCATTTATGTAAAATATTTTGTTCAAGAAACTCTCTATTATATTAAATATTAATAATTCCCCAGTTCAATTAGGCTGGGCAAGCCGTTTAGGTACAGATTACTAAATACACAGTTACTAGGTAAGTTTAGGCTTTAAATTATAAGTTATAACAGACACTGAAAAGAAATTAATTAATAACTGCCATCTTACATCTATGATAACATAATATTACTTTCAACGTACATATTTTATTACTCTATGTTTCAACTGAAATAGGAGTCAGTTCTTCAGTGAGTTTAATGTTGTGCAAGTTTTAAAAGCCACCGCTAGATGGCATTTCTACAAGTGCCATCTACCAGTAAGTTCTGAAACTAAAGTGCACAACATTTAGCTAAAGGTGGCTTAAGTTAAAATCAGGTTTTCTGTTCTTTAAAAAGTTTGTTACAAAATTCTTCAAAAGCGCCATCTATGATTTATCAATGTAACTAGAACGTCACGGTTGTGCAGTCACACTGCCTTAGTTCTTATTTTAATTTGTAGATGTCGTAACTAGACAACGGGCCATCTAGAACTACTGTTTTTAAATTGTAATTTGTAACGCATATTCGAACCTTACATTATCTGGGGGCACGGTAGTGCCCCAGCCAAGCTTTTTAGCAAAACACGGCCGTACCATACTTTTCTCGAAGCGGTTCGCGGCTTTTTCACACCCTCTTTATCTTCGATGCTAACAAAGCTAGGGATTTATTTTACTTGGACTATTGGCTTTTATAGCGACAATCGATCTTTTATAGCGATATCTAGCTATTGCGGTTCTCGAGACCTAGCCACGTGACAGACGGACGGACTTATTAGGAATAGGCTCCCGTTTTCATCCTTTGGGCAAGGAAACCTAAAAACTGAAAAGTATAATATAATACTTTATTAAATAAAATAAAAGATTGTTATATTTGTGACTTTGCAAGAACATTAAAAATGAGTTTCGACTTCATAATATTAATTGTTGTACGTACAAAAGGAAAAATAGAGTAAACAAAGTTAATAATGAAACTATAATAATTAAATTCGATTAAAATATAAATGAAATCAGAACTGCGAATTACGATGTACACTCCATACTCGCTCGATAGGTGGTGTGGCACTACCTTTATATCGCGGTATCCCTTGTTTGCGGAGTATAAATAGGGTTAAAAAAATCCGGAATAGGTCGTAATAATAAACAATCGTAAGTAACAATTATTCGGTGCATGAATAACCTCCTGAAAGTTCAAAAGTTATTTGGCTATCGTCATATAATTTGTAGAAGTACCTACTGTTATTATCAATTAATTTTACGATCTAGAATATAGACCTAGAGATAGAGAATGGGTGCTAAGCTAAGTACAGAAAAGTTTTAACGTGACCAGCCTGCCTAGCTTACGCCAACGAGATATCTCACTCTCGAGATAATTAAAAACTACTCGTCTCATAATATCAAAATTTCGACATTATCTCGACAAAACTCTATAAAATGTGTTACTTCGATGATAGATCTGTGCGAGAAAAAATGTTTGTCATGCTAGGGTCAATAGAGATGAAGACACAAACCATCAAACATCGAGAAAACATGTAGAGTGAGATATCTTTTTGGCGTATGCTAGGCAGGCTGGAAAGAAAAGAAACCTAAAAAAAGAAATTAAATCCCACCAAAACATTAAATGTAAAAAGGAGCCAAGCAAAATATTGCATAGCTATGCAATATATTATCTATCGTAAAAAGTTTTCAGATCACATTACGAGGGCTGCTATTTATGTATCCGGAATTAAAAAAAGAAACAAACATATATCATTTAATATGGTTTTATTGCTTTTCAAAATTTTCGCCGCGATGATCGACACACTTTTGCATACGCTGGAACCAATTTTCATAGCACTTTTTCCATTCTAATTGAGGTATCTCCAAAACGTGCATTTTGAACGCATCAACAGCCTCTTCGCGGCTCGAAAAACGTTGACCACGTAATTTGTTCTTCGCGTATGGAAATAAAAAGAAATCGTTAGGTGCCAAATCAGGGCTGTACGGCGGATGACCAGTCAATTCGATCTTTTGACCCTCCAAAAACTGAGTTGTTTCAGCTGAGGTGTGACAGCTAGCATTGTCGTGATGTAATATGATTCTGCATTGTCGGTTGTCCTTTCTTATTTCTTCAAAGACTTCTGGTAAACAAATGGTCGTATACCATTCAGAATTAACCGTTTTACGATTCTCTAATGGCACTGTAGCCACATGTCCATTAATTCCAAAAAAACAGGCGACCATTTGCTTCAAAGTACTTTTTGCACGAGTAACTTTTGTTGGTTTCGGCTCATCTTGGAACACCCACACCGTTGACTGTTGTTTAGTTTCGGGGTCATATGCATAGATCCAAGATTCATCACCTGTGTAGATATTATAAACGGCTTTTGACGTACCACGGTTGTATTTTTTTATCATTTTTTTGCACCAATCGACACGAGCCCGTTTTTGATCGATTGTCAAGTTGTGCGGAATCCAACGCGAACATATTTTTTTTACAGCCAAATGTTCGTGTAATATCTTATGTATGCTCGTCATACTTATGCCTAAGGACGCCTCTATCTCGCGATATGTAACATGACGATCACGCATTATTAGTTCCCGCACAGCATCTATATTTTGTGGGACAACAGCTGTTTTTGGGCGACCTTCTTTATTTTCATCCGTGAGCATAGACCGCCCACGATTAAACTCTCTGTACCAGTGATAAACAGTGGTTTTTGATGGTGCTTCATCTCCAAAAGTTGCGGTGAGTTGAATAAAGCACTGTTGTTGATTTAGCCCACGCCGAAAATCGTAGTAAATCATTGCACGAAAATGTTCACGCGTTAAATCCATGGCAAATGAAGACACGCAATTTTCAAAATGACGCCACAATGGAAAAATAATTGACAGTCACATGAAACAAAATGTATTCTTCAACCAAAGAGTTCTATTTTCAAATGTTGTAATTACTTTTTAAATATTGTTCTTGTAAGTGGCCAGTTCCGGATACATAAATAGCAGCCCTCGTAAAGCCAAGCCTTCAACTGATTTTGTAATTTAAATCAACATTCAGTGAATTTATCAATAGTTTTCTTTATTTTATAATTATTATAGTGGCTTGGCAATGATCACTAGAGAAATAATCAGCGACTGATTGGATTTATTGGGTACCATCGTCCACATGCGTCATTACATAATTATTAAAAACACTTTACGCTTGCCGTTTGTGTAAGTATGAACTACCCCAAATATGAAGTTTTATATTTGTTTTTCTTGTGCTCATTGCCGAGCCACTATAATAATTATAAAATAAAGAAAACTATTGATAAATTCACTTAATGTTGATTTAAATTACAAAATAATTTGAAGGCTTGGCTTGAATGTCATCTGAAAACTTTTTAAGATAGATATATTGCATAGCTATGCAATATTTTGCTTGGCTCCTTTTTACATTTTGGTGGGATTATTTTAACGGAATTTAATAACAATAAAAGTCTCTCAATAACTGTAAAATATAAAATGACTGATAAATTGCATAGTTTTAAAGATAAATAAATTATTATACTTAAACAAAAAACTTTTAGAAGAAAAGCTTTTATTTAAATAGTCTAAAAACTGCTATAAAAAGAAGAAAATAAACTCCTTAAAATTTTTAACCATTTAGTTATAATCCTCAATATATTATACAATTTGCATGATAATAAAAGCTTGTCGCGCTATTTGTAAAATAAATTTTAGATTATCCAACTTACAGCCCTGAGTTAAGACCGAACAATTTTATTATGTTCCACAAAATTAAGCAAAGTCTTCGTGGTCTACGTTTCAGCTTACCTGAAGAAGCTTATTACGTGAGCAAATCAGCCATTTTACTACCCCAACTTCGGAGTGGAATAAATGTTTTAAAAACTGGTTTGAACGCATGCAAAATTGTATTAATCATCTCGGAGAATTCTTAGAAAATCAATAAATAGTGATTATAATCTATTAGTTGTCTGTATTTCTTTCAAACGACAAAACTTAAAAGTCAGCACTCGTAGCTCTTTTGTAAAATTAGGTTTTTGACCGAATGGTATGATATGGTATTATTTACGCAGGGGGCATCGAATTTTAGGTCATATTTCACAAACCTAACATTATCAAAAACATCGTGAGAACGCGTCACTAAGTCTAGACTTTAACTCAAACCTATTTTTCACATCTGAGTGTATGTTTGAACAAAGATACCAAATCCTTTGCAGTATTTGCTGAGAGATCGAGGTGGAATCCGTCTTTATCTGCAATATCTTTTATTGTTGCTGATATCAAATGTTTGCGGTGACAGACACACATAATTCAGACAATTAACAACTCTGGAAGTGAACACTTGTTATTAACTATTTATTATTTTCAATTTTTGTCAGTAACCATACGTTTTTCAAAGCAAAAACTATCAAAATGCGAAACGCAACTATCGCGGTGTCTCCTATTTATTTTAACATAGCTGAGTACTGTTTGTTCGGCTTGATTCTCGGTGTGATAGTGTTTATAACTGTGCACTATTTGTTTGTCAACACGAAATATAACACGGTAGCCGGGTTCTTGTTCGGCGGGAAAAATATGTCGATCATATCAATCTCATTGGCTTTAACAGCGAGGTGAGTTTCTATTTAAAATCTGCTACAAACAAAAACTCAAAGTATGATATTATGTTTTATATTTAAAATTACCCACTGCAACGTCAATACCTATTCCTATTGGAACCTCCTCCAGTGCATACTAACGAATTGAGCAACAATAGGGGTGATGACAAGGTCAAGGTAGCAGATTTTTTAAATAAAATAAAAATATAACGGTAAAATAAGTATAATTCACTCAAAATTTGCTTCATAACTTTTGTATTTTTTTTTGTTATTTGCCTTCAAATTTAGATAGATAAGTCGATTTTTTTTAACCCCCGACAAAAAGAGGGGTGTTATTAACCCCCGACAAAAAAGAATGGTGTTCCAAGTTTGACGTGTCTGTCTGTCGGTCTGTCTGTCTGTCTGTCTGTGGCATCGTAGCATCCAAACGGGTGGACCGATTTTGATCTAGTTTTTTTGTTTGAAAGCTGACTTCATTGAGAGTGTTCTTAGCCATAGTTCATCATCATCAGCCGGCTCCGTGCTGAAAAATCGCGGTTCATCTGGTTCGTGAAGGGCCGATTAGCAACTTGCAGTCGTTTGGTGGGCTTTATTGTATTCTAGTTCGTGACATTTATGAATATTTACACATTAATGGAAAGTTGACCTGGTGCTGCAACATCACCTGGTAATCAATAGGATACCCAGCTCCTTACCAACTCAGAGCAATGGTTTCGTGTTTGGGCTCATTTGAATTGCGATACTGCAGCATCACCTGGATTCTATAAGAGCCGAGCTCCATATGAACCCAAAGTGGAGGTTTCATGTTTGAACTCACATTAACGGCCTCATCCAAAAGGACATTCCTAGATGGTATTCATTGGAATATAATATGATCCTGTTGATAGGAATTTATATTCTGCACTATAACCAACACAAGTTTAAAAAGCATGAAATAAAATTAAATTAAGAAATTTAAAAAAAACCCCGCCAAACAACTTTAAAAAGTAATGAAATAATATATTTTACTGACTATAAATTTAAATAATTCCTAAGTGTAAAGTGATATTTTAGTTCATAATTGTTGTCAAGGTGTGTCGGGGGACCACTAATGTAGATGTTTAAATTCACATAACATTATAGTTTAAGGGTCTGAGGGGTCAGTGCGAGTTTTATTCGATCATACGCATCGAGCACGTTTACGCGAATTTATGTGGGTTCAAAGCAGTATCCACGTTAGCCACTAGATAGCGCTGCTTTGATTCCATATAAATTCGCGTTAACGTGCTCAATGCGTATGATCGAATAAAACTCGCACTAACCCCTCAGTTTTCAGCGAACCAAATCGAGACAATCAGTGACATGGCGATACAAAATGCAAAAGACACTGTTGGCGGTTCCTTACCGATATATTGCAAAATAATTAAGCCTCCGGCTTAGGAATTGCACTCTAGGGGTTGACAAGCCACTAAAGAAAAAAAAAGAAAAAAAACAACGCTACGCGGGGCTCCTATTTCTGGGTGGTTCACAAAAAATAACCACGATGGCTAATACCATAAGAAAAATAAAGATTTTATATACCATTGTGTCGCCATCATTAAGATAATATGCATACATGCCGAATTACAGCTTTGTAGGCCCTATAGTCTCTGAGAAAAACCGCGGACAGACAGACAGACATACAGACGGACGGACAGACCGAACCTATGCTTTCTGTTTGTAGAAAAAAGTATTTTTTCGTTAAAAAATAACCACTTTTTTTTTTGGAGAAAAGTTATTTTTTTTAATAAACCCCATTGATTTTGAAACTGACGCTGGTACTTAAGACTTTTCTGGGTCCCAGTGAACAAATTGAGACGCATCCCATGACTGTTGAAGGGTGGGGACGGGGTCCATACAAAATCCCCCATAGGCCTTTATTAACCCATACAATTACAATACAGTAGTAAATTTTGGTAATTTTTCTTAATTTTTATCAAGAAACCTTGAGTTATATAGTTTTGGAATGATAAAATCTTACACCATATCTCATCATAATTACCAAAAATCTTTGTCGCTAACACAGCAATAGATCAAGATATATCTGTGGTCGCTAAAGAGTAAAGAGCGAGCGCAAAGGAGTGAGTGCGGCGTTAAATGAGGAAGCCCCAACATGTTTTTCAGTAAAACAGAGAAACAAAAAGAAAATAAAGTTAGGCTAAAAATATTTTAGTTGCACGATTTGTCAATTTGTACACTTGTTTTGATAATAGAAATTGATTTTATTGTGATGCACCTTTCGATATCGTTTTTAGAAATTCCGTTGCAAGATTGTACAATTTAGAGCGCAAGTTAGTATTTTTGATAAGCAATTTAAATTTTAGTTTTACAAATAATATATCCGATGTATGAATCATATTTTTGGTGTGAATTCGGTTATAAAGGTCGTCTCGTTTTGTATGATGTTTAAGTTTTTTTTGAAGGACATGTTCAGTTAATCAATTGTTTTTTTTTATCAGTATTAGTTTTTCTGGTATGCATTCAGTTAATTAGCGGAGTTAAGGTAGTGTGCTGCAAAATTATTCTGATATGCATTTAATAACATCCCTTATTAATTTTTAAAATAATCCCTATTTAATTTTTTAAATAATTATAAGTATAATAATCCCTATTTAATTTTTTATAATCCCTATTTAATTTTTTAAATAATTATAAGTATAGACATAATATTTTGTTTCTTTCTCCATGGGCGTACCCAGGTTCTGGGCCAGGGGGGGGGGCAAATCAGATTTTTCATTAGCTAGGTGCTTATAAAGAATAAAAAATTCATAATTTTTAGTTGTAAAAATATTGTATTGCAAACAAATGGCAAAAATTAGTTTTCTTAATTTTTATAGATAAAAGTACTTAGTAGGGACGTCAACATGATCCAGGGGGGGGGGGGGGGGGCAGCTGCCCCCCCCTCGGTACGCCCATGTCTTTCTCCATTTAATTCAAGCTAAGATTGCCCTGCCATTATAAGACGACCTCTGTGGCTCAGTTGGTGGGCTGTAGCCTGTAGGTAGCTCAAGCCGGGGGTCGCGGGTTTGAATCCCGCCGACGGAACAAAAAGTTTTCAAAGTTCCTGGGTCATGGATTTGTATTAAATATGTGTATCATATAATAAAAATCTTAAATATAATATGTATCGTCGTAATTATTAGTGTTCTACTGTATTGTAATTTGCAAGATGGTCCGGTGTCTCCGGTGTCCTGAAATACAGGGCAAAGCCTAGTTTAGGGCACCTGTCTCCCACAAAACCTGTGTTTTATGTAGAATCTTTAATAATGGTGTACTTTTGTGGTGAGAAAATAAATATTTATTATTATTATATTAGTATAAAAGTATTAAATATATTTCCGTTGTCTGGTACCTACCCGTAACACAAGTCCTTCAGGTAAGTACTTAGCACGGGGTCAGACTGACGTGGTGTAAAGAGTCCATAGATATTATTATAAAATTATTATTATTATAAGTACATAAGTAATAGTAACTAGTATAATAATTATTAAACACATTGTGTTGTCTGATAAATAAGTAAGATGGTAATCTTAGCATGGGATTAGACAACGTGCCTGCTATGTTTAACTGTTACATATTCATATGTGTGATAATAAAGTATTAAAAACCAGATTGCCCATTGAACTTTGTGTCTCTTTCCTCCGAACATAAATCTTTCATGGACATCTATGAAAATTTCAAGACTGCTCAGTGGTTCTCGAGTTTTAGCTAGACTAAAATTGAATATTAATTATTGTCATATTTCAGCCACCTGACCAGTATAACTCTTCTGGGAGTGCCCGTTGAGATCTACCTACGAGGAACTCAGTACTGGGCGTCGGCGTTATCTCTAGTCGTGGTTACTTTCCTCACCGCCGTTATTTATTTGCCAGGTAAATGTTTGGAGAATCATTCAACTTTACATACATGACGCTAGTGTGAGTCATCATTACTTAGGTAATTTAACGATTGCATTTTAATCTATTAAACATGCTAAAAAGTATAGTCTAGAACTCTAGAATCTAAATTTTGGTAGAGGGTAACTTCAGGATAACCCACTCTAGTGCTGTATCCACACATGCCGCCGGCTTATACCGGCGGCACGGTCGGCGGCCCGGCCGTCGGCTAACCACACATGCCGCCGGCTTTGGTGGCAAGGCAGGCTGAAAGCCTGCGGCAAAGCCGGCGGTATAAGCCGGCGGCATGTGTGGATGCGCCATAGGGATTAGATGTTGGTATTACTACCGTAAAGTGCGCACTAGGGATTGCAATCCGCATACTACGAAATCCGAAAAATCCGGATAATCCGGATTTTTGGGCCTTTGAAAAATCCGGATATTTACTTTTTAAAATCCGGATTTTCGGTTTTTTCGAATTTTAGACAAAATTATAAAAATTAGGTTATACCTAACAAGACATTAATTTTAGTATATCGTGTAATATCTGACATACAAATCCACATTTGTTTTAAGGCGCTATCACAACTTTGCGCGGTCTACACGTACCAAAGTCAGAATTTCGTATGTCTAACATTCCATTGCGTAGTTATTTGGTCGTTGTAATAACATTTCTGTAATATTTTTTCATTTTATTTAAAAGAAATAACGACATATTATCTTAATTTCTTATAACCTATTTCTTATTTTACTATAATATTATTATGTTTTCTATAATGGTAATATAAATGCAATGATGATAAATTAACAATTATTTTAGAACATTTTAGTATTGAATACAATGTTTTTTTCTATAAAACATGTTGTTTTTTGTTTACATTGAGGTTCTAATTATGAATTATAATTGTTTGTGACGTAACCATCGCTGATTTGTGATTCTGTATAATTAAATAAAGGAATATAGTAAGTTAACGTAATGTTGAAAAACGATTTAAAGTTTAAATAATTGTTTTAAGACATTCTGTGCAATAGCCTAAAATATAAATACACTATCCAACTGCTGGGCAAAGGCGCCGCCCGAATCTTTCACTTATCTTGCTCCAGCGTCACCGTTTGCCAGCCCAGCTGATGTGCCTCCAGTGGGGAGTTTGTAACCATGTTCTAGGCTAGAATCCTTGCCAGAAGCCTAACTGGACAATGTAAGCTCAACAAGCGCCTTTATAGGATAGGTGTTAATATCATTACGACCTGCAAATATCATTACGATTCTGTGACACACCTATTCACCTTCTACTCGACTCTACTGCTCTACTACAGAGCAAAAACTCTCCTAATTTACTAAAGAGGAAATTCGTAGCACCAATCTAGATCACATCGTCAGAATGAGCAGCACTGGGTTGGAGACGGATGCGTCTAATACGAAGGAATCACAATAGATCCTCAAAGATCGTCTTAACATCAGGATTACAATGATCTGCCTTCGGATCAAAAAAAACCTCTAGAGCATAGCGCTATCTCGTCTTAGGCCTAGATATATATTATACTCACTCAGTCGATATCCTGCCTAGATGTATGCGGATAACGCGGCCAGCCCAATGCCACTTTAGCTTGGCCGTCTTGATTCCTACGTCTGTAATTCTAGTTTGGGAGCAAATTATGTTTTTTATTGTTTTGTTTAGATTTAAGCTGTATTGATCTTTGGACCCTGAGTTGGAACTTTCGTAAATCGGTCAATGATCGAGTTTGCGCGTCGTTGGTTATGACGAGCGAAATACACGTCATATCAACGAGTCTTTACACTTACCCTTTTATGACAAGTATTGTGGAGCATGTTTTTTGACGGAGTTACTTTTCCTTAGTTTTTATTATTCGTAGCTTAAATTTAAAGCTTTTTATCAAAAATATTTCAAAAATTACAAAAAATGCGGATTATCAGGATAATCTGGATTTGAGGATGAAAAAATCCGAAAATCCTGATTTTTTTAAAAAATCCGTTTTCTGCAATCTCTAGTGCGCACGTATAACTAGGTATTTCCAATTTTTTCTGATGTCGATATTCACCACTGTTTTGTGTTTTGGTTAAACGTAATTTTAATTAATTAATTCTCAAGTACAATATCAAGCTGACTGCCGCACTCAGAGATATTTATAGGTCTACCAGAATCTGATGGCAAAAAGTGAGAAAATAAATTGACTCTAGCAATACCGGGGTAATTGGAATAAAACTTCTTGATCCTTTTTTTCTCCTTGTAGCGGCTGATTCTGTGTGTGAAAGATGCAAATATAAAAATTTATCCAATGATCAAGGATATTTGTTGAAAATTTGCCATCAGATTCTGGTAGACTTGTCAATTTAATGAAGAGTTTGACAGATAATGTATAGGGCTTATGCTTAAGCCCGGCCGCACATTATCCGAATTCTGATCAGAAATTTCGGACAATGTGCGGCCGGGCTCAATTTTGAATTAATTTCTGTCTATACAGACGAACTGCAATCCAACCGCAAATTGCAGTTCAAGTGCAGTTTGAATGCAGTTGACACGACTGCAATAGAACTGCAAACCATTATCAACTGCATTCAAACTGCACTTGAACTGCAATTTGCGGTTGGATTCCAGTTGAAATGCGGTCCGTCTGTAATATAGACCAGAGAGATGAGTGCGGCAGTGAGACATTCAGTGATTTCAGCCACGTAAAACTTTCATAATTCGGCCGCTACTTGAAAACTGTCAAAGCTGTTCAGCTTCAGAGTTGAATACCACTAACAGAACCCTTCTTCCAAAAACATAAGGATCGTTGTAGTAAAATAGCTGAACTCACACATTTTCCAGTATTCCACAAGAATTATTTTACCAATGATCTTTATTCCAACGACATAAGGATCGTTGTGGTAAAATAACTGAACTCACACATTTTCCAGTATTCCACAGGCTCCAGCTATCATCCAGCTTCGAGTACCTGGAGATCCGGTTCTCGACCCACACGAGAACCATCGCGGCAGTTCTCTTCGTCGTCAGCAAGCTGATGCTCCTGCCTATTGTCCCTTATGTACCGCTCACGGCGTTTAGATTAGGTAACTTCTACATTATTTTAGATTTTAATCATTAGAGGAAGGCGCTTATACAGTACATTTTAAAGTTCTTAGTACTTTAAGGTAAATCTTAGAAGTAGCAACCATCACCGCATCTATCTGGTTTGTAAGTGAAATCATCCCATGCAAAAAGTGTTCTATAGTTAAATTATTTTCTGTTTTCAAATTTTTGGACGTCTGATCATCACGTGGACTTGGAACCCTTTTATCTCCTGTTAAACGTAGATCTATACCTAACGTTACCTGCAGCTTTCTTCAAACATAATATCTTTTTAAAGTGGTCACGTTGACCTCAATTTTTTTCCAGTTACAAAAGTTCTCGCCGCTCGTATAGTAGCAGTAATCTGTGTAGCCTGTTCCACGCTTGTGGCTATTGGGGGTCTTCGGGCTATAGTCAGTGTGGGTATAGTCACGACGTTCCTGGCGTTAGCCGGTACTGCCTTACCGAGCGGTCTGGCTCTCCTGCCTATGGGCTTCAAGAGAATGTGGGAGGTGTCCAGCCAAGGAGGAAGATTGGTGTTTTATGAGTGAGTTATTGTGTATTCTATCAGGGGTGTGTGAGATTAAGAATCTGTCAACATTGAAACGTGATGATGCCACGCGTTTTTACTAATTTTTTAATTAGCTTGTTAGACGAATTGTGGGTACCGCCACATTCAATCGTAATGGATTGTCCAAAACCAGGGGCAAGTCTGTTAATTCAATGTGTAGTAAATATAGTTCAGTTTTGAATGGCTTCACATTGCGTCGTCCTGTCACTTGCAATATGAACTTACCGGAGATTAAGCTAAGCTTAGACTATTCGGAACATCAGATATTGACCACAGCAACTATTTCAGGATAGTTTTACTGTAGCGTATTCTCTGTTCTCAGTCCCGATCCTGAACTAGCGCACCACACGTCGTTCTTCGTAGTGACAGTAGCTTTAAGCACAAACTGGCTCTGGAAGATGGCTCTCAGTCAGTCCTCTCTCCAGAAGCTTCTAGCAGTAAGCACCATAGGCAAGGCCAGGGTGTGCCTAGCCCTCTCCTGCTTGGGGATCATATTCATGAAGATGTTGTCCTGTTTCCTGGGCCTGACGATATACGCGTGGTTCGCTGGGTGCGATCCGTTACTGACGGGACAGATTAAGAAACATGAACAGGTAAGTGTAAATTAATACTAGGTATCTATTACATATTTTTGTCTGAATGAAAAGAAAATACTTACCAGCGAACATAATGATTATAATGAAGAGGCGATGAAGATAAGGTTTGGACCTTTTTAGGATAAAAAGTATGTGTCTCTTTATTGTATGTCTTTATATTGTGTATTAACAACTAGTAAATAACTAATTAATATTCGTATTTTTAGTTGGTGCCACATTTTCTAAACAATCTGGCTACTAT
The DNA here is from genome assembly GCF_905147365.1 of Aricia agestis. NCBI lineage: Eukaryota > Metazoa > Arthropoda > Insecta > Lepidoptera > Lycaenidae > Aricia > Aricia agestis. The sequence goes on along the minus strand of NC_056428.1, from coordinate 10,646,759 downwards.
GTTTCCTGGGATTTGTGGGATCTTTATAATATCAATATTTTGCGCCACAACTGGGTAAGTTAAAATTAATTTAAGTACCTATATGAAATTGTGTTAAGTTTTTAGAAACTCTTTTATCAATCTGTAAAACATACAAAACATTACCTAATAGCTTCTTTTGCTTTTTTTTTCTCTATTTAGCAATTGCGGCCCAATAATATTATGGTAACAAAAATTTAAATATTTTTATAATACCCCCAGCTGAAGAACTAGCACGGTGTGAAGAATAATTATTATTACCAGCGTAAAAAACTTGCACCAGTCTGTATTTTAGCAAAACGACGGAAAATTCTTCTGCCACCAATAATAGGTTACAATTAAAAGATAATTTCATACTATTGTTAATGAACAAGAGTATGAAATTATCTCTAAATTCTAATATCCTATGGTTTGATTTACAGATGTATAGCATCCCTGATCAACTCAATATCTGGTGTGCTATTCGAAGAGTTCATCAGACCCTGGATGCCTTTGAGGACCAAAGAATTGACAAGCTGCAGGATTATGAAGGTATGACCAGAACCGAATACCGAGGAGAGAACTTTGCTAATACAACTTCTTATATTATGCTTGTCAGAAGTGCACCTGTACTCGTAGCTGTGTAACATCTTGCTAGGGCGTAGTTTCAGTCAATGTGTGAGGAAGCTTATGTATTTCGATTGAATCCGCCTTTACTTACTATTACTACAATAAAGTCGACCGGGTGAGTGGTGAAAAGGAAGGAGTTTTGTTATTATTTATCTACTAATAAAATAATAATTATTTCGATAAATGACAAGCCGCCTAACTTTGCATTTATTTTAACAAATAGAACATTGCACGCTAATTACGACTTGGTAGTTAGCGCAAAATAATTGTTAAACTTAAAGGTTGCAGTATTCAAAGTCGTTTCACCACGAAGTTTCAATAAGAATCATCCTTGTGCCGTTGGCATAAGTATTAGGTGAGGGGTAGAATAAATCTGAATGAGCTGTAGCCTGTAACAGAGATGCTCTTCAAAACACTTGAAAGTTCATTCACAGCTCACTTTCCCGAGGCTGCATTCTTTCTAACAATGCCCATAGAGAAAAAGTATATTATTTATTATGTTCTAGTTACTAGCTGTCTACTATTCGGTTGTCTGTCTATTCGGCTTTTTGAGATGTGGTATGTCTGTTAAAACATTATTACTTCGACATGCAAAATAAAATAATAATATAAGAGACAGGCAAAGAGATGATTGCAATGATATTAAACTAATTCTCGATATTACAACAGTGAAACAGTAATAAATACTTGTCTATTATAACTACCCAAACTTTTCTTTGGCCCACGTTGTGCCATTTTTAGGCACAACGTGGGCCAAAGAAAAGTTCCACCAGACATGTGTTGCAAGGAATGTGTTTTTGAGAACCAATAGAATCGCTTCATTGACGTGAGTTTGCAATGACATCGCTCAGCGCGGCGATGCTATTGGATCTTAAAAACACATTCCTCGCAACTCATCCCTGGTGGAAACGCAGTCTTAGAACGGGTAAAATTTTTTACTATTTACACTCAGAACACGTGACTCTGACAGGAAATCCTGCTGTTTTATTTTCACTTCTGTTGGCACGTTTATTTCAGTTACTTTGCGTTCTCGTCGGGGTATACTGCGGCTGCGTGGTGTGGCTGGCCAAGGAGTTGGACCGGTTACAGCACGTGGCTTCAGGTGTCACAGGTGTCACCGCGGGGACACTACTCGGCCTCTTTACCCTGGGCATCGTGTTCTCCAGAGCTAATTGTTCGGTAAGTGTTGCTTCACCTGTCAAATAATGGTGATGACTGATGTACTGTTGCGGAAATTGGTTCATAGGCTGATAGAGGACCTGCGTAGTTTGGTAGGGTTGTGTCAGATGCAGCTGATAGATTATGAATTACGTTGACTTGATATGGCCTGATATAGCCACACTGTTTGCATATCAATGGTGATATAATAATAATGGGCATTGTTAATTCGTAGCTTTAACATAATATTTACGTGAGAGCCATGCTTCGGCACGAATGAGCCGGCTCGACCGGAGAAATACCACGTTCTCACAGAAAACCGGCGTGAAACAGCGCTTGCGCTGTGTTTCGCCGAGTGAGTGAGTTTACCGGAGGCCCAATTCCCTTCCCTATCCTCCCATATTCCCTTCCCTTCCCATCCCTACCCTCCCCTATTACCCTATTCCCTCTTAAAAGGCCGACAACGCACCTGCAGCTCTTCTGATGCTGCGAGTGTCCATGGGCGACGGAAGTTGCTTTCCATCAGGTGACCCGTTTGCTCGTTTGCCCCCTTATATCATAAAAAAATATATATACAGTCTTAAGAAAAAGAAAATATAAAAATTAAAACTATTAATTTTAAAATTATCATTGATAAGTCACAGTATACTTAATTTAGACTATCTGATTACATTACAGTTTCCGTAAATAGATTAACGTGTGACTACATAGAGTACAAACACAAAAAAGTAATTTAAGAAATGTGTGTTTGTCGATGATGTAACTTTACTGCGGCTTTTACTATTTCAGTCTATCATAGAATAAAACCTGTATATTTTTTCAGTCTTTAATAAGAAAAAATCGGCCAAGTAAGAGTTGGACTGGCGCACGAAGGGTTCCGTACCGATAGAGAGAAAATAGGCCAAAAATTGTGGTTTAAAAAAAAACAAGTTTGTTGTGGAAGCCCCCATTGAATATTAAATTAAATTTGTTTTTAGTATTTGTTATAGCGGCAACAGAAATCACAATCTGTGAAAATTTTAGAAGGCTACAGCCGTTCTTGAGATACAGCCTGGATACAGACAGACAGACAGACATCGAAGTCTCAGTAATAGGGTCCGGTTTTTACCCTTTGGGTACAGAACCCTAAAAATGAGATTCAAATATTATTTAAAAAGTTATTATTTTTAAATGTAACGATGAATACCGATTGTGAATGAATTGTGAAAGTGAAACTGTGGGTCGGTCTGTCTGTTTGTTACCTCTGTCTGTCTGTATGTATGCTTATCAACCTGGAAAAGAAATAAGAGTAGATCTGTTACCTCTTCACGCACAAGACGCTGAATCAGTTCTTATGGGTATATAGGTACTTTGTGTCCCGGGAAAGGACATAGCATACTTTTTATCCCGGAAATATGTACCATTTAAAGGCCGGCAACGCACCTGCAGCTCCTCTGATGTTGCGAGTGTCCATGGGCGACGGTAGTTGCTTACCATCAGGTGACCCGTTTGCTCGTTTGCCCCCTTATTTAATAAAAAAAAATCGAGGAAATTCATTCCTAGATAGTTGACAGACCAACGTCATTTGGTCGGATCGTGTCAATGAGGGATTTCCATTTATATTTTTTAATTTTTTTTTTAACAATCTTAACTAGATGGCGTAAGGATAAACACTTCTAGATTTTCTATTGGTTCCTCGCCGATCTGAAATTATCTGCGGGTTGGCATCACTGACTACATATTATGGGTTGTGTTTCCAAAAAATATCAGTGTACTGTCAAGTGTGACATAAATCAAAATATCTTAAACCAAAGCGATCATTGGCCTAAGGCCTAAGCGATTAGGCCAGTGACTGGTAATAGTTTAGGAACACGCTCATAATAAAAACTTGTCAAACTGAAAACTGACAACTGAAAGAGTTTTGGCGGCCATGTTACTTTGAAACTTCTTCTACTTTTTATTGTTGGTGTGGTTTTTATTATTTTTTCCCAAATTGTGTTATTTGGGTTTTCGATGTTCATTAATGGTAAAATATTGGCCATTAAATATCCGTTATTGTGCAAAAGTGCAGGTAAGATGTTGTCAAAACCAAAATTTATGATTCCTGTGACATGTGGTGTGAATATCGATAAATAGGGCTATTTCTTCCGTGAGTTTTAAAAAAACTAAAACATTGTTATAATAACTTTATTATTCTATTCATGAATATCATCGTGTCTTTTTCAAATTGAAATGTATCAAATTTTACATTCTTTTGCCCACTTTTGAAGCAATGATTGATGGTATTATTATGATAATTGTCTACCCATACGCCATCTAGTTACTAAAATGGAAACTGTTTGACAATCAAATTAAAAAAAATGCCTCATTCAATGTTAATTGTGATCTGTCAGCTGGGTTTGACGTAACGCGACCAAACTACGTAGGTCTCCCATCTGCCTAGGAATCAACTGCTCTGATAGTACAATTTCGATAAACGAACGGAGTTACGGGCACCAAGTAGTTATAAACATAAAAAGTATGTCTGTCTATTGTCTGTTACCCCTTCACGCTCAAACTACTAAATCAGTTTTGCTGTTTGGTATGGGGATACTGTTTTGGCGTACCTAACGGATTTGCGGGCGTTATGTGATTCTAATAATATATTCCTTCACGTTATAACTTCTCATGAAAGTAACCCCTGGAGTTTCCGCAGGGGGCGTTAAGCGGGTGCCTTCTAAGTCTTGTGCTCTGCGGCTGGCTACTGGTGGGGGCGGAGAACGCGCTCGCGACGGGGGCACTGACCTTCCAGGGGAAGCCCATGCACACTATGGGCTGCGGCAAGAACTTCACAGAGGTCAACGTCACCACCGTTGTACGGGAGGCTGTGTGAGTTTTGTGTATTGTATATTATGTTATATCTTTAAACGAGCAATTCTTGTATATATATATATATATATATATATATATATATATATATATATATATATATATATATATATATATATATATATATATATATATATATATATATATATATATATATATATATATATATATATATATATAATTGGAATCTCGGAATCGACGAATTTCATGAAATTTAGTATAAAGGGGGTTCTGGGGGCGATTAATCGATCTAGCTAGGAATCATTTTTAGAAAATGACATTTTATTCGTGTTTTATCGAATACCGAGCGAAGCTCGGTCAAATAGCTAGTAATATATTATAGGTAACAAAACATACGTCATAACTCATATCTCGTATAAACGTAAATATTTAGAAGTAAAGTCATATCCAGATTCCAGTGTAATTTCGCAGAAAATGTAACTAATGAACTTACTATAACAGTAAGAAATAATTTAATACGTTTCCAAGAAATATGGGATATATTCTTTTCTCAATATTTTCTTAACTTCACTATTACAATATCTAAATATATATTTAGATATAATATATAACTCAAAGGTGACTGACTGACTGACATAGTGATCTATCAACGCACAATCCAAACCACAAGACGGATCGGGCTGAAATTTGACATGCAGGTAGAGGATAAGGATTTTGATCAATTCTACCCCCAAGAGGATAAAATAGGGGATGAAAGTTTGTATGAAACTTTGTCAATTATAAACCGATCGGGCTGAGCCTTTGATACCTAATTAATAATAATACTTCTTAACGCGAGCGAAGCCGCGAGCAAAAGCTAGTATTATAAAAATAATATGTGTCTAGTCACATAGTATTATTCTAGTTCCAGATAATTAGTGAGACATTATGAATGCGGTCACCTACGGTCAGTAGTACTGACAGAGTTTTAATCTTAGTTTAGTAGGTGATATCGACTACCAAGTTTTAATCTTAGTTTAGTTGGTGATATCGACTACCAAGTTTTATTCTCCCCGCATTAAAACTTCCCCTATAATATTATTGACTAATTTTCGTGGTTTATGACTTGCTTGCGATTATAACGAGACGTAGACATAGTAGGTATCATTTTATTAATGTTCTAAATTCAAATAAATGAATATGGCGTCTAAAATGCCGTTTTGAATTTAGAACTTAGGTACTATCAGAGTAGTTGATTCCTAGGCAGATGGGGGACCTACGTAGATTGGTCGCGTTAAGTCAAACCCAGCCACAATAATTATTAACATTGAATTGACATGAAATTAAGAAATAACCTTGGTCTGTCAACTGCGTAGGAATCCATTTCCTTGATGGTACAACTCTATGCGACCTGCAAACCTTTAAGAAGAGAGCGTATTCCCTCTTAAAAGGCCGGCAACGCACCTGCAGCTCTTCTGATGTTGCAAGTGTCCATGGGCGACGGTAGTTGCTTACCATCAGGTGACCCATTTGCTCGTCTGCCCCCTTATTTTATATTAAAAAAATGCTATTTCGTGCCAAGTGCAAAATACTTACTGCCGCACTCAAAATGTCTCTGAGTACTGACTACTCAACTCCATGGAATATAATATTTTTATTCAAAACTTCTTTAAAGATAAGGTACCAATAGCTGTTATCTAAGTGCGGTAGTTAGAGGGTGTGACTTGTGAGCGGTAATCCAATAATCGCTATCCTGGGTACGTCTGTGTTTTATTAGACTGTTAGGCTATAAATCATAATATTATACAACTACGCGACGGTCTACGCATAATATAATATTAATTATTATTTTATGTTAGCCCGATTTTGTTTTTTATAGTTGTGAGCTGCTGTGATACGGAAGCTACTTAAAGCTACTTAACTATTTAAAGCTGTTTAGTCAAGATTTATAACTAAATAGAATTAAGACTATTTAAAGTAGAGTATAATTTATACTAGCTTTAAATATTTATATAGGAATAGAAGTATTAAAGCATTTTTTCGTGACTTATAAATAAATAAAATAAAAAGTCTTTATTTCAGGCATAAGTACCCATAACACGATATGTGTAAAATATTATGTAAAGTTACAAGTAAAATAATGTTAACACTGTATAGGGGTGTCCAGTCAGAAAAAAAGAATCACTTTTTGTTCTGGTTCATGTGAACAGAGATCCACCGCACGTACATAAGATTATTGTAGTGGTCGTCAGAGATAGCCGCGAGTATCCTATTGCCTGAGCTGCGCAGTCTGTGCCAAAATGCAGCCACCCGAGATCTTATGATGGCAAAAAAGTCAAGGACTCTCGCCTCCGCAAACATACCCGATGCACTGCAGCTACGGGGGAGCCGCATAAGAGTTCGGTATGCATCATTATACTGAACTCTTATACGGCTCATCGCCTTTTGTTTAAACGTAATCCAGAGCTGGCAGGTATACATGCTAAGGCAATATGCCTTAAAAAGTGTCGTTTTAACATCCCTACCTCCCCTAGTTCTAGCCTCTAGGCAGTTGGCAACGATCACAGAAAGAATCTTATAAAACCTACGAGATCGATTTAAGATCTATTTAAATAGGCCAAGAAAACCTTAAGTTCACTTCGAAACCTCTTTTCTTCCAAATCTATTGAATATTCAAGCTTTTAGCCAAGGTAAATCGGATTTTTTGAAGTGAGAACTTTTTAGGCGCATTGGAAGTTTTTGTAGTACCATTGAAGAAATTGATTCATAGGCAGTTGACCGACCTACGTCATTTAAGTCGATTTGATGTCAGCTGTGATCGGCCCATAAAGTTAATATAAGTCTAGCGGAATAGAGCAACAATCTCGAGCTGTCAAACGAAACCAAAATTGGTTTTCATCTGTGTGAAAAATATGTGCACGTATACACTTACACAAGCTTGATTGAACATGAATTCTATGAGATTAAATTGTCAACGTGCGGCACGTGCCGACTGGACGTCAAAAAAGAGTGCTGCTGTCATGTATCACACGTCTCTTTTTACCACGCAGTGTTACTGATAGTGACATCTCTCTTGCTCAGGCCTTTGTTTCTCTATTCCGCTAGGTATATTAACTTTATAGATCGGTCGGACGAATTACTTAGGCCCGCCATTTGCCTAGAAATCTACTTCTAGCTGATAGTAGGTACCTAGAACTTGCGAAATTGGTCCGCTATGAACATAGTGTGGATTTGTTAGGTACTATCCTAGAGTTTACATTTACGCTACTGTTTATACTGTATCCATGAAGTTAAACAATTACATTTAGAACCGGGACACATAAACACGATACGACGTCGTGTCGTACCATGTTTCACGATGCGACGTCGTGTCGTGGGAAAACTACGATGCGACACGACATCGCATCGTGATTCGTGAAACGACGCCGCGTCGTGGTACGACACGACGTCGTATCGTGTTTTTGTGTTCCGGCCCTTAGGCAGATGTCTAGGAATCAATTTCTCAGATAGTACCTAGCACTTGGGAAATTGGTCTGCTATGAACATAGTTTGGATTTGTTACTATTCTTATACTTACATTACGCTATTGTTTATAGTGTATCCATGAGGTAAAACTTTAAATTGCAAAAGAAAATAATTTGCTTCCTTATTATACAGGCAGCTACAATACTACCAATTCAAATGTCACGTACCTACTACGCAATGAGAAAATAGAATAGCACATTTTGGTCAAACTTTTATTTTGTTTACTGACACATTAAAACTATTAAAAAAAATTGAGACTCATAATATTATACTGATTATTCGCACGTGTACATTTTCTGAACTCGCAAAAGGTCTGTCTCAATATTAAACAGGTCATCTACATAACTATAATCTTCGACCGTTATTATCCTTCATGAATAACAAATGCTATTAAGAACGAGGAAATTTTCTTCATTTCCTTTTCAAACGAGTTAAGAATGTTTTAGCGTATTCCTTGTAACTTCGTACGTAAAATTGATGAAACGATAACTGTATAATGAATAGTTTATCTTTATTGTGCAAATTATAATAGTTTTTTATGGTCTTCTTTCTTTTCATAAATGGAAAAAGGACTTCTTTTCCAAAGCTAGACAAAATCGATAAATAGCGTATTTTGTATCTTTATCAAAACAGAGGCACTTGTACAATAACTTTTTAATTTTTTTATTTAGGGTCAAAAGTTTTATAAACATATTTGTAGGCAAAATAATTTGCAACAAATTATGTTCCTACAAATTTTTTCCAAGACTTATAGTTTCCGAGATATCACGAAAATAGTGTTGTCAGTTGTCACCCCTTTTTTCAAGATGGCGGCCGGGGGACAAGTGAGGCGACCCCACAAACTTGAGGTTATGCTTCTATCGACCCCCCCAACACATTCCAAAAATAAAATTGCGTCCTCTAATAAATGCAATATTCGGTCCTAAAATTGTAACATTTCAATGGACTATAAAAAAAAACCCAAAATTGTTGAATTTATAATTCATTTTTAGGGTTCCGTAGTCATCAAGGAACCCTTATAGTTTCGGTCTCTCCGTCTGTCTGTCCGCGGTTTTTTTACTTGAAAATAAGCCCCGAATTGTTTCATTTTCTAAACATAGATACTACATTATATTTTCAAGAATTTGATCTGAGCGAAAACACATCAATATCTTAAATTTTTTTTGCGTTAGCCGCCCTATTGAGTTTGCCTATAGTTATGCTAAGGGCAAACCTATGTTGTTGGGACATTTGTTATAGAAACATAGAAGTGAAAACTAACTCTTTTAGCGCTGCTTTTTCTCAGTAAACTCTATAATATGACACATGCATATTATCCTCAACACAAAAGTACTATTTATCGCTGTGTTTTATTACAAACTATATTGGTAAATTCTTAAACTATTGTACGCTTAAATTATTACAAATTAACCCCAAAATCTTCTTCCAGAAAGATACCAACGAAGCCCATGCAGTCTATTTTCCGAATCTCCTTCACGTACTGCCCCTTCGCTGGCGCAGTATCTGTTCTCATCATCGGCATCGCCATGAGCTACTTGACCGGCAAGGCCAAGACTGACTCCATCAACCCTGATGTCTTCTGCCCGCTGACCCAGAGCTTCCTCCACAAACTCCAGAACAGAAGTCCCACGGTCTCCATGGAGTTGCGACCGCCGAATACTGAGGAGGTGTACATGGCGCTGGACGAAGCGTTGAAGCACCTGAAAGAAGTGATAGATCGATGATTGTTATGTTGCTTTTTTATTACCTTTATATGAGAAGAATATTTAGATAAAAATATTTTTTAAATGGTTCTGATAGTAGCTACCGAGCTTTTAGGATTGAATTTATAATAGCACGGAACACCACAAAGATCAACAGACTTCAACCATAAACAAAGGAGTATAATTCGTGTGTACAGGCTTGTCACATTGTCAGTCAAAATATGTTAGTGTGCGCGTTATAGTGTGTGTAATGTTTTATTTATTAAAATAATGTATGATAAAGCATAATTTTAAAACGATATTAGCTCGATGCACTCCTTCTCCATATAAACTACAACAGTGCGAAATTTCATGCTCCTACGTTTCCGCATTTTTCGTAAAAAGAGTTCCATAGTTTTTCGCTCGCGTATTAATATATATAATAGAATATAATATAATCCTTGACATTGACGGTTTATAAGCTTAGCATGTGTTTATAACTAAATGTATTATATAATAATATAATTTCTCCTATTCGGTCAGTTTCTTTGGCAGTGTTTTCCATAATAGTAAACAGGTTGGCAAAATATAAGGTGTACAAAGTAAATCCATTTCATCCTCCATTATTCATATTATACGTAATATATCATAATATATTATGTTATTTGTGTAATATATCACTCACGTCATTAGTTACCTGATCCAAATTCTTTGCTTCATAAGGATTTCCATCACTCAAATGATTATACCAATGTTGTGTTTTGCTTCCATTTTCCGCTCTCTGTTTTTATCTTTGATCATATTTTCTATGTTATCTGGAAAAAAAAATATTCCAAAAGATAATTTTATAATATGTACCTTACTATTTAGATTTTGGACACTGGACATCTTCCCGCAAAAAGTAGCTGTAGGTCTACCAGAATCTGATGGCAAAAAATGAAAAAGAAATTGACTCTAGCAATACTTGGAATAAAACATTTAAATCCTTTTTTTCCTTATAGCGGCTGAATCTGTGTGTGAAACATGCAAATATAAAAATTTGTTTTATGATCAAGGATATTTTTTGAAAATCTGCCATCAAAATTTGCTATCAGATCCTGGTAGACCTATAATATTATAACTCTTTACTTTTATAAGTAGAGATACCAGAAACATAATATCATCACTGAAACTGTACATTTTCTCGAAAAAATTAGCCCATATCCTGTGTCTACACTATACGTGGGAGAGCCATGCTTCGGCACGAATGGGCCGGCTCGACCGGAGAAATACCACGTTCTCACAGAAAACCGGCGTGAAACAGCGCTTGCGCTGTGTTTCGCCGAGTGAGTGAGTTTACCGGAGGCCCAATCCCCTACCCTATTCCCTTCCCTACCCTCCCCTATTCCCTTCTCTTCCCATCCCTACCCTCCCCTATTCCCTCTTAAAAGGCCGGCAACGCACCTGCAGCTCTTCTGATGCTGCGAGTGTCCATGGGCGACGGAAGTTGCTTTCCACCAGGTGACCCGTTTGCTCGTTTGCCCCCTTCTTTCATAAAAAAAAAAAAAATCTGTGCCGACATCATAAAAATCGGTATTTGTAAAATTAGCGATTCCAAATTATAATTTTCCGCGCCTTTTCCGCATTTTCCTCTCATTCTTAATATAGTCTAGACTTTCTCGATGAATGGACTATCCAAAACGAAAACAATTTTTCAATTCGACCCAGTAGTTCCTTGAGATTAGCGCGTTGAAACAAAGTAACAAACTCTTCAGCTCTATTATATTACTAGACTAGCTGTCCCGGTGAACTTCGTGTCACTTAAAAACCTTCCCTGGACTTCTACGAATATTTTAAGACCAAAATCAGCCCAATCCGTTCAGCCGTTTGCAAGTTTTAGCGCGACTAACACATTTGAAAATCCATTTTTATATATAAGATATAGATTACTGATCTCTGTTGCGCCAACATCCGTATATCGCGCGGGAACCGTACGTTTTTCCTGGATGAACGGTATCCTACGTCCTACCCCGGGATTGAAAATATCTCCATACCAAATTTTAGAAAAATCGGTTCTGCGGTTTGGGTGTGTCGAGGTAACAAACAGACAGACAGACACACTTTCGCACGAATAGTAGTTCACCTTTATTAGACAATGTCCAAGAAAATGATCAGATCAAAATCAATTTTCCTGAAAACTGAAACATGTACTAAGGAAGTACTCACTGTGTTTACAAAGGCACCATATTTTGTGAGTGCGTGCTCCGTTTAAAGCACGGGACATTAATTCCTAGACCGCTACTGTCTCGAGTAGGTGAGGCAGAAGGGGACTAAAACGGCGTAAAATAACCTGCAGTCTAACATTTCAAAACTTATACCCACATGATAAGGTAGGAATTCGAATGAGGGTTGAGAAATCTTTATCTTTTTTACAGGAGATTTCTGTCGCGTTAGCTTTGACTCGTAAAGAGTCGTAATGGAGGAGAGAGGAATTAGTAATCCGACACTACAAAATCGTACGATACTTTTATCGGCTGCTTTTATTATTTGAGATTTTGAGAATCATAATGTTATATATATACCGAAACGACAGGAAACGATACGCAACTACGTTACGCGTAAGGGTCAATCCCATCAAAAACATCCTGTAAAAAAACCAAGTCTCGCAAGTCAGTTTTTATACCGTAAAAATAATTCTAAATTTGAAGGTTCTATGTCTGCTAGAAGTCCCTTAGACTTTTGGTGATCGGTCAGTCAGTCAGTCAGTGACAAAATTAAGAAACTTTAACAAGTTACAGTTCTTAAACTACTGGTGCAAATTGAATGAAATTTTAAATATACCGTGTTTATACAATGCTTGCTTAGCAACTGAAAATTCAGGCTTATTGGTTTATCCACAATGAAGTTATAGGGGGTCAAAAAGAGCCTTAATTGTTTCGAGAAAAGGAATATAGTACGGTCCGGCCGTGCCGCTTTTTTGCTCGACTTGGAGGAGGCACTGCCGTGCCCCCAGATTCAGACCGCAACGCTACGTGTATTATGCATTTCTAAAGTATGGATTTGACAGATTTATAAGAGTGCTAGACGTCTCAGAGCGGGTACACATTGGGCGTTTTGAAGCGCGCCTAACGCGTTTAAGGCGCGCTTGCATGAGTACGCTTCAATAGAATCCGGAGTTTTCAAAACATGCGTTAGCAAAGCACACGCTAGCTTCAAAACGCCCAATGTGTACCTGCTCTAACGCTCACGAAATCTGTCAAATCAATACAAATTTAGAAATGCATCTACGCGTCGGGTTGCGGTCTGAATTGACCCCAGTAGTAATACAAAATTGAAATGTCGAGTTCGTTCTGACATTTTAATTTTATATTTTTCTGATGCATCAAGTCGCACTTCGTTTCTTTCTGTTTTTTTTTTCATGAGAGCGGAAGCGGAGGAAAAGGAAAGTTTTATTTTGTGTTAGCGGGCTCTTGCACTATTATAATTGCCATCATAGAGCAAGAGCTCGTCAACACTCAACCTTCGTCGTTTTGCAAAAGCAAGTTTGTCGGTGCCCGCTTCCCAATGTAATTAGAGCTAATTATGTGGTGAGGTTCAAGGAAGTTCCTAATAAGAACGGTAAATGAAATTCTGCCAGGATACCAGCCCTAGTAGACAACTTGTCTACTAGGGCTGGAATCCTAGAATAGCTTGCCACTTGGCAAGCGATTATCGTAAACGTCATCGCTTCGCTAGCGAATACTGATGTCAAATCTCGGATATTTTGCGGCGTTGGCGTTTACGGATAATCGCTCGCCGCTAGTCTAGGCCCTCAGTTAACAGAGCTACAAAGATATTGACTGTTGTGGCTATGACATGGTTATGGGGGCTGTGAATGCGAAGCAGGTGTCAATAAAAATGACGTCACTGGAATGATGAAGTTAGTACCACAATGCAAAATTATTATTTTTGCATAACAAGGGTAAGTGCAAAAAAGCTTTTGTTTGTGACACACAATATGGTTGTTACTTCTGTTACTTCTGATTTAACAACAACCGAAAACAAAAATTACTGGTGGCCATTTCATAAAACTTATCCATATTTTTTGGGTCAAAATCTACGAATAATAAAAACTAAGGAATCGTAACTCCCATACTATTACCGTTTTAAATTTGGTTCCTTTTGATCTGTCATGTAACGTCAGCCTAGTACCACTCAAGGTCACCTAAATATTGCAAATGTATTGAAATGTGTACCTAAGGTACATATTTTTGACAAGTATAATGTGGAGCATGTTTTTTGATGGAGTTACTTTTCCTTAGTTTTTATTATTCGTAGGTCAAAATGGATTAAATAAATTATTGATTGTAGAGTTAAGTGTGATTAAGAAGTTATTTGTTTTATATAGATATAATTATTTTTTGACATATTTTGTTTAGTAATATTCTCAGAACAGGAAAATAAGGTAATATTATAACTTATTTATTAATTTTATATGCATGTTCTCTACTATTATAACATTTGCACGATACTTATAGCAGAATATCTGTACAGTACCACTTCTAATGTAAGAACTTTTGTAACCAACATTCAAGACAAATAAATGATTATGATTAATACAAACGGTAGCGAACCCATTTTTAGGGTTCCGTTCCCAAAGGGTAAAAAAGGGACCCTATTACTAAGACTTCGTTGTCTGTCCGTCTGTTTCATGCTCCTACGTTTCCCCAGTTTTCGTAAAAAGGGTTACAAAGTTTTTCATTCGCGTATTAATATTATGATTATAAATTATAAATAGTACGGGATTTATAGAACATTTTTTTTATTACTATCAAGCTAATTAAAAGCTTTTATTTAACTTGCTCTGTATGTTATTACATAACATATTTGTAAGTATGTATGTTCGGGTGAAATCTTGGAGTTCAATTTTGAAGTATTATATTTAACCGATCGAGCTGAAATTTTGCATGCACGTTTAGTTTGGATGACAATGCATGATATTGTATGTGACATCACTCTATATCCATCTTGGATGGTCGGCCATATAGGTTATATGGCCGACCATCCAAGATGGCGAAATAGTTATTTTCTATGCAGTTCTACAATATGGATATTAAATGAAAGGGCTTTTTGAGAGTAACTCAAAAACGAATGTATTGTCATACTACATCCAATATGGCGGCTCATCCAAGATAGAGGTATAGTTATTTTTAATGCACTTCTGCAGTATCAAATGAAAGGGCTCATTGAGAGTAACTTCGAAACGAATGTAATGTCATTCGACATCCAATATGGCGTCTCATTCAAGATAGGGGATATAGTTATTTTAATGCACTTCTGCAATATGGGTATCAAATGAAAGGGCTCATTGATAGTAACTCGGAAACGAATGTAATGTCATTCTACATCTAAGATAGGGGAATATAGTTATTTTTAAAGCACTTCTGCGACATGGGTATCAAACAAAAAGGCTCATAGAGAGTAAATTGAAAAGTAATGTCGTGTCGTGTCGTGTCGTGTCGTGTCGTGTCGTGTCGTGTCGTGTCGTGTCGTGTCGTGTCGTGTCGTGTCGTGTCGTGTCGTGTCGTGTCGTGTCGTGTCGTGTCGTGTCGTGTCGTGTCGTGTCGTGTCGTGTCGTGTCGTGTCGTGTCGTGTCGTGTCGTGTCGTGTCGTGTCGTGTCGTGTCGTGTCGTGTCGTGTCGTGTCGTGTCGTGTCGTGTCGTGTCGTGTCGTGTCGTGTCGTGTCGTGTCGTGTCGTGTCGTGTCGTGTCGTGTCGCGTCGCGTTGTGTCGTGTCGTGTCGTGTCTTTTATGTCAAGTCAAAATCAGTCAGGCATTATAAAATGCCTGGTTGAATGATTGAATCCGGTCATTTTTGTTAAGTGACATTTAATTTTTTTGTCGTAAAGATTTCTTAAAGACTTAAATTCAGTTAATCAGATTTTAACAAATTCTTGAAACAAAACAAACTACAATCAAGCAGATTTAAGAAATCTAGTCAGAGATTTAACTAAAAAACAAAAAATAAATTATAAGCAAAAAACTTTTTGAAAAAAAGCTTTTATTTAAATACTTAAAAAAGAAGAAAATAAATTTCCCCAAAAAAAATTCTAACTATTCAGTTATAACCTCAATATATTATACAATTTGCATTATAATAAAAGCTTCGTCTTATCCAAATGAAGCTACTCACAAAAATTTGCTTGATAGTAATAAAAAAAAATGTTCTAGGTCTCCTATACTATAAGCTTATTTAAAGTCGCTAAGCCAATTAGCCTTCTAGACTGAGCCCGACTCAAATGACTGATCGAACTGGCGAGACACATAAGTTACGATGTCATTCCGAATTAATGCACCGTTGGACCGTTTTGTCCGATCATGTTGGTGTGGGGTGGCCACAGTAATGTGCGGTGAGTAGTGACAGCTTGTTAAATGGACAATCCGAAGGGATTAATCGCATTTTTGGTTATTTTTTTTAAGTTCTTTTAGCCGTAATTTGGTTTCGACTCCATTATAATAACCTAATAACTGCTTTTAAAATAGTCCAACTTTACAAACTTAGTAAAAATAACATTATTAGGATACCGTATCCGCAACTGCGTTGCGGCGAAATTCGTTTATCGATTCGGAACCTTAAATTTTTCTGGGATAAAAAGTATTCTATGTCCTTTCCAGGGACTCAAAGTATATCGACACCAAATTTCGTCCAAATCGGTTTGGCTGTTTGCGCGTGAAGCTGAAGACCGAAGAGGTAACAGACAGTCAGACGGACACACTTACGCATTTATAATATTAAGGGGCTGTTTCACCACTTTCTGATAAGTGACGAAAAGGCTATCCACCAATTGACTTGACGGTTCAAGTATGGTGAATCGATGTCAAAAAAGTTGTGAATATCCTGTTCGGCACTTTATCAGAAAGTGGTGCAACAGGCCCTAAAAGTATGGATATGGAGGTATGGATAGCAAAACCTATAGGTAGCAAATCAATCGCGGATTCTCCACGCATGTCCAGGGTCATGATAGACAAATAGGTACAGGCGATCACGAATACATAGAGTATTGCCCAGCGACGTAGACCACTGTGCAATCAAGCTGCCAATCATGGTCATCAATAATAGCCCAACGTAAACAACCTTTAGGTTGTAACAGTATGTCCGAAATACAAATCTTTGCTTCCTAATCCCAACTGTCAAAGTTAAGCTGAATACAGTGGTGAAATTTTTCCGAAGCATTTACATTTGTTTTACATTAATGCGTCTACAATGATCCCTATGCAATTAAAATAAGGGCGTGTTGGAGGTAAAATAGCTGTGACCGGGCTGTATAAGTCGGATAGTCGAGGAATTGAATTCCGATGGCAGCTGATTGCTTCCCCCTGACTCAGCTCCGTGGACTTTTCATATCATTGGCGCGATTCTAGCTTTGGTTTTAGGGTTCCGTGTTGGTGATAAAATAGTATATTATTATCTTCTTCTATACAGAGTGTAACTAAACTAATATGTGATAATATTTTAGGATTTGTATGTGTCCCTTGTATAGGGTTCAATGTAAAAAAGCAGCGCTAAAACAGCAATTTTTTTGTTATGATTTGTAACGTCTGTAACGTAATGAGTTTTGTATGGGCAACCATACAAAGTTAAAGTATTAATTGGATGCTGTTAAGCATTGGTGTGTCATCCCACATCGGACTAATTTTGAGTAATCGGTGTTTTAAGTTTTTTTGGAATAATCTTTATTTTCTGCTTATTTTAAGCAAAAAAATGTTATTGTGCCGTATCTTTTTTTTTTTGTTGAAATGCGTAGATTATGATTATGAAAAAACATTTTAATTTTACATTCAGTTTTAAGAGAAAACGTATAAAAATGGTTAATGCAATATTGCTATAATAGGGCTTATTACATAGCATTAATGTCCTTTGTGCTATTTCACATAAATGCAAAATTCTGAATTGTTCTTCCAATACAAATTTAAGTGCTTTAATTTTAACAAAATGTTATAAAATTACCTTGTCACGCCCAAACCGCTGAACCGATTCTTCTGAAATTTGGTATGGAGATACTTTGAGTCCCGGGAAAGAACATAGGGTCCTTTCCCAGGCATTAAATAAAAATGATTTCAGCTTATACCGCTATCGGCTACGTGGATTTCGATGATATTTGGTATACACATACGTTATGTCACTGGAAAGGACATAAAATACTTTACATCCGGGAAAAAGTACCCGTATGATAAACAAAAATGATTTGCGCCTAAACCACTGAACCGATTTTGATGAAAATTGGTGTGAACATACTTTGACTCTCGTGAAAGGACATAAGATAATTAGTGTCTTGAAAAATGTACGGTTACCGCGTTATAAAATTTCCTATTTTGCGCCTAAACTGCTAAACAGAGTTTGATGAAACTTGGTATGGAGATACTTTGAGTCCCAGAAAAGGCCATAGGATCCATTTTGTCTCAGAAAAATGTACGGTTCCCGACTCGTTAAATAAAATGATTTCTGCTCTTACCGCTACATGGATTTTGATGATATTTGGTATGCAGATACGTTATGTATCGGAAAAGGACAGAGAGTTCCCGCTTCTTCCCTTCCCGCGCTTCCCGCAGAGTGCTCTTATGTATCGCGCACACATTTAGGCACTATAAAATTACTCCTGCGTAACTGGCCTGGTTTAGCTGTGTACAGTGTAATACATTTTATATCTTTAAGCGAGCAATTCTTGTATATATATATATATATATATATATATATATATATATATATATATATATATATATATATATATATATATATATATATATATATATATATATATATATATATATATATATTTAAATCGCCGAAGACTTGTTGCGTCTTTTCAAAGTCGAACCCTATGGCGTCTACCATTCCCAATGACTTTTTAATTGTTATTCGTGCGAATATAGTTACATTGCTGTCATGTGAATTCTATTGTCGACGAGAAATTTTGTTTACGTACGAAAATTAGATATTCAATTTCAAATAATTCTCGCTGGTTTTTTGCTTCCGTTCTCGATGGAAATCATGTGACACATTGTATATTTTTGTATTCGTTCCATGCATTTAATCGTTTTTCCTACATCCATTTAAATGTATGGTTATATTGATACCGTATATTGTACTATATTAATTCCATGCATTCTACTAATTAAATGACTCCTTACTATATTTGAGATTATATCGGTACCGTATATTATTTTTTTATGTACGCCATAAACTGTTGAGTTTGTTGCTTCCTCCTAACCTTATATGTTATATCGATACATACATAGGTACCTATATAATAGATCCCAATAAATTCATTGCGTGATGTGGTCTCTGTCTACCCCAATGAGGGACAGGAGTGACGATATGTATGTATAAATAGAGAATCATCCCTCTTTATGAAGTCGATTAAAATGAAATACTTATTTCTATAACTTGGAGTACATAACAGACATTAAAAACAAGTTATCCCTATATTACATAGATTAATTAAATTTTAAATTATAATTAGGTAAGTCCGCTAGGCTAACTAAAAAATATTAAGAATAATTATGATAGATATGATCATTTTATTTATGTGAGCGTGTTTCTTCTGAACTTAAGTATGAACACAAAATAAAACAATTGTTTCGGTAGTAGGTATTTTTAAGTTTTATTGTTTAAAATCAAGTAGGTACAATAATAAACCCATAGTCATAATAATCAAAGTGTCAGACAAATCAAATACACCGAAATAGGAACATAAAAGTAATTTAAGAAATTATCAATTTTAAGAACGACCAGTTGAGAGGCTAATTTACTGTGACATTGACTATAGTTAACTTGTGTATGTAAGCAATACTAGTTTTCAAACGTGGCTCTGCCCACGTGACAAGTTGATAAAATTTAACAAATAGAAATTCGTTATTAGCCGTTTAGGCGTTAAAAAAATAAAACAAAAATGCTTAGAAAAATATTAACCTGAAGAATCACATATCAGACATACCTATCAGTGCAAAGTCTCAAAAAAAGGCCCTTTAGGCGTCGAAAAGAAAAATAAAAACGTTTAAAAAATTATTAACGTACCTATCAAAAATAAGATAAAACAGTCCAAAATCTCAAAAAATTACACAACTACACAAAAATTACACAACAATATATATACTTTGTTTGTAAATTTAAATTATGGTTATTATCTATAATAGTACCTATTATTTCTGTTTATTTGTTTTGTACAAAAAGAGGACTGTATTTGATTATAATACAAGTTCACAATAATAATAATTTATTTCGTAAGTAGTTGGTTAACGCGCGCGCGTAAGCAAACACGACGCGACGTTGCGTTCTGTGCTGTGATAGTCATAGTCAATCATGGTTGTCGTGATTGATGTAGATCGTTTCGATCGTTTTTTGTATTGTTTATTGTATCTTCTTCTTCCTAGTCGTATCCTCATGGCTGAGGGACGTGACCACCAAAATTTGCTTTTTGGGATAGGGCTCTCCACTTGTCTCTATTTTTGGCCTGATGAAATGCCTCCTGGAACGTGCAGTCAGCAGCCTTGACAATCGCGTCTGTCCATCGTGTAGCCACTCTGCCTCTGCCTCTTTTCCCCTCTAATTGCCCAGCTAGTATTAGGCTCCCGGCGGGCTATGTGGCCAAAAAAGGCAAGTGATCGTTGTAGACAAAGCGTGGACAGGCGGGTGGTAATTTTGAGTTGCTGAAGTATAGACGTGTTGGTCCGGTGTGCGGTCCAAGGGATGCCGAGCATTTTACGCCAGCACCACATTTCAAAAGCGTCAATCTTAGCTCGAGTACGTGCTTTTAGTGTCCATGTCTCGGAGGCATATAAAAATATTGAAAAGATTAGGGAACGCATTAGTGTTATTTTTGTGCTACGATAGATGTTCTTATTCTTCCATATCTTTTCTAAGCGCCCAATCGCAGATTTAGCCATCTGAGCCCGTCGGACAACCTCCCTCTCGCAGTTACCATTGTTGCTAATCAACGATCCCAGGTAGACAAACTCCTCTACGGGTTGGAGATCTTGTAGTAAGGATGTCTTTTGTATTTGGTTCAGCTTATCGACGTACATCAGTTTGGTTTTATTGCGATTGATTTGGAGGCCAAAGTCTCGACTAATCTTTTCGAGCCGCGCTAGAAGTTCAGCAAGTTTCACTTCGCAAGTACTTATAAGCGTGGTGTCGTCAGCGAACCTTAGGTTGTTGAGAAGGTATCCGTTAATTTTAATACCATCCTCCCAATCTTCCAACACTCGACGCATTATATATTCGCCTACGAGGTTGAACAGCTGTGGAGAGAGGATGCAACCCTGTCTGACACCACGCTCTGTAGCAAACGGCTCTGACAGATCATTGTCTAATCGCACCCTTGATCGACCTTCCAGATAGAGGTTTTGTACCAAAAATATGAGATGATCGGGGACGCCCAACTCTCTCATCACCTCCAGCATTTTGGACCAGACGATGCAGTCAAAGGCCTTAGCGTAATTCACAAAACAGAGTACTATTGGGACATTGAATTCTCTGCTCTTTTCTATCAGCTGACGGATGTTTAGGATTTGTTCTCGGGTACCCCTGCCCTTTACGAATCCCGCCTGCTCTTTGGATATCTGTCTAGTTATATAGTGTGCCAATCTGTTGTTTATAACATGGAGAAGAATCTTACTGGCGTGTGAAATTAGTGAGATGGTCCGATAATTTCCACACTTTTTAGTCGACCCTTTCTTATGTAGTGGTATCACGAGAGATTCTGTCCAATCGTCTGGCCACTGTCCTGTTCTCCATACTTTAAGACATATTGAATGCATTACTCTGATTCCACACTTACCCAAGCTCTTAAGCACTTGTGCCTGTATACCATCTCCACCGCAAGCTTTTGTTTTTAGCTTATTTATAGCTGCTTCTACTTCATGGAGAACGATGTCGGGTTCTTTATCTGTAAAATCTAATCTAGTGTCAGGTTCATCAGCGTCATATTTGTACAGGTCTTGGCAGTAGTTCCTCCATCTTGTCATCACTTGGTTCTTGTCTAAAATCAGGTTACCCTTTTCATCTTCTATGTTCCAAGATTTTGATTTTCGTTCCCGTGTGAGAATTTTTACCTTTTGGAACATGTCTCTTGGATGTAGGGTATCAGAGTGTGTTTGTATATCTCTACATATAGAATTGATATATGCATTCTTGTCATGTCTACAGAGACGCTGTACTAGTGAGTCAAGTTCAGAGTATCGCTGTTGTTCTTCCTTTGAACGAATTCCTCCAGTCTTTAGAGCCTTTCTTTGTGCGATTGCCTCTCAAGTGGTCATCCACTCAGATCTAGGGTGTTTTACTTTCCGTCCATTTGTGATTGTTCTAGTTGTCTCTTCTAATGCGGCCTTAAGCTGATTCCATGATGTATTGGCTGAGTCAAATGGGCAATACGTTTCACTGTCCAGTCGAGTTTGTAGTGTGTCCTCAAAAGCTTTCGCTTCTTGTGTTAGAAGAATATTTTTGGATGGTGGAGGCTTTGAAACTACTTTGAGGCGGACTCTGTATTGAGCTATTAACAGCTGATGGTCGCTGCCATAATCTGCACCCGGAAAAGTCTTTGAGAGAGTTATGCACGACTTCCATCTGCTGCTGATTAATATGAAGTCAATCTGATTTTTATGACCTGTTGGCGATCGCCATGTCCATAAGCGTCTTGGATGTTGTTTATATGCCGTGTTAGTTACGAATAGTCCTTTTTCAATGCAAAACTCTAACAACATCTCACCTCGACTGTTGCGGGCTCCTAAGCCGTATTCCCCAATAACATTCCTTAGGTGTTGATCATTATCAGTGTGCCCTATCTTAGCATTAAAGTCTCCCAGGATGATAGTACATTCCTTCTTTGGTAACGCTTTGCAGGTTAATTCTAGCTCGTGGTAAAATTCCTCCATCTCTTCTTCGGTGGCTGCAGTGGTCGGCGCATAGACCTGTACAAAGTTAATTGGGTGTGGATGGGCTGAAATTTTTAAGGATATAATTCTATTGTTGATGGTATTATACCGCAATACCTTGTCTCGTAGCCAGCTAGCAACTATGAAGCCCACACCACTAAAACTATTGTCTTGCCTGTCAGAGTAGATTACCATATTTCCTTCAGGTGTGATGTGGTATCCGTTATCTTTGACATGGGTCTCACTCAATCCTAGTATAGCCAGATTATAGCGCTCCATCTCCGCTTCAACAACTTCGATTTTTCCTGGCCTTAAAAGTCCACGGACATTCCAGGTTCCTATTGTTATTGCCCTTCCCTTGGGTGTTAGTTTGCTAGAGTAAGATGTTATGTTTCCAACTGCAGCCGGTAGCCAATTTCACACCAGTCGGCCCGGAACCAAGCTGGCGCCGAGCGTTAGTCGGGTCGCATGACATCATATTATCTCTGGAGGCGTTCTTAATCATGGTGGTTTTCTTGGGATTATAGTCGCGGTAGTTTCCCGTTGCTTTCCGCGCTAGACTTTTTGAGGGTATTTAGTCCTCAAGGCCACTACTGCCTAGGAGTCAGGTTATCATATCCGCCGCCTGAGACTCGGCGTTGTTACTCGTTTAGCACCACCCGGGGGACACGTGTAGGGTAGTAAAAGGTAATTCCTACGGACGCGAGTAACCACCGCCCCCGTTTATTGTATCAAGTTTGATTAATTTTAAACATTGATTTGATTTGTAATCTAATTTTAATTGCCTGAAATGTAAAATCAGCGATATGCGATCAGTAGTTGGGAAAGGGTCCGGTGGCTTTAACACAGGTTATACTAAAACCTAGCTAAGCTGCCGGTTGCGATCTTAACATTCTAATATAAAAAAACCATTGAAAATAAAATAATTTGCATGTTGTAATTGTCTAGATTAAGGTTTTTATGTTATCGAGCTGAATAAAAGTACATTATTATTATTATAAGTATGCCATCACAGTTACTATAAATCTTGTCAAGGGTGTCGATTTATGAATGAACAAAGTCAAGATTTAAAAAAAATCTCAGAACACTGTACAGTGTACAGCCTAGCCCATGACCCGGTAACCACTTGACGTTGAGTTTCGATGCACTTTGGGCTATTTTCTCATTACCGTGGCTTTCTAATAGCGAAAGAATTATTTAAATTGGTTCAGTAGTCTCGTAACTCGTAAGTTAAATAGTAATAAGCAAACGATTAAATATTTCGTCTCTACAATATTAGTAAGTATAGATATTTAAAAATACATTAGTCCCAACCCAATTCGCAGTCTAAACTCACTCACTGATGGGCTTTTGTTTAAAATATACAATAGGTAAGTACTTATCAAAGAAAATCATATACGTAGGTATGTAGGTAGGGATATAGTAGTTAATACAATCGATCCAAAATACTTTTAGACAGGTAAGTATATAAACAGTTCAACAACAAACAGGACACTGGACGTCAGGATAATGATCGTAAATTGCATATTTATTTGTAAATAAATATGCTGCACCAGAAAAATGAAGATTTATAAAGCGATTTTATGTTCTTTCGTTTCATAGGTAGAACAAAATTATTTGTAATAATATTGATATTATTCTTGGTCGTTGCACCACAATTAAAACATTTTTTTTGTATTACATGGGTCGACGGCCAAGGCCATTTTATTTTGTCTTTAAAATAGTTTTTAAAATCACTTCTTTTAAAAAAAACGATCTACATCAATCACGACAACCATTGACACGACAATCTAACACTGAAAGAATTTTTCAAATCGGACCAGTAGTTCCTGAGATAAGCGCGTTCAAATAAGCCCTTTCAAATAATTTCCCTCCGTTTTTTCCACATTTTCCTCTATTTCTTCGCTTCTATTATTCTTAGCGTGATAAAATATTGCTTATAGCCTTCCTCGATAAATGGGCTATCTAACACTGAAAGAATTTTTCAAATCGGACTAGTAGTTCCTGAGATTAACGCGTTCAAACAAACAAACAACCTCTCCTGCTTTATAATATTGAAGTGTAGATAACATTTTTACTACTTTTCTTCTACTACTATTTTTCGAAAATGTGTCAAATAACTACCTAATTGTAATATCGACATTGCATCGATTCGATATATTTGTTCCTGTTTTCCTGAAATACAATTACAGATTTAATCATTATTCTGAATGATCGTCATTATGTTTTTAGGGCTATTCAGGAAAAAGACGTTCAGGAAAATGAGGAATTCACTAAATTCGTTTATAATTAAGTATTGATATAAAGAAAATTATTAAGAACTTAGAAATGTTGCGGGCCTTTATAACTTGGTATAAAAAAAGTAGTGAAAAACAGACACATGTTGGCACAGTCGAGAAATGTAAATGACGTCTTATTTGGAAATTTTTGTAGAACGTATTTCAAAGAGAGAGAGAGAGCATAAAACGAAGACCTCTATCCACACCAAAGCACTGCGATCAAATAAAGTGAGCCAGCAGATTTTATCGCAAAATAGGTTTCAACCCGTCACGTTGAGTATATCGGCAAGGCATTCAAAACAAACAATGCGCAGGACAATGACGCGAATTTTATGAACATTTTAAAAATATAATTTTTAGTTATTTAATGTAAGTTGATGTGTTATTTGTTGGTATCGGATTCTTCTCTTCTTTATCTTCAAATTAACATTAAATTTTTAATCCTTTCTAGCTCATTTTTTTTTATAAATAATAAATTGTAAGCGGCAGTATCGAAACGACACGCAAAAATTTCATAATTTGGTACTTTTTTTTATAATAACTTTTGAAATATTAACTCTACTTTCAAATAGTTTTAGCAGCATTTTTGTAAGTTAATTAGACATTGAAATGTGTAATGTTACATCAAATTTACGAAGGCGTTGTGAACCCAACTTTGAAGACATGAATTTAGTCTCTCTCAAATATTCGCCCCACTACACAATATTTATACCACAAGCGTCATTACGTCCGCGCTGGCCGGCAAAAAATATAAACAAAAACATGCCCTTGCATGTCGCGTGCGAACTCCGCCCCCTCGCCTCTGTCACCCCCGCGTCTCCTCTGGGACGATGTCGTTTTGTGGGACGTAATTAAATCACACATTAGAATTGATAAAAACTTTATTATATACAGGAATCCACATTATCGGCGTGTTATACGTAAACAAAGTATCGAATATACGCCACCAATATACGGCGCACAGTAGCGACCTCCAAAATTCGCGCGCCAAATAGCGGAACTAAGAAATACGCCGAAAAGCACTCCGGTGACAAAACAACGTCCATGCCAATATTTCACCCAGCCATTGTACTAACCTTAACACTACTTCTGGCTGAATTTGAGAGATGGTCAATCTTGCGTCCGTATACAGGATGCAACAAGTCAGTCGGACGCA
Source organism: Aricia agestis (assembly GCF_905147365.1). Lineage (NCBI taxonomy): Eukaryota > Metazoa > Arthropoda > Insecta > Lepidoptera > Lycaenidae > Aricia > Aricia agestis. The sequence goes on along the minus strand of NC_056428.1, from coordinate 10,620,658 downwards.
ATATCATCGGTAAAAACCGCCATGTAGGACGCAATATCAACTCCGGGGTGGAAATATATATATATATATATATATATATATATATATATATATATATATATATATATATATATATATATATATATATATATATACTTAATTGGAATCTCAAAATCGGCTCCAACGATTTTCATGAAATTTAGTATATAGGGGGTTTCGGGGGCGATAAATCGATCTAGCTAGGAATCATTTTCAGAAAATGTCTTTTTATTCGTGTTTTATCGATAATCGATAAACTGAAAAATATGACTCTTCCTGACATCTATTGGCGAATGATAATACAATTTTGTGAGCAACTAATTGTTTTAACGACCAGCAGATGGCGTTATTAAGTAACACGAAGTCAATGAGTGTTTGCTATACCGAGCAAAGCTCGGTCATCCAGGTACTATTAATTATGGGACAGTCCCCATAATACTGGAATATTATTATTTAAAACTAGATAACGCCCGCAACTCCGCTGCGCCAAAACACGTTTATCGCGCGGAAACCGAACATTTTCCAGGGATAAAAAGTATGACATGTCCTTTTCCGGGACTCAAAGTATCGCTATGCCAAATTTTAGAAAAATCGATTTAGCGGTTTAGGCGTAAAGAGCTAACAGATAGACAAACAGACGGACACACTTTTGCATTTATAATATTAGTATATATTATGTTACAGTTAAAACTCTTAACCAGTCAAAAATAGGTACTATAATTATATTCTCTGAGTGCGGCGGAAACACTGCATTCATTAAAACGCCTTACTAAATTATCCAGTGGATAATATCCACATGCTTTTGCTATTCTTTTGCCCGTCTGGCTACTAAAATATGCACTTATTTAATTAGCCCAGTAAATTCAAGTTTCATAGCGCTAAATCGCCCGTTCAGAACATTTATTACAACTACGTGTGAGGCCGTTTATCCACACTCCACAGCCGCGCTCGCCGGGACGTCACCGACAAAAGTTTTAATAAATTGCCACTTGATGATCTAGGGCAGGGGTTCCCAATCTTTTTCAGCCTGCGGCGCAGTTGCACGTCATTATTTTGTCACAGCGCCCTACTCTACCTAGCTATTAGAAAAAGATACATAAACACCTTTAATGATTATAGTTAGGTTTTGCTGGTAAATAATAATAAATAAATATTTAACAATCTACCTGCTTCATCTACATAATTATTATATATTTTTTTTTAATATTTGTGGTTTAGTATAAGGATGGAGGATCGACTTACGGCGCCTCTCTTGCCTTTCCTCGGCGCACCATGACCAGTATCTCTACCATGAGTTTAAAGCTATATTATTTATCGATACTCGATACCGACTACGTAAATATTTAGTATGGTGATTTTGGTTCCGCAAGTGACCGCTAGAGGGTCTGTAAAATTTGCCATACTAAATATTTACGTAGTTGGGATCGAGTATCGATAAATACTATAGCCGCGACGCACAGTTTGGAAAATGCCTAAAGTCTAAACACTGTGATGAGTTTGCGAGACGTGGACAATCGCTGGTAGGGTGGCGGATGGGTTGATCGAGCTCCGGAACTATGCCTAAGCGGAGAGTGGAGCACCATGGGGTTTTAGATCCTACGGAGAATCCCATGTGGGACTCTCCATTCATGTATCCCTGCCGATGTCTCCGATTCGCCGGGTATGCGCAAAGCATATGCTTTGGGGATATCCCCATGTAAAAAAATTGAGTCTAGGCTAAAACATAGTAGGCTTCGTTTTCTACCGCGACCCATACTGCTCTGTAAATCAGTGGTGGTTATGGGTCGTGTAAGTGGCGTAGAGCAGAATGAAACCTATAGCCTAGGATCCAGCGTCTAAAGAGTGGCATTTTATTTGAATTTTTGTCAGTGACGTCCTAGTGACGTCGGCAGTGGACAAACGGCCTAAGTCAGATAATTCTTTAGTCGAGTTTGTGTTGAAACTATATTTCTTGAAAGTGCGGAGTTTCCAAGACATACGTTATAACTCTTAAACTATGTTAGCCCGAGTTGACACTGACGACGAAAGTTTATAACTTTTATAAAACGATAGTTTTATTAGTACCTACTAATTCAAATCACTTGCAATTTTTAACTGTACGAGACAGAGGGCCAACCCATATGTCTTACGAGCATACGCGTCTTGTAATATTATTATCTATTAGATGAGCCGCGCGGCTTCGCCCGCGTAAATTAGGATTTTTACAGAAACCGTACATTTTCCCATAAAAAGTAGCTATAAGTACTCCTTTCACGTGGTCTACTCTATTTATGTGCCAAATATTGTCATAAAAAATGCTGTAGTAGTTCGTGAGATAAACCCTTTGTAACATTTTCCCCGTTTTCCCCACATTTTCCTGAGTTTCTTTGGTCGTATTAGTCTTAGCGTGATAATAACATAATATAGCCTATTATATCCTTACTCGATAAATGAGCTATACATATAAAACTGAAATAAGTTTTTAAATCGGACCTGTAGTTCCTGAGACTAGCGCGTTCAAGCAAACATACTCTTCAGGTTTATAATATGATGTATATATTTTTTTAAATTATTATCGCTTGACAAACTCGGGTCTCGATCTAAAAGACTATGAAAAGGCTCATAATCATGGGACGATGCATGGTATAATAATATGCTAGTGATGATGATAATGATGAATGTAATTTGCATAGTTATAGCATATGCTTTCCGTTCTTAAAACAACGCCGAAATCCCAAACTTGTATCTATAAAGAATCAGGAGTTCTCTCAGCACCTTCCGAACCACGGTATACCAGGTATACCTCGGTGCAAAATCTTACTTGTTCGTAGCATATGCTTAGAATACTTCTCACGAAACCGAAGTCACCTACATGTTTCCCAATAAATTTTGAGGAGTTCCCTCGATTACTTATGGATCCTTCATCAGATCACCACTTTTGTGAATATAATACCAAATTGGGATGATACCCTAAATACCAAAAGAAAATTTTGAAAATCGGTTAACAAACGGCGAGGTAATCGTTGAATATAAAAAAACGAACATAACACCTCCACCATGTTAAAAGTCGGTTAAAATTGTAGCCTATGTGTTATTCTGATGTATAAGCTATATTATTGTAAAGTTTCATTAAAATTCGTTCAGCAGTTTTTGCGTAAAAGAGTATCAAACATCCATACATCCACACATCCAAACAAACTTTCGCCTTTATCTGGGGGCACAGGAGTGCCCCCGCCAAGATGAGCCAAGCGAAGCGCGCAAGGACACTACCTACCTTTTCTCGAAACGTCGTATTTTTGAACCCTCGTAACTTTGGTTTGAATAATACCAGATAGTTGAAATTTTTAAGATATAATGACATGGGTATAGTTATTAAATGCGCAAATTTTGAATATCGTAGCTATTAATACTTAAGATTTTATAGGTGTCCAAAAATCCACAATTTGGTCACTGACTCAAAACTGTTAGGGTACTTCCTGAAGTCTTAGAAAGCTGAAATTTGGTATGTAACATAATATTAATACTGAAACAACATAAAAAATATCAAACCCAACTTAACCTATATCCGTACCATTATAGAGCAAAATTAGGCAAAAATTTGTGTTTTTTGTATGGGAGCCCCCCTTAATTTTTTATGTTATTTTAATGTTATTATTAAATATTAAAGTAGACATATAACTAAGGAATTTGAGAAAAATTCAAGTACTCACCTGTTGCCATTATTGATATAGAGCAAAAAAGGCCAAAAAAATTCACGTTTGTTGTACGGGAGCCCCCCTTAAATATAAATTTCATTTTGTTTTTAGTATTTGTTGTTACGGCGGCAACAGATATACATAATCTGTGAATTTCACTTTCAACTCTCTAGCTATTACCGTTCTTAAGTTACAGCCTGGAGACAGACAGACGGACAGACATCGAAGTCTCAGTAATAGGGTCCCGTTTCTACCCTATGGGTACGGAACCCTAAAAATGAACTAAAAGAAAAAACAACGTAAACCAGCTTACGAAAAGAAATGAAATCCCACCAAAAACATTTTCATGTAAAAATGTTGCCAAAATGAGAACATAATATTATAGTTCGTCTATAATATTATGTTCTCATCTTAGCAACATTTTTACATGGAAATGTTTTTGGTGGGATAATATTAGTAGGAAGTAGGATAGTAGGACTTTACCTTTAATCTTCTCGAAAATCTATTGTTGTAGCGGTCACCGGTGTCCTTATGGGGATTTTTTAAAATCTCGTTCCCATAACATTATCAGGGCTATTTATTTTCTATTTGTCTATAAATACAATTTGTCTAATTAGCCTTAGATGTACCAATTATGTTCAATATTATAATTTGTACAAGATTTATGATATCCAATATAAAATATACGATGTAATTAAGTCTAGATTCAAATACCAATTTCAGTTTTAAAATATACAATAAAACTAGATGTCCCGCGCGGCTTCGCCCGCGTAAATTAGAAATTTTACAGAATCCGTAGGTACATTTTCCCATAAAAAATATTTCCCCCGTTTTTCCCACATTTTCCTGAGTTTCTTCTGTCGTATTAGTCTTAGAGTAATAATATAATATAACCTTCTCGATAAATGATGAGTCTTACTCGATAAATGATCTATCTAACACTGAGATAAGTTTTTAAATCGGACCTGTAGTTTCTGAGATTGACGCGTTCAAGCAAACATACTCTTCAGGTTTATAATATTAGGTAGATATAGATTTTTTTAAATTATCGCTTGACAAACTCGAGTCTCGATCTAAAAGACTATGAAATGGTATAATATGGTAGTGATGATGATGATGATGATGATGAAGAATGTAATTTGCATAGTAGCATATGCTTTCTGTTCTTAAAACAACGCCGAAACTCCCAAACTTGTATCTATAAAGAATCAGGAATTCTCTCAGCACCTTCCGAACCACGGTATACCAGGTATATCTCGGTGCAAAATCTTACTTGTTGGTAGCATATGCTTAGAATACTTCTCACGAAACCGAAGTCACCATAATATGTTTCCCTATAAGTTTTGAGGAGTTCCCTCGATTACTTATGGATCCTTTATCAGATCACCACTTTTCTGAATATAATAACAAATTGGGATGATACCCTATATACCAAAAGAAAAATTTTGAAAATCGGTTAACAAACGGCGGAGTAATCGTTGAATATAAGAAAACGAACATAACACCTCCCCCATTTTGAAAGTCGGTTAAAATTGTAGCCTATGTGTTATTTATTTAATATTTTAATCAGCACATGAATTGAATAACAAAATTTTTTTCAAATTAATCGTAGCACCATCTGTCAGGACAAACTAAAATTGAAATAGAATAATATTGAATGCGATGATAGCGCCGTCCGCCGGATCTAATGTAAAACATTCCAAAATCAACAACTCCTTATAAATAAGAAATTAATTGAAAAAACATTTTCCAGTAGACCAAACTGTAAATCTAAACCATTCTCGAATCTCCACGAACACACACAAAAAATTTCATCAAAATTGGTCCAGTCGTTTAGGAGGAGTTCAGTCACATACACACGCACACAAGAAATATATATATTAAGATGATTCCAATTAAATAAACAAGTAAAATAAAATACAATTAAAATGTCAAATAACAAAACAACGGCACAAATATAAAACAAAAAGAACAGAGACTATCCTAATATCACAGCTTAAAATTATTAGAACCTAATTGTTATTATCACACAAAATACTACTGGGCACTCGAGTAGCAGGTGAGGAACCGTCTCCTCAACTCCTGGCTGACACAAGCAGGACGGATCCTCCTTCAGCTTGAATCTGTTCAAGTAGGAAGCGAATCCGCCGTGACCGTATTTTCTGTACTATTTTGTATGCAGCAGCAGCGTTTGGGAAAAAGAGCTTCGTGACTCCGGCCGTCCCTCCCACTTCTCCTGTTCCATTCCTCAATCGTATCCTCTCTCAAGATACGCTTGACGAATGAAACAGGACATAAATCGTAGTCAGGTTTCCTTCTCAATTTCAGCGCGGCCTCCTTGGCTAGTTCGTCAACCCTCTCATTCCCTTTCAACCCTGCGTGCGCCTTAATAAAAAACAAGGAGACCTGCCTCCGCAATGCAGCTTTTCGGAGGGCCGCCCTTGTTTGCACTGCCAGGGGATGAGGGGAACTAAGGGTGACAGCCTGGAGAGCCGATCTGGAATCGCTAAGGATACCGACCGCCATTTCACTCTTGCAGGCTATACTTACTGCTCTTTGGAGCGCTAGAAGTTCGGCTTGGTAGACGGTGCAATACGGCGACAAGACAAGCCTTTGTCTCGTCCTCACCCTTCCATACGGAGAACGCGGCTCCGACTCAATCCTCAATCTTGCTGCTGTCCGTATAGATTCTATGGATGTGGCTATCAACCACATCAGCATACGAGTCCTCATCTACCATCCCGAACCTCAGCTCTACCTGCTCTTCCGGATGTGGGTCCTCAGTCGCGGAAGCCTTTCGTTCCACTTCTCTATCTCCCAATGCCGGGTAAGCTTCGAGTATTCTGAGATCAAGAGGGAGTATTCCAGCCAAACAGCAGCTTGATGGGGAACTGTAAGAACTTAACCCATCAAAGCACGGCACGGCACGGCACGGCACGGCACGGCACGGCACGGCATGGCACGGCACGGCACGGCACAGCACGGCACGGCACGGCACGGCACGGCACGGCACGGCACGGCACGGCACGGCACGGCACGGCACGGCACGGCAATAATTTTTTAAATCGTTCGACAAATTCGGGTTTCGATCTTAAAGACGATTAAAAGTACCAATAATAGGGTTATAATTCGATAATTCATGGTCTGGTGACTGGTGGTAGTGATGATGATGATATTGATGATGATGAATGTAACTTGCATAGCAAGATATGCTTTCAGTTCTTAAACTCTCTCCGAAAGCCGCAAACTTGTATTTATAAGGAATCCGGAGTTTTCTTAGCACCTTCGTAACCATGGTATATTATCTAATTGCAAAATCTTGCTTTTTGGTAGCATATGCTTAGGATACTTCTCATATAATCGAAATCACTCTATGTTTCCATATAAATTTTGAGGAGTTCCCTCGATTACTCATGGATGCATGGTGGAATAGTGGTGATGATGATGACGATTAATTAAACCATATGTTTCCAATTGAATTTTGAGGAGTTCCCTCGATTACTCATGGATGCATGGTGGAATAGTGGTGATGATGATGACGATTAATTAAACCATATGTTTCCAATTGAATTTTGAGGAGTTCCCTCGATTACTCATGGATCCCATCATCAGGTCACCACTTTTGTGAAAATGGGACCAAATTGGAGTGAAAACTAATATAACAAAACAAAAATTTTGAAAATCGGGTCACAAACGGCGGAGTAATCGTTGAACATACATAAAAAAAAGCCAATTAAGATTTTGGTGTCATTGACAGTTGTCAATGAAAGAGTAAAAATATATTATTATAACTGGTCTAGTTAGACCGGTTAAAATTATATTAAAATATTCTGTTTAATTTCGGCCGCATTCTCGTTACTTGTGAAAATTAAAGCTCTGGTTAGGAATACCTAAAATGTCCAAAAATCAGTCGTTTGATCTTTTTTTCAAGAAAAACTTCACAGGATCCGAACTGAATCGATACTGTATTATTGTTGGATTTTGTCACATTACCTGAGGCACTCAGAGTGGAACATTAATTACTTGAATAATGATTGAATGTAATGAATTTAAAATTTTGACAATTAGTAAACAATAATAATAAAAAAAGCAACGCTGGGGTTGCCAGATTTTTTTTGTGCTAAGTCGGGACTTTGGAACTTTTTGAGTGAAAAAGCGGGATTCTTCAGTCAAAAGCGGGACAAAGTAAAAAAGGTACAAAATCAAAAGTTTTTGAATTTTTATTTGCGATAAAATAACGTTTACGTGACAATAGATAGCTAAATTAGCCAAAGAAAATCCACCCCTCTACCTCCCACACTCTTATCTTCATTACGCACCTTTCTTTCTCAGCAGTCAGCACGCTGCACGTACGTTCGGGCTTTCCCCGAAAAGCGGGACTGGCCTGTCCCAAAAAATCGGGACGTCCCGCTTTTGGCGGGACGTCTGGCAACGCTGATTAGCCCCCAAATATTATCTGTCAAACTGTTCATTAAAATGAAGCTCAAAATTAAATATCTCTGAGTACGGCAGTAAGACCCAGTTTCATCAAACTCTGTTTGTTAAATAAAATAATTTATTTCTGAATAGATTTTAACCCTCGGTTGGTCGCGCTTTTAAAATAACGCCGTTGGTCACCTGGGTTCTTTGAAAGCCCGAAAATTAAATGACATAAAAATGGCATAAATTTATATATTTCTTAACTTTTTTCTGTAAATTATTATTATTTAATTCAATTTTAATCAGATTTAATCAAAAGATTAATTATATTTTGAATACTTATAACCAAAACTTACAAATTAAAAAAAGAAGTCAAAAAATTTCAAGTGGAAACCGTGAGTTGGGAAAATAAAAATCAACAATATTTTAAAATTGTGGTAAAACGTGTAGGTAACTAAAATAAAAGTTAAATTTCCTATAACTTAGATTGAAATTTAAAAAACTAAGTCCAAATAACTTATAAACTATTGAATGTTAAACATTGACAAATATTCAGCTACAAAACCTTATATATTTTATACATTTTCTTGTTCTAATACTTTAAACGTATGGAAAATATACCGACAATTAGTTTCTAATCATCACCAAAAAATAATCATCATCATTTTGGTCTACAAAGCAAAATATGCATTTCTGGAAAACTGCGTCTAAAACTTCTTATATGCAATATAAACCAATAAGAATTAACACACGAACATTTTAATTGGTTTATTATTAAAATACAAGGAAAATCACAAAAGAAACCCATTACAGCGTGAAAACTGTATGAAAATATCAAATCGAATTTAGTTACGCGGTTGGTCACCTGGGGTCTTTAAAGACCCCAGCGTGAATAAACACATCTGTAAAACATAATACATGCACGCGAGCTCAGATTAGTGGCAATTATATAGAAATATAATTCCTTTTAGGAAGCTACCTAAAGAGCGGAGTTGCTAGGATTAATTTAAATATATTTTTTTCTCGATTTCGCAAACTCCGGGCTTTTAAAGACCCCACGCGACCAACCGAGGGTTAAGAAAACGCTTTCAGAATGTTGATACTACATGATGCCTACCACCGGTTCTTCTTCCCTCGCACGGGGCCCACTTTTTTACCAAAAAAAGTGAGCCCCATGCGAGTCGATAGAGCGAGAAATCCTAAAGATATTGGTATCAACAGAATTGGGGAAGTATCAGCTTTTCCAACAAAAATAAAGCAAATATCGTCTTCTTGTTACCATGTAGTGTGTTAAAATATCTACGACAAAATAATAAATTATAATATCAATGAAGTTATCTCAGTGTCAGTGCAGAGAGCGGCGCGTGCGCATGTGTTGTCTGTGATAAGTGATAATATCAAAATGTTATGGTTTTCTACACCTGATGGTAAGTCTATTTGGTTAGATTTTGCCCTAATTTTTTTGCGAATTACCAAATAAAAAACAATCCGAGTTAGGCATAGCAACAATCTACAAAATACAATAATACAGGCTATTCCTATTGTAAAAGTATGCCGGCAAGTCGGCGTAGGTACTATTCGACCTTATTCACCCCGGTCACGAGTCTAAGGTACTAGACTAAGCTTCGATGTCATGGACCATGGTACCAAATAGAAGTAATGGTGCTAAATTGTCATAATGTTCATTATGGTTAAAATCATACTTCTTTTGTGCAAACTGTTTCCATGACAAAACTTGTTCTTCCGTTAAAATAAACGGATGTTATCAATATCGCATTTAATTGTTTTTATTTAATGTTTATTTTAAGCTTCTGTTGTTAACTAGTTTTTGTTTGATATTTGTGTTCCAAGTTAGATACTATCAACAAATTAATAATGTATTTAAACAACAGTATCGGTCATTAAACTATTTGGAACCAGTGACCTTATGGATCAATTGATACTTATTGTATTCCGTAGCCAAATGTCAAAAAACGGAATCCTTATAGATTCGTCATGTCTGTATGTCTGTCTGTCCGTCCGTATGTTTTCTCCGAAAGTATGAGAGCTATATTATAAACGGGGTTGCATTTGAATTACGCATTATAGGGAGGGGGCGGGAAAGGAGGGGGGAGGGGAGGGGGGCAACGGGGAAACCCCCTACCCCCTCCCTAAAGTTAGGAAATCAGTAGTTACCAAGAATTTTTTTTTTTAGTTTTTGAGGTTATGTTCAATAAAACAACCAAATTAGTGGACTTATAAAAGGCACTTATTTGCACCCTGGCAAACTAACTAAAGGTCTAATTGCACAACCTGTATTTTTTATAGATATATTATATAACAACTGGCTTCAATTATTAGTCGACGGAGCCCCGTTACGCGGGGCACCTATTTCTGGGTGGTTCACAAAAAAATAACCACGATGGCTAAGGCGCACGATGGCATCTAACCTAACCCAACCAAGTCGTATTGGGCCAGCACGGAGTAATGCATTGCTATAATTCATTACCTAAGAATTGTATGCTGTTCTTATTTTTATGACACTTAAATACATTTTACAACAAATTACGCATAAAACAAAACGTAACTATAGTGAAAAATTAATATTAAAGACATGATAACAAAAAAAAACGTTCCGTCACATGTAACTTCAAACACGTATTAAAAAAAAACTATGCATCTCCTAGACAAAAATCAGGTGTCATTTGAAAGGGGTAACTAACCTCTATAAAATGCCACCGTTCTCGCCCCTCTACCTATAATGCATGATTCAAATGCCAACCCTTATAAACTATTGAAACTTCGTAAATAGATGAAGTCTGTAAACTGCATTAAGATTTTGATATAAAATTTTAGGGGTCCCCATTAAGGTACAACTGAAACAAACAAACCCCTCTAACTTCTAAAATCCCTGCATGATAATTCTGAAAACATAATATATTATTTCATCAAGCCCAATACGGTCACCGGTGACCGAGACACAATAGAAATTCTATTGTGTCTCGTTTTTCCACCATCGACGGGTTATGAATTACTAGCTGTTGCCCGCGACTTCGTCCGCGTGGACTTCAGTTTATAGCGCGCGATGTCAACAAAATTGGTGTCAAAAGATTTTATAAATAATCCTGGTACCCCTTAAATCAAAACAGATGTGCAGTGTGCACATAATATTTTTTTTTTTTAATTAAACTTTATATTTTATGCCAAATTTTAAAGCTTATTTAGCCCCCCAATTACACAACTTTACCCATAATCTATTAATCATTGACACTTGATAGGTTTAAGGTTATGTCACTGCATAGATAAAGTGTTATACTGAGTTATTTAAAAACGTAAAAAAGAAATAACAATCGAAAAAATCGAAACCCAAAATATGTAAGATGATACCCCTAACCACGTCTTATATAAAGAGTAAAGACGTTTGAGCAATCGTCAGCGCGATGTAGGAGACGCACGGCGACATTTATTATGAAATTTTTGTAACTAACTTAATTTGAATTTACGCCTTTTACAACCCTTTTTTCCAGTAAAAAAGTATCCCATGTCCTTTTTCAGGCTTTAGACTATCGGTATACAAAATTTCATTACAATCGGTTCGGTAGTTTTGGCGTGAAAGCGAGACAGACAGACAGAGATACTGTCGCATTTATAATATTATAGTATAGAAGTATAGATGATGTACATTATTATAAAAACTACCAACGAAAATTGGTGCGAACGAGATGTAGCAAGTAGTTTTTTTATACATCATAAATGGTAGGTAAACCTTAATTTAACTTTCATTAAATCAACAGAAAAATAAATAGAAACCGTTTAATTTCACAAAAATAAACCTCATTGCTGCTTCGGAACCCTTTAATGGGGCAAACGAGCAAACGGGTCACATGATGGAAAGCAACTTCCGTCACCCATGGACACTCGCAGCATCAGAAGAGTTGCAGGTGCGTTGCCGGCCTTTGAAGAGGGAATAGGGTAATAGGGGAGGGTAGGGATGGGAAGGAAGGGAATAGGGGAGGGTAGGAAAGGGAATAGGGTAGGGGATTGGGCCTCCGGTAAACTCACTCACTCGGCGAAACACAGCGCAAGCGCTGTTTCACGCCGGTTTTCTGTGAGAACGTGGTATTTCTCCGGTCGAGCCGGCCCATTCGTGCCGAAGCATGGCTCTCCCACGTATAAACTTTGACACGTATAAACTAAAAGCGTATAAAGTGCGATTTGATTCGCCCATGAAGGCGAGTCAAATCGCACTTGGCTGATTTTTTCAGCTGTTCTGGTTTCTTGTTTTATTTTTAATCGACCAAAATAGCATATTAACTACAATAATATTCTTGTCAAAACAATTAGTCGCTTAGGTTAATCATCAAAAAAATATTTAACACGAATTTCGTGATTTTCTGACCCCTCCCCCGTCCTTGTTACATGGCTAGTCGTTTTATCAGTTTCGATAGCGAAGTTAGATGTCAAAAATGTATGGAATTTGACATTAGCATCGAAAGTGCCATGAGATATCTCGGCTATGAGTCATGACCACATAACACTTAGGTTGGGTTGCACCAGAGGCGTGGTTAAAGTTAAAGTTATGGTTATAGTTATGGCAAAATTTAAGTTTAACTTTAACCTTAACTTTGACCGGAGAAATTGACAGATGACAGCTGGACCAACAAGGTTATAAATGAACGTGGGCGGGAGCGCTGCTGGTAAAGGAGAACTGTCAAAAATGGCGTTTTTGTATGATGACAGCGTTAGTTCCTTTTTTCACCACGTGCATTTAAAACCTTGTCGAGCTATAGAGCTCGACAAGGTTTTAAATGCACGTTAAATGCAGTTAAACATGGACGCCATTAAGACGCCATATTTAATCATAACCATAGGGTTATGATTAAATATGGCGTTTTAATGGCGCCCATGTTTAACTTTAACCAAAGATTTCACATTTTGCATTGTAGTTAAGGGCATTTCTCCGGATTTGGATTATTTAGTTGATTCCCTGGAACATTTTTATTTCTGCATATTTTTTAAAATCAATAATCGCATATTATTCTCAAGTGAATTATAAAAATAATTATCTATTTGGTCCCTTTTTCACTTCACAATTTTAGAAGATATTTTGATTTAAATTTTTCTTATCTAGGGAATCAACAAAGCTAATAGAAAAAAGCTTTTTCAGCTAAATAAACATGTTCAATTTAAATATAAACATGTATAAAATTGTGTTCAAACTAAACTTGTTCGTTAAAACTAAATACAATGAACGGAAAATGAATTTATTTGAAATATTTTGACTTTAAGAATTTTTTTTTTTTATATTTTACTTATTGGTGTCATTTATTTGTATCAGTATATGAAGATAATGTAATTTGTTTTAGTGAAAATAAACAGATAATTACCAATGAGGTAAATAAATGTAAAATATTTTGATTCCCTACTTAAAATACCCAGGGAATCATCAAAATGTATGTAGAGGGAATCAATAAAAAGTTAATTTTTCCTGAGGTGTACAAAAACTGTGCATGTAGGTTAAACAATAAATAGTCTAACTAAAAACCATACTCATTATCGTCGTTTACATCGTGTCTAAGCAAACTTTGGAAATGACATTGTAATTAGCGAATAGGGAATCAATTGTGTAAGGAACCAAGGTTGAGGGAATCAGATATTTTCCTTTGCAACTCGGAAATGGAGCAACGAATTGTGTGACCTCCTTCCATGATGTTTAGAGGGCTACCGAACCTCCCGCTCTGCGCACCCGCATCCACGTGCTTCTTATTACTAGGGAGGTACGAGCCTCCAAGTGAAGCGTATAGGGAATCACTATGTGAGCCAGGACAAATCTTAAAATGACTTTTTCTATTTATATAATGATATATACGTTTATATACAATTGTTTCATAAATATTTTGAATATACTCTTACGACTTATTTACTTTGAAATTAGAATTTCATCGTATTTGTGGGATTTTTTTGGGAATTTATAGTGAATTCTGGGGACAGGACACGTCCAGGGAATCAATTTTTCGACCTTTAAATTAATTTTAATTATATTTACAATTAAGTTTTTCTACAGAACCTAAGTGGCCCAGTTAGATCACACCTTATATTACTATGAAAAAAATACAAAGGTCTACATATCTAACTCTGCGGGTAAATTTTGCGGTTTGGAGAATCAGCCTTAAAGTTACTTATAGTTAAAGCTAGTTGGTGCAACCCTCGTTTAACCCAACCTTAGCCACACGTCTACGTCGCGTTAGTGATTATCGTCATCGTCACGAGTCGCGACGAGACCAAAGAGAATGTCTCTTTGGTCTCGTCGTGACTCGTGACGCTATAACTACCAAACTATAGTTTTATGTATCAATCATAAAGAACTCTTTTCTCTATTTCAGCACATAGAGCAACTAACGTTATAGAGCGTCTAAATACCTAATTATTTGTTCCAGGTAAATACAGGCTCGAGTCGTTGTCACCCGCTTCGTTCGCCGGGGCTCTGCGAGTAAGACTCATTGAAATACCATACCTATGGAAAAGGAACAAAATAAAATAAAATCGGTCTAATGCGAGTCGATCTCGCGTAGGTAGGGTTCCGTACCGTACCGTATAAAGAGCGAAAGTTGGCAAAAATTTTGTTTTTTTCCCTTGAATAGGTATTTTTTTAAATTTAGTTTTTAATTATTAAATTATAAATTTAATTAAGAATTTTGTGAGGAGGTTATATTATGTTCCTTTATTCCTATAAAGGAACATAATATAACCTCCTCACAAAATTCTTAAAACATAATATAACCTAAAGCAATAAAACAAAAAAATATGTATATACATATTTTTTTGTTTTATTGCTTTATCGCCGCACTCGAAGATATTGATGATTAAACTTCAATTATTGAAATAAAAAGTTTTACGGATAATGTAAGGTCATTATGACAAAATATTTCTTTTAGAGGCTGTTTCATAATTTCCTGATAAGTGCCGGATAGGCTATCCACCACTTAACTTGACAGACAGAGACAGAGTCTGAGTATGGAGAATCTGTCAAATAAGTCGTGACTCGTGGATAGCCTATCCGGCACTTTATCAGGAAGTGGTGAAACAGGCCCTTAAGATGTTCAAATTTTGAACGGTCTATTGTATGAGTTATCGTTCTATAGGATGGTATTTCGATGTCTTAAGACTATAGTGCCATAAGAGTATTAGTAGTTTAAATAGTTACTGCATTTATGCATTCTACTCAAAGTTTCGGGAGCGTTCCCTGATTCTCTAATTAAATGAAAATCTTTTGTAGCGAGAATTTGGTGGAAATTGCATAGGAATTAGGAACTTATACAATTCTAAGCCTTTATAAGCGTAGCACCTCCATCGTGGGTATAGCAGACGGAATAGATTTTCAATTGCTATGCGGCAGCCGGCTCCCGCTTGGGGATTGATGGGTTAAGTATTATAATTTAATTTATGATACATTTGATGTAGCTTAAAATAGGTATTAAAATGGATTATGAAACATTCATCTTAGGGTCAATCCTCACCGCAACGCGATGAGGCGAGGCGCGGCGCGGCATAAATTTGTATGGATTTGACAGATTTCAATTGCGTGATGCCCGTTTTCACCAACAACACCTAAAATTTAGGTGTCCCATAAGCCAGGGGCACCTAACGCAAGTTTTGTTTTCACCGACGTTTAAGTGACACCTAAACCATTATAATTTAGGGGATGGGTTGACAAGCCCGTAAAACTTAGGTGACGTATATTTTGAAAATATAGGTGAAAACGGGCATGACGTCTTGCGAATCTGTCAAATCCATATAAATTTAGAAATGCATCTACGCGTTGCGTTGCGGTCTGAATCAACCCCTAGATTTACTTTTGCGCGTGACTTTGTCCGCTGCTGCTTTCAAACTAGGATACTTAGAATAAGAAGACTTTTTTATAAGTTCCAAAAGCATTAGTTTTCTTTTCAACTGCATGCAAAGTGACACTTGAATGGCAGTGAACGTATTGGTGTGAAATACCTGACTATCTAATTCTGAAATATTTCAGCATCACTTCTAACTTCGGTCCGAATTAGTTTAAACTAGTATAGTATGACGCCAGCAACTCCTTGTTTCTTGGATAAAAAGTATCCTGTGTCCTTTCCCGGGACTCAAAATATCTCCACATTGTATATTAAAGCAAATAATATTTTTTGGAATAACGATTGCAATAAGTGCTTGTCGAATGACTCGATATTGTTACAATATAATATTATTTGATGTGTTTCTAATAATGCACTACATCACTATAACTGAATGTGGAGGGAGTCATTTAATAATTTTTAATCTTTCATTTAAATTCCGGGGCAAGAATTGGATTCCTGGTGTGTAATAATAATTACGTGCAATTAATGCGTAAAAAATTCGAAAAATAATTACTATTTTTTTTTCTTGATGCATAAACTTTTTGGTACCACCTTTGGGCATTCTCCTTTTATTAAAATTAGTTCAGCGGTACACTTTCACATTTATAATATCAGTAAGAATGCATTTTAAACTAGTTTCGAAACCTTTCTGCTAAAATGCAACTCTGCAATGCATTGCAATACATACTTTTACGTTTTAAAAACTCTATACATTTTATATGCTACTCTTCCTCAATACTTGTTGAGTTCCCGTTTTGTCTAGTTTTATGAAATACATAATAAGAATATGGCGGAATTTCTTTGTGGATCTCGCTCAAAGAGTTGTATAAAATGTTTTGCAACACTTGCGAGTTCTCGCGGCCAATATTCCTAACTATTTTACTGTATTCTATACTTTTTCAAGTATCTTTCTTACTTTTCTAGAATCTCTAGACTACTTTGTTTCATAATATTATTTCTTATGCAATTGTGTTTACTACGTTGGGTCGTTATCGTTGATCATCATCATAGTTTATACCGCGTTACTGGATTTTGGCTCTATTCTAAACAATAATATCTGGGTTCTGCACTGGAATCGTACATTTTACAGTGCTTTTGTTACTTGCTGCAACTTGTACTATGATGTATTAACTATTAGGCTTGGCTCACACGGCACAATCCTGCACGATTCCTGCACGTTTTTCTGCAGTAAATAGTGGCGTATACAATGTATATAGAACCATATAGAACCATACACACGTTGATTGTACTGCACGCAGTGACGGATTAAGGCTACTTGATGCCCTAAGCAATCCATGCCTGTGGCCCCCCCTATCTGTACTATGTCAACTAGAATCGGTCTTTAAACTTTTGCCGCTTAAAAACAATAGTTTATTCCTGAAAACTTTTTTTGATGTGGTTTTTGGTGACGTGAAAGTGAGACGTGAACGTGCCCTAAGGACATATTTTTTTGTGCTTCCTCTCATGGTGCCCCTTCAGATCTCAGATGTGATGCCCTAGGCAATTGCTTAATTTGGTTAAGGGTTAATCCGTCACTGACTGCACGCGACTTGTTACAGTACAATCGGCATATGAATGTTAAAAGACGTATACTGCAAAAAAACGTGCAGGATTGTGCTGTGTGAACCTACTCTTACATCACACACGTTACTTAGCGGTTACGTTTTAAAAATATCTTTAAGTTAGCGTTTATACTACTCATAATGTGTATTTCACAATAATTATACAGAATTTTGTTCTTAGCGGTAGTTAATATAAATGAAATTAATATAATATTTATTGTCCAATTTTGTCCAAGTTCCTATTAGCACAAAAATAAGAATAATATCAGTGGTCTTGACTTCAAATAAAAAACGACCTTCATCAGCAGCTCTTGCCTTGACAACAAAATTACAAAGAGATAAATAGCTAGTAATTAACCGAGCTACATTATATGATATTTTTGTAATTTAAAACATCGTACACAGCTACACCTTGCTGAAAAAATATAGAATACACTATGTACCTCGAACATTTACCAAAAATAACCAGTAATACATTTCTATAATTGTTTACAATTTACTAAATTGTCGTTTTAACCTTTTCTACAACAGTTTCCAAAAGATAGTTGTTGCTATGTTTGACGGAGATAGAATACTTTAAATGAGTTACTTACATATAATAATATCTATTTTATTTAAGACTACTCAGTACTCATTACTATTGCAAAATGGAGGATAACCTAAAACTCATTGCCTTAACACTTAAAGACATAATATTTAGGCCCTTAATTTCTCATAAATGTCCTCTAAAACGACCGTTTATCAATTCCAGGTGATACGAGAGTCCTTCTGTCAGGATGAGTACATCAGCAGAGGGTCTGAGGTGAACAAGAATCCGGTGGCCACGGAGGAGCTGCTGGAGCTGTGCGCTGATGCTGCACTGGACGGAGTATCCCTGGTGGTCATTGACAATGACACGGAGGAAGTCACTGCGGTGGCCTTCAACAAGATACAGGTTGGATTTTGCTGTTGAAGTGAATTATTTTATAAGCAGCCCTGAAGCAGCCTTTCCCAGACTGGATTTGTATGCGTTCGCGCAAACGAGCGGTTTGGCCGCTGCGTCGCAAAATCACAAGCAATTATTAGTATGTAATGCATTATTTAAAATAGCGGCGAAAATGTATGAATCCTCTCTGGTGTTTCATCTTCCACTTCCGCTGGCACTGCCAAAGTGGAACCACTTTTTGTAACGGTGGCATTTAAATATTGATATTGTTAAATCATACATGATCTCGTGGACAGCGCTAGGAACTTCCGTGCCTTCAAGCGTTTTTATCACAATTACTACTGGCAACAGTCTAACACAATAAATTAATTTAGCTCTAGCGTAGTAGTCACTATTATTATTAACGTTAATTCCCGTGGTGCTTCCCCCTTCCAGTTCTTTGACTTTCGGTCACTGCAACCTTGTGCTGTCTCCCGCTTTATATGGGGAGGGAATCTGGAATTCTTCCTACTCCTCCTATTTTCTTCTGATTAATTTCGTTGCGGGTCCCAAGACAGCTTTAGCATGTCCCTCGGGCTCCCTGAGATCATATCAAAGGGTTTTCGTGGTTGGATACCGCTGTCAATCCTGGCGACACAGGAGATACAGTGGTGGGAATGTGTGGTGGGCCAAAGCCCGTAAAAAAAAAAAAATACATGCTCTGATTAATTATTACTACTAAGCTAATCGTTATATAATATTTCATTATAATATCTAATATCTTTAAACGAGCAATTCTTGTATATGTAATTATATATAATAATTGGAATCTCGGAATCGGCTCCAACAATTTTCATGAAATTCAGTATGTAGGGGGTTTCGGGGGCGATAAATCGATCTAGCTAGGAATCATTTCTAGAAAATGTCATTTTCATCGGATACCGAGCAAAGCTCGGTCAAACAACTAGTTATAATAATACGTGCTCATTACAATATTAATGATGCTATAATTGTAAATTCAACATTAATTACTTAATTAGTAATATTATGGATGCAACGTGAGACTTGAGTTTACTTGAGTTACAGGATTAAATTGTTTGATTATAGCCCAAGTAGCACACTTCAGACGCCTTAAATCTATTTATACTTTAGGAGTACTAATCATGGCTTTTTTATAGACAAAATAGACATTGGTAAATAAGAACTAAGTTTCTAATAGAAAAAAAATCTAGTATTCTTTGTTTTAAAACCTTTATTGGTTCATTACACTGAGTTAAGAGAAAATTGATTTGTTATGGACTATATACGTGGGAGAGCCATGCTATACGTGGGAGAGCCATGCTTCGGCACGAATGGGCCGGCTCGACCGGAGAAATACCACGTTCTCACAGAAAACCGGCGTGAAACAGCGCTTGCGCTGTGTTTCGCCGAGTGAGTGAGTTTACCGGAGGCCCAATCCCCTACCCTATTTCCTTCCCTACCCTCCCCTATTCCCTCCCCTTCCCATCCCTACCCTCCCCTATTCCCTCCCCTTCCCATCCCTACCCTCCCCTATTACCCTATTCCCTCTTAAAAGGCCGGCAACGCACCCGCAGCTCTTCTGATGCTGCGAGTGTCCATGGGCGACGGAAGTTGCTTTCCATCAGGTGACCCGTTTGCTCGTTTGCCCCCTTATTTCATAAAAAAAAAAAAAAAAAAATTTGCTCTGTTACTTACAAGCGCTGCTGTAGTTCAATTAATCTATATACTTATTATCACAAATACTTTTTAAGAATTGAAATTATTTGTAGAACAATTACTCTAAAAGTAATCAAAAAGGTTTTTAGATGGATTTGTTAGGCACTTTTTTAAGTCTATACTTAATAGAATCATTGACTAGATACTCAATAGTGTATACTCTAATGAAAGTATTGTTTCCTCCTTCATTAGGGAACTTAGGCTTTAAACATTTTATTTTAAGAGTATTATAAGTATATAAAGGACAGCGTTCTGCAAGCATGAAGAAAGCAGGAGATATATAATATTAGAAAGACAAGGCTTTCGGAGAAAAGTGGAAAAGTATAAAAAGCGTCCAAGTGCAAGTCAGATTCTCGTACGAAGGGTTCCGTACCATTATACATAGAGAAAAAAATAGGCCAAAAATTGTGATTTTTCTTTTGTATCGGGAGCACCCCTTTATTTTTATTTTATTTTAATTTTAGTAGAATTTTAGTATCAATTATTAAAGTTGTTAAAGTAATATTTGAGGATTCTGTAAAAATTTTAAGTGCCATTATGGACTACGAGACAAAAAGGCCAAAAAAATCACGTATGTTATATGGGTATACTTAAATAAATATTAATTTTATTTTGTTTACAGTATTTGTTGTCAAAGCGGCAACAGAAATACACAATCTGTGAAAATTCCAGAAGTCTAGCTCTAGCGGCTCTTGAATTACAGCCTGGAGACAGACAGACGGACAGACAACGAAGTCTTAGTAATAGGGTCCCGTTTTTACTCCTTGGATACGGAACCCTAAAAAGGTACCGCTAGACTGTCACATCAACTTTCTTTGCCCTCAAATTCATCAGTCATCTATTCAGTAACAAATCGTCAATTATTTTCATCAAGCTGCGAAGAAGATTCACCGTCTTAAAAATCGATTCTTGATGAAAACCATTATGAACTACAAACTGATAATGATAGTAAAGATTGCCTTTAATTTGCTTGCTTTAAAAATAATAAGCAACTACCTAATAATTTTATACAGACACAATATTTTTAACAATAAGACAATAAGTAATATAAAACAGAAAGGCCACCAAAAATGTTGGTTCTCTATGGTATTGCACTGAAAAATCACCAAAACGCGAACAGAACACCTTCTTCTTACGCCAGTCCAACGCCAGTCTGATAATACCCTGGTAGATAATTACGAGAAAAAATAGTTTACAACCAATTTTTTCTATAGATTACGATAGGATGGTCTTAAGAACAATAATACTATTGAAAGATTATTTTTTCTGGTGGAAGTGCAAGTTGATTGCCAATTGCCATGCTCTTAAAATTACCTTTAGCTCAATTTTAGGAGTAAATCTTCTAATCAATACTTACTTATAGATAATTTAATCTAGAGGCCATTTCGTTAAAAACCAAACCAAACATAGTAATCGCTATTTTGTTAAAAACCTAAAAAAATAGTTACAATAAAATACGCGATTTATTTATTTGTAAACATAAATATACTTAAATAAATGAAATTTTTATCAAAATACTTTGTTTAGGTATTTATTTTAACAAAATATATTAAAAAATGTGCACCAATAATATTTTTTATTAAAAAAATATCATTTAAATTTACGAATATAAAAGGCCCATAAGTTTTTTAAAACTATTTCATCAACTTTTACGATAAAATAAATTTGGCACGGAATTTGAGCCCTCCGTTCGCGCGAAACAAAAAATAAATTAAGTAAGTATGTATACAATATACATATTATATGATTTCAATTCGCCATTAAATCTTTAACTTAAAATACTTTTAATTACTGTGAAATTAGAAAATAGGAAATGCTTTTTAAAAGAAAAAACTCTTGTTGATGTTTTTATGTACCTAGTTGATTTTGATTATTAGTGGTTTTAAAAATATTCACCACTAGAACGTCAGTAGAGTACTCGTAATGGTGTTATCTTAATGTTGGCTACAAAACCTAATTCCTTTCTTATGTGCCTCTTATTATGTTCTTATAATAGTTTTGTAGATATTCCTATACATAAATATAAATTGCTCTTATCGTTATCTAATGATGAATTCTTATGTTGTTCTTGTCATTATAGTGTAGACAGGTGCCCATTTTTACTGAACTCGGTATAAAGGATATCTTCAGGATATCTTCAGGGATTATTGACTCTTATGTGAGAATACTAAGTTTAATTCTATAAAATAACTAATAGTGCTTCACTAGATATACTTGTGCTGCTTGGGTGTATTTATATCGAACAATGCAATCATGTTTTCCCGTAAGTACAATTTTCAGAAAATGTACTACTAAGGGCCTGTTTCACCACTTGTTGATAAAGTGCCGAATAGGCTATTTACAATTTTTTTACAGATTCTCCATACTTGATCCGTCAAGTTAATTGGTGGATAGCCTATTCGTGACTTATCAGGAAGTGGTGAAACAGGCCCTAAGACTAGTAAGTAGTACCTAACGAAACATGCCAAAGTTACCTATTTATGACTTATAATTTCCGAGTATCTAACTCGTATCTTTACCACATATAAAACCAGACCAGACTGATGATAGTGATAGCCAACTTTAAAAACAAGATTAAAGGTGTACTAAAGAACCGAGTTCAAAACAAGATTGAATAGAAGTGTTTGAAATAACTTTCTTGCGAACGAAATCTTGATAGCTCCAATAAATTCAAAGGACACGCTTCAATTTTATACCAAATTAATAAAGTATTTATAAAGAATCTTTGCTTATTTTTATTCTTTGCCCACGAGCAGCCTCCCGGAAAATTGGATAAAAAATAAAAGCAAAGAGCATAAACAATAATGAATAACAGATTGAAATGTATGAAGCAAATTAATGGAATTCCCTGGGATTTTTTTAACAAAATGAAAGGCAGGTTTTTTTATTTAAAACCTACCTTTCATTATTTTTAGGTAGCCTGCTCCCCCAAAGAGATTCTATCTTCAAGCTTGACTACTGATTTTATGATATGTAACAAAACTAAATGATAATACTTTAGGGTGTGAAAGTAGCAGTGCTGAAAGACCAAATATTTTTTTCACTTTTGTATGGGGAAACTCGTGACGCTGGGGCGCTTGCCCATACAAAAGTGAAAAAATATCGGTATTTCAGCGCTGCTACTTTCACAGTGAACTCTCTAAAAGGAACACGTACACACCTTAAAGTATTATCACTTCGTTTTGTTACACTCTGTATGTAGCATTGGTGACGTCAAATTCATACAAATTTATGCCGCGCCTCGCCTCGTCGCGTTGTAGTCTGAATCAACCCATAGATTCAGACCTCAACGCGACGCGTAGATGCATTTCTAAATTTATAAGGATTTGACAGATTCGCAAGACATCTCACGTAATTGAAATTTGTAAAATCCATACAAAATGCCACGCCGCGCCTCGCCTCGCCTCGCCTCGTCAATCAATCAACCCTAAACATAAAATAAGTATAGCAATAATTAATGAAACTGTTAAATTATTTAACTACTTAGTTACTAGATGACGCCCACAACATTGTTGGACGAAAATACGTTTATCGTGCGTGAACGGTTTTTATAGGATAAAAAGTATTTATCTTATGTCCTTTCCCACGCCTCCGTGGTCTAGTGGTACAGAGCGCGGCTCTTGACTCGGAGGCCGTGGGTTCGATTCCCGCGTTGGAAACATGTTATTTCCAAGTTTGGTTAGGACAATGCAGGCTGATCACCTGATTGTCTGACAAGTAAGATGATTCATGCGTCGGATGGGCATGTAAAAAGTCGGTCCTGCGCCTGATCTCTCGCTGGTCGTGTTGGTCTGCCGTCCCACTGGTTTATGAGAGTAAAGGAATAGAGAGTGCTCTTGTGTACTGCGCACACACTCCTGCGTAGCTGGCCTGGTTTCAGTGAAACCGGCCACCGTCACCGAAACCGGTGTGGAAGCTATTATTATTATTTCCCACGACGACCTCTGTGGCTCAGTGGTGAGCGCGTTGGTAGCTCAAGCCGGGGGTCGCGGGTTCGAATCCCGCCGACGGAACAAAAAATTTTCAATGTTCCCGGGTCTGGATGTGTGTTAAATATGTGTATGATATAATAAAAATCTTAAATATATGTATAGTATAAAAGTATTAAATATATTTCCGTTGTCTGGTACCTGTAACACAAGTCCTTTAGGTACTTAGCACGGGGCCAGACTGACGTGGTGTGAAGCGTCCATAGATATTATTATTATTATTTTCCCAGGGCTCAGAGTATTTTCATACCCAGCAAATTTGTTTCAGCGGTTTGGGCGTGAAGAGGTAACATACAAACAGACAGACAGACACACTTTCGCATTTATAATATTGTATGGATTGTTATGTTCCGATATTACGTACCGATACAAAAGAAACATAGTAATAAATCCATAAGCGGCGCTGTAAATACTGAAACAAACACTATCTGTTACAGGTTAAAGCTGGTGATACGTCAGAGAAGCCGTTCTTCGAAATTTTCGCCGAGCAGCGCTGCACACAGGGCTCGTCGCGCTCTCTTATACAATTTATGGCGAACGTCGACGAGAGGTGCAATTTATTCCAAAAGTGAGTTTTTTAGGGTTCCGTACTTTGTGCTTTTTTGTAATATACCGCGTTAATGCAGGCAACATAATATAGAGATAGGTTTATTAATATCATGTTGCCATTAACGCGGGCAAAAAACGTCAAAAAAAATTGTATCTAAGGCTTCTCTTAAATACAAATAATATTATTATTGTAATTACTCACTTTTGTAATAAATTGCACAATTACTAATGTCGCAGTCTCTGATTAAACCAGATGACTTTGTGCTTTTTGTAATGAATGCGCTAGTCATTCAATCGAATCGCAGTTTGAACCAGATGACTGCGACACATACATCGAAGTCTTAGTAACGGCACAGTATAGCAATATGACATAATTGCTATACTGTGGTAACGGTCTCGTTATCACCCATAACGGGACCCGATTACTAAGACTTCGATGTACGTGTCGCAGTCATCTGGTTCAATCTGCGATTCGATTGAATAAATAGCGCATTCATTACAAAAAGCACAAAGTCATCAGGTTTAATCAGAGACTACGACATTAGTAATGGTGCAATTTATTCCAAAAGTGAGTTATTACAATAATAATATTATTTGTATTTAAGATAAGCCTTAGATACAATTTTTTTTTGACGTTTTTTGCCCGCGTTAATGGCAACATTATATTAATAAACTTATCTCTATATTATGTTGCCTTACAATATTATTATGATGGTACGAAACCGGTTGTGCGCGAGTCCAACTCGCACTTGACCGGTTTTTTTCAACCACTCTATTCCAGAAGTGAGAATTTTCGCCCATTGTAGATTGATGGCCCGTTTTAATAAAACGCATTCGAATTTCGAACTGGCCAATTCGAAGTACACAGAATTGTCTGTTGGGGAGTTTCATGAATTTAGATCGGATATTTTTTAACTGCTAGTTTGGGTTTACATTTTTTAAATAAAATTACGGTGTAAACGATGGAACCTGATGGAAAGCCACCGGCGCCCATGGACACTCGCAAGTCGCAACATCAGAAGATGTGTCGGCCAAATAAAATTGTATATATATACAATTTTATTATATACAATCTATATAGATTTTTTTACGTGAATCGTAATCGAGAATCAAGATGTTTGTTACTATATTTGATTTTCAAACTGTTTACCAAGTTTAATGCTTGTCGAGATCTCCTCTTGGTTATCAGTTATTACTTATTTTGCTTTCATTTTCCAACTTTCTTTCAATATTAACTTATATAAAACGTCTTTCAGATACAACGTCGACTGCAGCTTAGAGATAATGTTCCTAGCCACGCTCAAAGAGCATCGGTACAAGAAACTCGGGTTTTACCTTTGCAAATATTCCATAGAAGTCGCTAAGAGTTACAAGAGCGCTATATCAGAGATGACTGTTGACGATTTGGGGCCGCAATACAGGCACATAAAGGCAAGGCATCCATTTTCGGAGGAGCCGAAGATCTGTCAGGCCATTTGGACGTCGAGTGGCTCGCAAAAGATCGGCAAGGCGTTGGATTTCACTGTGCATTTGACAGTGCCACTTTCGGAGTTCGTATTCAACGGCCAAACTTATGCTGAGCGTCTCGGGCAGCCAGAGGCGTATTGTGAGGTCGCCGCTTACCGTTTTTAAAGGAATTTTGTAAGAATTATTTTATGTGAAAGGACGAAATAAATGTATGTACTCGTATATACAGTTTTGTGTAAGTATGTACTCATTTGAATTCAAATGAGGCCGTAATATACCTTGCCGTAATATACCTACATTCATAACAGCACATTAGCAGCCCCTTACAACCTTTTTTTTCGAGTTAAAAAGTAGCCTATTACCTTTCTCAGGCTCTAGAATTTCTGTGTACAAAATTTCATTACAATCGGTTTTGGCGTGAAAACGAGACAGTCAGACAGACAGAAAGACAGATATACTTTCGCATTTATTATATTAAGGACGGATTTATACGAGGGTAACACTGCGGGATACATCTAGTGTTTTCATATGAGAACATTTAAATACGAAAATCCTAGGTAGATAGGGGATCTAAGCTACGTCACAGTTAATATAATTATTAGTAGTACCAAGCTACATAGTTTTGACTCGTGTCAAACCCAGCCGACAGATCACAATTAACATTGAATTGACATGATCCGACCAAAATATGACGTTGATCTGTCAACTGCCTAGGAATCAATTTCCTCAATGGTACATGTGTCATTTTCTTCCTTATTCGCATAATACGCTATCTGGTATTATATTGTTATATTGTATGTATATTATATTTGTTTCACTACAATTAACATTATTTCTTTTCAATTTACCAGGTTGATAATTACTATTTTGTTTTTAGTATTTGTTGTTATAGCGGCAACAGCTATATTACATACTTACATAATATGTGAAAATTTCAACTCTCTAGCTATTATTGTTCTTGAGTTACAGCCTGGAGACACACAGACAGACAGACGGACATACATCGAAGTCTTAATAGTAGGGTCCCGTTTTTACCCTTTGGGTATGGAACCCTAAAAAGATATATACATTATACATAATATAAATATGAATAAGTATAATATAACATAATATAAATATAATATAATTTCGAGGTAACTAATATTATCTTTTAGATTACAAAGTTATATCTCTTGAGAGTATCCGACACAAGTATAGAATTAATTTGAATCAAGGAACACCACGTGTATCGCCCAGCGCTGGGCAAATTGATTATTGATTGGTTTCAATTTGACTGGGATGTGTACAGTCAGCACAATAGACAAAGCCCAAAGGGTCAATACTACGAAGGGCTTTCAATAAATACTGCATGCTCAGATGCCAAGCAGGGTAAAGATAAGAGACCCCTAATTGAACTAGCATTTGATTCAGGCCCAGTTTCACTAAAGTCTGTTAGTGTTAACAGCTTGTTAAATAATTGTTGCGACGTCGCATCGCAAAAAAACTACATTGCTTTTCTATGGTTGTTTTCGCAATGCGACGCCGCGCCGCAACGCAATGTTATGGCCTGGCCCAAGGGCCAATAAAATATGTCAATGTGTAATAAACGACTTGTCGTTTATTACACATTGACATATTTTACCGCTGTCACGTCGAGATGTTAAGGGCCTCAAACTTGGTAATATTAATAGTAGGCGTACCTACTACCTATATTATAGATTTACACACTCTGGTGATGACTGTACCGCAATATAAATATATTCAGTAAGGTAACTCAGCCATGAACTTAAAATCAAGATATTATCAAGGTACAAGTTGGAAACAGTCGGCAGACGATCTGATTCCTGAAGCTTTAGCAATCGACGGCTTCTTACAGCGCTATTACTGCGATTTCTATGAAATTTTCTATGAAAACTTGAAAGAAAATAGACGTCGTCGTCGCTACAACAAAATACGTCGATTACTGAATTTTTAGGGTGCGTGTTTACCGGAGCTACGTTACGTTGCGAGTCTTTACATATTGTCTTATTCTGCTCTATAAAGTTATGTAAACAATGCTTATGTGTGCGTGCCCTGAAGCAGTCTGGTATGCAATTTTACTGTATAATATTATACTGGACTGTACCTGCACTTAGCACTATTTGGTTCTATTAGTGTGAAATAGCACTCCGTTGTTTCCCCGTAGAGTATTCAAATTGATTGCTGTTGCTTTTTCATTAACGCGTAAGTAAATTGTAAGTAATTTGCGTACTGTTGGTAGTACTTGGTACTACTGTTGGCTTGTAGAAATATAGTCTTTTAAATTTTAATATTATACAATAAAACTAGCTGACCCGGCAAATGTTGTTTTGCCATATACATATTATTTGTAGTTGTAATGTAGTTCTTTATTATTATATTAAGGTGACTTAAGTAAATAAATTTGGTACCATGGCAACGTTCATCGCTATCCCGTTGCACAAACAATGGTCGCCGTCAGTCTTGAGTTGATAAAATATAATAATTTACTATTATTTATTCAACAAATGCACTTATATCAATACAAAAATACCCAGTAGCCGATTCTCAGAAATACTGAATATGTCTGTGAAAAATCAGTAAGTTAAGCCGTTTCGGTGGAGTACGGTAACTAACATTATGACACGAGAATTTTATATATTACTAGCTGTCCCGGCAAACGTCATTTTGCTATATAAAGTATTTCGCCAATATTATTTTATTGAGGTGACTAAATAAGTATGTTACCATTGCAAAGACCATCGCGGCTATCCGTATATAACAATGGTCGCCGTCAGTCTCGAGTTGTAATAATTTGCTATTATTTATTGAACAAATGCGCTTATCAATATAAAAAGTACCCAGTGGCCGATTCTCAGACCTACTGAATATGCATATAAAATTTGGTAAAAATCAGTAAAGCCGTTTCGGAGGGGTACGGTGACTAACACTGTGACACGAGAATTTTATATATAAGAAGATAAGGAACATTCACGATCTGCCTGCAAGTAATCACTAAAGTCAAAGTGATTTTAGACCTTTTACGACGTTACCTCAGAATATGTCTGAGGTAAGGTGAGATTAAGAAATTCAAACATAACTTTCTGTTTGACAGCAAAAATCGTATTTTGCAACATTGACGCCGCAACATTCGCTCAATTCCGGATCCTAAATTATTGTGCAACCTAAATTCAAATTGAAATAAACATGTTTTATGTTGATGAATTTAGGAAACTGAATGATCTGAATTTTTGGTTCCCTTTAGGATGCTAAATTGCAGATCCTAAACCCAGCAACAGCAACGGAAATTTAGGCTTTTTGCAGTCTTATTAACATGAGCACTCTAATGATACGTCTGCTTTTGGTGTCATCAGAGAAATTGGCTCATAGGCAAATGGCGCATTTATCTACGTTATTTGGTCAAATTCTTGATATAATTCGACCAAAAAATGTATCATTGACATGATGAATTTCAATTTGCATCCCATACATTTTTTATTTTGTAACTTAGCTATCGAATGCAATTTGACTACTAACCTATCTGCAAAGCCTTGATTTGAAGTTAATCTGGTCGTGAACCAGCGATGCACAAACCAAAGGAATCCAATAACTCCAGCCAAACTTCGATCGAGAACTATTGGAATGCGGATCCAATCTCGAACTATCAAAGTAATGATCAATTAACCAAAGTATTTCCATCGGAAAGTATTCCATTTCTTTATCCAGACCATGAATAATAAATCAGATACTTTTTGCGCCTTGTTATCCTATTAGTAGATTCCAATAAGGCTCATCAAAATTCAATGATACTTTGCATTGATTTCGCGAATCGATTTATTCTTGTACCTAAGTACTGATAAATGAATACCGTATTACTTAAAATAATGCAAAATATTTAGTAACTTTACCTTTATGATGGCGTATTTCTTTTGTAAAATCTACAAAAGGTGCAATTAACTTTAATAAATTTACTTCTGTTTTTGTTTATACTTTCGTACCTACGCCAAAGTGCATGTTACGTACACTTAACTATCTTTTTCTTCTAGTGACTCCCCAATTAGGTAATGAAGTTCCACCACAACAATCAAGCTTCAAGCAGTCAAGCTTCGAAACATTACTATATTATACTTACCTCAAAAAAACTAGCTAATAAGGGCTCTAAAATATTGAAAGTACAGTCATTTTGGGTAACTTTGAATTGCAGTTTAACTTTGAACAATACAATTTACGACAATATATTACAATACAATTTACGACAATGTATTGTTCAAAGTTAAACCGCAATTCAAAGTTACCCAAAATGAGTATACTTTTTTTTTAACAAATAAGGGGGCAAACGAGCAAACGGGTCACCTGATGGAAAACAGCTTCCGTCGCCCATGGACACTCGCAGCATCAGAAGAGCTGCAGGTGCGTTGCCGGCCTTTTAAGAGGGAATAGGGTAATAGGGGAGGGTAGGGATGGGAAGGGAATTGGGGAGGGTAGGGAAGGAAATAGGGTAGGGGATTGGGCCTCCGGTAAACTCACTCACTCGGCGTGAAACAGCGCTAGCTAGGCTATATATATACATATATACATATATATATATATATATATATATATATATATATATATATATATATATATATATATATATATATATATATATATATATATATATATATATATATATATATATATATATATATATTAGTTTGATCAGATTAGTTTTGGAAGTGAAGTATTTCTTTCCAGTTTAATTTCTAATTTCCGTACAGCGTCAACTTGCTGGCGGCTTGCCCATCATACCTAGGACAAAACTCCGTCTAGCAATCGCTCTAAACTCTAAAGTCTAGAAGTAGTAATACTTTTGCAAATTAGAATTTTCTTCCCAATTTTGTATGGCGCGTTGATTGCATCTGACTTACCGTTATGCCCGGGACAAAACTGTCTAGTAATTTGAGAGTCACGGCTGTCTGCATAGACAATGCGTCTGCCGGCTGAATAACATTAAATTGAACTGAATGGTTAGAGATCGAATTCACTTTGCATAGCTCTTCACATTCAAATGGTGCAATTCATATGAGTTAAGTACCGACTGCGTCGGGACGTAGACAGATTAAGGTTGGGTTGCACCAGAGGCGTGGTTAAAGTTAAAGCTATGCTCAAAGTTAAGGTTGTTGTTAATCCTAACTTTAACTTTAACCTTAACTTTGACCACAGAATGTGACAGATGGCAGCTGGTTTGACAAGGTTTGAAATGAACCGTGGGCCGGGGCAATGCTGGTTAAGGAGAACTGTCAAAAATGGTGTTTTTGTATGATGACAGCGTTAGTTCCTTTTTTCGCCACGTGCATCTTTAAAGCCTTGTCGAGCTCAAGGTTATGGTTAAATATGGCGTCCATTTTTGACTTTAACTAAAGATTTGACATTTTGCATTGTAGTTATAGTTAAAGTTACAGTTATAGCTAAAGTAAGTTGGTGCAACCCAACCTTAATGATTGTCTGCAGCACTCAGAGTGGAACATTAATTAGTTAAATGTAATTAATTCAAAACTTTATTATTTTTAATTAAAAATAATATATTTAATTAATTAAAAACATAAGCCCCATACATTATCTGTCAAACTCCACATAAAATTGAAAGTTAATCATAATTAAATGTCTCTGAGTACGGCGGTATATATCTGAACTAAGTTGACGATAATAAAATTAATTTTAACACGAAAGTGAAATTAATTTTAACTTAAGTTCTAAATATTATATACTTAGTTCATCGTTTTTCTTTTCGCTAAAATTTTATAGACTAAATGCGCAACTTACCAAGACTTGCAAAACATTTTCCGTGGAAACTGTAAAGTGTTGTTTATCTAAACTATAAATTATAAAATTAACATGAAAATATGAAAGATACGATCGTAGCCGAATTTCTCGGAGGTTGTTTTGCAAAATTTTGCTAATTAAAATGTTGCTAATTTTACTTTATTTTACGCGCCTCCCGGGATTTGAAAGCGTGTTTATATTTTCATAATTTTTGCCGTTCCTCCTCTTTACAAGAAGATTAAAGGTAGGCTCCCACTTAAATAGAATAAAGAATATTTATTGATAATTAAAAAAAAAGTTGTGCAAAAATTGAGACACTACAGTCTAAATAGAACATTGTAATACAAAATATTGGTTAGTATACAGTATAATATAATATTATTATTATCTTTATTTGTTTACTCAAAATGTAATTGTTCGTAACACAATGTTTATGTTCTCAAGAACTTATCATAAAAATATCCACAGACCAATATAAGTATTACATTTTGGAAGTACAAAAAAAGCCAGGAAAATAACATCTCTCGTAATATTTGCAGGAATATTACGAGAAAGAAAATATGAAACTCGTAAAAATGCAGTTTTTTCCCCCCAACTTTTGTACTGAAATAATACACGAGCATTGTGTTTGTGCAGGAAATTCGGCCGAAACTTTTTCAATACGATGTAAATAACTTGGGTATCGGAACGATCGAACGACGGAAACTTGTATTGTGAGAAAAAGATTCATAACGGTGGCTATCGATTAAGTTTCTTGCGGTGTAGTGGATATTTTTGTCAGTTTCAGAGATCATAAATGTATGGGATCTGAGGGAGGCATGGCATGGCAAACGCCATGTCTCTTAACAAGGCATTAGGTACGTCAAAACCCATACTTTTTTGGTTTCGAACTTGACCGTCAAATTTTTAAGTAATATTGAAAATTGGTCGATCGCAATCAGACGCTGCAATGTATCTCAATCAAACACAAACACCAAGCTTTACCAATCTAGGTAATATAACATACATACTAAGATTATAAAATATGCGAAAGTGCGTCAGTCTGTCTGTCTGTCTGTTACCTCTCCACGGCCAAACCGCTGAACTGATTTTGCTACAATTTGGTAAGAAGAATCCCGGGAAAGGACATACTTTTCATCCTTTAAAGGTACGGTTCTCACGCGATAATCGAATCAAAAAGCGTCATCTATTAAAGTAAGTATTTATGTATTAAAGCTCTAAGCTTATCGTAGGAAACAAATTCTTAGCGAAAAACTTAATAGCGGAACTTTATAAAAGTCAGTGGCGGATTTAGCTATAAATATGGATAAAAGCGGCGCCCCGGTTAATGCATTGTCGAACGTTTCCACGCGACCCAGAACCCCTTTCATAAATCTGTATAAGGCGCACCTTTATACGGGCTTTTTTCTTTTTTTCACATATGCAACGAGTCGGCAAAGTAACGTGGCTGCGTATAAAAACTATCGTAGTATCAATATGAAAAATAAGATACTATGCTTTATTGCCTAATGTGGCGAAAAAAAAAAGGAATGAACGGAAAGACTAACTATTCGTAATAATGATCCTTAGAGTAAAATCAGTGTTTTGTACTTGCATAAGAGTAATTGAGAGTTTTTAATTGACATAAGACTTAGTGAAATAGTAAATAATAGATTTGAAAAAGCTTATCTTTTGAATTTTTCAGTTACAGTACATACAAAGATTCCGTCGCATGCATACAACCCAAGATTATAAATTTATAAAAGCATATTAAAATATGTATGACCCTTTAAAAACTTCAGTAGGTAAACATCAAGGGTTGTATGATAATTAAATTTTACTCAAAACATAAATTACGCTTACTAAATAAAATTAACACGTACAACTACGTACAACTTTAAAATTTGATTAAGGCGCTGTGGTTGTTGCAACTACATAAAATGGGTTTTTTAAAACACGTTTTTAATAAAGGAAATGTCATTATTTAAGTATAAAATAAGTACCGTTTTAAAATTCCTATACGCAAATGTATAATATCAGTACACATTTTGAAAAATTCTGCTCGATAGAAAAAAATCTCAAAGATGACTGTTATAACGCTGTTTTTCATAATTAAATCATTTTATGGCTAAATTACACACTTTCTAGAAAAAACAAAAAATGTAGTATATGTGTCGTAACCTAACGTAAACGATTTGATGTATTTGATTTGTATAAAATTAAAAACAAAAGGTTTTTACTCCTATTTTCTATTATCAAGGCACGCGGCGAGCGCGTTACTTTATTTGAATGTCCATAATGTCGATATTCGTACTGACAGACATCGACCTGCTAATTTTAGGGACTACTGGGCCTTAAGATGTGCGTAGTCAGTACTAGCCGTGTATCATTAGCATGATATTAAAATGTAATGAATGATCAGAATAAACATGTGAGTGACATTTTAACACAATATACAGCGTGTTCGCCGTTCCAAAGTATTTAATGTAATTATTAATTAGATATTATCAACTGGTGTTGGTAAAATTCAAACACATCCTGTCAATTTGCATAACGAATTGATATACGCAGCATAATAGAATAAGAGCCAGTGATAGCAACTTTCGTAATTTTAAAAAGTGTTCCTGAATATGACTCCTATTAGAGGTAAAAACGACCAGCTATCAAGTTTCGGTTGCGGTTACTTTAGTACATAATATAGCTAAATCTGGAATCTTGCATCTGTCTGTCTGTTACTTTTCACGCCCAAACCGCTGAACCGATTTTGCTATTGGTATAGAGATACTTTGAGTCCCGGGAAAGGACATAAGAGTACTTTTCATCCCGTATGGAGATGTCATCTGACAAATTTCAGTGAAGAGGTAACAGGCAGACACACTTTCGCATTTAAATATTAGTATGGATATTACAGTATGTTTATAAAACGGTTGAATGAAGGTTTTTCGTAAAACACTTTAGGAAACCTTTCTAAAAATGGCGTTAATTACAAAACTTTCGAATTTCGAAACTGGATATAAATGGGGGTATTTCAAAAGAATTTTAATAAGGAAGCGGTAAAAGTTGAAGATGCACGTAACTTAGCGGATTTTGCTGTCTGATCCCCCTACGTAAGGATCAACCCTTTTCGGGGTTGTGATTTGAATAATTTAGGGAACCACTTTAGATGAAAGCAAATATTGAAATACGCCGTGATATATGCCTTTGGCGTGCCCCAATATGTTTTTTAACCTACATTTTACCTGTTAACTCAACCTTACACATGCTTTGCTAAGGTGATTCGTATTAAGTATAATATTTTTAACAAAATATATTTGCCATCAGCAGTCTGCCTAGAGCTAGAGCATCTCCTTTCAAACCTTTATGAGTTATGGCGCGTCGAGGACATTGCATTGCCATGAAAAGAAATACACTAAGAACAGCATAGTTAGCATAAGCACGTAGACAAACGAAAGAAACTAAATTTTGACAGTTTTACCGGAAAAACATTGGAGTAAAAGTTTCTTTCTTATCTCGATATCTTTCGCTTTTGAAAATCTATAAGTCAAGCATGACGATCCGCTTTTGACATTTAGTTTCTTGATTCTGTTTTTATTTTTATTATGGCACTTGGCTATAAAACCATAGCCAGTGTCGAGTAAATGGCGGCAAATTCAAAAAATCGATGTATAGCAACCCTGTCTATAGCCGGAATTATAGTTTTGATCTACAAACTACGAATAATAAAGTTCCTTAGTTTTTATTATTCGTATTTCGTAGATCAAAACTATAATTCTGGTTTTATAGCCGAGGTACCATAATTAAAAAAAAAGAACCAAGAAACTAAATGTCAAAAACAAATAATTGCCGTTGCTATGGAAAGAGTTTCTTGTCTTTGTCCACTGAAACTCAAGTCGATGGGTGGTGCCATGCTCGGGAATAAGATATGTAGACATGGGAAAGAAACTGCCATTACTTTCTTCCGGAGAATCGACTGGGAAACCCCGTGCTAGCTACGCAGATATTGTAATAAAATTATATACCAGTTCTGTATCTGGTTACTTTTGTAATTCCCTTCTTTCTCAACTTCTTTCAATAAGCTACAAGAGCACATTTACAAATTATATTAGTATACGATATTTGAATTCCCACAAATAGAAGATATTGAATATTTATTTTCAACTCCAAAGAATCTCAAATTGAAAGGTAAGAAAAATACGAGTTATCCCCATTGTACCGGAATATATTTCCGGGAAAATCGGGACTCCGTTTTCGTTTCATAATATTGAGTCTCCTTTAAATAAAGGGTGTTTTAATCTCGATTTTTCCTAAATCCCCAAGATATAATATTCCGTCATTGGGATGGAATGTCAATAATGGATGAAATAATTATTATATATTCGTTATTGGATACGTACATATTAGCTTCTTAAAGCTTTATTTTACATCATGTGCCATCACACAGTAAGATTTTTGTAGATCTGTATTTTTTTTTTTAAATTTCTCCGAAAAATGGATAGAGTTGAGTCAGGCGCGGATGTTTTTTTTTTTTATTAAATAAGGGGGCAAACGAGCAAACGGGTCACCTGATGGTAAGCAACTACCGTCGCCCATGGATAGATACAGATTACAGAACCTATGTCGAAATAGAAGTCTATATTTCGTTTTCTACGAAATTACTACTTTTTATGACATTTTTTAATATGCAGCTTTTACGTAACTAGTTAATAGGTCTAACTGCTGCACATGTTCGATGTCTAAATTTGTTTTTTCTGTCGCAATTCGGAACAGGCAGTTTCGTTTTGCGACTTTAATTAAATTAGTCGGCTAAAAACGTGCCGATTAAAAAGCCTTTTCCAGTAACGAAAAAGCGATTGGATAATTTGCAAGAGCTTTAATGTTAAACTAGGGTTACAGTTTGCCACCCTTTATATATTTGAGATAAATTTACACTCGATTTTAATGATGTTAGAGCGATCTGCTGCACTCAGAAAAAAAATGTTAGCTTCACTTACACTGGTAATTATTAATAATTGTATTTTTAATTTTAAGTAAATTATCGACAAATACATTATTACATCCAATATCTTATAACTTTAAACGAGCAATTCTTATATATATATATATATATATATATATATATATATATATATATATATATATATATATATATATATATATATATATATATATATATACTAGCTGTGTCACTTTAAAACCTTCCCTGGACTTCTACGAATACTTTAAGACTAAAATTAGCCCAACCCGTTCAGCCGTTTTCGAGTTTTAGCGTACAAAAAATCCATTTTTATATATTAGACTTTTAAGTATTATCACAAATGTTTTGTATGGGAGTATAGAAAAGTGTTGTTATATGTTATAATAAAATAGCTAGTTATAATCTAAGTAACTGATTATTATAATATTTTTCTTTTTTTCACCACGCAATGCAAGTAGAGTCTTTACATTTGTGTATTTTTTCGTTTTCTTTATGAATTTAATGGGAAAGTTAAGGTATTAATAATGTAGGTATATGAGGCCCAGAGGGATCGTAGAACTTTGTTTGGTTACGGTATAGATCCTAATTGTCTTTCTGTTTATTTTAGCTCTGGCATTGCGTAATGTTGCCTTCACTTAGTACATAATATTACCTCTATTATTTTACCCCTTTTACCGATAATAAATATAGTAATTACGCAGCGTATAACACAAGGCATCTTGGAAAAATAATGTTGTAAGCTATACGTATGACTACTTACAGACAAAGAAAGCTGACAATGTTTTGACGCTAGAGTGCAGCACCAGCACATAAGTAAACAAAAAGTTTGACGCATCACGTAAGTCAAGATTAGATAATATGATGTGTGCAACATGTTGGATTATTTTCTGTATATTGTGTTAGTAGCGCCCTCTGCTCCAACCAATGCGAAATATTCCCTACACTTTTACACTGCACAAATTTTATAAATAGTATGTTGATTGTATGTTTATGATTAACTAGATGTCCCGCGCGGCTTCGCCCGCGTAAATTAGGAATTTTACAGAAACCGTACATTTTCCCATAAAAAATATTTCCCCCGTTTATCCCACATTTTCCTGAGTTTCTTCGGTCGTATTAGTCTGAGCGTGATAATATAATAAAGCCTATAGTCTATAAGTCTTACTCGATAAATGATCTATCTAACACTGAGATAAGTTTTTAAATCGGACCTGTAGTTCCTGAGATTGACGCGTTCAAGCAAACATACTCTTCAGGTTTATAATATTAGGTAGGTATAGATTTTTTTTAAATATCGCTTGACAAACTTGAGTCTCGATCTAAAGGACTATGAAATGGTATAATATGGTAGTGATGATGATGATGATGATGAATGTAATTTGCATATGCTTTCTGTTCTTAAAACAACGCCGAAACTCCCAAACTTGTATCTATAAAGAATCAGGAGTTCTCTCAGCACCTTCCGAACCACGGTATACCAGGTATATCTCGGTGCAAAATCTTACTTGTTGGTAGCATATGCTTAGAATACTTCTTACGAAACCGAAGTCACCACATGTTTCCCTATAAGTTTTGAGGAGTTCCCTCGATTACTTATGGATCCTTCATCAGACCACCACTTTTGTGAATATAATACCAAATTGGGATGATAGGTACCCTACATACCAAAAGAAAAATTTTGAAAATCGGTTAACAAACGGCGGAGTAATCGTTGAACATAAGAAAACGAACATAACACCTCCCCCATTTTGAAAGTCGGTTAAAATTGTAGCCTATGTGTTATTCTGATGTATAAGCTATATTATTGTAAAGTTACATTAAAATCCGTTCAGTAGTTTTTGCGTGAAAGAGTAACAAATACTTTTAGCTATAAAAATTAAAAATTAAGAAAACTAATTTTTGCCATTTGTTTGCAATACAATATTTTTACAACTAAAAATTATGAATTTTTTATTCTTTATAAGCACCTAGCTAATGAAAAATCTGATTTGCCCCCCCCCCCTGGCTCAGAACCTGGGTACGCCCATGAGTATAGGTATAATTGTAAATTTTAACTAAACAAGACTCACCTTATATTACTCCTGCTCTGCCATGTCCATAGCGATTCATTCGTAGACACTTTCATATTATACGAGTAGTTAGGTAGAGCCGTGTAGCTTTCATAGTCTAATATTAATAAGTGTACTTATATACTAACATGTGAAAGTGTATGTTTGTTAGGTTTTGAAGTTCAGTATAAAGATATTTTGTTAAAGGCCTGTTTCACCACTTCCTGATAAGTGAAGAATAGGCTATCCACCAATTAACTTGACAGATCAAGTATGGAGAATCTGTCAAAAAAGTCGTGAATAGCCTATTTGGCACTTTATCAGAAAGTGGTGAAACAGGCCCTATATTAAAGTCTCGGAAAATAACATAGATGTTCTTGCGAAAAATGTCCGGAAACAATTTAAATAATATCTTAGCGCCACGATGTAGGCAACTAGTCTTTTTACAAATCAGCGTTGAAGTTGCTCTAGAGTTCAAATTATTTTATGCCCATTTTTAGTAGCCCTCCTCAGCCTACATAAAACAATTGTCTCCCCATCCGAGGTCCGAACGCTCATGAATTTCCACCTCCCGTATAAATTAGTGTAAAAAACATGAAACAGAACAACAGAGGGGTTATTTATGTATCAGTCGGGGTGAATACACTAGGGCCTATAAATCGAGAGAATCGTAAACGTCTTAGTAGGGCGCTTAATGTGTTTTCAATTGGCTAAGTCGATGGATTAGAGAGATAACCCCGTTGCGAAATGGAACCTCATTTGACTAAAACAAGCTACCCGTGTTCCGAATGGGTCGAATATTAAATAGGGTATTATCGAGCGCCCGGTGAAAATTGAGAGTGTAATCGTTTGAAAATTGATATCGCATTGTTTTGTTCTTTTGTTAGGAGAATAACAAAAGCATACCTAATGAAATTTTATGCGAGCAAGTCTAAAATTACACTGAATTAATTACGTAATTAGCCAGTGTGGCAAATGTGACGAGACCCCACAGATTAAAAAATCAAATCCGACAAGCCGGTTAAAACCTAGGTGTTAGAGCTCAGAAAACATATTTAACTTGTTGACGATCAGTTGTGTTTTTTTTTTTATGAAATAAGGGGGCAAACGAGCAAACGGGTCACCTGATGGAAAGCAACTTCCGTCGCCCATGGACAATCGCAGCATCATAAGAGCTGCAGGTGCGTTGCCGGCCTTTTGAGAGGGAATAGGGTAATAGGGGAGGGTAGGGATGGGAAGGGAAGGGAATAAGGGAGGGTAGGGAAGGGATTAGGGTCGGGATTGGGCCTCCGGTAAACTCACTCACTCAGCGAAACACAGCGCAAGCGCTGTTTCACGCCGGTTTTCTGTGAGAACGCGGTATTACTCCAGTCGAGACGGCCCATTCGTGCCGAAGCATGGCTCTCCCACGTATAATGACTTACATTACAATATGTAAAAAATGTAAAAAAATTAATGACTTACATGTGAAATTATGATTGTGTACTGTATGCCTTTGAATTTAATCCTTCAAGACTGACTTTTACGTCAAAAAGGAAAAATAATAAACCTTCTTACATTGAACTTTAAAATACAAGAATACAAAATCTACATTTTAAATTGCACATATTAACACACTACAACATGTTAAATTCAGTATTACACAATTACACAATTACTGTCTCCTCAGTTAATATTTCAACAGAATCAAATTACGTAACATATTGAGGGACGAATGCAGGGCAAGTATGTATCTCACATACTCGCATAGTATGTCAGGGCCGGGAGCACATTTACAAGAGTTATTTCTAACATAATGGTCGTACGCAAATGTTAATTTCGCGTTGTTTACTTGACACACGACAGAGGAAATTACTGAGTTCATAACTAAAATTGAGCCTCCTCAAATACGTGCTCGAGTGCGAGGATATTTTGACTTCAAATTAACCATGGAAATTGTATTTTACTAGTTATGGTTTACTAGATTTTCATACATTGTATACTAGATAACGCGCGCAACTCCTTTGCGCCAAAATTCGTTTACGCGCGGTATTTTTCCGGAATAAATTCATCCTATGTTATTTCCCGGGACGCAAAGTATCTCCATACCAAATTTTAGCAAAATAGACTGCAGACAGACAGCCAAACTTTCACATTTATTGCGTTACTTAATAATTATATGAATATATTATTCCATACTATACACGTAAAAGGTGTTTATATATGTCTTTTTCCTCTTTAAGTTTTTCTTTTTATAAGTTTGAAAAGGAACGAGCCTTTTCAAACTTATAAAAAGAAAATACTTAACTCACATCTTGTTGCTATTACAGTAACTATAATATTATGTTTACTATCTCAAACTGACATACACACACTAAACTTAATAATCAATATTAACAATCTCTTTGCCAGTGCAGATAACAACACTATAACTCAAACACATGAAACATAAAGGGAAAGATTATCCACTATCAATCAAACTCTCAATTAAGTAACAGTAGACACACAAGACGTTATGCAAGTAAAAATAAAACTCAAACCAGTTATTCGGCTTTTCACAACAAACACTTAACATAACTCGTTACAGGGACGTTCGCAAAGGTCATCTTTGATTTAAAGACAAACTACTCTGGAAATGTTGTCTTTACCAGCATGGTTATAACTACTCTCATCTCATACTCAGTCATCTCTAGCTCATAAAATATTTTGATCCCAAATACTACAAAATCATTAAATTCTGGTGCAGCCTTTTATGTAAAACAATTAAGTCTATTATAAAAGTCACATTAACCATTTTTTTTTTATGAAAGAAGGGGGCAAACGAGCAAACGGGTCACCTGATGGAAAGCAACTTCCGTCGCCCATGGACACTCGCAGCATCAGAAGAGCTGCAGGTGCGTTGCCGGCCTTTTAAGAGGGAATAGGGTAATAGGGCAGGGTAGGGATGGGAAGGGAAGGGAATAGGGGAGGATACGGAAGGGAATTGGGCCTCCAGTAAACTCGCTCACTCAGCGAAACACAGCGCAAGCGCTGTTTCACGCCGGTTTTCTGTGAGAACGTGGTATTTCTCCGGTCGAGCCGGCCTCTCTCCCACGTATAATATTTTGAGTAAGCTTCCATCGCTGAACGCCAGTAAGACGCGTCTCAGTATAATCTGGTTCTAAAATTGTAACCAGTGGTTCACCGATCAAAAGTATCCGATCGTCAAGGGCATTGGATCATCTGTATTCTCACTCAAAAAGTAGATTGGATATAAAACTTAAGCAACTTCCATCAAGCTCAAAAGCTGTTCTCAATTCTTCAAAGGTAAGTGTTGCTAGTACTCTCCCTCTCTCTCTCTCTGACGTGCGAGTCACTAGGCAAAATTGTTTCTCATTGTAAGAAAAGAACATTGGGTAATATGGCCCGCCCACCCTGAACACTCCGTTCCAATGAAAATGGATGATAGGGTGTGCAGTTGGTTTTCCTTCGTAACACTTCCCGTAGTTCTCCGACTGCTTAAATCTTCTTTCTTCTTTTAGACTTCTTTTCAAATACTTTATCCATTTCTTTAACTAGTATTACTTTTGTACAGGTTTCCGACTTTAAGAATACTCTCAGAATTCACTCAAGTGTGGAAATCTCAGCTATACAAAATCTTCTTAGGATAAATTGCCAGCACCGTGGTTGATCTCGCTTCTATGTCAGTGCCGACATCCATTTTCTTACAGGAAATATCACTCACTTGCATTATCTCTGGAACATACCATCACAAATCAT
This sequence comes from Aricia agestis, assembly GCF_905147365.1. Lineage (NCBI taxonomy): Eukaryota > Metazoa > Arthropoda > Insecta > Lepidoptera > Lycaenidae > Aricia > Aricia agestis. The sequence goes on along the minus strand of NC_056428.1, from coordinate 10,577,956 downwards.
GCTCTCTCAGTTCTCTGACCGAAGTACCTCTTGTTCTTGAGGCACAATCAGTGGCTTTTGATCTGTGGCAATATGAATCCAGTGGTAGTCTGGTCAAAATCTCGGAAACCTCTTTAATCTCGAATGTCGTCCAATAACTCGGTTCTCTTCTAAGCCAAGCTAAAGCTAGAGTTGAATTGGACCAGGAAAACATCTCCTCTAGTATCTCCAGAATTTCTGATAACATACTTCAAATAACAACTTTGCTCCAAGCACGGCTGCACACAATTAGAAATTTGGAATAGTAATTAGCGTTTTCAAAAGGTTTGTTTATCTCTAGACTTTGGGTACATGACTGCAGAATATGTCACCTAAGGAACATCAGCGAAAACGTGCAACTCTACGGGATCGTTCTTCGTGATCAATATCCATAGAGGTAATTACATCATTATTATATAATTTAAACTCTTCTCTACTAAGTTTGCTTTCTAAGAACATAGATCTCTTTATTCCGACATCCTTGGATTTATCATACATACACTGTGGATTAGGATCTCGAAATGGTAGTCTCACAACATGTCTGCCTTTAGTAGTTCTTGCAGCTGTAGTCTCATCTATTTCTTCACATCTCTTTTCTTTTTTACATAATTTCTTTTTCTTTATGTCTGGCTTTCTCTCGATAAGATATTTTCAGATGATAACTAACAGCTCTTGTTGTTTGCTCTCTTGTGCGACTGCATTGCTTGATATAATCCAGCCTAGCTCTGGGTATTCTGAGCAATCGGACCACTAGGTGATGAATGCTTAAGAAGACCACTTAATAATATTTGACTGTAACTCTCTACTCCTAGAATCATATCTATTTTTCCAGGTGAATCATAATAAGGATCTGCTAAAGGTAAGTGATCGAAATCTGGCCAGTTCAGGATGCAAGTTTTGGAAAATGAAAGAAATGATGTTAATGAATTTAAAACGAATGCATTAATCGATAAAGAAAAATTACAATTATGAAGTGACTCTATCTCAAAATTAACAATGCTCTTAGATATATTCTCTTTGCCTTGACCTACACCTGTCACTAAACTATTAACTGGTTTGCGGTTAAGACCAAGTGATTTAACTACACTCTCAGTAACAAAGGATGTTTCTGAACCTTGAACAATTAACACACGCACACTTTGACAGTAGCCATTTTGTGATTTAATTCTCACTAAAGCTGTAGATGTTTTGGAAGATGGAAGAAATGATGTTAATGAATTTAAAACAAATGCATTAATCGATAAAGAAAAACAACGATTATGAAGTAACTTTATCTCAAAAGTAACAATACTCTTAGATATATTTCTTTGCTTTGACCTACACCTGACACTAAACTATTAACTGGTTTGCGGTTAAGACCAAGTGATTTAACTACACTTTCAGTAACAAAGGATGTTTCTGAACCTTGATCAATTAACACACGCGCACTTTTACAGTAGTCATTTTGTGATTTAATTCTCACTAAAGCTGTTGGTAACAACACTCTGTTTTGTTTTTGGTAATTCTCACTGGCAAAATGAACTACTACTTTTTTCTTATACTTTGGAGTTTCTCTCTCATGACTGTGAACTGCGTCTCCTGAGTTGGATGCAGTACCAGTGGATGAAGTTAGCTGGCTGGAATTCTCTCGCGGCCGACTTTTCTCATAATGCAGCAGTGTGTGATGCCTCCTACTACAACGTCGGCAACACGTAGTCTGATGGCAATTATAGACGTTGTGGGTACGTGCAAAACAATTGAAACAAAGCCTCTTGGAATTAATAAACTCTGTTATTTCTTGGGGAGACTTAGATCCGAATTGTTTGCATTGGTATAACAAGTGTGGTTTCTCACACATTACGCAGCTTCTCTTATATTGGACAGTTGAAGAGTTATGGACTTTAATCTCATTGGACGATGCAAAGCGGCGACCGGACATGGAATTCAATATCTCTAAGGTTCTGAATTTCTTCTCTAAAAATGTAACTAATTCATTCCAAGTTGGGAAGTAATCTGACTCCCTACGGCTTACTTCCGACTCCCACTCCGTTCGTGTCTCATAGTCTAACTTTGAGACGGTGATATAAATCATAATCACATCCCACTTATCCGTCTCAACTCCTAAATTCTGCAGCGACTTCAAACAAATGGCAGTTGTGTCAAGTGTCTATGCCCAACGCGAGACATCACTAGCGCGACCATCCCATCACTAGCGCGTCGATCCCAACTTTTGCACTTCCGCCCCCGAGCCGCCATCTTGTCAACCAATCGAACCAAGAAGATGTTTTTCAATAATTGTAAATCTTACATATTAACATATGAATAAAAGTTGTGATTTTACTTGTAGACTGGTTTTTGTGTGCAAATTAGTGTTTCTACATAAATCACGCTTCCTAAGAATAAACACAAGTAAATTCTTAATTGCGGCTGCAGATTCGCTATTTGCGGATTTCAATGAAAATAGCTTTTTCATAACCTCATTCGTATTGTATCTCTTATTGCTGTATCGCTTAACTAATTTGTCCCAAGCTTTAGCGTAACTTGATTCGGTAGTAGTCATACTTCGCAATAGCATCTCAGGCTCGCCTCTTAAGCCGCATTTCAAATAATACATCTTTTGCACAGCATTTAAAGAGTCATTGTTATGGATGAGCGACAGGAATATATCGTGAAAGCTTTGCCACTCTTCGTATGCTATATGTAATGTGGGAAGCTGGATTTGAGGTAATTTAACCTCTGGCATTGCGGAATTAGGGCTATGGTTGCATGCAGACTTCGCAGGTGCATCTCCTATCTCACTTTTCTTACTCATGTCTAACTTTAATCTACATTTATATTCACAATTTATGCAGTATTCGCAATCTTAAAATGGTTTTCTCTAAATTTTGTCCATAATGGTTCTAAATTTTTTAATCTATTGTTTATATAAATTGAAGTTACTTATAAAGTAAATTCTTAATTGCGGCTGCAGATTTGCTATTTGCAGATTTCAATGAAAATAGCTTTTTCATAACCTCATTCGTATTGTATCTCTTATTGCTGTATCGCTTAACTAATTTGTCCCAAGCTTTAGCGTAATTTGATTCGGTAGTAGTCATACTTCGCAATAGCATCTCAGGCTCGCCTCTTAAGCTGCATTTCAAATAATACATCTTTTGCACAGCATTTAAAGAGTGATTGTTATGGATGAGCGACAGGAACATATCGTGAAAGCTTTGTCACTCTTCGTATTCTATATGTAATGTGGGAAGCTGGATTTGAGGTAATTTAACCTCTGGCATTGTGGAATTATGGGTATGGTTGCATGCAGACTTCGCAGGTGCATCTCCTATCTCACTTTTCTTACTCATGTCTAACTTTAATCTACATTTATATTCACAATTTATACAGTATTCGCAATCTTAAAATGGTTTTCTCTAAATTTTGTCCATAATGGTTCTAAATTTTTCAATCTATTGTTTATATAAATTTATTTAATTAAGTAACTTTATAGGCTGTTTTTTATGGTTAGTAAAACCTTTCTTTATGAGTGTACTGATTTCCTCTTGTTCTAGCACTAAAAAGTGACGCCATTATGTCAATCGCTTAATGCCAATACTATACTTCGCAGAATCTGACAATTCGCACAGCTCTGAATACAACTTACAAGTCCAAGCCACTTAATTTGAAGAGTCTCTTATTTACAGCTTACTTACGATCTATTGTCCTTTGCACCTACTACTCACTGCAATCCAATTTTCTTGTCATTTGCACGCACTACTCACTGCAATCCGAATCTACTGTCACTGCAATCCGAGCTTCCTGTCAATGCAATCTGAGGGTCCCTGTCACTGCAATCCGAGGGTCCTGTCACTGCAAATCGAGGGTTCTGTTACTTGCACTCACTAGTCACTACTCACTTGGGTCCTGTCCACTGCACTCACTATTCACTAGGTTCTTACCTTGAACCGCCGCACTCACTATTCACTTCACTTAGTCACTATTCACTTTACTTCTTTACTGTCCACTACACTTACTACCTTAGTTCCCGGGTTTCGGCACCATATGTTGCTGCATAGGGTGACCTCAATGAAACCACCACACTGCTGTTGGAACTCGGTTTATTCGAAACTAACTCGGGCTTATATAGGCTCACATAAAGTTTTCGATAGCGCGATGTAGCGGACTACAAAATTTGTATAGTGCCATCTGTTATCATTGCTATAAACTAAAATAACACCTATTGAACTAAAAATTTCTATAATCTGCCTAGACATGAACCTTTACTGGGTGGGATCTTTATGATGTCATCATTCTCAATTGATAATATTGTTTTCTGTATTTAGGTCGCATGTCACACCTCTAAATCGTATTAAACAATAAGTATCAATAGGGGTCTCTCATAAGTAATACTACTTTAGTACAGTTATATTTTTAAAATATGTACTTAATCACATTTTTTTATTTAAAATTTACTTAAATAGAATAAGGTCTTTTTTAAAAGCATTCACATTTCACAGTATATCTGTATAATACCGCATAAATAATTAAAAATAATTTCAGGCAAATAGCAACAATACCAAAGATTTAAAAATGTACTTCAAAGCAAGTTGTGGACTTCAGTAAACTAGAGTCACAAGTGATACCTTTTGTATAAAACTGTGATTCCTATTGGAAACGGTCCTGGCTGCCGGCTGAGTCTTTTTCATTATTGTAAGAGCTATCGCTGCCGCCTTTAGCTGAAGAAATAATTCAGACAAAGCTATTTCAACTTTTATTCCTTTAAATATTTTAATCATTGCAAAGCTAGGCCAGCGGGGCTAAAATGGTCGCTTTGTAGAATCATAGTATGAATCGTAATATGATTCATTTTCTTAAAATTGCAAAATGGTCACTCTGCTTGCAAAAAAGCCTTGTTGATCTGTAGTAATTTGACATTTGTCAGTTTGACATTTTTGACAATTCATTTGCTGAATTGATTGATAGGAATTGCTATATGCGCCTATTTCGTCATATCCTACGAATAAGGGCGCCCTGGTCACTATGGCTTTTTATTTTTATTGCAAAATCGAAAGCGGCAGCTCATTATCTTATAACCTTCAGTGTAAAAAATAGAAAAAAGTTAATTTTAATAACCAGTAAATGAAGTTTTAAAAAATGCCACATTAGCTAGCTCTTGAATTCCCCGGCGAAAAAGCAACAAAGGCTTCAGTGATCGTTTTCTTGGAGTGCGTGAAAGGACGCGCGGGGCGGGGACAAGGCGCTCGCGCCACCACGCCCTTACTCCGCGAACTCATTGCACTGTTTTTTGTGTAAATTACTTTGTGTTCACCGTAAAAGGGAACACACAGTAAGTATACAAATTGTTTTACATTCTTAAAAGTAATTACCTGGAAAAAAGACACTATTGCGTCTGTGGCCTTTTTCCACGGAATCGTCTCTTAGTACTAATCGTTTGCCCTAATGGCTTTTGTTGCCTTTTTCTATGTACGAAATTTATTTATTTAATTTTTCTTTAGTTGAACAGTTATTATTGGAAAAATTATTACATGAATTTGCCTTTTTTATGATTTATATTCTTTACTATTAACTGCCCGTGGCTCGCATTGGCCGGCAGTTACCGCCACAAAAGCTACGTCCCGCAATCTATAAATCTGTAATTATCTAATAACTACAAAAATATTAATTAAAAGCATATGCTGTAACGTTCCATATAGATCTAAATTAAATCAACAATGTATCTAAAGTATTTAATTGATTATGGATTAATTCCGTATTGGTTAAAATCGCTTCGAAAATTTGTCATTATTTGTCGTAAAAAGTACATACAGTGTGTAACAAAAATAAGTGATAATACTTTAGGGTGTGTACGTGTTCCTTATAGAGAGTTCACTGTGAAAGTAGCAGCGCTGAAAGACCAATTTTTTTTTTCACTTTTGTATGGAGAAATTCGTGACGCTCGGGCCCTTGCCCATACAAAAGTGAAAAAAATTTTTCGTCTTTCAGAGCTGCTACTTTCACAGTGAACTCTCTACAAGGAACACGTACACACCCTAAAGTATTATCACTTATTTTTGTTACACACTGTATGTACTTTTACCATGCCGACTGTATGGGCGCCGCAGACTCGATCGCACAAAAAGTCTGTCGTCTGCGATCTTCCTTAAAATAATTGTGGAAGTCCAGGGAAGGTTTATAAGTGACACGAATTTCACCGGGACAGCTAGTATATCATATCATATACAGGATCTAAGGTTTAATACCGTTATCCCTAAAACCATTAATGATGAGCCCGTCAAAATGAACAACTTTGGTTTTAAGGATAACGGTGTTAAACCTAACTTGTATAACATATCATACCATACCATAAAACGGAAATAAAACTGCTCTTTGAAATAAAACTTCGCATTTGCGAAACGGAACTACCGACTCAATAACATTGTACTTACATAAATTTCCCATAAGACATTATTACTGTATCTACTGCAGTTTTTATTATAAATAACCTCCCCTGGAGAGCAGTGGAAGCTTTTATGCGAATTTCTTTTCATGTTAGAGCGTCTATTGAAAATTTCTTATACATGAATACGTCGGACCCCGTCGAAAGGAAATTTACCTTTATCACAAAGAAAACGTTTTGTGCCACTGCCTGGCCCTTTATCGTGGTTGAAATATATTCGAATAAGAGCGTCCGTGGCCTATTGGGTAGACCTTTGGTTTGCACTAGAAAGGGTGCATAGGTTCAATCCCAGGTAGAGGCTTGTACCAAGACATTTTCAGGACATTCAAAATTCAAAATCTAGCTAGCTATATGACTTTTTTAATTTTTTGAATAAAATAACCATTTTTGTGTTTTTTTTTGTAAACTACCTAATTACCTTTCATTTAAGGCTAAGGCTTTTAACAATAGGACGAAGCATCGGAAAGAATAATAAAGTGCCTGCCACATAGAGGCGAAGGGGGCTAGACCTTAATAGTTAGTGTTTTTTTGCATAACAACTTGTAAACATGAGTGCTTAAAATATCGCTATTACCTGACCAACACACGGTATAATATTATTATATTCGAAACTAATTTGGCTGTTTCATGATTTAGATAGTGAAGTTGTGGATCGGTCAGTAGAATTGGAACGGAAGCAGTGTGAACTGTTAAGTTTGTGAGTTTTCAACGAGCTTAACTTCGTGCGAAGTTCGGAGAACGGACGTTGTATTGATTTGACTTGATAATGAATTACTCCTAAATAATAAAATGAGAAATTTGACTCAATGTTTGATAAAAGGAAACCATAAAAATTAAAAACAAAATTCAGTAAAAAAAAACATTATGATAATTACATGGGTTTATTTAGTTTTAGTTGTTACAAAACTATTATAATTAAATTACTTGAAGATGCTTATGCGGTAATAATTAATATAAACATTCAACAAGGAGGTGAAAAACAGAAAGAAAACATCCACATTTGCATTTGCTGTCGCTAATGACCCTGATGTTAAAGCGACCTTAAATATATAAATAAATAAATAATAATTAATATAATATAATATTGGCACTCGCCCAAAGCTATAAGAATATTTACAGCTAATTTATGTTCAGAAGTTCAGAAATCTATAGACGTTTCAAAATATAGCGAACACGCAAATAAAATATTTATGAAAATTTTGCTATTAAAACGTTAAAAAATATAAAAGAAGGACCACTGCAAGGCTAATATTTTATAAAGTATTGTTTTTTTTTCCAAAAAATTCGAATTAAAAGTAACTTGAAACGGAACGGATTTCAAAACACCAATCAGCGTTCAGTGACGTCACACATGCTATCCCCGCGTTCCATTTAGCGTTTAAAACGCCTCCGTTTTGAGCGTTTTGATCCTTTTTTAAAATCGCTAAATGGAACGCGGGGCATGACAACTTATTATTATTATGTTTATGACATTCACACACCCATATAGCAATGAGTACGTCCACATCCACACACCAGTTACCACACACGATAAATTCATGTATTTACAATGCACGCACACAAAGCGCTGCGCGCAATAATTGGCTGAACTATTTTGTACGTATCCTTTTTTAAAATCGCTAAATAGAACGCGGGGCATGACAACTTATTATTATTATGTTTATGACATTCACACACACATATAGCAATGAGTACGTCCACATCCACACACCAGTTACCACACATGATAAATTCATGTATTTACAATGCACGCACACAAAGCGCTGCGCGCAATAATTGGCTGAACTATTTTGTACGTATCTATATATTAATACGTGAGCCAAAAACTTTGCAACCCTTTTGACGAAAAATGGGGAAACGTAGGTGAATGAAATTTTGCACAGTTATAGTTTATATGGTGAAGGAGTGCATCGAGCTATATTATTTTGAAATTATGCTTTTATCATACATTTTTTTAACAAATAAAACATAACACTACAACACACACACTAGGAAAAATGACAGATTTTTGAGTGACAAGCCTATACATACGAATTATACTCTTTTATTCATGGTTGCAGTCTGTTGACAACAAGATGACAAATTGAAAATGGATTATAGTTTTTTTTTATTGAATCTTAGATACTATTACTAATGCTTACACGGCCAGTCTGAGATCAGCTGAGTCCCAGAGACTAGAGTTGAAAAAAATATGATAAAGTCAATATTTTTTTACAAAATATAGGTAGTAGTCCTAACTCCTAATGTCGTTGAAACTAAGATCGAATTTCGACCATTGGGCGATCTCTAGTTTTACAAATTGTATGCAAAATAATATTGTCATTTAGAATTTTTATTTGAAATCTAAACATAATTATTTTAGGGCATGTAGGGGCATACATATTATTTTATATAAAATTGTCAAGCCAGTTTGTACAAAGAGAAAAGAGGGGGAATAATATGGACCATTTTGGACCCCTGTACCCATAATACTTAGTCTTCTGCCAGCCATATGTCAGATGTGCAGTCCCCTCCAGGATATCTGAGAAGTAAGATCAAATTAGGTGTAGAAACACGCTAAACTAAAACAGTATCTATAGGTACTAAAGTGAAGAAAAATTTAATTGATAAACTAACCACAATATGCTTCCTCAAAATGGAACCTAAAAATTATTACTACTGTAATTTTAAGAATTGATGAAATGTAAACTATGAAAATGAGTCAATCTTGATTAACTAATTTCTTCACATGTAAAAGTAAAGAAAGAAACGTAAAGAAAATAGGAAAACATGCGTTATACACATATCAAAATACCCCATCTTATCAGATGATAGTAATGCAAACAACATGCTTTTAATGCAAATAAAAGACAATGTCTTGTCTTTAGTAGTTACTTCAAGGTGTACGTGTTCCTTGTAGAAAGTTCACTGTAAAACTAGCAGCGCTGAAAGACCATTTTTTTTACTTTTGTATGGGTAAGGGGCCGAGCGACACGAGTTTTCCCATACAAAACTGAAAAAAATATTCCACAGTGAACTCTCTATAATAAATATCTATATTCTATGTAATTTGGTTGAATGTCACAATGGAGAAGGGAGAAGAATGAAGAAATAAACGACGTCAACATGAACCTCCTTGCAACATTAAACGAATTCATGGGGTGAAATGCGTCGACAGTAAAGGAATGTTACTAGCGTAAAATAACTCTCTTATGTCTCATATCGATTTTTAAGCCTTAGGTGATATTTGCTTTAAGACGTTGTTATTTTAATGATAACATTTTCCTTGCATACTTATAATTTATTTTAGAGGCAAGGATCGAAAATAAAGCCATCGAATATACCACTATAATATTATCATACCGTGATCTCCATAATATAGCTGCTCGTTTTCCGAGAATTTTTAATACCAGGCTAGCTATAGTAGTGTCCACATTTTCGCACTCAATATCACCTTGAATGATCCCAATTAGTTTCTAACAACTTTTGCTAAAATTCCTACTAGTAATATTTGAACGCATTTAGCAAAACGTACGAACCTCATCTCGTGGGGTAGAACAGGCCCATTTGGCTCACTTCCAAAATCAACCAGAAAATTAGTGTCTAGATTCATTCCTCCATTGACTATGTCGACGTCTAGTTTTACCATCCAGCCGCCCTGGAATTAAAGAAATTTGTCTTAGTAATTGTATGAGACCTTAAATTACATTCACGTCTTTCCGGTTAAAGGCATTTCTGCAATAATAATTATGGTTATTGAAATGGAAAAATTCTGTACCTCATAGTTTAAACAATAATACCACTACAACCTGCATTTTATAAAAACAGTAGTATAAGGAATTCAATTTTGATGTAATATATATATATATATATATATATATATATATATATATATATATATATATATATATATATATATATATATATATATATATATATATATATATATATATATATATATATATAAAATTTATATTATAAAATTTACATTTATATCTGCAAATCTGTATATTTTGTGACTGCCTTTGAGGCACAGAATAAGATCGTGAGAGGTCGTCTAAATTATCCATAAGTTTGTACACAGCCACGTCACAAAGCCGCCAACCAAGCTGTCTACAAAAACCCCCCATTGAAAACTAAAAGCCATTTTTGAGACACTCTCGGGCAGCAAATGAAGTGATAAATACATGGCGAAAACTGATCTGCTACCAACATCCGCCATTTAACACTCAGCGGAATGAAAAATTAGGGTTGGCGACGTGAAATTAATGTAGCGCTCGACACCGGCTCATTCCCTGACGCCTGTATTATTTCATCACGCGGGGTAAAATTTACCCAGTATGCCGTTGGAGGGTTGGGGGAGTACTCACCTGTTCTGTCATTTGGGGGTAAAATTGCTTATCCCAGGGGGAATAGAGTGATGAAGATACGTATAGTCGCTTCCCGTCTAATGAAAGTTGTAACATCTGCGGGCTGCCGTATAGCCTCTTGCCTTTTATGAACACGGGTTTTAATTCCTCCTGTGAATAAAATTTTAGAATAATTTACTTGGGAATTTATGCCGCAATTACAATACAAAATATTAGTATCATTTACAAATAGTCTCCAAATTAGGTACTAAATATATAGGTTATTAATAATATATTGAAAAGGTTTGTTAGTTTGTATCGAAAAGGCTACGAAACTGCTGGATTGATCCAAATAAAATTTGGCACATATATATTATACCTTTGGGAAATGAAGGCTAATTTTTACTTTGTGAAAAAATGCGATTCTGGGTACACTTGTTATATTTAACTGCGATTTGAGATATTTAAAAGTAAACTAACACACCATATTTTAACTGAATAATTACTATTAATAAATACTAGCTAAAACCATAGATATACCATAAGCAAGTACGAACACTAAGCTCGCAATTTGTATAGATCCAGGAGTTATCCATTAGGTATGAGGTATCCCGTATCCATCAACATCAAGACGCTTCGCTCGCTGAAGCCATTCGTTACAACAGATTAACATGTTTACCAGTTTGAACTAGTTTTGGCAGGATCTGAACTATTTGACGGCTAATTTATTAACGGTTCACGTAGTAAACTGAGCTACAGAACCAACTTTACTATGCGGGTTAACCATACCCATTTGCAAATTATAACTTTCAGAGATTTCAAATTGAGAGTAGAATGAATGAAAAATGAAAATGAAAAAAAGGTTTATTCAATAAACAGACACAGCTATCATACATTTTTTATCTGCCAAACTATACAACAGTTTGGCAGATTTCTGTCACAACAATTAATTATATATAGCTAGCATTACAGTAAATGTACTAAGTATATATGTAATTTAAAAACAATGATATCAGTAACCTACCAATTTAACTCCTAAGACATATTATTAGAAAGATATTATTGTGCAGGTATAACAAAAAGTATAAATAATACTTACACTCTGAACATGGAATTTAAATATTTCACTTTAATTAAATAATATAATAATTAAACCGTCTAAATATTGTGCGACGGTTTAATTATTATATTATTAGATATTCAGTAGAGAAATTAATTTTAACTGTCTCTACTTTAGCGTATAACTTACGGTAGAGCAAAATACTCATTCACTTCTTATAAACTAACTCATATAATAAATGTGAAGATCGTGTGATCCCGAGCACGTAAGTCTGTGATGAAATTAAAAGCGTGATCGTGCGAATAAAGAAATAAAGAATCATGATATTAATATCACCACGTGAGAGACTGGTCTGAAAAACATCTATTTGTCTCTAAAATTGCTAACAAAAAACAAAGTAATAGTTTAAAATTTAGAATCCTTATTAAGGATCAAGCCAAACGAGCGTAATTTGTGAGTTGTGAGTCGCAGAATTTCGGTCGCGATATCTTTTCATGCAAATCATATCTCACAAAATTGTACGCTCGTCTGAATCAAACAGGACTTTTGTATAAAACTGAATGCAGCAGAATTTCTGCCAGTCTAACTAATACAATATTTCTCAACATTTGAACACCACCCAAAAACTCCTTTTTTACACTTACCTCATCTTTAACTTTGAGGTTATGATTAACGGCCTGTCCTCCCAAGGTGATTTTCGCAGTGAGCCTGGGGTGCTCCGGGTCAGATATGTCATACTGGTGAACGTCGCCGTGGAGCCAGCACGACAGGTACAAATACTTGTCGTCCAGAGAAATGAGAATGTCCGATATTAAACCTGCGAATAATTGAAAGTTGAAACGTCAGAACGTTGGCGAAATTTCGGGACGCTTTTATGGACTTGACTAGCTTTAGTAATTGGTCAAAGTCAAATTGTGCAGTTACTGACTACTTTTAGTCATTCATAGCTCAAATATGTCATACAGCCGTACAGCGCCGTGGAGCCAGCACGACAGGTACAAATACTTGTCATCCAGAGACAAAATGAGTATGTCTGATATTAAGCCTGCGGATAATTTAAATGTCAGAATGTTGGCGCGGGACGCCGTTTAGGACTTGACTAGTCTTAGTAAATGGTCAAAGATATTGTACAGTTACTGACTACTTCTAGTCATTATAATAGCTTACTATGCTTAGAATATGTTTTTTATTGCAGGATGTCTACTGGCAAAATATAGAAAAGCTGCTTTCATATTTTGGTTTTATCCTGCTATGCCATGTAATAATTATGATTGCAAATCACAATGATTCAACACAAATTCAATATGAAAATAAAGGTTTAAAATAATCGGATCAGTTACGCCATTGCGAACAATCGCAATATCAATCAATTTGTAAAAATCAAACAGCACTTAAAACCAGACAATCGAAACGCATCGTAGGATCAAAATCATCGAATTTCGCAACAAAACTTTGAATAAATAAATGTAACTGGGGTCTATTTTAAGCTTTAATTAGTGGGCTCTCTGTTTAAGTAATCAACAGTAAATTGCGAATGTTAAGCCCGTTGCAGACGATGCGCAGTAGCTTGCGCAAGTACTAATACTAAGCATATATTTTCATCGTGTGAACGCATTTTGCTTAGTGATAGTGCGAGTGCAAGTTGCTTAGTAGCACTCGCTTTGGTCCTCGCGCAAGTGCGACACATTTGCCCCCGCTCCGTCTACTTCACCCCCGCGCCGTCTACTTCACCCCCGCGCTACTTCACTGGTCATCGTTTGAACATGCGTTGACCAGTACTAGCGCCAGTACTAGCGCCAGTTCAGTCTGTTTGTTGTTTTGGTAAAGATGTAGAAACCTACCACTAGATTGTTGGGGAGTTGGTTGTTCTATAAAACTTTTGAAGGCTTCTAAGACTATTTCCAGTAGCCAGATAGTCAAGTGTAACTTGCAATTTCATATAGGCCGGAATTGCTTCTCTCATTATTGTATCTGTCTTCTGAATTCTGACACCGATTCTATTCAATAAAAAATTGAAATTTTCTATTGTCAAACGCATAATTTTCTGGTATTCTTTTGCATCCTCCAAAGCTAGTTCTCGCATTAATAAATTTGACCCCACAAGTAATTTCCTTCTTGCAATCCATTTTCTCACCCACAATCGTTTTCCTTTTTCTAAATTCTGTATTTCCTGCATCAGTTCCTCTGCTATCACTCCATTTAGCTCTTGAATTAGGCACTTAAAAAGTTTATTCAAAACCAATGAGTTTCTAAAATACTAGAGTAGCAATGTCTTACAAAAGATTCTCAGAAATGCGTAACCACTTTTTTGTTCAAAAGACAATGTCAAGTCATATATTCGTTATGTCATTATGTATGTGAGATATGCCTGCAGGCATCTTCGAAGTGGCAACGCGTTGCTACCGTAAACTTCCAATCTAGTTACGTTAGTAACATAGAATATCATTGTTCAAAACCATACGCTTGTCCATGGTTGCCTACTATGCACTGGCACTATACAAAGCTACTTCGCGTGATCTTTTTACGTTTGAACGCTGGCGCAAGTACCTGCGCAAGTACTCGCGCAAGCTACTGTGCATCGTCTGCAACGGGCATTAGCATTTAAAGCCGATTAAATAGTATTTGGCAATCTAGTTCCGGCATCAAATCAGTCAACTTGCCAATTTAGATAGCACCGGGAAAGCCGAATTGTTCTCCTGGAAAGCCTGTTTATGCTTCATCGCTATCGAAGTAACAATTATGTTGTCGTTAATTCAATCTATTCCTGATTATAATACGATGAAGTTGTCGGTTCATCCAAAAACATCTATCGTTCGAGTTATTAAATATTCATTTTTGGGAGAAGTTTGAAAGATGATTTCAAAGACTTTTAGGGCCTGTTTCATCACTTTCTGATAAAGTGTCGAATAGGCTATTAACAACTTTTTTTACAGATTCTCCATACTTGATCTGTCAAGTTCAAGTATGGAGAGAGAGAGAGAAAGTAATTCGTCACTTATCAGGAAGTGGTGAAACAGGCCGTTACTATTAGAGTTGTCAGTTGACGTGCTAATCTCTCACCTTAAAGTTATCTTTAAAGATTGATCGGAGCAACTGGGTAATAGATACATGTGTATAATATTTACCCATCGTCATAACATCTTAAAAAGCCTGTAAAAATGCGCGTTTCCGAGTACATACAATCACTGCAGCTCGTCCCATCATTCACCAAAGAGATAAAAAAACTACGCCTTCCACTTTACTTATATTTTACCGAGAAATGTTAAAGTCGTGCGCTTCGCAACATTACAGCTATGAGAAATGAAGACTATTTTTTTTAATATTTAAACTAGCTGTCCCGGCAACGTTTTTTGCCATAAAATGATTTCTCTATTTTCCTGCTTTCCTCTTGAAGTTTATTCTGATATTTTTTTCTATAGACCTCACGAAGCCCGAGACCTTTCCAACGAATGCAAAACCGTGGAAATCGGTTCGTGCGTTCTGGAGTTATAGCGTCAGGAAAGAAACCCTACTTATTTTTATATATTAGATTTACCTTTACTTTTTCTACAAAAAACTTATAAGATTAACATACCATTGAGTTTTGATTCCACGCCGTCTTTTACGATCCTTTTCGCTGGGATGTCAATAACCTTTTCGGCCTTCCAGCTTTGGTCTTCTGCTTTGTAGAATCTAAAAGTACATAATACAATAAAATTGTAGAAGCGAATATTGTAAAGTCCGCCATTAAATACCTACGATTATATAAAAAGTATAAACTAAATAACATAATTATTAAAACTACGGGCTAGTGCGTTTTATATAATAAATATTATCATTATTGTATTGAATATATTAATAGACCTAGAAATTAAAATAAATTAAACGAACCTGTAAACATTGGCTTCAACTGCACATCCAACGAAACCTTGCGAGGATTTTGGGTTGTGTAAAAACCTGATCTCAAGGGGCGCGCAACCTTCTGGTCCCAGGTCTATAACCTGCACCAGTTCTCTGGTGGACCACTTGTACACGTTGAGACTCGTCCCATACTTGGTTTTGTCCGCTATATGTGTAGGATGAAATACGCTGAAAGATGACTTAGATTTTTTTGGTTGAAGATTTATGTAAGAAAAAAATCTGGATACATATTAGGAACAAAACAAAGAACCAAATAGCTTCTGAAAGAATGTTCGTACGTGTGGGCCTAAAAATGTGAGGAAAAAACTGAAATATGTGTCACGGTCGAACGACTGAGATCTGCCGTTTCTAGTTGTACGGCTTTTACCTAATGTCCCTTGACAACAATTTGCATGGCTGTGGCGGCAGACAATGTAGTCTATCAAATAGGTTTAGTTCAATAGAGGACTATAATCAATAATAATCAATATAAATAATATAATATTATAATGTGCAGATGAAACAGTCCCATATTTTGACCCTTTATTTTATACCGCAAGTAGTATGCGGTACAAAATCACTAAAAGAATAATAACACAAAATAGGTGTAGGACATACAGTTAACAGTACTCGTACGCACTTATATTTACAGGACAGACAAATGTGTTTACTGTCATTGTTATTCATCCTAAGATAAGCCATTGAGACGCTCATAATAGAACTTTCAACTTACGTTTTGAAATCAATAGGGCTGCCCCATTCAGAAGCTACCATCACGTTTTGATAGGGCTGGTACCAGAAGTCGTACCCAAATGCCGCTGTCTTCCCTTTCGTCCATGTCCCTAACAGAAATATTATAGTTCAGTATACAGTTATTGACTATTTAGTTATTGAAATGTTATAGTAAAAATATTGTAACGATTAATAATCAGATTATCTGATATAAAATTATGTGAAATCTCAAAAATGTTGTAGACTACAGCTAATAAATAATCAGAAAATCTTTTATCAATATGCAAGTGACTGCAAAATTAAAATGCAAATTAATAACAAAACTTTGCATTCATGAATACGGTTAACATTTAAGACTTAAAATAATAATGTCTTCATCCATTACAACGCATTCCCACACACTAAAACCTTAACCCTTACGCCAACGACCGGCAAATCTACCCCATGTCAAATCTGTCCGAGCCACTTACCTGTCACTTTCAAAGTTTTCGCGTCGATGAGCACGAAGTCCCCTTTGCCGTTCTCGTCTTTGTCTCCCATGGTGGATATCATGATCTCTCCCGTCGCCAGGCAGTGTGCGGTATGCGGGAACGTACAGTTCACTGACCTCATTTCGGACCCCTCTATTACCTGATAACGACATAGAGGATCAAATAGATTAAGTGCCAAATTAAGTGACGAGCAAATACGAGTTGTCGAGTCGTTTGTGTTAATAGAGGTGGTGCAATTCGAAGGAACTCTCTAGTCTATAGACCTCTTGGATATCGTTGCTAAGCTACGGCAACGCCGCGGGTCGGTTGACAGAGGAAACTCACGGGCGCTTTTCTCAAATGATTCTCATACAAGTCACTGCACTTTTTTGGTAATTGTTTATATTTTTAGCACAATAAAAAGTAATGAGCCCAATTATTATTGATTATGGACTTCATAATATTTCCGCAGACTTTTTCCGCGGAAAATCAGTACTTATCGGAAGCTATATTTACTTAAATATACACGATCATGAAATATTCTTTCAAATTCATTGAATATGATTTTTTACTTTGTATTTATTTATAAGATCATCTTCTTAGTTATCTGGGGGCACGGGAGTGCCCCCGCAAAGATGAGCCAAGCGAAGCGCGCAAGGCCAGGCCACCGATTTTGACTAATGTGTAGAGTTTATAGATTCTCCTTGTGCGGCTGACACATTATAATATTATTATCAAATATTTTGCCGTGCTTTAGGGTAAAATTAAGGTTTTTAGATTTAGGGTTGAGTATGTAATGTTAGAAACTTGGCTCTACATGAGATCTCACTACTTTTTGACACGACCAACTATAATATTATGTTCTCATCTTGGCAACATTTTTACATGAAAATGTTTTTGGTGGGATTACTTATCACTAAAAACAGGTTGTTTACCTAATAAAAAATTATAGAGCACAAACTAATTCCAAAGCAATCATGTTCATGAAGTCTTCGAAATCCATGATGATGGAGAACGAATCATCCGTGTACAAGTAATACCACAGACCAGAGTAGGTAATCGACTGTACGACGTGAAAGTGGAGCTATGTATTGAATAATCTAAACAAATATATTTTCAACAACTTTTCATCCATACATGCAAAATAAAAATGGAAAATGCAGATGTAATTCATTATCAAAGAAATTTTTCTTTGATTTTTATGATTAATATGTAATATAATAAATTTACTAGATGACGCCTGCAACTCCGTTGTGCCATAGCTCTTGCACAACGGAGTAACCGCGTACATTTTCCCGAGACAAAAAGTATCCTATGTCCAGTGGCGTAAATATAGGGCTGGCTAAATGTCACGGGCCCCGACCCAAATGGACAAAAATTTTTAAGTACATAATATTGTTTATTATAAACGTGACGATTTTTACTGATAGAGCCCCATCAATTTGCCACGGGCCTCGGATCTTATAGTTACGCCACTGTCTATGTCCTTTTTCGGGATTCTTAAGAATATATTATGTTGTTATCCATGCCCAGCAAAATCTGTTCAGCAGTTTAGGCGTTAAGAGGTAACAGACAGAGACACTTTCGCACTTATAATATTATTAGTAAATTGGTAATATCAGTAATTAGTATATTTATATGAAAATATTATAAAAGCGAAAGTGAATATTGAAGGAATAAGTAATAAATATTGAACCGACAATAATTTTATTTATATAGTTTTTTCAATTACAATATATTATTATACATAAAACAATGATATTAAAAATAACTTGCACGTGATATTTTAGAAATATTCATGCGAGATTTAGATTTACGCATGATTAATAATCGGCATGTTGATTTCGATACGTTTCCCAATTCCGTCTCAGAAACGAATAAAACGTTAATTTACGAATCCGAGATTGGGAATTTTTGCACAACACAACAGTACCTCGTACCGCACATATTTTCTTTATTCAGAGCACTTTTTAACGTTTTCAACGTGTTTTCATTTTTAACTAGTAAACTATTATTATTATAAGTATTTCACAGCTGATCGCACACTGACACCCACGCACAATAGACATATCATTCTGTCTACTCTGACCCACGTGTTGCCTGAATCTGTCACTCGCCGCGCCACTAGAGATATCCAAGAGGCCTATAATATAAAGCCTAATGCTGCTAATGTCATTAGAAACAGTATTAAACTTATTTATGATATAAGTATTACAGGCTTATAATAGCCTATAATAGATATAGACTACAGTCTGTATATTAAAAATAAGAAAGCATTACGTAAACGGCAAAGCTAGAAACAATTATTGAATCACTAGTTGATTAGATAATTATTATCATACCAACATACTATTATTATTCATCTATATATTAATACGTGAGCCAAAAACTATGTATCCCTTTCGACAAAAAATGGGGAAACGTAGGTGAATGAAATTTTGCACAGTTATAGTTTTTATGGTGAAGGAGTGCATCGAGGTAATAATTATTATTTTAAAATTATGCTTTTATCTTACATTTTTTTTAACAAATAAAACATTACACACACTACAACACACACACAAGGAAAAATTACAGATTTTTGATTGACAAGCCTATACATACGAATTATACTCTTTTATTTGTGATTGAAGTCTGTTAACAACAAGGTGACAAATAAAAAATGGAGTATAGTTTTTTTATTGAATCCAAGGAGGTTCTATTAGACAATGCTTACACGGCCAGTCTAAGATCAGCTGAGTCCCAGAGACAAGAGTTGAAAAAAATCAATATTTTTTCACAAAATATAGGTAGTAGTAGTCTGTAGTCCTAATGTCGAATTGGATGAAATGAATTGAAATCTAGAAATGAAACTAAGGTCGAATTTCGACCATTGGGCGATCTCTAGTTAATTTAATTCATCAAGGCCCATATTACGGTCACCGGTGACCGAGACACAATAGAAATTCTATTGTCTCGTTTTTCCACGATCGACGGGTTAAAAGGGGAGGTTTATACCAAAAGAAATTGCATTACATGACCTCCAATCAATCTCGTTTTGAAAACATGTGTAATTCAGAGGCAATAATTCAAGCATCGTTCAGTGTTAAAAGTTGGTGCACGAATTCAGTCGAATTTGGAGGTTATACTTGCGAACTATGCGATCGACGGAATAACAATTAAGCTAGCGACCAAGTGATCGACGGTGCATTGAATAATTCCCGACATAGCTCAGGAACTATTCCCAGGGTTCAACTTTAGCGACTATCGATGGAAAATTAATCCGCAATCACGATTAATAACGGTAGTTTAGTGTTAAGCGAAGTCAATTTAGATTTTAACTAGATTTTGATTTTTTTAAACCTAGGATTGCATATTGATAGTTTAACCTTAGATTTGAAATAGGATAAGATTTTGAATTTAGATATTTTGCATATCCTTGCAGTTAATTGAAGTGTTAAGTGCTTCTTTTTATTCAGCAACCAAAGTAAATGACGAAATAAAGAATTTTACCGGGCAACAAGAATGTAAAACTCGATATAAAAGTTAAATTAAAAAAGGAATCGCAAGAAACATAAAAGGAAATATAACAGCCAATTTCATACCTCATTTAATTTCATCCAACAAGCAATACTTACAACCTATTTTATATCGGATAAATGAAAAAGGTGAAATTAAAAAAGTTTTGAAACTCCGTTGACATAAAAATTTTACGAGTTTCATACAAACAAGATTCTTGTACCCGGTCGTAGTCAAGTTTTTAAGTAAGAGACCGCTATAGAATTTTTATGGCTCGGCGTAAATTGCTTCCTCGGATACTATCAAATAGTTTTGCTGGCATTTCGCTCATTCTTAAAGCGAATTTAAATCTTATCCGGATAAAGGTTTACGAGACTATTTTAGTTCGGTGCTCTCGGCATTCTACCCGATAGGTGTAACAAGGCCCTTAGGCGGTAGTCAACAAAATGGCGTAATATAATTTTACAACGTGCCGTAATTAAAATAGAAAACCTTCCCAGAACACCAAAGTAAGGGAAATTAATCCGATGGTCTACCTTTCATAGCAGATAGTACCTACAAAAATTCAGCAAAGCCTTCAATCTAAAATCCAAATGTAATCCAGAAAATGGGACTTACTTTATACAGCTCGGGTTTGCGGGGTTCGGTCCCGACGTCGACGACAAATACTTTGGTCGAATGAAGGCTAGGTAGTATCAGTAGGTCCCTTTTCAGATCGGCTCTGTCGTGACAACTGGAGCAGACATTCCACCCGCTGTGGTGCAACTCGTCGCCCGATGAACCCGTGTACGTCCGGTGTATTACCTGGATAAATCCAATTATCCGAATTAAAAACGGATACTACGGTAAAATTTATTTGATCCGTGGAAGTTGTCGGAAATCTTTCTAGAACTTTTTATTGTATTAAGCATTACCTTATATGTAAGTAATAATGTTCTTACACAAATACCGTGGTTATAAACCTCTACATAGCGTTAGAATAAAATGCTTATCCAAAAATATTAGTTATCCTAATGCCTAATTAATTTTTCAAAATATAAGTTTATAGAATTTCTCCATCCTTACAGCCTGTTTCACCACTTACTGAGAGGTGCCAGATATGCTATTCACAACTTATCCGACAGATACTCCATACTCTATCAGTCAGATAAGTTGTAGATAGCCTAAATCCGGCACCATTCAGCACATCGCGAACAATATTTGTAAAATTCATATCAATCTCGAGCAATATTTCACGAAACGAATTTATTTCATGGCACGATAGTTCTCTGGGAAAT
Source organism: Aricia agestis (assembly GCF_905147365.1). NCBI lineage: Eukaryota > Metazoa > Arthropoda > Insecta > Lepidoptera > Lycaenidae > Aricia > Aricia agestis. The sequence continues at coordinate 10,556,276 of NC_056428.1, read as the reverse complement.
TTATGGTCGTTTTGTTGAAAGTATTTCGCAACGGCATGGCTTACGTATTTGAACAAGATTCAATCATACAGATGCAGAGCTGCACAATTTCGGTGTACACTTTGTTTATTTTCTTCCTCATACGGATTGATCCTGAACCAAATAAAAGGCTTTGAAATAAATACGATTACCTATCTACTTCCAGCAAAAATTCGGTCCGGATTTTGTCGTGAATCAAGCTTTCGTTGCAGGTTACCGTCAGTAGATGTACGATAAATTGATAAACTGTCAGATTTTTGGGTACAGACTAGAAGACTGCCGTTATTAATCTGTTTAATATACTTTTTCTATTCTGATATCTGACGTAGAAAGAAACCCTCTATAAGTATTTAATGGTCGCCATGCGGACAATGCTGACTCTTTACATTTTACAAACCAAAAAAAATTTTCAACTAACCAAACGAAAATTGAATACCTCGTGAGAACAACTAAACAATTCAAAATAATAAAAGATTGTTCATAAAATAACAAAACTAATAACATACAAAATGCACATTCTAATGAAAGATTTAATTAAGCAAAAACTATGATACCGGATTAATTTAATTTATCTAACAAAAGGTACAGACTCATAGATGAATCTGGCGGATTACCGGAACGTTATTGCCTCAATACGACAGCGCCAGACCTAGACAGAACGACAAATATTGTCCCTGACTTTTATCCAGACGGAATGAGGACCAATTTTGTATAACTCGAGGCAAAATAACTCTGAACTGTACTAAATATATCTCAACTAATTTATTTTTATTGCCAGTTTTATTTATTCAGAATATTTATTACACTGTTCTTTATTGGCTTTATTCAGTTAATGTTGCATTTTCTGTATTGAATAAACTTTGTGTCCTAAAATTATGTTTATTGGTGACATTTACTTGGTCTACTTCGGTCTAACTGCAGTCTACACGTCTAGTAGATCTTAAAAGTAACAAATACAAGTATGTGTGAATATAAGCTCGTGTAGCGTGCTCTTTCTATTGAAAAATCGTTAACTTTATAATTTAATATTAGGAGGAGCTATAGAAATAAGAATTGTTTATTTATCACCCTCACAAAAAGTAAAGTACTTTTAAGTGCCTACTCATTGAACCAAATTTTACTGACTCAACACTGGCCTAGTTAAAGAAATTCCACAAAATTACATAGCTATTTCAATCTAATGTCAACTTTTCAACAATCGTTTGAGCACCCTAAAATGTATTCAGTGTTCGGATACTGAATACATTTTAGGGTTAAGCTGCTGAAATAACGCGTGGTATTTTTCTTAAGTCCAATAGTGTTGAAGTTGTAACCTAGTTCGGCTTGTTCAAGCGACTGTTTACTCTGGCTGTCCACGTTTGGACAGTCCCGAATATGTCTAAGACTAATTCTGAATGTAAGCGAAGTTTGAATGTTATTTCAAAGTTGGAGGAAGAGTTAGATGTTCCAATGCGAAATCATACATTTTGCTATGATTGAAGACCGGGACTATTTAATTATTTTGTATATTACTGTATACGTTGACACTCAGTCTCCTTAAAATATCGTGCAAAATAAAATTTTACTGGAATCGTAAATTCTTGTGTGGTGATAAAAATTCGGCCAAATTAAGGATATCTTGTGGTGTACTACATCAGCGAAAAAAATCGTCCAAATCAGTTCAGCTGTCCACACCTAATGCCATGAACAATGGAAGTAGGGATACATTTTTACCCGATAGCAGCGAATTCAAAACGAAGGGTAAAAAAACTGCCTGTAATTACAGGAGAATGTAAAACCTTCTGCTTTTTAGTAGTTGGTTAAAGACATGCCTGACTGTACGTAGGGGAGTCTGGATCAATATCCACAGTGGCCAAGTAGTCCTGCTTGGTGAGGTCCGGCTGGACGCATACCACGTACATCAGCTGTTCACGTGGTCCCTTGTGGAACGCCTCCAGCGGGCTCTTGTAACCGGGACCTTTACCTGCAAATAAAAAATAGACTTAAAGTGGGAGAAAAAATCCTATATCTTTGCCTACTAAAGGTCCCTTATATTTTTCTAATGAAGATCGTCTTTATATTTTTCAAGTAAATATCCTCTGTTTACATTATTTCCCTATTAAAGACATCTTTTTCTACTAAAGTTATCTTTAATAGGGAAATATTATATATTTTCATATAGGTACTTATTTATTATATATTATTATATATTTATTATATATTTTTCTATTGAAGACCCATATATTTTTGTATTAAAAATCCTATATATTTTCTATTACAGATCCTATAATATATTTTTCTATTAAAGATCCTATATCTTTTTTTTATAAAATTGTATGTAAGGGAGCATCCACAAATTATGCAAGGTATTTAGGGTGAGGTGGTGCAGCAAAGTTTCATTGTGACGTGGGGGAGAAAGAATGTCAAAATATCGTCAAAAACGTCTCGTGCAATTTATATGTGCGGCCATCCGCAAAAACGGAATGAAAAAAGGAGGAAAATAACATGAGACAATTTTAGGTCGTCCGCAAACGCTTTAGAGTAAACAATGTAGTCACATAGGTCATTGATTGATGAAAATGTCAAACAAAAGCGGGCCCAAAATGGGCCCCTGTGGCACACCAGAAATACAGACAAAGGATTGCGATTTAAATCCATCGATAAGTACAGCCTTTAAAGAAATCAGTTTAAATCATAGACTTATTTATTTACTGTCGATAGCGTCAACTACAAAACCTTTATCAACAGCGTCAATCAATAAAATAAAATAAAAATTGTTTTATTTCTGAATAAATTTGAATCAAATGTTTTCAGAACGTTGAACTACATGTTGCCTACCACCGGTTCGGGAACTAACCCGGCGAGAAGAACCGGTGCGGCGTAAGAAACTCGCACCGGACCACTTTTTAGTAAAAAAGTGGAAAATTTGTCTTTTAAAAAAATTAAATTTACAATGTAAATACCTAACTTAATCTATATACATTATAGAAAGTCAACATGAATACATAATTATTGTAAATGACATATATAATAGACTAGCTGTTGCCCGCGACTTCGTCCGCCTTAGCATAGTAGATCACATCCCAAGTATTATATTTTATTGTACAAAAATATTCAATACTAGCTGTTGCCCGCGACTTCGTCCGCGTGACCTTTAGTTTATAGTTGTTCCCGTACATCGATTGAGTCGTTTACGCGCAAATCAGAAAAGTATATTGTGTAGGAATCGCCCATTTTTCCGGGACAAAAAACATTCCTTGTCCCAGATTCAAATTAGTATCTCCAATCTCCATGCCAAATTTCATCAAAATAGATTAAATAGTTTAGGCGAGAATCATAAAAGTTTATTGTGCGGGAACTGTATATTTTCCGGGATAAAAAGTATCCCTTGTTCTTTCCCGAGACTGAAAGTATTGCCATACCAAATTTCATCAAAATAAATTGAATAGTAAAGGCGATAATTATAAAAGTTTATTGTGCGGGAACCGCACATTTTCCGGGACAAAATTAGTATTCCTCGTCCTTTCCCGAGACTCAAAGTATCTGTATACCAAATTCCATCAAAATAGATTGAATAGTTTACGCGCAAATCATAAAATTATATTGTGCAGTAACCGTACATTTTTCCGGGGCAAAATGTATCCTTTGTTCTTTTTCGGGATTCAAAGTACCGTATCTTTATACCCAGCAAAATGGGTCCAGCCGTTTACGCGTGATGTCGTGACCACGCGAAATATAACGTTCCGCGCAGCTTCGCCCGCGTAAATTAGATATTTCACAGAAAAATAATTAGTCTTCAAAAAATTGCCTATAATCCTTCACATGGTATATTTCTTATCTGTGCCAAATAACAGAAAAATTGCTCGAGTAGTTCGTGAGATAAGCCCTTTCATTTGAAAGGGAAATTATTTAATTTATCCCGTTTTTTCCACGTTTTCCTCTATTTCTTCACTGCTATCAGTCTGAGCGTGATAAAGTATAGCTTATAGCCTTTTTCAATAAATAGGCTATCTAACACTGAAAGAATTTTTCAAATCGGACCTGCAGTTCTTGAGATTAGCGCGTTCAAATAAGCCCTTTCAAATAATTTCCCCCATTTTTTCCACATTTTTCTCTATTTCTTCGCTCCCATTAGTCTTAGCGTGATAAAATATAACCTATAGCCTTTCTCAATAAATGAGCTATCGAACAATGAAAGAATTTTTTAAATCGGACCAGTAGTTCCTGAGATTAGCGCGTTCAAATAAGCCCTTTCATATAATTCCCCCTGTTTTTTCCAAATTTTTCCTCTATTTCTTCGCTCCCATTAGTTTTAGCGTGATAAAGTATAGCCTATAGCCTACCTTGATAAATAGGCTATATAACATTGAAAGAATTTTTCAAATCGGATAAGCAGTTCCTGAGATTAGCGCGTTCAAATAGGCCCTTTCATATAATTTCCCCTGTTTTTTTCCACATTTTCCTCTATTTCTTCACTCCTATTAGTCTTAGCGTGATAAATATAGCTTATAAACTTTCTCGATCAATGGACTATCTAACACTGGAAGAATTTTTCAAATCGGACCAGTAGTTCCTGAGATTAGCGCGTTCAAATAGGCCCTTTCATATAATTTCCCCTGTTTTTTTCCACATTTTCCTCTATTTCTTCACTCCTATTAGTCTTAGCGTGATAAAATATAGCTTATAAACTTTCTCGATCAATGGACTATCTAACACTGGAAGAATTTTTCAAATCGGACCAGTAGTTCCTGAGATTAGCGCGTTCAAATAGGCCCTTTCATATAATTTCCCCTGTTTTTTTCCACATTTTCCTCTATTTCTTCACTCCTATTAGTCTTAGCGTGATAAAATATAGCTTATAAACTTTCTCGATCAATGGACTATCTAACACTGGAAGAATTTTTCAAATCGGACCAGTAGTTCCTGAGATTAGCGCGTTCAAACAAACAAACAAACTCTTCCCAATAATTATAATATTATAATATTAGTATAGATGTAGAAGCAGCCTTGCAAGCAGCCATCCTACTCCCAAGATGTACCATCGTTTAGGAAATCATTGACCGTATAGTAAGTAGGCTTCGGCACAAAAACGTTCTTTAAATTTTTAAATTTATTAATTGTTATATTTTGAACGTTTTCCGGGGTTTTATTGTAAAGGCTTAAGGCGTATACATTGACCTTTAAAAGATATACTTATCTTTTAAAGGTCAATGTATTTAAAGATTTTGCTAAGTCTGATCACTGGTATTCCCAGCTTGTGCCTATTTCTAGTGTTTCTACAGTGACTATCACTTTTAGTTTTAAAAGTTAGATTCTTTGGTGTCACAATCAAATCAGTTGCAGATAGAAGATTAGTTTGCGTTGATCTCTTAAAAATAAAACCGTGCTGAACTTGACTCCTGCTGTTTTTAAAGTAATTGAGCATGTAAGGATGAACTAATGATTTAAATACTGCTTGAGATGCTTACAAATAATCAATACTCTTTGAAAAAATGTAGTAAATTGTATAGGTACTTCCTGAGTTACTTCAGTTTGAAAATGTAAAACAAATAACATTTTAGATATACAATCTAAAATATTTCAAAAAGTATATCATTTACGACATTTTGTCAAAGGTTATTTGTTGTTTTTAATTATTTTTGTGTCGATTGCCGTATGATAGGTGTACAGACAGCTGTACACAATAATAACTTTAGGTATGCCATGCTCCATACAAAAGGTTTGGGTATTGAAAATCTATTTTTATTCGATTTTGTTAATTAGTATACTTACGCAAAAATGTCTGTTACAGTACTTTTTCAAAGGAGTTTAATTGCGACAATCACCGAGACACGCGAATTTTATGTTTGATACGATAATGTCAACTCTGATTAAGAGACCATTTCGTAAAACATGCAAAATAAAATTTCTGCGCTTGAAACTAGGTTCAAATTCGTACACTTACCAAATTTGTGTGATAATGTTATGCAAAACAGATGTAATCACTTATCACCCAGCGTCACGTTATCACAGCAACAGGCGCGTTATCAAAATATTGATAACGCCATTGTGTCATGAAATTATCCCAGGAGTTGATCAATCAATTCAAACGCATAATATCATTATAATACTCTTGTTCAGTCATCCGCAAACTGTTTGTATTTAATGTACATTGTAATTTGTAGGTACTTACTAACATGTAGAAAAACAAATAAAAACCGAAGACACACCACAAAAAAAACTTGCATGCACTCTTGCATTATTCGATAGTTATACTACTATTATAGGTAAATCGTTCTGCTGCGGGAAATTAACAACCACTAAAATGTCACGTTGTATATAAAAATCTGCCAAGTGCGAGTTGGCCTCACGCACGAAGGGTTCCGCGGTACCACTACAGCTTCAAAAAGGAAAAAATGTGATTTTTGTATGGGAGCCCCCCTTAATTATTAATTTTAATTAAATTTTATTACTAATTAATAAAATGTAAATAAAACTTAGTATTTTGTAACCATTTTAGGTTGCTACCTGTTGTCATCATTGATACCGAGCAAAAAATGTTAAAATTATCACGTTTGTTGTATGGGAGCACCCCTTAAATATTAAATTTATTTTGTTTTTAGTATTTGTTGTTATATCGGCAACAGAAATAATTAGGTAATCTGTGAAAGCTAGCTAGTGCCGTTCTGAAGTTACAGGCTGGAGATAGACAGACAGAGGTAGAATTAAGGTACGCGTGCTGGGGCATGCCGGGGCGGATCGGGTCTTAGCGCAGCGCAAAATGCGTATAGGCTATAGCGCATTTTGCGCACACTATTGCCGGACCGGGCCGCATCGCATTGACGGATTTTGAGTACATTGGATAGCTCCAGTGTGACCACTCTTAAATCACTCATGACTCGATATATCAAAAACGTTGCTATATTCTACTAAAATCTACTAGACCGTGTTTAAGATACTATCGAAAATCTACCTTTACTACTTAATCAATGTATTCTACGTGGTTTAAACTAAAATAAAACTAAAATGTTTATATTATGGACTGTCTTCATTTTGCATTTTCATTTTGTTTATATTATTTGTTATATAATACCGATCTTCTATTAAAATTTACAAAAAATTTTGGACTACTAAATCGTCATTCATTTGACCTCAAATCTACCAAAAAGTGGAAATATATGTGAAGTGTGGTCACACTGTAGCCGGGGCGCAGCGGGTTTGTCGGGCCTTGCCGGGCCTTGTCGCATTGACGGAAATCCGCTGCGCCCTGACACAGTGTGCGATACGCGCATCCGCTTCCATACAAATTGTATGGAGGCGGATTTTTGTGATGGGCCCCGGCACGGTCCGTCTCAGTGTGCTCACTCCTTTAACGTTTTTAAGAATTTTGATCTAACGATCAGAGAATCGGCAAACATCTACAGAGTGTAACAAAACTTAATACGTATAGACGAAATAACGTAATTTATGGAAGATGAAAAACATTGCCGGGCATTGCAGCTACCCTTAACTCTATATTCGTAATTCCAGCAAATAAAAACAATAATTGGAATGGATAATAAAATAATATTTAACATAATATTATTTCACACAAATATTTTGATTAAAATACAAATTAAAATTCGGAAGCGCATAATAATTATGAAAACAATCAGCTTATTACTTGCATTATGTTATTATGGCTCAATTAAAAATTACATTAAATACTTGACGTAAAATCCGAATTTAATTTTGCTTCGTAGCAGTTATTAATTCAATAAGCTCATTAATTTGGCATTGCAAGTCGACTATAATTGAGTAATAAAAAAAGAATAAACTAGGTACATTAAAATAATTTAACCTAAAGTCAAAATGGATTAAGTTGGCACCAGCGGTTATTGACTCAGTATACTTAGTTCTATGCTTAGTACGTAAAATACGATATCGATTTTAGACTAGAAACGTCTGTCTCTTCATATTCAATTGCAGTTTGTATAGATTAAGATGATATTACGAGCTTTTGACAGGGAATAGCCGCTACCCTCAGATAACGCCATAACAAACATACAAACCCAATAATAATTATTACCTATCAATTTTTTGTTTTTTTTTAGTTATAAAAAACCAACAAGGTAAAGTTGCCCGAATAATTTAGTTTCAGTTTTAGAATTTTTTCGGGAGTTAAGGCAATAATTGGTTACCTCAATAAAAGTTACAATATTATTATTGTTTCAATAATAATTTTATTTGTGATTATTTTAAGAGCTAATGAATAACGACACTAAATAATAAATTTTAATGAATATTCAATCACATGCTGCACTTAGAAACGACTACATATTACATAAGGTAGGTAATTAATATGTCATTAGTCATTAGGATTGATTTATGAGATGTAATAGCACTGATGAATGTACCGAAGAAAATTTTGCTTATACTTGCTCCCTCTACGTCAGACCACGGGGATTGTCAAAAAGAAAATATAATTGATAGATAGAAAATAAATTATAAACAAAAAATTAAAAAAAAAAAAAGCTTTTAGTCTAAAAAGAAGAAAATTCTCCTTAAAATTTTTAACTATTAAGATTTAATCCTCAATATTTTATACAATTTGCATAATAATAAAAGCTTGTCGCGACTCGAAGACTTATCAATCTATCAGTACTTGATAAATTTATAAAAATAAAAATATTATGTTACTCAGTTAACTTGGTACTAGTTTATTTACAAATCGCGCGACAAGCTTTTATTACATATACTACAGGCATGGGGCCAGACTGACGTGGTGTGAAGCGTTCATAGATATTATTATTATTATATAAATATAATAATATGTAAGTACTTAGATAATTACTTACTTACGTAAGTACTTACATTAAAATTCGTCCAGCGCTGGAGAAATTTTAATGAGTTTTTGTACTAGCGCGGAGAGAGACAGTCATAATTTAAGATTCATCTATATTTATAATTTTTCTAATTTTTCAATAATTTGAAATACGTACGTATGGCATTTCTATAGAAAAAATAATGATCTTCAGCATTTACATACCTAACCCTCCATCTATTTCGCACTTGGCTCCAATCTCAATCGCATTCAATTTGTATTTCACTCTACTAATGTTGTTTGGCATATTTACAGAAGGGTACTATCCAAATTCTAATAGCGATAACACAGTATTTATCATACAGTAAAGTAACTCAGCCATGTCATTAAAATCTAAAAACACGGAGACTAGCTCTACCATGAGTTTAAAGCTATAGTATTTATCGATACGAGTACTCGATACCAACTACGTCAGGAGTTCATAAACTGTGCGCCGCGGCACCCTGGTGAGTGGTGCGCCGTGGAAAGGCAAGAGGGGTGCCGTGAGTCAATCCTCCATCCTTATCCAAAACCACAAATATAATAATAATAATAATAATATCTATGGACGCTTCACACCACGTCAGTCTGGCCCCGTGCTAAGTACCTAAAGGACTTGTATTACAGGTACCAAACAACGGAAATATATTTAATACTTTTATACTATATGTATAGACATATATTTAAGATTTTTATTATATCATACACATATTTAATACACATCCAGACCCGGGAACATTGAAAACTTTTTGTTCCATCTGCGGGATTCGAACCCGCGACCCCCGGCTTGAGCTACCAACGCGCTCACCACTGAGCCACAGAGGTCGTCAAATTAATATTATATTATATATAAAAAAATAATATTATATATAAAAATATATATAATATTAATCATTAAAGGTGTTTATTTATGTAGTTTTTTCTAATAGCTACGTAGAGTAGGGCGCCGCCGCGCCGTGACAAAATATTGATGTGCAACTGCGCCGCAGGCTGGAAAAGATTGGGAACCCCTGGACTACGTAAATATTTACTATGGCCATTTTAGTTCGGCAAGTGACCGCTAGAGGCACTGTAAAATTTGCCATACTTACTAAAATATAATTACGTAGTTGGTATCGAGCATCGATAAAAACTATAGCTTTAAACTCATGGTAGAGCTATTGCATGTGTCAATGTGCTGCTGCATTGTTATAATATTTATCTGACATACCCACACACTCTGTGTAAGCAAAAACATGTCAAGTCGTTGTCGTTGCCAAATGGTTAAATGTCAAGTCGTAAACAGTTGCCGTTGCCATGGCATGACATGATTTGGACATGCGCAATATAGGTTTTGCAGCGAATGGGCTAAAAATTACGCCGACGAACACGGCCAATGTCAACCATTCTGTTAGATTTAAAGACCCGTCCCCGCGTATTATTTTTAGTTTTATCAATTATGACAATGCAAAGTCACAGGTCACAGATCTTTGGTCACTCGGCAAAAATTATTGGACCTTGCTGGGGATGTTTTGCCACATCCACCATATATAGGTCTGACCTTGCACCATCTGATTACTTTTTGTTTCCACCTTTACAATGGTAAAAATATCAATAATGATGATTGATATCAAATCGTACCTACCTGATTCAGTTTTTTGCTAATAAAAACCAGAAGTATTATGAACGGGGCATTATACTGCTGCCTGAAAGATGGTAAAAGATCGTTGATCAAAATGGTCAATATATTTTATATAACAGATTTTTTTTTATGAAATAAGGGGGCAAACGAGCAAACGGGTCACCTCATGGAAAGCAACTTCCGTCGCCCATGGACACTCGCAGCATCAGAAGAGGTGCAGGTGCGTTGCCGGCCTTTAGGCCGAGTAGGGATGGGAAAGGGAGGGAAAAGGGGAGGATAGGGAAGGGAATTGGGCCTCCGGTAAACTAACTCACTCGGCGAAACCCAGCGCAAGCGCTGTTTCACGCCGGTTTTCGTGAGAACGTGGTACTTCTCCGGTCGAGCCGGCCCATTTGTGCCGAAGCATGGCTCTCCCACGTATAAAAATAATTTAGTCTTATGACAAAAATGTCTTTGATTTTCATAAGAAAACCCGCAATTACTTAGTTGCCAACCTGTTATTTCGCCTATACTCGTAACATGGTGTCTATTCATAGTTACAACAATATTAAACTGGCTTTCCACAATATTGGCCACTACTGGTCTACTATACATCATTTATATTGTGGGATAGTGTCCTGGGGGCTGGGCCCCTACCCTCAGTAAGCACGAAGTTAATACCTACACATAAATAACACCTTTGTCTGGTAATACCATCAATTTAGTGGCGTTTGTTTACCTGAGGGTAGTTTATGTCTGCGACATACAGATAAGAAAGTAAATCTTGGTTTACGCAAATGAGGGTCGAGTTTACTTTCAAATTCCATGTCGAAGATAAAAATGTTTATATACAGGCAAAATATATTTGCCGCCGCCGCAAACCAAGCAGATAACCTCAAGCGGCCCAAATATGAGAACCTCAGCGGAGATCTCATATTTGAACCGTTTGGGGTGGAAACTCTAGGCGCATGGGGTCCGGGGGCACATAAGCTTTTTAGAGGAATATCTAAGAAGCTTGTTGAAGCCACCCGAGATCCCAGAGCTGGAAGCTACCTGGCACAGCGGATAGCAATTGCCATCCAACGTGGCAATGCTATCAGCTTGCTGGGCACTCTGCCAGATGGGGACGACTTGGGCAAGTTTTTCTTTTTATAGTTTTATATTAAAAGTTTGTATATATATCTGTACATTTTAGATTGTATTTTAGTGCTTAGATTTCTATCCTATTATTCTTAACATATTTTATTATTATATACAGACCGTAATAAAACTAATTGATAATACTTTAGGATGTGTACGTGTTCCTTGTAGAGAGTTCACTGTGAAAGTAGCAGCGCTGAAAGAACTTTTTTTTTTCACTTTTATATGGGATAGAGCCCGAGCTTCACGAGTGTCCCCATACAAAATTAAAAAAATTGTCTGTGAAAAAAAAAGTGAATAAGTACTACAAGTAACACATACACACTCTAAAGTATTATCACTTAGTTTTGTTACACTCTGTATAATGTATGTGTAACGTTTATGTTTTAGTAATGTTTACTCAGAATAAAACTTGACTTTCGACCAGCTATATCATATCATCACTATTATTGCTAGATATTACTAGAATATGACGTCGACAACTCCGTTCCACTGAATATCGTTTATCGCGCAAGAACCGTACATTTTTCCGCTACAAAAAGTAGTATCCTATTTCCTACCCCGTCTCTCAAGGTATCTCCATAAAAAATCATCTCTCAATTGGTATGGTATCCTATACGATATACTTATTCCTAAACAGTTACAGTGTACTTAATTTGAGTAATACATTTTTGACTCATAATTATTGCCCTGCTATCTATTCATTTTTTGAACTCTCCTGCGTTGCAGGGTTGCCTCATGCGGCATGCCTGGAAGATATCGCCATAGCTATGTCCACGCTATGCACTTTCATCTTCAATTTTCGTCATCTTCTTGCATTCAACTTTCGTTTTGCCGCATTCAATAATTGTATGCGTCAACGAACGCAACGCCAACATTGTCATTTTTGTTCAGTTACAGTGTCTGTCAGATTATTGAAACATGTGCGACGAGAACATTTTACTGGGTGGAATACGGTCAGAGCGCATGCGTCGCGGGCATACCTCACGTGCGCTGTTGACTGCTGCGCTATAACGCATGCCCTTGATGAACAAAAAAGGCACAGTCTGGACATAGCTTTTTAGCGATAAGGGCCGGGACACAAAAACACGATACGTCGTCTAAAACACGATACAACCTCTAAAAACTACGACACGACATCGTACGACGTCGCGTCGTAGTTTTTTACGACGCGCGTCGTAGATTCTCACGACTCGACGTCGCGTCGTGTTTTTTGTGTCCCGGCCCTAAGGCCGCCCTTGCCCACTGCTTAGTTTTTAAGTACTTTGTATATAATATGTAAGCAATAAAGTGTTTATCCATCTATGTATCCTCTATTATAAACACTATCCTATGTCCTTTCTTGGGGTTTAAAATATCTATAGTACCTAAGGGGCAATAATCACTATTCAAATTATAGTCAATAATGTAGTGTAACTACTTAACAAGGATGAATGAGGTAATATTATTATGACACTAACAAACCCAGAGCACAACGGCTGCATACAAAATGAATGCAATAATTAATGTTACTCGCGTTTTGGTCCATGTTAATTGTTCTTTGGACCGCTTTATACAATACATTGTGACTATAACAATTGTTCTTAAAACAAATAGTACAGTGCATTTTGTTACATAATAATATTAAAACCACTGTTCTAAGTAATAATGTCATTTCATTACTTTGCTGGAAAGTAGCTAGGATATCCATTATAATTTATACATGATTTACATGTAACATGACATGAATAATATTGAATACCGCTGTTTAAGACTTAGGTGTAATAATTATTGTTTTCTAAAGTTTTTTAACTGGCGTTTAGCTTTTTAACAGGCAGCGTTCTTGATTGGTTTATGTTAGCGAAACAAAAGTGCCAGTTTGAATCGGGCTCTAAGTCATGTAGGTTATACTCGTATTATGTTCGTCGGTCAGGGAGGTATTTTTGTAATGTAATGCTCAAAACTGAATCTATAATGGTACATATTTTAGAAGTACAATAATTGTACAATTGTATCTAGACATTAAGTAATCAATGTTATCAAATAAGTGGCAGCTTGCCTTTGTTGATAGGATGTTGCTAGTCGTCCGGTAATCGGATGAATAAAATAAATCTTAGTCGTCCGACTACCGGATGAATTTAAAAAAAAAATTCCTCGGACGACTAGCAACAGCCACGCAACGCAAGATTTATTTTATTCATCCGGTAAACGGACGACTAGACCTAGACACTTCGTTGTTGATAATAAAGAATATTTAAACCTAAACCACAGAATATATATTAGTAGTACCAACCTAAACCACAGAATATATTATATTATTGACCAAGAAGTGAATGCTCCCAGTGAGAGAGCACCTTAAGTGTTAAGAATAACGTTTTTGAAAAGTATATTTTTTATTAAAGTAGCTTGTTATAAAGCATTAGCATTACAGGATGAAACACAAGAGATACTTGCCGTTTCAACTTCAAACATAAGAATGAGTCTCAAGATGTACTCGAAATGAAGATAACAATACAAAGTAATTTTAACAACCCACGAACTCATAAATGTTTTAAAATAAACTAGACACGCTATCTATACTAATATTATAAATGCGAAAGTATCCCTGTCTGTCTGTCTGTCTTTCTTGCTTTCACGCCAAAACTACCAAACCGACTGTAATGAAATTTTGTATACAGATGGTCTAAAGCCTGAGAAAGGCTACTTTTTTACTGGAAAAAAGCGTTGTAAGGGGGTGAAAATGTGTAAATTTGTTCAAATTAAGTTAGTTCCAAAAATTCATAATAGATAGCGCCGTGCGTCTCCTACATCGCGCTGAGTTCTTGCTCAAAAGTATTTCTATAAGAGGTGGTATCATCTTATACTCGAGTTTCGATTTTATTTCTTATTTACGTTATTAACTTACGTACTTTATCTATTCAGTGACGTAATTAATTAAGTAAAAAAAAATATTATGTGCACCATATTAAGTCTATGATGATGATGTGCACTCTGCACAGCTGTTTTGATTTAAAGGGTACCCCGTACCAGGGTTTTTTTTTATAAAAGCTTTTGACACCAACTTTGTTGACATCACGCGCTATAAACTGAAGTCCACGCGGACGAAGTCGCGGGCAACAGCTAGTCGACTATAAAGTAAATACTAAATACATCTAGACTCTAGCGAATGACTCTCGCAACTCCGTTGTATCGAAATGCGTTTTAAATCGCGCAAGAACCGTACATTTTTAATGTATAAAATTATCCTCCTTTCCAGGGACTCAAAGTATGCCCATACCAAATTTAAAAAAAAACCCTTCAGTGGTTTGGGCGTTTGGGTTAAAGAGGTAACGGACAGATTAGACTTACTTTTGCATTTATGATTTTAGTATGATATCATTATAAACTAAGTATAACAGTTTACGCTGTATGTTGGTACAATAATAATATTGTGTTTTTAAGTAAGTAAATTAAAAAGAATATCACTGTACCAATACAAGATGTATCTGGCTTCAAAGTCTTAGTTACTAGTATATTATCATAGTAAAAAAATAAGAAATGGGGTGACACTGACCTCTATAATACACTGGACAGGCGATCGCTATGAATAAAATGTTCCTATTTGAAAATCGCCATATTGGCGCTGATTGCTATGCGAAAGCAGTAGTGAGTGTACTTGGAACTACTATTTTGCAAATGGCGGTTGTAATTTTCTATGTAATTAGTTAACAGTACGCTCACCGCGGCGCTTCAAATCGACACAAAAAATAGCTGTCATTTTGTACGGCATAGCCTGTCCAGTGTATTATAATTTATAGAGGTCAGTGGGTGTAACACTCTGAATGAACTATAAAATAAACAACACAAATTAGTAAACAAGACGCTCGCCGGCCTCCTAACTCCTACCTAATCGGTAAAACGTAATATTCTCTTTGCCTAATCGGCAAACAACCTTTAAAATGACAAAGTTGTCAAATACAATTCTAAACAATTGATAAATTAAACCAATCTAATTATTTTCTTTATTTTTCTGATAATTTTTGTGCTAAATAAAAAGGATAAACACAATAATAATAATAGTAAGTACTCACAACACGCCATTTTAACACCGCAGTCGCGTTGATACTACTGACTGATGCTAACTTGTTTATCAACGCTGTCCGCTGTCGTTGACTTTATCAAGGTCAATGTTTATGTACCATCGAGGAAGTTGATTCCTATACAATTGATAGACCAACGTTATTTGGTCGTATATGTCAATTCAATGTTAATTGTGATCTGTCAGCTGGGTTTGACGTAACGCAACCAAACAACTTAGGTCCCCGATTTGCATAGGAAACAACTTCTCTGATAGTACTTACAGTAAACAACAAAATTTAGGTACAAATAAACATTTTATAACTAAAATACAATATTTTATATAAGAATGTCGATTATTAGAGTTACCTACTTTTGTTTAAATAAAAAAAAGCTGACAAGTGATCTACAGATCCTTTCGAATATTGATTTGTAAAGTAAATTTTGTAATTTTTAAAGTTTTAAAAGTAACAGTCAAAAATTTACAATAAAAGATGAAGTTAGTTTGAGCCCGCCAATCTCAAGAACTAACTGGTTAGAATTAAAAAAATATTTTATCGGATAGTCCAAATTTTATCGAGGAAGGCTTTAGGCCAAAAATCACGCTGCCATCAATGGGGATTTTCCATTTTTTTTAAATTTTGCTCAATACAAAAACATTTCGAGGAATAATGATCATTTTTCTGTATATAATCGAAAAAAATACCCATTAGTTACTTATACTTTTGAACAAATATATTTAACCTTAGTTTGACCTTCAATGGCGTTAAATTAGCAATAAATTCGACCAACATTCGAAAAAAGTTCGATTTGTACTTTAATAATTAATAATAAAATTAAAATAAAGTAATTGTTTAAGAGGGGCTCCCATACAAAAACACAATTTTTTGTCTACTAAGATAAAAAAAAAAGATATAAACAATGAAATTTGTTGAAATCTCCATTTACAAAATTATTAACTATTCTATATTATAGAATTTAAAAAATATATTACTTTGACATTATTATTTTTTTAATATATTTTTTCGAACCTTTAAAAATTCATATCTTTAAAAATATTAACTTTATCGTAAAAAGTCATAAGACCTTTTTTATTGGTATTTCAAAAAAGAATATTAAAAAAAATTGTTCGGTTGAAAAATAACAATTCCTTGCAATTGTTTAAACAATGTTTGTTTAAACAATATGGCACTGGGTTGCGCCCTGGCAACATGAGGGGGGCATCAGGAGGGCAATAGATATATAATAATACAACCGATAGAGGATGTAGAGTGAAGCCACTTGTGATTTAGTTTATTCTTAAAATATTAATATATTTTAAGAATAAACTAAATATAATTATTTTACATACTTTTTTAGGGTTCCGTACCCAAAGGGTAAAAACGGGACACTATTACTGAGACTTCGATGTCTGTCTGTCTGTCTCCAGGCTCTTACTCAAGAACCGCTATAGCTAGACTTCTGAAATTTTCACAGATTGTGTATATCTGATGCCGCTGTAACAACAGATACTAAAAACTAAATAAAATTAAGATTCAAGGGAGGCTCCCATACAACAAACGTGATTTTTTGCCCTTTTTGGCTCCTAATCTACATAATATTATAATGGCTATATTATGTAGACCCATGATTTTTTTACGAAATCCTCAATTATGTGTGTACTTTACTATTTAATCGCAAAATTAAAATAAAATAAATAATTAAAGGGGGCTCCCACACAAAAAACAATTTTTCTCTACTTTCACTCTATTACGGAACCCTTCGTGCGCGAGTCCGACTCGCACTTGGCCGATTTTTTCCTATTTAATTGTACATTATTGTCTATCAACATCGCTTTCACGAGAAAGATCACAAAAACAAAGGAAATAACTAGTTGATCCGAAGTAGATACCACACTGTGTATCTCAGATTTATTTTTTCAAATTATCGCTTTCGGTTATGGTTTAGAAAAAAATGAATTGCATATTGTCAATCTACTATTTATGCTCTACTTTGCTGTACATGAATTATTTTAATCGACTATGGGTTTTTTTTGGGTATTGTCCTTTATCTTCGTTAGTTTTTTTTCGTTACCAAACTTTAATTATTTTAATAAGAACAGCCTTGTTGAACTGCCTATATCAATATATAAGATGTAGGAGTTTTCAGCACGAAACAATATGATTCATCTCAAAACAGAGAATTTATTCATTAAATACAGTAAATTACACTTTACTCAGAGGAAAACTTAAGTATTACAATAGAAATTTTTACTTAGGTACCTACCTAAAAACAGAAATCGACAATTGTGTCCATGCGTAATATACTTACTCCTTGTTACACGTCAACAATTTTAATTATTACTATGAAAGTTTTGAGAAATAACAATAAGAAATAAAACTTATTTTAACAAATTTTTGCATTAAAATATTCTGCACTTTTTCGAAATATGAAAATCATCAAATGTTTTTTTTATATACTTTTGGCGGGCATCTATCTTCTCCACCTTCTTTTTTAGTTAGTAATATTTCCTTAAAAAAAAGTAAAATATCATATAGGTAATATGTCAATGATAACACATTACTTACATCTCACCCCCACGGAGTAGTAAAATTTTCTTCAAGTGAACAGCTTGATTTAAATTTTGCTATAAAATCTAAAAATCAGCAAGTACAGGAATTAGCTTTGTGACATGATACAGTCCAATAGATCTTGTGCCACGACCAGTATTTATTTTATATACTGATTCCGATATTTTATCTTCACTTTCAAAGGGGCTCATCCTAATTTCATCCATCGTTTTCCTGTTCAATTTGTTTCCATAGTCCACATACACCTTATCTCCTTTTTTAAATTCATGCTGTAATCTATTCTTTGCAAATAAAGATTTATTATATTCATGTGATTTTATTGACCTTTGGAGCGCCATTTTCCTGTTTTCTTCCAATTTTTTTGTTAATAACTGTTTTTCTTTTAATTCATATGGTAACAAATCTGTAGACTCACCCGTTAGCAAATATTTAGGAGAAAATCCTGTTACAGAATGGCTTGTTTCATTGTATCTATTTCTACACTCTTCTGCTATTTTTGACCAATTTGTTTTTCCTTTTGATTCATTCATTTTGCATCTTATTTTGTTTACAAGATTCTGAGTCTGAATCTCTCATTTAAACCATTTGAGAATGGTGCATCTACCGCTGTATCAACTGGATATTTCGGTTCCTAAGGTAAGTCTTGGATTCAACTGAATTAATAGCTGGATACTGGTCGGATAGTAAAGTTTCTATTGTTTCTTCTTTAGGAACTTTTTCTATAAGTTTGATAAAATCTCGAGCATGTTGATTTTTTCAACAAAGTATATATGCATACCTTGTAAAGTGGTCCACTAACAGATGCAAGTATCTTTTTGTTGGTCTTTGGCTTCCAGTGACATTATTTGGAATGGTCTACTATAAGTTTGTGCGTTTTAAGATGATATGGGTGACACTTCTCATATTTCTTACTACGGGTTTTTTTTACAAGAAAACAAAAAAAATCAAAATGTAATAAATTATATTCCATCTACAAAAACAAATGTTTCCTATAATTGTAAATGAATAAAAATGAAAAGATGCTAAATGCTAACTTATTAATATAAAATTATAAATTTTAACTGTGAAAATTATTGTTACGAAAATATTTGAAAAATGTCAGATGCATGAAATGGAACTTATGCCAATAAAGATTGACACTGTTGAATCGAAATCAAATCGATTAAAAGGGCGGCCATTTTAAATCGCCGTCGCCACTCTGAAACTTCAGTACGAAATCGATAATTTCGATTGCAATTTCTTTACGAAGTGATTCGATATTTTTAAATTATCGATTAATTTTCTTAGGTAACTTCCCTACTATTGTCAATTATAATGTGTCACCCATATCATCTTAAAACGCACAAATAACACCCAGAAAACAAAACTGGCTAGAATATACAAAAAAATAAAATAAAACATAGGAACACAGCTCAAGCCTTGTTTTAATTCTTAATGAAAACAGTACTTAAATCGGTTAAGTTTTGGAGAAGGAATCAGCGGTATAGCTGGTCCTAATTGTGACATAAAGCCGTATCTTCTATTTTACCTTGTTTTATTTTTTTTACATAACTCACAGTTTTTGCATATATATTTAATATTTTCTGATAGATTTGGTGCAGTGTAGAAAAGTTTTATTTTTGACTCGATTAGATTTATACCACAGTGGCAATATTTTTCATGAGCCTTTCTTATTAAAGCTTTACTGTAATCCTCACTAAGAACTATTTTTTTCCTCTTGTTTCCATTTTTTTTAATAATAAATTCCATTTTCACAAATTATGTTCTTTTCGTGTTTTCTTACTTGCAAATTTTGTCCTTGGTCATATTTTATGTCATTAATATCAACAATATTTACCGTTCTCAAGTCATCTTCATTATTTCCATCAATATCCAATACTGGGTTCCTGCTGAGACAATCTGCTTCTGTGTTATTTTTTCCTGGAAAATATTTTATTTCACAATTATATTGTGACAGATAATACGACATGTCACCTAATTCATCATCAGGCTTGTTTAGGGTGTAAACTTATTGGTTCTTGATATTCAACTTTTCTAGAGGTTTGTGATCTGTGTAGACAATAAAATAGTTTGCAATCAACCAATACTGCCAAAACTTTATACTCTCATTTATGGCTAAACATTCTAAAAATATTGCTTTTTTATTTTTTTGTGACTCATTTAATTTTTTAGAAAAATATGCCACTGGTTTTCTTCGCCATTTTGCTGAATTTGTTTTAAAACTGCTCCTATTCCTATGGCACTCGCATTTGTATAAATAAATGTTGGTGCCTGTGGGTCATATATGGCTAGTATAGGTTTGGAGCATAAATAATCTTTTACTTGAAATGCATTCTCACAACGCTCCGACCAATTAAATCTCTGATCTTTCTTCAGCAGCTGATGTAAAGGATCAAGCAGTATGGAGACATTGGGAATGTATTTTCCATAAAAGTTTATTTTCATGTCCACTGATAGTGACCTTCTTGAGTGACAAAACCAGTTTTATGACGATCTGTAATCCTTAGAGGCATAGACTAAAAGGCTGAATTTATGTCCAAAGTTGTAAAGTAATTACAATTTACTGTTTTTGTTAGTATATCTTCTATGAGTGGAAATAGTTGTGATTGTGGTATAATAATTTTATTTAAATCTCTGAAGTCTATGCATAATCTACTTTTTCTTCCTTCATCTCTTTTGAAAGCTAAGGTAACAGGTGCTGCAAACGGACTGCAAGATTCCTCAATCAACGCGTATTTTAAAAGCTGTGAGATCTGATTTTCAATTTCCATTCTATCTTGAACAGTAAATCTATATGGCCTTTTGCAACAGTACTTTTCAACTTGTAAATCTATACAGGCTTCATACTTTTTCACTCTTTCCGTATCATATTTATTTTTGGCAAAAATTTCCGTGTAATTATCTAATAATATGTTTATCTGTTTTCTTTGATCGCTACTTAAGTATTCTGTATCAATATAAAATTTTTCTGTATCTATACCTTTGTTAAAATTTACTGCATATTCTTTTTTTCCTGTATCTGTTTTAAAATTTTCAATTTGTCTATCTTCAAACATATCTCTACTTGTTTTGTTATTGTTTGTTTTTTGTATCTGGATATTTAAATTCTCATCATGAGTCAATCCAAATTTGTGTATTGAATCTAATCCTAGTATGAGATCATACTCAAAATTTTCATTTTCAAAGATAAATGCTTTTAAACTTCTAATGCAATAAATTTATTTTAAACTTCTTATGCAATAATTCCGCATCTAGTGTAATTAATCCTTTTTTTTTTGCCTCCCCCACTTATTGTTTTTATTGTCTTGTAATGATAATTTGGCTTCATATTTGTTACCTGAACTAGTTTAGAATTTATTAACGTTATTCGTGAACCAGGATCATACAATCCCTTGGTTTCTAAAGTATTATTTAACATTACTGTAATCTCAATTAGGAGATTTGGTTTTTTGGATCTTCATTACTAAGTTCAACTTGTAATATTGAATTTGAATTCAGGTTTCTGCCATCCGTTGCTTTTTTCTCATATTTATACCAGCAAACATTCTCCGGATGAAATCTATTTAATTTTCCTTTCCTCTCGCAAATCCTGCATGATTTTTTTTCACTTAATGATATCTCTTGTTTAAATAATGTTACGTGCTAGGGTTCGAAGGATTTGGAGAGAAAGACCTGCTGACTCTCTTGAAGACTTTATTCACTAAGTCCAGGTCACACAAGCACACACTATGTCACAACACTTAGCACTAAGTCCAAACACTAATCACTAGGTCCAATCACTAAGCACTATCACTGTCCTAGGTCGTAGCCAAGTCGAAGGTTTCACTGGTTCACTCACTATTGATCACTTGTTGTCACTCCAAAATCGCCTTGATGATCGCTCGAACTGAACTGAACTACGGCCCGTCCTCCTGCGACTATTTATGTGGCGAGACAAATTCCAGAAAGTTCCCGATTCACGTAAACAAGTAAGCAAGTATGGGAATTTTCTAGGAGGCTCGAGCATGTACCTAGCGCCATCTAGTTTCGAGTAGGAGATTTATGTGTAGTGTGTCCCCTGATCAGTTTCGCTGGTTGGCCGCTAGGTGGCACCACATGTCCGTATACCGTGTACCGTAACAATAATCTATTTCCAGTGCGCAAGTTTTTCTTTGTATCATTTTTCTTTACTAAATGTTCTAGTCCCCTTATTGAGTTAAATAAGTCATTCACTTCTCTAAGACTTTCTCTGTCTATTCTATCAATCACAAAGTTTGGTAGGCCGTTGGCAATTAAATATATAAGGGTTTGTATATCTATTGATTTGTTTATTTCCAGTAATAGTCTCTCTTTTTTAAGAGCATATTCTAACATTGATCCTTGCATATATTTAAAATTCATAGCATACCTTATCGGTGACCAACTTTTATCGGCGAATGTTTCACTTAAACTTTTCTTCCATACAGACCAGTCAGAATCAATAGTATGTTTGATAATCATTGAGGTGTACCAATCCATGCAAGTATCTTCCAATAGAATTAGTAGATACAGATTTACAAAAAGTTGAAATTCTAAATTTCAACTTTTTGTAAATCTGTATCTACTTGTAAACGTTCACATTCATTTTCAAAAGTATTTAACCATTGTTCGACATTAGTTGTATTTTTTGAAAACTTTTGTATTGAAAATTCTGCTACTAATCTAGTCTTCTTTTCTGTTTTTTTTAACAATGTTGGTTCTGTTGGTGGAGGCTCATAACTTGGTTCTAATTTTTCAAGTAAAAACCCATCAAATTGTGAGTTATCATCATCATCTAAATATATTGATTTCATTTCCTTGGTTAATGTGATCCAAACCTGTCTTTTGTCATGTCTTTTCTGAAGAGATCTTTTTATTTTACTAAATATTTCATGCTTCAGTATTTCTTTGTGTAAATGCATTGATTGATACTATCCAGGCATAATAAATGTTTGGTTCCGAGTATCCGTAATGGATATTATTGCATACATATTCGTTTTTGTATCATCCGGTTTGGATTTGACAAATTTAAATTCAAATCTTAACTTCTCCATTGTATTGGTTTACAACTTTTTCCACATGTACTTTAGAAATTGTCGATTTATAAGATGTAGGAAGTTTCAGCACAAAACAATATGATTCATCTAAAAACAGAGAATTTATTGAGTAAAGTGTAATTTACTGTATTTAATGAATAAGTAAAAATTTCTATTGTAATACTTATATTACAATAGAAATTTTTACTAACCTAAAAACAGAGAATCGACAATTGTGTCCATGCGTAATATACTCCTTGTTACACATCAACAATTTTAATTATTACTATGAAAGTGTTGAGAAATAACAATAAGAAATAAAACTTATTTTAACAAATTTTTGCATTAAAATATTCTGCACTTTTTGGAAATATGAAAATCATCAAATTATTTTTTATATACTTTCTTTTTATATATATATATATATATATATATATATATATATATATATATATATATATATATATATATATATATATATATATAATCACTTTTGTATGGGCAAGGGCCCGAGCGTCACGAGTTTTCCCATACAAAAGTGAAAAAAATATTGGTCTTTCAGCGCTGCTATTTTCACAGTTAACTCTCTACATGGAACACGTACACACCCTAAAATATTATCACTTATTTTTTTTATTATGATCTTTGTTATCACATTTTGCTGAGTCGCAGGCAACAGCTAGTATAAAAATAAGTCGGGTTTTCCTTCCTGACGCTATAACTCCAGAACGCACGAACCGATTTCCACGGTTTTGCATTCATTGGAAAGGTCTGGGACTCCGTGAGGTCTATAGAAAAAATATATCAGAAAAAAAATTAAGAGAAAGGCGGGAAAACAGGGAAAATCATTTATTGCCAAAACAATGTTTGCCGGGACAGCTAGTTCATTTATAAACATTAGAAATAAAATTGTAATCGTATATATATTGAGTTGCTCGTTTAAAGATATGAGATAAAACCGGCCAAGTGCGACTCCACAAACCAAACCCATGAAGAGTTCCGCAGCAGCAATAAGGTTTATTTTTATGGAATTAAAAAGTTGTTGATTCATTTTTATATTTCAGTTGATATGATGAAAGTTTATTTAATGTTTACCATTTATAATGTAAAAAAAACTATCTGCTAGATCTCGTTCAAACCAATTTTCGTTGGTAGTTTTTATAGTAATGTACATCGTATATTTTTTTTAGACCTATTGTGCCCCTACTTTAGAAGTTAAAAAATAATATTAGAAACCTCAATACGATTTTTGAAGACCTATTCATAGAAACCCCACACGCATAGGTTAGATGAAAAAAATTTTGATTCAGTTGTACCTATGGGGACCCCTAAATTTTTTTATGGTTTTTCCATTTTTATATAAAAATCTTAATGCGGTTCACAGACTACATCTACTTACCAAGTTTCAATAGTATAGCTCTTATAGTTTCGGAGAAAAGTGGCTGTGACATACGGACGGACAGAGAGACATACAGACAGACAGACAGACATGACGAATCTATAAGGGTGCAGTTTTTTGCCATTTGGCTACGGAACCCTAAAAAGCAAAGATACGAGTAATCTAATAATATTTTGCTGTTACATGAATGATAAAAAACGATAAACATAAGGAAAAGCTACTTATAAACATAAAAATATATTATAATAGGTTAAACTTACCTTATCTTACTTATTGTCACTTTATTATAAAAAAATAAAAAAAAGGTTCAGATATTTCATTAAAATATTCTTTTCTCGTAGTTCTTAACACTATCACTGTCTTGTAATATCCTATTCAAGCCGGAATGTCTATGGAACTCGTGCCTAATGGTAATATGCCGGCTTATATTTTTGAACAAGATATGCCAGAGCGCCTTATCTTTATTCTTCCATAATAAATCTGCCGTCCTCTCCTTAATCCTTCGCATATTTTCCTCGAGTCTCCTCGCCTTTATTTCCATCTGTATGAGCGAATGGGTAGTATTCGTGAGGAGCCGGTACAGATATTCTTTTCTCCTCGGCTCCGTGGTATTTGTGGTCCATTTGATAGGTTTTTCCTTGGTTTTCGGCCGTAATGTAATGCCTGTTAGTAGGATGATGAGTATGAAGGTGAGAAGCATCAGTAGTTTGGCATGTTTTTTGAGGCTGGTGAATATAAAGCTCATGGCAAGTCGGGTATGTGTTGTGGAGCAACAAGTCGCGCGTGGCGCCCTCCCCCGGCAGAAGCGCTAATGCTACTGACTCAAAACACTACGCACCCCTTGAATTTTCACAATGACTTTTACTTTACGATGTTAGAAAGCCTTCAGAATTAGATACGGCACATTTGATTGATATTTTCATTTTGTAGCAGGTTGTTGGTGGTTTTGTATAAATTGCGCGAAAA
Source organism: Aricia agestis (assembly GCF_905147365.1). Lineage (NCBI taxonomy): Eukaryota > Metazoa > Arthropoda > Insecta > Lepidoptera > Lycaenidae > Aricia > Aricia agestis. Next base: position 10,530,715 of record NC_056428.1, on the reverse strand, counting down.
ATAGTTTCAAGTTCATTAATGGTTATGTTTTGAAAATATTTATTTTGGGAACCCTAGCTAACTTTTTAAAAATAGGTTTTTTGAGAAGCGTAATAATATTAAACGTAATGAAAGTTTAAAAAAGTAAATTAAATATTATCTTTTTATTTCTGTAAAAGGTTTTGGTCAGGTTAGGTTAATGTTCATTTGGCTAATAAACGAGGAAAAAGTATAAGTATAAAAATGTAGACAATTTTAGCAAGCAAAACTATGATATTACTAGTACTCGTTGGTAAAGCTATAGCATAATTTATTTATTTATTTATTATGAAAACCAACAGCTTACATACTTAAAACAAATTACATAGAGCGTTTAACAAACAATAAAGCCAATAACAGGTTTCCCATATATAACTATTATGTAGTACAAACTAAAACCTTAAAATAATAAAGGCACATTAATATTCATATTGAAAGTTAAAAGTCTAGAAAGAAGAGGAAGAAATATGGGCACAGAATATATAATAGTACCCCGATATGGGTATGCAATAAAAAGCAAAAAACGTATTTCAATCCACCCTCTGCATGCGTATTTTACACGGAATACCTGTACTCGAATATTTGAATTTGAATTTTAAATAAACGCAACCATTTTTTTTCATTCCCTGGTCCCCTAGGTGCGTTAGGGAGGGGGCGGTATCTTCACCATGTGCATACTAATAGTACTTTTTGTTTTAGAACGCAGACTAAAGTGTCCCTTACCAATTCAATTGAAAACAACGTGACTTTTTCCAAAAATACATGATATTAATATAAAGCATACTTAATAATAATAATAATATAATATCTATGGACGCTTCACACCATGTCAGTCTGGCCCCGTGGTAGTAAGTGGTATTAAGTAAGTACCTGATGAACTTGTGTTACAGGTACCAGACAACGGAAATATATTTATTATTTAATACTTTTATACTATACATATATTTAAATTTTAAGATTTTTATTATATGATACACATATTTAATACACATCCATGACCCAGGAACTTTAAAAACTTTTTGTTCCGTCGGCGAGATTCGAACCCGCAACCCCCGGCTTGAGCTACCAACGCGCTCACTACTGAGCCACAGAGGTCGTCATAAACTATCGTGATATAAGAAAGTAAAGCACTACTTATTACATAAATTGTAACTAGATGACGCCCGCAACTCCGTTGCGCCAAAATTAGTTTATAGCGTGGGAATCGTACATTTTTCCAGAATAAAAAGTATCCTATGTCCTTTCCCGGGCCTCGAAGTATCTCTGTACCAAATTTCAGCCCAATCGGTTCAGCCGTTTAGGCGTGAAGAGGTAACAGACAGACAGACACACTTTCGCATTTATAATATTATATTAGGATGGATGATAATAATTGATAAATCCTTTCTGAAAAATCATCCCTACAAGCATCTTTTAGCGATGATAAAGTCGTAACAAATATCACTAGATGTGTCACTCTAAAGCCGTGGTCGTCAAATTGCAGCCCTTTTGCGAGCCCCACAGATAAACCCGGCGGCGGCGGCCGCGGCGCGGCGGGGTTATCTGTGCGGCCCGCGACAAAGTATATTATTTGAAAATATGTTAAACTATAATATACTACACAATGGTTAAAATTACGCCATATTTAATGATAAACGTAACTGGCCAATTCTGGCCGGTTAATGTTTAGTTAACAAACGCCAAAATAATAACCTAATCTAGTTAGTTGTTGCGTACGGCCTGATTACACGTAGTAGAGTGGCGAGACAGTGTTCTCGACCAAAAAACGAGAGTTAAGGTCACAACTCACAGCACACATATCAACTCAAAAAGGGATTGGCACCGTATCGCCTCGAGCCGTTCAATATTGTTTGTATGAAACTCCCTACTGCAGTCTGCAACGCACACTAGCGGAACCGTAACGTAATCGCCTCGCCTCGGAAGGACTGACACTAAGACATAACCTCCACTTAAAATCATTTAATTAAGTGGAGGTTAAGTCTTAGTGTGAATTTAAGTATAATTTTGAGTGTTAAGCTGGTGTCATTTTAGTGACAGCTGCTTTACATCCATGGCCCCATAACCGAGCAAATACCGCCTTCCTATTTGTCTGGCGTATCACAAAATTCCCATTTTTATAGTATTTAAGAACTAATTCCGAATGAAACTAGTTTATTGCTACAAACCTAGCTGCCTAGGCACCATTCGTAGATGACGTACCTAACATTAATCTTTCTCGTAATTTTCTCCCGGCGACAAAAAGTTCAACAAATTCGTTTCTAGTTTTCTAGCGAGGATTTTAATAGCGCTTATTCTATTCCTATTTTTTAAATATGAAAGCGAGTCTGTCTGTCCATTAATTATCTGTTTTTATGATAATTTGGATGAATATTACTTAATAGCTAAAAATACTCAGTATCGGGTAAAGGTTTGGCGCAAAATAAACTGAGGGCTTAGTGTCTTCTTTATAGTTTCTTTCTAAGATCACCGATCAAAGTGAATGGAATTAACTATAATTAATAAGCGTTCGATAATAATTTGATGTTGAAATTCGTCTCATGTTATGTCCATACATTTCGACAGGCGATTCTAGAAAGAAGCGATAAAGAAAACGTGTTGACTATATGCTTACGCGTAGCTGTACCTAAGCAAAACATATTATCGGTGTATTTTAACTTCATAGCTGCCCACTTAATAACAGCTCGGGGAAGCTAACCCTTGGTTAAAAGGGTTCTGTCGGGGGCCCAATGGGACTCAACGTTATTTCTGATTCCGCCGCAATCCTTTTTGGGACCATTGTCTTATTTTTCTTTGTTTTCTTTTTATAAAACGTCAACTTGGCAATTACACTCAAACGAGATAACTTGGAAACTTAATTAATTTAGCCTGGCTGAGAAAAAAAGATGTATGAAGAACTAACGAAATGTTAAAGCAAGATGCAAATTAAGTTATTGCTATTAAATAACTTCAGCAGGGTCAGCATAAGAACAGTAGACATGGGAAAGAATCGACATACTGACAGATTTTATCGACAAAATGGCGGATTTCCATTGTCTAACTGTCACTTTGTCTATTCTTCCGTAGAAAGATACCGTTTCTATGGTGACTATGCTACGCCATTGACCAGGAGTTTGACCGGGATCGTAAATAATAAAAACTAACCGGGATACAAGAATTTTATACATAAGTTTTTTACTTACTAAATGTACAAAAACACCAAGCGTATAGATAGGAAAGATTTGATTGTTTTCTTGTTGGGCTAAATAGGTTCCGATAGCATGCAGACTACGTATTTTGAGTGTATTTGTGGGATTTCCGGGCACAAAATCGTGGACATCATAATTATTACTTCCTATAAAAAATTCAGAAACTTCACACAAAAATATTTCGAATATTATGAATTCTAAATTTAAAAACAATATGAATATGTAACGGAATGTATGAAATGGAATGTGCGAATGAATAATTTTGCGCGAACGTTTGTCTCCCGCAGCTGACGGGAGGCGACCCTCTAACATCCCTTAAGCCCTGAATTGATTTAAAAAAGGTCCGCGGATAGGTGTGCCGACCACAGAACTAGGAGCTGGTAAAAGTGTCAGTGGTAAAGTTAATACCGACACACAGGCTGTAACAAAACAAAGTGATGACTATGGTGTGTTCATGGTCCCCTGCATAGAGTTCACTGTGAAAGTAGCAGCGCTCAAAGAGTAACTTTTGTATGGGCATAAAGACGCTTTTGATAAAGTGCCGAATAGACTGTTCACAGCTTTTTTGACAGATTCTCCATACTTCATCTGTCAAGTTAAGTGGTTGATAGTCTATACGGCACTTATCAGAAGTCAAAACGGTAGATGTGTGATATTTACCTTTTGATTATGGAACAAGATGAGGCCTTGCACCGCAATTAGTTTATTGCGCGGGAACCGTACACTTTTTGTCAACTAAAACTATCCTTTGTCCTCTCCCATCTATCTCTATGACAAAATTCATGTAGGCACACGCTCAACGCAGCGAACGCCCTAAGAATAATAAAAAATAATATGGAATATCTAAGCCTCTTAGTTCTACAGAAGAATAGAATATGTTGAAAGTTATTTCGTCACTATAAAGCTATCGATTACGGGATTGGCGAGGCTTTGGAACATCGGCTTGTACAGGGATAATGTCTGGACTTGTTCGGTATCCCATGTCTTTAAGAATGTTTTAGACACCCGGCCACATAATATTTCACCCGAAGACTCATGTTCGTGTAGAATTAAAAAATACATGATCGAGACCGTTCACTATCATCAGCCCTCTCAGTGCTGGATAATTTAGGTTCATCTATATTTTCATAAAAATTTGTACGCAACTTCCATAGACATGACAAATTAGTATTTTGAGCGGGTGTTAGTTCTGTGGTAGTTAAACGTGGCTTTTATAATATAGGGAAAAAACCGTACGGCTTACAGAGGAATATTAACGTTCTAGGGTTAAACTATAATTGCAGCTATTTTCATTATATTGTATCAAGCTTACATAACATACATTGAAAAGTGATATCAATTTCAACATTTTTTTTTTTTTATGAGATAAGGAGGCAAACGAGCAAACGGGTCACCTGATGGAAAGCAACTTCCGTCGCCCATGGACACTCGCAGCATCAGAAGAGCTGCAGGTGCGTTGCCGGCCTTTTAAGAGGGAATAGGGAAGGGTAGGGATGGTAAGGGAAGGGAAGGGAATAGGGGATTGGGCCTCTGATAAACTCACTCACTCGGCGAAACACAGCGCAAGCGCTGTTTCACGCCGGTTTTCTGTGAGAACGTGGTATTTCTCCGGTCGAGCCGGCCCATTCGTGCCGAAGCATGGTTCTCCCACGTATAAACTGTTACATGACTAGTTTCATGCAAGGACCACAAAAAATTTGAATGGAAAAGTAATTATAGTCCGTAAATATCCCCGCATAGGTTAACACAACATTTACCGGATATATTTCAGTTCAGGAGAGCTTGTCATTTTATGAGAGCTGTGATATAACCATGATATAACGGGCCCCTTCTGTCGCTGAGATTGTGAAATAGATGGTTTGGAGAGCTTTTCATTGCATAACTGCAATTTTAGTTTATATTTTTTCCTTTTTGTACGCTGCTTTTGAAGTTGGATTTGTTTTGCTACGGGGTTTTCATAGTTGCTACTGGACATGAGTATTGGTAGTGAAATTAAGCTTATTTACATAATATATTAAAATATCATTAGGGAATGTTCCAAATTATTATTATCTATACTAATATTATAATCTACACTTAATATTATGAAGCGGAAGAGTTTGTTAGTTTGTTTGTTTGAACGCGCTAATCTCAGGAACTACTGGTCCGATTTGAAAAATCTTTCGGTGTTAGATAGCCCATATATCGAGAAAGGCTATAGGCTATATTTTATCACGCTAATACTATTAGGAGCGAAGAAATAGAGGAAAGTGTGGAAAAGACGGGGAGACATTTTTTGTAAAGGCTTATTTGATCTAAATACCAAGACAAGGGTGAATAGCAGCAGCAAACGTATCATTAAGCCATGGATCACAAAAGGAGCGCTTCGATGCATTCGCCTAAGGAATAAGATGCAACTAAAATTAAGAAACGATCGAGAAAATTCTATATTAAAAATAACATACAAACGTTTTCGTAATTTCTGCACGGACCAAGTAAGAAAACTCAAAAGGCAATATAACAGTAGGAAAATTCTTGACTGTGTAAAAGATTCAAAAAAATTATATAATGCTATTAATGAGATTACGCAATTCAAAGGTCAAAAGTCTAGTAACACTAATTTGCTATATATAAAATCAGGACCACTCGACTCTATTAATTATGTGAATCAGTACTTCGTAAACATAGGAAAAAGTCTGGCTAAAGCTATTGACTACACATCGGTACATCAATTTAATGACTGTTGTGGTGCCATATATCCTCACCCTTCATCTTTTGCCTTGCTTGATACTGATTCCCAGGAAGTGGAATCTCCGTTCTTGGAAGCATCTCTTCCAGTAGTGCACCTGGATGGGACAGCATTCCTACCAGCTTTATTAAAAGAACAAAAGATTTTTGCGTCCCTTTGCTCACAGATTTAATTAATCTCTGTTTCAGTACAGGAACTTTTCCTTCTGTGTTTAAACGCTCTATTATTACTCCTGTTTACAAAAATGGTGACACACACGATTTTGCAAACTATAGGCCTATTTCAGTGTTACCAGCTTTCTCCAAAATCCTAGAGAAACTTTTGAATAACCGACTAATAAGCTTTCTAGATAGAAATAACATTCTCTCCGATTTCCAATTCGGCTTTAGGAAAGGACTTTCAACTCAAGATGCGATCAAAGCACTGTCATCTCTTATTATTGAGAAAGTGGATAAGGGATATAAATGTTTGACTGTATTTTTGGACTTAAAAAAAGCCTTTGATACAGTGTCCATCCCAACTCTTATAAAAAGACTTGAATTTATTGGTCTACGAGGTTTACCACTATCTCTTTTAATAAGCTACCTCAGCGAACGAAAACAGGCTGTCAAGATTGATAACATTGTCGGTTCTGAAGAGGATGTAACGTTTGGCGTTCCTCAAGGAAGCGTTATCGGGCCGACTCTGTTTTTGATTTATATTGACAGTATGTGTAGGATTTACATCCGAAACGGAAAAATCTTTTGTTACGCAGACGACACGGCTATAGTTTTCTTTGGAACTTCATGGGAATCAGTAAAAAAGATAGCTGAGGAGGGACTCGCCCGAATTGCTAAATGGTTGAAGGAGAGCTTACTTACGCTAAATACTGACAAAAGTAATTTTATTTGCTTCACCCCGAGTTCTAGATCCCAACCCACTTCTGACTTCAGACTTCGAATCCATTCTTGTGGTATCTATGATAATATAAACTGTAATTGTAATCAGATCAAAAAAGTAACATCTACCAGATATCTCGGTGTTATTATAGATCAGAGACTGTCATGGCACGAGCATATAGACACTACAATTTCAAGAATTAGAAAGTTTAGAAATCTAAGAACTGTTATGTCTAGTAAACTTCTAAATAAAATTTATGTTTCTCTGGTGCAATCGGTTATTACATACTGCATACCAATATGGGGTGGTGCGACAAAGACTAGATTCCTTGACCTTGAAAAAGCTCAAAGATCACTAATTAAGGTCATGTATTTCAAGCCCTATAGATTTAGTACTCACACCCTCTACTCTCTTAGCGACCTCATCACGGTTAGAAAATTATACGTATTTAATGTAATTCTAAGCCTGCATAAAGACCGACCCACGACTACCACTAGTAATAGAAGACGGAGTGCTAATGTTATTCCTGTTTGTCCAGTACGTACCGAATTCGCTAGACGTCAATATCTTGCTCAATCATCTTACCTTTATAATTTAATAAATCGTAAGCTAAATATCTTTCCGCATACTCTGCATGAGTGTAAAGTGTCGTTAAATGAGTGGATAAAAACGATCACATATGATGACCTAGAGAATTTGCTTAAAAGAGTAGTTTGACTATAAAGGAACAAACATTCATACATACACACACACGTACACATACACATAAACACGCACATACACTGTACACACATACAGGAAGAGAGCTTAGTATAAATTAATATAAACAAAAACATAATATGTAATGTATATTTAACAAAACGGATTTTATGCATGATGAATCTGGTCATTATATTTTTGTTATTAAAATTAGTACATAGTATATATTATGTAAGTTCTTATGTTATTGTTTCTCAATTTTGTTAAGTAACTGAGGGAATGAGCGAGACATCCCCAACACAAGTAATTATTTACTTAATGGGGATGCCTCATAATAATATTGTATGTGATTTTATTGAGAAATAAAGATTTATTATTATTATTATTATTTGAACGCGCTAATCTCAGGAACTGCTGGTCCGATTTGAAAAATTATTTCAGTGCTAGATAGTCCATTTATCCAGGAAGGCTAAAGGGTATATTAATTTATCATGCTAAGACTAATAGGAGCGAAGAAAAAGAGGAAATTGTGGGAAAAACTGAGAAAAATATTTAAAGCTTATTATCACTGGAGCAATTTTTATGTTATTTGGCACACAGTTTCTTTTGTTGCGGAAAAATGAACGGTTTCCGCAAAAAAAAAAAAAATTAGATTTAACCCTTCATGTACGAGGTGGGGTATGACATACCCCAGCGCAAAAAAAAATTGATAGCATTTTTAAACGAAAAAAGTATGCGAGTTGGTTTCCTCAATAGCTGCAAATAAGACGTTGCTGCTTTAATTCCTACCGAATATTCAGTCCTGTGTCTATCACCAATTCTGTTACATGTGCTTAAAGTGCGCTGGGGTATCACATACCCCACCTAGTACAGCACGTAGCTAAAAAAGTAAGTGTGACTTCTTTTGTTTTTATTTATTTATATGTTTATTTTGGTGTTTAACTTGATGAAATATTATTTTCTGGTATAAGTTTTGCTTAAAATGTCTCGGTTATAGAAAAAAAAATACTTTACGAGCACTAACTGAAGAAAATGATCATTGTGACGCTGAGCTAATGAATTCCGAACAAGAATCGGCTGGTAATGAAGATCAAATCAGTGATACTGCATATGACCTATACTAATATATAGGAATACTGGGCACATTTGCAAAAAATATAAAATTACCATCATATTATGTATTTTACATACTAATTTTTGTGTCTAAATAACTGTCAATATTATGGAAACTTAAGTGACCAAGATCTATTTAATATTGTTTATTTTAAATTGATATTTAAATAAGTTAAAATTAGGTATAAAGTCTTAGAAATTGAGAAAAATTTGGTTGTAATAGGTTCCATTTTATTTTTGTACTGAAGAAAAGATGGCATAGTTTATAGTTTGAAGAAAAAGTCAAGTTTTTGTATTTTTGCTTATAAAATGTATTTTATAATGTAAAATTGAATTTATTTTACTTAAACCAATTCATTCTTAGATATTTAAATATATTAATTATTATTTTACAATCACAAGAAACAATTTTTCGGATTGAACTGCCTCTTATTGTTGGGGTATGTCATACCCCACCTTGTACAGCATCTCACAGTCACCTAGTACACGGAGGGTTAAAAATTAAAAATTTAGGTTCCTAAATTACGCGGGCGAAGCCGCGTGGAACATCTAGTTTTATATAATATTTGGTAAAAATCAGAAAAGCCGTTTCGGAGGAGCACGGTAACTAACATTGCGACACGAGAGTTTTATATACTTAAAATACATACATGTCAGAAGATTATCATGACGTATCGTGCATTACTTTATTCCTACTTAGCAAAATCATAACCCTCCTTTTGCTTTGCCGTAGTCGGGTAAAAACTACTAATTCTGTACCAACTCAGACGCTGATGCATGTTTAGACATTTCAAAATTTAAACTGCAATAAGATGTAAGGTTTTGCATCCATACTAATTACTAATATAATAAATGCAAAAGATTGTCTGTCTGTTACCTCTTCACGCCCAAACCGCTGAAACGATTTTGTTGTTTGCCATGGAGATACTTTGAGTCCCGGTAAAGGACACAGGATACTTTTCATCCCGTAAAATGTACGGTTACCGCGTAATAAATCGACGGAGTTGCGGGCGTCATCTAGTTTAATATAATGAATAATAACTTCTTAAAAATATATATTTTCATAAAATTCCTGCGGTATTTAAAGAATATATCAATAAACTTAACAACAAGTAAAATGTTACCGTCGAATATTTGAGCAGACTTCCAATAATCCGAAACGCCAAAGCTTTAGAGCGCGCCGGATTAACTAACAATAATAATTTCAATTTTTAGGGTTCCGTACCCAAAGGGTAAAATCGTGCTCCTACTATAGTTTGTGCGCTTTATGATGACATGCGTGACACATTATAATTGGCAATAGTAGGGAAGTTACCTAACAAAAATTAATCGATAATTTAAAAATATCGAATCACTTCGTAAAGGAATTGCAATCGAAATTATCGATTTCGTACTGACATTTCAGTGGTGCCGGCGATTTAAGATGGCCGCGCTTTTTTATCGATTTGATTTCGATTCAACCGAATCAATCTCTATTGACATAAGTTCCGTTTTATGCATATGACATTTTTCAAATGTTTTCGTAACAATAATTTTATACTCCTATTTCACAGTTTATATTTAAAATTTTTATTAATAAGTTAGCATTTAGCATCTTTTCATTTTTATTCATTTACAATTATAGGAAATATTTGTTTTTGTTGATGGAATATAATTTATTACATTTAATTTTTTTTTGTTTTACGCACAAACTATACTAACTGCTGCGCATGTATATTTTAATGATAATTAAACTTAAATTTTTTAACAGTTAAAGTATGGGGCTCGTGTCAAAAATGTTATTTGATTACAGTTGTGTAATTAAATGATTATACAACAAACGTGATTTTTGCTCTTAGTATATCAATAAATCACAACAAGCAGTCACTTGAAATGTTTACAAAATATTCAGTTGCGTCTTAGATACTTTATCTAATAATTAATTATAATTATTAAAAAAAACACGAATTCTTGTCTATTTTTGCTCCACAATGGAACCCTTCGTGCGCGAGTCCAAGTCGCACTTGGCCGATTTTTAAATTCAGTTTACGTATTTCAATCCGATGGAAGCAATTTCACGATTGCCCGACCAGCAGTTTATGACAGAACTGTTTACTTCATACATAACATTCGCTTTATTTGAACACTCGATATTTTCTGCCATTGTGACTCAGAGTCAATGCACTTGACGTGAAAAGGTAATTTTGGAGTGAATTTAAACGGTAATGGATGTTATAGAAATGGCTGGCCAGGATTTTCTGTCTGTATTTTATTAATCATCAGATTCATATAACGATCAAAGAAGTCACTTTTCTCCAGGTGGAACTAAAAATGTCTCTTTCCATATACCTTTACGCATAATAACACACGTCAATCATATTTTGCAAGTACATTTTATATTACAAGTATCATTAAAACGATTACTTAACAATGATTCAAGAATAATGTAGCAAGAAAACTTTACAATTATTCATCAACCTTCCAAGCATTCTTGTTCCCTTAAGAAAAAGGGTAGGTACATAGATTAATCTAACAAATAAAATAAACAATGCCGTTAGTAAAAGTAGTGGTGAATTGTCGCAAAACAAGTGGGCGCAAAGAAAAACAAAAAACTTGGGTCATTACGCCAGCTCGGGGCAGAGTGCGAAGTTTGCTCCATTTGCCACGGCACTAAATTCTACGGTCCCTTTTCAACTGTATTCGAAAGTGTTAACATCTTTCTTCTAAACTTTCCTACTTTTAGTTTTACTGGGTTTTAATTAGTTAATCACCATCAGCTCTGCAAGACAAAGAATCATTTGCATACCCTTTTCAAAGAAGTGTACTTTCAAATATTTTCATTTTTATAGTTATGCCTTGAACATAAAAAGTTTGCGTCGCACTATACGAGTACTAGATCGTAGATGACGCCTTTCTAGGGTTCCGTACCTAAAGGGTCAAATCGGGACCCTATTACTGAGACTTCGATGTCTGTCCGTCTGTCTGTCCGCCTGTCTATTGTGTATTTCTAGTGCCGCTATAATAATAAATACTAAAAATAAAATAAAATTAATATTTTAAGGACAACGTGACAACAACGACAAACAACAAACGTGATTTTTTTGGCCTTTTTGGCTTATAATCCATAATGTAACCATTTGGACACTTCAAATTTTCACAAAGTCGTCAAATATTTGTGTACTTACTTTAATATTTGATTATAAAATTAAAATAAAATAAATAATAGGTAAAGACAATACAAAAAACATTTTTTTTTCCTACTTTCACCCTATAACGGTACGAAACCCTTAGTGCAAGAATCCGACTCGTACTTGGCCGATTTTTTTCAATTCTTAACCAAATCTCGCCCGGGAACCGTCCATTTTTTTTAATCAGTTCAGTGATTTCACCGCGAAGAGGTTAACATAGTATGGACACATGGCATGATAAGTAATTCAACAGATAAGCTTGTATTTTCTCGCTTCGCTTGTAGCGATAAAAACCCTCCGAAGCCCACAAAGCCGAACGATCGGATCGCAATAAAGATAATTCTAAACTCTATATACGATCATAACTAGGCAGATAGCCTATCACCACGTTCAATACGCCTGAAGGCATAAATCACATATACCCGACACCAAAAACACAAGACACACAGCAGTAAGACTTCTCTTGTGATTCCCGCTGACAGACGGATCGGGGGGAGCTCAAGTTAGACTGGCCATCAGTTGGGTGTGTTTCATGCAATTTCTTGCGCCTGCAGGCGGGGGATGACATGTGGGATGCTCCGTGTTATGCCGATACCAATAATGTGACTCCCAGAGCGATATTGTCGATGAATATAGAAAGATCACTCAGAAGTTAGGGGGCTCTCACACTATATGACTTTTTTTTTACTGAGCTATTGCATAGGTTTTACTGTAGGCTTTGAGTGTGGTGACCGAATCAAGAAATTCCGTAACGAAAAACACCTAACATTCGTCTACCGTCGTTTCAGTACGGCAGTCTTCGGTTCGGTGTTTGTGTGCGTGTGACTAGACGTCGCGTATTACGTCATGCGAATTATAATAATCGTAATTTGTATATTATGTTAATAAAGGTTTACCGCGGCAGTCCCCGGGTGCCACACGTATTTTTGATTTCTTTAGAAGAAAATTGGGCTTTGCCTCGTTAGGTTGGATTAGAAAATAGTGATAGCCAGTTTACTGTATTATTCCATTCCACTCATCTAATCCTGCTATTGCTACTGGAATATAACTGTAAGCGGTAAATGGAATGCACTGGAATGCAGTTCAGTGCATTCCAGTAGTTTCTAGTAGCCGTTTACTCATTCCAGTAGCCACCAGCGTTGGATTGGACTACTGGACTGGAATAATGGAAACCAGCCATTCAAGTAGTTTTAGAAGCTTGCTTTCTTTTTGATGGTTGATGCGTCCTTTGATAATCGAATTTTTTAATATTCCATCCTGTAAATTTTATAACACCAAACTGGAAAAATATTAACGAATCCCATAAAATGTAATATTAAATTCCCAAATATGTTGTAGGTACTTTGTAACTTTAAGCCCTTTTTTCCTTGTCGCATCGAGTCTTAATTATTAAGAACTTTTGAAGGAAACTTTCTTTGATGTTTCATCAAAGATTGCTTTTAAAATTCATTTTAGAATATTGAAAGGTCTCGGTGCTTGTGTAAAGATTGCCTCCGTTGCGAGTGGGCTTCTTATCTTACATTATTATTTTTATATAAATAAAATATACAAATATTTTTAGCGGTATATTCTTAGACATTGATAATAATAATATTCAGAGTAGCCCGAATAAAGTTTCACGCAACTTCGCAAGTATAATATAAACTAGATGTCGCCCGCAACTCCGTTGCGCCAAAATTCATTTATCGCGCAGGAACCGTACATTTTTCCGGGATAAAAAGTGTCCTATGTCCTTTCCCGGGACTCCAAGTATCTCCATGCCAAATTTTAGAAAAATCGGTTCAGCGGTTTGTGCGTGAAGATGTAATAGACAGACAGACAGACACACTTTCGCATTCTTAATATTAGTATGGATTTGGATATTTTTTACAGTGCCTTAGCATGAGTTCCAGTGATTGAGCATAAGATATATCAAATAACTTACAGACTGACGGATCACTATTAATTAGTAATGATTTTCCTCCCAACCATAATTTTATTATATCTTATATCTTTAAACGAGCAATTCTTGTATATAAATATATAATTGGAATCTCGGAATCGGCTCCAACGATTTTCATGAAATTTAGTATGTAGGGGGTTTCGGGGGCGATAAATCATGAATCATAAATCATAAATCATTTTATTCGTGTTTTATCGAATACCGAGCAAAGCTCGGTCAAATAGCTAGTATTATACTAAATGACGCCAGCAACTCCGTTGTGCCAAAACTAGTTTATGGCGCAGGAATCGTACATTTTTCCAGGATAAAAAGTATCCTATATCCTTTCCCGGGTCTCAAAGTATCTCCATGCCAAATTTCAGCAAAAACAGTTCAGCGGTTTGGGCGTGAAGATGTAATAGACAGACAGACACACTTTCGCATTTGTAATATTAGTGTGGATTATTCTCTACGAGATAAACCAGACATCCCCAGTATCAAAAGACTAAAGCAGACGAAGCTTCATACATCAGCCTCAGCATCTCAAATCTAATCTTCCCCTTTGTTTCGTGCTGTGTGCACACGGCTTAACATAAGTCCGTGCTCACACGTTTCGAAATTGTCTAAGTGGCCTTTGTGACGGTCACCCCTAGGATAATCTCATCCTTTGAGGCTGGCATAAGTTCTCTAAATCTCGGAGTATATACCTACTCATTCTTTCAGTCAAGATTTTGAGGATTAGCGTATTCAAATTCTCTATATACATTCATATTCAGCTCTAATCAACTTTAGCTTTTGTTTAGGGGATGTTTGATCTTAACAAATTGACTTGACGCATTTTTTTTAAAGTGGACCCATGGGGTTCATGTATACAGTATACTCCTAGAATCTAAAACCTATTTTGATGAATATACAGGATGTAACAAAAATAAGTGATAATACTTTAGGGTGTGTACATGTTCCTTGTAGAGAGTTCACTGTGAAAGTAGCAGCGCTGAAAGACCAAAATATTTTTTCACTTTTGTATGGGGAAACTCGTCACGCTCGGGTCCTTGCCCATACAAAAGTGAAAATAAAATTTCGTCTTTCAGCGCTGCTACTTTCACAGTGAAGTCTCTACAAGAAACACGTACACACCCTAAAGTATTATCACTTATTTTTGTTACACACTGTAGATGCTTTGAGACCGGGGAAAGGACATAGGATACTTTTTATCCCGAAAAAGCAAGGTTCCCGTGCGATAAACGAACTTCTGCGCAATCGAAAGAAAGAAAGAGACTTTATTTAGTAAAACATTACATAAAACTATATTTACCAAATAGGTGCTTACTCAGCATGTGCTGCGACCGTATAGTCGCAACGCTGATTTTCGGTAAGCGCCTTGAAATATTAAAACCATTAGAACCAAACATATTGAGTACAATATCATAAAACACAAACATATTATACAATAAAATAAGGCTTTAAAGTTTAAACAATATATAGTCCAGTTAACGAATGACTCCAAAGAGGGTATATAGTGCGTGAGTGGGAACTTAAGCGATTTCTGCTGGAACTTATTTAGGGTGATCAGGAACAAAACATACTAAAAGTCCTGACGTCTAGGAGGTGAGCCGGAAGGATGGGAGGGCGACAAAGCTCAATTTTTCATTATAGCTTATTAAATTCTCTATAAATTAGATTCTACACACTTTTTCCAAATTCTCATCCGTTTTCGAACCAATCGCTCAGGAAAAGTGAAAATTAAGAAAAGTTTTATTTTTTAATATTCCTTTCTATTCTGTTTGAATAATAGCTTTATCGCTACTTTGCTTCGTTCAGTGAGTGAGATGGCCTTACTCACCGAACCCTACATCTCTCATCCCCTCATACCCTCACCCATCGCCTCATCACACCCCTTAAAGTGGCAACGCACCTGTAGCACCTCTGGTGCTGCAGATGTCGCATATGCATTATGGTAACCATTTTACATCAGGTAGACCATACTCTTGTTTGCCAGCTCAGTTATTTGTATAAAAAACATCATGAATCATCGGGAATGAGCTGACCCCTCAAGAGTGAGGGTGGAAAAATTAAGGTAATATCTTGACCAAGAACAATAGACAACTTACCAGCATCTGAAGCTTTACTAATAACAATAATTTGTTGCTGCAAACAGAATTAGAAAGGAATACATTACTAGGGCTCATCATTACGAATAACTTTTTGTATGGAAGTAACAGTGAAATAGCGAAAAAATAAATCAGCTGTTCCATACTTTGCAAGTGGAGTCAGTTGAAATAAAATACCTATTTTTTTCACATTTTCAGTGTTGTTTTCAGTGATGATGAGCCCGAGTAGTAATTTTCAAGCTATGCGTTAATTTAGTTACACGTTGTATGGCCGTCCAAATACCACTATGCATTCGGCTTTATAGATCGATTGTGTTACGATAACACAAATGTAACATAATCGTAACACAATGCAACACAAAAGACTTAGAATTTACAACAATTTTAGATTATATTTCGGTTGTTTATGCAACTACGCATGAATGGGCGATTTATAATATACCTTTGATCTCATCGCTAGCAAATATAATACAATAACATTAAAATATCTGTTTATTACCTTAGAATTCACATTTACTTTTATTTTTTTCCACATAAACAAAAACGTTACGACCAGTTTAGACTCATTTACTCCTGAAATAATAAACCTAGCATTTTTTTTCTTAATTTTGTTGATGACAGTGCTGCCGTATTAACACTGCATTTGCTCATTGACTCTTTAAATAGTACTTTTGGGGTAAAAATTCGTCACACAAATAATACGTAACACAAAATAAAAAGCCATATTTTATTTTAAACTATCGATAAAACAAGTCAATTGAAGGGTTTTCGCAACAATATTAATATTAGAGCAAGGGACTATCATCTAATTCTTCGACGGCATACTTATTATTCAGATATTCTCTACAATTTAATGGATATTCCAACCATAAGATACTGCAGAACAAAAGGACAAAAACGTCACACAAATAAATTGACAATTTTGGCGGCCTAACCCAGAAATTGCTTAGGTCCCCGCTCACGCATTCTACAACTACTTTGTTGACTGAGTTAATATTGTAGTTCGCAAATAGCAATCGGGCATCAACTAGTAGATAAATGAAGGTAATAAACCACGATCTATGAACTAAATATAATTAGCATAAACAAACTGATGCGTACTCTGGGAACAGTTAGTTTGATATTTATGGATCTCTCTAATGGCCCCGGAGATCTTTATCTATTTGCCGGTTAGTCGTTAGGACTCTGGCCCGGACTAATTTATTATGCCGGTCCATTAACTCGTCTGCAACAGATCACTGATCATTTAGCAATTAACTTGTTTTTGCTGAGTAAACATTTAAATTTGTGACTTTGCCACGCACAGCATTGAGGGAGTTTTAAAAATCTGCATGAGCAAATTGAAAATTTGTGCAACGATGTACCTGAAACTTGTACCACTGTCTACTAGACATACGTTGCCATATTATACTTTACAAACTTATAGCCCTTTTATTTAGCCAAAAGCTTTTCTTTATTACTTTACTGAATTGCCGATCAAAGTCCATAAAATTAACATAAGCGTTCGTTAAAATGAAGTTGACGTTCGACTCGTCTAATCCGAATTCCATACATTTTGATCGTCTTGGCTACAGGCTCTTGTGATGCTTGGCCGAAACAACAAATGTACTTAATTAATATTATCATTATTTACTTGGTATATCCTACCACATGTGGCTTCAGTACGTTTCCCATAGGGGCAGTAGAAGACCCAGAGAAAATAAGGGGGCACAATGACGCAGATGGGGCGTGGGTAGATTAAAAAATATAGTCTAAAAAAGCAAAAAAATACACGCTAATCACGTAATAAAGTAAAATAAAAATGAATATCGTTTAATTTTTGTTAATGTTCGTGTGTTGTAATCATTTTTATCACGTGTGCATGTATTTTGACAGAACGAGCAATGGATTAAAATCATCATTACTAAAAACTATAAAATAAAAAGTACTACGATTGGGGTTAAAGTACAGAGATCTTACGACTATAATATTATAAAATCTTACGTTTAAATATAATCGTGGCAATAGCTGTTTTAAATTCGCGACAGATGGTAAGTAAAAGATGGGGGGCTCTAGAAAAAAAACATATTCCCAAAGTGGGCGGTGAGCAAAATAAGATTGAGAAACTATGGGCTAAACTGTAAATATAATACAAGTGATAGCCTTCTTTTTGGCTGCAGTTGAATAAAAGTCGCAAAAAAAGGTTTGATAATGTTTGAAAAATAATTTGTGTTTCAGAATAGTAAGTGGTTCAAAGGGTATCTAAAAATAAATATTTCGAGAATACAAACAGAAATTAAATTAAAATTTATAATTCACAGACGTCGGCGCTTTTTTAACGTTAAATGTAAAAAGGTTAGTCTGTCTGTGACATTTGGATAACTCGCCCAGATTTAAATAATTTTAGTCGCTGCATTTGGGACGAGTTTGAAGAAAAATGTTTCTTTTATTTTACTCTAAAACATAAGAAAATTATAGACGGATTTAGGGTACTTAATATTTTTCTTATACTATATTTTGATATAGCGATAACATGAACCTAAAATATATATTTAGACGCTTTTCAGTTCTAGAAAATAAGAGCTTAAAATAATAATTCATTTTGGCTGGTATTTACGTAAAGATTACGTTTAATCGTATTTGATGGAATCATAGTATGTAATATTATGATTCCATCAAATACGATCCAAAACTATAGGACTGACTTTTTTTTTACTTTTGTCGCCGCAATATGTTTGCTTTCCGCGGAACTATTTTCAATTACGGTAAATCTATATTGAAAATTTGGAAAACTTTCAAAGTGCTATAATAATTATTATAGAGCTTCGTTTTTCAACCTTTTTAGTTTTTACCATGTATTCCTATGAAATTCTAGTACTAATGAAAACATAATATTTCGCAACCTCTCATATATGTTAATACTAGATGCCCCGCGCGGCTTCGCCCGCGTAAATTAGGAATTTTACGGAAACCGTACAATATTTTCCCATAAAAAATGCTTATGTCCCTACTCCCTTCACTTGGTCTACTCTATATCTGTGCCAAATATTGCAATAAAAATTGCTCCAGTAGTTCGTACTTTCTAATATTTCCCCGCTTTTCCCACATTTTCCTGAGTTTCTTCGGTCGTATTAGTCTTAGCGTGACAATATATAGCTTTACTCGATAAATGAGCTATCTAACACTGAAATAAGTTTTTAAATCGGACCAGTAGTTCCTGAGATTAACGCGTTCAAGCAAACATACTTACTCTTCAGGTTTATAATATTAGGTAGGTAGTTATAGATTTTTTTTAATTATCGCTTGACAAACTCGAGTCTTGATCTAAAAGACTATGAAAAGTACCAATAACATGGTATAATATGGTAGTGATGATGATGATGATGTTGATGATGAATGTAATTTGCATAGTAGCAAATGCTACGCCGAAACTCCCAAACTTGTATCTATAAAGAATCAGGAGTTCTCTCAGCACCTTCCGAACCACGGTATACCAGGTATACCTCGGTGCAAAATCTTACTTAGTGGTAGCATATGTTTCCCTATAAATTTTGAGGAGTTCCCTCGATTACTTATGGATCCTTCATCAGATCGCCACTTTTGTGAATATAATACCAAATTGTGATATTACCCTATATACCAAAAGAAAAATTTTGAAAATCATTTAACAAACGGTGGAGTAATCGTTGATCATAAGAAAACGAACATAACACCTCCCCCATTTTGAAAGTCGGTTAAAATTGTAGCCTATGTGTTATTCTGATGTATAAGCTATGATATTGTAAAGTTTCATCAAAATCCGTTCAGTAGTTTTTGCGTGAAAGAGTGACAAACATCCATACATCCACACATCCACACATCCATACATCTATACATCCATACATCCAAACAAAATTTCGCCTTTATAATATTAGTAGGATGATATTGTAAAGTTTCATCAAAATCCGTTCAGTAGTTTTTGCGTGAAAGAGTAACAAACATCCATACATCCACACATCCACACATCCATACATCTATACATCCATACATCCAAACAAAATTTCGCCTTTATAATATTAGTAGGATGATATTGTAAAGTTTCATCAAAATCCGTTCAGTAGCTTTTGCGTGAAAGAGTAACAAACATCCATACATCCACACATCCACACATCCATACATCTATACATCCATACATCCAAACAAACTTTCGCCTTTATAATATTAGTAGGATTATAAATGCGAAATTATCTCTGTCTGTCTGTCTGTCTGTCTGTCAGTCTGTCTGTCTCGCTTTCACGCCAAAACTACCGAACCGATTGTAATGAAATTTTGTAAACAGATAGTCTAAAGCCTGAGAAAGGACATAGGCTACTTTTTTGCTGAAAAAGCGTTGTAAGGGGGTGAAAAGCGTAAATTTGTTCATATTAAGTTAGTTCCAAAAATTCATAATAGTGTCGGCGCCGTGCGTCTCCTACAATCTACATCGCGCTAATGCTTGCCCAAAAGTCTTTCTATAAGAGGTGGTATAATTATCTTACATTTTATATTTTCGATTGTTATTTCTTTCTACGTTAATTGTTATTTCTTTTTTACGTTAATTGTAAATCAGTTCTTTATCTATGCAGTGACGTAACCTTAAAACTTTCAGTGATAAAATATAGTTTATGGATAAAGTTGTGTAATTGGGGGGCTAAATAAGCTTAAAAATTTGGCATAAAATAAGTACTTATTTATAGTTTAATTTAAAAAATTGAAATATTATGTGCACACTGCACAGCTGTTTTGATTTAAGGGGTAGCAGGGTTTTTTTTTATAAAAGCTTTTGACACCAATTTTGTTGACATCGCGCGCTATAAACTGAAGTCCACGCGGACGAAGTCGCGGGCAACAGCTAGTTTCTTATAATGTTTATTCATCATGTATATTATATATGTATGATTATAAATACACCCTTTTGTTAAAAATATCCTACTTAATATAAAAAAAAATATTGTTATTTTTTATTAAGAAATAGTTATCTCGACTCCCTTTTCACCATCTACAGAAGGGGATAAAAACGGAAAAAAACCGAGCACTAGAGACTAGACTAGAATCGTGTATTTTTAGTTCACCCCTAAGAGCAAAAGGGTAACGTTTGCATTGAAACGATATCGCGTCAATTTATAACCTCGCGCAGAACTTTCCACCAGTAAACAATGTAAATATGAATTTATAGCGCCCATAGGATTAATGTTGTGTGAAAATACGGTGCTCGCGAATTTATAACAATATGGCGAAAGTTTTATTGCCAACTATTGAAAATAGTACATTTTTCTTGGGAACCATCAGCTAAATTGATTCACAGGTAGACGACTACACGTGATTTGATCAGGTTGACAGATTACAATTGAATTGAGGTAGATATTTAACATTGAATTGAGGTGGCCCGCAGGCGCGGTCGCAGCCTGAAAATTTGGGGGGGCCTTTTTATGGTACCTTTCCATGTAATCTCAGGTTACCTAAATGCTTAGCGTTAGATCCACCAGGGGATTTTTATTTTTTTCTACAATGGATCGCAGAAATTGTCATACCAAACATTGAAAACACAAAGTGGTTCACATGCTTTAATATAAGGAAATTCACCAGTAATTTAGATTTGCAAAAACACCACAAATCTAAAATTGGTGGTAAAATTCTTTAATACAAGCATTCAAATAAAATATTGACAGGTAGTAATTTGCTACAAGATTCCTGTCTCGCTTTGAGTCGTATATTGAAATATCCAATCTCATACCACGGCCACGGGTAGAATCCGACGTGCGATTGCATTTTAAGTTTCATCACATGAGAATCAAATATATTTTGCGCGTTCTGAAATATTCAGATAAAATATTACGGAGTGACTCCTCTGCAATATTTTAATAGTTGTCTATCAATCGACTTTTTTTTAATGAAATTAGGGGCCAAACGAGCAAACGGGTCACCTGATCAAAAGCAACTACCGTCGCCCATGGACACCCGCAACATAGAAGAGTAATGAAATGTTGCAGGTACGTTTCCGGCCTTTTAAGAGAGCACTAACTATACCGCCTTTTTTATGAAGTAAGGGGGCAAACGAGCAAACGGGTCACCTGATGGAAAGCAACTTCGCCCATGGACACTCGCAGCATCAGAAGAGCTGCAGGTGCGTTGCCGGCCTTTTAAGAGGGAATAGGGTAATAGGGGAGGGTAGGGATGGGAAGGGAAGGGAATAGGGGAGGATACGGAAGGGAATTGGGCCTCCGGTAAACTCGCTCACTCGGCGAAACACAGCGCAAGCGCTGTTTCACGCCGGTTTTCTGTAAGAACGTGGTATTTCTCCGGTCGAGCCGGCCTATTCGTGCCGAAGCATGGCTCTCCCACGTATAATCTTTTGAGTAAGCTTCCATCGCTGAACGCCAGTAAGACGCGTCTCAGTATAATCTGGTTCTAAAATTGTAACCAGTGGTTCACTGAATAAATCAAAAGTATCCGATCGTCTTCGGTCGCCCATGGACACTCGCAAAATAGAAGCGTAATGAAATGTTGCAGGTACGTTTCCGGCCTTTTAACGGCCATTCTTCGGTTTGCCATTATTTGTATGTATTTCGTACCCCCCTCACGCCTCCTGAATCTGTTGTAATTTATTATAAAAGTGAATTTTTTCTAACCTAAACTAAACATACGGATTTCGAGTGTTATTTGATTGGCTTTCGCCCTGTGTCCTGCTTGGGGGGAAAGTAAGTGAAAAAAGTGTTTTCGAAAGTATGTGAGTTTGTGAGTTTGTATGTTTGTTACTTTTTCACGCTTAAACGACTGGACCGATTTCGACAAAATTTTACAAGGTGGTAGCTGACATCTTGGATTAACACATAGGCTACATTTTTAACCGACTTTCAAAGTGGAGGAGCTGTTATGTTCGTTTTCATGTGATTTTTTTTGTTCAACGATTACTCCGATGTCTGTCAGCCGATGTCGACAAAAATTTACAAGCTGTTAGCTGATATCCTGGACTAACAAATGGTTAACATTTTTAACCGACTTCCGAAATAGAGGAGGTGTTATTTTAAATTTTTTAAATTGATTAATAGACTTCCGCCCTGTCTCATGCATGGGGGGCTGCGCCCCCCCAAGCCCCCCCACCCCTCCTGAATCTGTTGCTTTTAACGAAATGGTATCGCGTCGTTAGAGCTGAGTTTTAATTATCCTTTTGACAAATAAATGAAGTAATTTATTATAAAAGTGAATTTTTTCTAACCTAAACTAAACATACGGATTTCGAGTGTTATTTGATTGGCTTTCGCCCTGTCTCCTGCTTGGGGAGGGGGGGGGGGGGGGGGGGGGGGGGCTGCGCCCCCCCAAACTCCCCCCCCCCTCTCCTGGAACTGCTGCTTTTAAAGAAATGGTATCGCGTCATTAGTGCTGAGTTTTAATTTTCCTTTTGACAAATAAATGAAGTAATTTATTATTAAATTTAATTTTTTCTAACCCAGACTAAACATACGGATTTCGAGTGTTATTTGATTGGCTTTCGCCCTGTCTCCTGCTTGGGAGATTACCGCGTTCAAAGAAACAAACTCTTCAGCTTTATAATATTAGTATAGATGTATCCTCCGTCCGTCCCGTCCTCCGTCTCACAGTCCTTTACACTGCGAAAAATTGGAAATCGTTTCAGAAACAGCAAAGTTAATCATAAATCATTAAAAAAATCATATCTGAACATGAAATATATATTATCTAAGTATTATATCTCTTTAGTTTTGGAAGTCGGTTAAAAACAATAACATATGACAGGATAATCAACTTCCATCTCTCAGTTAACAAAAATTGATATTTCCGATGATCAAACTCAATTCATTTTGTCTCTAATTACAAATAACTAATTGACCTATTAAAACACAATTTAGTTTACCTAATGAATCGCGGGTAACACCGCGGGGCACAGCTAGTACAAAGATAAAAGAACAAAGAATTTATGGCAGGAATAAAAGGGAGGCCCTTGTTGACCAGGTATTGAAGCACTATCAGCTGGTCTTTATCGACCCCCGAATTACGGTAATGGAGATGTTGGGCCTCGGATTTTTCTTGTGTAATAATGCTACGAATAATAAAAACGAAGGAAGACTAACTGTGTCAAAGAATTTATTCCGCGAGTCTACAAAATGAGACCCGAATACATGCATACTTTATGCGTGTATTACACAATTTTGTGTATTTACTTACACAATTAGTGACAATTATTGTTTATTTCGTAAATTTGAGTGATGTTTCGTAGCTATTGTCATGTTTTAGTGTGCGAATAGGAACCAAATTCAAAACGATATAGGTTGAATGACTAAAATAGCGTACGCTGTTAGATTGTTCGCTGATTTATTTTAACTCTGAAATTAATTTTTGCGTCTTATAAGTTATACATAGGCCGGCCCTGTCCTATAAAACTCAAAAGTTAAAATGTTTTTCAAATCGACGTTGTTTCAGATTTTTTTTATCGACGAAAATTTACTGTATTGTGTTTTTAACCAAGCAGTAAACAAGTCACTTGTTAAAAGATATATCTAAGATACATGTAGATATAATAAGTATAGTTCTTAGTGTTTTGAATGACGCTTTCTTTAAAAATTACTTATTCTAGAAACTTGAATTTGGAATAATCCCTCACGTTAAGAGGATACCACAGCGGCTAGAGAAATGAAAAAAAAGTACGTGTAATATCTATAGTTGTCTCCCTTACCTCAAGCCTATACCGCAGGACGCGATAGAGACAACTGCAGAAAATCCAGAAAATCAACGATTCGTTGTCCCCTGATTCCTTCTCCAAAACTTAACCGATTTAAGTACTTTTTTCATTAAAGATTAAAAAAAGGCTTGAGCTGTGTTCCTATGTTTTGCTTTTTTTGTATAATCTATCCAAATCTGTTTTCTGGACGTTTGAACACAGTGGAAAATCTGGCCATTTTTTTGGGTTTTTGAACGTTCATATCTTATTTAATAATTAAATTATGAAAAAAAAGAAAACATAGGGACATTGTATTAGTGGCCGTAGATATTCAGGAAAAAAATTATAACTCTACTAGCATTATCCAGGGAGGAAACAGGGGACAACGTTTGTATGGAAAAAATGGCGGTGTGGAATCCTCTTAACTGCGAGAATGATTTTTTGTACCTAGCATACCATGCGATGCAGTACCATGCAAGTTGAAAAACGTCAACATGCGTTTCACCCTAACACCGAAACATCCTCAGGATTATAGCACTACGAACATAGTATAGGAAGCGATAGAAACGTTCTCGAACGTGTCTATAGTGACGTCAATGGTAGTGCTGACTGCTGAGTGCATGTCTGGCGGAAAATGTAGTCGCCACGCGCCAGATAAGCAGGATGACCTATTGACTATAGGGACTTGTCTAGTCAGGTATCAGACAAGTTTAGTCTGAAGTAAGTAGGTACGTGTGTACTATAGTGACAACATTACACAACACTTTTAAGACTAGCGTCATGTTTTAATTATTTACTAGCTATTTGACCGAGCTTTGCTCGGTATTCGATAAAAAACGAATAAAATGACATTTTCTAAAAATGATTCCTAGCTAGATCGATTTATCGCCGCCGAAACCTCCTATATACTAAATTTCATGAAAATCGTTGGAGCCGATTCCGAGATACCAATTATATATATGTCGCAGCCGACTGGTTTAAATAACCGTTCAATCAAACAGCTAGCCCTTTGACTAAACAACGCCATACAATCACACGTCTAGCTTTTAGATTAAATATTTTATTCGCTCACAACGTTCAACACTACAGCCGCCGATTCAAAAGCCGCCATCTAATTGAAGTAGTTCAGCGCGCTCCACTGCGGCGCTAGGTGCGTTTTATTTAAAATAATATGGCGTCAACTAGCAGGTGTTTGTTGGTGTTTGTGGTTGTTTTTCGAAAATAAAGTAGTTAATAAAAGTTACAAGTGTTATTAAAGAGACAAAAATTATGGAGGCACATATGAGTGAATCAAAATTTCAACAAATATTCGAGGAGAAATTAAGAGATTATGAAATACATCACCAAGGTATTTATTTCAATTCCATAAATTATAAATCAGCTATAATTATTGTATGTGCTAAATATGTTCAAAATTTGTTAGAATACAGTTTTTTCAGCCCCCCCAAAAGGGGGGTTCGGGGAGCACAGCCCCCCGCTAAAACAAAAACAAACACAATCCAGAAAGTCCAAAAGTTAGTTAGGTTAGGTTAGAACTTAGACCACAACACAGAAGGAGCCGAGCGAGCGCAGCGAGCGTGCTGCGGCAGCAGCCGGCGACCGTCATCAAATAAAAGGGGGGCTCGGGGGGCGTAGCACCTCGCCAAAACAAAAAAAAAACAATCCAGAAAGTCCAAAAGTAGGTTAGGTTAGAACTCTGACTGTGCTGCGGCAGCAACCGGCGGCCGTCACAAAACACGCCTCAGAATTTTTAATTTTTACTTATTGCATTAAACTTTTGGTCACCCCTTAAACTTAATCCGAGAATAATCTTTCAATAAAATACAAAAAGAGTTCCTATTCTCCCAAATTACATATTAAACTAATGGTCACCCCAGTTAATTTGCCATTAAACCAGTTGGCTAAGCATGTCATCTAGCTATAGTGTTGAACGTTGTAGTCAACAAGTCGACTAAACGACGTAAAGCCATGTGATTTAATGGCGTTGTTAAGTCAAAGGGCTAGCTGTTTGATTGAACGGCTATTTAAACTAGTCGGCTGCGACATATTTACAAGAATTGCTCGTTTAAAGTTTAAGATAACAGTAGTTACTTACGATTGGGGATAATTCTTTTTAGTTCGATAATTCTCCCGCTTACCTGCCCTGCAGTAAACGTGTTTCAAATTCAAATTCAAATACTTTATTTGCAAACCAAGTATACAAACAAATTTATGTAAGTACAAACTTAGTGCCTTGTGCAGGCGCTTGCTTAAAGAAAAATTTAAATAGTTATATTTATATAATCTTGTAATATATTATATCTTATTTATATATATGTCGTAGGATGATTTGATAAATCCGTGTTTTCGCGAAATCCCTAGAATTTTCGCGAAAATTCGATTTATCAAATCATCCTACGATGTCGTAGGATGATTTGATAAATCGAATTTTCGCGAAAATTCTAGGGATTTCGCGAAAACACGGATTTATCAAATCATCCTACGACATATATAACTATATTATTTATTAATTGTACTTATTTGAAGTAATATACGTTTTGTTGCTACTGCCTAATAATTATTTTTAGAAAGAAAATCTTCCAGGGAATAAAAGCAGTTTTTAATTAAATAATTCTTTAATTTTCTAGTAAATGAAATTAGTTTAGTTTCATTTTTTATTTCCTCTGGTAGACGGTTATATATTTTAACTGCCATGTAAGGCTTTCATTTAGCATTATTCTGGAATATGGGAGGTGTAGCCTATTTTTATGTCTGGTGTTGATATTGTGTGTGTCCTTCACTTTTGTAAAATAATCAAAATTCTTGAAAACAAATAGACTAATGTCTTGAATGTAAATGGATGGGAGGGTAAGTTTCATGGATTTTAGTCTAATAATAAGACATTAATGTAATATTATTAATTTCTCTACAAAATTATTGTCGTGTATTAATTACATAACGGCGGAATAATATTATGCTCATTTTAATTTATAGGTAGGTACGTACAAAATATGAGATAATGAAATATTTTCTACAAATTTTCTATCCCTTGACGGACATAGGATATGAACGCTGTACGGGGTATATGAAAGGGGTAAAAATCCGATAGCCATGATAGTAAAATTCTATAGCACCCTTTTCTACCGAGGATGTCGTATACACGATTATTAATCATTATTACGTCACACTCCGACCCAATGGAGTCCCTAAATATCGGGGGCGTAAAGAATGCCATTCAAGACCACAACTTCAGATAAAGGCATCAACAGAGACTTTATTTCATGAGGAGATTTATTTGGGACCCTTTTTGTACGAGTTAGCTAAGGGAACATAAATTCTATTTTGCCTTCGGTAAGCGCCTATCGAGTGACCATTTTCCACGCAAATCAAATTAGGGTCTGATTAGATTTCGTCCCAAACGCGACCCGAAAATATTTGAGGTTTAAAAATGTATGTAACTAATTTTCGATAAGGATGATTTCAGAATACGTATTCGGTATTGCTTTTGAGGTTGTCGAGGAATTTGAATAATATATAAAGGTTTCGTACTGTTTTGATTGAATGCCTTTCCTTTGCGTATATTCATTCTTAACATAAACCTTGATTTTAAATTATAAAGCTTAGAACAAACTTACGCGTCAGTGACAGGGGACGCGGTACGCGATACGGGAGCGTCTTCAACGCGAAACTGGTGCCTTACTCCCGAAACTGAGGCCTTACTCCCGAAACTGATATCGATTTCGATTTTCGATTTCAACGGTTTTTGACGGCGGCACGTGTCGGCGGCAGTCGACGGCAGTCGGCGGCACGTGTCAGCGGCAGTCGACGGCAGTTGACGGCTCGTGTCGGCGGCAGTTGACGGCAGTCGACGGCAGCCGTTGACAATTTATGACGCTCGCAGGGGACCTACCACGACCTTTCCTAAAACGATCATGTTTCCAGAAAGCTTTGTTGTAAGATTACAATAACATTACCGTACTCACTCAATTTTACTAAGAAACAGTAAAAAATGCAAAAAAATTGTTAAATCCGCTGTGAAATATCAACTTTTTTAAGATCGCTAGCTTGACGTTAAAGTAATTATTGCTTATCTGTAAAACGGTGTCGTTAATAGAGGTGGTGGTAGGCCCCCAGTTGTGACGTACCGCCTAAAGGTAAGCGGCCACAGGTCGGTATCATACGCGACGGACGTCTCGCATCAAACGGATCATTTTTTCACAGTACTTCCGCTGAATTGGCAGCGTACGGATTATCGAATAGCCTAGTAAATAAATGCTCAAAAGGGGGGTGTGAATGGAATAGTCGAAAGCAGAAATTTTGACTTAGAAGCTTTGTTTGAACTAATTTGAAGATAAACATACTGTCTAGTCGGTAATCCGTACGCTGCCGATACAGTGGACGTACTGTAAAAAAAATATCCGTTTGATGCGAGACGTCCGTTGCGTACTATACCCATCTGTGGACCTTTACCTTTACGCGCTACGTCACAACTGCAAGGTCGACGGCTGCCGTCGATTGCCGCCGACTGCCGCCGACACGTGCCGCCGACTGCCGTCGACTGCCGCCGACACGTGCCATCGTCTGCCGTCAACTGGCGCCGACGCGTGCCGCCGACACGTGCCGTTCGTCTGTAAGCGCTCTACGGTGCGAACCGTCAAACTTTATTTGTTAATGAACAGTCACTGAAGACGCGCGACTTATCTGGTGTATGCTAATCTGTTCTGGTAATGACGTCCTCATACTTATCATCAAAGTCCTATGCGTCAGATGGATGGACATGAGGGTTGCGAGGTGCTAAGCTTGCTTTTGATTTGGAAGGTGCAGAGGAATAAAACAGTCCGCAAATTAATTTAGGCGCCTACCACACGCGCATGCTTGACTACAGATTTGCTTGCGCATGCCGGCTTGAACACTGAACATTGTGCATGTAGTTGGAAAAACAGTAGTACGCGCAAGCCCCAAATTTTGGCTTGATGGTTTTTAAACTTGCTTGAAATTCAGGCATGCGCAAACCTTCGTGTAGAAATTTGTCTACGAGTGTGGTTGGAAGTTCAGTCTTCAAGCCGCTGTTTGTCAGTAAAATGCGCGCACGCTGCTATAAAATGGCAGATTTACGTACGTAATAATCGTCAGTTTGCAACTAAATTCATCCTACTAATATTATAAAGGCGAAAGTTTGTTTGGATGTATGGATGTATAGATGTATGGATGTTTGTTACTCTTTCACGCAAAAACTTTACAATAATATAGCTTATACATCAGAATAACACATAGGCTACAATTTTAACCGAGTTTCAAAATGGGGGAGGTGTTATGTTCGTTTTCTTATGTTCAACGATTACTCCGCCGTTTGTTGACCGATTTTCAAAATTTTTCTTTTGGTATGTAGGGTATCCCAATTTGGTATTATATTTACAAAAGTGGTGATCTGATGAAGGATCCATAAGTAATCCAAGGAACTCCTCAAAATTTATGGGGAAACATGTGGTGACTTCGGTTTCGTGAGAAGTATTCTGAGCATATGCTACAAACAAGTAAGATTTTGCACCGAGGTATACCTAGTATACCGTGGTTCGGAAGGTGCTGAGAGAATTCCTGATTCTTTATAGGTACAAGTTTGGGAGTTTCGGCGTTGTTTTAAGAACGGAAAGCATATGCTACTATGCAAATTACATTCATCATCATCATCACTACCATAATATTATAATACCATGCATCGTCCCATGATTATGAGCCTTTTCATAGTCTTTTAGATCGAGGCTCGAGTTTGTCAAGCGATAACTTAAAAAGAAACTATAATTAATATTATAAACCTGAAGAGTATGTTTGCTTGAATGTGCTAATCTCAGGAACTACAGGTCCGATTTAAAAACTTATTTCAGTGTTAGATATCTTATTTATCGAGTAAGGCTGTAGGCTATATTATATTATTATCACGCTAAGACTAATAGACCGAAGAAACTCAGGAAAATGTGGTAAAAACGGGGAAAATATAAGAAAGGGTTTATCTCACAGACTACTAGAGCAATATTTGGCATTTATATAATAGTAGACCACGTGAAAGGATTATTTATAGCTATTTTTATTCAAAAATGTACGATTTCTGTGAAAATGCTAATTTACGCGGCCGAAGCCGCGCGGGACGTCTAGTTGAATTATAAAAATCTCTGCTCGCTCCGTAAAAGATCAAATCGAAAGATTATTCTGACAGGAATAAAAAATACGCATATGGAAAAAATATTTCATTTATGCATTATCAATTTCGTCACTAGCAAACACTAGAAAAATAAAAGCAGAAGAAATAGTTCTTCTTTGAGAAACATTGTTCAACGCCGACGATCTCGGCAAGAATGTGGCTTGCACTTGCATGTGGTAGATAAGTCAGTCTTACGTCTTTTCATGCGAGAAGCATACGCTAGCAAAACTGTGTTCAAGCATGCACATTTGGTAGGCGCCTTAATATCATGACACAATCTATCAAAACGTAAACAAATAAAAAAAACAAAAGGGTTGTAAAAAATAATATAAAGAAGGTTTTAAAAAAGAAGTCTAGTTATGTACACTTCAAAACACGCGTCTGACAACTTGACGCGCACGTTTCGCTTGCCGACGCGAACATCCCGCGTCGCGGTCGTGCAGCTGGTGTGCACGGCGCCATAAGATTACATGGGTAGCGTCCACCGCGCGGTAGTCGCTACCGCTTCGCAGTCGCTTTGGTTGCGTAGGTTTGGCCTAAGCTTAAATCTTCACAAAAATCATACATCAAAAGAATTTAGAAGCGTAGTGATAAAATACAGTATGTTATTGTAAACACCGTTATCCTTGAAACCATCAAATGAGTCCGTCAAAATGAACAACTTTTTCTGTGAGAACAATGCTGGGAACTCAAAAAAAACCCCGTCTTCATACCCATACGGATGCCCGGATCGGCAATTTGTATGAATATGAAGATGGTTTTTAGGGTTCCGCAGTTAATGGCAGGTTCCGTAGCCAAATGGCAAAAAACGGAACCCTTATAGAGTCGTCATGTCTGTCTGTCTGTCTGTCCGTCCGTATGTCACAGCCACTTTTCTCCAAAACTATAAGAGCTACACTATTGAAACTTGGTAAGTAGATGCAGTCTGTGAACCGCATTAAAATTCGCTGCGCTACGCTCCCGCCTTAGCCATCTAACCTAACTCAAAAAAGTCGTATTGGTCCGCAGCCCAACTCATCTGACTGCACGGTTCGTCGCCCCGCCCCTATTCGAATTCGCACGCATTTAACAATATGTAGTTTTCATTAAAACACGTATCAAAATATAAAATATAAAGCCTCAAATAGAATATCAGTAACCAATTATCATTAATAGTAGCTACTAACTAACTTTTTAGTAGCTCGTAATAAATAACCTCACTCAGAAAAATTGAATCTATATTTAATATTGATTTTGCCAGCTATATATTTCCAGTCGCTCACTTAGTAATACAGTCGCTCGGATAGAATTTTAATATCTGAAATAGATTAATCGCAATCCACATTTTGGAAGCTCGTTCTGTATTTTATTATAAGTCAATATTAGTCGTTAGTTTAGTTTATTTTTCGCTTAGTCAAATTGATACCGCTCATGTTATTAAAACAGTATGTTCATCATCAGTCGCAATTCGCAAAGTAATTTTTTATTCGCTCGTTTTATTATTTCCCTGTAGAAAACAAAAGTTAAAAAATCTCTAATTTTAATGCATTTTCATTAGACCTTACTTTTTTATGTTAAAAATTTTATAAACAGACAAGGATGGTAAGCAATAAAGATGGTATGCGTTTCTAGATATTTTTCTTAAAGAACATTTAATGTTAATGAAAATTTTATATTCGTCTTTGAAATGAAACTCTACTGAAGTATAAAAATATTTAAGAAACTATTAATTCAAATCAAGTAGCAAATTTAAAACTTTGGAACCACTACAAGTTTGTTTTCATTAACTGCAAGAAGAGAACTAATAAAACTTTTATTGGATTATTCTTCAAAGTCGAACGTGGTTTTAAATGAAACTTGAATTATTGGATAAACATCACTTTATTATAACATAGCACTTATTATTAAGAAAGTAGACTTGTCGTATCATCGTTAGATTATATCCACTTTGGACTGATTCTTTCTTTCACTTAAAATTAATCGATTACACTTCTTACTCCTACTTTTTACATTATTATTAGTTGTAGTTCTGAAATTTTCAGTCTTATGTCACGATCTTTAACATTATTTTAATTTACTTGCTAAAGTTTGTATCTTAAATTTCTACTTTTTATTCGTCATTTCGTCTCGCATTTTACCAATGCTCGAAAATATTCTCAAAAGCAAACTCCAATATAAGTACGTAAATTATTGAGATCAACTCGAGGTTTCGCGTTTGCTTCGCCACCGACCGACTCCAAAAAAACAATCACACGGGCGTGCTCGAAAAAGTTTTTCTGGGAACATGAAGGAAGTTCACCAGTTCTCTGGGCAGTACTCGACCAACTGGGCCACGGTGCACGGGTGGAGGCAGCACTCGTCGACGATCTGTCTCTTGTGGCGCTCCGTCGCGTAGAACAGCGCAGCTCGTTTCGATCTTCTCGAAAGACTAGACGAGGGCAGGTCTTGCACGGGAATGTCCCCGGTGCAAATTTGGAAGATGAGATTGGCGAGGGATCTGCTACAGAGGTCTTTCAGCACTGAGTTCAAAGCCAGCGATTCACCACTAATTACTTTGCCGTAGAGGATCAAAATATACAAGATCCAGTGGACTTTCTTGTTCGTTATGGAGCACATTTTATATATGTTGATGCGGGGACGACTGCAGACCGAGCACTGGCGTTTCCGTCTGCCGGCACTCAGTCCATGCCTCTGAACAAATAGAGTTGATAACCTTTGTCAATTATTACATTTGTTCGACATTAAGTTCAAAACAACACGTCGGGGGCCCCAGCCCCCAGGACATAAAGTCGCATATACACTCGCAGCGCTACATCGACAGCACTATTCGAATTAATCTACTGGCGCCGATAAGAGACAATAATAATATTGTTTACATGAAGTTCCATCGATTGACACAAATATGTGGCGCCTGGAAAACTCGCGCTAAGGTCGTTTTTACTATACTACTTGTTATAATCTCAAAATTAATATAAATATAATATGTAGGCCTATAAAATTTTCCTTATGCTTATTTGGAGAATAATTTTATTGAATTACGTATAATTTTTTAATGTTCCTTTTTCAGGAATATTTTGGATGTCAAGTTTGGACAAACGTCCTTCTTTTGTCTGTCACGTTCAATTATTTTTGAGACGTTTGATACGATATTCATTTGTTTTTTTGCCAGAGTCAGGCTCAAAAAGACTTCTCCATAAAACGTATAATCAATTTATTTTACGAATTCTTTGTGTAAACAAACTTTGCGATTATTAAGCGCCCGACTGTCCTAAAACAACAGTGCCGCTCTAATTTTTTGTTTACTTCATTCGAATTACGTTTTGTGTATGTTACAGATTTGGCCTTTTTGTTGAACCTAAAGATTTTGTTGTACTTATTTTGTGTTACAACGAATTTGAAATAATGATTATGTAATAGCTTTTAATTTCCTTTCATGAATTGCGTAATATGGTGTCCACTGTCCAGAAAACAGCGCTGTCTATGTTATCTAAGCCGACCCATTTTTTCAGTCGGGTGGCAACAAGTTATCAGTTAATTATTTAGTTTATAAACTAAATGTTCTGTTGCTATGTACGCCGATAAACAAGTAACTGTGTCATCATATGAATTGACCCAAATTCGAGCGGCGCCCGAAAACACCTCTTGTGTAATACACGTGTGAACTATGCCTTACTATGTACGATATTAATAGAAAATGATAAGAAGTTGTTTTTAGTCTCATTTGTAGACTACGGGAACGGTTGCTCCTTGTGTCTTATCAGTGACCCTTCATTATGTAAAAGCCACAAGGCCAGATCCGGATTTTTTTTGATTTTGACCGAATTCAAAAAAGGAGGAGGTAATACGTTCGGCTGTATGTATCTTTATTTGAGAAACATCCCAAGAGCACTGTCAATTTTGCCCTAGTAGCATTATCCTGTTTAAAATTTTACAAAAATTGTGCAATGTCTTTCGGGATCGGTTCGAATTTAGAAGCTTATAAAATAAAACTATGAATCAAAGTTTTCAGATTCTCTTCTGCCTGGTTTCAGATGTTTTTGGAATTAAGTTCCTCATCGCGCGTTTGGCGTAAAAAAGGCTAGGCAGAACGATATTTGACCTTGACACTTTTTATTAGTACTTGCATGGTAAAGGCAGAGGGTGTTGATAGTATTCCTGTGCGTCAATTAGATGGCGTTTTTTTGAGAATAAACAGTGACGCGTTGCTAGTATTCATTGGCGTCAATAGATGACGTTTATTGTAATTTTTTTTGAGTGTATAATAGGTATGTATTATGTATACAGGTTTTTTGAACTTAAGGAGTTACCTTAATCCCCAAAAGGCCCACTTGGGCCGCGCTAAATGTCAAGCGCCATTCCGTCAAGCGCCATAAGCCCCAAGTGGGCCGCGCTCTTCATTCGATTATATTTCGTATTTCGCTGATTTAGAGACTACTTTTGTATGAAAAAGTTTGGTTAGTTACGATCTATGATACATTTGCCACATTCTGAATGCAAAATATTATACAATCTGTGGTCGACGAATATTTTTCAGTCATTTGAAAATCGTGAATTTTTTCGTGTGTGTTCTGCAGTGTTGTGTAATTTGTTTGAAATCATGGATTGATTTAACGAATGTAAGTAGTAAAATAGTTAAATTTACTAATAATAAGTCCAGTGGTTAATAAATAACTTAATTCCATTCAGGTGACCCTTGACACCTCTCAAGTTTTTTTGACAGGAGTTTATCTTTTCACTAGCGTTGTTGACTGGTTAATTTGAAGCTAGCCAATCCAAATCAATAGTTAAAAAAAAACTCCGGTTAAAAAACTCAGAAACTGGTCATTAGAAATTAAAAAATTTACAGTTGACATCAACTTTTTCACATAAAAATATGGTTTATAAACATTTAACCCCAATCCGTAGGAGTTTTCAATTATCTCAAAACATTCAAAACTTTGAAAACTCGTGGGCCATAATATTACAAAGTTAAAAATAGTACAAGGAAACTCTATCAAGCTCAACCGATCAATTAAAATAGGGAAAGGCCAAACAACATGCCAATTTGTGTGATTTACACACCAGATAATAATGTTTGTTACATGATTGTATGCGTGCAGCGTGTGGCACTGGCATGCAAATCGCGCGTGCCACGTTTTTATGTAAACAGTGGACAGGCCGCACTATGATCGACAGTAATAATGTGACTATCATTCAAGTTCTCATGAAAGTCAGGTATAGTCAATGACAATACCTGACTTTCATGAGAACTTGTCAAATTAAAGTTATCAAAAATACGTAAGCAGTGTTTCATGGATTATTGACATGATATTTTGTCATTGGCCAATGTTTTTAATAAGAGTCTGCAAATGGATCTTGATTGTCTTATAAAGTAACACGAAAGTGATTACTGTCGCCCATGGATACCTGCAACGACCGAAGCAGCTCATATTTCTAAAGGTATGGGTCTTAAGGCCCAGTAGTCCCTAAAATAAGGAGGTCGATGTCTGTCAACATGAATATCGACGTAAAGGACATTAAAATAACATTCATATCAGCGCGCCTTGTACAGTGGCTGTTACGCACTCGCCGCGTGCCTTGATAATAGGAAATAGGAGAAAAAAACCTTTTGTTTTTAGTATTACACAAATCAAATATATCAAATCGTTTAGGTTAGCTTACGACAAATGTACTACATTTTTTGTTTTTACTAGAAAGTGTGTAATTTAGCCATCAAATGATTTAATTATGAAAAACAGCGTTTTAGCAGTCATCTTTGAGATTTTTTCTATCGAGCAGAATTTTTCAGATTGTGTACTGAATTACTGATATACCTTTGCGTATAGGAAATTTTCTCAATTTTAAAACGGTACTTTCTTATACTTAAATAATGACATTTTCTTTACAAAAAAACATTATTTAAAAAAACTCATTTTACGTAGTTGCAACAACCACTTAACATTACAGTATACTCGTGAACTACCATGGTAGACCAGGGTCACTTTTTCAGCAATATTTTTTTAGTCAAGCGCGCTAGTAAATCCTCGTAGTGTGAGTGTAGTAAATCCCAGTGAATCTGTCAAAAAATTTGACAAAACCTCAGTCACTCCTGTGACCGTAGAGTCGATCGAAATAATAGTTATTTAGAATCAAAAACGCTGGACTACCATGATAGTAGTCCGCGCGAGTATTGGTGTACTAAATCTTGACCGTGTATGTTTTTTTATTATTATTGATTTACAACATTTTACAGTTTACTAGATGCCCCGGTGAACTTCGTATCACTTCCCTCCTAATTTATAAATCTTCCCTGGACTTCCACAAACAATTATTTCGAACTAAAATCAGTCATTCTCATTAATCATTATAACTTTAGATAGATAAAGATGTATTTGGTTTAAATTAATTTAAAAGTTTCCTGCTTACCTCATAGCTGAT
Organism: Aricia agestis; assembly: GCF_905147365.1. NCBI lineage: Eukaryota > Metazoa > Arthropoda > Insecta > Lepidoptera > Lycaenidae > Aricia > Aricia agestis. Next base: position 10,493,652 of record NC_056428.1, on the reverse strand, counting down.
CCCATAATCAAATTGCTACCTTGGTAATCGTAGCACCAAGCTTAAACAATATACATATTACATACTTTAAAAATTGCCAAGTGCGAGTCAGACTCGCGCACGAAGGGTTCCGTTCCGTTACGTTATAGAGCGAAAGTAGGCAAAAATTGTGTTTCTTGTATGGGAGTCAGTCCCCTTAAATATTTATTTTATTTTAATATTTGTTGTAATGGCGGCAACAGAAATACAATAATCTGTAAAAAATCAGAATTCTAGCTATAGCGGTTCATGAGATACAGCTTGTAGACAGACAGACAGACAGACGGCCAAACAGACGGACAGACATCGAAGTCTCAGTAATAGGGTCCCGTTTTTACCCTTTAAGTACAGAACTCTAAAAATGATTAAAAAATTACATTATATTATTTAACTAGTGCTATGTTTTATATAAACTATTTTGTAGTTTTTACAATGAAAACTTAGCGCCATCAGTGCCGGTTTTCTAATTTTCTCGTCAGGCTTTAGATGTAAGTTTTGAGATGAAAAATTGTGATCTAAGTTGACTGCTGTAACGATCAAGATAATAAAATTTACAGGTGACAAATATTGACGAGTTTTGTAAACCCTAGTCTAGGAGCCACACAAATGAGCTTAAATCCGGTGACTTTTGAAGTTGAGGGTCGTTTATTCTTAGAAAAAAATTATCAAAATATAAAAATAATTGAGTTTGTGAATAGAAGAAATAACTTAAACTTACTTACTTAAGTATTTTATGTAGTACAATCAAAGATTTTTTTAAGGATCCAACACGATTTAGCCCCACCGATAAGAGGCATGGGGTAATTTCAACGCTGCGTGCTAGCCCGATCGCCAAAAAAATTGTCGTTTCTGATTTTATTCTGTCTTGTAAGTAGGACTGAATCTCGAATAACATAAAACAAACAAAAGTCTAACTTATTAGTTTCACGAAAGAAACACACATGTTTGATTTCATCAGTAAGTACGATTTTTGTTACATTTTCATAGAAATTCTCTCAAATTGTTGATTTTTCAGTAATTTGATAATAATTTATGAAATAGGTTTTGGTTTCAAAAGTAAGTAAATTAATTATATGTTTGATTTTATTTGTAACTAGCTGTTGCCCGCGACTTCGTCCGCGTGCACTTTAGTTAAATTTTGAAAATCGGTCCACAAATGTATATATCCTCCTCCTTTTCGGAAGTCGGTTGAAAAGTAGCCTAAGTTATTCCTTACTACATCAGCTATCTGCCAAAAAAGTCCAATCAAAATCGCTCCAGCTATTTCAGAGATTAGCCGGAACAAATTGACAGACAGACAGATACAGACAAAAATTGTAAAAAAGGTTGTTTTGGTGTCTGTACCCTATATACATTCATATGCATCTAGTAAAAAATGGTTCTTTCAATATTACAAACAGACACTCCAATTTTATTTATATGTATACATTTTAATAAAATTATAATTATTATGAAAACAATTGAGATTTTTTGATGGCCTAACATGGTAGGCCACGCGAGTGCTCCTGTAAAAAAAGGGGCGCGTGTACTGTAGTGTTAAACTTAAACATAATAAATATGGTATGTTAAATTTTGTTTTGGTTCCTAAAACATTATATTTTCTAATGGCAAAAACTATAAACATGTCACACAAAATCTCACATTTAGAAGACCGTCGTCTTATTATACCAGCTCAGGTTTTTTCTCTCTACTATCGGTTATAAACATGAGTAAACATAAGTTTTTAACCGGGAAAGGTTGATGCACGTTTAAAGCTTTCTCATTAAGATAAGTCGGTCTGAGATGTGTCTAGAATCTAGATTCAGAAAAACAAACTCCAAGAGATCCACAAACAAACAAATGGGAGGAAACAATCTACTTTCCCTCCTCCCTTGAAAATTTAGTTGAGGGCCCAGGTATGTCATTAAATTGAAACGCCAAAGTTTGTGTGGATTTTAGGATGTTTGTTTTCCAATTGTTATCCAACTTAACGAATTTTACGGTTATTAAATTAGATTAGAAAGGTTTGGTTCGGTTTCGGTTACGGCGCGTTTTCTGTTGCAGCGTTTGGGAGAACAGCTAACTCCGCGCGTGCAGAAAACGCGCACGTCTAAACGCGCCCTTACGATGGCCGTTTTCATTGAAATTTCGTAGACACAAAGAGTTATTTCTTCTTCTTTTACATGTAATACTTATAGTACCTAGTTAGAGTGTTAATTGAAATAATCCTACTAATATTATAAAGCGGAAAGTTTGTGAGTTTGTATGTTTGTTACTTTTTCACGCTTAAACGGCTGGACCGATTTCGACAAAATTTTACAAGGAGGTAGCTGACATCTTGGATTAACACATAGGCTACATTTTTAACCGACTTTCAAAGTGGAGGAGCTGTTATGTTCGTTTTCATGTGATTTTTTTTTGTTCAACGATTACTCCGATGTCTGTCAGCCGATTTCGACAAAAATTTACAAGCTGTTAGCTGATATCCTGGACTAACAAATGGTTAACATTTTTAACCGACTTCCGAAATAGAGGAGGTGTTATTTTAATTTTTTTAAATTGATTAATAGGCTTTCGCCCTGTCTCCTGCTTGGGGGGGCTGCGCCCCCCCAAACGCCCCACCCCTCCTGAATCTGTTGCTTTTAACGAAATGGTATCGCGTCGTTAGCGATGAGTTTTAATTATCCTTTTGACAAACAAATGAAGTAATTTATTATAAAAGTGAATTTTTTCTAACCTAAACTAAACATACGGATTTCGACTATTATTTGATTGGCTTTCGCCCTGTCTCCTGCTTGGGGGGCTGCGCCCCCCCAACCCCCCCCCCCCACCTCTCCTGGAACTGCTGCTTTTTACGAAATGGTATCACGTCGTGCTGAGTTGAAATTATCCTTTTTACAAACGAATGAAGTAATTTATTATAAAAGTGAATTTATTCTATCCTAAAATAAACATACGGATTTCGAGTGTTATTTGATTAATAGGCTTTCGCCCTGTCTTCTGCTTGGGGGGGGCTGCGCCCCCCCAAACGCGCCACCCCTCCTGAATCTGTTGCTTTTAACGAAATGGTATCGCGTCGTTAGCGATGAGTTTTAATTATCCTTTTGACAAACAAATGAAGTAATTTATTATAAAATTGAATTTTTTCTAACCTAGACTAAACATACGGATTTCGAGTGTTATTTGATTGGCTTTCGCCCTGTCTCCTGCTTGGGGGGCTGCGCCCCCCAAACCCCCCTTTGACCTCCTCTGGAACTGTTGCTTTTAACGAAATGGTATCGCGTCGTGCTGAGTTGAAATTATCCTTTTCACAAAGTACAAACAAACTTAGTAATTAATTATAAAAATGAATTTATTGGAGACTCTTGATGCGCTCTAATATAGCCTTCCTGGATAAATGGTTTAAATTTTTTTTTAATTGGATCAGTAGTTAATGAGATTAGCGCGTTCAAAGAAACAAACTCTTCAGCTTTACAATATTAGTATAGATGTATCCTCCATCCGTCCCGTCCTCCGTCTCACAATCCTTTACACTGCGAAAAGTTGGAAATCGTTTCAGAAACAGCAAAGTTAATCATAAATCATAAAAAAATCACATCTGAACATAAAATATATATTATCTATTATATCTCTTTAGTTTTGGAAGTCGGTTAAAAACAATAGCATATGACAGGATAATCAACTTCCATCTCTCAGTTATCAAAAATTGATATTTCCGATGATCAAACTCAATTCATTTTGTCTCTAATTACAAATAACTAATTGACCTATTAAAACACAATTTAGTTTACCTAATAAATCGCGGGTAACACCGCGGGGCACAGTTAGTATGACATACAACAGATCAGTCGCAGGACTGACTTTTCACATGCCCATCCTACGCATGAATCATCTTAGAGCCAGTCCACGCGCCGTGTGGGCTGGCTCTAACTTGGAAAAAACATTTTTCCAACGCGGGACTCGAGGCCCCCAATGCTCTCAGAGCCAGTCCACACGGCGCGTTGCGTCAGCGTTGCATTGTTTTACATACTTAATAACCAAGGTGTTCACATGGCGCGCTGCGAGCGACGTTGCAGAATGCATCGCGACGAGCCGAGGCGAGGCGCGGTGCGGCATAAATTGGTCTGGATTTAACAGATTACAATAATTATTACTGCGTCAGACGTCTTGCAAATCTGTCAAATCCATATAAATTTAGAAATGCATCTATGCGTCGCGTTGCGGTCTGAATCAACCCTAAGAGCGCGTTCAGACGTGCGGTTGTTCTGCGCGTGTTCTACTATAGCGTATGGGAAAACACGCGTGCGGCACGCGCTGTACCCGCGCAGAACCTGCGCGCAGGCGGCGCACGTGTTTTCCCATATTATACTATAGTAGAACACGCGCAAATCACGAGCACGTCTGAACGCGCCCTAAGGGTCAATTTAGACCGCAACGTGACGAGGCGAGGCGAGGTGCGGCGTGGCATAAATTTGTATGGATTTGACAGATTTCAATTGCGTGAGACGTCTTGTGAATCTGTCAAATCTATACTTACTAATTTAGAAACGCATCTACGCGTCGCGTTGCTGTCTGAATCAGCGCGCCGTTAATGGAGGCGTTACTACACAAGTAGTTTACGGATTTCTCGCGAACGCAGTTTGACTACTGCAGCTGATAATAATTATATTTATGTTATACAAATTATAAAAAATACATACGCTGTTGATTGGTTGATTACAATCAAATAAACATAAAACATTATAGCATAATATTTATGTATTATTGAATATTAGATATATCCGGAGCTGTTTTTCGGTTTCGGCCAAAGTAAATATTTAACAAAAGCACATATGTTATTAGGTCAATGTTAAAGCAACAATTTCATTGAAAACAATTATGCAATCTGCGAAAGTTGTACGCTAGGTATATTATCTTAATTATTAATTACTCGTGTAATTTCGTTCATACGTACCTTTATCAATTTAATTATTAATTTATGGTTAAAAAAAAGCGGCGTTTTGTGGTTGTGGCCGGTGGCCCGTGTGCGGGAGCCTTTATAGCCCTTATTTTATATATTAAATTCTCGTGTCACAATGTTAGACTGCGTACTCCTCCGAAACGTCTTTACTGATTTTAACCAAATTTTATATTATGCATATTCAGTGGGTCTGAGAGTCGGCTACTTATATTGATAAGCGCATTTGTTGAATAAATAAGAGTAAATTATTGCAACTCGGGACTGACGGCGACCATTGTTTGTGCGACGGGATAGCGATGGACGTTGCCATGGCGACATACTTATTTAGTCACTTCAATAAAATAATACGGGGATGGCAAAGAAATGTTTGCCGGGACAGCTAGTGCTTATCTAAATTCTTATATTCGTACATAGAAGAAGAGGCAAATAAAATCAAAATAACAATTATATCGTTAAAAGATAAACTTTATTTCTTCTAGTCAATAATTCAAGATATAGACAATGCCCGTAACTCCACGGCGCAAAAATTAGTTTTTCGCGCTTGAACCTACATTTTTCGGGGATAAAAAGTATCCTATGTCCTTTTCCTGGATCGCTTTGCAGTCATGGTGTAAGCATGAAGATGAAATAGACAGACGGACAGACACATTTTCGCATTAACAATATTAATTGTATGGATATCAGTAAGGTTGTTGATTGTGAGACGTCTTGCAAATCTGTCAAATCCATACAAATTTAGAAATACATCTACGCGTCACGTTGCGGTCTGATTGTCTGAATTGACCCTAAGTAGTGTAATAATTAACTAATAAGTAATTAGTAAAACGAAATTATTGTCTTTGTTTGTCTATCTGCGTGCTTCTTCATTCTGTACCACATCAAAATTTGAAAAACCTTAGTTTTTACTTCGGAAAAGTAATATAACAGCCCTAAGTAAATAATCTGGTTTAGATGTTAATTATAAATGGCAGAGGGAACCAATATCGTAGCTTTTGGTGGATAAAGCAGCTTACGCCGGTTAAGCTCAACCTACGCAATTGCTGTAAGCTAACTTTAGGAAGCCTCTATACAATAACACTATTTATCAAATATCGTATTCTGTGCTAATTACGTTCTTTTTAGTATGTTAGCGCTTTAAATTTAGAAAGTTTCATGAAAAAAGAGTTTTTAAGCTTCGGGGTCCGATTTTCATAGTTCTGAGATCGATTATTAATATCAACCATATGTTTTAAAATAAAGGTACAATAATATGGAAGCCTGTACAATAATGTGGAATACATAAAGTTGCAGCAGACGACGTGTCATCGCGATACTACTGGTTTCTATGTATTTCTATGAATAAGTGTCGTTAGCAGGGTGTTTCCGCCCATTCGCTAACGCGCTGGCGGTGCGCTTGCCAACGCGCTTGTGAGTAATCCACGCGATTGCGACAAGTGTCTTTTGATGCTACCGACACCGCGAGGCAAGCTCGCAAGCGCGCCGGCCAACGTTCAAATACCTACCGCCAATGCGCCAACGCCCGTTCTACACATCGGGCCAGTGGCTGGGCAAGCGCGCTTGAAAACGCGCTTGCCTATGTGAAGTGCCGGCAATAGAAATACATACAAACCAGTAGTGCCGCTGCGACAGTCGTCTGCGGTGGCTTCATGTCGTCCGTTGCGCCGTTGCCAACCGGACTCCTCAGCAAATTCCAAAATTTAAACTACTTTAAGGCCAATTTTAACCTATGCGAGTGAAAGTTAACCCTGTGTTTAAATATTATTTGTCTATTATCTCATAGATATTATGAGGAAAATGACAAAATATCACCCAGATTAGCGCAATAGTTGGTTAAAAATACTATTTAGATTTTTATTTACTTAATCCATTAGTTTCGAAAGCTCAGCGATAACAGTCCAAATTTTTCTGAAGTTAATAATATCCAACTCTTTTTTTTGAGTGCCGCTTTCGAAAATATGAGGCATTAAAAGTTTAGACGGCGAAAAGACAATAGATATTAATATCGTCAATATTTATCTACGGTGTATATATCGTGTTTCATTACCCTATCTAAAACATTTCTCCTACACTGCTCTGCACAACCAGCCTATAATTTTTACGCTCATCTACATACAGGCGTAGTAAATCATAAATATCGTTGATTTGCAGCGGCCATTATGAATTTAGTGGAGCATGAGTCATCGTCTGTCAGCCTGACGTAGGACCCCCATATATCTGACCCTCGGAGGCGGCTAGATAGCGTATAATACGAAACCATGAACTTATATTAGTCAACTCGATCCAACGTTTGTATCCATGCGTCATTGTAAACTTTCAGGGGTTGGAAATACGCGTTCTTATTATGCGTCCCGTAAACGAGCGGCTTGGCAAGCAATAGTATGTTATGATTTTTTCAAATAACGGTCGCGATGTCATTAACATTATACATAGTTATACAACTAGATGACGCCCGCAACTCCGTTGCGCCAAAACTCGTTTATCGCGCGGGAACCGTACATTTTTCCGGGATAAAAAGTGTCCTATGTCCCTTCCCGGGACTCAAAGTATCTACATGCCAAATTTCAGCTAAATCGGTTCAGCGGTTTGGGCATGAAGAGGCAACAGACAGACAGACAGACAGACAGACAGACAGACAGACAGACAGACAGACAGACAGACAGACAGACAGACGGACAGACAGACAGACACACTTTCGCATTTATAATGTTAGTATGGATAATTAGTAATATGGAAGTATGGATTGCTCAAGTAATCTCACGGTGTAGCCGCCAAAGCGTTCGGGCGGAAGCCGGACGCTTAAATATTAAAATCTAGCCTAATTTCTGACAAAAAAACCCATTTTTAACTCCCACAAAAAAAGGGCGTTATAAGTTTGACGTGTCTGTCTGTCTGTCCGTGGCATCGTAGCATCCGAATGGGTGGACCGATTTTAATCTACTTTTTTTTTTTGTTTGAAAGCTGACATTATTGAGAGTGTTCTCAGCTGTAGTTCATCATCATCAGCCTGCTCAGTGCTGGAAAATCGCGATTTATCTGGTTCGTGAAAGGCCGTTAGCAACTTGCAGTCGTTTGATGAGTTTTATATTTTTAATTATGGTTCGTGATATTTATGAATAACATACACAACTGAGACTGTCGCAGGATAAAGTCAATATTTTGACAATAGAATATCAATAGAAAAGCGTAGAAAGTTTGAAACTTATAATTTAACTAGCGACCCGCCCCGGCTTCGCACGGGTATAAAATACTTATATTATATCCCATGTCACTCACTGAAGACAATATGATTAAAATCGATTCAGTATTTTTTAATAATTATAATATTATTCATTGCTACCCGTGGCCCGCATTGGTCGCTACCGCCGCAAATTCTACGTCCAGCAATTTTAAAATCTAGACCGTATAAATCGGCTATAAATATACCATTCACAGTTATTTTAACAGTAAAATGACTTTTATTTCAACGATATAAGGGCTAAAGACTTTAAATGTGACATCTTCAAAAATATTCATTTAAATCATATACTGTAAAGCGCCATAAATTTTTATTAAATCAATAATGTATTTAAAGTATTTAATTGAATAGGGATTATTGCCACGTATTGGTTAAAATCGCTTCGAAAATTAGCCATTACTTGAAGTTAAAAGAAATGACAAAAAATGTTATTGTGGGATATCCATAAGAGATAGACATATAATACCATCGCGGAGTTTTCTGTTTACCTTTTCATAGTGTACAATACTTAGTACATTGATAAATCTCTTAGGGTTCAGCCTGCGTTTGCAATGAAAGCGGAAAAATGTAATTATTTACGTATTATTTTTAATTTTAATTTTAGGATTCTTATGTGAATTATAAATCCTAAATTAACAGCGTTTCTCTATAATAGTAGAGAAATACTGTTAATTTTAGGATTTCTATAATTCGAAGTATAATAATGAATGTTATTATACTTCTAAACTTTCCTCTTTAATCACTCTATCTATTAAAGAAAACCCCATCAAAATCCATCGCGTACTTTTGAAGATTAAAGGGACATGAGGGAAAAAAGCGACTTTGTTTTATAATATTATGTAGGGATTTTTTATTTGAGGTCAAATTTCGACCATTGGGCGATCTCTAGTATTGAGAAATAGACTCCTATCCATACTAATATTATAAATGCGAAAGTGTGTCTGTCCGTCTGTCTGTCTGTCTGACTGTTACCTCTTCATGTTCAAACCGCTAAACCGATTATGCTAAAATTTGGCATGGAGATACTTGAAGTCCCGGGAAAGGACATTGGATACTTTTTATCCCACAAAAATGTACGGTTCCCGCGCGATAAACGAATTTTGTCATCTAGTATTTTATATTTTCGTTCCATCCGGGTGTCCCTTGACACCTCTCAAGTTTTTTTGTTTGACGCCCCATGTTCGAACTTCAAAAGTTTTCTTAGCAAGCCTCCTTGTATTTGGATTTCGGGGGCCTCTAATACAACATTCATGATTTTAATTACTCGCTATGCCTAAATAAACGCACAACTGTTTATGTGACCTTAGTCGTGTTTGCTCAGTATACATACGGCCCGTGAGCAAATATACCATCGATAAGGTGTTGTCAAGCGCTGTACAGACAGACAATAGTATACTTAATATGTAAGTATATAATATAATTATAATCGTAGACAGTATAACCGATTTTGATGATTCTTTTCTGTTAGAAAGAGGATGCTTCACAGGTGGTCCCATGATGTTCCCATTATAAGGAAATACTTTTTCTTTGTTATTAAAATTACTATCAAGCGAACATAATAAAATAAATTCATGTGCAGCCTATTATAATTTAAAGTCTTTAGCCCTTATACCGTTGGAATAAAAGTCATTTTACTGTTAAAATAACTGTGAATGGTCTCTATATTTATAGCCGATTTATACGGTCTAGATTTTATGGTGCTGCATCATCGAATTTTGAGTGAGTAATGAGTATCTACAAAGCAGTTAAAGTGGGTGACACCAACTTGCTTTAGCTATAACTGTAACTTTAACTATAACTTTAACTATAACTACAGTGCAAAAGTCAAATATTTGGTTAAAGTCAAAAACGGACGCCATATTTAATCATAACCTTGAGCTCGACAAGGCTCTGAATGAACGTGGCGAAAAAAGGAACTACGCTGTCATCATACAAAAACGCCATTTTTGACAGTTCTCCTTTACCAGCAGCGCCCCCGCCCACGTTCATTTCAAGCCTTGTCGGACCAGCTGTCATTAGCTGTCAAATTCTGTGGTCAAAGTTAAGGTTAAAGTCAAAGTTAGCCTTGATTATAACCATGATTTAACTTTAACCACGCCTCTGGTGCACCCCACCCTTAATGTTTTAAGCCTGCCTGCCTTTAAAGTGATTAGGTAATAAACATGTATATTTTATTTCAATAAATCTAGTTAAAAACCCACTAAAGTATTAAATTTTTTCCACAGCGATTGACTATGACTAGATATTATTACCTACTTATATTATGACGTGTTTGTGTTTATCTAGCATTTTTAATCATATATCCGCATGTCAGTGAAAGATAGCGGACTTGAAAAACGCAGCGTAAATATATATTTTTATTAGTAACAAAAGTTGCACGTACCATGAACCAAAAAATCTAGCTACCTATAACTATTAAATATTTTTGTAGTATTCTGTATTTGCCATGAAACAGAAAAAGTCTCGTCCGCGTTTTGAATTTCAACTCCTTACTTTTCATTTGCTCAAGGATAACAATAATTTGCTTGATAGGTTATAGCATGTTATTCTTAATTTGTTTTTCTGTAATATGTTATATCACGGGCTACAAAGTTATCTATGACAGTGAGAGCGATAGCAATTTTATTAGTGGAATATTACAGCAGTAAGTACTTAGTTAATTCTATTATAATATTTGACAATAACAACGATTATATATTTAAGGATCACCAAATATTTGTCGAATGGCGAGATTCTTGTAAACAACACAAGTTCAAATTAAGTACACATTAAGTAACTGCTTGTAATTATCACAATATAAACAAATACAGTACTCCCAAATTAATAATGCGCATGCAAATCTTCGCTAGTTGTCGTAATCACGGAAACACCCGAATCTATGAAACGTAAGAGCCCCAAACAATGTATTTGTATTTTGCACCTTGTTCAAAGGCAATTTAGAAGTAGATTCATATAGCCGGTGGCTGTCCGCTTTCGCCGGTCTGTCAATAAGTGCTATAACTCATCGGGAAGCCATCACACCGTTACCATGGTAACGTCCAAGCAACGTCAAGCGCCTCTACGTGCAGCGCTGCAAAGTGTTTCCTTAAAGTTAAGTTTAAAACAGCGCTTGCAGCGACGTCTGCCGACGCTCGGGTAATACGATCGTTGCCGAAAAATTACGAAAATGTCTACGCGCATTATCACTTTGGGAGCACTGTACAGTAGACTGTCTTCCTACTGGAACCCGGATTGGCACACACAGTGCACTTCACTGCACCAAAATTCGTTTGTCGTGCGTTATTTTTATATATAATTATCCTATTCTTTTTTCCCGGGAAAGTATCCTTTTATTATTCCTGGATACCTTTCATCAGAATAGAGGATTAAACGCGAATAGGCTACATACACATTCTTGCATTCATGATCTTAGTATGTATTCTGTTTAGATCAAGCTTGAATTCAAAGATCGACTAAGTTACTTAACTGAATATGCTTAGTCTATGAGTAAGCTGCTCTTTCGCTGAAATAACTGATATAGATCCGTCAAGAACAACAACGCGTCAGACATGCGCGTTTACGCGCGTTTTCAGCGCTTGCTGCGCGTTTTCTGCTGTAGAGTTTGAGAAAACACGTGAGGAGAATTCACGAGCGCAGAATACGTGCACGTCTGAACACATCATAAGATGTTTTTCGGGAGGAAATCACCACTTTGTTGTTGTTCAATAGTACAATAATTGAGGAATCTTTTAAGCTTTAAATCTAAGTTAATTAAAAATACATAAGCGATTAATTGAACCGGGCGAAATCTCATTAGACTGTTAGAGCAATAAAAACAGGATTTAAAATGCGACCTACTTCCCTAGTTAATCTCCTTACATTATCACGTGGTTTGAGCCAGTTTATCTCAGAAAGGCTTTTTAAAGCGCCGATTACATACGTATTTTCTTGTGAAAGCATTCCAGATTTTTTTATGCTGAAAGTGTAAGAATTTAATCCATACTAATATTATGAATGCGAAAGTGTGTCTGTCTGTCTGTTACCTCTTCACGCCCTAACCGCTGAACCGATTTCGCTGAAATTTGGAGAATACTTTGAGTCCCGGGAAAGGACATAGGATACTTTTTGTCCCAAAAAATTGTACGGTTCCCGCGAGATAAACGAATTTTGGCGCAACGGAGTTGCGGGCATCAACTAGTAACACTATACAATCTACAAATTCTTATAAAGTATTTGGAATATTTGTTTAAACAATTATTTCGCATATCCAATTATATAAAAAAAAAACTAGATCAAAATCGGTCCACCCGTTTGGATGCTACGATGCCACGGACAGATACACACACAGACAAACAGACAGACAGACAGACAGACAGCAGACAAACTTATAACAACCCTCTTTTTTGTCGGGGGTTAAAAAAGAATTATAAAAGAAGGCTCCTTAAATTTTGTTATTCTTTGGTGTTTCGTTATCAACAGGTTTTCAAATATTCTCTAAGATATATATAATTTAAAAATTTAAGGAGCCTTCTTTTATAATTCTTTTTTATGTATATTCTCTTTTATAATTCTTGTTTATGCGATATTCTCTTAGAGAATATTTGAAAACCTGTTGATAACGAAACTCCAAAGAATATCAAAATTTAAGGAGCCTTCTTTTATAATTCTTCTCTATAGTAAAGCAGGTGGTCTCTGCGTGTGCGTGCGAAGAAGTAGACAGCGTCTTTGCTTCCTATTATACTAAGTTATATTGCAATATCCGCCGGAAATTTTCTTTTGCGCGGACAGCATGTAGTAAATTAAGTAAGATTAATATACTAATATTATACATTACTAGCTGTCCCGGCAAATGTTGATTTGCCATAAAATGATTTTCCCTGCTTTTCTCTTTTTTTCTTTTTTTCTATAGACCTCACGGAGCCTGAGATCTTTCCAACGAATGCAAAACCGTGGAAATCAGTTCGTGCGTTCTGGAGTTATAGAGTCAGGAAGGAAAACCTGACTTTTATATATTAGATACACTGTACACACTTATCGTTTTACTTGATATCCATACTAATAGTATAAATGCGAATTGTATCTGTTTGTCCGTCTGTTACCTCTTGACGCCCAAACCGCTGAAACGATATTTGCTGGAATATGGTATATAGATACTAGTCCATTCATAGGATGATATTTATTCTGGAATATGTACGGTTCTCGCCATGGGCGTACCCAGATTCTGGGCCAGGGGGGGGGGGGGGGGGGGGGCAAATTACCCAGGTTCTGGTGCCAGGGGGGGGGCAAATCACCCAGGTTCTGGGCCAGAGGGGGGCAAATCAGATTTTTCATAAGCTAGGTGTTTATAAAGAATAAAAAATTTATAATTTTTAGTTGTAAAAATATTGTATTGCAAACAAATGGCAAAAATTCGTTCTTTATTTTTAATTTTTTTAGATAAAAGTACTAGATAATATACTTAGTAGGAACGTCAACATGATCCAGGGGGGGGCAGCCTGCCCCCCTCTCGGTACGCCCATGGTTCTCGCACGATAAACGAATTCTGGCGCGACAGGGTTGCGGACGTAAAGTCATATCTTTGAGTATCAAAACTATATTAAACTTAACAACTATTAAATTTTCACTGAAATTGTACATTTTCAAGAAACAAAAGAACAAAGGTAGAAGTTACGGTAAGTTGTGGAAAGTTGACGCTTCCCTGCGTTTCACTGAACGCCAGTTGTTCGCAACTTTCGGCAACGGTAAACCTTTAATAAACTTTATTCATAAACAGCAATCGAAAAGTTTCCGAGCCTTCGTTATTAATATGTGAAAGTTAATAGAGAGAGAACATTAACTCTATATACAATAGTTCTGTGCGTCTGTGTTGGACTTTTGGTTCGCACTCGAGAGGGTGCAGGGTTCGATCCCGGGTAGAGGAGGGTAACAGTACCAAATGAGATATTTTCAGATCTCACGTACATAACACGGCCGCGGCCGGTAAACGAAAACTGTATGAGGAAACCCGCACAGGGTTAGTCACAGACAGGTCAATACACCTTTTCATTCCTCTGGAATAGACCGACTTTGTTACTAGAATGCCGTATGTGCTAGCCGCTAGGGCAACCGGTAATCTACAACGAACATCTAAAATCGTGTCCCAGTCACTACAGAATTTGAAGATAATTTAATAAATTTAAATTTAAATAGCTTTGAAAATACCGTATAAATCATCTACAACGGGTATTATTTGTAACTCTCAACCATAATATTAAAATCGTATACTCACCGTCTACTCTATACCTTGCCTATTAACTAGTAACACGTATACCGCAGATGTGCCTGAAGTTCCGAACGTTCAAGTGAACGAATTAGCTACAAAACAAAAACAACTTATCTTGTGTATCAAAATATAATATGCATCATAGTGAGATAAGGGTACACTTTTAGAGGGTACAAATGTTATTTCTAACTCAAAAAATAGTCACCCCTAAAACCCACCCTTATAATTCCAAGTCGATTTTCTTCCACCCCACAGTGATTGAAAATTCTAAAAAAATTCATGCTAGTATATTTATAGATCCTACATACGATGGTAATATTTTCAACTTGCGGACTCACCCCTAAAACTTACCCTTAAAATTCAAAGTCGATTTTGTCCCACACCACAGTGATTGAAAATTCTAAAAAAATTCATGCTAGTATACTTATAGATCCTACATACGATGGTAATATTTTCAACTTGCGGACTCACCCCTAAAACCCACCCTTATAATTCCAAGTCGATTTTCTTCCACCCCACAGTGATTGAAAATTCTAAAAAAATTCATGCTAGTATATTTATAGATCCTACATACGATGGTAATATTTTCAACTTGCGGACTCACCCCTAAAACTTACCCTTAAAATTCAAAGTCGATTTTGTCCCACACCACAGTGATTGAAAATTCTAAAAAAATTCATGCTAGTATACTTATAGATCCTACATACGATGGTAATATTTTCAACTTGCGGACTCACCCCTAAAACTTACCCTTAAAATTCAAAGTCGATTTTCTACCATACCACAGTGATTGAAAATTCTAAAAAAATTCATGCTAGTATACTTATAGATCTTACATACGATGGTAATATTTTCAACTTGCGGACTCACCCCTAAAACCCACCCTTATAATTCCAAGTCGATTTTCTTCCACCCCACAGTGATTGAATATTCTAAAAAAATTCATGCTAGTATATTTATAGATCCTACATACGATGGTAATATTTTCAACTTGCGGACTCACCCCTAAAACTTACCCTTAAAATTCAAAGTCGATTTTGTCCCACACCACAGTGATTGAAAATTCTAAAAAAATTCATGCTAGTATACTTATAGATCCTACATACGATGGTAATATTTTCAACTTGCGGACTCACCCCTAAAACTTACCCTTAAAATTCAAAGTCGATTTTCTACCATACCACAGTGATTGAAAATTCTAAAAAAATTCATGCTAGTATAGCATGAATTTTTTCTTTTCTAAAAAAATTCATGCTAGTAAACATATAGATTCTACATACCATGGTCATATTTTCAACTTGCGGACTCACCCCTAAAAATTACCCTTAAAATTCAAAGTCGATTTTCTCCCACACCACAGTGATTGAAAATTCTAAAAAAATTCATGCTAGTATACTTATAGATCTTACATACGATGGTAATATTTTCAACTTGCGGACTCACCCCTAAAACCCACCCTTATAATTCCAAGTCGATTTTCTTCCACCCCACAGTGATTGAAAATTCTAAAAAAATTCATGCTAGTAGACTTATATATTCTACATACCATGGTAATATTTTCAACTTGCGGACTCACCCCTAAAACTTACCCTTAAAATTCAAAATTTATGGAACTTTCCACGACTACATTCAAGCTCGACCATCTGTGACGTAACGCTTTGAGATATTTCGAGACATTGTGGTTTTTTACTTGGTTTAATTTATTTAAAATAACCCACAGCAAAAAAAGTTTATCTCGCAGAAGTAATACCTACACTAATTAAAGATATAGAAAACATCGACGGTGTGTCGTTTTCATCGATTGCTAAAGGATCTCTGTGTCATTCGGTAAGTATACATTTATCAGTCATCTTTTTCGTATTTTATTTCATTGGAAGTAATAATATAAGTTTAAATAATAGATGCCTTATAGTTAAAAATATTTGTCAATAATAGATAACAGGGCAGTTCCATGTAAAAGTCTACCATAAACTAAAAAAATTAATACCCAATTTTGGTATTAAAAATACTTACCCTTACTTAGGATCTATAAGTATACTAGCATGAATTTTTTTAGAATTTTCAATCACTGTGTTGTGGGAGAAAATCGACTTTGAATTTTAAGGGTAAGTTTTAGGGGTGAGTCCGCAAGTTGAAAATATGACCATGGTATGTAGAATCTATATGTTTACTAGCATGATTTTTTTTAGAATTTTCAATCACTGTGGTATGGTAGAAAATCGACTTTGAATTTTAAGGATAAGTTTTAGGGGTGAGTCCGCAAGTTGAAAATATTACCATCGTATGTAGGATCTTAAAATATACTAGCATGAATTTTTTTAGAATTTTCAATCACTGTGGTGTGGGAGAAAATCGACTTTGAATTTTAAGGGTAATTTTTAGGGGTGAGTCCGCAAGTTGAAAATATTACCATCGTATGTAGGATCTATAAGTATACTAGCATGAATTTTTTTAGAATTTTCAATCACTGTGGTATGGTAGAAAATCGACTTTGAATTTTAAGGGTAAGTTTTAGGGGTGAGTCCGCAAGTTGAAAATATTACCATCGTATGTAGGATCTATAAGTATACTAGCATGAATTTTTTTAGAATTTTCAATCACTGTGGTATGGTAGAAAATCGACTTTGAATTTTAAGGGTAAGTTTTAGGGGTGAGTCCGCAAGTTGAAAATATTACCATCGTATGTAGGATCTATAAGTATACTAGCATGAATTTTTTTAGAATTTTCAATCACTGTGGTATGGTAGAAAATCGACTTTGAATTTTAAGGGTAAGTTTTAGGGGTGAGTCCGCAAGTTGAAAATATTACCATCGTATGTAGGATCTATAAGTATACTAGCATGAATTTTTTTAGAATTTTCAATCACTGTGGTGTGGGAGAAAAACGACTTTGAATTTTAAGGGTAAGTTTTAGGGGTGAGTCCGCAAGTTGAAAATATTACCATCGTATGTAGGATCTATAAGTATACTAGCATGAATTTTTTTAGAATTTTCAATCACTGTGGTGTGGGAGAAAATCGACTTTGAATTTTAAGGGTAAGTTTTAGGGGTGAGTCCGCAAGTTGAAAATATTACCATCGTATGTAGGATCTATAAGTATACTAGCATGAATTTTTTTAGAATTTTCAATCACTGTGGTGTGGGAGAAAATCGACTTTGAATTTTAAGGGTAAGTTTTAGGGGTGAGTCCGCAAGTTGAAAATATTACCATCGTATGTAGGATCTATAAATATATTAGCATGATTTTTTTTAGAATTTTCAATCACTGTGGGGTGGAAGAAAATCGACTTGGAATTATAAGGGTGGGTTTTAGGGGTGACTATTTTTTGAGTTAGAAATAACATTTGCACCCTCTAAAAGTGTACCCTTATCTCACTATGATGCATATTATATTTTGATACACAAGATAAGTTGTTTTTGTTTTGTAGCTAATTCGTTCACTTGAACGTTCGGAACTTCAGGCACATTACCGCAGTACAGTCCCTTATAATAGTATCTAAACACACTAGGCAGAAAAAACGTGGCCGAAGTTCGCCATGATTACGCCTGCAATGTATTTTAAATTACCGATGACACACCATGCCAAAATTACGTCGCGTTATCGATATAGCTAGGAATCATTTTTAGAAAATGTCATTTTATTCGTGTTTTATCGAATACCGAGCAAAGCTCGGTCAAATAGCTAGTATAATATTATATTGTATGCGTAGCGCATTGCTGGCGTAATCATGCCGAACTTCCGCCACGTATATTCGGCCTAGTGTGCTTAGGCCCGTATAAATAGTCAGTACTCAAGATGCATCTCAGTCTCAAGACACGGTTCAGGCTCTGTGATTGGTTGGCTGTCAAAATTTGGACCAATCACAGAGCCGAATCGCGTCTTGAGACCAGGTCGCATCTTAAGTACTGACTATTTATACGGGCCTTAGATACTTAGGGTGGGTTGCACCAGAGGAGTAGTTATAGTTAAGGTTAAAGTTATCGTCAAATATGGCGTCCACTTTTACTAGGAATTTGATAGTTCACATTTTGTTATGGTTAAAGTTTTTATAGTTAAAGTAAGTTGGTGCAACCCACACTTACTGTCGCACTTGAACGAATATTGAAAGCATAATTGTTATTACAATTAATAAAGATTTGACATTAGCCCCACCAACAGCCCCACTACATCATCAGTGTAAAACTCTACATTAAATTAAAGTTTAATCATCATTAAATATCTATGAGTGCGGTAATTAGATTGACCTCTGCTGTTTCCTTTTATTTTCAATTTATTTGTACTTACTTGCACTTTAGCACGGCTCGGTAGTTTTTTCGAGGAAATTGATTCCTAGGCAGTTGACAGACCAAAGTCATTTGGTCGGATCATGTCAATTCAATAATAATTGTGATCTGTCGGCCGCTGGTATTGACGTAACGCGACCAAACTACGTAGGTCCCCCCCCCCATCTGCCAAGGAATCAACTTCTCTGATACTTTGCTGTGATTATTATTATTTATTATATTAAGTAATCGAGTAGGTATTCTTAGAATACAATTATAAGGTAACATAAATTAATTGCAGCCTATTGTCATTCTATTTATAGTGTTATGACGCCAATATTTATTAGATAATATTATTAACAATGTCTGATCATGACAATACGTCTTCTACTAATTTTGATCTGTGATGATGCTTGCTTGTAGTACTAATAATAATAAGTATGAATTTAAATGGCGGGCTTACAACCTAATCCAGTAATTCAATCCAGCGCTTTTTATTTTTTTAAATTGTATTCCAATCCAGGGTTAAATTGGATCACTGGTTTGGAATAATGTAAACCGGCCATACTTTATAACTTTTTCACAAAAAACATAATACATACTATTATAGTGTCAATGGCTTACAGGCTAGAGGATCAACAGGTCAAAAAACCGTTGAAATCGCAAATAGAAATCAATATCAGTTTCGGGAGTAAGGCACCAGGTTTGTGAATCGGCCACCATCTTATCATAACCAAAATAACGTACGTGGCAAAACAACGTCTGGCGGGTCTGCTTGTGCTATGAAATAATTTTATAATATACAATATCATCTCTGCTTTAATTTAATAGCCAATTAATAAAGTGGCTGCAGCTAAGCTGTCTTTTTCCTCGATTATTAACTTTAACTTTCAAACTTCTTATTAGTTTTCAGTAGCGATTTTATTGTTTTCATTGACTAAGGGTGGGTTGCACCAGAGGCGTGGTTATAGTTACAGTTACGGTCAGGAGTTATTATAGTTAACGCTAACTTTAACTTTGACCACAGAATATGACAGATGATAGATGGTCCGACAAGGCTTTAAATGAACGTGGGCGGGGACGCTGCTGGTAAAGGAGAGCTGTCAAAAATGGCGCATTTGTATGATGACAGCGTTAGTTCCTTTTTTCGCCACGTTCGTTGAAAGCCTAGTCGAGCTCAAGGTTATCGTTAAAATATTATACTATGGTGTCCATTATTGACTTTACTTACTTCGCTCTGAAAAAAAATACTGTATAAATCGTCCACAACGATGTTGTGGATGATTTATACAGTATGGACGTAAAGGCCTAGTTTTTTTTATTGACTCTAACCATAGATTTGACATTTTGCATTGTAGTTAAAGTTATAGTTAATGTTACAGATAGTTAAGGTAAGTTGGTACCCACCCTTAATTTTACCCCTGTATTAGCTTATAAGTTGAGTACTGCGTTATGAATTTTTTAAGTTTAATATCTCGTTTTAATTATAAACTACAGGCTTACAATAAATTTTATGTCAATAGGATATAATATTATTATTGCATTGTTTTCACGCTAGGCAGCAGCACCAGCATAGACAGTAAACGAAACCGTTTTGTTCGACGTTTGACAATCGTTTCTGTCAATATTCTATACTAGCTGTTCCCCGCGACTTTGTCCGCGTTAGCATAGTAGATCACGTCCCAATCCTATTAGCTGTAGCGTGATAAAATATAGCTTATAGCCTTTCTCGATATATGGAGTATCTAACACGGAAAGAATTTTTCAAATCGAACCAGTAGTTCCTGAGATTAGCGCGTTCAAATAAGCCCTTTCAAACATATTTCCTCCCGTTTTTTCCACATATTCCTCTATTTCTTCGCTCCTATTAGTCTTAGCGTGATAAAATATAGCCTATAGCCTTTCTCAATACATGGAGTATCTAACACTGAAAGAATTTTTCAAATCGAACCAGTAGTTCCTGAGATTAGCGCGTTCAAACAAACAAACAAACAAACAAACTAACAAACTCTTCCGCTTTATAATATTAGTATAGAAGTATAGATGACGTGTGCAACATGTCGGATTTTGATCAGATTGTTTATTGTATATTATGCTAGTGGCGCCCTCTGGGCTCTGACCTTTGCCTAATTTCCCTATTATACAGAAGCTGACGTATCCATTGAGGTAACCGGCATTGCGACTGCTATGCAATTTGCAACAGGCGTTTGACAGAAAATACAAAATTAGTGCAGTATCTTCTGTCAAACACCTGTTGCAACTTGCATGTCCGTCGCAAGATACGCAATCGACCTGCGGGTAGCGAGATCCTTTTTAGGGTTCCGTAGTCAACAAGGAAGTAGGAACCCTTATAGTTTCGGTCTGTCCGTCCGTCTGTCCGTCTGTCCGCGGTTTTACTCAGAAAATATAAGACCCACAAAGCTGTAATTCAGCACGAATGCAAAAATTAATGTTTAATGATGCCGACAAAATTGTACCTATATAAAATCTTTCAAAAATATTTTTATGGTACCTTTTCTGGTACCTACACTGCCTACACATCAAGAGGGGATGATGATTTTTTTCGCGTCCACCCCACAGTGTGAGATAATATCGTTGGATAGGTTTTTTTTTAATACTTATTTATAGATCACTTTTCGATTTAGGGAGTGTGACGATATGTTGTTAGAAGTGTAAAACACACACACAATTAATTATACAAACACAAAAATTATCAAAAACGCGGTACTTACTACGTAACCCTATATTGCACGTGGCCCGGTTTTTATTAATTAGGCAACAAACGAGCAAACAGGTTGACTGATGGAAAGCGATTATAACTGTCGTTCGCAACGCCGGAGAAGTCTTGTCCACTAGTAAAATTTTGGTCAAAAATTATAAAATATTTTAATTTAAAATTAAGAAAACATTGCATAAGCTACGAGTATACATATAAGAATAAGGTACGTATCTGGTACGTATAGACAATTCTAAGTAAATATTAAGAATTTTCTAACCTTAAAACTATCAGCTGTAGTATTGTAAATAGCGCCCTTGGCATTGAATGGAGGCCTTTAATTGTAAACTAATTTCCTCCAATGAAACAGCACAAAACTATTACCTGTTAAGTCTTGTATAGTTTTAACTTTTAAATTGCACAATGTTGGGAGGATGTTTTCTTCCACAGTACTTAAGTGATCCGCTATTTCTGCTCCTGAGAAACTATGACGTCATAATATTAACAGAGCAGTGTTATCTGTGTATATTATGTTACCGTTACAATGCAGAATACGTTAACGTGCACATTACCTAGGTAGTTTGCAGATTCCCTGATACCATCCGTTAAAGTGTGAAATTTTTAAACAAAAACTGGCCAAGAGCGTGTCTGGCCACGCGTAATATAGGATTCCCTAGTACCGCTAGTTTTAGATAATTTTTGTATGGTCATGTGGTCGACTTAATATGTTAATTCAATATTGTTAGCTGTGATCGGTCTGATGGGTTTGAAATAACGCGATCAAATTACTTAGGTCCGCCATCTGCTAACAATACCTAAATTATATTTAATTAATTAACTTTCTGACATTACATTCACATTGTTACACTAATTTTGATAAAATACTTAATTGAATCGTATTTTGTAATTACTATAGTTCAGTAGATATTTTCGATGTTCAATTGCACGCCATTTGAATGGCAGAATGTACAAGAACAATTATAATTATATTATTAATTAATGTTAAGACCCATGTAACACTACATTCTTGCAATAAATATATTTTATTCCATTCTACTCTGCCTATGAATCAACTTCTCTGATAGTACATTTATGACCTGTTTTACACTACTAACAACATCATCTCTGTTACGTTTAAAGGACTTTGAACGAAAAGTTCCTTTATACTTCGCCCAAAGGGACTGGACTAACGATTTTTTCCACTTTGAAACTTCATATTTCACAAATGGATCCCTAAATCGGAAAATGATCTTTGAATACGCGTAATATTTTTTACCTATCCAACGACACCACATGCGATGGGGTGGCCGCGAAAAATGAGGGGTGAGATGTGTAAGGGAGGTAAGTAGGAGGTTTTTGGTAAAATTTTCAGGGGTAGACAATTAAACTGTATTATTTAATGATTTAAAGATAAATCAATAAATTGAAAATCTTATTTCATACAAATAATAAGATTTGCCACCATACTGCATTTTTAATTTATTGATAAGTCCAACCATCATTACCTAAAGAAAAATGGCCAAATCGTACCAGATGATAAAATGTGGGCGGTGGCGTCCCGATATGCCATTGGTAGCAAAAATTCCCTAATATTTTAAGGCATCGAAAAATATTAGAAATGTGTCTGTAAATAGCCACAAAAAAGATCAATATATTTGAGTTTCGTTATGTTCTGACAGCCGGCGATCATTCGTTCTATTTTTTGGGTAATACTCTAGGAAAAAAATTGAAATAATTAGAAACGAGATCGCCGAATATACCTACACTTGTACGCTACACCGCAGTCGGGAAAAAAGTAGTTCTTAAGTCTAACCTCAAAATAATTTTTAACGTTATTAATTATATAGATTATATATTAATACGTGAGAGAAAAACTTTGTAACCCTTTTTACGAAAAATGGGGAAACGTAGGTGCATGAAATTTCGCACAGTTATAGTTTATATGGTGAAGGAGTGCATCGAGCTAAAATTATTTTAAAATTATGCTTTTATCATATATATTTTTAACAAATAAAACGTTACACACACTACGACACTACTACTAGGAAAAATGACAGATTTGTGAGTGACAAGCCTATACATACGAATTATAATCTTTTATTTATGGTTGAAGTCTGTTGACAACAAGTTGACAAATTGAAAATGGATTATTGTTTTTTTTTATTTAATTTTAGATACTTTTAGACAATGCTTAAACGGCCAGTCTGAGATCAGCTGAGTCTCAGAGACAAGAATTGAAAAAAACTATGATGAAGTCAATATTTTTTACAAAATATAGGTAGTAGTCCTAATGTCGTTGCAAGTAAGGTCGAATTTCGACCATTGGGCGATCTCTAGTATAGATAATAATAATAATAATAATCGGTTTATTTCAGACCATAAAACAGAGCCATATAGAGTTAGTAAAAGTGCAATATTTCTTATGACTATGTCAGTAAAAGTGATAATTATTATAAAATAAAACGATAAATATATAGAACTGACATTGCTAATTAAAATATGTAGGCGCCACAATTTTATCGTCAGACGTTTACCGAGTGTCTCGGATCTGTCACCAGCAGTATTTCCGGACCAATACGACAAACCTTCAAGAACAGAGCGTATAAATTCGGCAACGCATCTGCAGCTCTTCTAATGTTGCGAATGTCCATGGGCGACGGTAGTAACTTTCCATCAGGTGACCCGTTTGCTCGTTTGCCCCCTTATTTTATATTAAAAAAATCTGTCTAACACAGGACATCCTCCACGACCGGTCGGTCTACCTTATGAGGAAAGCAAAAGAAGAGAACACTTGGGGCAAATGTGAACAAAGTACCTAACCTAGGTACGAACTACGTTTTTAATTTATTATTAGGTATTAATAGTTGATATTGAGTTGGTAATATGAGACATAAATATTATAATATTTTTAATCCATTTCAACATAAATTATTTGACAAGTTGCATTATAGGTAGGTACCTACTTCATTTTATTATCGATTCCATAGATAGTATCACAATAATGAATTATCGAATTATATCTCATATCTTATCAAAGTACTATTGACGCAATGTATGTACGATGCGGATTTTTAATCGATTTTTTAAACGCTATACCTACTCGTATACTACGGAATGTAGTGAAAATATATTTTAAGTCTACTTGACGTGCCGTGAAATGAAATAGGCTCGGCAGCGCAACGTACTGCTTTACATTTACATTTTTACAGGGTCAGGTCCACGGAGCTAATATAGAGCTCTATATTAGCTCCGTGGTCAGGTCACACTGAATAAAGATGTAGCTGTATGGACCCTTTTCCTATCATGCATGTCACCCGCGCGCAGATCTGGTCCGCATGCGGGTAAAAACATGCTCCTGGCCGCGCGCGTATTGCCCACATGACAGAAAAAGCGCCCAAATAATAAAACAAATGTGAAGAGAAATTAGTACGTCGTCACTGAGCCCAATTCTGTATACTTACTGTCATTATAATTATACTCCAACAGGACAACATAATATTACATAATAATAATAATATTAATATTATCTATGGACGCTTCACACGTCAGTCTGCCCACCCGTGCTAAGTACCTGAAGGACTTGTGTTACGGGTACCAGACAACGGAGATATATTTAATACTTTTATACTATACATATATTTAAGATTTTTATTATATAATACACATATTTAATACACATCCATGACCCAGGAACTTTGAAAACTTTTTGTTCCGTCAGCGGGATTCGAACCCGCGACCCCCGGCTTGTGCTGCCAACAGCCCACCAACTGAGCCGCAGAGGTCGTAATATACCTAAACAATATTTAAAGTAAGTAACTATAAATCCAGTATTTATTTTAAGCATATTCTTAGATTTTTCCGTTTAAAATATTAAAATAAAACTTAAAATATCGTAAAAAGTAACAATATTACTGATTGTTATTAGGTAAAACCGGACACCTGCCAAAAGGGTAAGCTTCTAAGTGGAGATGAGCTCAATATTAATTATTGGTGTTAAGCTGTGGAAAATATAACAATATTTAAATAAATAACTTAACGAATTTTGTTAAATAGAGAATATAACGCAAAGGTATATAAGGTAAGCTGGTACAGTATACAAGGTGTAACAAAAATAAGTGATAATACTTTAGGGTGTGTATGTGTTCCTTATAGAGAGTTTACCGTGAAAGTAGCAGCGCTGAAAGACCAAAAAATTTTTTCACTTTTGTATGGAGAAACTCGTGACGCTCGGGTCCTTGCCCATACAAAAGTGAAAAAAAATTTTCGTCTTTCAGCGCTGCTACTTTCACAGTGAACTCTCTACAAGGAACACGTACACACCCTAAAGTATTATCACTTATTTTTGTTACACCCTGTATAATTATAGGGAGTGTTACGGAGCAGAGGGCGCTACTAGCACCTAGAGTAAATATTCCGACCAAAAGTTATGTTGCACACTTTATACCAGAATATTGACAGAAACGTTGTCAAACGTTGCACAAAACTTCTTGTTTACTGTCTATGTTAGTGCTGCGGGCTGCCTAATTGGTATAATATTATCCCACCAAAACATAAAATGTAAAAGGAGCCAAGCAAAATATTGCATAGCTTTAATACTTCTGTCGTAAAAAGTTTTCAGATCACATTCAAGCCAAGTCTTCCACTTATTTTGTAATTTAAATCAATATTCAGTGAATTTATCAATAGTTTCTTTATTTTATAATTATTATAGTGGCTTGGCAATGATCACTAGAGAAAATCAGCGACTAATTGCATTTATTAGGTACCATCGGCCACATGCGTTGTTACCTACATACTAAAACAATTTACGCTTGCCGTCTGTGTAAGTATGAAACCCTCCAAATATGCAGTTTTATATTTGTTTCTCTTGTGCTCATTGCCAAGCCACTATAATAATTATAAAATAAAGAAATCTATTAATACATTTACTGAATGTTGATTTAAATTACAAAATAAGTTGAAGGCTTGGCTTGAATGTGATCTGAAAACTTTTTACGACAGAAGTATTAAAGCTATGCAATATTTTGCTTGGCTCCTTTTACATTTTATGTTTTCTTGAAATAAAAATTAGATAAACTTGTTATTTAAGGGGGGCTCCCATACAAATTTACGGTACGGAACCCTATGTACGCCAATCCGACTCGCACTTGGCCGTTTTCATAATTTTTTCTTTCATTGTGAATAAAGATCTATCCGGGTACCAAATTTCAAGGTTCCAAGTCTGCTAGAAGTACCTTAGAATTTTGATGATCTGTCAGTCAATGAGTGACAAAATATAGTAACTTTGACCATCTGTAACTCTTAAACTATTTATCGAAATTTCATGAAATTCGAAGGTTAAGCTAGTTTTAATACTTGCTTCTCGTGACCGAAATTCTAAATCCCGAGCTTTGTTAACATCGAAGATAAAGGGGATGTGAAAAAGCCGCGAACCGCTTCGAGAAAAGTATGGTACGGCCCTGCCTTTACTAAAAAGCTTGGCTGGGGCACTGCCGTGCCCCCAGATTATATTGTGTCCATAAAGTTAATATACCTAGCGGAATAGAGAAACAAAGTCCTGAGCAAGAGAGATGTCACTATCAGTAACACTGCGTGGTAAAAAGAGACGTGTGATATCATGACAGCAGCACTCTTTTTTTGACGTCCAGTCGGCACGTGCCGCACGTTGACGACAATTTAGTGTCATAGAAATCATGTTCAATCATGCTTGTGTAAGTGTATATGTACACATATTTTTACACACAGATGAAACCAATTTCGGTTTCGTTTGACAGATCGAGATTGTTGCTCTATTCCGCTAGGTATAATAGCCCTTCATCTGTCACGAACTGTCAAACCAATTTCGAAAATGTATCGAAATGCTCTGAGGGTAAGACGCATATTTTGGGCGCTTAAGAGACGAGCTATTAACTTTATGATTCTGTCCGTGTGACGACTGACGTTTGTCGCTAAACTCCAAAGCTACATGCTGCAGTGTTTCATGACTCATAGGTCACAGGTAAGATTGCCGCGTTGGAAAATTATATTTCTAAGATTTGCCAATCACCTTATAGGATATTCTATTACTGCAATGTTTTCACGCTAGTAAATCAGAATAGACAGTATACCAAAATTTTAGTCGACGTTTGATAACGTTTCTGTCAATATTCTGATATGACTTGCGCATCATGACGGATTTTGGTTGGAATATTTAGTGTAGTGAGTGTAGGTTTGCGCTAGTAGAGCCCTCTGATCTGACCTTGATAATATTCCTGTTATTATCTGACAAGAATTATGCCTCCATGCCACGGACGGTCTTCTATTGTAAAAAACTTGAGAAGTGTCAAGGGACACCCGAATGGAACGAAGTTATTTCTTATGTTCAAAAAATCTGTATAATGCAAATACTCATAAAAATTATTAAAAAAACGCAATCTGTTGACGCCCCGGAATACTAACAACGCCCTCTGCCTCTACCTAATAAAAAAGTGTCGTTACAACTTTTTTGGTCTAGCCCCCTTTCGCTACGCGCGATAAGGAACTCCGTTCCAAAAAGTCGGTTCTACGAGAGATCTCAGCAGTCGTGTCTCCGTTCTACTGAGCTAAAAGGATGAAAGAAGAGATGAGATTCCTCTTGAATACTAGGTACGGACATACTTGACTATTCTGAAATTCTCTTGCTCTGGGCTGGTTTTAAGGCCAGCGTCACCAAAACCATTGTGAAATAATGTGAATTATTTATTTTGTGACCGTAAACGTCCAAACGCCATTTTGTTAAGGATTAACATGACATTTTTGAAACGGGCTAAATGTCGCGTGTTCATAAATAAAACATTTTAATACCTCATTATAATAATGACCGGATAATGTCAGGTGTAAGGGCTATCGGAAAAATTTCCAGCAAAATGAATTGTTAAGTCTAAAAGCACTCGGAAAATTAATTGAAGAATATTTTATTGAAATTGTAAGCCGAGATAATTGTTAGCTCTTAGGCTATAAGATGAGAGCGACCCAATTTCAAAAATTTGGATAATTTAATTAATTAATATAATATTGTTCATTATTGTTTATTTTAAACTAGATGTAGCCCAGTACTTCGTTTGTAGGCCCTTATTGCGCAGGATTAATGCATAATATGTTGCCGCAACAAAAACTGTCCTTTTTCCTTTTCTGGGAAGTATCTCAATACCAAATTAATAATTGTTAATTTTGTATGGACTAAGGATTAGTCAAGCAGTTTCCAAACTTATTTTGTCCACTGCCCACTTTGAGAACTATTTATGTTTTAGCGCACCCATTGTTTCAATTTAAAATGCATGCAACCCCCCTTCTTTCTTTCTTTCTTCTTCTTTCTTTTTCTCTTAGAAAGTGGTGAAACAGGCCCTAAAGAAAAACAAACAATATTCGCGTGAGAATTTCAATTTAAATGACGTAGCCTTCGCGTGACGTATTTCACGTCTAGCGCTTGCACTACACGGTCAAGCGCTGCCCGGCCTCGCTGGAAATAGCCCGCGGCCGCCCGCTGTCGCCGACAGCCAGACCGGCAATCACACTCACGAAACAACGTCTTATCACTGAAAATGGCTGAACGATTACACCTCGCGATCTATCTAAACGTGTTTACGAAGCACAAAAGCGTATTCGATGTAGTGTAGATCGGTGCTCAAAATGTCCTCCACCTCCTCGACTGCGGGCAGAAAGTGTTAGTATTTTGTGTTGTGTGTGTGTTTTGGGACTGCGGTTATGTGTGGACATGGCTGGATCTAACGCTGAGCATATGCTTAACCAGCTGCAGAAAGGAGGTTAATATTTATGTAACCTTGCTTGCCCTATTTCTCTGTTTGGCCTACCTAATCCAATTTAGGTCACAATAGATTTATCCATAATTTTCTTGTGTTCTTTGATTGTTCTACCCTATTTCTAAATTGCAACTTAGAGGAATTATTTATTAAAATTAGTATAAATAATCTTGTCTAATTATACACTTTTGCGTCTATATGTATGTTAATTCCTCACGCTTAAACGGCTGAACCGATTTAGATAAAATTTGGAATGGAGATACGTTAAGAGACGAGAAAGGGCATAAAATAGTTTTTGATACGGAAAAATATACGGTTCTCGCGCGATAAAAGGTTTTCGGCGTAACAGAGTTTCGGGCGTCTATTTCGCAATATTTTCATGTCTAACGATACATTTTCTTCTTGCATATTCCAATATTTTCAGAAGAGCACGTTAACGTGTGGTTATGTCATATTATGTTTATGTTTGACAGACATTGTGGCTATGTTTGTTTGTAAGTTTGTTAATTGTTAATTACGGTACATATTTTGTTGTTCGTTGTTCTATGTAATGTGAATTTTGGGTAAATCTGAAAATTATAATTGGTGTGATGCCAGAAAATTGTTGCAAACATAATTGACTACTATTCTTAAAGTTAACGAACACACTTGTACGTATTATATTTAGACACCAGTTTGTTCCCGCTATTCCGTTGCGTCAGAATTTGTTTATCGTGCGGGAACCGTACATTTTCCCCAGGATTAAAAGTATTCTATGTCCTTTCCCGGGTCTCAAAGTACCCAATGCCAAATTTCAGCAAAATCGGTTCAACGGTTTGGGCGTCAAGAGGTAACAGACAAACCGACACACTTTCGCATTGAATGTATTAGTTTTTGTTTTAACCACATTAAGGCTAGGGATTTATCTCAAGTATAAAATGAATAGGGATATAGGGATTCGTGGACTTTTACTTTTAGTTACATTTCTTTATAAGTATAAGTTATAGTCATCATGTTATGCAGACCGCTAATTATAATATTATCATATTCTACTACTAGGAATCTTCCTTATTATCGAACTGATAAAATGAAAATAATTTATTCACTTATTTACTGTTTTGCAATAATATATTGTTTAGTTACAATGTTATAGACGATATTATGTGCCAAAGATTTGCTCTGGCTCTGGTTCTGGAGTCTCGGTGTTGATTGACTGAGTCACTATACGACATCAATGATTTATTGGAATAATTTCTATAAAAGTTAGACATAGACATAGACATCATATTTTATTTGCATTATAAGGTACCTACAATATTATGATGGTATAGTCAGGTGCAAATTTTATACAGTCTTTCAATCTTTACAAGTTTTCCACCTGGATAGAAGATAATTATTATAATGACCCATTTAATATCCATCTTTAAACTATCTGCATACATCTTGTTATAATATGTTGAAGTAAAAACTTGTACTTATAGCAGCACTTTTTCATTCATGGACGTTTTTGGGATTGGGAAATAACACACGACCAAAATTTAAAAAACGGAAAGAAAGAAGACCTCCGCGCATCGTAGAAGAGAAAGAAATCTCCCTCTTCCTTTCTAACGCGCGGCAAAAACGTACGCCTGCAGCCTGTTTCGTTTTCTACTGGCACACCCGGAGATCAACCCGCTGCTTTTTAGGGTTCTGTACCCGAAAGGTAAAATTGGGACCAGCTATTATTAAGACTTCGCTATCTGTCCGTCTGTGTGTATCCAGGCCACTTCTCAAGAGCAGTGATAGGTACAGAGTTGAAATTTTCACAAGTGACCCTGACCCTTCGTGAGCGAGTCTAACTTGCACTTGGCCGATTTTTTAGACCAATATATATAATAAATGAAACGGTGGTTGGCGGGGAACTGATTTATTGCTATGTTGACACTTGACAAGCACAGATGCATACAGATCATAGACAAGCACAGACTGTAAAACTTCCCATTTTTCCCTTCTTTAATTTTTACAAAACTTTTTCTTAAGACGTATAACTAACTACACAAAAGCCTTACAAGTCACAAGTCACAACACAGTAACGTTACGTAAAACATCTATATTTAGACATTTTTTATTTGTATTTATTTAGACGTGTTTGGAACTTTCTGTGGCTTTTACATAAGGAATGCTTACGTCCCACATAGGTATGTGCTCGTTAGGAAATGCTGACTTACATATTTTAATTATAACATTCTTTGAAATATAATGAATGTTACTTGGGATTATAAAAGAAATAGAGTTTTTAAATGTGTACTATTAAAGAACCAAACAAATCATTATTTACCATAGACTTAGTAAAGTGCTGAATATTAGGCTATTCACAACTGTTTTAACAGATTCTTCATACTTCATCTGTCGAGTTAAGTGGTGGATAGCCTATTAGGCACTTATCAGGAAGTGGTAAAACAGGCCCTTAGACTTAGAGAATCAACTGAGCTATAAATGTATGAAACTGAAAATTCACCAGAGAAGGAGATAGTGTGGGTAATATCGGCAAAGTCTTTATGTATTAACGAGCTTTTGCCCGCGGCTTCGCTCGCGTTAAGAAGTATTATTATATACAAACTTTCATCCCCTATTTGAGCCCCTTGGGGTTGCAATTTATCAAAATCCTTTCTTAGCGGATGCCTCCGTCATAACATCTACCTGCATGCCAAATTTCGGCCCGATCCGTCCAGTGGTTTGGGCTGTGCGTTGATAGATCACTATGTCAATCAGACAGTCACCTTTGAGTTTTATATATATAGATAAGAGACACATACGTAACCTAAAGTATTAGCGCTTTTTTTGTTGCATAATCACTCACAGACATGAAGTTCTTCAAATTATTTTCGCGGTTCAAAAGCCTCTATTTATGCGAAAAATATCAAATTGTTAGTTACCAAGTCATCCACTTACGTCTTCAATTGTATCTAAGTAATAAGTATATTAAATTGCCAGTAATTTCCATAATAGACTAATATCTTTAATGGTCCAATTTGTGGTGTACGTACAGTTATATATTACTATTCAATTACTGGGAGATATATTTATGGGTGCTGCTTTTAAACACGACTGGCGCAATTCCGATAGTACTAACATTTATTATGTTTGGCAGCGCTGCTGTGGCCAAACAAAGCTTTATTTTGTAGGTTATTATAAACACAACCATTTATCATAATAATTTTAATGCAGTTTTCAACAATGCGTCCCCGATTTGAGTTGGGTTGCTAATTGTTTTTGGGAATAGGCTCATAATATTACTTCGCAGCCACATGCTTGTACACTGTAGATAACATACTTCATTGACATTGATGGAGGTTTTGATTTTGGTTCTTTGGTTCCTTTTATGGCGGCTGTACACACTCGTGAAGACACCCCGAGACAGGCAGAGCGCGAATGTGTGCAGGACGCTCTCGTCCTCGGCTCGTTGACTCTCACGAGAAAAACCAGAGCAAGCATAATATTGTATGGGCGAGAATCTCGGCGAGGGGCTCTCGTCGAGTGTGTACAGCCGCCATGGCGAGGCCACACTAAAACGACACGTCACACGACATACACAAACGCGACATTTCACATTCTATAGAAACGTCAGTTCTATGGGACGTGAAGTGTCGTGTCGAGTCGCTGACACGTAATGTCGCGTAGTGCGGTCTCAACTTTACATACAAAAATGTAGTGCAATGTTTTACTGCGATTGGTATAGCCGAGAAAGTTTCCTGGGTACTTGACAACAACCTGCTGAGTGACGCAGCTCTGCTGGACAAGTGGCAAGCGATTATCGTAAACGCCAACAAAATGTATGCGATTTGACATAAGTCATCGCTTCACTGGCGAATACTCATGTCAAATCCCATACATTTGGTGGCGTTGGCGTTTACGATAGTCGCTTGCCGCTTGTGTAGGCCCTGGATTTATGTATAAGCAGTATATGGGCACTGGGAAGCGTCCTATAACGTCATAGGGGGGGCGGCAGCGTCCTAGGATGGCGGCAGAGTTCGCACATAGGGGCGGCAAAATCAAAGTGGCCTATTACTCATAAAAAATATAAAACCGGCCCTGAAATGACGGCCTGAGCAGCTTTTGAACTAGATTATGATAACAATATTATAATAATTTTGTTGTCAGTGTCACGTACATGGATGATTTTCCCCGCGTTCCACTTGACGTTAAAAATGATCAAAACGCTCAAAATGCCGCATATTATAAGCGTTATGATCGTTTTTAGTATCAAGTGGAACGCGGGGATTATAATGGGCTTACTGCGTTAGCTTTGCCATAGAATAGAACCATGTTTTGTCAAAGTTAGCTTAGCATTTATTATTGATGGCTTACGTCCACGCTCAGTGACATATTTTAATTCATGAAGCCCTAAGCGGCCGCATCCGGCCGCGATAACAATAGATAAGCTATTGTGTCTCGTTATTCCACGATCGATGGGTTAGTGATGATAAAACTTCAATTTAATGAAGAGTTTAATAGATTATGTCAAAATCATCATTTAATTACAATTAAGTATAAATATTCGCCTCAGATTTCGCCAGTCAGTATCTTTCAAACGAACTACGTTTGGAGTAAGTTACAAACGCTATCCTATCAAACGTTTTATCGTCAAAGTGAAAAGGGCTAATAAGCTCAAATCCTTTCTGTCTTAGCGGGGATTTGTTTTTGCTGAGGTAATATAGTTATTAGTACCTCGACCACGATCCTACGCAAAACTAAACTTTGGTGTCCATGCTTAAGGTTCAAATTCAAACAACGGCTGTTAAGTGGAATGTATGAAACCCAAGTCCTAATATTATTACTTCAGAGGGCTGACAAAAAGATTTGTGTCTAGATATTAAATACTTGAGCCATTGATATTATTATTTATTTTTATACAAAATATTTAGCGCTTCGTAAAGGGGACGTACGGATAAGCAACAATTTGTTTGTATATTTATTTTCCTTAGTTCAGTGTATTTAGCTATACTGGTACCTAATCAAACCCCATTTTTAGGGTTCCGTAGCCAAATGGCAAAAAACGGAACCCTTATAGATTCGTCATATCTGTATGTCTGTCTGTCTGTCCGTCCGTATGTCACAGCCACTTTTCTCCGAAATAATAAGAGCTATACTATTGAAACTTGGTAAGTAGATGTAGTCTGTAAACCGCATTAAGATTTTGACCTATGCGTGTGGCGTATCTATGGATAGGTCTTCAAACATCATATTGAGGTTTCTAATATAATTTTTTTCTAACCTGAAAAGTTTGCGAAAGAGACTCTTCCAAAGTGGTAAAAAGTGTGTCCCACTGTGTGATGTACATTACTATAAAAACTACCAACGAAAATTGGTTTGAACGAGATCTAGCAAGTAGTTTTTTTTATAGGTGATAAATGATTTAACTTTCATTAAATCAACTGAAATATAGAAATAAATCAAAAACCTTTTAATTTCATATAAATAAACCTTATTGCTGCTGCGGCACCTTTCATGGGCGAGTCCAACTCGCACTTGGCCGGTTTTTAAATGTTTTGTGATTATAATTATTGTGATGGTTAAAACGTATATAAGTGTATGAAAATTTTGTATACGGCTATAAAAATGTTATGGTGTAGACGTGGAGATGAATATAATATTATTACCAAAATATCCTCGCTTTGACTCCTTATTCTTTAAAATGGTACCCGAAAATCACTGATATTGGTGAAAAAATGTGAAAGCGTCCTCGCCGCTTTACTTTAAATAAGTTTTTACAAAAAAAAACATGGCTACTCGGGCAAGTGTAATGACTGGAATGCATGCACTGAATCACATTACAGCGCCCGTTTACATTATTCCAGGGGGGCTAAAATGATCGCTTTGTAGAATCACATTATGAATCATAATATGATTCATTTTTTTAAATCGCAAAATGCATGTCTGCTTGCAATTCATGTCTACAACTCGACAAGGCTTTAAATGAACGTTGCGAAAAAAGGAACTAACGCTGCCATTATACAAAAACGTCATTTTTGACAGTTCTCCTTCACCAGCAGCGTTCATTTAAAGCGTTGTCGTACTTTAGTAATTCGTACTAATTTGTCGTTTGTCAGTTTGACAGTTTTGACAATTCATTTGCTGAATTGATTGAGAGGAATTGCTAAATGCGACCATTTTAGCCCCGCACTAGTAATCCAGCGCATTCGATCACTGGACTGGATCACTTGAATGTTGTAAACCGGCCATAACGGTTTTAACATTAAATAATACAAATAGAATTGGTTGTATCATTTAGTAACTAAAATTGGTTTTTCCTTAGAATTTAGATTATCAAACATTAAAATCTCAGTAGTATGTTATTGTCAGTGATTATTGCTGATAATGATGCCGATAAGGAGTGCCCTTAATAACGTGTATTAAATTTAATAATATTATACACAATTGTGTGCTCACAAGCCACAAAGGCGCTTAGGTGCAGATCAAAGAAGGGAGAATATTATATTCCTATTTCATGTATCACATACGTAGGTATTTACCATATTTACCGCCTAGGTATTAGGTATAATATAAATTATTATAATGATGTTTTTAAAAGCTTTTATTTAACTTGCTCTGTATGTATGTAAGTATGTTAGTTCGGGTGAAATCGTGGAACTCAATTTTGGAGTAGATATATTTAACCGATCGAGCTGAAATTTTGCAGGCACAATTAGTTTGGATGACAATACATGATATTGTATGTGACATCACTCTAAATCCAATATGGCCGACCATCCAAGATGGCGAAATAGTTATTTTCTAGGCAGTTCTACAATATGGATATCAAATGAAAGGGCTTTTTGAGAGTAACTCGAAAAAGAATGTCATGTCAAACTACATCCAATATGGCGGCTCATCCAAGATAGAGGTATAGTTATTTTTAATGTACTTCTGCAATATGGGTATCAAATGAAAGGGCTCATTGAGAGTAACTCGGAAACGAATGTAATGTCATTCTACATCCAATATGGCGGCTCATCTAAGATAGGGGAATATAGTTATTTTTAAAGCACTTCTGCAATATGGGTATCAAATAAAAAGGCTTATTGAGAGTAAATTGAAAAGGCATGTCGTGGCCTGTCGTGCAGTGTCGTGTCGCATCGTGTCGTATCGTATATGTAAGGTTATAACTAAATAGTTAGAATTTTTAAGGGGAAATTCATTTTCTTCTTTTAAAGTAAGTAAGTATTTAAATAAAAGCTTTTTTTCAAAAAGTTTTTTGCTTATAATTTATTTATAAAACAAATGGGCTAGCTTTTATGCTGTTTTACTAATGAAGCTACAATAAACATTTTTTTTTTCATTTATACTTTATAGCTTTAATTTATAACAATAAGGGTCCCCGCATACTTACAATTTCAAGTTGGCCGACTATTGTACAAACCACAGAAATAGATCAAGATAGAAGCGCAATGTCGCTCCAATTTGTATGAACACGAGCGTGACACTTTTTTCATACCTACTTCTATCTTGATCTATTTCTGTGGTTTGTAGTTTGTACGATACTCGGCCAACTTAAAGTTGTATATCTGCGCGGACCCTAAAAAATAATAATTTACTAGTAGGATATAATATTATTACTGCAAATTTCACGCTAGAGTCAACACTAGCAGAGACAATAAACAATAATCGGCTAAGTGCGAGTTGGACTTACGCACGAAGGGTTCCGTACCATTATAGAGCAAAATTAGGCCAAAATGTGTGTTTTTTGTATGGGAGCCCCTCTTATTTTTTTTATTTTATATAAATATTATTATTTAATATTAAAGTACACATAAAACTAAGGACTGTTTGAAAAATTCAAGTACCTACCTGTTGCTATTATTGATATAGAGCAAATAAGGCCAAAAAAATCACGTTTGTTGTATGGCAGCCCCCCTTAAATATTAATTTTATTTTGTTTTTAGTATTTGTTGTTATAGTGGCAACCGATACACACAATATGTAAAAAATTCAACTCTCTAGTTGTTACCGTTCTTGAGTTATGGCCTGGTGACCTACCGACGGACAGACGGACAGACAACGAAGTCTTAGTAATAGGGTCCCGTTTTTACCCTTTACCAGGCCTGTCCCACTCGCGCCTTTAGGTATCGAACTGTAAGTACAAGGGGTAAAGGGGCAGATCACAAGGGACTCACTGCTCACAAGCGAGCGGTGACGCGCGCGCAAGATTTTTTCGTCGCATATATCTACGTACTGATTTAACCGCTGTGACAGAATCATTATTAATCTGATAAATATGAACAATTGAAAAACGTCAAAGAAATATTTCAATGAAGTAATTTAAGACTTTAAAATACAAAAAAAGATAAAAAAATACACAAACATAGCAAATAAACCAATTTGTTACAAACAAACCGCATACTACACATAAATAAACACAAGTTACTATGTTTAAGTTGTAAAAAATTTCTGACCAGCTCCTACACTATAATCGAATATAAAACTATTATAAAATATACGTTGGGTTATTTTTTTAAACGGGTTTCACGAGTTGGACTTCTGTTGGTACTACTAATATATATTCTGTGCCTTTAGGTACGGAACCCTAAAAAGTGTTGTTCCAAGTTTAACAACGTTTCTGTCAATATTCTGATATGCCGTGTGACACATGTCATAATGGTCGGATTATCTACTGTATGTGCTATTAACGCTCTCTGCTCTGGCCTTTGCGTTATACTCCCTATTAGTTAAGTATATAGTACAGACCACGATAAATCAAATTCTTATCTATCAATAGTCAATGTTCTTAGAAGTTTAAAGTCGCGTGATTATGTTTATAAAATAATTGAAATAAAACAACATAAGTTTTTGGTTAGTCATGAAAAATCTATGAAGTTTTCACCTTTGTGAGTCGTGACCTGTCTACGTTGTCCTATAAAAATTCGGTTAAAAAAATACGAAACTTTATGTTTGAATGAACAACTTTTTCTATGAGAACAATGCTGGGAACTCAAAAAAATCCGTCTCCATACCCATACAAATTACCGATCCGGGCATCCGTTGGGTATGACGATTGACAGCATTTTTTTTTTGAGTTCCCAGCATTGTTCTCATGAAAAAGCTGTTCATTTTGACGGGCTCATATTTTGATGATTTCAAGGATAACGGTGTTTACACTAACACACTGTATTATACACTATATACTGTATGGCGTGTTTAGTTATTAAAAAGTGAAGTTTTTGACATAAGCCCCATACATTTAGGGCCTGTTTCACCACTTACTGATAAAGTGCCGAATAGGCTATTCACAACTTTTTTGACAGGTTCTCCATACTTGATGTCAAATTAATTTGTGGATAGCCTATTCGTCACTTATCAGGAAGCGGTGAAACAGACCCTTAATCTATCAAACTCTTCATTAACTTAAGAAGTTTATAGTCATCATTAAAATATATTTCTGAGTGAGGTTGATAGTGTCCCGTATTTAATGAAAGTATATAAAATAGCACAGTTACAACCCCGCTAAATTATGTAAAACACGAGGCGAATGTGTTATAAGGCTTTATAAGCCTATTTAGTTAGTACTCTCACGTAAACCTTCACGAATGTACGTTTGCTTTTTTAATGTGTGCCTAGAATTGTAATATTGCGTGTAAAAGTAAAACGTTTACGTTGTACTTCAGACGTTATTGGCTCTCGTAACCGCTTTTATTTTCTCACTACAACAATGTTACTTTCACGCCAGTATTTCGAAGTAAGTGTTTCATGCGACTTTGGTAGTGTAATCTTTTTTTTATGAAATTAGGGGGCAAACGAGCAAATGGGTCACATGATGGAAAGCAACTTCCGTCGCCCATGGACACTCGCAGCATCAGAAGAGCTGCAGGTGCGTTGCCGGCCTTTTTAGAGAGAATAGGGTAATAGGCGAGGGTAGGGAAGGGAATAGGGAGGGTAGGGAAGGAAATAGGAGAGGGTAAGGCAGAGAAAAGGGTAGGGGATTGGGCCTCCGGTGAACTCACTCACTCGGCGAAACACAGCGCAAGCGCGGTTTCACGCCGGTTTTCTGTGAGAACGTGGTATTTCTCCGGTCGAGCCGGCCCATTCGTGCCGAAGCATGGCTCTCCCACGTATAAAAATCTTGATTCTTATTTCAATTTGAGTCCTCAAATATTATGTACGTGTACTAATAAAATGTTTGCTTTTGTTCCAATGTAATATATTATATTATATTGGAAAAAAAAAACAAAATATATAATACTTAATATATATATAAATAGGGGTTTCATTTGGTCGCTTGCTATGATATCCAACTCAGGATATGCTGTGACAGAAAAAGACGAAATTTTACAAAAAATCAACAAGGAAAATTCGTATAATTTTTCATTTATAGTATTCTTAACACCTTCAAAATGTAATATTTTTCCTTAAAAATAATGTGATGTCACATCGTGAACATCTAAATAGCCCTAAATCAAAACTCATCTCTATAAGTTGTTGATACTTGATTATAATCAACAAACTTTAGAGCATCTATATCTGAACAGTGCGAGTAGGACTCGTGCATTAAGAGTTCCGTGCCGCTATAGATCAAAAATAGACAAAAAATTGTATCCCGTTTTCACCTTTTGGGTACGAAACCCTAATAATATATTTTTAACAATAACAAAATTTTCCAGTAGTACTAAGCACGCTTCTGGAGACAGACCACTACGAGAGCCTGATCAAGGAGCTGACGTGCACGAAATGTAACAAGTACATGAAGCCGCCGGTCCACCTGTGCGTGGACGGCCACAGCATCTGCGGCCCGTGCTTCGAGAAGAGCTACCAGTGCCATGTGTGCCAGGTAAATGAGATATAAACTACCCCGTCGTTGTCAGCCACCTCATACTATTATTAGGGCTACCTCTTTGATTATAATATGTACTACACTATATCTTATATACTTACTTATAAAATTCTCGTGTCACAATGTTAGTCACCGTATTCCTCCGAAACGGCTTTACTGATTTTTAGTTTTTACCAAATTTTATATGCAATATGCATATTCAGTAGGTCTGAGAATCGGCTACTGGGTACTTTTTATATTGATAAGTGCATTTGTTGAATAAATAATAGTGAATTATTACAACTCGAGACTGACGGCGACCATTGTTTGTGCGACGGGATAGCGATGGACGTTGCCATGGTGACATACTTATTTAGTCACTTCAATAAAATAATACGGGCGAATACTTTATATGGTGTTGCGTCGTTAGTGTTGAGTTTTACTCCTTCTTTAGAATCAGAGTGAGTTATTTATTAAAAGTAAAATTAATCTAACCAAAACTAAACATGCAGATTTTGCGTGTCGTTTGATTAATATGCGGGAGGCTTTGCCCCTGCCCTTACTGGCTATCCCGGCAAACAAAGAAACGTTTGCCGGGATAGCCAGTAGTATATAATCAAAGCCTACCTAAAGCACAAAATAGACGATAATTCAGCATTACATGCGTTACGTGCTGCCATACACGGATGATCGTGTATCGTATTGATTGATATGAATGACATGCAAACTACTGCTGTACATTGATTGACAAGTTCTTTAATTTTTCGTCCTGCAATATTTGCATTACATGCACGCAATATCGTTTCGCGATTACCGTCTAGGGAGCACTTTAGATAATGAAATCCCTTAGAATTCTCTTTGGTAAAAACTCCTAAATTGCCGGTAATAATACTGTAGGTGTATTGCCTTATTTATTTCCAAAATAATAATATTTTACACGTTGTTAATTGTTATACAGAATAAAGCTTATACAGTACTCTATTGTCTTAAGTTATTTAACTAAAGTCTTTGTTTATAAAGATCTACTCTACAGTATAGATATAATATAATCACGTTATAGTATAGAGTCTATACTATAACGTGATGGTCTACCACTGGGAGAGATTTGATAACTAGCACGGCAAGAGAAGAAATAATTTCAGCAACTTCCTAATAAAAGGAATAGTGATTTTATCTACGTATAAATTTTGGGTTACTTTTTCATTTAGGGAGTGAATTTTGAAAATTCGCCCCCAGTCTAGAGCAGCAACGTCACAGCAGCCGCGTGCCAAGTTTCGGCTCACTCCTGTCCATACCGATCGTTAAATAGTTTGATTGTTTGAGATGTGTGCTGAAAGGTCACTCGATAACAATTTGCTCGTATTGGCTTGCCAACTTTTAACAAGAGGAATTAAATAGATTATTTTTCCGACCCAAATATCGACCAATAGAATTGCACCATTCGACGTCACGTGGTACAACCTACATGGTATTATACTGATAATTTTTTGAAAATTTTCTCTGGTAGTTGCTATATATAAAAAACAAATTCTAATTCTATTGGCCGACATTTGGGACGGAAGTATAATCTCCCGAATACCACACGAGCTTCAAAATTATCTGGCATTTCTCTCAAGGTACCCTGCAAACAAATAAAGTCGTCAAGTTTTTCAGGAAAAATCACTCGCGCTTCGCGCTCGTGATTTTTTAACCTGAAAAACTTGACTCCTTCATTTGTTTGCAACGAACCTATCGGGAAATACCCGATAATTTTGAAGCTCTTGTGGTATTATAAGTGAAAATTCCACGAAAGTTTTAAATGTTCTTCACATAGCTTTAAGGACTTTTTTTTAATATCATATTCTACAGCAAGATTAGTTAGTTTAAGATTGTTAATGTTGTACATGTACAACTATCTTGTATGTCCTTTCCCGGAATTCTAAGTATCACCAGACCAAATTTGACCGAAATTGATTGAGTTTTCCCATCAAAGCGTAACATCCGCGCATTTTTTTTGCGATACAGATAGTAAGAATAAAAAAAACATTCTCCACTTCAAGAAATAACAAGAGTTATATCCTAATCTGAACATTAAACATTTATGTTCACTGCACAAAAACATTTTACTGTTCAGATCAGGGTTGCTACGCTTAGAGGTAACAATGCTACGCTTAGAAGCCTATAGCTAAGGTAGGCTTAAAAGGATTATGGGCCTGCGAAACCATAGTTGGGAGGTAGCGGCGAGGTTTATATCAACAAGTCAGTGTGTCAGGCTTTAGTCTGGTCGAAATACCTATGTCGGAGCTAAGTCGGCAAATACATTGAAGAAAAATTTGCTTTACAATTTCAATATTTGTTATACACCAAAATTTCTACACGAAATGAGAAAGAAAGGATAAACGAATTATCGTATAATATAAAAGGAAAAACTTTCAGTGGCTATATATTTTATACCCGATGCGAAGCCGGGGCGGGTCGCTAGTTGTTTATAAGTACAAACTAAACTGAGACAAAACAAAACAAAAAATTGGAGGGGCGCCAAAGATTGGGTGGTTTGCCCTACTAGCAATGAAATGTATCAGAGAATTTGATTCATATGCCGTTGGCGGGTGTACATTTAGTAGGGTTATGTCAGCTGACAACGATAAATAGATATAATTAGACTACATAGCGGTGATTCTGTCTACTCTGGGTAAGGTGCGTCCGCCATGTACCATCAAAGAAATTGATTTTGAGGCAGTTGATGGACCTACGTCATTTGGTTGGATTACGTCAATTCAGTGAGGCGTGATCTGTCGGCTGGGTTCGACATAACGCGACCAAATTAGGATGGTCCGCCATTTGCTTATCAATCAACTTCTCTGATTGTACCTGTATCAGTTTCTTCAGTGGTATAATTTTAGAATGTCTTTAGTCGGGCATTGGCCAATCTCACATTTTTACCGCTGCACCTTCTGTGTTGCCATCCATCAGATGGCGATATCCAACCACTAAAACCCTTTGATATTATCTAAGCAAAATTTTGGTATAAGACGTCCTTCTTGTGACAATGTCATTAATTATGATCTTAAAATACACCTATGGAAATTTCCAGAAAGAGTTCTCTCTGATCCGGCCGATGCAGCTAGAGTCCCTGGCCAACAAGATCCTGTTCCCCTGCACGAATGGCGGGTGCCCGAAGCACGCGACTTTGTCAGTGCTGGAGCGGCACATGCCGAGCTGCCAGTACCGCATCATCAACTGCTTCATGGCTAGAGTCTATGGTGAGTGGAATGTAGACACGTGTAGGGCGAGTAAATTAAACACAGAATACTGTATAACTCAAGACGTCCTCTCCGTGCCATGGTTGGTAAGGAAGTTTCCGTCTGTCTGACCACCAGTCCACCAGTGCCACCCACCCCTCTACATCGTGGGGCGTCCATCTTTATATTCTATCAACTAGCTGTTGCCCGCGACTTCGTCCGCGTGGACTTCAGTTTATAGCGCGCGATGTCAACAAAATTGGTGTCAAAAGCTTTTATAAAAAAACCCTGGTACCCCTTAAATCAATACAGCTGTGCAGTGTGCACACAATAAGTACTTCATTTTTTTATATTAAACTTTATATTTTATGCCAAATTTT
Organism: Aricia agestis; assembly: GCF_905147365.1. Taxonomy (NCBI): domain Eukaryota; kingdom Metazoa; phylum Arthropoda; class Insecta; order Lepidoptera; family Lycaenidae; genus Aricia; species Aricia agestis. The sequence continues at coordinate 10,450,099 of NC_056428.1, read as the reverse complement.
AAAGCTTATTTAGCCCCCCAATTACACAACTTTACCCATAAATTATTTATTATTGATAGGTTTAGCCCCAATTTCACCAACGTCTGTTAGTGTTAACAGCTTGTTAAAATGTCATGTCTTCTCTTTCATTCATATGAAAAACGAAACAGCTAACGTGATACTAATTCGAGCATTAACTTTAACAGTCGTTGGTGAAATTTGGTCTTAAGTTTACGTCACTGCCTGCACAGATAAAGTACTGAGTTATTTAATACCGTAGAATAGATATAACAATCGAAAAAAATCGAGACTTAAATGTAAGATGATACCTCTTATAGAAAGACTTTTGAAGCAAGCGTCAGCGCGATGTAGAAGACGCACGGCGCCATCTATTATGAATTTTTTGAACAAATTTACGACCCTTACAACCCTTTTTTCAAGTAAAAAAGTAGCCTATGTCCTTTCTCAGGCTTTAGACTATCTGTATACAAAATTTCATTACAATCGGTTCGGTAGTTTTGGCGTTTGGCGTGAAAGCGAGACTGACAGACAGACAGACAGACAGAGATACTTTCGCATTTATAATATTAGTATAGATTATGTGCACACTGCACAGCTGTTTTTGGGTATTTTGATTAATTAAGGGCCGCGCTACACCGGAATGGCAGCGGCGAGGCGAGCACTTTCAGCGCTGCCATTCCGGTGTAGCGCGGCCCTAAGAGGGGTACCACTTACCAGGGTTTTAAACAGTTTTTAAATTTGTCACAAATTTTGTTGACACCGCGCGCTATAAACTAAAGTCCACGCGGACGAAGTCGCGGGCAACAGCTAGTTATGAATAAAAACAATAATATATAATAAAGTAAGTATGATTAGTTCTGTTACAATAATGAAGTAAAAAATAAAACGCCATCTGTTTTCATATATTAGAATTAAAATGTTGATTGCATTGATATATTTTCTGGGTGGAATATTGGCCAACACGGTACACTCGAACTCCTTAGAAATGGAGTAGGAGTTCTATAAGATAAGATAGATTGACTATTATTATACCAAGTGATAATATTATTAAACATAATATTCTAACGTATTAAAAACTATAAACAAAAACATAATAACTAATAAGTATGATTAGTTCTGTGTTACAATGAAGTAAAAAATAAAACGCCATCTGTTGAATCGTATTAGAACTAAAATGTTCATTGCATCGATATATTTGTGGATTTTTTATAATATTATACATAAAATATATTTAAGATTTTTGAAATATTATTTTAATACACACCCAAGACCCAGGAACATTGAAAACTTTTTGTTCCGCCTGCGGGACTCGAACCCAGGACCCCCGGGATGAGCGCTGGCCACGCGCAATGCGAATTAATTTTCATCGATATTTTCATGGAAAAAAGATATTTTCCCACATCAAAATGTAGCCTATGTCCTTTCTCAGACTCTAGAATAACTGTGTACAAAATTTCATTGCAATCGGTTCAGTAGTTTTGGCGTGAAAGCGAGACAGACAGACAGACAGACAGACAGACAGAGATACTTTCGCATTTATAATATTAGTATAGATAGACGTAGGATACACGATCAGTTTTTCATCAATCTGATCCAACAATCTGATTTTGATCAGTCCATCAATCCGTGGGTTGGAAGATCAGTTTTCTGTCAATCTTTACCAGACTGATGGATCAGATTGATGAAAAACTGATCGTGTAACCTACGTCATACACTCAGTAAGTATAATGGGTCTGCATGATGTAGACGGCCGTTGGCAGAGTAACGGCGGATTAAATAGTTCTCGCAAATTTGTCATTAGCGGGGAGTGGAACACCATAGGGTTATCTGACACCCCACTTCTGGGGAGTACCACATACCCCGGCCGATATTTTCAATCTACCAGGATGCGAAAAGTATTTCCCTATGTAAAAAAGGGTTTATGGTGAGTCGTTGCTAAAGATTAGCTTACTTATTAGGTATGCAGTGACCGTTTTAAGTTCGTAACATGACACGAATCACGAAAGACCCAACGACTACATAGTTCCTAATACATAGTGACAGGAAGCAAATAGTCAGAAAATCTTTACTGACTGCAGTTTTTGAAAATACTAGGCGGCGCTTGACCGAGTCTCCCTCCTAGCGGCAAAAGAAATATCAAAATCCCTGATTGATGTAGCACAAGACGTGTTCTGAAACATTCAATTGATTTCAGTCTCAAAGTAAACGAAGCTTTAGTATGGGAGGCTATAATGTTACCAATTAGAAGAAATACAATGGCATAATATAATATCTCTTCTCTTTAACTACTTTAGTTATAATAATATATTGAAGACAATTTAATATAACGTTTAATAACACATTGTTTTCCAAATTCGATATGTAGTTGCCAGATAAAATAGTGAACCATTTATTCTAGATTCGAAACAGAACACAAAACAATTTATGTAATAGCAAACCGATTCGAAACGTTGACATCGAATAGAATAAAAACGGGTTCAGACAAAAAGTAGGGACAAATTAAAACCCATTCATTTCCGTCATGAGCGTTCCGCATTTTGTTTCGGGACCAAAGGGTTATTTTTGCGTAAGGATAGGCCTCGTCATCATCACGTCATCCGAAATGGGTTACACTCGTATAAAGTGTAACAATTAAGTGAATAATAATTGAATATTCAATTTTAGTTAAGTTATAATTTACAAAGGTATAATTAGTTGGTAACGGACGACATGAAACAATGTGCAGCGATAGTTTCTATTTCATGGTTTTTTTTTGGTAGTTTCAATATTACCGAAAGAATAGCCCAGAAATTCCTAGAAATTGGCTATGTTATGTTTGTGATAAATTGATGATTCATGTCAGCTACCAACCGTAAATTTAAAAAATCTTTAGAGTTGTTAATAAGTAATAACATAATGCTCGTAGTAGCTCATCTTTAATTTCAAAATCATAGTTCGAAACTGAACTTAAATTGCGATATTTATTGCTCAAAATGTGCTTTATTGACGAGAATTTAAATTCGAAAAGACTTCGTTCGAATTAATTGTCTCTTTTTAATTATTTATTGATTATATTTGTTTGTATCCTATTTGAACATTAAATAACGAGTAATTAGTGAATTTCGATGGTTGGAACAGCAAGTTTTCGTCATAACATTATTTATTTAATCCTATGCGTATGCCAAGCAGTACAATAAACATAGTCAGTGAGGCTAATTAGGTTATGGGCTAACATAATCTAGGGAGCTTCTATCTTAGACAAGCCGCCTTTTTATTATTCGTAGCCGCCTACCTAACCTTACAATACTCGCATTTCTTTCAACTGTTCCCAATAATTTTAGGCGAATGCAAATAGGAGGGCCGAGTCCACATAATATCGAGACACTTAGCCCCAATTTTACCAATATCTGTAAGTGTTAACAGCTTGTTAAAATTTCATATCTTCTCTTTCATTCACAAGGAAAACAAAAAATGTGACGTGATACCAATTCAAGCGTTGACTTTAACAGTGTTTAGTGAAATTAGGGCTTATGCTAAGTCAGCTGATAATCCAACCAAGCAAGTCAATAGATTAGGAAAGCCACAAACGCAACCATACTTTCTTCCAACTGCTTTTCTGGCGAATGCAAATGGGAAGCCACATAATGACGACCTCTGTGGCTCAATGAAAGCGAGTGGCGGCTCAAGCCGGGGGCCGCGGGTTTGAATCCCGCGAATCTTACATTTCTTCCAATTTTTGCTCTTAATTCCAGGTGAATGCAAATGGGAGGGCCGCGCTGGTGACTGGATGGACCACTGCTTCGTGGACCACAAGCAGCGAGTCACCGAGCTTCCCTTCATCACGGTGAAGGACCGCTGGGACGCCAAGCGCATGGAGCCCGTCCTTAACTACTTCCTGATGAGGTGCTACGAGAAGGTCTTCAATGTATACCAGATTTATGACAAGAGAGGAGGTGGGTGAACAGAGCTGCCAGGATGTTTTGAACGCAGAACTAATCGGAAGTAATGCTTGTAAAGATTACAGGCAACTATATTTTACACACGCGTCTGCCAATGTTGTATATTATACAACATGTTTGGCTAAGTTACAATGACCAGTTCCTGTGCTTTTTTTTATAGAAGTCTGTCTACTTAACAGCGTTGTTGATTGGTTAATATTTCGACTATTTAAGAGTACTAGAGATCGCCCAAATGGTCGAAATTTGACTTCAAATAAAATTATAAGTTTCAAATTTTAACGCTTTTCTATTGATAATTTGGTGTAAAAATCTTGACTTTATTATTTTTAGACATAATTCCGGCATTTCCGGCGGCAGTCTCAGATTAATAAAGTCAAAATATATGATGACCAACTGGCCGTGTAATAATTGACGTCCAGTTCTTTTTTTTATTGAATCTTAAAGATTCCATAAAAAAAAGAAATCTAATTTCAATTTGACAACAGACTTCAGCCATAAATAAATTAGTGTGTGTGTTGTAGTGTTTGTAATGTTTTATTTGTTAAAATAAATATACATAATTTTAAAATAATAATATTAGCTCGATGCACTCCTTCAACATAATTATAAGGGAGCATACCCATACTACGTGACCCATTTAGGGTGGGGAGGGGGGTCTTCAAAATACTACGCTCGGTCACGAGAGGGGGGGAGGGGGTCTAGAGTTTTGTCACGTAGTCAATTTCGCCCGAGAGAAACGTCATACGAAATTTTTTTTTCTCGTCATTTAATACTTAACACTGGCATTTATTATGGTTATTTATAGCCAACAGCCAAAAAGGTCAAAAAATCTTAAAAAGTAGGTCACGTAGTATGGGTATGCTCCCCAAGCTATAACTGTGCAAAATTTTAATCACCTTCCTTTCCGCATTTTTTGCCGAAAGGGATCCAGACTTTTCGCATATAAGTAATATAGATGAGTTCAATTCTGCATTACATGGAAAATGTAGGCAAACATTTACTAACATATTTCGTCACAAATCAAACACAATATTTCTGATGTTGTGTGCGAGGTTCTTTGATAAATAACAATATTTAAATTGTAAATGATACGTAAACATTTGCTACGTAGCTACGTAGTACGAGCAAGACGCGACGTCACATCTAGCTACGTAAAATAAAATAAGTATCAGAAAAGTCGCAAGTGGAAAATTTAGTTATTCCAAACAAAGGAGTGCCTATGTCTCTTTTGAAGATAGTTCATTCTTGTCTTTTAATAATTTAGGTTGATATACAGGTTGATAAAGAATGAAATCTTCGAATCAAAATGATTTACCAACCTCTTTTGTTCCTCGACGTTTTCTTTGAAAATAATAATATAGTGCTTCATAAACTACAACTTTAACGTACTACAGTCTACACTCTACAAAGGGAAACCTACTAAACTTACCCTTTTCCCTTCCTACCCTCCCCTATTCCCTTCCTATTCCCACCCTCCTCTATTACCCTATTCCCTCTTAAAAGGCCGGCAACGCACTTGCAGCTCTTCTGATGCTGCGAGTGTCCATGGGCGACGGAAGTTGCTTTCCATCAGGTGACCCGTTTGCTCGTTTGCCCCCTTATTTCATAAAAACAAAAACAAAAAACCTAAGGCGTCTCTTTGATACCTATAGCTTTTTAAAAACTATATTTTTATTAATGAAAAAAAATATATGTTTGATTGTTTTTTTTTAGTTTGTTGTTGTGAAATTTGATTTCTTCGGTTAGCAACATGACTCTGGTATTTCGCCTCATACAGGGTGTAACAAAACTAAGCGATCTTAATACTATAAGGTGTGTATGTGTTGCCCTTGATCACCGAGTAGAGTGGTGAGACAGTGCTCTCGGCCACGCACTCGGTATGTTTTGTATGGATGTGCTCGGCCATTATACTTTCCGCTACCTTTGCAATAGAGTCCATACATAAGCGGGTTCTAGACGATCAAGTGACCGTTTAGGATTAATATTGAACAGTTTAAGATAGTTTAATTTTTACTGCACCATATTAGTATTGTATCAATATTATTGTAGGTTTAGGGGTCTTACAGGCCCTGTAAGACACAGTACAGTAGACTTGTACACACCCTAAACTATTATAACTTTGTTTTGTACACCCTTTATACTAAACGAAATAAAATTTTATATCGCCATCCGTCTGAAGTGCATCCTCAATAACTCAATTCGTTCTGTTTACAGGCAGAATGATGTGGACGGTCCTCGTAAACGACGACAACGCTGAGAAGTTTTATTACGAAGTGGATATTTTCCTCCCCAACGTACCGGCCAAGCGGATTGTTTACAGGTTGGCAACACCCCTTAAATATTAACAGAATATTCGCCGAAAACGATATCTAAGCTCGGGGAAAGTTTGCGAAAATTTCAGATTAATTTCCCCGAAGATGTTAAAAGACTTCGCATAAATCTTTTAACATCTCCTGGAAATTATTATTTTACCAGCAATTTCACCTCGAGATATTGTGTTACAAGTTATAACATGAAGTAGAATATTATTAAGTTATTTTATTCATTGTATAAACGCCACGCTACTAGGAAAGCAGTATAATAATAAACAAGACAAGTGATTATTATAATACCAACATCTTGTGTCTTTGTATAATGAGTTTGTGATCTGGCTGTGATGCCTTTTATTATTACATCGTCATTGTCACCGAATCTTAAATACGTATAATATTCAAGATTTAATTATGTTGATATATTCAGTGCTAACAAGACGATAGGTTTTGTCCTCGTAAACAAGGAACTGTACAGTTTCCCGAAACAATGTTACCTAATGCTAGATTTATACTCGCGTCTCGTGGCTCGGCTCGCGGCGCGTTTCGCAGCTCGCGTCGAAGCGCGAGTGTAAACACAAAGCTCTCGTCATCCTCGAGCTCCTTTGGAAACCGCTCCCGACGCGAGCCCTGCGAGCCGCGAGACGAGCCGCGAGACGAGCCCCTACGCCAACGAGATATCTCGTGGATGTCTCACTCTCGACCGTAGTGATAATGTCGATATCGATATACATCTCTTTTTCGCTAACATGCATAGTGCATACTTCGAGACTCGAGAGATAAATTTCTCGTTCGTATATAGTTCGTTAGTATAAAGACAAAAATAGCACATATAAAAAAAAATCTTTAATTTTGACGACAGACGTACGAGAAAAATGTATGTCATGTTAGGGTCAATAGAGATTAAGAGATAAACCAGTTAACATCGAGAAAACGTGTAGAGTGAGATATCTCGTTGGCGTATGCTAGCACGGCAGGGCTCGCGGCGTGTCTCGCGGCTCGTCTCGTGGCTCGCACGCGAGTGTAAATCGAGTGTAAGACGTCCTTTTCATTGATTAATTTTATGTCTGTGCCTTTTAGAATCTGTCCAGTAGTTCGTGACATTAGTCTTACGTCTATAGAAATAAACTCTAAAGAGCCCCGGAGACGATCAAACGGTTTGATTCAAACCTTACGTGTTTGATGCAACCGTTTGATGTCGGTTTCAACGGTTTGTCAAACGACACTGCGCAGTTTCATTCAATAAACGCTGTCGAGTACACGTCTTGTGATGCAGAAGATGCTCTAGATTCTAGAACGAGGATCGCGATTTTCTTATCTTATGTTTATAACGTTAATGTCCTCTGTCAGAAGAGAAAAAAATAATATACGTGGGAGAGCCATGCTTCTGCTCGAATGGGCCGGCTCGACCGACAAAATACCACGTTCTCACAGAAAACCGGCGTGAAACAGCGCTTGCGCTGTGTTTCGCCGAGTGAGTGAGTTTACCGGAGGCCCAATCCCTTAACCTATTCCCTTCCCTACCCTCCCCTATTCCCTTCCCATCCCTACCCTCTCCTATTACCCTATTCCCTCTTAAAAGGCCTGCAACGCACCTGCAGCTCTTCAGATGCTGCGAGTGTCCATGGGCGACGGAAGGTGATTTCCATCAGGTGACCCGTTTGCTCGTTTGCCCCCTTATTTCATAAAAAAAGACTGGTCCAAAGAATGGTATGGACTATGGACTAACATAATATCGTTTTACCCACGAACATCTACAGAATTCTTTTTTTCTTCTTCATAATCCAGCACTAAACTAAGCCGGGGCCGGGTTTGATCAAACCTTCAAACGCGTCGGAACACGATCAAACGGCGCGTCAAACACAACGAAAACACAATAGACATAACGACCAGCAGTTCGACTGCAAAGAGACGGACAGGTTTCAATATCTGTCAAATTCGTCGGGTTTCACTAGGATTATGAACGGAATGTGCCTCGCGCTGGCTGATATAATTTATTTTTAAATATTTAAAATAAAGATTTCAAAATTGGATTCTGACAATTTTAATCACATGTGCCAAAACACAAACAACAATACGACCAAAGAGGAACACGTCCAGCGAATATGTCATATTTTTAAATTCGTAGGTAACAAGTTAACAACCCTAGCGACGATTTTCGTCATAATACGTCAAATTTAAAAATTTCAACATCAGTTCTAAGTCGGCATACTCTATCATTCTGTCTACTCTGACAAAAATATGAAATTTCATCAAACAAGCTTCAAACACGTAAATGTTTGACAAACCGTTCAAACTAGCTTTGTAAACGATCAAATCGGTTTGAGTCAAACCAAAATTTACGTGTTTGAGTCAAACCGTTTGATCGTCTTCGGGGCCCTTTAAGTTTTGTAAAATCAAAATAGATTTAGATGACCCGATGAACTTCTTTGGACTTTCACGAATATTTCAAGACTAAAATTAGCCAAATCGGTTTAGCCATTCTCGAGTTTTATCAAGATTTGAATTTGAATTGAAAAATTAATTATTTTTGTTTATATACAGTGTGTTAGTGTAAACACCGTTATCCTTGAAACCATCAAATGAGCCCGTCAAAATGAACAACTTTTTATGAGAACAACGTTGGGAACTCGAAAAAAAAAAATGCCGTCATCATACCCATACGGATGCCCGGATCGTCAATTTGTATGGGTATGAAGATGGATTTTTTGAGTTCCCAGGATTGTTCTCATAGAAAAATTTGTTCATTTTGACGGGCTTATTTGTTAGTTCCCGAACCGGTGGTAGGCATCATGTGGGACATTCTGAGAATATTTTATTCAGAAATACTTAAAAACAATTTTGATTTGATTTTTGATTTTGATTTTTGATGGTTTCAAGGATAGGTGTTTACACTAACATCTTGTATAAATTGATTGTTTGATTGCAGACGTCCGTGCAAGTGCGAGAAGGACGCTGACTTCCTGGAGCACACGCAAAATGTCTACATTCCCGTTGAGAATGTCTTCTCCATGCTAGACGAAGACGAATCGACCAATTTTACTATAAGAATCGGTAAGCTTTAATATAACTACTATATTATGTACTAGTACCCGGCTCCGCATCGGGTATAAAATATATAGCCACTGAAATATTATTAAAATCGATTCAGCAGTTTTGACTTGTATTCATTATTACTACCCGTGGCCCGCATTGGTCGGTACCGCACAAAAGCTACTTCCCGCAATTTTTAATAATCTTCGAAAATATTCATGCTGTAAAGGGACATATAGATCTACATTAAATCAACAATGTATTTAAGTTATTTAATTGGATAATAATTAATGCTGTATTTATTAAAGTGTTGTTGTTGTTTGACATCAAATTTAAAGAAAGATCTGTAGCTCAGGTGGTACAGTTAAGTACTTAAGCAGTTGGTTTTCTAATTTTGATTCGGTAAATTTAAACGTTCGCTGCTTTAACTGTTTTATAAGTTTGTAACTATACAATTAGCCTTTACTATACATTCAATAATAATATTATTATGATTCAAACTTTTACTATTTATACGTCATTCAATCAGAGTACCAGTAAATAGTTAACAAGAAACTTTATCCACTTCATAATATGTAATGTAAGAACGTCAACTTTTCTCATACTATCATATCCTTATCCATAACCGTGGCATCTATTTACTTAACGTTCGTTTTACGACCTTAATGCATGCATTAGGAAGAAAATAACCATGCGAAAGCCTTAACTTACAAAATGGTTTCGTCATAAAGGGCCAAGGGTCCCTAACGTGATAATATCTGACAGGGCCGCAGCGCGAACTGACGTAAAGGGCGCAAATATTTTACACTTTCGCAAAAGGGCAAATGGTGTTTTTTTCTTTTGATAAACTACTCCTATATAGCTAGCTCCTATAGTTGCTTGTAAGCGTGATGATAATAATATATTTTATGACGTTTAAAGGACGTCCTGGACCATGATATTATAATAATATTATGGTCGCTGTTAAGCATTCGCGTGTTATCCCACAAAAATTACGTATTGAGTTATGAATTAAGTTATATTGTTCTTTAGATCATTTAAAACAGGACTGTATTCAAAATTGAACAAATAAAATGTTTGTGGGTTAGTAGTTAGTACACAAAATATGCTTACCTATCAGCGACCCATTATGGCCCTGATTGTTTGTAAGCACGATGATAATACACTTTATAATATCCAAAGGCCTGATGATAATTGCTAGCTTTACTACTCAAATTACGAGCTGTTAATTTCAATACCCGGTACATTGCACAATCAGATTATGCAGTTAAAAATTTAGTCTATACAGGGTGTAACAAAAATAAGTGATAATACTTTAGGGAGTGTACCTGTTCCTTGTAGAGAGTTCACTGTGAAAGTAGCAGCGCTGAAAGACCAAAAATTTTTTTCACTTTTGTATGGGGAAACTCGTCACGCTCGGGCCCTTGCCCATACAAAAGTGAAAAAAAAAATCCGTCTTTCAGAGATGCTACTTTCAAATTGAACTCTCTACAAGGAACACGTACACACCCTAAAGTTTTATAACTTTTTTGCTACACACTATATTCAGTGCTACCATAATATCCGTGTAGAGGCCGTATTTTTTTTATTTTTTTTTTATGAAATAAGGGGGCAAACGAGCAAACGGGTCACCTGATGGAAAGCAACTTCCGTCGCCCATGGACACTCGCAGCATCAGAAGAGCTGCATGTGCGTTGCCGGCCTTTTAAGAGGGAATAGGGTAATAGGGGAGGGTAGGGAAGGGAAGGGAGTAGGGGAGGGTAGGAAAGGGAATAGGGTAGGGGATTGGGCCTCCGGTAAACTCACTCACTCGGCGAAACACAGCGCAAGCGCTGTTTCACGCCGGTTTTCTGTGAGAACGTGGTATTTATCCGGTCGAGCCGGCCCATTCGTGCCGAAGCATGGCTCTCCCACGTATTTATTATTAGCAGAATTAATTGACAGCTACGTGGTCATTACGATATAATTATATTATGGTTCTACTGGAATCTGATAGCACGGCAGATTTTGATTTGAAACATGCAATTATACAAAAATGTATCTTTGATCATTGGATTTTTTGTTTCACACACAGAATAAGCCGCTATAAGGAAAAAAAATATCAAAATGTTTTATTCCAATTACCTACATACCCCGGTATTGCTAGAGTCAATTTAATTTCTCACTTTTTGCCATCAGATTCTGGTAGACCTATAATATCATTATTGATGTTTTGATTCTCGTGGCCAGTTTTTTATGACAGTAGGCCACTTATTTTCGCCGCCCTATGTACGTAATATGAAGGTCCTCTATGGACGCAACCGTCCCTAGGCCGTGGCCTATAACGGCCTATTCACAAATCCGGCGCTGCTCGTAACTCCATGTTGACAATTAAAAATCTCTTTTTCAGGTGAAGTAGAGAACTTACCTCTGCTGGAGACGCCGACAGAGAGTGAGAGTATTATTCTTCTTCACCAGGAAGAGAATACCCATGAGGAGAAAGAAGAGAATGAAACACTAGAGTAATCACAAGTCTTCTTTAACACAGTATTTCAATTAGTTGTTATATTTATGTGTAACTTGTTAAATAAATAAAAATTGTTATTTGGATAGAGATTTTGATTTCTGTAACTTTTTTTACCCCCAACCAAAGTGTCACAACTATGACGTATATAGCGTCCAGTATCCATAGCGTCGTAGCATCCAAACGGGACCGATTAACTTATATGAATTATTTTTTTCTTATATGAACAGTAGAAAAATAGCATAATCATTTATTTAGGTTGTTCATTATTTTATTTATTTATTCCTTACTAGATGATGCTCTCAACTCCGTTGCGCCAAAATTCGTTTATCGCGTGGGAACCGTAAAATTTTCCGGGATAAAAAGTATCCTATGTCCTTGCCGGGACTCAAAGTATCTCCATACTAAATTTCAGACAAATCGGTTCAGCGGTTCGGGCGTGAAGAGGTAATAGACAAACAGACAGACAGACAGACACACTTTCGCATTTATAATATTAGTATGGGTTTATTATTTATGCTTACTAATGTGGTTCACAACATGCAATTCTTATAAAATTAGATTTTTTATTTCTAATTTTCAATGTGAACCAACAAACAGAAATACTGAAATAGAGAAATACAGCGAATCGATAAGTATGAAATGACGTTTGACTGTAGTTATTTCCTCCTATAGCTGCGAGGTTTGCCGGGAATTAATTAACTTCTTCCAATAAACTTGATTGTGTGAAGATTGCTGTTCGTGATTGTATGAGAAGCATTTGATGGTAAGCAGTTACCATCCTGAAGGTATATTGCCTAAATCTTTATATGATAAACGAGTGAGATAGTAAGTTGTTAGCAACTATGAGAACATAAAATACTTTTCTGTTTTATGAACTTATATGTAATTGATTGTACCGTTGGTTCTTGGTGGAAATGCATGTTGAACACTAATAAAACAATATTTGCGTGCACTTTTTCCACTATATTAAGAAATTATTAACAAATTACACGACCGGTTTCGAAACTGAAGATGATTAATTTCGAAACCGGTCGTGTAATTTGTTAATAATTTCTTAATATAGTGGAAAAAGTGCACGCAAATATTGTTTTATTAGTGTTTATGAACTTATACTAACGTCCATACTAATCCGTACTAATATTACGTCTGTCCCTTTCCTCTTCACACCGACCGCTGAACCGATTTTGCTAAAATTTGGTACGGAGAAACCTGGAGTCCCGGAAATACTTTTTAAATTAAATCATATTAACCAAGTGCAGAATTTTATAAGTACACGTTTCGTGCCTTAAGACGCTCCCCCTACGGAGATGCCGTAATCTACTGTTTTTAGAGTTTTAATAACTCATAATTTAAAAGCTACAATATTATTTTAACGTTGTTAGTGGCGGCCGCAAAGGAAGATCTTCCGACCGAGCGAGGTGGAATGCCCGGTCAGGCCGAAGCCCACTGACGTCATTTCAGACGTTGTATATATCTTGCCGTTCTCCGAAACTTCGATAGCGCGATGCAGGAATGTTAGGCGAATTGTGGGTACCGCCACATCATAATAAAAATACAGCAATAATATTCAGTATATGAACGTTCATTTCATAGTTATTAATATGCTACTTTTGATTTTTTATACTCATGATATCAGCTGCCAAAGTAATACCAATTTATTTAAATTCAAGCATACATTCACTATCTCCCTAGTTTTTATTATTTACAAATTGCGGTTATTTGAAACGCATGCCAATTAGATTGACAATTTCATTAACTACATACTGGACGTTTGAATTTTTTTAGGTCAATTTTGAACTAAGTTAAGTAAAGAAAATTTAGGATTTTCGATCTCGGCAACGCGACAAATGTATGGTCAAGGTCGTTTGCTCAGGGGATGGCCTTAATTTGTCATTTCGACTTTACATGGTACTATTGAAGTTGACGCTGGTTTTTTTTGTTAGTCTATTGTGTCACTTCGATCGAATACTTCCATAGAAGGGTCAAGCGAGGCTGTCACAGTATAATTAATTAAGGGTAGAAACGTTTAAGCAGCAGTTATGAAATTATAACAGATTTGAGGTCATAACTCAAAGGAGGGTACTTGAATCCTAATTACGGCGAGGCTTAACAATGAACAATGAATATTTAACAATGACATTTTATCATTCCACTAAAATCAAACTGATGGAATAAAGGAGTAATCAAATTACGAAATGCCTCCTCTAGATGGCTTTCATCTCGAAATAGCTCTTATTGTTCACCATCCAATTAGTCTTGAATAATTATTATCATCCATTTATTTGAATCGCTCGTAACTATGTTAGTGACGTAGTAATTGGTGGGTATATACTATATATACATATTAAGTTATAATTACCTGAAAAAAAAATCGGACTTGTGAAATTACGCACAGGTTGGAGCAGAGGGCGCTACATCACATCTATTGGCGAATAATAAAATAATAATACTATTTTGTGAGCAACTAATTGCTTTAACGACACAACAACAGCTAAAGCTATTCCAGCAGATGGCGTTGTTAAGTAACACGAAGTCAATGAGTGACTTGCTATACCGAGCAAAGCTCGGTCATCCAGGTACTTAATCATTATGCTAAGAAAGCATGATTGCGATACTGTATGTAGCAAACACAATCGACATAATCTGCTGCGTGCAATCCATAAAGTTAATATACCTAGCGGAATAGAGCAACAATCTCGAGCTGTCAAACGAAACCAAGATTGGTTTTCATCTGTGTAGAAATATGTGTACGTAATACGTATACACTTACACAAGCATGATTGAACATGAATTCTATGCACTGACCTCCATTATACCGCGTACTTGTATAATGGAGGTCAGTGATTCTACGAGATTAAATTGTCAACGTGCGGCACGTGCCGACTGGACGTCAAAAAAAGAGTGCTGCTGTCATGTATCACACGTCTCTTTTTACCACGCAGTGTTACTGATAGTGACGTCTCTCTTGGTCAGGCCTTTGTTTCTCTATTCCGCTAGGTATATTAACTTTATGGTGCAATCATGCTATCATGCTATGATGAATAACCATGATTGTCAAAATTATAAGGACACTGTCTATTTTGCTGTTTAAAGCATACACAATCTGCGTCACGGGCAATCATAGACGAATATTATGCTTCTTAATTTATTGTTGTCTAGTTGTTTTATTTCGGACCAACATTGAGAGGCAGCATAATAATTTCATCATTGTTGATTTTGTTTTGTTGCTTCCGAGCGTTTGTTCAGGAAAAATATTTTTATTGTTCTCAATGGAACAACTCATTTCGTAGTCGCTTACTATTCAAATTCGCAACAGTCCTCCAGCTGTTAAAGGCACGTTTTCGACTATTCCGGCGCTTGGAGATAATGAATTTCTTGCCGAGTTTTGTTTAATAGCTTGTCAAAGTAAAATATAGTTTCTGTACTTGTTTTAGTGCTTGTTTATTTTGTCTCTTCAGATAGCTGTAGAGACAAAATAAACAAATATACTTGCTAAAAGTTGAGCTTCGTGAGGGCTCGCGTCGTCACACCTTGGCTGATTGATGATAACACTACATATAAATAAGAATTACTATGTTAAAGCACAAATCAAAATTTAGATGTTATAGCTTTTCCGTAAAGAGTACCACAAAATGTAAAAGTTGTGGCATATATACTAGGGCTCGCTTCGTTCGCCCTGATAATGCATGGAGTACTTTATATTACTATGATGGATTTAGTGATAGCAATCTCTGATAATATTATCATTATAGTTATATAATATAAGCTAGGCATATTGATCAATTTTTCCTCCATCCATATATTTTTTCTAATGAGAAGTAAAAAAGTTCCTTCATCGCGTTTACTATTTAGCCCAAACATAATAATTGTTAGACTTGAAGTAAAATTTCATATCCACACTATTATTATTATAAACGTGAAAGTGTGTCTGTCTCTCTTCGCGCTTAAACCACTGAACCGATTTCGATAAAATTCGGTATCGAAATACTTTAAGTACTTGGAGTAGACGGAAAAGAACGTAGCATAGTTTTATCCAAAAAAATGCGGTGACCCTATAACCTATTTCATCGCAACGGATTTCCGGGCATTATCTAGTTTTAAAATAAATTAGTTTGTAAAGCTTCGTAGCTTCACTCGTATTTTGAACCACAGCATATAGATTGTTTTCCAACAATAGATCGTCTTTCCACTTCTCGGCGATTATATAATATACGTAGGACATTGTGCGAAGAATATTTTCAGCGGAAAGCCAAGGCAATAAATTTCATGTTCTTGTAAGTCGGCCATGATTTACGACATAATGCGGACACTGGACTTGTAATAATGTAAATCGAATCTCCAACTTTTTCAATTATAATTCCAATCCAATTAAGTGGGGCTTACACTTGAAATTCATGGATACTTTACGAGGAGTTTTGAGTAGGTAGCTGCTCTCGATTGTTCTCGGAAGAAAGATTTGATTGTCTGTGAAGAAGAGCTAAAGCTAGTGAAATGGACTACGTGGAAGGATCATACCTAGAATAAGGAGAAGTACTGCATATTAGGGATGCGATTTTTTTCATAACAATGTAACCCATGAGTAATTAAGGACTATGCAATTTTTTGTCGCTTCAAAATATACTGTTCTACCAGAAATTCTTCAACACATACAAAGCCAAAGACAAGCCAATTTTTATAATTAATTTTCAAAACAGATAAGAGACTATGAAAATACTTTTGTGGAAATTTTTACGAATCTGTATGCCTACTACGAAACCGTTTTGAGACTCAAACAATCTTACGGGAATGCCGCGTCCTGCAGCCTGCTCTAACAACGTTATTTCACGTTTGTTAGAGAAGGACGCAACATTCTCGCACGATTGTTTGAGTCTCAAAACTGTTTCGTGGTACGGGCCCAGGCTCATTTTACACAATCACAGACTGGAACGGAATAAAAGCGTCAATTTCGCCTCATGCGAGCGAATTTGCACCGGAGAATTCTCGAGAATTCCGCGGAAAATGCGCGTCAATTTTTTTGGCTCGTATTTGATTTGTGTGTGTTAATGACATAGAGATTATTGTGGTATGTACAGTTTCATTGCAAAAATCCGCTTCCATTTCATTCCCTGCCGGTATAAATTGAGTCTTATGGTGCACCATGATTCTCTTAATGTCGGTTCTATTGCAGATTAGCTTACTCAACAATTAAGTGCGATCAAAGCGACGTTCGAAGTATGAGAATGAAACCCCTAATCGTAATTACACTTCCGCAAAGCCACGTTTTAATATAATTCACTTATTGCTTACAACATTATCTGAGTTTAATTTTATTTGAAGTACGTTATGTTGCGGGCTCGAATCTTTGTTCGTAAATTAATTAAGTGTTGAAAAGCGTTAACAATGTGTAATTAATATCCATAGGTCTAATACGGGGTGTATTTTATTAGTTTCTGATGCTTGAGTGTTTTCAGATACTTTCCATTAAGGATGCAGTAGTATAAGTATTTAGTGCCTATATTCTATTAAAATGTTACTGAAATCCGAGTCATAGGTTTGCAGATAAAAGACATCATAATAAAGCAATAGCTTTGTCCACACTGTGCCTTTTTCTGTTCGTCAAGGGCATGCGTTATAGCGCAGTCAACAGCGAACGTGAGGCATGCCCGCGACGCATGCCCTCTGACATGAAAATTTGGACTCCGGACATAGCTATGAGGCTCGATTTATATGCGCCGCAGTTTGGCCACCAAATCGCGCGTGCACTCCCCGGCGTGTATTTTTTTTTTTTTATGAAATAAGGGGGCAAACGAGCAAACGGGTCACCTGATGGAAAGCAACTTCCGTCGCCCATGGACACTCGCAGCATCAGAAGAGCTGCATGTGCGTTGCCGGCCTTTTAAGAGGGAATAGGGTAATAGGGGAGGGTAGGGAAGGGAAGGGAATAGGGGAGGGTAGGAAAGGGAATATGGTAGGGGATTGGGCCTCCGGTAAACTCACTCACTCGGCGAAACACAGCGCAAGCGCTGTTTCACGCCGGTTTTCTGTGAGAACGTGGTATTTATCCGGTCGAGCCGGCCCATTCGTGCCGAAGCATGGCTCTCCCACGTATAAAGTTCCACGTATGTATTTCCAGCCTTACATACAATTGCCCGTGATCTCGTGGTGTAGCTGCCAAGTGGCAAACCGCGCGTTCACTCCGCCGCGTGTATTTAAAGCCTTACATATAATTGCCCGTGATCTCGCGGTATAGCTGCCAAACCGCGCGTTCGGACGGACGCATATAATCGACCCCGCGTTCCATTTGATGTTAAAAACTGTCGAAACGCTCAAAATGCCTCCTATTTTGAGCGTTTTGAAAGTTTTTAATATAAAATGGACCGCGGGGCGATATTTGACAGACCGAGCGTCAAGCAGCGCCGTAAATAGGGCGGTGCCATCGGTGCCCAGGCACAGGGCGTAGACTCTGGCGCAAAAATGGCCTGACCAGGCAGGATTCAGGACTATTATTTTTTCGGTTTGCTCCCGATAAGTTACCGCTGCGTCCTAGCGCTCGATTCCAACAATAAAATAGGCCTATATATTACTCTGGCCTAGCTATAATAATATCTAGAAAAAAACAAGGACCCTTGTAGAAGCTCGCACAGGGCGCAAAGAAGGCACTGGCGTCAAGGTTACGTAGTAAGGGCGTTTGTGCGCTACCTACACGGAATTTTACCGTCCGGCGTTTAAATCGGGACGCCGCGCCGCGCTGCGCCGATTGGTAAAATTCCGTGTAGTGTACAAAGGCTCTATTTAGTAATCTGTGGTCAAGGTAATACTTTAAATATCGAAACAGCCTTAGCCCGGCCGCACATTGTCCGAATTCTGATCAGAAAGAGTTGAATTTCGCCGGACAGCCACCCCGCACACTATCCGAAATATCCTTCCGGCGAGTTCGAGCTCACTCGGCTCAGTACAAAATGTAAGAGACAACGCGGACGTTCAACTGTTTCTGATCAGAAATTTCGGACAATGTGCGGCCGGGCTAAAACTACCCTAAAGTGAGGCCATGCTCCTTTCGACATGTCATTATTTATACTTAATAATTTTTCATGTAATTTAACAGCTATTATTCTGTTAGAGACCATTTTAAGTCAAAGCTGCTCTGTTATTTCTTGTTAATTTCTTATTTTCATTGGAAATCTCTGCTCGTTCTTTATCTGGAAAAAGATTGCAGATAAAGAATATTATGTTCAGAGAAAGATTATTGTAATTGAATGAGATATAATAGGAGGGAAGTAGAAATGTTTCTTAGAATTTTCCGATAAGGCTGGCCGCAAACGCTCGTTTTCCCTACTATTCGATTTCCAAATTTGTTTTCCGTATTCGTAATTCCGTAAAAACTAGCACAAAGTACGTTCGTTTTTTCACGCGCGAACGCGCCGGCTTTCATGTAATTTAACAGCTATTATTCTGTTAGAGACCATTTTAAGTCAAAGCTGCTCTGTTATTTCTTGTTAATTTCTTATTTTCATTGGAAATCTCTGCTCGTTCTTTATCTGGAAAAAGATTGCAGATAAAGAATATTATGTTCAGAGAAAGATTATTGTAATTGAATGAGATATAATAGGAGGGAAGTAGAAATGTTTCTTAGAATTTTCCGATAAGGCTGGCCGCAAACGCTCGTTTTCCCTACTATTCGATTTCCAAATTTGTTTTCCGTATTCGTAATTCCGTAAAAACTAGCACAAAGTACGTTCGTTTTTTCACACGCGAACGCGCCGGCTTTAATTTGATACGTAGAAGAAAAAAAAATACGTAAGAGAAAAATTAACGTGTGCGGCAGTTAATATTGTATTTTCTACTGATTCCATGCATTTGGATTTCAGATCACGGAAAACGAATTCGACAATCGTATACAGAAAACCTGTGTATGCGGTCGGCCTCAGATTTTCTCGATAAGTCCGCAAGACAATCTCTGTCATCGATTCAATTATAATAATGTAACTATACTCCTTTAATTTGCATGTAATATGTAAAGGCTTTGATCATAATAATATTATTATAAATAGATTAAACACTGGTCTCAAGCCAGCGATACACCAATACATAATATTAAGCAATGGCTTTAAGGATACTAAGTAACAATATGTTACGTTTAAGCCGGGCAAGAAAGGAATGTGGCACATCAACTTAGTGTATTTTAGATTGAATTTAGATCGGCATAAATTAAAATAGGATATTGATAATATTAATAGTATATGGTCCCTGACTTCGTGTTCATAAAATATTCAACAGCAACCAGATAATAAATGGCGATAAAAGTTATAGTGTGCCTAGTGTGCTAGTATATGTGCCAAATTAGATTTCAATAGGTCATACAGGAAAAAATTACAGAAAAGCTTTTAATTTCTAATCAGCGGCATAGTATGCTTCATTCCCTTAAGAGGATACACCAGGGGCGAGAGAAATTGAAAATAGGTATTTGAAAATGTATTGCTGTCTCACCAATCTCAAGTCTCCCACCGCAGAGCGCGATAGAGACAACACGACAAAAGTTCTAATAAAAGAACAGAAAATCTTCGATTCGTTGTCCGCTGATTCCTTCTCCAAAACTTAACCGATTTAAGTACTTTTTTCATTAAGAATTAAAGCAAGGCTTGAGCTGTGTTCCTATATTTTATTTTTTTTTGTATATTTTAGCCAGTTTTGTTTTCTGGGTGTTTGAACACAGAGGAAAATCTTGCCATTTTTTGGGTTTTTGGACGTTCTTATCTTTTTTAATAATAAAATTAAAAAAAAAATGAAAACATAGGGACATGCTAATAGTGGCCATAGATATTCAGGAAAAAAACCATAACTCTACCGGCATTATCCAGGGAGGAAACAGGGAATAGCGTTTGTATGTAAAAACGGCGGTGTGGACTCCTCTTAGAATGTAGTCAGTTGACGACCTCTGTGGCTCAATTGGTTGAGTTTGTGGCAGCTCAATTCGGGGGTCGCGGGTTCGAATCCCGCCGACAGAACAAAAAGCTTTCAATGTTCCCGGATCTGGATGTGTATTAAATATGTGTATGATACAATAAAAATCTTAAATATATGTATAGTATAAAAGTATTAAATATATTTCCGTTGTCTGGTACCTGTAACACAAGTCCTTCAGGTACTTAGCACGGGGCCAGACTGACGTAGTGTGAAGCGTCCATAGATATTATTATATTATTATTATTAGTTAAAAATGCAACAAAAATAGTATTTGTATTTTATAGACTCTAAGATTCTTAATCTGGCTCTCAGGATTATTTTCTACTCTTTTTTGTTTAAAATAGGTAACTTGACACTTATACTCGCCCATATTTTCTTACGGATCCAGAATCTTATTCAAAATTTTGCTGATTTTTATTGAAAATGAATGAAAAGTACTTTCGACTCCATAAAAATCGGTGATAAAATTATTAAGAGATCATCTGCAAGAAGCAGACCGTCGTAAAATCGATATCTGTCTTTAGCTTAGGGTTTTATCGGTTTATCGAGGTTTGACGCCGCGGCCACAGACTGCTAGTCTCACTGAGACACGAGAAAATAGATATTTTATAGACAGTGTACAAAATAATTTAAGTATATTTAAATAGTGGCTATTTAGCTTACTTTATTACCTCAATAAATTTTGACGACTTCTGTGGCTCAGTTGGTGGGCGAGTTAGCTAAAGCCGGGGATCGCGGGTTCGAATACTGCCGACGGAACTAAAAGTTTCCAAAGTTCCTGGGTCATCGATGTTTATTAAATACGAGTATTATGTGTATTATATAATACAAATCTTTAAAATATTATGTATAGTATTAAAGTATTAAATATGTTACCGTTGTCTGGTACCCGTTACACAAATCCTTCGGGTACTTACCACGGGGCTAGACTGACGTGGTGTAAAGCGTCCATAGATATTAGTAACTGTAGTTTAATTTAGCGTTAACTTGAACTATCCGGACTTACCCTGTGTCCGAACTTACCCTGATTAACTATATTATGTTATAATAAAAAAAACTGAATTTTAAAAATATCCATATGGTTTTATAATGACCCTGCAACATTGTCGTTTATATTGATAATAAGAATAAGTAGAAAACTTAAACTATTTAATGTAACTAGATGACGCCAGTAACTCCGTGGCGCGAAGTCTATTATCGTGCGGAAACATAATATTTTTCCGGGATAAAAGTCCTATGTCCTTTCCCGGGACACAAAGTATCTTCATACCCAGTAAAATTGTTCCAGCGGTTTCAGCGGTAACAAACAGACATACACACTTTTGCATTTATAACATTAGCATAGTTGTTTAAGAGCGGGCTGCCAAATGCTGTGTTTTCTATTATTACGATCCCGGAAGACGATTGACTTAAATGAAATTGAGATTTATTCAATCATTGTATAATTATCTGATATCTGCCTAACGGAAAACGCGATTCACTTATTTTGACTCGATAGTTATTTATATTTTTCGCAATTATGAATCTTTATGTGCTTTTCAACAAATATTTATTACACTTATTGAGTTACTATCATTAAATAACTTGCACTGCTACAATCACACACTTTATAATATAATGGCTAAAGGAAATATTAGTATTGTATTTAATTTATAAGTAATCATCAAAAACATTTTTGGGACTCACGACCTACTTTCGTGCTATAATGTACGTGGGTATGTAGGCGGGGCTAGCGTGCTTTGATATTTCTGACAGCAGGCTCTTAAAATGTCTATTTAATAAACCAGCTGTAGCTTAAATATCAATACAACATAAAGCTCGTATTCACGATCAAAAAAATACATAGAAGAATCCTAAAGAATCGAATTACAAAACAAATGCATGAGGTGTTTACCCGCTATGAATACTTAGGACATAGCGTAAACATCATACAGTAGAGCAACTGACGAGACATTAAAATCAAAGTCATTCACAGAGACAAGTTATACTTTAGTGTGTGCTTTTATGCCTTCCTACTGTAATATTATAATGATTAGGTATGTAGTTAGTGAATTATGGCGTTTTTCGTGACTAGTCTCCAACGTACTCGAAAACGCGAAAGATTGTGATACTATAAATTAAGAAATACCAATTTATCGTTGCTTTCATCTTCTTATAATCACAAGTTTTGGGAATGAAGGGAGAAAAACTTAACACTTGATGACAAATTCTTATTTTCTTTTTACGTTAAAAATAATTTGGCTTTAAAGCAAAAATCGTGCGTCGACAACTGTTGATCTACTGTTTACTACTACATTATGCTTACATTGGATCTCTGATTAAAATCGGCGAATATCTTGATCACACAATACTAATAGGAATATTTTGCTTTCTGCCATTTCCGTAGGTATTTTCTAACGTTTCGTTTAAAGTTTAATGGCCTGTGCCGTGGATCGATTGCACTCTCAATATATTTTTATTAAAGCGGAGGATTTTCAGTTCGTTTACTTTCTACCAAAGCTTAATATGCACAGAGGGGTTCCATTGAATTTTATAATACGTAATATGCCACCTCCCAACTTTCACATTAGATTTTATGCTTTTATACTTTTTTAAACACAGGATTATTAAATATGGTGAAATGTAATTAAATTAATGTTCCGTACAATGTCAGTTTCTCTGTACACTTTATAAATAAAATTGCTATATTGGGTACTATACAGGGTGAAACAAAACTAAGAGAAAATAATTAAGGGTGTGTAATGTGGCCCTTATAGAGTTCACTGGGAAAGTATCAGCGCTAAAAGAGCAATTTTTTTGTGAGTTGTATGGACAAGCACTGCATCGGGAATCTTCCTAATTCCCACACAAAAAAAAAGTTACTCTTTCAGCGCATATTTTTATTCATATATTCTTTTCATCGAGAGTGCGGATACTCCTAAAAAATTCAATGTGTTACAGAATTGCGAGAAAAAACCCGCGCGGAACTTCGCAGTGCGGACGGGCTCTTAGGCTCCCTTTCCACCAGAGCTGAACGAAGCTGGGTTGCGAGGAATGTGTTTTGAAAACCAATAGAATCGCTTCATTGACGTGAGCTTGCCATGACATCGCCCAGCGCGGCGATGCTATTGGTTCTTAAAAACACATTCCTCACAACACAGCTCCGCTCAGCTTGGTGGAAACGCAGCCTTAGCCTCAATTTCACCAACGTCTGTTAGTGCTAACAGCTTGTTAAAATGTCAAGTCTTCTCTTTCATTCATAAGAAAAACGAAAGAGGTAACGTGATACTAATTCGAGCGTTAACTTTAACAGTCGTTGGTGAAATTGGGGCTTATCTCCTTATGTATAAAATTCTCGTGTAGTCCTCCGAAACGGCTTTACTGATTTTAACCAAATTTTATATGCATATTCAGTGCGTCTGAGAATCGGCTACTGGGTACTTATTATATTGATAAGTGCATTTGTTGAATAAATAATAGTAAATTATTACAACTCGAGACTGACGGCGACCATTGTTTGTGCGACGGGATAGCGATGGACGTTGCCATGGTGACATACTTATTTAGTCACTTCAATAAAATAATACGGGCGAAATACTTTATATATGGAAAAGAAACGTTTGCCGGGACAGCTAGTAGTGCTATACTGTATGCAGTCTGTTTGCGCTTCAATATACATTGAAACACACTTATCGAACGCAATTGGCTGTGGTGTGCTAAGTATTCTCTGAGGCGACACATGCCGCTACATTGCGGGGCTCAACGGATGCATAAACATTTCCTATTTGTTGGAGAAACAAGATATTTAATGGTATTGTAAAAGGTTGTTGACAACGCCAGTTGTTGTTTACAAAAATATTTGACATTAGCTAAGGACTATACAAGTACTACTCAAGATAATGTTCGTGTCTTATAAAAAGCTGGCGGAGAACAGGAGAGTGACAGAAGCTTCACCGACAAGTACTCAGCTCTTAAGTTGGAAGACTTGACGTTGGTCTTCCAACTTAAGGGTATTTGTATCAATCCTCCGTGATTCCTTAACAGACTACAAATCTTTCACATGATTATAATTTATTCTATGATACGCTAGACCAGGGGTTCCCAAACTTATTTTGCCTACCACCCACCACATTTTTCTCTAGGTCCCACACCGCCCCTCCTTAGGCCTTCAGCGCCGACAAGGGGGCGTCATCGCCCACTTTGGGAAAGGCAGCGCTAGACGATGTGCTAATATTAACAACAACCCTACTACTATATTAAATTATTAACGTGGTTTTTCGTGTCAAAACGCTAAAATAATTATCATATTCTACTTTGTCTTTCCACTTGCTTATTTCTGTAATTTACTAAGACACTTATTAATAAAATGGCTGCCCAACAAAAAAGCTTTAGTTTTTCAATCAAAACATAATCCAAATCAAACCGATCAGCAAAAATACGTTCGCATCTAAAAAGCGAAAAAAAAGAATAGTAACGTCCAGTTCGAAATTTAAATGTTTCGCGAAAAAAGTTCGGTAAGCATTTCAGTCGCAGGTTATGTTTAATGGGACCAGGTAAATGGAAACCGCTGTCGCGCTTTTCGAAAATTGAACGCTCGATTTTATGGCATAGAATAAAATTCAATACATCTGTGTTTTACCGGTACACCATGGCGCGGGCGGCGCAACCAGGACCCCACAGGCCACATCTCTACATGGTGTAGAAATACAAAGTAATAATACTTTAGGCCTAGGGCGTGTAATGTGTATGACGTATGTCCCATAAATTATACTAGAGATCGCCCAATGGTCGAAATTCGACCTTAGTTTCAACGACATTAGGACTACTACATATATTCTGTAAAAAATATTGACTTTACTCTTGTCTCTGGGACTCAGCTGATCTCAGACTGGCTGTGTAAGCATTATCTAATGGTATCTAAGATTCAATAAAAAACTATAATCCATATTCAATTCGTCATCTTGTTGTCAACAGACTGCAACCATGAATAAAAGAGTATAATTCGTATGTATAGGCTTGTCATTAAAAAATCTGTCATTTTTCCTAGTGTGTGTGTTGTAGTGTGTGTAATTTTTTATTTCTTAAAAAAATGTATGATAAAAGCATAATTTCAAAATAATATTAGCTCGATGCACTCCTTCACCATATAAACTATAACTGTGCAAAATTTCATTCACCTACGTTTCCCCATTTTTCGTCAAAAGGGTTACAAAGTTTTTGGCTCACGTATTAATATATAGATTATGAAGTTCACTATGAATTATTAAAGTACTAATTAACAATAAATACAAGAATATAATATATTTTTTGTTTGGATGGTGAAGCTCCCTAGCGTCATGGGTTTGCCCATACAAAAGTAAAAAAAAAAACCTTTTTCAGGACTGCTACTTTCAGAGTTAACTTTGGAACTCATACACACCCTAAAGTATTATGAATTTTGTTACACCGTGTAAGTATACAGAGAAACACCGCTGGTGTCTTTTTGATAGCACAACCAATGAAGCCGCATGACCTGCTAGGAGCGAGCTGGATGTCTGCACATAACGACCTCTAGTAGCTCTACGTGAGTTTTAAAGCTATAGTACCTATTTATCGATGGCGATTTTAGTTCCACAAGTAACCGCTAGAGGCGCTGTAAAATTTGCCATACTAAATATTTGCGTAGTCGGTATCGAGTATCGATAAATACTATAGTATTTATCGATACTCGATACCGAACTTTAAAGATATATATTTAAAGTTTAAACTCATGGTACCGTACGACATTGAAGCCGATTTTGATACAGTGGTCTGGCCTGGTCTCCAGTTTGGTGTCCAATTAGGCAGCTTACGGACACCACGGTGGCACGAATCGGCACGATTGGTTGCGCAACTGTGTCTCATTGGAATATAACCCTTAAATGCATCACCATCCGTAGTTATTGTCCAAACACGAAACAATAGTCGCTAATTGTTCCATGTAGTCCCCATTCTCGATAATAATAAAATTGAATGGAAATTCGTATGCATTAAGCGGTAATTTCTCATTATCAAGTGTTTGCTACGTAAAACAAATAAGGTTTAAATTAACAAGTAGGTTGTTTGTGAATTTGCGCCGCCATTTTCACCGCAGCAGCATCAGTATATAAATTCTGCCGGATTATTTTATTGGTAACATTATTTAAAGAGCATAATATCTTGTATTGACATTAAACTTGTAAGTTGTAATAAACTTGAGTAAAAGTATCGTATCCCTTTGTGTTTGAAAGCGATTTAACTTTCGCTACTTATAGAATAACTAATTACAATAACTAAATACACAACATAACTTTTAGACATATTAAATCAACTTACTAACACAATATGGAGCACAGCACGTAACCAGTGTACCTAAGTCCTAAATTAATAGAAATACCTTTCTTTTATTCGGTCTATAACATCTGTAGCGGCATTAAAATATTTGGTTTACTGGTAAAACTAAACTAGAAACATCAAATTAAGGGAATAATTATATTAATTAAATAAATACACCTTGGCCTTTTCAGGAATAATGCATGGCTACGAATTCTTAAGGACCACTGGCAAAAAGCTCAGTCCCAATGGGACTATGCGCGTATTAGTCAAGAAAACGAGGCCACCAAGTGTACAAAATATAACCCAGTTCGACGCCTCGGAAGTCGACACCGAATATTTCCATTCGGAATTCGGCATACCATCCGTTCCATTACTAGCGAAGCAATTTATATGTAATGTGGATGCCAGTTGACAACACCCGCAATTCTATTCCATATTCAAACTGAGGCCTATCTCGGTTAGAGGCAAATAAAATTAATTTACCTAAAGGACAATGCCCAAAAAAAACCCATAGTCGATTAAAATAATTTATGTACAGCAAAGTAGAGCATAAATAGTAGATTGAAAATATGCAATTCATTTTTTTCTAAACCATAACCGAAACCGATAATTTGAAAAAATAAATCTGAGATACACAGTATGGTATCTACTTCGAATCAACTAGTTATATTATTATCTCGGGGAGTGCTCTAAGAATTTGTTCGGAATCATACCACCTGCAACTTTTCGCCATCGCTCCACGCAAAAAATATACCATCCTCATCACTTTGATGAGTGGCAGTCTTCCACCGTGCGTTTTTTGCGTAACTTTCTGCTGCGCACTGTAAAACTCTGAAATAAACTGTCACTATATTTTCAATACGACCTGCAAACCTTCAAAGGCCGGCAAGTGGCAACGTACTTGCAGCTCTTATAATGTTGCGAGTATCCATGGGCGACAGTATAGTTGCTTTCCATCAGGTGACTCGTTTGCTCGTTTTTTTTTTATTTTATAAAAAAAACGATCATATAACGATATCGTGTACTTAATAATCCTAAAAAACAGTACATATTGTAAACAGATTATTTTCTATACCAAACTAACATTCTATACTGTCAGATAAAAAAGTGATAAATATTTAAACATTAAATTCATGAATACATAATTACAACACTGTACATCTGTATTAAAAATGTTTTTACTACGTACTGATCGCCAAACTATCGTTTGTAGCATCGCGTCGTCCTAATTATCATAGATTCCTATAAGAAAAGTCAATTAGTTACGATCGTTTTTCAAGTACTCGGTGATTGTTTAATCCAAAAAGGACATTGTATTTGGGATACAGTATAAGTAGTCTACTATGCTACATATAAATGGTTTCAATCGATTCCGGGTTTTTGGTCCATACATTTTTGGGCATTCACCTTTGCTTTTAATTTACTTACTTACATAAAAATATTAATACACATAATATACAAACATCACACACACACCCACCCACACACCCACACACACACGCGCGCGCGCGCTCTCTCACACACACACACACACACACACACACACACACACACACACACACACACACGAACACACACTCGCGCGAACGTACACCTTTTACTGTATCTGCGGGTGGAACCTGGAGTCCTGAAATACAGGGTCACCTAGTTTAGGCTCCAGTTCACACAAAGATTTAGCTATTGAGTATAATATTTCATGTACCTAATTATCTTGTAAGTTCCTGTTGTGTGAAGAATAAAACATTTTTATTTATTTTATTTTATTTATTTATTATTTATTTCATTTGAAAATAAATGAGTCGAGATGGGTATGTGTTAATTGTATTAGAATAAGGATGCAACATAGCATTAATATTTAAATACAAATCACAGTCAATACTTTTTATAACGTGAACTAAAGGGGATAAGTAATACTCCTACATCCCCTCCCATACCTGACCGGATTCATAATATACGGAAAATATAATACTATTATTATCAATCCGGGGGATATACTCGTAATATTACGAGTATGACCGAGTCGGACTGACCGCAGGCAGACCTGACCGGACTCGTTTTAGCACTTCTGTGTGTATGTCAAGTGTATGTGGCCTTGCGGGATGAACCCCGAGTTTAGTCAATAAACCTTTACATTCAATAAACTATGAAATTTCGGCTATACTCTCAGCAATAAGGTCACATTTCCTGAGCCCTGAAAATCAAGCTTTACACTAGGAAATTGAAAAAATATCCGCAAAAACATAAATGTTCACTCGACCATACAATATACATCATACAAAATCCATTGCCCGTGAAATAGGCACCAGATAAAACGTAATAGTCACATTTATCGGGCATTAAAATATCTATAGCATGTGTCGTGCATTATTCAGCAGCTTGGCTCCAACCCAACAGTCTTGGATGTCGCAAATCAATATAGCCTTCATGTCAAATGTTCGAGTCATTTGGCCTTTGATAGCATTTATACCTGGGATAAAATTAAAAGATTGGTTTGGTGTCGCAATATTTAAAGATAAAAAAAATATGAAAAAATATACCTATAATATATTAAATAAATTATTCCTTTAGATCTAAACTCCCGGCAACGCATCTGCAAGTTGCAACTCTTTTTGATGTTGAAAGTGTCCACGGGCAACGATAGTTGTTCCCCATCAGGCGATCTGTTTGCTCGTTTGCCCCATAATTTTATAAAAAAATGCTAAGTTATGAAGTATGAATAGATATAGATCTAAAAGAAAAGAAATGTTAAGAATCTGTGAAAACTATTTATACAGAAAATAAATGGCTTATAGGAAGCTTGATAAAAATAATATATAACAAGATCTTGAGTCTTATAAGAATTTATTGTTGTGAAAATACGAGAGAGGTCAATAAATCCAGCTTTCGCAGTAATGAGAGAAATGAGGTGTTCCGATCGTGATTCTCAGTATTAGAACAATTTACTCCTCTGTATCGGTTTTCTAACGTTTTCCGAAGAAAGATAAACACTTACTAACAATAAATTCAATTAAAACATTAAGGCATTGGATAACAAAAGTGTATTATCCAAAAATAACTTCAATTTCTACACTTAACCGATCAATCCCCAAGCGGCAGCCGGCTGGCGCATTACAATTTACAATTGAAAATCTATTGTGTACGATATGGAGATGTTAAACAAAAAATCTAATTTGAAATAGCTTAAGAAGGCGACTAACCCAAAAATCAAACATCGTCCTTCTCTCTTCACACTCACGCCCGTCTTTCATATGCCAGGTGAAAAAGGACGACGCGGATTCATCACCAAATTAGTTTTTTCTCAATAACTCGATAAATATACAACATTTAAAAATCTGCTAGGTCGGTTTCTCAATGATAGAATTTTATACAATGTGTTCAAATAATTAAATACAGAAATAGTTG
Source organism: Aricia agestis (assembly GCF_905147365.1). Lineage (NCBI taxonomy): Eukaryota > Metazoa > Arthropoda > Insecta > Lepidoptera > Lycaenidae > Aricia > Aricia agestis. The sequence goes on along the minus strand of NC_056428.1, from coordinate 10,419,656 downwards.
ACGCGTCTAGGTGTGTCCTAAAAAATATCCAGGAGTTACCTCTATATCTCACGAATTTCAGTATCAGATCACCACTTTGACGACCTCTGTGGCTCAATGGTGAGCGCGTTGGTAGCTCAAGCCGGGGGTCGCGGGTTCGAATCCCGCCGACGGAACAAAAAGATTTTCAAAGTTCCTGGGTCATGGATGTGTATTAAATATGTGTATCATATAATAAAAATCTTAAATATATGTATAGTATAAAAAGTATTAAATATAATATATATTATATCCGTTGTCTGGTACCTGTAACACAAGTCCTTCAGGTACTTAGCATGGGGCCAGACTGACGTGGTCTGAAGCGTCCATAGATATTATTATTATTATTATTACTTTCGTAAGCATTGTACCAAATTCGTGTTATTGTAATTTGAACCTCTATAAACAGTAAACACTAAATAGCAACAAAAGAGTTTTGAAAATCAGTCAACAAACGGTGGAACAATAATATAATCAAAGGCAAGATTTTTGATAATAATGTGATGATTCATGGCATAATTTTAGTGATTATGATGATTAGTATTATTGACACATTGACATAATAATATGCTTTTAGTTGTTGAAACAACGCCAAAATTGCCGAACATTTATCTATAAGGATTCAAGAGTTCTGTACAGCACCTTCGGAACCAGGGTGTACTTCGGCGCAAATTCTTATTTTTTGGTTGTTTAAGCTTAAAATCTTTCAGAAAAACGTAAAATCACTATATGTTTCTATATAAATTTTAAGGAGTCCTGTCGATTTCTCATGGGTAGCATCATCACCATTTTTGTGATCATGTTACAAAATTCGGGCTACATCTCATACAACAACAAAAGAATTTTGGAAATTGGTCTACAAACGACGGAGTTGTCCGCGAACCAATATAAAAAAGTGAAGTATATCGCCTCCTCCTTTTGGGAAGTCGGTTAAAAAGTAGCCTCAGTTATGCCTTACTACATCAGCTATGTGCCAAAAAAAGTCCCGTCAAAATCGCTCCAGCCATTTCAGAGATTAGCCGGAACAAACAGACAGACAGACAGACAGACATACAGACAAAAATTGTAAAAAATGTTGTTTTGGTGTATGTACCCTATATACATTCATATGCATCTAATAAAAAACGGTTCTTTCAATATTACAAACAGACACTCCAATATTTTATATGTATAGACTAGCTGTTACCCGCGACTTCGTCCGCGTCAACAAAATGTAAAATATATCCTCCTCCTTTTTTGAAGTCGGTTAAAAAGTAGCCTAATTTACTCCTTATTACATCAGCTATCTGCCAATAAAAGTCCCGTCAAAATCGGTCCAGCCATTTCGGAGATTAGCCGGAACAAACAGACAGACATACAGACAGACAAAAATTCTACAAATTGTTATTTTGGTGTAAGTACCATCTAAATATTCATATGCATGTAGTAAAAAACGGTTATTTTAAAATTACAAACAGACACTCCAATTTTATTTATATGTATAGATGTATAGACTAGCGACCCGCCCCGATTTCGCATCGGGCTTAAAATATATAGCCACTGAAAAAGTGATTAAAATCGATTCGTCAGTTTTGACTTGTATTCATTATTACTAGCTGCAAAAGCTACTTACCGCAATTTTTAAATCTGTAATATCTTCGAAAATACTCATTTAAATCATATGCTTTAAAGGGCCATTGTATCTACATTAAATCGACAATGTATTTAAGTTATTTAATTGGATAAGGATGAGTGCTGTATTTATTAAAATGGCTTCGAAAATTAGCCATTATTTGTCGTAAAAAGAAAATGACAAAAAAAATGTTATTGTGGGATATCCATAAGAGATAGACAGATACCATCGCGGAGTTTTCTATAGGTCTTTTCAATGTGTACAATACTTGGTACATTATTTTGATAAATCTCGTAGGGTTCAGCCTGCGTTTGCAATGTAAGCGGATTTTTTTTAATTATTTACGACATCACATTAGAAACCCCAATAATAACAGTATTTCCCACCTGTTTAATGAATAATAACTATAACCTTCCTCTTGAATCACTCTATCTATTTAAGAAAACCGCATTAAAATCCGTTGCGTAGTTTTAAAGATTAAAGGGAACAAAGGGAGATGAGGAAAAAAAGCAACTTTGTTTTATAATAGTATAGAATACAGTAAGAAAATATTCGATTCTTAATTTGACCCACTTCCCGGTCTTCGATTAGGATGAAATTTTGCACGCGCCTGAGTTGATGACGATACAATATGAGTAGCTAAGAAACGTCATTACAAATCCAATATGGCAGCCTGCCCAAGATGGCGGACCGGCTATTTGAAATGCACTCCCATGATATGGGCATCATATAATCAAAGTGGGGATCTATGAAAGGTTTTGCTATCAGCAATTCGAAAAAAATAGTCACGTGACTTAAGTCTAACATTGCGGACGTCGAAGATGGCGGATTGGCTAAAGTGTGTTTTTAGGTTTTAAACTATTACATTATTATTTTAAACTATAAATTAGGTCAAATTTGTGTATATACAGGCTATTTATATTTTTATTTTTAAAAGTCCATGTCCTTTACAAAGTCGTGACTCGTGTACCATATCAAAAAATACCATCACGATCCGCCTCACACTTGGCCGGTCCCGTAATCTACATGGTGTCATCGTAATTTGTTTGTTATCTTCAACACGGCCCACATTAGGAAAATCCATTAAATAATTCAAGTCCTTTACATTTTGAGGGCCGGAACGGAATGAATAATAGATATTTATAATTTACATAATATTATCTTATTCATTGTTAGAGATTACAAAATAAATGTAAAATTGAATTGAATTTAGAATAAGTGTTTAATTTCATTATCTCAATATTCTCGAATTTTGGTTTGTGGTGAAAAAATCCGGGGTCAAACGATCTAAGGCCAAATGCGGGGTCAAAATATCCGGGGTAAAAGGATTCAAGGTCAAACGATACGGGGTCAATAACGGATAATATTATGCATGTGTAACATATCCGCCGAATATTTATTTTATTGTTTATTTAGATAAAATAAATTTATCACAATAAAATAAATTACAAACAATCTTAAATCTAAAAGTCATTTATGATTTACCATAATATTATGTTGTTTAAACTTTAAGTTTAATTTGACCAAGTTGAGATCATTACTCCGCACGTAAAATCTGCCTTGAAAGTTGAAAATTCTGTCATGTAACTTGGGTGTATTTAGACATTTCGCTTCTCCTATGTACCATCGAGGAAGTTGATTCCTATGCAATTGACAGACCAACGTTATTTGCTCGAATATGTCAATTCAATGGTAATTGTGATCTGTCAGCTGGGTTTGACGTAACGCGACCAAACTACGTAGGTCCCCGATTTGCATAGGAATCAACTTCTCTGATAGTATAAACCACAAATTATATTACGATTTACGATAGTACAGCCTCCAACAATATAGATTTACTTTGAACAATGTATAATAACGGACCGGAATGTACATTATCGCACAAATTTGTCACGGCAATATACAGTTAATGTATTAATTCATATCGTAATTATACCGTGTATAGCCAGCGACGTGTATAACGCGATTGTAGACAAAGCCACATAATATCTCTATAATCACTTCTACAAAGCAATCTGTGTGTCACTATTGTCATATTATAGGCTAATTATCTTATAAGCATTTGAATGAACACAAAATTACGCCACAGTGCAAGTGGTCACGTTTTGATCTTGTATTTTTATTATTGAAGAGAAAACTTGTATAATGTAATGTTGTGCACTTCAAAAAAAATTAACGCGCATGACATGATAGAAAATTCGTAAGAGTAGAGCTAAAGTAATATTCTCGCCGCTTCGGTTTTCAACGCATTATAAGATTTTTTGGTGGTCCTCGTTAATATAATTATGTACACAATATAATATGTCTCACATTAATAATAATTAATTATTATTCAACATATAACGCCAATTCCAGTTCTTAAGTCCAAACTTTTTAAATTCTTTCTTATTCGATGACATCTGTGGCTCAGTCTGTTGGTAGCTCAAACCGGGGGTCGCGGGTTTGAATCCCGCCAACGGAACAAAAAGTTTTCAAACTTCCTGGGTCATGGATGTATATTAAATATGTGTATAATATAATATAAATCTTAAATATATTATGTATAGTACAAAATTATTAAATATATTTCCGTTGTCTGGTACCCGTAACACGAGTCCTTCAGGTAGGGACTTAGCACGGGGCCAGACTGACGTGGTGTGAAGCGTCCATAGATATATATTATTATTTCTCTGTTCAAGTCTAATAGAGCAAAGTGACGTCACAAGAGTTACCTCCGTACTAGCAATTAATTTGTATAATCCCCGAGCTCGGGACAAGAAAAATATGCACTTATTTATAATCAGCCAGACTTAATTGTGGTCTCGCCCCTGTTTTTCGCAACATGTTTTTCTACCTGAGGCCAATAATTTAGGAAGGGAATCCTCGAGCATAGAGTAATAGCTGCAATCTGATCCGGCCCCACGCTAGGGTGTCGTAATTTCCCACGGGAATATCAACTTTTGCACCACAAGTCTGTACGTATTTAATGTTACATTTTGTCGCTAAATTACTATTGACTCCATTGATGTTAAAAACGATTTTTGCAACGAATTCTCACTTATCACTTGTCTCGTCGAAACTAATTAGCTATTGTTTGTTAAAATTAACTAGCTGTTCTTAACGACATTGTACGCGCCAATCCAGCAATTAGCAAATCTGCGCCATCAAAATAGGGATTTATTTTAAAATTTAGGGATAATAATTTCTTCTAAATTCAAATCTATCGTGCTAAGTTTCATCAAAATGTCATTTCAGAGGATTTTAATAACAACTTCTTCCATACCTACTCAAATCAATTCCGTCTATTCCTGGTATTGAGTGATAGACATTTGAGAGGGATTAAGCGATTAAGCGGCCTGCCACTTATACCTAAGCGACAGTCCGGTCGAGTCGTCACTGAGATTGGCACTGCCGGTTAAATTAACCTCCGGAGATATTTTAATTGGAAGTTTTAAAGATTCAGCCTTAAATAAAATAAATAGGAAGAGAAATAAAAGATTTTGCTGGTTTCAAAAATGATTGGTTCAATGTTGAAGGATTACTGTTTCTTTTATAAGATTATTTACGACAACTAAAAGTGTTTTTCATGTTGTATGCAAATTTTTTGAGAGAAAAATAATAGTAGGTAATACGAAATTCATTATTCGCGGAAATCTTGCATAAGTACACAAGCACCAATACGTAAAATGGGTTAAAAATATAAATTAATTTCTCACTCTTTTCTTTCCCTATCTGGTCTAAATCGATTTAGCGGTTTAAGCTTATATAAAGTTGACACAGACATAGAAACACACTTTTGCATTCGTAATTTATGTAAAGATAATAACGAATATATCATAAAATATTTTTATCCTATCATTTAAGGTAAATAACGAAACCCAGACGAGTGTACTCTCAGCGAAAAATTGCATGAGATTTTCAAGTGTATGTGTTATCGTTAATGTGCGTAAACCAGTTAACAAGATATTCTGCAGATTATCTGGGTGAGTAAGTTAAAGTGCAAAAAGTTTATTCTACTCTCATTAAATTATATAAGCAGGTTCTTGTTTGAATAAAAAATGTTATTTAGTTGTAGAGAAATATTTAATATAATTTTTTGGACATAAACAAAGGAATCAATTATTCAATTTTAAGTAAAATTTTAAATGTTACTCCACTAATAAAATATGACAGATCGTATCAACAATAAATATTTTATACGTGGGAGAGCCATGCTTCGGCACGAATGGGCCGGCTCGACCGGAGAAATACCACGTTCTCACAGAAAACCGGCGTGAAACAGCGCTAGCGCTGTGTTTCGCCGAGTTAGTCAGTTTACCGGAGGCCCAATCCCCTACCCTATTCCCTTCCCTACCCTCCCCAATTCCCTTCCCATCCCTACCCTCCCCTATTACCCTATTCCCTCTTAAAAGGCCGGCAACGCACCTGCAGCTTTTCTAATGCTGCGAGTGTCCATGGGCGACGGAAGTTGCTTTCCATCAGGTGACCCGTTTGCTCGTTTGCCCGCTTATTTCATAAAAAAAAAGAAAAAAAAATAGAAACCAACTAACTAAAACAACAGGCTTACAAGCTTAAGTCAAAGTTTTGAGGACTTTTACGAAGAAAGAAAATGCAAATCACAGACTGTGATGCAAACTAACTAGGTAAAGTGCAAATATTAGTTTTTTTTATTTTAATTTAAATTTCACACTTTAATGGATGGTATCAAGGAATAGGGAATGTGCACGTTAGCATATTCTGCATTCGAACGGTAACATAATGCATTAGAAAAAGCTGGCGCTCCGTCCGGATGCGGTTAGAACGTTTGGAACGCACGGATTATTGCGTTGTATCTAGCAGGCTTTTATTTGCGCAGGGTTCAATGACCCGTGAAAAATACGCCGGTTAAACGTAGCTGAACTATATCGTCCGTTGTTTCCAAAAATGTAATTCTCGTTGCAGATTTGATGCTCTATTTCGTTCTTTCTTGGATTTTCGTATATCATGTACCTAGTTAGTTTTGGAGTTTCTTTTTTAATTAAAGCAACTTTTTTATTGTGGCTTAGACTATTTTACCATGTCTTAATACAGTTATATATAATATCGCTATGAAATGAGTATGTCACGTATTGAGATACCCGAAAAGAACATGGAGAATTTTTCATCCCTGACAAAAACTGCCAAAAACTGGTTCGACCCTTATTTGTACACGAACGAAGTTGAGGGTATATATTTCTAATTCGAAGTTTTTCTCAAGTATCAAATAATTTATTTTGGTAATAGTGGTACTTAACCTTTTTAATAATTCATAATTTCATAATGTTATTATATTATTTCATACGATGCTACAACATTATGCAAAGTAGACAACTTTGGGTCCTGAGCTAGGCGCAGCCTGTCTTGCAGGTCGCCAATATTTTTTTAAATACATAATATTAATATTATATTATTAATTTATAAGTAGTAGGCAAACTTCGTATCAACTTGGAACTAAAATTTAAACAATACTCAATGTAAGTGGGTTAAATATGCAGTAAAAGTGCACTCAGCGTAGCACTCTACGATCGAATCCTTACACTTTATTATTTCTGACATTCCCTATTGTAAATTATGCTAAAAACCTTTTCATATTCAGCACGGATAAATGAATGTTTCATAATTGAATTATTGAAGATTTATACCTATTACTAGCTGTCCCGGAAAATGTTGTATTGCCATGTTATAAAGTATTGCACCATTATTTTATTGAAGTGACTAAATAAGAACTATGTCACCAAGGCAGCGTCCATCGCTATCCCGTCGCACAAACAATAGTCGCCGTCAGTCTCGAGTTGTAATAATTTACCACTATTTATTCAAAAAATGTACTTATCGATATAAAAAGTAGCCGATTCTCAGACTTACTGAACAAGCATATTTGGTAAAAATCAGTAAAGCTGTTTCGGAGGAGTACGGTAGCTAACATTGTGAAACGAGAACTTTTATAAGATGAATGCTTTAAAGTATTTGGATTACGCTTACTTCGAATAAAAACCAAATCTAATTAGTAAATACAACTTGCTGCATTCTTGAGTTTGACAGAACCTGTACGCAAAAGACATAACCTACAATGATAATATTTGGAGTGCAATTATGGGAGCGTCGGGAACATGCGTATTTATAGTGACACTTTACTAAAACATCATTGTATGTTTGTAAGTCTCTCTTACTGCCGTATCTACTCAGAGACGAACGTTAATAACTTAAAAGGGCGACTAACCCAAAAAATTTATTTTATAATTCATTTTTATATTTGAAAACAAGTACCAAATAGTTTCATTTTCTAAAATCAGTGTACTAGATAACATTTTCAAGAATTCTTTCTGAGCAAATTTTCTCGATAGAAATAAATCACAAAGATGCATCTAATTTTCCCGAATTTTCATTTATTGCCATAACCGTGCTTTGAAGTAAGTTAATATTTTATAGTTTGTGCGTTTTATGATGATATGCGTGACACATTATAATTGACAATAGTAGGGAAGTTACCTAACAAAAATAATCGATAGTTTAAAAATATCGAATCACTTCGTAAAGGAATTGCAATCGAATTTATCGATTTCGTACTGACATTTCAGTGGTGCCGGCGATTTAAGATGGCCGCCCTTTTTTATCGATTTGATTTCGATTCAACACAGTCAATCTCTATTGACATAAGTTCCGTTTCAAGCATATGACATTTTTCAAATGTTTTCGAAACAATAATTTTATACTCCTATTTCACAGTTAATATTTATAATTTTTAAAAATAAGTTAGCATTTAGCATCTTTTCGTTTTTATTCATTTACAATTATAGGAAACATTTGTTTTTGTAGATGGATTATAATATATTACATTTTGTTTTTTTTTGTTTTCTTGTAAAAAAAACCCGTAGCAAGGAACATGAAAACTGTCACCCATATCATCTTAGAACGCACAAACTATAACACATTGTATAAAACTCTATCATTGAGAAACCGACCTAGTGGATTTTTAAAATGTTGTATATTTATCGAGTTATTGAGAAAAAACTAATTTTGCGATGAATCCGCGTCGTTCTTTTTCAACTGGCATATGAAAGACGGGCGTGAGTGTGAAGCGAGAAGACGATGTTTGATTTTTTGGGTTAGTCGCCCTCTTAACTGTAATTAAATAAACATTTTGACATTAGCCATTATCCCTCAAATTCAAGCTTATTCACTACTTATTCATAATTAATTAATGTCTCTGAATGCAGCCGTTAAAGAAACTCCAATGAACGTACTCTGAACGCACTACCTATAATTTTCTGTCGTTGTTTTATGAAGTGTGCAATTTTCTGTTTTTCCTTATATGCAGGCTTTCATTATTGTAACAGTGACGTTTAGAAATTTTATTTTCATTCCAGGAAACTGTTGAATATTCATTATTCAAATTATTGTGGTAAACACACACAAACTGGACACTCGCAACATATTAAGAAGATCAACTCTTCTTTTGTTATGACTTAATGACTGTTCATTTGTAAGATCGCCGGCCTTTTAGGAGGGAATACGCTCTCCTTGAAAGCTTCTCTTCTTGAAGGTTTGCAGGTCGTATAGGTTTTAAAAACCAGAATGGTATGAAGGTATGAAAGGACGTTTTAAATTTAAAACCTGTACGTAAGCTAGCAGGAAATTCGCATTACATGTACATAAACTATTCAAATATTAAAATACCAGACGAACTTATGGCTACATTAAGATGAATGTTTTCGTTTATTTCGTCAGTTACCAGACTTGGGAACTACGCTCGCGAAACAAACATTAAAATAAAAACAAAAAGCGACGCAATTTCATTCCATTTTTGCATTTTATATTCGAGGCAAGTAGCAAAATTTCACGTCGCATTTTCAGCAAATAATTACGAGCGGTAGTCGGCACGCCCCGCTGTAAAAATTATATCTAATCTCATTTTTAAACTAGCTATTTCCTGTGGCTTTGTCGCTAGAAAATTCTCCATAATATACTTTTAATATTATACGTACATTTAAAAATCTGCTGACGTGGCAAAATATTATCTACAATGAATTTTGTAAAGTTCTTTTGGGGTTATTTTGACGTCTGTAGAAATATTGACGTACTCGTAGAAGTCCCGTGAAAGCCAGCTCATCTTCTGCTTTTGTGCCTTCCTTCTTATCCCGTTTTTCTTTCTCTTGATTTTTAATTTGTATTTTTAGTTATTTTTTTAGGTTGCCTGGAAGAGACTGCCTTTAGCAGTGAGGGATATCATGCTTTTTGGGCGAAGCCCCTTTGCATTGCATTTAGCTGCTTCCGCGCACCCAGCTTTCTCGCTGAATCCGCCCATGCACAGGCCGCATATGTTATTGTGGGTTCCACAACAGCATTGTAGATCATCTTTGACACGTTGGCCTTCAGCCCCCAGCTGGCTCTGGCTGCTCGTTCTCACGAGCCGGAAGTGTAACTTCACGGCTCTCCGGCGTCTATAATATTATGGGCGTTGAAGGTCAACTTGTCATCGAAGGCTAGGCCCAATAACTTGATTTTGTTGGTCATAGTTATTTACCGTACCGTCATAGTTACCGAAAGCTGAACACATCCTTTGTCCGTTTCCTTTTTACATTCCTCCCCAGCATACCTCACCTTTACCCTCCTGTCCGACAGATAGCTGTCGAACGTCCTTCTAATGTTGATCGGGCATTTCTCCTCCGCCAACCTCACTCTTATCTTCGGCCACTATGCACTGATTAGCTAATGTACTTACAATTATACGTAAAAATTTCAATTACAAAAGTAGTAACATTTGTAAAAGTTTTTGAAATGCTGATCTTAAATATTTACGCTTCAGCAGTCAGCCATATAGATGCCTATAATAATAACGATAATCTTTTACGATAATGTGGGAAAACTTCAGAAATTTTACTTAGCTCACTACTTATATTATAATAGAGATAATGGTTATAGGTAATGGTTATTCTGGCAAATGTTGAGAAAAAAAGGATTTTTAAATCTTTATGATCATTATTTTAGATGAATTTTACTGTTATGTAGTAGGTTTGACTCTAATGAAAAATGCCGATATAGCCGATATGGATTAAATATTTTTATCATATTAATATTTTTAGTCACTGTCATAATATTTATAGGCTAGTTCGCATTAGGTCAGTATTTTAGCCAAGTAGCGAGTATTTTAGCCAAGTAGCGAGTATTTTAGCCAAGTAGCGAGTATTTTAGTAGCTAAAATTCTCGCTTCTGCCCCAAAATCGTTCGTACTTCGTACGAGTACTGTTCACAAGTGAGTGGTGTTTTGCAAGATGAACATCTTACAGCGCAATAAAGTAAATTAACTGATTAAATTAATCTTGAGCGCGATTTTAGAAGAGGTAGATGAGGAAAGTGTGATCAATAAAAAGAGGAGTGTGGATACGAAAATGGAACGATAAAAATGGGAGCTACTTATTGTCTTCTGAAGGAATCAGCATTGGAAGATTCCAAAAAATACTTCGAAAGTTTGAGAATGTATGAAAGTTGGATAATTTTTGCGGTAACTAATGAACTCGACTAATTCGACAGGGTCGGACTTGTTTAGCCGGTGCGCCAGTAGCGCGGACGCGTGGTGGGAGGTGCTACTCGCCTGCGAAAAATAGAATAAAATGGATTGGCTCGACTAAATGACTCACTAATCTACTTGACTAAATTGCTAAAAAAATAGTACTCAAAAACTCGGTACTAGATTAAAATACTGCCCTAATGCGAACTAGCCTTAAGAGTCCCCGTAGACTGCAGAGTTTCTATCGTTCGATAGTTTGGTCGGGTTGGGCTGTTAGCGCGCACCTAAACAGTTGGGTTGGTGGTGACTGGTGAGTGCGCAGACTAGACAACAATTACAGTCGACCGATTGTTCTCCAAACGTCGAACGATTCCATTCATAGCGATAGATTTTTTAATGGAAAATTTTACACGATTCGGATTTCTGCCAAGTCGGCCGACCAACCAATCGGCGTCGTGTGCGCGCGTGAAAGAACGCCATACTGATTCAGCATCGGCCGACAGTAAAGTTTGCCGATGGTTAAGTTTGAAGGCAATCGTATAGCCCATCAAACTTAACACCTCCATAGGTATCGCAGACACAATAGACTTTCAATAGGGATGATGACAAGGTCAAAGATTAGCGAATTTTGTTAATAAAATAAAGAAATCACGATAAAAAATAAGTGTTCCCAAAATTTCAGCTTGATAGCATTTGTATTTTTTTTTGTTATGCGCCTTCAAAGTTGGATATTCAAGTCGAATTTTTTTCGAACTCGTTTATCGCGCGAGTACCGTACATTTTTCCGGGACAAAAAGTATCCTATGTCCTTTCCCGGGGCTCAAGGTATCTCCATGCCAAATTTCAGCAAAATTGGTTGAGCAGTTTGGACATGAAGAGGTAACAGACAGACAGACAAACACACTTTCGCATTTATAATATTAGTATTTAAGTATGGATTTTCAGAGCGAAATAACCACTCCTCAAATACAAATACCTAGTGCCTGGGAAAAGATTTTCAAACGACCTTATGGTTGCCCAAGCACATACGGCATTCTCGCAACATAGTCGGCCTAGTCCAGAGGAGCGAACTAGTCAATACGTCTGGGACCAACCCTGTGCGGGTTTCCTCGCGATGTTTTCCTTCTGTATAAGTGTCCGTATTATGTACTTGAGATCAGAAAATGTTTCATTGGTAGGTACACGCCTCCACCTTGGGTCGAACCTGCACACTCTAGTAGTGCAAACCAAAGATCTACTGTTCTACGGTCTACATTGGGCCACGGACGCTCATATAACATTATGTAACTGTAAAGCTACATAATATGGTTTCTGTATTCTCATAAACTTGATTCAGTTACATACAAGTTACAACATACAACATAAACTAACGTATAAGGGATTGGCCTAACGTTTATTAATCTCGGCGAGGGTGCACTTGACAACCGAGCGATTGCTATCTGGCCCGGAACTAGTGCGTTCAGAATCATATTACCTTTGAGACGACCTTTATGTCCACGACCTAAGGGTCACGACAGAGAGTCCGAGATAAATAACATTTGTTCTAATATAATATTATATAAGGATACAGACTAACTATGAGCACAGATCTACGAGTTTTACAGTAGATAGAGATTATTTTAAACAAGCAGGAACATGGAACCTCTGCTGAAAGCTGTCATATAATATAGCTATTTGTATCACAAACATCAAAGGCTAAATAATAACCAATTTCAATAACATAATATGGAAGTGAAAATAAATACTGATAATTCATTATGTTTGCTTCTTGGCTTTTTCTAAGGTTGTTCCGGAGTGAAATAACAAAAATAATAATATGTTTCAATTCGTCACTCTTGCCTATCTGTCCTTCCGTTCATATGTCATTAGGCCTTATCTAGGAAACCTACACTAATAATTATATCTGCCACTTATAACCGTTAGCTGCATTAGGATTCAAGTATTTGGAATTCCGTTTGAAGCCCGCGTCGTCGCATCCATCATACGTGACAAGCCATTTATCACTATCGAAGGGGTTGATAAAATATGGAACCATCCCTCACTACGCGTCACTTCAGTGAAAACTTGTACTAGTTTGCATCTTGTGAATGTAGTTTTCGTACCATCGAAGAAAATAATTCATAGACGGCGCGGCGGTCTTACGTCATTTGGTCGTATTATATCAATTCAATAATAAGTCGGGATCTGTCAACTGTGTTTGACATAACGCAGCCAAATTACATCGGTCCACCATCTATGAAACAACTTCTCTGATAGTGAAATCTTAGCATAATATACTTAGATAACACTAAATACTGGTTTCTATTCTTTTTTCATATTTGCTGATGATTATCGATTTCAACTTTGTAACGAGCAGGACTCGCACATGTCAACTTGTACCTAAGCACTACAAGGATGACTCGTTACAGGATGACATTGTCAGAGAGGGACTGATGGGAAACACGTCATTTTTATTGCAGCTTCAACAGAATGTAAAATGGATGATACACATATTGTACCTGGATGACACGCATTTCGTAGAGGGCTGCGTTTCCACCGGATCTGAGCTAAGCTGCGTTGCGAGGAATGTGTTTTTAAGAACCAATAGAAACGCTTTTTTTTTTTTAATGAAATAAGGGGGCAAACGAGCAAACGGGTCACCTGATGGAAAGCAACTTCCGTCGCCCATGGACACTCGCAGCATCAGAAGAGCTGCAAGTGCGTTGCCGACCTTTTAAGAGGGAATAGGGTAATAGGCGAGGGTAGGGAAGGGAATAGGGTAATGGTTAGGGGATTGGGCCTCCGGTAAACTCACTCACTCGGCGAAACACAGCGCAAGCGCTGTTTCACGCCGGTTTTCTGTGAGAACGTGGTAATTATCCGGTCGAGCCGGCCCATTCGTGCCGAAGCATGGCTCTCCCACGTATAAAATTCTTCATTTGCCTGGCCTCGCTCAGCGCAACTATTCTATTGGTTCTTGTAAAACGCATTCTTCGCAACGCAGCTTAGCTCAGCTCCGGTGGAAATGCAGCCTAAGATGGAATGTCTTCGTAATTTAAAATTCATTTTTTGTTTTATAGATTAGGTAGATACTAAATCTCGCAGCTTCATTGCGAAATTCGGAAAAAAGTATTTTTTTCCGGTGTAACTGCAACTATCCTACCTTACGTATCTGATTAATTAAGTTAATTTACTACATTTAAATAAACTGTAGATTCAGTATTCGTGAGTAAAATATATAAAATATTATATTCGAATTCAAACGTACCTAGAATACAAACCGAATAAATATTTGATGAAAGGCCGAAGAATCAAAAGCTTTTACAGACTTTTGTATGAGGGCTATAAATAATTGTAGACGATAATTAACAAAATATATAATTATTAATAAACTTTCATTAAATCGAAAGGCAGTATAAAAATATTTCAACTTGAAACTCGACTTATTTTATTATTGTTGGTTTTGCTATCCATTCTTTATATACACATATATATAAACATATTAAGCAGTATCCACAACAATAGTTTTAAGTTTTACAGTCAACTAATATTACACTAGCATTCATTCATTATTATTATTGCATAACATTAAGGCCCACTGTTTATTAACAATTAACTACAGTGGGTAAATTAATAAATAACAAAGTTTTTGTTCCAACTTCCAACCAGTGTTATTTCAACGCATTCAAAAGATTCAGCTTAGTAATTTTTAATTTCTTTGAGTTTAAAAAAAAAACTTTTCAATTACTCCAGCAACCCTCGGGCTTTTCGGCAGACAATACTTCAATTACGTCATAAAAATAAATTGTACATTTCATTCCAGCGAGGTGCCATAAAGAAGGCTGGCAACTTTTAATTAAATGTAATATTAAAATTAACAAAGTAACACAACACCTATTAAGTCTAACCCTCCGAGCCGGGCCCTATAAGCTGAAAATTGTATAATAAATATCCCTAAAAGCTTTCTCAACTCTAATTGTAAGGTTTAGAACAACAACAAAATGCAATTTTAACGCCGATGTTAACCGACATTTCGACGAAAATGTTCTAAACATTAACAATGAAAATACACGTAATGGAAAAGTTTTATTAGAAAATATATTTTTGTCATCCACTTAAAATCTGTATTATAATAGTAAGGGCCTGTTTCACCACTTTATTATAAAGTGCCGAATAGGCTATTCACAACTTTTTTGACAGATTCTTCATACTTGATCTGTCAAGTTAAGTGGTTGATAGCCTATTCGGCACTTATCAGGAAGTGGTAAAACAGGCCGTAACTCTTGTTAGTTTATTAATACGTCTCACGTGTACGAGAAATCTGCAAAACCTGTTTACTTATTGTGAATTTGGAACTGTCTTCAAAATGGACGTAAATTAAATCAATAGGAATGGAGTTATTGGAACCGGAGGTATTGGGGTAAGCGAAACCGACTGAAATAGAGTTGTAGGAACCTAGCTTCCTTTATTGACATGCATCCTTTCAATGCCGGTCACTAGTAACAAATAGGTAAAAAAGCCAAACTGGAGACAGACAGACGGACAGACAAAGAAGTCTTAGTAATAGGGTCCCGTTTTTACCTTTTGGGTACGGAACCCTAAAAAATAAGTAGAGAAATATTCTGTAATGTATAAGGTGTTTTCTTAATAGGAGTTCATAATACTCATTTTTTCAGCAGCAAAAGCTGCCTTCATACAATTCCAGCAAATTACTCGTAGTACGATGCCGTCAGACAATGGGAGTGTACAAAATTATATTTCTCTAGGTGCAATAACGCTAATTTAATATGGCAATTGGCAGTTGTTTATTTTTGCAGTATTTTTAAATTTTAGTACAAAACACGTGATAACTTACAAAACTTCATTACAATTTATTAATTAGTACCTGGATGACCGAGCTTTGCTCGGTATAGCAAACACTCATTGACTTCGTGTTACTTAATAACGCCATCTGCTGGTCGTTAAAACAATTAGTTGTTCACATAATAGTACTATTATTCGCCAATAGATGTCAGGAAGAGTCATATTTTTCAGTTTATCGATTATCGATAAAACACGAATAAAAAGACATTTTCTGAGAATGATTCCTAGCTAGATCGATTTATCGCCCCCGAAACCCCCTATATACTAAATTTCATGAAAATCGTTGGAGCCGATTCCGACATTCCAATTATATATATATATATATATATATATATATATATATATATATATATATATATATATATATATATATATATATATATATATATATATACAAGAATTGCTCGTTTAAAGATATAAGATTTCTGTTAATTAAGTTCTGTCTACTCTGGTATGTATGCCATTTTGTGACTGAGCTTATTGCATGGTTCATACGTTTGGAGTGGATGAAGATCCCATAAGGTACTCACGACTTTTATCCGGTTTCCACAAAAAGGAGGAGGTTCTAATATTATGTTCGGGTATAAGCATTTATTGTTTTCAAATCATTTATATAATTTAATCCTTGGATCATGGATTCTCGGAAATCTATTGTTATTATATCGTGTCTCACTCATCGGCGAGCTTATGGGGCTTGATGGGTTAATTAATACCCCATATGGGTATGATGGTGATTGGCTTAATTAAATCACTACATAATAATATTATAAAACAAAGTTGCTTTTCTTTCCTCATGTCCCTTTGTTCCCTTTAATCTCTAAAACTACGCAACGGAATTTGTTGCGGTTTTCTTTAATAGATAGAGTGATTCAAGAGGAAAGTTTATAAGTATAATAACATTCATACTACGTAAGAGAAATACTGTTATTGTTGGAGTTTCTTCTAATTTCCGCTTACATTGCAAACACAGGCTGAACCTTATCAAAATAATGTTCTACACATTGAAAAGGACTACAGAAAACTCCGCGAGTATATATTATTATGTCTATCTGTTATGGATATCCCACAATAACATTTTTTTGTCATTTACTTTTTACGGCCAATAATGGCTAATTTTCGAAGCAATTTTAATAAATAGAGCATTCCTTATCCAATTAAATACTTTAAATATATTGTTGATTTAATGTGGATCTTTATAGCCCTTCGCAGCTTAATATGATTTAAATTAATATTTTCGAAGATATTACAGATTTAAAATTGCCAGACGTAGCTTTTTGCGGCGGTACCGACCAATGCGGGCCACAGGAAGCATTATTGAATATAAAATCAAAACTACTGAATCGATTTTAATCTTTTTTTCAGTGGCTATATATTTTATACCCGTGCGAAGCCGGGGTGGGTCGCCAGTTATACAGGGTGTAACAAAAACAAGTGATAATACTTTAGGGTGTGTACGTGTTCCTTGTAGAGAGTTCACTGTGAAAGTAGCAGCGCTGAAAGACCAAATTTTTTTTTCACTTTTGTATGGGGAAACTCGTGACGCTCGGGCCCTTGCCCAAACAAAAGTGAAAAAAAATGTTCGTCTTTCAGAGCTGCTACTTTCACAGTAAACTCTCTACAAGGAACATGTACACACCCTAAAGTATTATCACTAGTTTTTGTTACCCACTGTATAATATAAGATACATTGTTTATATATCCAGGCTTATAAAAGCCTGGATATAAAATAAAGTTAAAAAAATCATGCTTTTGTTCGTTGGCTTTTGTTGCCGTGTCATATAGAAGACGTCTTTACTTTACGAGCTCATTTTACAATTACAAATAATAATACTTATGACCATGTAGCACATAATAATCATGAACAATTATTATCATTACAGTTTGCAGCTCATCGCTTAGAAATGGGTTCAAATTAGAATATACTTCCCTGGGGATCCATCAAGCAGGAACATTTAGATGGGGTAAAACATTAACCCATTTCGATTGCAGTAATATTTTCCCTACTTTCCGGCATTTTAAATAACAAAATAGATTGCCACCCCTTATTTTTGGTATTCAATTTATTTGGGACGAAGCGATATTAGTTTTCCAAGAAAAATTTGTAACGACCTTGCCCAGAAAGCTTAGTAACTACACGAAATGCCTAGGACCTAGAACGAAGTGTCTAGGGCCCGCTTTGCGTAAGGGTCAAATCATATTGTATGATAACGCGTCAATTATGTAATGGAATGTATTTTTATTTTTAACCCCCGACAAAAAAAGAGGGGTGTTATAAGTTTGACGTGTCTGTCTGTCTGTCTGTTTGTCTGTGTGTGTATCTGTCCGTGGCATCGTAGCATCCAATCGGGTCCACCCGTTTTTGATCTAGTTATTTTTGTTTGAAAGCTGACATGATCGAGAGTGTTCTTAGCTATAATTCATCATCATCAGCCTGCTCAGTGCTGGACAATCAGGGTTTATCTGGTTCATGAAAAGCCGTTAGCAACTTGTAATCGTTTGATGGGTTTTATATATCATTCTAGTTCATGACATTTGTGAATATACAATATACGTATACACATAATAATGGAAAGTTGACCTGGTGCTGCAGCATCACCTGGTAATCAATGGAATATCCAATTCCTCGCCAACTTAGAGCAGAGGTTTCGTGTTTGGGCTCATTTTAATTGCGACAACCAGTAAGAAGTAGATAAAGTATAAACAGTAAATATTTACATGCTGCTGCTGCAGCATCACCTGAATTCTATAGGAACCGAGCTTCGTATGAACCCAAAGTGGAGGTTTCATGTTTGGGCTCATATTAACGGCCTCATCGAAAAGGACATTGATAGATGGTAATCATGAGAATATGATTCTGTTGATAGGAATTATTCTGCACTAATAACCAACACAAGTTTAAAAAGTATGAAACAAAATTAAATTAAGGAATTTAAAAAAACCCCCGATAAAACAACTTTAAAAAGTAATGAAATAATATTTACTGCCTTTAAGTTCAAATTACTTACTTGTGTAAAGTAATGTTTTAGTCCATAATTGTTATCAAGGTGTGTCGGGGGACCGCTAATGTAGATGTTTGATTTCACATAACAAGTTTAAGGATCAATTCACAGCAATCTGAATCGAGATAGGTAACCAGCGACTTCGCGGTTGTAGGTTGTAGTTTACTTGGCGGTCCCCCGACACACCGTGACAACAATTATGGACTAAAATATTACTTTACACAAGTTAGGAATTATTTGAACTTAAAGGCAGTAAATATTATTTCATTACTTTTTAAAGTTGTTTTGGCGGGGGTTTTTTTAAATTCCTTATTTTAATTTTATTTAATAAACCATTCAAAACTGTCCTTCTACACTTTGATCTCAATCAAAAGGCCGCGAAGCGATAAACTGTCCTTTATTTACTACATTAGAAGATAATATGACATTTTTTTTAGGCTGATCAACCTGACCTGATTGTCTTACTAGTAAGATGATCCATGCGTCGGATGAGCATGTAAAAAGTCGGTCCTGCGCCTGATCTCTCGCCAATCGTGTCGGTCTACCGTCCCACTGGTTTATGAGAGTAAAATGAATAGAGAGTGTTCTTGGTTAGTGCGCACACACTTGGGCACTATAAAATTACTCCTGCGTAACTGGCCTGGTTTTCAATGAAACCGGCCACCGTCACCGAATCCGGTGTGGGAGTTATTATTATTATGTTGTATTAGGCCGTCCGCATACACACGTTTTCCGTATTCGATTTCCTAATGCGTAATTTCGTTTCGGAATTCCGTAAGACTAGCGCACACGTTCGTTTTTCTGCACTCGCAAACGCGCCGGCTTGCATTCGAAACGTTTCTAGTTCGGACAAAAGCGAACGTGTGCGTCAGTTAATGTATTTTCTAGTGATTCTATAATATCGTCGATTCTGTATCATTCGGATGTCCGAATACGGAAAGCATGCGTAGCCTTAAGAAAGCCACGAGAATATTTATTTTTTATGTAGCACTGGTTACCTCTTTACACCAAATTAATCCATCGCACACTTTTTTTGCACTATCTTAAAAATATACTTTTACATGCAATAAAATATAAATACTTTTCAAAATGCTATATAGTACACATTAGTAACATTGGCGCCTCGTTTATCAACTCAATCCCACTCTCCTTTGTTCCGAACGCGAACTAATAAATCATTCTATAATTGAAGATATTGAGCTTTTTACGATAGAATTACAAAAACGAGAAACTCTACGTTTTTCTACCATCCAGACTATGTGTCAATTTGTAAATTTTTCCGGGATAAATATTACCTTATGTGATATGTCCTTTGCGGAACTCAAAGTATCTCCTGAGTAGACAGAACTAAGGAGTACGACTTCAAACAAACGGGCGAATATACGCGAGTTGGGCGCGAGTGTCACTTTCGACAAGTTTCACAAAGCTGGGTCAATTCAGACCGCAACGCGACGAGGCGAGGCGAGGCACGGCGCGGTATAAATTTTTGTGGATTCGGATCAATTCAGCGGTTTGGGCGTGAAGAGGTAAAAGACAGACAGACAGACACGCTATCGCATATATAATATTAGTGTGGATTAGTGTGGATTCACATCAATCCACAATTCGCCTCGTGTTCTGAATCTAATGCTTGTTTATCCTCGATGAAAAGTAATTATAATAGATTTCACCATTCGACGCCACGTGGCTGATGCGATATATAATTTATGTCCCGACTTGCTCGCATTAATGCGTCTTAAAATATGCATATGCCACGTTTATACACCTACAAAGGTTGTTTTGGCACGTATTGTGGCGCCTTAATAATACCAACAACGTCTTGTAAAATGGAATTTGAGAGATTTTTACAATGAAGTCAATTTTACCTAAATATAGCGCGAATTCCGAAAATTAACTCAGTAAGTATAGGTACTCGTACTACGTCTAAAACCGTGGTCGGAATCGGAGCGTCCGGTGCGGACAATGTAATGTAATGGCCGCAATATATACCAATGTTTTGACGTATAATATTATGACTATGTTGGGACGTCATTACGTCTCATTTGTCTCACCAGTGGCACACTAGTACTATAATATGGCCTCGGAATCGGATATATTATTATGTCGTCTTGGGCACTGACCGGAATACTGGGTTTAATGTCAAAACTCAGGCATAATATTGCGTACAACCGAATTTTTCCCTAGTTTAATTTTGAGTGATAGTTTTTTCCACGCTCCCATAAAAAAGTTATCCACGGACCAAAACATTCCTGTACAACTATGCATCTAGAATTATGTAAACACTTTGACTGTAATTGCGTGCGAAGTTGCTGATTAAAAGATGTATGAAAAGGATTATGAATATGAAATGAAGAGAAGTTTGTCATTTCACACTATTCTGAACGAATAAATGAGTGTGTGCAAAAATATATTAAAATGTTGCATAATGAAGTATACTAGAGATCGCCTTCTGGTCGAAATTCGACCTTACTTGCAACGACATTAGGACTACTACCTATATTTTGTAAAAAATATTGACTTCTTCATAGTTTTTTCAATTCTTGTCTCTGGGACTCAGCTGATCTCAGACTGGCCGTTTAATCATTGTCTAATAGTATCTAAAATTAATTAAAAAAAAAAACAATAATCTATTTTCAATTTGTCAACTTGTTGTCAACAGACTTCAACCATAAATAAAAGAGTATAATTCGTATGTATAGGCTTGTCAGTCAAAAATCTGTCATTTTTCCTAGTAGTAGTGTCGTAGTGTGTGTAACGTTTTATTTGTTAAAAATATATTTGATAAAAGCATAATTTTAAAATAATATTAGCTCGATGCACTCCTTCACCATACTCGTATAAACTAAAACTGTGCGAAATTTCATGCACCTACGTTTCCCCATTTTTCGTAAAAAGGGTTACAAAGTTTTTCTCTCACGTATTAATATATAGTTAATCTTATATCTTTATACAAGCAATTCTTGTATAAATATAAATAATTGAAATCTCGGAATCGGCTCCAACGATTTTCATGAAATTTAGTATATAGGGGGTTTCGGGGGCGATAAATCGATCTAGATATTAATCATTATTAGAAAATGTCATTTTATTCGTGTTTTATCGAATACCAAGCAAAGCTCGGTCAAATAGCTAGTATTATCATTATGGATGCACGTTATGCTTTAACTATTCAATTAATAAGTAAATTAGTGTTTATCTTGCCAAGAAAAGTAATAATAGCGTTATGAAATGAAATGAAAATTAATGTTATTATTATAATAAATAGTTTTTATTTTACTTATATAAATTATAAAAAAAGCAAATAAATAGTATACTATAAAATACATACCTTGTATATCTTCTCATTTCGTTATGAGTACTCAATTCGTACCCAGTTTAATGTAACCACTAACCAGGATTTAGACAAACAATTACGAGCATACTCATACATAACAACGAACACGCCTAAAACAAAAACCTTCTATTTGTTTGTCTCGAGTGATGCAGTCTGCATACATTTCTAAGCACACAAGTTGAATAGAGAAGTACACGTTGTGTTCAGAGGTATTTTACACCTGAAGGACCTTTATTCCGGCAACACAAGGGCCATTCTCATAGGAAACCAAGGTAAAATAAGTCTGAATGGACTATTGTGAAAATTTGTGAAACGTCTGACTTAATAGTTTATCAAACAATCGAACAGACCAGTCTGCTTACAAACTGAAGTACTTATGAACGCCTGTGACTTTGTAAACGACTTTAATAAAAACTATAATATGACTCCCGTTACTCCGTTGCGTCAATATTCGTTTTTCGCGCGGGAACCGTACATTCCTCCGGAATAAAAAGTATTGTAAGCCCTTTCTCGGGACTCAAAGTATCCACATACCAAATTTCATCAAAATCGGTTCAGCGGTTTGGGTTTGAAGAGTTGATAGACAGACAGACACACTTTCGCATTCATAATAATATTATTAAGTATGTATTTTCTGTAAGTGTATTACAGAAAATTGCAGACAGACAGATCGCTTTGCCACGGGCAAAATCAATTTTGTATATGGTAACCACAGAAATAAATCAAGAAAGAACGGCGACGCGCGTGCATTGCTAAGGAATCGCTCGTGTACCTCCTTTTGACCGATTTACATTCGTACTTCTGTTTTTACAATTAGACAATGCACAATAAGGCATTTTGCACAACCGCTCCGGTGTAATCAAGTCGAGACGTGCGCGCTGACTGAATGAACGTTTAACGAATCTTGCACGACAGAGCAAGATTGAAACACGCGTACTCCACCCGCTTAGCCGTTCTATCTTGATTTATTTCTGTGATGGTAACGCTGTTTTAAATAAATTAAATAAAATTTTTAATTATTATTCAAGATAAGAAGATAACGTAACTAGAATTTAAAACTCAAACTACTACCGTGCTAAAGATCAAAATCTGCCTTATAAAGTTTGCATATGTAACTCATAAACTTTTGTCTTTATAATATAAGTGGATATACTTATAACACTTATTGTGATAATACGCTGAATATTAATAATAAAACACTTTATTGCTCACAATTACAAGAAATTACACGTAACACAAGCTCAGGCAAAGGCGATCTTATCGCTAAAAGCTGGATAAGGATAATATGGATGGAATTTCCGTATATTTTTCTGTATTGTGATGAGAGCATAAAATGTACTCCAAAGTACTCGTATGCGGGTAGATTCAATTGAAATGTATTCCGCCTGGGCTTTTACTACTTGCGTAGCAGTATACTCTCTTTCGAATCATTTTGATCAAATTTTAAACAAAGTTAAGTACATCTGCAGGCTTAGCATGGCCACAGTAATAGAAATGCGAAAGAATAGAAACACTGACAGTTTTCGCGGACAAAGTAACAGATTTCCTTTGTTAATCCATCACATTGTCTATTTCTACTTTACCGTAAGAATAAACCTTTCTGTGGCAGCTATGCTAAGTCTGCTGAAGCTAAAAGAAATGAAGGAGAGCCGACTTTAGCCCAAGTGGAAAAGAGCTAAGAAGAAATACATAATATGAAGCTAAAATTCATTCAACTTTACAGTCACACATAAAATAGGAAACCAAAATAAATTAGAACGAAATATAAATGTGTCTATTATAATATGCTTGTGCTGAATATATAACTTTATTTCATAAATGTTTCCCGCAACTTCCTTTACTTACTTTGATTTGATACTATCCTTATCTCTAGCTCACTTAACAATTCTATTTTGTAATTCCATTAAAATCCGTCCAGTATCCTTTTCGTACAAATAAATATTTGAATATCCAATGTTTGAAAAGGTATAAGTTAAATTTTTTAAGTACAAATGAGTGGCAATTTTTGTCACGCTCGTCACGCGGAATGCGTCACGTGGAATGGCACGACAAAGGAATAGTTAACGAAATGTTTGCCAAGCCAACTTCATCTAACTTTGGCGACTTCGCGTCGAATGATAGTGTTTATTCGCGAACGTCAAAGAATTGAATTAGCGAGATTTCGTAGTTTTGTTTTCCATGGTTTGGTGGGATGAACAACAACAATGCAAGGAGTTAATAAGTTTTGTTTTGATGGTCAAGTATATATTTTTTAATTAGTAACTTTATTAAATTATATTATTAACTAATAGATGCTAGAAATGTTATAAATTAAAATTATAATCAAGTTACGTCCACACAAGGTGAATATGTTAATCTACGCGGCGTGTACTATGGCTCAGTACCTACCTAATTCAAGTAACGTGGGTACCAAAAACTTAACTTCCTCTTAAATTACTTCCTCTCATACCGCCTACGTCACGCAAAAATACTAACGTACTTTTTAAAGTATCCCTCCCAGATTCGGTCTTAAATTATTCAAATTCCCATATCTTTGTTTATCGAGTTCAAATTCTACTGACAAGATATATAAAATTCTGTGGGGTTCATATTCCCCTCACGTCCGCCATGCACTGCTTGACATGATGACGTCACGGCTCGCAGATTTGTTGCGCTTCAGCTCGTCACGTGCCCGGCTCATGCGAATTGATACTCTGAAAACTCGTCTTGGGGCTAGCATGATAAATAGACAACTACTCGTAACTATGTACTCGTAACGCCGGCTGTACAATGTGCCAACACACTGATCCAACTTATGTCCGAGTAGACCTCTGCAGTAGGGTGGAGCGAAAAATGTTTTTTTTGATATTCGTTTCGGCATACCTATGAAAAGTTGCTGTTGCTGTTCACAAATATACATACAAAATTTTATTTACATCGTAATAAATTTAGAGGTGCCCCCAACGTCATGAACTTTAGAGAAATTCGAAAAACTTTGTCAAAAACCACCAACTTCTAATATTGCCATATTAACGCTGAATTATATTATGTGTATTCCGTTACGTTCGTAACTGTTTAAGCTTGAATATTGCTCAGATAGATGGGGAGATTGAGGCAGGAGAGGTGATTTCATTGCACTTTTCAATCGTTGTCTGAACGCCATAAAGTGCGCGCTATTATTGTAATTCTGCTTGTGAGAAACAGTGATTTTAAGCACTACCCACAAGAAAATAAACTTCTGTAAGTAATATTTTTAAATTCCTGGTCACTTATTGTTGATAAAATACTATTGACGATATAATTTATACCTAGTATTTCTCTTTATTACAGTCATAATATGTCGTCAAAACATGAAAAGAGACATGTTATCCCGTTTTTGGTTTATCGGAGAAGTTACCAGTTTCTGAACTACCAACTCATATTTCTGTTATAAAAATTACACAATTATTAATTAATATGAATCAAAGCTGGACAAAACAACAAAAGAGCCGACAGTTCATGATGTATCCCAAAGACTGGCTACGGAAATTTTACATATCTGGCGAAAAGTGTCGCTTCCCAAAAAATAAGTATATTAGATATTTACTTGATTAAAGAACTGCAAGAAAAATGATAATAGGTCGTTTAGATATAAATGCGACTAAAAATATGAAAAAATAAAAATACAAGACAAAGAATGACTTCGTAACAAAGAGATAATGGATCCTAACCAGACGTCTTGTTCTCGTTCTTTGCATGATGACTTAACAACCTAAAGAACGAGTTCCAGCGATTGTAGCTTCTTCTTGTAGCTTCTACAAGCTAATCAATCGCCAAAATAAGTAGCTGCTCAGCCACCCAAGAAAAAGAGATTTAATTTTCCATCATTAGCTCTCGTATGCGATCTACCTGAGTCTCTGACAGAGCAGCTGCTACTATAGCTTTATCTGCTTCGTTATCTGTGTTAAAAGATGTTGATTGTTAGTATTATTCTGGTATTATTATATCAAAGGATTCTAGTGCTGTCATTGATCGTTAAAAATGCGATGAGAAATAATGAAAAACAAATCAGCACACACGATGCAGATCGCAAATATAAAAGTATACGCAGAATTTATTTTGATGGCAGAAAAGGTGGCTGTGATGGTACAGTTGTGAATATAGTTTTCAAAGGAAATGTTATTCGTTTTATGGAAGAAGTAATTAACAAACTATTGTAGTAGTTTTTTGTTTGAAATGCCTAATTGTGAAATAAAAAAAACAATTCAATACCAAACAATCTCCTCTTTTCTGATGATCATTTCTGTATAATATATCATAAATATTTAAATTTTCTTGATAAAAACATTGATACCACTAACTGTAGTCAAGACCTTTTCTTTATCGATTCTTTATAGAATCGTCGATCAAAATTGACATTAGACGAGTCGAACGTCAACGTCATATTCGCGAATTTTTAAGCCAATTTCATACATTTTGATCGGCGATTCTATAGAAAAGCGATAAAGAAAAGGTCTGGGCTAAGGCATCAGGCTTTTATTTAATGTATTACAATGTAGTTTTATTACAAGGAACAGCAAATATAGAAAAATACTATTTGTCAAAACTAAACCAATGTTTTCAAAAAATTCGTATTTTTCGAATTTTCAATTGGGTTGGGGCATCTCATAACGTCAAGACAAGTAAACTATAATTTGTATGCAGAATTTACTCATCAAAGAGCAACTTTCTATTGCTATGCCATTAAAAAAAAATTAAAAAAAAAATTTCTTCATACCTTTTCGCTCCACATTACTCTACAGTCTACAGGTTGACCCAATGCACTGGTTCAATGCTTTGACCCAATGGGTACAGCGCGAACTTCAGGGTATGTCGCTGCCTGCTAGTAGTTGCGGCCAATCAGACCGCATGTATAGTCCGTCAAGAAAGTCATGACAGGCTGGGAAAAATTTCTAAACGTAATCACGCTTAAAAGGTGTATTTTTTTCTTTGTATTTTCACAGAGAACGCTTATTACATTTAAAATATTGCAACCTTGCACATTTTTACCTCGAAATAATAAAGTTCTCTTATTTATTAGTTCATTTAAAAAAATTCCCGCCCGTCATGTCTTTCTTGACAGACTATAGCAGTGCGTTGTGCTGACAATTATTAGTGTATAAAAACAGATGTAGAACCAAGCGGCAACACACCCGCCACTCTTCTGGTGATGGGAGTGTTAATGGGCGGTAGTTGCTTTTCATCAGATGACCCGTTTGCTCATTTGCCCCTTAATTAAAAAAAGGTTGAAGCTCGACAGCATTATAAATAACAATGAAAAACTATTGCTAGCATTATTAACACCAACTTAGTATACATAAATTAAATAAATTTTACAATTTGAAAGTATGTTATTCTTTAGCATAGTACCGAAGGTTAGAATTTGATCTTGAAAACTTAACAGACAGACGTGTTGGTTAGAATAAGGATTAGAATTTCAATTGACTTTAATCATAAAGTTAATATACCTAGCGGAATAGAGAAACAAAGGCCTGAGCAAGAGAGATGTCACTATCAGTAACACTGCGTGGTAAAAAGAGAGGTGTGCACTGCAGGTGTGATGCAGATGACAGCAGCACTCTTTTTTTAACGTCCAGTCGGCACGTGCCGCACGTTGACAATTTAATCTCATAGAACTCATGTTCAATCATGCTTGTGTAAGTGTGTATGTACACATATTTTTCACACAGATGAAAACCAATTTCGGTTTCGTTTGACAGCTCGAGATTGTTGCTCTATTCTGCTAGGTATATTAATTTTATGATTTTAATACATTAAAGATTCATTGTTGACGTCACGGCTTGGTAATAAGATGCCCTCAATTTCATAGAGAAAAACGCTTTAGTGGTGTGTAAAACTTTTTTGGATGGGTAAAAATTTTTTATTCGCATCAAAACTCGTGGCCTGGTCGAAAGTCTTCAAAGACAAGTAGACCGCCAGCGCTTAACTTACTTAAAATATTTCAAGCATCACTAATCTCTCAAAGTGAAAAAGTTAAATAAGTAATATCAAAATTTAAAATTATGCAGTAAATAATAATATTCTTTCCTATCATAATTTGTGATAGTATTGCAAAACTACTCAATTTTAATGAAGTGCACAATTCCATTCCGTTTTCTTGTAAATTTATTTCTGTTTCCTGTAGTTCCAGTGTATTTTCTTGGTATAAATCTCTAACGACGTTAACGATGGTTTGATTTGCATTGCTATTAATTATATTCGCAGCGTGCAATTTGCGATCTAAAACCATACACTTGTAATTATTTTAATGCCAGCACTCTATTGATACTGGAATCGATTTATTTTGCAGTAGATTAGATTTATTATGAATTCGCGAAGTAAAGGACTTTGTAAACAATAGAACGAAATTACGGTGGCGACGCACTCCCCTTTCTTTAGAGAGAATTTACTGTAGAAGCGATGAAATAACGATATAATAATATTATGATACAACGATACAACTTTGGAGACATTACATAATATCTATACATCTATACATCTATTCATCTATATACATACATATACATACATACATACATACATACATACATACATACATACATACATATAAATAAAATTGGAGTGTCTGTTTGTAATATTGAAAGAACCGTTTTTTACTACATGCATATGAATCTGTATACGCTACATACACCAAAACAACATTTTTTACAATTTTTGTCTGTATGTCTGTCTGTTTGTTCCGGCTAATCTCTGAAACGGCTGGAGCTATTTTGCTGGGACTTTTTTTGGTAGATAGCTGATGTAGTAAGGTGTAACTTAGGCTACTTTTTAACCGACTTCCAAAAAGGAGGAGGTTATATTTTACTTTTTTCATATTTGTTAGCGGACTATCCATCTTTGTTATTATACTATGTTGACGCGGACGAAGTCGCGGGCAACAGCTAGTTATAAATAAATTGTGAGATAGTCCCACTCAGAGGTAGACCCAAAGCGAGTTCAACTACCAGGCCCGTACCATGCATGGTCATTGGTCATATTGAAGTAAAAAGCCCTACTTATTAGCATGAATTTCAGCATTGTGGCGACAATAAAAAAATTAAATTACATACCATTTAGTGGTTGTCTAATTAGACAACCACTAAATTAATAACTACTACTACAAAACACTAATTAATTATTATAGTACTAGATGACGCCCGCAACTCCGTTGCGCTAAAATTTGTTTATCGCGTACATTTTCCCGGGATAAAAAGTATCTTATGTCCTTTCCCGGGACTCAAAATATCTCTGTACCAAATTTCAGCCCAATCGGTTCAGCCAGTTAGGCGTGGAGAGCTAACAGACAGACAAAGAGACAGACAGACACACTTTCGCATTTATAATATTAGTATGGATATTTTTAAAATAAATAATTGGTAAAATAATAAAATAAATAAAATATCTTTTTATTCAAAATGGGTATCATGATACACTTTTCGAAAGTCGAACGAAGAAACTACGTTGCCTACCACCGGTTCGGGAACTACCCCGCCGAGAAGAACCGGCGTAAGAAACTCGCACGGTGGCCCCGTGCGAGTTTACTAAAAAAATTATTTTACTAAAAAAATGGAAAATTACAATGTTGGGCCTACAGCTATGTAACAAAATAAAAGAAAAGTAACCTGCATGGAGCCACCCTAATCCCAAGGTGTGCTGTCCTCGATGAAATCATTGACTTTATAATACGCTTTAGCACACAAACGTTTTTTAACTGCTTTTTTAAATTTGTTTAAGGGTAGATTTTGAACATTTTCTGGGATTTTATTGTATAGGCGTATACATTGGCCTTTAAAGGATTTGCTTACTTTGGCTAGTCTGAACATTGGTATTGCTAACTTGTTCTTATTTCTAGTATTTACATTATGATTATCACTTTTCTTTTTGAAAATATTTATGTTCTTTCTAACATATAAGAGATTTACCAAAATTGTATTGAGATGCGACAGTCAGAATTTTTATTTCTTTAAATTTTTCTCTTAGAGATTCAAAAGACGACATCTCATAAATAGAACGTATAGCTCGCTTCTGCAGCACAAATATTGTATTAATGTCCGCCGCGTTTCCCCACAAGAGGATGCCGTAAGACATTATGCTATGAAAGTAGCTAAAGTAAACTAATCGCGCGGTCTCCACATCAGTGATTTCACGAATTTTTTTAACAGCATATGCTGCAGAACTAAGCTTATCTGCCAGTTTTGCAATATGTGGACCCCATTGTAACTTACAATCCAGCGTTATGCCTAGGAATACGGTGGTGTCCACTAAATTCACTTTCTCATCATTTAATAGTACATTGGTTTGTACTTGCCTAACATTTGGCAAGATAAATTTTAAACATTTTGTTTTATTAGAGTTCAAAAGTAAATTATTAGCATTAAACCAATGTACTACTTTTGAGAGAACACTATTTACCTCGTCATAATTAAATTGTCGCCTCTTTACATTAAAAATTAGTGAAGTGTCATCAGAAAAAAGTACTATCTCATGCTTATCTTTAACAAGATAAGGTAAATCATTTATATAGATGAGAAAAAGAAAAGGGCCTAAAATGGACCCTTGTGGCACACCTAGTTTTATTTTGGTTCCATTAGACCTTATGGAGTTTACTTCCACCCTCTGCGTTCTATTTGTAAGGTAATATTTTAGAAGTTTAAATGCCGTGCCCCTTACACCATAATGGTGTAGTTTTCTTATTATAGTATCATACTCCACACAGTCAAATGCTTTAGAGAGATCGCAGAAAATACCAAGTGCATCCTGCGACCCCTCCCAAGCTTCAAAAATACTACATAGAAGACTAATGCCTGCATCTGTTGTAGACCGACCTTTAGTAAAGCCAAATTGATTATTATGTAATAAATTATTTGAGTTGAAGTGAGCAAGTAATTGATTTAAAATTATTTTTTCTGGTTAAAGTAAGGTGCCGCGTTGTTCCGTGCATTTTGGTTGAATTGAGCGTACTTTAGTTTTAATAGAACGTCTTCACTGATAACTAGGTAACTGTTGGAATACTGGCGAATAAACTTGAGTTTTGTGGTTCACTGGTCAAGCTGAAGCGAACTGGTACCGTACTTTCATTGGTCAGTTACGAAAAGTTCGTGGGGTTCAAAAACTTTATCGTAAAACGATTATATAATATTTTCAGAATACAGTCTGCAACTTCACTGCAAAAAAATCCTTCGGGATCGGCATATTTTCCAAATGAAAATTTAATGTTATCCCCTTTTCTTCTACAAATTATGTCAAAACTAGTTATTTCCGTGCCTATGCGAACAAAGAAACAAATAATTAAACTTTTATTTTTATTTTAAAGGTATCACTTACATACATACCAAACACACAATTAGTAGCTACAGGTTACGTCATAAAATTATATTAATGATAATTTTAATATTAAACGAGTTAAAAGTGGTATAATAAAATTTCCGTTATCGATCAAGAGAAAGAAATTTTTATGATTTGGTATAATATGCATTTTTTCTTGCAAAACACAATAATTTATACTTTGCATTATAATTCGTAGTACCGCTTCGTAACGGGCGTAGAGGCGCTACGATATTGTGTAGATGCTCTACGAACATACTTTTAAGTGCCTGATAGACGTACGAACTTAAAGCAGGCGGGTTTTAAGTTCGCGAACTTACTCGGCTCGACGTCGGTGACACACGTGAATAAATAAAATAAAAATAAAAATAAAATAAAATAAAATTAGCCTTTATTGCTGTAAACTTATAAACATTATTTTACTATAACTTAATCTCATTTTAACTAAACATTTATTATACTTAAATTATTCTAAGTTTAACGGCGTTCGGGTGATTTCTTTTTTTTTTTTTTTTTTGCAACAGCTTGTCTTTCGACATAGGCCTCCTCCAAAGATTTCCATTTTTCTCTGTCCTTTGCAACTCTGATCCATTCTGTACCAGCTACCTTTTTTAGATCGTCTTCCCATCTTTTCGTTTGTCCACCTTTGCTTCTTTTACCGTCTCTTGGATACCACTCTGTTATTATACGGGTCCATTTCTCTTGCCTTTCTCTTAACATATGCCCTGTCCATCGCCATTTTAGTGTTCTATATACAGAAGGTGCCTGTTTGAATTGTGTTCTGTTTTTTATGTGTGTTAGTTTTACTTTGTCTCTTCTATTGACTCCAATGATATTCCTTTCTATACTATTTTGGCAGACGCTTAGTTTATTTGCTTGGTTTTTTGTTAATGACCATGTTTGGCTACCATATGTTAAGCAGGGCAGGATACAGGTGTTGTAAACTTTTCTTTTAGCTTTCATAGGCATGTCTCTGTCCTTCATAACTTCGCTAAGCGACCAGTATCTCTTCCAAGTGTTGGCAATCCTCCTATCTATTTCTTTATCCATAGTTTTTTTGGGCGATATTAGTTGTCCTAAGTAGATGTACTCGTTAACATATTCTATTTTCTGCATATTTACTATGATTTCATGTGTTTTTGAGGAGTTAGTCATGGCTTTCGTCTTGCTGATATTCATTGACAGCCCCGCCTTCGCGCTCTGATCTGATAACTGTTGTAGCATGAGTTGTAGCTTTCTTGGACACTCGGAGAACAGTATCAGATCGTCTGCAAAGCGCAGATGACTTAATTTTTCTCCATTAATATTGAGACCATTCTCATCCCAATCTAGGTTTTGAAATATCCTTTCCAGGACTGCCGAGAATAGTTTGGGTGAAATAGGGTCGCCTTGACGGACGCCTCGCTCTATGGGGAATTCTTCGCCGGTTTTCTCCAATCTCACTTGTGCTGTGCTTCTAGAGTATATATTCCTCAAAGTTCTTATATATTTGTGCTGTATTCCCTGACTGTTTAAGGCTTCCCAGATGTAAGCGTGTTCTAACGAGTCAAAAGCCTTATTAAAATCTACAAACCCTAAGTAGTAGCATTTATTGTATTCATTGTACTTTTGTAAGATTTGTCTCAGGACATGGATATGGTCAATCGTTGAAAACTTGCCACGGAACCCAGCTTGTTCTTTTGGTTGGTTTTCATCGAGTGTTGTAGTGATTCGTGATAGTATGACTTTTGAGAAGACCTTATAAATATTGGACATTAGACTGATGGGTCGATAGTTACCGATTTCTTCTTTGCTACCTTTTTTATGTAGTAATACTATCGTCGATTTTGTCCAGTCCTCTGGTATTGTTTCGGTCTCCAGGATTTCGTTAAATAAGTCTGTTAGTATTGGAGCAATCACTGGTGCAGTGGATTTAAGTAACTCATTAGTAATTTGATCAGATCCAGGTGTTTTATTTGTTTTTTGTGTTGTAATAGCTTTAATCGTTTCCTCTTTCAGTATTTTCGGTATAGGCTCAGCATCCATTAGATTAAATTTCTCTGTGGCCGCACTTGGGTTCTTACTTTTGTATAATTCCCTGTAGAAGTCCGTTGCTACTTTCAGTATTTCAGGTCTTTTTCTCGTGTTAGTTTTATTCTTTGACTTAACTCCTAGTATCCACTCACTTTTTTCCTTTAACTCTTTAATAGCCTTTTTTATTCCGCCAGTTCTATTTATATGTTTTTCTAATGTCTGCCGTCTCTTTATTTTTCTATCTTTTCTTATACTTTCGTTTATATTTTTACTGATTTCCCTTATTTTGTTCATCTTCTCTTGATTTTTTTCCTTTATTTGTAATAGTTTTTTCCTTTCTTCTAGTAAGCGCTGAGTTTCTAAAGAGATTTTGGTTTTATTCACTTTTCGAGTTTCTGTTTTAAGTATTCTCAAGGTTTTTTCGTATTTCTCTTCGATAGATATGGTCTTCTCTCTGATTATGTCTATTAATCTTGTGAGGTTATTGATAAGATTTTCATTGTTTCCAGTACACGTCAGGGCCGTGCTCTCATTTTGCCATCTCCGGTTCCTTCTTATAGGTTTTCCTGTAAGTGTAGCACGAACCATTCTGTGATCTGAGTTGAAATTTAGATTCTGTATAACTGAAACATTTTTGAAAGCCTTCAAATTGTTGGACATAATAAAATCTATTTCATTTTTGTAGAGACCATTTGGAGAGGTCCACGTCCATCTTTTTAATTCCTTTTTCCTGTAAAAGCTGTTAAGAATGCTAAGTTTGTTTGTTAAAGCGAATGTGACTATCCTTGCTCCATTTTTACTTCGTTTACCCTGTCCATATTTGCCAATTGTATATTCTTCTCCATTGCAGCATGTTCCAATCTGGCCGTTAAAATCTCCCATCACTATGGTATTTTTGTGTGCTTTTTGTATTGTTGTTTGCAGGTCTTGGTAAAACTTTTCTATCTTTAGTATATCTTCTTTTTTGTTCGATTCTGTAGGCGAATACGCTTGAATAATTGACCATTTTTCTTCCTTGCCAACCGGTAATAATATGTTTAAGATAGCTAATCTTTCTGTGACTCCTTTTATTTCAATTATTTTATCCGCTAATCTTTTATTAATGAAAAAGCCCACTCCGTATTGTCCGGGCGTCATGCCTATGTGGTGTAAAATGTAATTTCCGTAGTCTTCTATCTTCTCCCCGTATCTTCTCATTTCACTTATTCCTATTATGTCCCATTTGATTTCTGATATGGCCTTTTCAAATTCTTGAAGTCTTTCAGGTGTTCTTAACGATCTTGAGTTAAATGTTGCTATATGTATATCTAACGTTCTTTTATTCATCTTTAAAGGGTCATGGTCGTTTTCCCCCACGATGACCAGTCGGCTTGGGGGAGGGTGTGTTGTTATGGTTGTTGTTTTGTCTTTTTGTTTATGTTTTTGTTTCCGTTCGCCGATAGTTGATTGCTATTGTTGTTTTCCTGATGGTTGGGATGTAAGAGAGTTAGATCGAGCCCTCATCAAGTCAAATGCATTTGTTCTTTCCGTAGAGGGTGTCAACTGCTGTTTCTTCGGTTTCGGGTTAGCATACGGAGAGGCAGATGGTTCTCTTTTCCTTTTGTCTTTAGCTCCTACATTTTCCTTAACAATAAGTTTATCATACTTTAGGTAGGCTATGTTTCCTTTGTTACGTTCCTCCTTTAGTTGTGGGAGTAATGCCTTCCTCTTCTCCAGTATTTCTTTGGTGTAGTCTTCAGAAATATATAACTCCTTGGACTTTTTCTTGGTTTTCAGAACTTCGCTCTTCTTCCATCTATTGATAAAGGATACGAGGGTCGGTCTCGGTTTTTCTTTGTTTTCTAAATTTCCAATGCGATAGATTTTATTTATCTCACAGTTTTCTACTTTTATGTTCAATTCTTCTTGTAGTTCTTTTCTCGTTCTCTCTAATAGTTCTGTTACAGATTTTTCACCCTCTTTTAATCCATAGATTACTATATTGTTGCTTTTCCTGTCTTTTTCTAAAAGTTGTACTTTATTTTCCAGTTTTTCTAACTTCAACTTTAAATTTCTATTTTCTTCTAATACTGGTTCCAGTTTTTCATCCATTTTTACCATCAGTGTATTTGTTATAGTTTCTGTTTGTTTTTGCATTTCTATTTTCATTTTTTCAAAGAAAATTTGAAATTGATCATCCATTTTTTTCCGTGTAAAGGAACGTTTCCAAGTAATAATTCGCTGGCAACACTGATAGTTGTGGCATTCGCCAATCACGACGCTGACAGTAGTGACAATGTTATATCCAATGAGGTCATTTATCTGTGGATATGTCAGTTGACTTTGACAGGTTGACTGTTGAGTGATTTGGCTGGTAGTGCCAACTTAATCGTGCGTGTAATCCGTTGTAATATCAAACTAACCTCAAAGTTCCGTCGGTTTTCTTCTTTCGATATTATTATCGGATGGTGTAGTTACACAATGCTTGATTACTTCCACTGCTCAGTGCCACTTTGTTTTTCACTTGGAATGATATGTTTAGTAGAAATCTGGATGTAAGTATGTTTATTTTGATTTTGTTTCGGAGCAACAATATAAGGTGTTTACGATACAAGTACCGGAAACGAAATCCGACACACGTGAATAGCTCACACTGGATTACCATGTCCCCAGGCTCGCGGCTCGCGGCCCACGGCTCGGGGCTCTCGGCTCGCGGCCCACGGCTCGCGGCTCTCGGCTCGCGGCTCGCAGTCTTGCCAGACGTACGAGCCGAGACGACCTACGAGTAAAGCTATTTGACCGAGATTTGCTCGGTATTCGATAAAACAGGAATAAAATGACATTTTCTAAAAATTATTCCTGGCTAGATCGATTTATCGCCTCCGAAACCCCCTATATACTAAATTTCATGAAAATCGTTGGAGCCGATTCCGAGATTCCAATTATATAAATACAAGAATTGCTCGTTTAAAGATATAAGATAATAGGACATCAAACGCATTGCCTCGTGTATTTGCATTGTAAAGTCACCATTACAAATTGAATTATTTTACATTAAATCTATTTGTAGTGTATTAAAACATCTTCAGTCAGGATCAAACCTCCAGTAAGCCCACGGGAGTAGTGCCCCCTGATGAAGTTACGTGTAATGTGATTACCCCTTGAAAGGACCTTATGGTAACTTTACACGCTCTTCACCAATATTGTCAACCATTAAAAAAACGCTTTCTTAGGTTTTTCAGTGACGGTACGTCCATTTGTCCATTTTGACTATCAAACACACTGGTGTTGTGAATGAAAAAGTTTTCATACATTGTAAAAACTGTTTTACAATGTATGAAAACTTTTTCATTGTATTAACATTATACAGCTGCCGGTAACTTTTTTATTTATCGTATTACAAGGAAAATAATTATGGTAGCCAATGACAAAAAACACTTTGTGCGGATACTATGATATGAACAATTTTTATTCATGCTCCAGAGCTAAAAGTCAGCTGATATCACCTGCATTCACGATTTCATAGCATTTTTTTAGCCAGCATCATTTCGCGGCGTGTGAAACCTGCATAAAAGCCTGACAAATCAGTAGTGACAAGGCGCTGGCCTTTACACATAGTCCATTAAAATCAAATCAAATAATTTTTATTCAGAGTTATTTTTTATTTATTAATGTTTTTTGAATGTTGGAACTATGGTGCTTACCACGGGTTCGGGAACTTTTTGTAAGACATAAAATTGTAACATATTTTATATGTAACTTTAAATATAAAATATTATGTAGTATAAATGTAACATAAAATTTCTTACATAATTTAAAACACAACGTAGTAAAATAGAAACATTAACTTTATGGAGCCCAAAATTACGCTGTGAAAAGAAAATTTTCTGATGAAAATCATTATAGTTTTCATTATTTCAATTAAATATTCTCTCTTTGTAAGGCAAGTTGAGATAGCGTCATTAGCTTTTATCCCTTGTGCAAATTAGTTTCTTTTTGTTATTTTTGTTTCAAATTAATTTTCTTTTCACCACTTCAATTCGCGTCGGACGTCGGTCACAGCTTAACTTTTTAATAAATTTTAATTTGGGTCGGACGTTGGTCACAGCTTAAGGCGACGCCTTGATAATTTGGCTGCAGCGACATCGATTTTTCTCAGCAATGACTAAAGCTAAGAAATTAGAGTTCATTGTCAGTATTCATCATGTATTTGTCTTTGAATTACCAATAACATAACATAATTGGTCAACTTTTATAACACAGAATAATCAATCAAAAGACCTCTGTAAAAAAAGTAATTTTGCCAAAAGAAGAGAGTGATTTAAGCTTCCAATATTTGTTTATAGATTGGTTCAAGAATACACTTTAATTTGCCCATAGCTTTAAATGTGAAATATATTTATGGTTTTTAAATTACGCAACAAAAACCATTTTGTCGCTTACGCCCTATCCATTTCTTGCTGTTCGCAATGTAAAACATATCCAACACGGTATTTTACTTTAACGCGCCGTCACCTTATTTTTTAAATAATATTTTTTTATTATGTTTTTGGTACACATTATAATAAATAGTATAACTATTATATTGTGTTTCTGTGTTATCTTTTATTACTAATATCAAAATAATGTTTATAAATAACTTAACATCAGCTACACTTACATCTAACACAAATATATAATATCATGTTTTATAATGCTGTCTAGCTTATCTATAGTTGTCATTCTACGAAAAAAAACTTTGTCTGTGCTCGTTTTACTTTTTTTTTAAATTTCCAAATTGGTTGGAAACTAACTTTTTTAGAACGCCAAGGCTAAAAAGCTGTCTTGCCATCTAAATTATTATTTCTGCCGAAACATGTATTACAATGTTAGTTTATTGAAATAAAATATATTATATCGTCTTATATAAAGAAAATGTTACACAACGGTAAATATGCATGTCTGTCTTTCTCGATGGTACTCCAAATAAAACACGAGCTTAGCACAAAGCCCGCACATATCAATTGCAAACGGAATCGAATATCAATCGGGTAAGTAGTCACTTGGCCAGGGCTGTCGACTCGCTGCGGTTGATCACACGAATACCTCGTATAAGGAACGTGAGCAACAAAGGTGTTGATAAAGTTGTGTCACAAATTCAATTCTTGTAGAGGATTACCTTTGTACCGTATCTTTATAATATATAACAGAAAAGTTTGTGTATTTTGTGTGTATTGAATAGGCTTCAAAACGATGGTTTTGCTGCATTTTGACAAAAATCTTTTGAATCTACAGGGAAGGAGATAAGATAATAATATTATATTTATTGCTGATAGAACATGTACAGTTACCGCGGGATACTCTTTCTACGCGGGCAGTGCCGCACGGTAATAACCTATAGTTTCTGCACGCTTCCTATCTCAATGTACGAGAGATGTACTTGAATTGTCAACCCTATCTACACAGTTGAACAATATTACTGATTCTATAAGTGACTAGGAAATATCAAAATAGTTTTTAACATGCATTTGCAAAATATTTTAGTGTGGGGAGTAAGCTGGCAAAAAGAACCGATGTAAAAAATAACGCCACCGTGACAAGATCAGGCACAAAGAACCATTTAACACGTATTTTAGTTCAACAGAACAAGAGGGTAAAAAGAGCAAGATTTTTCGAAAGAGAGTGGTCGAGAAATATATAATTATTATTACTAGCTGTCCCGGCAAATGCTGTTTTGCCATGTAAAGTATCTTGCCCATATTATTTTATTGAAGTGATAAGTATGTCACCATGGTAACGTCCATCGCTATCCCGTCGCACAATGGTTGCCGGCAGTCTCGAGTTGTAATAATTTACTATAATTTATTGAACAAATGCAGTTATCAATATAAAAAGTAGTCGGTAGCTGATTCTCAGACCTACTGAATATGCATATTAAAATTTGGTAAAAATCAGTAAAGCCGTTTCGGAGGAGTACGGCAACTAACATTGTGACACGAGAATTTTAAATATAACTTAAGACAATCTAATACAGGAGAAACGTTAAGTACCTACCTACCTACTTACTCTACAGTTCTCCTTTTTAAATATTCAAGCTCTTAAATATTTTTATCTTTAAATATCCAAGCACAATCATGAGTGAAAATATCAGGAATTTAAAAGAAAAACTACAAAGCACAAGGATTACTTTGATTAAAAATAAACAAGTGACTCAAGACGCTTGTTTTTTGTTCTGTAAAACAAAAGCAATTTTGCTGTGCGAGTCTCTATGCTGATGGAACAAAGGAATATCTAACAAATGTTTATGAGCCTTTGTCACCCGAAATACGAGATATTGTGGACGGAGGAACTGCAGAGCTATCTCATAATCAATACACTCGTAAGTGATACGGAAAATAAATGCTGTCTTTGGGTAGAACACAAAAATTTATGAAGCGAAAAAAAACAGAAAAGCGTGTGCACAGGGTACATGTATCAGAAGTGAAACTTCTGCCCAAGATCGTGAAGGCTTCATCATCAACTCGTGACGTAATATATATTATTATTTTGACTCACTACATTCGCTTTCAACGCACCTAAAGAAGTTTTAAAAAATATTTCCTACGAAGGATAATTGATAACACAAAAAACGTATTACGTATCAGTGTCAAGAAATTATACATTTTGCACAATGCACTGTCGTCATTCAACATGTCAACTTTTCTTTATAGGTTCAAGAACGATATAATAATAATATTATGCCTCGCAAGCCGTTTGAATCGGTTCAAGTATAAATGACCCGGTGATCTTCGTATCACTTCCCTTCTAACTTAAACTTTCTCTGGATTTCCCCGAATATTTCAAGACTGACATACAATATACAAAATTAATTTTTATTTATATAGATTACAAGCGTATTATTTCAGAGCATTAAGAATCCGAGTGCCATCGCAATTCTCATACAAACGTAATACCAAGATAATTTCCCATACGAGAATATTTACCATATTTGAGTTATTATTCAGCTAATTACCTAGGTTCTTGTACAAAGATTCAGTGCAAAAAGTTTACATACCAAAAATATGTTAATAAAAGTACTTGTACTATTATCTATTCTGTGATAAAAGTAATTATTTTGCAGTGAATCTTTGTACAGGAACCTAGGTAATTACTACATTAAGCTGAACAATAATTCAAATATGGTAAATATTCTCGTATGGGAAATTATCTTGGTATTACGTTTGTACGAAAACTGCGATGGCATAACGATACATCGCAGTATAACATTCGTGCATAAAAATAATGCCTATGTTGAACTGTACAGTGAATTGTATTTTCAAGCTACAGCAGAGTTACTATTATCAAAGGAGTATTTGTATTGTGTGAGAATATTATTTCAAATCTCTCTGAAATACTTGGACCATGATGGAAGGCGTTTTTGAAGCTTACGTTACGTAAGGTTTTGAAATCCACTTAAACTTGTTTACAATATCGCCGAGCACTGTGGGGACAATACAACTCGATATGGCTTAAACACGACCTAACTTAGCTGTTATAAGCCAGCTAATGCTTCAGTTTAGCTCGAGTAATATGGTTTTCAACTTACACAATTCTTTGATTTAGTAAAAGCACCTAAGGATTTTGTATTGCAGCTTTTCAAACTAAAAACCAAAGAAATCGGATTTGATTTAGTATAAAAAATGTTCTCAATAAATCCCATTAAATCTTGACGCCAAAACCGTGATTTTGATGAAACTTTGTATGGAAATATTGTTTATCCCCAAAATACCTATGTACGGTTCCCGCGATAAATGAATTTTGGCGCAATGGAGTAGTTTTATAAGGGTGATATAATTATAAACTAAAATTTTAATGCAAATAGACTAATTGGCGCACACAACAAAATAATGAGAATGTCAAATAGCGTGACGCCGCTTGACATACCTATAATAGCTCTATTATAATATTATAACGTCTCGTTTCGGTGCCAACCGACCCTGTCTAAATGAAACACAAACGTCCCTATTGTGTTCACAAGCAATATCGCCCGGCCAAATTATTGGCAATTGTTATCCCTCACGTACCGCAGATGGCTTTTATATGAACTGTACTGGAATGATAGTCCATAATCCAGGTCATCTAATGACTTTTCGATATTAATAGCACACATTTTTCCAGCTAAATACTTTTTTTACGACCACATAAATTATTATGGAATTGCTGGCTAATATATTGGGGTGGTGTATGGACTTTGTATGGATATCTGTCTGTTATTTTTTTGCTAAGCTGGATTTTAGGATTTTTTAAGTGAAAAAAATGTAGGGTCAACATAATAATCTTACATCTTATATCTTATATAATTATATAAAACTCAAAGGTGACTGACTGACATGGTGATCTATCAACGCACAGCCCAAACCACTGGACGGATCGAGCTGAAATTTGGCATAGAGGTAGATATTATTACGTAGGCATCCGCTAAGAAAGGATTTTGATCAATTCCACCTCCAAGGGGTTAAAATAGGGGATGAAAGTTTGTATATAATAATAGGTACTTCTTAACGCGAGCGAAGCCGCGGGCAAAAGCTCGTATTATATATTAAAAAGGTGTATATGCCCGACTGTCTGTTACCTAATCACGCTTCAACCGCTTAATTTATTGGGATGATTTTTTATTATTGGATTGTTTGTTCTAAAAAGATATTTGTTTATACTTTGCATTAAAAAGGCTTCAAAGCAATTAGCCTGAACTTAAAGAAAATTGCCGAAGATACCAAAAGAACGACATTAGCTACTTTACATTGCCGAAAATGCCTAGTTTCAGTGAAGTAAAAAAGGAAAAGTGAAAAAAAAAGTTTTTATTGGTACTAAAAGTTCACTAAAAGTAAATTAGGCAGAGAAAATCTAGCCACTTAAGACGATAATCTAATAAGGATTAAGATCCATTTCGCATCGGTGTTATTTTCATTTGTAACCTGAGATCACTGAAAGATTTACCAAAGTGAAAACTTGTAGATCTAGATGGAAATGACGAGGATAATCCACGAAAAACTATTTATCTTTATATTATATTAATTTATTATCACATTAATTGTCTAATTAGTATATTAAAAATAATAGTTTAAAAACTAAAAAACGCCGATAAAGAAATTTAACACCTACACAATTTTCATTCTACTGCATTTAGATATTTAGATTTCCATGTCTGTATTCCGTACTTCAATAATTATTTTGTAAACTTCAATAATTATACGTCTCTAAATAGTTAAATACACATGTTTTGCGCCACAGTTCGTTTATCGCGTGGGACCGTACATTTCGTACATTTTTCCGGCATAAAAAATATCCTATGTCCTTTCTCGGAACTCAAAGAATCTCTATACCAAACAGCAAATCGATTTGTTGCGTGAAGATACAGACAAACAGAGACACTTTCGGTTTTATTATACCTATATTGTATGGATCGTCACAACTCACCAGAGTATCCACTTTCAGTACTGCATATTCGTATCGAGCATATCGTCAAGACATATCCCGAATTCCTCCTGACTCGCGACTAACGAATGCCATTCCAGAATCCAGAATCGCATAAGGAATTTCAATTGACGCATACACTCTAACCAAATATTCCTTTTTCTAATGTAAATCTAAACTAATATTGTAAAGCTAAATAGTTTATTAGAATTAAATTAGAAATAAATATTAGCGCTTATATCATGAAACAGTGGTCGGTCCACTGTTTCATGATATTATTTTTATTTTATTTGGCACAGATATAGAGTAGATCACGAGAATAAAAAAAGGCTACTTTTGCGGTTAAATGTCTGCGGTACCCGAATGCCTATTTTAAATACATATTATCGTTCAAATGTTAAATATGTGATAGAGTCACAGAAATAAATCAAGATAGAACGGCTAAGCGGGTGAAGCACGCGTGTTTCAATCTTGCTCTGCCGTGCAAGATTCGTTGAACGTTCATTCAGTCAGCGCGCACGTCTCGACTTGATTACACTGGAGCGGTTATGCAAAAAATCATCATTGTGTCGTGTCTAATTGTAAAAACAGAAACACTAAAGTGAATCGGTCAAAAGGAGGTATTTCTTGCCACGGGTAAGTTATTTGTTTTAACTAAAACAAAAGCAAAAATTTACACGAGCGATTCCTCAGAAAAGCACGCGCGTCGACGTTCTATCTTGATTTATTTCTGTAGATAGAGTATTCAATTTTATTAAAATATTGTAAGAACGGTTACTCAATAACAATCATTTTAATCTATCCCAAATTTACTTTCATGGCACTCAAAGTGTCTCCATACTACAAATTTTATCTGAAATTATATAAATTTTATCTAAATGGCTTGGCGGTTGAAGTATAAATATGTAACAGATAGATATACTTTCCTATTTATAACATTCATATATGACGTATTTACAACACAA
This sequence comes from Aricia agestis, assembly GCF_905147365.1. NCBI lineage: Eukaryota > Metazoa > Arthropoda > Insecta > Lepidoptera > Lycaenidae > Aricia > Aricia agestis. Next base: position 10,375,636 of record NC_056428.1, on the reverse strand, counting down.
ACACATACACAATTTTATGCATGCTACGAAACTTTACTCACTCTCAACTAAGCGAGTTCAAACACATTTAATATAAATGGCTGTTTAACATTTAACTGCTGAATTCTGACTGCATGAATAACCTTTATTTCATTACCCACAAAGCTTTGTGAAGCTTCCTATATCACACTAAAAAGCTCTAATTATATGTCAGAAGTTTATGACAAAGCGCATCTGGCCAAGGTTCTGAAATAAAAACCACTACACTATAAACCCAGTATACTAGCCAGCTTAGACTTTTTCTTTGTTAATATTGTTATTTTTTGTATTTTCATTCAAAGTTTTATTTTTTTAGAGTTATTTTTTTTACTGACCAACGCATAAGTATCAAGATGTCATGACGTATCCAACGCCATAATGTAATATTATTGTGCCACTAGTGAAACAAGTGTGACGTAATATAATGACATCCACATTCCACACGAAGTCATAAATTATAATATCCTTATTATGGGATCATATTATATTTTGGAGCGAAGCAACAGTATGGCGTCAATTGTAGACGTCATGAGTCATGGTCAGTATAGTGGGTTATAATTCAGAACATACCTTACGCGAGATACACGTACTTGGTTTGGACAGCAGTCGTATGTTCTATCTTTGAAATAGTAATTGCTCTAAACAATATATTATAACTTTTCGCTGTATGAAACAATTCGGTAATTAGTCTGGCTGCACCCGAAAGATGGAAATGTTGTACTCGTATTGCCTCATATTATGAAAGGGATTGGCTACTTATAGTAATTATTTGTATGACAAACAGTCGTTAAATTCGATTTCACCCTTTCATATTTTTCTTATCCCTATTTTGATGCCGATTTCAGTTACCAGATATTTTTGATATTTTCATGTTTAAAAAGTACAATAATAAATGTTGATACTAGACTAGATGTTCTCTACCAAAACTTGCTTAAATTCAGAGTAAAAAGTTAGCCACCGATTAACGAATACTACTATCTACCCCATTCTTCCTATGAATGAAAGAAAAGGCATGATATTTAACATTGTGATAGATAACACTTTACTTTATAAAAACAGTTGACACTATTCTTAGAAGTAAACCCGACAGTGACAACGTAGTATGTACCAATCGGGTGTGTCAACATTCGTTAGTGATCCCCAGCCTAGTCTTTGTAAACGTGACTTCACTATAAACCGTGTAAATATAAAATCAATTCGGGGCCCACGCTGCAAATACGATTCTAGGTTTTTTAACATAGACGTGTTATACACGCGCCGAGAATTTTAAGGATATGTGGCCTACAACTTACTACTGTTAGAACAAAAACTTTATGACGCAGGAACGGTACATTTTTTGATAATAAAAAGTATCTAAGTAGTTTAAAGTAAAATAGATTTTTAAGTAAAATTAAATACTCTGTTTAGATAAGTTAAAATAGCCTGGGGCACCAATATACAGGCTTAGGCTTAGTTTGGGCTCCAAGTCTCCCACAAATTACTACATTGTTATTTTTGGGAGAAACAAATAAATATTATTATTATTATTATGAAAAAGAAGAGTAGTCTCGGCTTCTTTCCGGGGAGATGACTCAGGCACGGGCATAAGCCAAGTAACCTGGTTCATGATAAAGGTGTATTATGATTGGGGTGTAAAGAAAGATGAGGATGGGTTTAGAAAACGGCGAACTAATGAGCATGTATCGATGATGATAGATTTTTGCATTTGGATATAAGTGTTTTTATGAAGGTCTAGAGTTTTCAGAGATGCGGCGAGGGTCTTCGGTATTACTCCAGTAGAAGAAATGATGATGGGGATAATTTTTACAGCCTCTTGGTGCCACATTTGTTTAATTTCATCGGCGAGTGGAATATATTTTTGTATTTTTTCGTTGTGTTTTTCTTTTAGATTGTTGGTGTTTGGGACGGCGATATCTATCAGGTAAGTTGTTTTTTCAGGTTTAATTGTTAGTGTTATGTCTGGTCTATTGCTGAGAATGGTACGGTCAGTGACTATGTCACGATCCCAATAGAGTCTTACATTGCTATTTTCAAGAACGTTTTGAGGTTTGTATTTATAGTATGGGGTGTGTGAATCGATGAGTTTGTATTTAATGGCTAGTAGTTGGTGAATGTGTTTAGCTGCGTTGTCATGTCGGTGTGTGTATCCCTTATTGGCCAGTGCGCTGCATCCCCCGGTAATATGATCTATAGTTTCGGTAGTAAGATGGCATAATCTACATTTATCTGTATCTATTGACTCTTTGAGAATATATTTCGAATAATTGCGTGTCTTTATTATTTGATCTTGAATCGCTATTAGAAAGCCCTCCGTTTCAGAATAGCCGGTTAAGGCAAGGCAGAGGTAGGGCCTGATTCTCCGTCAGTGTTAACTCCAGCCGGCCAGTGAAGGCAAGCCGGAGATGGAGAACAGGGGCTTCCCTGGGAGCACTCGGGTTCGTGGGGTCGCTACTCCCCAACAGCTCGCCACAAGCTGCCCTTATTATTATTATTATTATTATTATCTTATATAAAGAACTTAGTATAAAAGTTTCTGCTTAGTGTAAAATAATTATTGTTAACATCAGTTATTAGTCCTTTGACATACTATATTTTAATTATTATTGTAAATGAATCACGATTAATTTAATTTGAATTTGAAAATAGAAATTATTGTAATAAGTATCTTTCATTAGGTCTGAATAGTTATTATGATACTAACTTAAACTTTGACAAATAATGATGTAAACTTAAATTAGATAATAATATGAATATTATGATAGAAATAGGCAGGTACTTATGTTAAAACTATCGAACTAACTGTAAATTGTAATAACTTGACTAACATTTATCTAACATTTTGCTTTTGCTTGCATTCTGAAAAATCGACAAAATATGTGAAACACTGCTTGAATTGTATCACCCTCTGTACCATATTATGTCTGCAAATAAAAATTACTTATTATTATTATTATTATTAGTTCAATGACTTAAGTTTAAAGATTGATGAGGTTACAGATATAATATTATACACTTTCGAATGTATAACTTTTGGATTTATCAAGAGTTAGGTTAGATTAGGTTAGGTTAGGTTAGTTTTTTTATTGCGCATGGGAAACCCTTCATGGGTGCTCCGGGTTGGGGACGTGCCTTAGTTAAGCTGAAGCACCCCGGGGGTATGTGGGACTCCCGACTCCGGGCTTACCCACTAAAACCACCTGCGGTTTACCTTCAGCCGTATACGGAGGGATATCCTGGATCTGTCTAACACGGGACTCCCTCCACGACCGGCCGGTCTACCTCACAAGGGACCGGACTTCCACCAAGTTAGGGAACGCTTCGGCAAACTAAAGCGTTCCCCTCGGTATCGGGACTTGCTAAGCCGGGCAGGTAGGTTAGCTAACCTAACCTAACCTACGTCAAACAGCCAACCAATCAACAACACTATTGAAAAGATAAACTACTGTTAACCAGTAACAGGGCATAACTGGTGTTGTGACAAAACATGACATTATAATCAGAGTTCATGTATAAATAATGCATGTTAATTTCAGCTAAATATTAAAAGCTATTACACAAGGGAAGAATTTAATAAAACTCTATCCTTTGACGCGAATAAAATGAAAATCTAGTGTATTATAGTGTTTTCGGTGCATAACAGATGCCGCCTATGATACTTTACTTTGTCGATTTTTGATGACCGCAATATGGGGACTGAAATGAAACTCGTTTTTGTAATGTTTTATTAAATTCTTTGGACCTATAGTGTGTTCAATATTTTGTAGACTGTTTTATTTTGCGGCATTTTGTATTATTTGTTCCTGCATTCATATCGACGGTGGAAAGGCAAAAGTTACCAAGCGACACTAGGGGTCAAAATGAGTTATTTATATATTCGGAATCAGCATCAGAATTTTTCTCTATCGATTGGTCTTAGTCCCATGTCTCTACGAGCACTTTTGATGTCGCTTAGGAACTCCGTGGAAACGGGTATTTTTTTTATTTTCGGCGACCAAGCGACAACTTTTTGACACCTTTTAAAAAAGTACGCATTTGGTAATATCTACATGTTTCTTTCTTTACTTGGTAATTTTTGGTATACACGTTTTAATTTAAAACTACAGTTAGTAATTTGTGCCTTTCCACTGATGGTATCAATTAGGTACTTGGGACGTTTTACCTAAAATACATTTATTTATTTATGGTATTTCGGACTCTTTTACAAATCCTTGAGATATTTTTTCTGTCGTTAAGTATTTTTTAACAAACCGTGATCATATAAAAAATTCGATATAGTAAATTTTACTCGCCGAAACTAAGATAATAGGTGGCGCTTGGTAACCTTTTACCTGCCGTTTTATCTATAAATTTTGTTACTTGGATACCAATTGCTGAAATAATTATTTAATTTTAAATGTGGTTAGCCCAAACAAACACTTGACGCGTTGTCGCTTGTCCCCGCTGTAAATCATACCTAATATGGTGGATAGTAACGGTTTTTTCGATCATTCGTAGTTCCACTGTCGCTTAGGCAACCAACGTGCGCGCTCTCGTGCAATTCTTTACTACTGTTTTGTGCGATGCGACACTTGGTATCTATTAAAATTATTATTTTCAAGCTAATTTGTTTTTTTGAGTTTTCTGTTTTGAAAATAAGAACTTACCGGTGTGGTAAGTTCTTATATTAATTTTATAATAAACTCATACCAAATATTTTACTGATTCCGTAGCAAAGTTGATTATAAAATAAACGAATTTGTGAAGAGAATCGTCTTTTTAAAAGCTTTTATTTAAATTGCTTTGTATGTATGTAAGTATGTATGTTCGGGTAAAATTTTGGAACACATTTTTGGAGTAGATATATTTAACCGATCGAGCTGAAATTTTGCAGGCACGTTTAGTTTGGATGACAATACATGATATTGTATGTGACATCACTCTCAATCTAATATGGCCGACCATCCAAGCTGAAATTTTGCAGGCACGTTTAGTTTGGATGACAATACATGATATTGTATGTGACATCACTCTCAATCTAATATGGCCGACCATCCAAGATGGCGAAATAGTTATTTTCTATGCACTTCTGCAATATGGGTATCAAATGAAAGGGCTCATTGAGAGTAACTTGGAAACGAATGTAACGTCATTCTACATCTAATATGGCGTCTCATTCAATGTAGGGGGATATAGTTATTTTTAATGCACTTCTGCAATATGGGTATCAAATGAAAGGGCTCATTGAGAGTAACTCGGAAACGAATGTAATGTCATTCTACATCCAATATGGCGGCTCATCTAAGATAAGGGAATATAGTTATTTTTAAAGCACTTCTGCATATGGGTATCAAATTATCAAACAAAAAGGCTTATTGAGAGTAAATTTAAAAGTCATGTCGTGTTCTGTCATGCCGTGTCGTGTCGTATCGTTGAATCCGGTCATTTTTGTTAAGTTATATTTAATTTTTTAGTCGTAAAACTAAGTACGATTTCTTAAAGACTTAAATTAAGTTAATCAGATTTTAACAAATTCTTGAAACAAAACAAACTACAATCAAGCAGACTTAAGAAATCTAGTCAGAGATTTAACTAAAAAACAAAAAATAAATTAAAAGCAAAAAGCTTTTTGAAAAAAGCTTTTATTTAAATAATATCCTACTTTAAAAAGAAGAAAATAAATTTCCCCTTAAAAATTCTAACTATTAAGTTATAACCTCAATATATTATACAATTTGCATTATAATAAATGCTTGTTGCGAGACTTAACAATCTGTTAATATTTAATCGAGTAGGTACCTACTTAAATAAAAAAAATTATAATAAGTATCAGTTTACTTAGTTAAATTGGCACTTACTCGTACTAGTTTAACATTTACAAATCACGCGACAAGCTTTTATTTTCATGCAAATTGTATAATATATTCAGGTTATAACTTAATAGTCAAAAAGTTTTTGCTTTTAATTTATTATTTTGAACCGACTTCTAAAATAAGAGGAGGGTTCTCAATTCGATAGTATGTTCTTTATTTAGTTATGTTTATTCGCGGATAACTCCACTATTTGTGACTATACTATTTGATTTTTAAGATACTTCAGTTGTTGTATAGGACATAGTTGAAATTTGGTACCACGTTCACAAAAGTTGTGATCTGATGATGCGATCCACGATGAATCGAGGCAACTCCTTAAAGTTTGTAAGGAAACATGTACAGGGGTATTACTTGATTTTGACTTTTTCTTTCAAAAAAGGATTTCAAACATAAATTATGTACTTCCAAAAAGTAACATTCTGCAAAAATGTACATACCTTGGTTCCGAAGGTGTTGTACAGAACCTTTCAATCCTCATAGATAGATGTTCAGGGATTCAGCATTTAAGCAACTAATTTAAGCATAATAATATGCCAATATATCAATTTCATCAATTGTCATCATCATCACCATAAAGTTATTATGGCACGCTGCGCGCACCGTCAATCATGACCCTATTATTGGTACTTGTCATGGTCATCAATCAATCACATCAAAATAATGTGTATTTTTTTAAAATACACCCAAGTACAATTAACTTTTGTGGTAGTTATATACACATAGACAAAATTATCCTCCACTTATATTACGCGTACAATACGCGTAATGGACATCTAGATAACTAAAAAAACCCGCCAAGTGCGTATCGGACCACACGCAATATAGGGTTCCGTAGTAACGCTAGTTTTTGATACTTTTTTACCATCTCAGTTACATTTAAAGGAATTTAAGCGAAACATTCCTTTATACTTTTCATACATTTTGTTTGTCATCGACTATTACCAAATAACTTGTTAAGTCTTCTTCTATTACCAAATAACTTGTTAAGATACTGAATTTAAAAGGAAAACACTCACGTGTTTTCCTTTTAAATTCAGTATCTTTGCTACTCCCGTGATTTTTTTCACATTTCCATTAGACACATCCACAGCAGAATGGAGGGGGCGGGGCACTGGGCTCTAACGTATTTTTCCACTTTAGAACTTCATATTTCATTAATGGACCCCGAAATCGGAAAATGATTTTTGAAATGAAAATGTTTTGGGATGGACACGAAACAAAAAGCGGCCAAGTGCGTGTCGGGCCACGCGCAATATAGAGTTCCGTAGTACCGCTAGTTTTTGATAATTTTTGTATAGTTACTGAATGTACATTTATAACGTGTTTTACATTACTAACAACATCATCTCAGGTATATTCAAAGGAATTTGAAGTTTGAACAAAAATTTCCTTTGTACTTCTACGAATACAATTTTTTTAGTTGATCGACTATTACTCAATAACTCATGAATGTCTTCTTAGCCGTGATAGTTTTCCTTTAAAATTCAGTATATTTCTTATCCCCGTGAATTTTTTCACATTTCCAGAAGCAACCGTTTAGCTGGTAGAAGGTTCTACGATTTGTTCTACTTTAAAACTTCATATTTCACAAATGGATCCCTAAATCGAAAAATGATCTTTGAATACTCATAATATTTTTATAAAACCTACCCAACGACACTCCACACGGTGGGGTGGACGCGGAAAAAATAAATCACCCCCGCCCGCTTAAGGCCGTTCCCCGAGCAAACGACCTTGGCCATACATTTGCCGCGTTGCCGAGATCGCACCAAAACCTTATTTTTTTTTACTTAACTTAGTTCAAAATTGTCCTAAAAAAATTTAATACGGGGAATATGTAGTATATGTTATAGTCGATCTATTGGCGTGTGTTTCAAATAAAAGTTATTTGTAAATCCTAAGGAGATGCTGAATGTATGCTTGAATTTTGATAAATTGTTTTTTTTTTAAGCTGATATCATGAGTATAATAAACAAAATTAGAATATTTAAAACGGGGAAAGGAATGTTGATATACTGAAGATTATTGCTGTATTTTTATTATAACTTTGTAGCTTTCAAATTCTGAGTTTATAAGGCTTTAAAGCGGTAAAATACAGAATCTCCGTAGGGAAGGCCCTTAATGTGTATCGAAAGTCCCACAAAAAAAAAATTAAAGGTTTTATATACTTACCATTTTGTCGGTTTGATGAAGATGTACCATCGAGGAAGTTGATTCCTATGCAACTGACAGACCAACGTTATTTGCTCGAATATGTCAATTCAATGTTAATTGTGATCTGTCAGCTGGGTTTGACGTAACGCGACCAAACTACGTAGGTCCCCGATTTGCATAGGAATCAACTTCTCTGATAGTACATTCATGCCGAATTAAAACTTTGTAGGGCTTATAGTCTCTGAGGAAAAACCGCGGACAGACAGACGGACACACAGACAAATGGACAGACAGACGGACAGACCGAAACTATAAGGGTTCCTTGTTGACTAGCCGTAAAAATGAGAAAAATAAATTATTTTCAAACAAAAAATTGGAACTGACTTCCTTGGCAAAAACAAAATTAATATTCTTATGAATAAACTAAAAAATGTTACATATTTTTTATTTTATAGTAGTGCCTTTTTAGGGTAAAAACGAGACCCTATTACTAAAACTTCGATGTGTGTCTGTCTGTCTGTCTCCAGTCTGTATCACAAGAACGGCTACAGCTAGAGATCTGTAATTTTCACAGATAGTGTATTTCCGTTGCCGCTGTAACAACAAATTCTAAAAAAAAATATTCCCATACAACAAACCTGATTTTTTGGCCTTTTTTGCTTGATATCATTAATGGCAACAGCTAGGCACTTGAAATGTTCATGAAATACTCAATTGTATTTATACTTTTATAATTAATAATAAAATTAAAATAAAATAGATAAATAATCGCATACAAAAAAACCTATTTTAGCCTATATTTGCTCTATAATCGTACGGAACCCTTCGAGTTGTCCACGAGTCAAACTCACACTTTGCCGATTTTTACGATTGGCCTAAGCCTAACCTATAATATTATCTGTACTCAATCTTCATACATTTTAGAAGTCGGTAAGTAAGTTACCTACGGTTCATTGGAATACTGAATGTTACGCTCAAAGACCGAAAACGCTCAGTGAGCGAAAAAATGGCTCACAACGCGTTGTGGTAATAGTGAAAACGGCCACGACGCGTTCTGGCAATCACAGAAATACCACAAACCAAAATTCGTGTCGTGGCTGACGTGCTATTCGACCACAACGCGTTGTGGTAATCGAGTATTCAATAATATAAATCAGAGTGCTCTTGTGTATTGCGCACGCACTTGGGCGCTATAAAATTACTCCTGCGTAACATGGCCTGGTTTCAGAACGCGTTTTCTTTATTTATTTAGGGCCACAACACGGATTCGCGTCGTGGCTGTTTTTAAATGCTCAGAACGCGTCATGGCTTTTCTCGATTACCACAACGCGTTGTGGTCGAACAGCACGTCAGCCACGACACGAATTTCGCTATGTGGTATTTCTGTGATTACCAGAACGCGTCGTGGCCGTTTCACTATTACCACAACGCGTTGTGAGCCATTTTTTCGCTCACTGAGCGTTTTCGGTCTTTGAGCGTAACATATACATACTTGATAGGTTTTTCTTCAACAGTTTAACTTCAGTTATTTTCGATTGCAGCATAACTATACTGAGCAAATTTCCTCACTGAGTCTAAAAAGTAAAAACTTTTGAGTTCTAGCTCAAATTTATTTGGCAGCAGGTAAATAATTACTTACACTAACAGAATTTCATTTGTCGTATAGTAAACATTGCTTGTTATAATAATGGAATATTATGAAATTTAGACCCCTTTGCTTGTTCAATTAAAAAATAAAATCTCTACTTATCCCTTTTTGCTTCGAACCATTTGAAAAAAAATATATAGGTATTTAGATATCTTTACTAGATTGAAAGATAAAACGTTTTTGTCGGTTGATAACTTTTACCTGCTTCTAAATTTAGGTAAATTGTAACCAAACGCCACTTCTACGCTAAGTATGCAGAAATACCTTTTTTTAATACCAATTAATAAAGGCATTAAAATACTTTAAAAATCCGTTGGATTTTTTTAAATATCTCTAATAGCTAATTTTCTACGATTTTTTAAAGAAAAAATTAATCTTTAAACGGCTCTCCTGTAAAAATAGCTATATGTCGCTTGGTAACTTTTGCCTTGCCACCGTCGATATACAAAGTAATTAACAATTTTTGAATTTGAAAGTGTTGTACCTTTTTTTTTAATAAATTTAAAATAATTAAATGTAATTATTTTCAATTTTCTAAGTGTGTACACTTATTTATGTTAGGCCCAGTACATATCAATAAAATATTATGTAGGAACATAATAATATTTTACTCTTACAATTAAGTGGGCTATCAAAAAGATATCCTAATTAATAGGCAATAAATTAGTTCAAAGTAGACATTATGACTAGATTACTTACTAACACAAGATGAACATGATATCTTAAACACACAAAATTGGCACTTAAAGCGTCATAATAAAGCTCATTCTTGTATGCTTAATGCGTGAGAATTGGTCCACCTAGTTGCTAAACTAAATAAATTCCCTCAAATATTACTTATAAGATTTAAAGGGTATATTTTTACTATAGCTTTAGATTGTCGCGTCTTTATAATATTTGTACATAATTATTTTAAAATACTATTTTTAATATTATACGTCGAAAAAACATGCGTTCGTTTTTGGTAATATCTCTAGAAAAGTTATATCAACTATAAAAACTGTTCAAGTTCAAATTCAAGAACAATAATAATAATATAATAATATCTATGGACGCATCACACCACGTCAGTCTAAGTACCTGAAGGACTTGTGTTACGGGTACCAGACAACGGATATTTATTTAATACTTTTTATACTATACATAATATATTTAAGATTTTTATTATACTAATACACATCCATGACCCAGGAACTTTGAAAACTTTTTGTTCCGTTGGCGGGATTCGAACCCGCGACCCCAGGCTGGAGCTGCCGACAGTCCACCTACTGAACTACACAGGTCGTCAGAATACAACAATAATTACATTTGGAATGTCTGCAGTCTGAGACACTATTGTCTCTTATGTCTATACCATTTGGACGTTCTTTAGCACAGATTGGTAAAGAACAGATGAACATCTACGTAATGAGCCTCCAATGTAGTGAACTTAAAGTTCACCACGTGACTGCAGGCTACGTACAACTTTAAAAGGAAATGCAGTGTTCGATTCTTAGGTATCTTTAGTGAGCCAATTAAGAAGGTACGCTTTTGATAGATCAGTGATGAGAGAGGCGTTTTCTAATTGGTTTTACGTTGATGGTAAAAACAGGTTACTGGTTGCTATATTATGTATATTGTATATGTCGCAGCCAGCTGGTTTAAATAGCCGTTCAATTAAACAACTAGCCCTTTCACTAAACAACGCCATTCAATCACACGTATAGCTTTTTAATTGAATATTCAAGTCGCTCAAAACGTTCAACACTACAGCTGATTCAAAAGCCGCCGTTTGATTGAATTAGTTCAGCGCTTCCGACACGGCGACGACGCGACGACGCGACGGCGGGATTCCATAACCTTAACCACCACAATCGTCACAGAGGTAGAATAGCTGTGGTTCATCTGCAAATGTATATTTTATACTCTATATTCTTCGCCTCTCCGTTGCTGTACTTGTTGCATAGTTTCTAAACAAAACAGACTCACAGGTGAGTGCGTTTGTATTGCATTCAGAATTATTCATAAGATGAAAATTTGTGCTTCCATTCTTATTGTTGACTGTTTCTTGGGAAATGATATTTTCTCGAAATGTAGTGGATGCTTTTAGATAATGAGCACATTTTTCGCTTGACATCGAGGCTTTCGTATCGCAGAATCTAATCTCAGGAATTACAAGCTAGATATGATAATTTTTCTAGTACATATTTTCAACCGGTTCTCTTATTACATTTAACTTTCAAGTCCATTAAACTTCATTGGATATTGATATTTTACAGTCAGATATTTTTTTTATAAATACATGGGGCAAACGAGCAAACGGGTCACCTGATGGAAAGCAACTTCCGTCGCCCATGGACACTCACAGCATCAGAAGAGCTGCAGGTGCGTTGCCGGCCTGTAAGAGGGAATAGGGAAATAGGGGAGGGTAGGGAAGGTATTAGGGTAGGGGATTGAGCCTCCGGTAAACTCTGAGTGAGTTTACCGGAGGTCCAATCCCCTGCCGGCGAAACACAGCGCAAGCGCTGTTTCACGGTTTCCGGTTTTCTGTGACAACGTGGTATTTCTCCGGTCGAGCCGGCCCATTCGTGCCAAAGCATGGCTCTCCCGCGTATAATTATGTTTAAGTTAATACAGATGAGACAAAAAAACTTACACGGAAAATCTACTTCTGGCAACGCCGCACTGACCGGCACAGAGCGGCGGTCGGAATGAGGTGTGTTAGGTTTTTTCGTGACGGAATTTCTTGATTCGGTCGCCACGTTCAAAGTTCACGATAAAAGCTATGCTTAAAAATCGAATTTTTAGATATTCAACACTTATTCAAAGGCCATTTAAAACTGCTCTCAAGTAGGCACATAATTATTTCTACCTGACTAGGTAAAATTTAATCTTACTTGTAACGCAGAAATCTTACTTGACTAACTGCCGCACTCAGAGTGGAACATTAATAACTTAATTGTAATTAATTCAAAATTTTGACATAAGCCCCATACACTATCTGTAAAACTCTTCATTAAATTGAAGGTTAATCGTAATTAAATGTCTCTGAGTACGGCGATTAGTAAGATTTCTGCGTCACAATCGTCATAAAGCTGAATTAAATTCTACCTCATTGTCGCCTCCTTTGATTACTCCGATATAGGTGAAACGAGGTCGCTTGCTCCTTAACAATTCCCCAGCAAATATTTGGCGTATCGCGGTCCAATCAGAAATTTGGGAGAATTTAATAATCAAATTAAGGTCTCAAGAGAATAATTCAAGAACACCGAATAGCATCGCAAGCCAATTATATCGGTTGAAGATTGTGTTATATTCCTATTATTGAGATGCAAAGCTATTATTCAGAGCTGAATAAGTTACCGCTGCCGTATTTAGAAAGATGAAAGATTGAGTTACAATTTAGAACATATTTTTGTTTGTTTGTTTTAATATATATTTTGTACATAATCCGCAAAATTACACAGTTTTTGTGAATTTGGTTCATAACGCCTAAATATTGACTAGCAGAAAATTCTATAGAATATATTTTAGTTTTTAGGGTTCCGTTCCCAAAGGGTAAAACGGGACCCTATTACTGAGTCTTCGACGTCTGTCCGTCTGTCTCCAGGCTGTAACTCAATAACCGCTATAGCTAGACTTCTGAAATTTTTACAGATTATGTATTTTTGTTACCGCTATAACGACAAATACTAAAAATAAAATAATAATTTAGGGGGGGCTCCCATACAACAAACGTTATTTTTTGGCCTTTTTTGCTTGTAATCAATAATGGCAACTGCTACGCACTTAAAAAAAATTTATAAAGTCCTGTTATATTATGTCTAATTTAGTAATTTATAATAATTATTATTAAAAAAACATTTACGGGGGCTTCCATACAAAAACACCATTTTTGGCCTATTTTTCCTCTATAACGGTAAGGAACCCTTCGTGTGCGAATCCGACTCGCACTTGGCCGATTATTTTGTTACGAAAAGAATTAAATAGTTTATATTTTATTCAGATTCGAAAGTACTATGATTTTGATGATATAAAGCAGACCCCTTTACTACTGTTATAACTTATATTGGTATTAATCGGCAAAATTTGAGCCTAAGGCAGCGTTTCCACCAGAGATATTTTGCGAGGAATATTGTGTTTTTGAGAACCAATAGGATCGCTTCATTGACGTGAGCTTACCATGACATCGCTTAGTGCGGCGATGCTATTGGGTACATGACCAACACATTCCTCGCAACACACTCTTTATTGGAAACGCAGCCTAAGACAGGTAACGCACTTACAACCACTCAGAAGTGTCCATGCGCAAAGAAATGTGTGTCCCATCAAGTATAATATCGCTTGTTTGTTTGCCCCATTTTCATGTAAAAATATTTTCCGCTAAAACATAGTTTTCACTAACAATTTTTTGAGGGGAAATGTTTAACAACATACACTGCATCGTTACTAAAAAGCCTTTACTTTAACACAGTTTTCGTGTATGAGGCTAAGTGAGAATAAAAGGAAACTAAAAACTAAATGCAGTTTACCCTGTACATAGTAACCTGACCTTAAGGCCCAGTAGTCCTTAAAATAAGCAGGTCGATGTCTGTCTGCAGTACGAATATCGACGTAAAGGACATTAAAATAACATTCATATCAGCGCGCCTTGTACAGTGGCTGTTACGCGCTCGCCGCGTGCCTTGATAATAGAAAATAGGAGTAAAAACCTCTTGTTTTTAGTATTACACAAAATTTCAAATATATCAAATCGTTTACGTTAGGTTACGACTTACGACACATATACTTCATTTTTTGTTTTTTCTATAAAGTGTGTAATTTAGCCATAAAATGATTTAATTATGAAAAACAGCGTTATAACAGTCATCTTTGAGATTTTTTCTATCCAGCAGAATTTTTCAAATTGTGTACAGACTGATATACCTTTGCGTATAAGAAATTTTCTCAATTTTAAAACGGTACTTATTTTATACTTAAATAATGACATTTCCTTTACTAAAAACGTGTTTTAAAAACCCATTTTACGTAATTGCAACAACCACAGCGCCTTAAACAACAAAGTCACATCGCATCGCATTTCTGTGCGATTTCGTTTTTGCAATGCGACGCCGCAACGCAGTGTGGTGGCCTGGCCCTTTGCTTACGGAACCCTTTTTTTTTTAACGCACGATTGCCGCGCGCACACGATTATTTATGTGTGTCTGTCTGTTACCCCCTTTACGTTTGAACCACTCAAACTATTTTGATGTTTGACATCAAGATACTTTGAGTCCCGAAAGAGGACGTAGGTTACTTTTACTTAGGAAAAACATACGGTTCCCGTTCGATAAACCATTAATAACTTGCGGGTATTAACTAGTTTATCTCGGAATCGGCTCCAACGATTTTCGTGAAATTTAGTACTTAGTATATATATTCGGGGGCGTTAAATCGATTTAGCTAAAAATCATTTTCAGAAAATGTTTTTTTATTCGTGTTTTATCGAATACCGAGCAAAGCTCGGTCAAAAAGCTAGTAGTACTTTAAACTAGGTTGCGGAAAACATCTGACATAAATTACGTTTTACTAAAACGTAACCCCTCGAACAGTGTCTAAGATGTACAAATGAAAAGCAGTGTGGAATATATAATTAGGAGCTGACGAGGGTAGACAGTTGTATTTGGGACAGGAAGGCTGCGGCGCACCTGTGATGAACGCTCCATAACAAACATAAACGATTTGTTTCCAAGCGATATGAGATATTCTCGAAAATTCCATATTATAATATTTTTTTATAAAGTAAGGGGACAAACGTGCAAACGGGTCACTTGAACTAGAACAACTACCATTGCCCATGGACACTCGCAACATCAGAAGAGTGCAGGCCAGCCTTTATAGTTTATAGTATGCCACGGCACTTAAGTCGAAACTGCCCATTTATAGTTTAAAAAATCACCTACGACCTAAGTTTTATAGCCGAATGTTACGTCTAATGTCATGAATTTATTTATGGCTCTTCTATCGAATTAAATGAGAGACAATAACAAGAAGAAACACAAACAGTAACGATATAAAGTGCAACATGCATAATATGATATTATACATAATACAATATAGGTAAGTGGAGTATAATCCTAAACTAGAGTAAGACCAACAAAATTTTGTCGCGTTATGTCAAACCAAACCACCAACTGCTTATGACTAGCATTGACTTGACATGGCCCAATCAAATAGGTCATATGAATCAATTTATTTGATGATACAACAATGTTTGAGCAGAATATACAAGTCTTAAGCCTAAAAGGAAAGGATGCCTTGGAATAAAAGGAAAATACTATTTTATCTACAGATCAGAGTTAGGCCATAGAGCTACGTTGCATTGCGGTGACGCACGACTACATGACCCAATATAAAACGGTGATCATTTGAACCAATGGCTATGTCCATTGTCCACACTATGCGCTTTCGTCTTCGATTTTCGTCATCTTCTTTCATTCAACTTTCGTTATGGCGCATTCAATAATTGAATACGTCAACGAACGCAACGCCAACTGTAATTTTTAATAACAGAGCGAAAGTTTTGGATACGGTCAGAGGGCATGCATCGCGGGCATGCCTCACGTTCGATGTTAAATGCGCTATAACGCATACCTTGACTAAGTGGACAAAGCTATTCCACTTCATCTTCTGTCCGCCGTTTTATCAAAAAAATGCGTCTAATGATGCAACGCAATGTTAAATATTAATAAAATATAGTTATATAATAATATACAGAGTGCAATTAAACCTTCCTGCCAAGTTTTGATATATTGATTCTTGTTAAAAATAAAAATACACGCATTTTTTCTTTTATAGTCACTCAGTACTAAAATGTTGAGAAATAGCTTCCGAAAGTTATCCTAAAAAACACTGTAATTAATGAACACGACGCGTCGCCCGCGTAACCCCCTCTCATTCCCTCGCGCCGCGAGTGACCGTTCTGCAACGATTTTAAATGGGATAAAATATGTTAATAAAAAAAATATAACACCTAATTTTTCTTGGTTAAATGGACTCTCCTAATGATACCTAAGTCCTGGAAAAAATTTGGCAGGAAGGTTTAATTGCACCCTGTAGAAAAACAGCATATATTATTATAAATACTTTATTTCGGGCTATAAAAAAAATAAAAAAGATGTTTGCCGATGCTCAGATTTAACCAATAAGTACACACAATTTTAGCAAAATCTGCATCCGTTCCGGAGGTGTAACAAACAACGACATGAAAATTTTATAAGCTGAAGCGTCAGAGCGACAACGCTACGACAACGATACTTCGTTCTGCAACGGGGCATTGTGGCCTCGCTCGGTCAATTTTCTGACTCCAACAACTGCTCTGGACGATCGCGTGTCTGTGTAACATGGACCTTAATGCTTATGAGACGCATATTCGTGGCGAGCCAGCCTGATGTACTGGAAGTATGTTCCTTTTTGTAATCCGTTTATAAAAACTTGCGTGCTCAAGGATACTAAAGTCCAAGTAGACTTTACAACGTATTTGAATCGTCTTCGCGCGAAGATTTTGTGCTAATACACTGTCTGTTGATGGCCAGTGAGAATTACTACGCGCTTTTTGAACAAGGTCGTACTCCAATAATTATCATTTATTTACCAATAAATACACATAAACATTTAACCTTCTACATTTATACATATTTCATATAAAACATAACATAGAGATAGAATAAAAATAAGTATTAATTTTGCATCTCCCTCAATCCATCAAGTCATTAAGCCTGCTACAAAAGAAAATGTAGGTTATTTTGTAATGAAAAAATATTTTATGCTAATTTTATTTATACTCGACATTAAGAGACCAACAGGTTTTTTATTTTCTATGAAAATAAGAAAAAAAGAAGCGAGGGCAAGATTAGTATAATTAAAATAAGAGCATTATTCTGAAGTCATTTTGCGCTTGGAGAAGTTTATTAGCACAGGACGTTCATAAAAAAGTCTAATGAAATTACTTTGTATATTAAGCTTGAAGATTTAACTAATTACTTAGCTTGAACATCCCAAAATTCAGTTGGAAAACCGCACAGGAATTTTTAATCACGCGTAAAACATTTAACATGTTTCCCGTGATAAAAGTAACCCTTTCTAGACTATAAAACATTTATATACCAAATTTCATCAAAATTAGTTCAACGGCTCAAGAATGAAGAAGTAATAAACAAACAGACATTCCGTTACAGTCATAATATCGATAAATGTTGCCCGTAACGCCGCAATTCGTCGATTTATTAAATTTCTCTCGAGTCCTCATCGAGGTCTAGTACCTGTACTATATCCCTATGTAGTATATTGTACTCATTGTATCCTTTGGTTACTAAAGGATTGTATCATATAGTTATTTTATATAATGGCCCTCCCACACTGCCGAAAATGTTTAGTAACGTTAGTGAACATGGTCGACGGAACAAAAAGGAACATAATAAAAATCTTAAATATATTATGTATAGTATAAAAGTATTAAATATATTTCCGTTCTCTGGTACCTGTAATACAAGTCCATCAGGTACTTAGCACGGGGCCAGACTGACGTGGTGTGAAGCGTCCATAGATATTATATATACCTATTAAGGTATAACAGAACCGCAAACAACAAGATATTTCCCCACGCCTTTAACCAAATGAATGGATTCTTAGTAACCATATTTTTTTAACAGTGGGCTTTGCTAAACTCAACAAAATGTTGTTGAATTTTACAGCCCACAGGCTTGAATAATATTTGTGAACGCGAACTTTGTATAAAGTGCTAAACTGAATATAACAAGTTGAAATATACTTTTTATGTTCTCGCATATTTATAAAACCGAAGTTTTATACTTTTCTATGAAAATCGAGACTTGTTAATAATACAACTTTATCGAAGAAAACTTTTAGCCAAAATGCCTTCGTTAACGTAAGTGTCGAAGTTTGAAATAAAAAAAAAATTAAGAAACCAATGAGATTTGTGATAAGACATCGCAAACGCTATACCAGGGGTTCCCAAACTGTATGCCGTGGAAAGTCAAGAGTGAGTGAGTCGATCCTCCATCATTATCCAAAACCACAAATATTAAAAAAATAGAATTATAATAATAATTAGGTGAAGCAAGTAGATAATTAAATACTTGTTTATTGTTATTTACCTGCATAACGTAACTTTAATTACTAGAGGTATTTATTAATGTATATTTTTCTAATGGCTAGGTAGAGCAGGGCGCCGTGACAAAATATTGTGACGTGTAACTGCGCCGGAGGCTCAAAAAGATTGGGAACCCCTGAGCTATACCATCTAATGATTTAACGCGGGTATCTTGGCTAAAGGCTCTGTATTCATATTTTCCGATTCTAATCAATCATCAAATTAACGAGGTACTATTATTTAGGGCACTTATGGCATATTTTAGTTTTGATTTTTAGTTAGACCTACTAACCAACCTGTCAAATGTACTTTTACTAAACCTCTGAATTCTGAACTGAACTAAAAGCTCGCGATATCCGTACTAGTATTATAAATAAGAAAATGTGTATGTCTGTCTGTTACTTCTTTACGCTTTAATCGCTGAACCGATTTTGCTGGAATTTAATATGGAGATACTTTGAGCCCCGGGAAAGGAGAAAGGACACTTTGTATTTCGGAAAAATTGCCGCGCGATAAACGGAGTTGCGGGCTTCATATTATAGTATAGGATATAATATTCATGACGGTAAAATGCACGGTTCCCCCACGAACACGGGCATCATCTAGTAATTCAATCGGTATGAAACCCCTCAAAAGCTCCAAAATTATTCAACCCTTCATAATAAAAAGGAAAGTAGTAATAGGACATAATAAATTCGGATTTAATTTTTTAAGAGCGGGGCAATTTCCCGGCGTTTTCGCCCCGTCACGGAGACATTTTACTTTTCACCCCCCGTCGGGGTGTGTTTAAAAAGCAGTTCATTTACTTTGTAATATCGGGGCAATTCATCACTTTGACATCCGCCTATTATGAAGGACGTCGATTGAAGCCAAGGTGATACGGCAATCATTGGACATCATCATCATCATCGTTTTCATCTTTATTAATATTACAAATACGGAAGTATGTATGTCTATCCCTCTTTCTCTCTATCTGTTAACCTCTTCACGCTTCAATCGCTAAAACGATTTTCATATAATTGCTAGTATGGAGATGCTTGGAGTCCCGGAAAAGTATATAGGATAGTTTTTGTCCCGAAAAAATGTACAGTTCCCGCGAGTTTTTGCGCAAATGAGTTGCGAGCGTCATAATATTGTGATGGATTCTAGAGTAGGTAGTATGCGCAGTATAACTACTGCGTTACTTATCATAATATTAATACGCGAACGAAAAACTTTGTAACCCTTTTTACGAAAAATGGGGAAACGTATCAGCACGAAATTTTGCACAGTTATAGTTTATATGGTGAAGGAGTGCATCGAGCTAATATTATTTTGAAATTATGCTTTTATCATACATTTTTTTAACAAATAAAACATTACACACACTACAACACACACACATGAGAAATAACAGATTTTTGAGTGACAAGCCTATACATACGAGTTATACTCTTTTATTTATGGTTGAAGTCTGTTGACAACAAGTTGACAAATTGAAAATGGATTATAGTTTTTTTTTTATTGAATCTCAGATACTATTAGACAATGCTTACACGGCCAGTCTAAAATCAGCTAAGTCCCAGAGACAAGAGTCAATATTATTTTTTACAAAATATATGTAGTATTTCTAATATCGTTGAAACTAAGGTCGAATTTCGACCATTGGGCGATCTCTAGTTAATATAATTACAGATAACTCTGTAATTATCTTAATACCTTCATACCTAAATAAGAGTATTTTTGAGCCTGTATTTCTAATGGCATGCGATCTACCAAATGGTATTTAATAGTTTAGTGTCGTAATTGATAACAAACTAACATATAAAGACTATTTAACAGTTATAAAATTAGTATTCAGGATTAAAGTAGTATTCTGTCGCTGCTTTTTGTAAAATAATACTGTATTGCTCTGTAATAACCGGCAAAATAATTATTTATTTACGCTAGTAATAAAATATATTGAACTTATTCCCTGCGTGAAATTATTCCACACGACTCACGAACATCGAGAATCAAGGTCGAAGGAGTACAAATAAATAAAAAATTCTAAAGCTATTAAGGGTCTACGAAAAATAATTGCGCTATTTATTATTTACAGATTCACGCGTCGCGTGGAAATTTAATGGAATTTTAATGGAAAATAATTTTGAAATATTAGGACTTCTATAATATGTATAGGGTGTAACAAAACTAAGTGTTTTATCAGTTACGGCCGCACTCAGAAACGTTTAATGATGTTTAAACTTCTAATTTAATGAAGACTTTGACAGATAATGAATGGGGCTTAAGGCTTATAATCTCGCACTTGACCTATTTTTTAATTATGTAAGTACTTTAGTATATTATACTTTAACAACATAAACAGTGACAATTCGATACGATATAATTTAAATTCTGTAATTTGCGTCAGTTTTAAAATATTTGGCCATATTTTAATTAAAAATTTAAAAAACAGCATACGGGAGAACCACATTCGTCATTTTGTCCAAACCACAATTGTCACAGACAAGTAAATTCGACTTTATTTCTATAGAAATAACGTTTAAAGTCCAATTGTTCGTGTCTATACAATATTTAGCTGCGCTTTATTTACCGTCAATGTGGCAAATTTCACAATTCACTTAATTTGCAAGTTAATTGTACCATTCCAAACTAACTCACCACAAAAGCCCCATGACCGAAGTACGTGTGGAAATTATAGAACTCGTAGAAAAGGGTTCTGTTGTGAATATCCATACTTATATACTAATATTATAAATGCGAAAGTGGGTCTGTATGTCTGTCTGTCTGTTACCTCTTCACGTCTAAACCGCTGAACCGATTATTTTTTATTTTTTTGCAACGGGCTTTGGCCCACCTCGAAAACCCTTTGATATAATCTCAGGGAGTCCGAGGGACATGCTAAAGCTGTCTTGGGACCCGCAACGAAATTAATCAGAAGAAAATAGGAGGAGTAATAAGAATTCCAGATTCCCTCCACATATAAAGCGGGAGACAGCACAAAGTTGCAGTGACCGAAAGTCAAAGAACTGAAGGGGAGAAGCACCACGGGTATAAACGCTGAACCGATTATGCTGAAAATTGGTAAGGTGATACTTTGAGTCCCGACTCCCGGGAAAGGACATAGGATACTTTTTATCCCGGAAAAATGTACGGTTCCCGCGCGATAAACGAGTTTTGGCGCAACGGAGTTGAGAGCATAATCTAGTCTATAATATTTACCTAAATAAAAATGTTTTTTTTAATTTATTAATCGTCTGAAACAATTTCACTATTTTTAGTCTTGAAGTGTTTGTGGAAGTCCAGGTAAGTTTATATTAAGAGGAAAGTAATAGCAAGTTCACCAGGTCATCAAGTATTATTATAAAACATACCACATACTAAAATAAGTTTTAGCATGATTATCAAAATGCTTCAGTTTGATAATTATGTTAAAACTTAAATATTCTCCTTTTTAAATTTTAAGTGGCAGTATAGATTTGAAGTCTTTATGATAATGTTATCACTGTGTCCTCTTTGATTAGGTGAGATAAAAAGAAGACAGAAATACGATCACGACAGTATTAAGTATTTTAAATATTATAGAATTTCATCTTCTATTATTAACCCGTCAATCCCCAAGTGGCAGCCGGCTGCCTCATAACAATAGAACTGTGTCTGTAATACCCACGATGGAGGTGTTAAAGATGCAAAATTTAATTGTAAATTAGGACAGCTACAGATCTTTAATACTCAAAAATATATTAATGCCTCAATCTCCAAGTGGTCACCGGCGACCGCAATAACAATAGATAAGCTATTGTGTCTGGTTTTTCCACAATCAAGATTCAAGGTATTAAAGGCTATTAACATTCTTTAAATAATCAAAAAAACAAATCTTTTAGTAAGTGCACAAAAAATCCTATTGACTACAGGATTCCCTGCTGCTGTGATTAATTATTGCTAATGATTTTAGACTCAACTCAACTATAGGGCTTTCAATATAATCTTTAATTTACAAAGTTACAAAATAATATGATTCAGTTCATACATACAGGTGTAACAAAACTAAGTGATAAAAATTAACTGAGGTAATCCTTGGGTGTAGGTCTATCCAAAAAGCATTACTAAAAATTTTGTAAGTCACACGATTTTAGAGAAAAACGAATTTGAAAATTAAAAAAAAATATGAGTTACAGCCGTAGCTGTAATAAACGTGGACTTTTATTCATAGACTCAGAATCAAATGCGTCGATTGTCTAAAGCGCTTATTCCACTTGTCCTATTTAGAAGTCCTAGCTAGGATCCTAAAAAATGTAGTCAAGTGAAATAATATTTAGAAAGCTAGGATCCTAATTAGGATCCTAAATCGGAAAAAATGTGGCTTCTAACCGACTAAATCAGTGTTGCCAGATGGTTTCAGCCTTTAATCTGTAGTGAAAACTGCTAAATCTGTAGTATATGATGTAATTAATTCAAAATTTTGACATAAGCCCTGTTAAAGCGTGGCCTTGGCCTTGGCCACCAGAACCAGCAGCGAGCGATTGCTATTGATTATAGTTTCTTTATTGAATCTGAAATACTAAAGATAATGCTTACACGGCCAGTCTGAGATCAGTTGAGTTCCAGAGACAAGAGTTGAAAAAAATATGATAAAGACAATATTTTTTTACAAAATATAGGTAGTAGTCATAATGTCGCTGAAACTAAGGTCGAATTTCGACCATAGGGCGATCTCTAGTTTATCTAGTTTGATAACGAAAGACGAATCTAATGACTGATCTCAAACTAGATTAGTACCTACCAGTCATTTAGGCCCCTATGACGTGCCGAAGTAAAATATTATATATGTTATAGGCAAACTCCGAAGCTCCGGCGCTCCTAGGTTGGACTGGTCAATCCTCAGGTCAGACTGAATGACTTAGTCAAAGCCCAAACAAATGTAAATTTTCGGCCTTTGACTAAACAATTTTCGTCAAACCTGGGAGGGACTAATTTGGTCAGGCAAACGTCAAAACACAATTTTATTAAATCGGGGTTTGACAAGTCAAACTCCGATATAGGTATGAAGTGTCTTATCTTCGTATATTTGGAAGCATTTTATCATTTAAGCAGCTTTCAAGTCTTAACCGCTTAACTCTGCCAGTTCTGACACCTGATTGGTCAGCTTACGTGATTTTCACTTTTATATTTGAGATGCTTTGAGAGAATGCCGTGTGGCATTAGGCCCCCCTTTTGTACGATGTGCAATAAAGTATAAAATAAATAAATAAATGCTTTGGAATATACGGAGGTTAGTTTGTAAGATTAGGTATAAAAAAATAACATTTTTAAAATTTTGATGTTTATTGTTTTAATAATTTCTTAAGTAATTAGAATGGAAAACATTTTTAAGTAAGTAATCATTTTTCTGACATGGTGAGGCATTAACTTTAATGTTAATGTTAAAAAGCTTATCCAGAATGCCAGAAAACATACTATACATATTATAGAGATATAGAGATGAAGTGATTTTTTGGATTCCGTATAATTATTTTATTATTAAAATTATTTATATACCTATTAAAATTAAAATATAATAACGTAAGCTCTTATACAAAAAAAAAACACAATTTTTGGCCTATTTTTGCTCTATCACGGTACAGAACCCTTTATGAGCGAGTCAGACTCGTGGGCGGGGGCGCTGCTGATAAAGGAGAACTGTCAAAAATTTGTTTTTGTATGATGGCAGCGTTAGTTGCTTTTTTCGCCACGTTCATTCAAAGCATTGTCAGCTGTAACGACAAAACTCAATAAAACTAAGTGTGTTTCGTTTTCGCATTTTTGGTTTCAAACATCTTTTTTTTTCAATTACCAAAAGTAACGTAAAAGTAACATCTGTAGTCATGTCACATGAATGTAACATGCAAGGGTCAAAAGTAACGTAAAATGTTACAAAGGTAACAGTCTGGCAACGCTGGTCCGAACACCGCGAGAGACATTATGAACCTGTTTAAGCATGTTCAGATCAACGTTTGACCGAGTTTTGCAGTCGCTTCTAGGATTGACTAGGCCAAAACCGAAACAGAATAATTTACTTTCGACGTTTGACTGAAAAGTTAGGAGCTCCTGGGTTTGACTAAAAATACTTCAGGCAAAGGGCGAAATTGAAATGTATTTCGGGGATCGCCTGACGGCTTTGGCCAAACCTAGGATAAACCAGTCCTTCCGCGAAGAGACTGTGTATCGGACTTTGACTATAACATATACATTATACCTACTTGAAGAACGTACCTATCCTTTAAAAGCATTGTACACACAAAGGCGTGTCCTAAAAATCGATAGATTTATATCCGAAAGGCGAAAACATCCAATTTGTTTAAATTTCCGGCATAGTTTGGTGATGTATTATATCAATTTTGCAAACAAAAAGGGCAATCAATGATCCTTTGTTGACCTCTTGGACCTTCGTATTACAATAGAAATAACACACAGTAGACTATCTTCATTGTAGAATTCAGGTCACCTCGATCAAACGCACGCATACTTGAGAAGTTGAGAATAATTTCAGAAACTTCAAGTATGTGTGTCTTCAAGGAATGGAGTCGCAATGTTGTTCCATATAACGGGCAGCAGCTTCAAATACATATTTTATTATACAGGATGCAATTAAACCTTCCGGCCAATTTTTTAAGAGCTTAGGTATTATTTGGAGAGTCCATTTAACCAAAAAAAAAATAGGGTGTTAATTTTTTTACAATAACATATTTTATCCCACTTAAAATCGTTGCAGAACGGTCACTTCGCGGCGGTGGGTAGAGCGGGGGTGACACGGTGGTGGCGCGGGTGTCCCGGCCGCGGCACGCGCCGGTGACGCGTAGTGTCCATTAATTGTGGTGACTTTTAGGAAAATTTTCGGAAGCTATTTCTCAACATTTTAGTACTGAGTGATTATAAAAGAAAAAATACGTGTATATTTATTTTAAACTATGATCGAAATATCGAAATTTGGCCGGAAGGTTCAATTGCACCCTGTATATGTAGCAACTAATTCATCACCAGGTGGAAGACGAATCGATGGACGTCGACGGACGGACGAATATTTTGAGGACGTGCGTTTATTTGCAGGTTCCCAAAACTTGATGACGAATGGATGGGGACTCACACGTAGCACGCGCGTAAACCTTGTTTCCGTGCCAAGTGTGTGCAATGGAATATATTACTGCAATGTTTTCAAGCTAGAGGCAGCACCAGCATACACAGTAAACAAAAAGTTCTGTTCAACGTTAGACAACGTCGCATTTTCTACACGTAGTTCTGTCAATATTCTGATATATGTACAACAATTTCGGATTTTGGGCGGACTTAGCGTAATAATCATTATTTTAAGAACTTCTTGGAGTTACTCTACTGTTTAATATTTATACTGTGTCCGTATCGACTTTACGATACCCCTCCCTAATGCCTCCACGACATCCAATAAATCTACAATTGGTTTATCGTGGATGTCACACAAATACGCAATACACTAGATAACATTGTATTTTCGGTTTCAGTTTATCTTTTTTCAGTGCGGAGTACTGTGATATATGATATTAGTTTGTTTCAATTCATTTTACCGTAAATCTATACACACCTTTTGCACCAAAGTTCTCATAAAATATGCTTTTTTACACATTTACCAGCATCTTAACAGGTTAAGGTTTAAGATTTAATAGGGAATTTACATAATTATTGGAATAATTGAAGGATTAATGTAAACTGGTAGTGGCAAGCACTGGAATGCACTGAAATAAATTCCAGTGCATTCCAGTCCCCAATTCCAGTTACAATACAGCACTGGATTGGAATAATGTAAACCTCTAATTAGTGATGTGACGTGATTTGACGACCTCAGTTTGAGACCTGTGGCTCAGTTGGTGGGCTGTTGGTAGCTCAAGACGGGAGTTGCGGGTTCGAATCCCGCCGGCGAAACAAAAAGTTTTTAAAATTGCTGGGTCATGCATGTGTATTAAATATGTGTATCATATAATAAAAATCTTAAGAATAAGAGAGAATAAGAATCATTTATTTCCAGAAAGTACCGTTACAAAAGAATGTATAGAATAAAAAGTAGTAAATATATTTCCGTTGTCTGGTACCCGTAACACAAGTCCTTCAGGTACTTAGCACGGGGCCAGACCGACGTGGTGTGAAGCGTCCATAGATATTTTTATATTATTATTATACTATTATTATCATTATATTAGAAATACTCGTAACAATGAGGAAAACATATTGTAA
This sequence comes from Aricia agestis, assembly GCF_905147365.1. Classification (NCBI taxonomy): domain Eukaryota; kingdom Metazoa; phylum Arthropoda; class Insecta; order Lepidoptera; family Lycaenidae; genus Aricia; species Aricia agestis. Next base: position 10,348,614 of record NC_056428.1, on the reverse strand, counting down.
AATAATTACTGTTTCCGTCTAAATAATTTATTATTTCTCCATTTAACACTAATTATACAAAACAATATTGCACTAATTTCCATACAGAATTTAAATTTGATACTGATGAATTAAACATGATAGGATCTAACACAATGTGAATATAAACAATTAGCGGATTATATTATTCCCATTCATAATATAATTAGCAAATTTCATGTTAATAGTCAATGTTATAATTTCGACAGCGGGAAAATATTAATGGTTGTACAATTTCGCTTTTAAATGTAATTGAGAGACGAAATAACAACATTACAATCCATACTAATGAGAAGGCGAATGTCTGTCTGTCTGTTACCTCTTCACGCCCAAACCGCTATAATGATTTTACTTATTAGGTATGGAGATATTTTGAATGGCGGGAAAGTACATGGGATACTTTTTAAACCGGAAAAATGTACGGTTCCTCCGCGATAAATAAATGTTTTCGCAACGAAGTTAGGAGATAATATTGTGGAGTACATGTAATATAAGAGTATACCATAGGACGACCTTACTCATAAAAATATCGCACATTCGTTAACCCACAAAATGTTTTGTACATGTCTAATACGATGGAATGGTCGCTTGACAAACAAGGATAAAACATTGTAGATATCAAACGTGTCAATACTTTCATTTGTGTACCTACAGAGTAATAATTTATTTCATTAATTTGTAATTATGCGGAATAAAACTCATACTAAAAACCTTCAAAAGCATTTCAGAGCTTTCGTATGAAATAGTTTTTTTTTTTCTAATTAAATATTCTTGCCCTTTGCAAACTTGTGAGCAAATCTTACAATAAGGTACTTACATGAAATAAAAATAAATTTTCATGGTCATAGATAAAGGAATGTAAGGTTTCACATTGACACTAATATTATAATATTATTATAAAAGAAAGTGTGTCTGTCTGGCTGTCTGTGACATCTCTACACTTAAACCTCTCCGATTTTGATGTTTGGTATGAAGATAATTTCGGTCCCGGAGAAGGACATACGATACTTTTTATCCCCGAAAAATGTACGGTTCCCGCGCGATAAACGAGTTACGGGTATGAACAAGTTCCTTATATTTAGGTTTTTATAAAAAAATGTTCTTAAAATAATACACAGCGCACACAAAAGAAAGGAAAAAGTCTAAGTGACGAGATTATTAAAAATATAATTTTCTTTTTGTAATTTTTATTCGGTACATTTTCGTGCAACGTTATTATAAAGCCTGATTTATATTTCCTTGCTGGACGCGTGTTGTTAAAAAATTAAGGTAATATATTTTATTTCTCCAAGAATTATCTGGCCCTCCAACTGGGAATAGCTCGGACATTTATTGATTGCTCGTAAAATTCTCAAATTTTATTTTCTATAGATTTAACTTCCAATAATATTGACCATTTATTTCAGCACGTAATTTGCGCGATTAATTTTAATACTAGTTGATGCCCGCGCAACTTATACTGTAATGTCGCACTAACACGGGTATACTAACTAATAACTAGGTACTTATAGTTATACAGCCATAGTCGGTTCATCTGTTTAACCGTTAAGAAGTACCAGACAGACACTTTCAAATATAATATTGTATTAGTAAGGATTATAAGTGGTTTTGTCTTATCAAACCTTTAACAAGTATATTATGACGTATTCGTGACTTTTGCTAACAAAGAAAACCTCCCTTGCATTGTAAAGATGCTTTCCTAGAATCTACAGGTAACATTTTTAAGTAAATCAGTACTTACACAATATAAAAGCAATATGAAATAACTCACACAGCGTAACCTACTTCTGAACATCATAAATGTATAAGTTGCAAACAATTGAATTATGAAACAGCGCGGTTTTGAGAAAGCAAACAAAAACAATAGACAGCGTCAAACTTGTTTGAGTTCATCGTTTATTAATAAAAGACCCACTCGGAAAGACCCGTTTACTTCACAGCCGGTAGTTTGAACAATACACACCTTTATACACCTACGCCTAAACTTTACCTTTGTACATCCTGTGTACCTTTTAACAATTTGAAATTACTAACATTAATGAAATTCATATTACCTTTGGAGTAACTGTTTATTTCACAGTGAGATTTCAAATCCATCAAGCGGTAAAGTGGTAAAAGAGATGGAGACATTTAAATTTAAAGACACTTTTGGTAGGTTTAAGCCATAAAGTTAATATACCTAGCGGAATAGAGAAACAAAGGCCTGAGCAAGAAAGATGTCACTATCAGTAACATTGCGTGGTAAAAAGAGACGTGTGATACATGACAGCAGCACTCTTTTTTTGACGTCCAGTCGGCACATGCCGCACGTTGACAATTTAATCTCGTAGAATTCATGTTCAATCATGCTTGTGTAAGTGTATACATACACATATTTATCACACAGATGAAAACCAATTTTGGTTACGTTTCACAGCTCGAGATTGTTGCTCTATTCCGCTAGGTATATTAACTTTATGGTTTAAGCACATATTTTATTTGTTAATAAGTAAGATATTGTATTTTAAGGAAAAATAAATTTTAAGAAAAATAAACGCCATACACGTCAGTATCATTTATATAACACTAGAAGGATTTTGATTTATAGATGCGGATTTAGATACGAATTGTTTCAGTTTCGGCTTCGGTTTAGATTTTATAAAAATAAAAGGAATACCTGATTGGCGATAGGTTAATGCACTACTAAACATTTAGAGCTTGAAACCTAAAATTTCACACGCTTTTAAAAAAGGATATTTCAAAATTTTACGCCGAACGGGGTGAAATAGGAAATTGGAACCGTTCACCGCGCGTAAAGCCTAGTAGAAAAAGCTAGTATTATTTTATACGTCTAAAGATAAAGTAGTCATTTGCCAATCCTAATAAAAAAGGCACTTCTGCGAAAATAAATTATAAGAGACGCTTCATTTATTTCGTCCAATAATCTATTTTATTTCTGTCATCTATATTTCATTAGTCGTCATCTATTTTCGCCGGCCGAAAAATAAGAAAACCTGTGATTGGTGTAACAAAGAATCTCACAAACAATTCTAGAGGGTCCCATTTTTTCTTTTTATAACGTAACCCTAATAATAAACTCAATTCGATCGTTTTGGATTCGTCTGAGCACCGTAAATTATCCTTTCTCCTCCCAGAAAATTTACGGTAGCATTACTGAATTTTTTATTGAATATTTTTTTTCGGACTTTTATTGAATCGTTCATGAATAAGAGTCAGTCCACACGCCGCGTTGCGTTGCGTTGCGTCGTCGCAACGTAAATATTTTGACGCATAGCCAGCCACACGGGTGCTGCACCATCGCAGCGTTATTACGAAGCAGTCATAAGGACATGGGGTTTGATTACACTGCAGTGTATTTTTGTCCAAAAAATTGGCCATCCCTTTTTTTTTAAATCTCATACAGAAATGTTATGTTAATAATTTATTAGTAAAATTTTAATTTAATATAAACTTTAAATTAATATAATAATTTAAAATTTAAATTACATTAAAGTATTAACATAGTAACCACCAATGCACAAGTCGCGCTGATATTGAATGTTATTTTAATGTCCTATGACCTGCTAATTATTGTCATAATTTTTGTGATAGCGTCCTTAACGTCAACACCCCCTCCCGCTATGTCTCGGGCACAATATTCTGTCTACTCTGTCTCGGGTGCTGCTGTTCGTTATAATAGCGTTGCGACGTGAACACCTTGGTTATTTGTATGTAAAACAACGCAACGGCAGCGCTGCGTCAACACAACGCTAACGCAACGCACCGTGTAGACTGGCTCTGAAGGTTGTCGTGTTTAGTTACAGTTTTAGTATTATAATATTTAGTATTATAAAATAGATAGAGCTTGTGCATAAAAGCTAGTAACGCTAAGATAACACAGACAAGACAGATAGATAAACAGACATACTGCATTCGTATTTATCATCATTAGTATACCCCACAACTTGAGCACTTTTGTGGTACACTTTACGAAAAAACTATCATGCCTATCGATTTTTGTTTTAACATAGTAATTTTTATTTATATGTTATCATCAGTCAAGGTTTGGTTACCATTAAAATGTAAAAAAACTACCTTAAAAATTATTACCACGCTGAAAACGACACCAGCCCTCACAAAGTTCGGCTTTTAGCTGGTAATATTAATATGGATATGTTCTGTGATTTAAGTCTAGTTATATCATAACATATTATGTAGCGGGTTTAAGGCTTATGTAGCATTATTCTGTGTTAGATCAGTATGCGGATATTGTAGGTGATTATTTAATCACTTACACGACGCTGATTCCAGTCTGCCTCGTTAATATTTCACCAACTAATTTGGAACCCCGTGTTACATCCAGCATCATCATTAAGCCTATAGATACAGTTAAAATTTTCATTTACTGTAATATCAAATATGAATATTTACTACGAAATAATAACGGCTCTTTTGAATATTATTCGAAAATTATTTCGAATATTCGAATATTATTTTTCTGCTTAAGCGTGCTTACGTACGTTTAGGCAGAAAAATAATACAACGCTGCAATAAAGTTTATTTATTTGCACGAGTTATTTTTGTCGAAGACATGAAGAATTCAACGTGGATTTTACTTATAAGGTAATGTCATTGTTAAGTTTCGAGTACAATTATTTTGTTATCAGCAATTTTTTTAAAATAACTTATAAATCTGAATCTATTGCGATAAATATAAAACTTCATTGGATTTTATTTTTGCTGTCGCCAAGGCAAACGTCTTTTATCACATAACATTTTCCTTCGAAGTAACGAAAGGAAGTTTTACCGTGATGCTCTTTATCAGTTCTTTTGCAAATGGATATCTGAATGAGATCTCTGGACACCTGCAATATTTCAGGAAGACCTATTAAACGATTCCCTGACCGATAAGACAGGCAAAAGAACTTTTCTGTGTAGTAAAAATAGAAATAGCTTAAAATAAAAAATATATTTCTTTTCTCCGTGACAAGGGGAGAAATAGATGTTTTCGACATAAAATAACTTGGCTTAGTTTGTAAAGAAATGGCTGATTTTGATGTATGATAAATTATTACCGAGCATTTGTAATTATCAAGATGGCTAGGTCCAAATAAACATACTGAGTATTTAATTAAATTGAATACGAAGGTTACAACATCGTAGTTACAAATTAAAAATGTATGGGATGTAGTTTTGTGTCTTACCTCAATTTGTAACTTTGAGTACGAAACATGCTACCAACAAATACTAAAGATAAATGAATTGGTTAAAATTGATAGAAAAGCAGAAATGGAAAACTTTACTGTCGAATCCATCCATTTCCTATGCAATAAAACTTAAACTCTCAATTCTCATTGTCATAAAAATTATTTACTTGTAAACTAAAGCTTGTTGTAAAATTTTATTATGTTAAGTTGTAAGTAACTCGTCCTGACAGTAGTTCTCCTCCTTAGGGTTGATTCAGACCGCAACGCGACGCGTAGATGCATTTCTAATTTCTAAATTTATATGGATTTGACAGATTCGCAAGCCGTCTCACACAATTAAAATCTGTCAAATCCATACAAATTTATGCCACGTCACGCCGCGCCGTGCCTCGCCTCGTTTCGTCGCGTTGCGACGCGTAGATGCATTTCTAAATTTATATGGATTTGAAAGATTCGCAAGCCGTCTCATGCAATTAAAATCTGTCAAATCCATACAAATTTATGCCACGTCACGCCGCGCCGCGCCTCGCCTCGTTTCGTCGCGTTGCGACGCGTAGATGCATTTCTAAATTTATATGGATTTGAAAGATTCGCAAGCCGTCTCACGCAATTAAAATCTGTCAAATCCATACAAATTTATGCCACGTCACGCCGCGCCGCGCCTCGCCTCGTTTCGTCGCGTTGCGACGCGTAGATGCATTTCTAAATTTATATGGATTTGAAAGATTCGCAAGCCGTCTCACGCAATTAAAATCTGTCAAATCCATACAAATTTATGCCACGTCACGCCGCGCCGTGCCTCGCCTCGTTTCGTCGCGTAGATGCATTTCTAAATTTATATGGATTTGAAAGATTCGTAAGACGTTTCACGCAATTGAAATCTATCAAATCCATACAAATATATGTCAAGCCACGCCTCGTCGCGTTCCGGTCTGAAATAGTCCTAACACGCGCTATGGACATTTTTAAAAACATAATATGAAAGGCACAAAAAGCTTTTTCATGCTGATAGAAATGTTTGACGTCAGAAATTTTTGACCACCAGACTAGGCTACAGCTACAGTGCTGCCTAGCCAGTTGATTGACTAGCCAATGTGTCCCAAAGCTCGATCATTAATGCGTCATAAAATGTATTTAGTATTTACATCTACATTCTCAGAAATTACATGCTTAACAACTTTTCTTTATCGGGACAGTTAAATGAAATGCAGACATAAGTGGATCAAATGGGTAAATAACATTCTACAATATAAGAGCAGTCACTCTTTTTTTCCCTATTATTTTAACAAATTTTGTAAATTTGCAATTTAATCATTTCGGTTTCATAACAGTAGATATTTTCTATAGCGTTAGCCCGCCGCAAAACCCCCAAAATGCTGGAGGACCACATCCTACTTCGGTCCACGAGTCCATCGGACTTAGCTATGTAGCGTAGCTAGGCTGTGCTATTGACCATACCCCCGTTTGCCACCCGGAGGCCGCACCTTTTCGCCGTGAGGCCCGGCAAGAGTACACTAGTGGGATAAAGGAAAGGAGATTGGGTAAGCTTAGATAGGGGATCGATCATGGGGTAGGATACTGTAGCCCTTTAGGGATCAGGGAGGGGAAGGACTAACAGTAGCTCGAGTGTCCGGGGTCGCGTACCCGAATCCTTCTAGGATGATATCGGACAGGTATCACCTAGATAAGACCTTTGGACCTATATATTCATCATTTGGGTTATATATTCTCTAGGTGTACGTAGAACAATTTTTTAAATTGATGTGGAAAATAATTTGAAATCAAAAAAGGATCCTTTTCCGTTCAAGCCTTAATGTATGCAAAAAAACCGACCAATTTCAAATTTTTAGTTAGTCACTTCATCTACTCATGTCTTCAAATACGTTGCTAATTTCTAGGAAAGTCATAAACGGCCTCTGCGTCAAATTAGCTGCCTCATTTAACTAAATGGCTGCGACAGACAGTCTTCACGTCGCTCATCTGCAACTGGAATAGGGCTGCCTCTGGATCGTCTGCATTTAATTATAATCCATACAAATATTATAAATGCGAAAGTGTGTATGTCTGCCTGTCTGTCTGTTACCTCTTCACGCTTAAACCGCTGAACTGATTTTGCTGAAATTTGGTATAGACATACTTTGAGTCCCGGGTAAGGACATAGGATATTTTTTATCCCAGAAATTTTTTATTTCCGCGCGATAAACGAAAAGGCGCAAATATTTGCGGGCAACATTTAGTGAAGAATTATAACATTTTAAACTTTCGCGTTGCATTATAATTAAACTTTTTATCGGGACTTAACGCAACTTATTTAAGTAGTAATGCTACTACGAGTACATACTTTTTCTCGACGTTTCGGCCGTGTTGCAACGGCCGTGGTCACGAGGGGACTCATTTTTTTTTCTAATAATATCCGGCCCGTATCGGTTATTAAGATAACATTTTAAACTTTCGCGTTGCATTATAATTAAACTTTTTATCGGGACTTAACGCAACTTATTTAAGTAGTAATGCTACTACGAGTACATACTTTTTCTCGACGTTTCGGCCGTGTTGCAACGGCCGTGGTCACGAGGGGACTCATTTTTTTTTTCTAATAATATCCGGCCCGTATCGGTTATTAAGATAACATTTTAAACTTTCGCGTTGCATTATAATTAAACTTTTTATCGGGACTTAACGCAACTTATTTAAGTAGTAATGCTACTACGAGTACATACTTTTTCTCGACGTTTCGGCCGTGTTGCAACGGCCGTGGTCACGAGGGGACTCATTTTTTTTTTCTAATAATATCCGGCCCGTATCGGTTATTAAGATAACATTTTAAACTTTCGCATTGCATTATAATTAAACTTTTTATCGGGACTTAACGCGACTTATTTAAGTAGTAATGCTACTACGAGCACATACTTTTTCTCGACGTTTCTATGTATAATAGTATGTACTCGTAGTAGCATTACTACTTAAATAAGTCGCGTTAAGTCCCGATAAAAAGTTTAGTGAAGAATTATTATAATATTGGACGAAAACAAAAGTTGACTGGTAATAAACAAATAATTTAAAAAAATTAACAGTAGGACAAAAAATTGGAAACCCGTGAAGGAAAAGAGTTAGGAGTTTAACGGCGGTTCCCAATATTTGATCTATCTCTGGTTTGGCCCTACTAGAGATAGGAATAGCTCACATTAGACATTAGAGACATATATTTTATGTCAATTGTGAGCTATTACTATCTCTAGTAGGGCAAAACCAGAGATAGATCAAATATTGGGAATGGCCGTAAAAGAATAATTAGAACAAAGGTTAGTTAAAGTATATTATGTACTAGGTATAACTAAGATATATTCGAATGTACCAATATTCTTATTTTTGTCCATTGTATGAAAATTTAAAAACATCTTTCAATTGCCATACTTACACAAATATTTTCTCAAACAGCAAAAGAAAGCTTTATTTTCTATATTGTACAAACAAGCTAAAAGACTAAGGGTCAATTCAGACCGCAACGTGACGAGGCGGGGCGAGGCGAGGCGCGGCATAATATATAATATAAATATTTGATATGCATTTAACAGATTTCAATTGCGTGAGACGTGTTGCGAATCTGTCAAATCCATATAAATTTAGAAATGCATCTACGCGTCGCGTTGCGGGTGAATTGGTCTTAAAGGTAATATGAAATTTAAGAGAAAACAAGTCTCGACATTTACCACTGAAATAATTGTATAACAATGTTGTAACAAGTCCTTTCAACTAAAAAAATATATTTTAAGATTACGAATGAATATTCAATTAAGAAAAAATATTTCAACGGATTCCCAAGATTTTATTACACGAAAATTAACTCATTCTGGATTTTAAAATATTTACATTTATGATTCCTTTTTATTAAGGAAAAGTTAAAAGATTCAGACGTTTAATGCGAAAACTCTTGAAATATTTCCTCCTTGTGTTTTGATTTATTAGGAAGATTTAATAAATTAATGTTCCCAGAATTTTTCGAACGAAACGTAAAATGATTATTTAAATAATAATTCTCTCATTCATAGACACGATTTTAAATGCACTTATAATTTAATCTGTTATTTAATTTGTAGTTTCATTTAATATAATAAACATTTGTAATTTAATTTAATATATTTACAGGCTGTAACAAAACAAAGTGAGTATATACTTTGGGATATGTGGCCCTTGTTATTAAAACAGTTTCTCTTTTCTAATTGCTGTTTAAGAAAATTCAAAACATTTTTCGAAAAAACCTAAACTTAAAAGTAGCTCTTTCAACGCCGCTACTTTCACAGTGAACTGTATATAAGGGACACAAACACCCTAAACTGATAACCACTTTGTTTAGTTACATCCTATATATACAAGCAGCAATTCAGGTATGTTTATTTATGTTTGTCAAATAAAACTTGAAATACAATTACATGATTTATTCAAGTATTGTCTGAAGTCAACGAACGCTCCACTGTACACTTATATAAAAATATATTTACATCCTTTACAACGCCGCTTTATTTAGACGGCCTATTTTATGTAGGGTACGTTGGGGAGGGCGTCGGGCCGACGACGATGGTGGACGCCGTGGTGCCGGAGATGGACCACGGAGTCCCTCATCCTTTGCTCTCTGAGACTCCGTATATAGTTCTCGTCCACCATATGCCTGCCGCCTTTTTTCGTCTTAACCACACTGTCCTTGAACAAAACACACCACAACGACTTGTCCTTGTTGTCCCACAACAACGATTTCGTATACTCCTTCAGCCGCCTGCTGTTCTCCTCGACGCGCCGCATGGCTATCTCGATTTTGATCAAATCTTTGTAGTGGTCGGATACCGTCGGCGTGCTGGAGTTGTCCTGGATGCGGGCGCTTATATTAATCCTCGACAAGTAGTAGTTCTCATATTGTCCGGCGGTTTTGGTCCGCAGCAGCCATACCACGCTGGCGACGAACGCGCACGATACGACAAATGTCAGTACCAGCAGCGAGAGTCGTAGTACTGAACCGACGGACGCACAACTCATATCACTTTTTGTTTGTGTCTGCTCGCGTGTACTGCAGGACCGGTCATACCGCGTAGGTGTGCTACGAGCTACGAGCTACGAGCTGCTACGAGGTGCTACGAGGTGCTACGAGCTACGTCCGCCCCGTGCCCACGACAGCTCCGTACTGACGCGAGTATGGAGCGAGCGGCGCGCGGCTGTTTATATCGCTTGTAATTTGCAGTCTGAGGCGGTATCCTAGTTGCATCTGCCTCTAAATCCCTTTTGTATGAGCTCTTTGCTTTTCCTATATCACGTTGAAAGGTTTCAATTTATTACCGGCGTTTAATCTTTATTTTCTCTAGCGCAGTGTATTTTATTAAATGTATCGCGTTGTTTTTGTTATATGAAAATAGTGCGTAAAATCATTAGTATTCTAATTTTGATATGATATAGCGTCAATAAAATTATTGTTATGTAACATCATAGTAGACGAAAACGAAATACCACAATAAAAAAAACCCTCCACTAAAAGTTATTACGTATATAATTGCATGCATTATTAGTTTTAGCTATTACAGTCCTCGCTGAAACTTTACGTGCTATTTAAAAAAGCTTAGCATTCGTCATAGCGCGAGTTCATTACAGGAGACACGTATGACGATAAGGAAAATAGGTCGCCGCTTGGTGTTAATTTCGTAATTTGGCTGGAAAGGCGGCGGCGATAAGGATCCGGCTGCAATTATATGTGGCGCTTTGTGTCAAAAGAAAAAGCCGCACTTAAACGAAATTACTGAGCAAATACGCCGCATTAAGGGCCTACGCCTGTCCACGTGTCCATGGCGCGACGTCGACGTGATTACGTTGACGTCGCAACGTCGCAAGTCCTAGAATTAAGGTATTCGATGCGACGTTGCAAATTCACGTGCTTTATTGCCGTATTTGACAGGATGAGGCCTTAGTCAAGTATTTTGTCAAGTAGCCGGTTATTTCAAATATGATTTTGATTAGAGGAATCACAAGTTCCATGCCACTTAGCGATGTGTTATATTATGGTATTTAAAATCCTATACTCATCCCGAATAAATAGCCTGTAGCAAAATTAACATAACAAAACTACGTCGGATAGCCATACAACGTCGCTTTTCGTAGAAGTTAGAGCACACCACGACGGACGACGTCGTTAACGTGACGTCGCCGTACCGTGGACAATGTGAACAGGCCTTTAGGGCGATCTCATCACGAAACACGCTTATCACCCGCGACCATCAAGCTACAATTTACTTTATTTGGAATCGACGAATTTACGAATGTACCAAAAATGCTTAGGGTTGGCACATTTTAGTAGTTAAACTATTTTTGTCACAATGTTAGGCCGCGTGCACCTCCGAAACGTCTTTACTGATTTTAATCAAATTTTATATTATGCATATTCAGTGGGTCTGAGAATCGGCTACTGGATACTTTTTATATTGATAAGTACATTTGTTGAATAAATAATAGTAAATTATTAAAACTCGAGACTGACGGCGACCATTGTTTGTGCGACGTGATAGCGATGGAAGTTGCCATGGTGACATACTTATTTAGTCACTTCAATAAAATAATACGGGCGAAATACTTTATATGGCAAAGAAACGTTTGCCGGGACAGCTAGTTTAGTTATAAAATCTACATTATATTTACCGCTCTTTTTGCACAAGTTGTAACGGGAATCATACTTTTTGCTACCAAAGTAACCTATTACAAATCAAAATTAGCTGTCTGAGCCTACCTTCACGATATTGTTTTAACAAGTGTCTAAGCATACTAGTAGTCTAGTAGTATATGTAAGCGTATTTTATTTGTAAGTTTTTAGGGTTCCGTGCCCAAAGGGTAAAAACGGGACCCTATTACTAAGACTTCGATGTCTGTCCATCTGTCTGTCTCCAGGCTGTAACTTAAGAACGGTAATATCTAGAGAGTTGAAATTTTCACAGATTATGTATTTTTGTTGCCGCTATAACAATAAATACTAAAAACAAAATAAAGGAGATCGAAACAATTACATACAAATCTGGGCCCTGTATGTAAAAACATGAAAATGGTGTGAATTAAAAGGTTCAAAATTAAGAGTTTCCTTGCTGAAAATTCTATAGACATTGACAATCTGAAAGCTGAGATATTCGAGATTTAGTAAATGTGAGGTTATGTAGCAATCTTTAAGTGTCAGATGAATACATGTAGAAATATGTGAAAAATATTTGTTACATCTAGTAGATAATGTCATATAAGTCATCACAAGTCGATGAAGACTCAAACATATATACTTTAATTATACCTATCTTAAAATAAATATCTCATATAAAGTACAATGACTATTTAGTCTTTTGGCTTAGAATTTATTTGCTTTAATTGTAAATAATCTGCTTATGCCTTGTAGCTGTAGGTATTTTAAGTCTATCAAGGTAGTACCTAGATAGGTGAGTTTATATTTGACTGAGGTGCAAGCAATGATATTCTATGTTACTAACAAAAAAGTGTTTACGCATTTCTGAGAATCTTTTGTAAGACATTGCTACTCTAGTATTTTAGAAACTCATTGGGTGCAAGCCATTGCCGAATTACTGATAGAATAGTTTCATGGTTTATTGGTCGTCGAGCTAATGTATTGCAGTGACTAGTTGCTATCTCACAGTTCACACAGCGATCCATCGTTTCAACCATAGATTGAGAATGGTTTCAACAATATCCAATCCACAAGCTGGCGACAAAATCCAAATTAACTATTCCAAGTCAAACTTGCAGGCAATCTTCGGTGTCCAATATGAAAGCAAGGCTCGTAAAACGTAGACGGGTTCGAAGTTCGTAAAAAACAAAGAAGTGGTCGTTGAAAATATAAAATAATTGGGAAAGCAATCAAAATTCATCGAAAAAACACAAAACAAGTGTGAAGTGAGACACAGATAACGGCAAAAGCAAGTCAATGTCATGTTGCCACAGACTAGATACTGAATGATTATGATCGATATGAAATCGATAATCGAAAAGGATTTTTTGAAATAAAATATACTTATATTATACGTTATGTTTTATTGAATTGTAGACATATGCGGTGTAGTTTAATATATTTTATATAAGTGAAATACCTTGTGTGAAGTTTTTATTCTGTAAATAAATAATTGAAATATCGTTTTTGATTTGATTAATCGTTAATCGATTATTTCACAAAACAGTTATTTGCATATTTCTCCGCTTGTAGATTGAGAATTTATGTAGATTTTTGGTATTTTATACATAAAAAATAACTATTTTTTTAAACCAACTCTGAACTTATTACTTTTGGGCCCACCAGTTTCAGTCTCCTTTAATATTTAAGAGGGGCTCCGATACAACAAACGTGATTTTTTAACATTTTTTGCTCGGTATCATCATTGATAGCCATCTGAAATATTCACAAAATACTCAGTTTTATTTAAACTTTAGTAATTATTTCATTAATAACTAAGGGCAGCTCTCATACAAAAAACATTTTTTTTTCTATTTTTGCTCTATAGTGGTACAGAACCCTTCGTGCGCGAGTCCAACTCGCACTCGGAAGATTTTTCTGCTTTACGTTTTAAATAAATGGAAGACAGTAAGCAAATGTTGCCCTCTACCATTCCAGCCATTTAGTAAATGCTCTCCAGGTTATGACTAGAAATAATGTCGTCACAGACATGGCAATACATTTCAACTGACTCTTAAATACAGAGTGCATATTTAAATATGCTATTCAAAGCTGTACTTATGTTAAAAATGTATATGATTATCATTATCATTATATACTGAGAAGTAAATAGAAGTGATATTAAATGAAAAGCTTTGATGATTGTAATCAAATTATAAGCAATATGAAAATAGTAGAGATGTAGTGCATTCCATTCGAATGGTCATATTTTTAAATTACTGATTACTTTTTATATTATTTGTACCAAACAATTAAAAAAAATCGGCATTAGACTAACGCAGATTAAGTTTCACATAAAATAATATTACGTGCCAATTTCTTTGTTTTTAGGGTTCCGTAGCCAAATGGCAAAAAACGGAACCCTTATAGATTCGTCATGTCTGTCTGTCTGTCTGTCCGTCCGCCCGTAAGTCACAGCCACTTTTCTCCGAAACTATAAGAGATATGCTATTGAAACTTGGTAAGTAGATGTAGTCTGTGAACCGCTTTAAGATTTTGATACAAAAATGGAAAAAATATTAAAAATTATAGGGGTCCCCATAGATACAACTGAAACAAAAATAAAATTTTTCATCTGACCTAAGCGTATGGGGTATCTATGGATAGGTCTTCAAAAATCATATTGAGGTTTCTAATATATTTTTTTCTAGCCTGAATAGTTTGCGAGAGACACTCTTCCAAAGTGGTAAAATGTCCCCCCCCCCCCCCTCTAACTTCTAAAGTAGGGGCATGATAAGTCTTAAATAAATATATGATGTACATTTCTACAAAATCTACCAACGAAAATTGGTTCAAACGAGATCTAGCCAGTAGTTTTTTGTATACGTCATAAATGGTGAACCTTAATTTAACTTCCATTAAATCAACTGAAATATGAAAATAAATCAAAAACCTCTTAATTTCATAAAAATAAACCTTGTTGCTGCTGCGGAACCCTTCATGGGCGAGTCCAACTCGCACTTGGCCGGTTTTTTATTACTATATTTTTATATTTTATATAGTATTGCAAAGCTTTAAGAAACTAAGAATTCGAGCGCGGCGAACCGAATCAAGAAATTCCGTAACGAATAAACCTAACACCATCCTCACTCCGACCGTCACAGTGGTGCGGCGGCGTTGTCCTCGAGTGCCACACGTACTTTTTTTTGCCACAATATCACCTGTACATTAACAGGGTCGTACTTATAGTAAGTCAGTCTCATAGGGATGCCGTAACACAGGAGTGATGTTATAGCTGAACTTTACCACCGCTATGGCGGAAAGCCAAGAACTTATCTGAGCCCATTCATTTGCAGCCTACAATGGGATTAGGAGAACATTTATGGCTGGTCCATGACAAAATTGTAATGTTTCTGTTGGTATAGTGTCTTGGGTATGATCAAACCAATAGATAAACAAATCCATACTTTCATACTTAGGGCATGTTTCACCACTTCGTGATAAGTGCCGAATAGGCTATCCACCACTTAACTTGACAGACGAAGTATGGAGAATCTGTCAAAAAAGTTGTGAATAGCCTATTCGTCACTTTATCAGAAAGTGGTGAAACAGGCTCTTAATATTATAAATGCGAATGTGTTTCTGTCTGTCTGTCACTCTTGAGTCTTGACGCTCAAACCGCTGAACCGATTTAGGTGAAATGCTGTATGCAGATACTTTGAGCCCCAAGAAAATGTACGATATTGTAGGTGTCATGAATAAAATGAATATTCTTATTTATTCTTGAATGAATATTCTTACTTATTCCTATTAAATGAAAATTCCTTTAAAATGAAATATTGCGCCACACGTTCCAATCTGACGCTCCTATCTATTATTATATTATTAGATACACATAATACATACTTTTATTTGGAATATCGAATACATAATATTCTTTACAGTAAAGAAAACCATCTATTCCATCTCACCTAATGGTGTTAAAAATATGTATTTAAAACATTTTTTGTTTGATTGGTTCATAAACAAAATAAAGGTCGGAATTTCAGGTAAAACTAGTACAAAATAAACAGTTAATAAACATATCCATCGTGCAACTAATACAGGCAAAGGGTAAACATATAATTGCTACCATTAAAGCTTTTACAAACTCAGTCATCAAACATTGACGGTGGAATTATGTAACTTTACTTAACCCACATTTTACCTTGACGACGTCGCAGAAAATGCGCCGTCAGTATATTTTTAAAGGCTAGACGGACTCTGATTGACTAGACGAGGTAGAAATGATAAATTGATCGATCCGTACTATTATTATAAATTCGAAAGCATGTCTGCTTATGATGTATGTCTTCACCCCAAACTGCTTTAGTATTGTACTGCTTTGGTATGGAGATATTTTTAGTCCCGGGTAAGGACCTAAAATACTTTTTTTCCTGGAAAAAATTACTGTTCCCGCGCGATAAACGAATTTTGGCGCAACGGAGTTGCGGGGCGTGGGCGTTATCTATAATGTTATTAACCTTCAAGCGGGCGCGCGCTATTTTGTAACGGCAGTGGTCGCGCGTAACCTAAAAGACGTCGTAGGTGAATTTGGAAAACAAAACACTTTTCATCCAACATTATTTATTATTTCATAAATTTAATTATTACTCTTTTTAAAATTAAACAGCTTACCCAGAAAATTAAATGTATTTTAATTAAAAACTTAATTAAACAATAAGGTGATCCAAAGTAGCTTATCTTGTGTGAACAGCGGCAGAAAAAGGGATCGGAATTTTCTTATCCTAGTTCTATTTTTTTCTTCATCTAGCAATAACACTCGGTGTTATCGGTCAACGACGACTTAGTTTTATAAATAAACTTAGAATTTGCCTCAATTATATGAAAACTACATATAAAATTATAAGAGAGGCGCGCGGAGTCTTTTCGACGCCGGCGCCGAGACCAAAACAATTGAGGTCCTTGCTGCAAAGGGGATGCGGAGAGTAAAGCTATTTATTTTGTAGACAGATATATTATGAAAAGCTACTGAGAGAATGATACAGATTCAACGAGAAATGTCGATAACATCAACGAAAATGTACTGAGGGGAGTCGATTCGACGCCGCGCAACCGCTTGAAGGTTAATAGGGAACATGCAAATATAATTTTTATGAAAATGTTAAAAAATATAAGGGCCACTGCAAGGTTAATATTTTGTAAAATATTATTTTTTTACAAAAATTAAGAATTAAAAGTAACATAAAACGGAACGGATTTCAAAACACTAATCAGCGTTCAGTGACGTCACACATGCTATCCCCGCGTTCCATTTAGCGTTAAAAACGATCAAATGCCTCCATTTTGAGCGTTTTGATCGTTTTTATCGCTAAATGGAACGCGGGAATTGACAACCTTTTGAGAGGTACGATCAGGTGGGGCCATTGTCAATTATAATTGTCAAACAGTTATAGTGACGTCATACAGACTATAAATCCGTTTTGGCGCCATTTACATTGACAATTTTAAACCGCATTTTTTGCAGTAAATTATTTTAATTTTAATTTTTATAATATACTAATTGTTTTAATTTTTTTATAATATACCTGTGGTCTATAATTCTTTAAAATAAACACAAAAATAAAAATATCGCATCTTCCCTATTAGGATATAAAGAAAGTATGTTTTATTATTTATTATTCTAGTTATTTTGTACGACATTACTGAATTGAACACACTGTACATTTAAGTAGTATAACAATTACTGCGCGTTTTCATATTATCTACTTCAAACTCTATAGTTATTAATATTATACATAGGTACCTAATACGAATATGAGTCTGTCTTATTTTTGAAAAAACTTTGTGTCCCGAATATATGAAATAATTTTTAATACTTACCAACAAATCTACGCTAAAATTTCTAGGTATAAAAGTTACTGGCAACATCTAGTCTTGTATAATTCATCTAACAACATTACAAATACTTTTTCGTGAATTTTCCGTGCTTGTACTGGATCCTATAATATGAAATGCCTTATTCATATTCGGTGCGCGTTTTTACGTACGGCATTCTGCATATATGAAACATTAAACACAGTCGACTTGTTTGAAATGAGGTTTTATATTTCGGCACATAATTCTCCAGCGTCGGTATTAATAATTACGTCACGTTCAAATATATTCGGGCACCAAATAAATTAAGTACCTCACAAAGTGAGCACGTGTAGATTTAACCTTATACTCAGTAATACAGAGGAAAGATTTAGATTAAAGAAAGATTTTCGAGAGGTATATGGTCTTTGCACATTTAACTGTTGGTTGGTAGGTTTATTTAACACATGGGTTTGCAACTCAGACATACGCTCTGCGCTAAGCAGTATGCATTTAATGCGCTCAGATTTTTTATAATTAGGAGGCAAAATGAGCAAACGGGTCATCTGATAGAAAGTAACTACCTTTGTCCATGGACCCTCGCAGCATTAGAGTTTGCAGGTGCGTTGACGGCCAGCCAGGCGTTCATATAAATTAGGAATTTCAACTCTGCGGCAATTTACGGCTTAATAAACGGAGAGCTAAAATCATAATAAAAAACTTGAGAGGTGTCATGGGACACCCGAATGGAACGAAGTTATTTAATTTTCTTATCTTATGTTTAAAAAAACCTGTATGATGTACATATTATTAAACACTCAAAAAATTATTAAAACACGCCATCTAGTTGGCGCACAGGAATACTATAATATCAACATATCCTTACTACTACTAATAGGTAGCTGTCTAGCCTATCTAGCCTTTACGTCGACGCGCGATAAGGAACTTCGTTCCAATAATACACAGCACAAGTGTCACTGACGGTAGCCACGACTGAAACTCGTAGGTATTACTGTCTGTGCTCAGTACGCGAGAAAACGCGACCTCGACCTCGAAATCTAAACCACGACAAGACCAGACTTCACACTGCTACACCACCAAGGTCTTAAAAAAGTTATATTACAATACACAAAACTGTTTATAATATCCACACCAATATTATAGATGTGAAAGAGTATCTATCTGTCTGTTTCCTCCTCACGCCAAAACCGCTGGACCAATTTTGCTGTTTGCTATGGAGATACTTTGATTCCCGGGAAAGGACAGGATACTTTTTATCCCGGAAAAATGTAAGGTTCCCATGCGATAAACGACTTTTAGCGCAAGGGAGTTGCGGGCGTCATTGAGTTAATAATTTCCTTTAAAATGAGGTCTCTGATATCAATAATCATGCACGTAACCAAATACCTCCAGTTTAAAAAAAGAACTTTTTGACTTCATTAAATTGTAAAAAACGTTACGTTGGCGTGCGGTAAATCGCATTACATTCGAATCGTGTACAAAGTAAACTGCGAATTAATTTAAATCGTTTTATAGCTATAATGAGCATTAAAGCGGTTATCTTTTGAAACATGAACTGCCATTTTAATAAAGGTTGAAACATCGGTGAGTATGTTACGCTGTTATTTTATGAAATAATCGTAAAGTTGTGTAATTTGATCGACGTCTCGTCTTGATATGGACACAAAAAAACGAATTAAAATGATATGTTAGCTCGCACACAAATGAAATGAAATGAGTCATGGGGAATATTGACAATAAAATAATAGTCAGTAGGCAAATTGAAAAAACAGCCCAACTATTTCGTGAAAAAACCATAAAGTTAATATACCTAGCGGGATTGAGCAACAATCTCGAGCTGTCAAACGAAACCGAAATTGGTTTCATCTGTGTGAAAAATATGTGTACGTATACACTTACACAAGCATGATTGAACATGAATTCTATGAGACTAAATTGTCAACGTGCGGCACGTGCCGACTGGACTTCAAAAAAAGAGTGCTGCTGTCATGTATCACACGTCTCTTTTTACCACGCAGTGTTACTGATAGTGACATCTCTCTTGCTCAGGCCTTTGTTTCTCTATTCCGCTAGGTATATTAACTTTATGGAAATAATTAAGCAGTTTGATTGCGAGGTAATCATAACTTTCAGTAAAATTTTAATATTCGATTTCGTAACATTAATTTTACGGAAATTACTAGAATTTAAATTGAAATCTTGAGAAAAGCATTTGTTGAATTGAAACAAGAGACAAATTGGTAGACTTTCTCTTCCTTTCACGACATTATTCTCATAAAAAAACACTTACAACCAGCTTATAACAGTTTGTAAAAACCTGAAACGATAATATGTTGCAAACGAGTGGGCACAAAAAGACAAGTAACTATCTGTATGTAAACTGTGTTCTACATACAGTTGCCTATAGCCTGGAATGTGTATTACACACTAAAACACACTAAAGCCTTGCAATATGTTACACATTGTGTAATATATTTCAAGGCTTTAGTTTACTTATAAGAATATGAACAAAACTGTTTTATGGACCACTAAAAGAATTCTAAAATGCCAATTTGCATCTTGTAAACGAACGTCGAATGCGTGACCCGTCGCCATATTGAAAAAATTGCTTTCACAGCGCCGCGGTTTAACCTCTCTGTTTTATAGCTACCGTATGTTTTATGATCGGGAAATTTCCATGCACGAGCTCATCTCAACGCCGCCTTGTGCAGCATCAACATCACTTCTGATGCAGACTCACTGCCGCACTCAGACACGAATTACCTAACTGTAATTCATTGAGGTACTATATACTGGAGAGAGCCTTATATCGGTGTATAAGCGTCAAAAGCGTCAAAGGAGTCGGTCGGCATATTTCATGTAATAAAAGTGTTAATAAAGATTTTTAGTGAACATTTAATGCTAGATATTGTTGAGTTTTGTGGTTCCGCTAAATAATAAACCATAAGAATGGCCAAAGAATGCCTCAAACACGTGGATTTAACATTAAATACGTAAGTTTTGAACAACGTTTTTTGGGCTTTTCAATCGGTATTTTTGTAAGCTATAAAGATAATTTATAAGTTTATTAATCCCTTATTCGTGCTATATAAGGCATTAGGGCTAAAAATGTCACATCAATTAATAATTTGGCTATAAAAATTGTATAGCTTTTTACGTGTGTTTACTGATTCTCATCACTTGAACTATGGTAAATCGATATCATGAACTAATTTACTTTCTTTCCTGTATCATAAAGTGCTTCGGAATAATCGACAAATAGAAATATTCAAGAAAATAAACGCACACTACTTGTATGAAAATAAGCACAAAATGGCCACGCGATGACGGGCTAACGGCCGTTCCCAATATTTGATCTATCTCTGGTTTTGCCCTACTAGAGATAGGAATAGCTCACATTAGACATAAATTTATGTCAATTGTGAGCTATTCCTATCTCTAGTAGGGCAAAACCAGAGATAGATCAAATATTGGGAATGCCCGTAAGACTACATCAGCTATGCGAACACAAACAACACATTTTCGGCAACGTAGTTTAACTAAATTTTTTACTCTAAGAATCCAGTAATTGGCCCTCAAATAATAAATCATGAGTTGCGGACCACCATGCATCGTTTTAACGTGGGAGTCAGTTACCAAAAGCTTACTTAAAAACGAATCATGAGGAATAAGTATTGGATGTTTATTGTTAACATCAGTATGAGCGTTATCTATTCGTCTTCCAATCCTAAAAATATTATCACTACCCAAAAACGGAGTTAAGGAAATAATTGACTTTTTATTAAGACCCTTTCCATATTAAGTTTTCTATTTCTTCATAAAATTCTTGGCTTTGACTTTTCTTATTTATGATTTCCATCGTTTCATTAAGTTCATCCTTTAGTAGATGAGAGCAATTTATTTTCACAGCATTTTTACAATGAGTCCAACGTGGTAGCCGAAACTTCGCTAGCATTTCTTGATCATAACTATAGATAAACCATTCTTCGAGAAGCTCTTTCGATAAGTACTCATCCCAACTAATACATGATATCCACAGTTTCTGAATAAACATTTTTGCTCTAATAATAATTATACTTGGTGCTATCGCTCCTAACGGACCATATAATCTAGTTCTAGCTATATCCGCAACAACATTTCTTTTAGTTATATGTCCATCCAGTGATCTCAATGGCAACTTTACTCCGTATTCATATTCGTCCTGCTGGCGATTCCAGGTAAGTCCTAGCATTTTATTAGTCTCAGATTGTTCCACTAGCTTAACATTTTCTACATTCCTTTCACTTACATTCTTCTGCATATACTCTCTTAATTCTTCACTGTTACTATTCAATTTTTGTAGCACGAACTCGCCTTTGAAATTAATCCATAAACATCTGCTCCTAACAGAATATCAACTTTATTGGGTATGTAAAATTCCGGATCAGCCATATTGACATTATTCAGAACCGGCCACGGTTCAATCATTACTCTCTTAGGTGGCAACAAGCCTGTTAATTTATCTAAGACGAACGCCTCGACTTTGACTGTACTATCAGCTGAATAAAGATTAAGCTCAGTTTTTGACTTCACTACAACAGATGGAACGCCTCCTACTCCTAATATGTTTTCTTTAACTACTGATCTCTTTAAACTAAGTAATTGAATAGCTGCCTCTGACACAAACTATATGTGTGATGCTGGGTCAATCAGAGCCCGTAATTGTAAAATCCTTCCTATCTTGGACTTCACATTAACGATCGCCGTAGCTAATAATGAATAGTAACTTACGTTATTTTGAGATAAAAAACTATTTAATGGATGCTCCTCCCTATCGTGTAACAGTTGCAATGCAATATGTGCCGGTGCAGCATTACCTAACGGCTCGATGTTTGGACTATTACCATTACTCGATAGATTCCTACCATCATCGTTAGTAAAATGCAAGAGCGAATGGTGCTGCTTATTGCAAAATCGACATTGATTTGAACTCAGACATCTTTTTGCAATATGATAATTGGCTAAACAGTTAAAGCACAATTTATTGTCTTGGACAAAGTTACGCTTTTGGACGATTGACAACGTTACGAACTCTTGACAGCTACTTATTTTGTGGTCATTTTGTTTACAAAAGCAACAAGGAATCTTGTAGGAGTGTAAGGAGTGTAGTACTCCGCCAGGCCTAATTTTACTATTATTTATTTGCGGTACATAATTTGCTTCTAGATATTCAAGTGCGTGGAATCTATTTAACAGAAAATCTTTGAATTGGTCTAAAGTAGCTAATCTATTCAATTTGGTAAACTCACTTACCCGTGCCTCCCACAGTTTTCTTGACTCCCTATCGAGTTTCATACTTACTACGTATATGACAATTATGTCCCACGTGCTTGTATCAATACCTAAATTTGTGAGACAGTGCAACATGTTAGTTGTATTATCTAATAATTGTTTAACAGCCGTAGCTGACTCTGTTGGAAGGTCCATTTGATAAAAAAAATCCCTAAGTATACAATTGGCCAAGAAATGTTTATTATTATACCTTCCTTCCAACAAAGTCCACCACTGGTCGTAATTATCATTAGTAATAGGTAAATGACTCTAAGTTCAGTATCAGCTTCTCCGATGAGATGGGCCTTCAGATATTGCAGCATTTGGACCTTGTCTATTGCCATGTTGTTGTGGACCAGTGATATAAACAAATCCCGGAAGCTGAGCCATTCAGTATAGACACCTGAAAAAATTGGTATACAAATCTGTGGCAACTTTACAAATGAATTGGCCTGTTTAGAATTTCCAGCGCAGTCTTCTTCCATAGTTTTATCGCTATATACTGTCGCAAATTCCTGTAATTGGTTTTGTAACTCCGATTTCAATTCTAAAAAAATTCTTCCATCTCAGAGTACGTATCGTCCGAAAAATATGCCAATTCCTGTTCCTTGCCGCGTACTGATATAATTTGTAAATGATTATCATTAAATCTTTGCCATTTTGTCTCTAGGGCTTGCGCTCTTGTTTCTACATACGCTTTTGTAATCCTTTCCTTGGAACATTTTTTGAAGTTTATTTTCAATTTTAAAAGTTGTCCTTTCAGTTCTTCTATATATTATTATGTCTATGATGCAAACCGATATATTCTCGTAGTAATAATTCACAATTTTTCTGACAACATCAAAATATCTTACAAATTCAAATATAGATTTTTAAACCTAACCAGCCAGAGTTATACAACTATAATACTTAATCAATGCTGTAATTAAATGAAGATTTTGACATAAGCCCCATACATTATCTGTCAAACTTTATATTTAATTACAGTGTGATAATCATAGACTTAATATATACTGTCGTACTGCATTATAAGTTTATGGTGATAATTAATATTCTTGTCTGAGTGCGGTAATGAGTCTGATATATAATATAATCTACAACACCAGTGATAATATAATTATTGTTCTCTGAGTGCAGCAGTTAATAAATTATAAGAGAGTTGAAATCTAAATTCTATCATACTCTTATCAAAGCATGGGTTTATGTTAGTTACTTCTTCTTTTTGTTAAACTTTATGTAAAAACTACTTGATGAATTTTTAATAAAGTCTTACCTCAAACTACTTTACCTCGAAAAATGTTTATTTACATTAAATTATGATAATTGAGTGGATAGGCTAGTAAATTCTGTGAAAGATTTATATATGTCGTAGGATGATTTGATAAATCCGTGTTTTCGCGAAATCCCTAGAATTTTCGTGAAAATTCGATTTATCAAATCATCCTACGACATCGTAGGATGATTTGATAAATCGAATTTTCGCGAAAATTCTAGGGATTTCGCGAAAACACGGATTTATCAAATCATCCTACGACATATATATAATTCAAGACCAAGTTCACAATCATAAACTCATCAGGACAATGGACATTTTATTACCATTATTATTGTATTATTGCGGCATTTTTGCTGTAATAATAGTTTTTAAATGTACAATGACGATTTTGTCGATACATTGAATAGTACTATCAAAGTGTAATCATTTCGACAATAAAAAACTTCTACAGTGTTATGTAGAAAACACGGCGAATGGTTATTACGAGCGTTCAAATAGAGATAAAATGCCTAGATTATTGTTGACAAGTACTAGGTACACGGTACACCTAGTGTTTGTAACTTGCTTTACGTCACAGGTTGTACACCATAATACTAAGCATCACACATCTATATATTAATACGCAAGCGAAAAACTTTGTACCCTTTTGACGAAAAATGGGGAAAA
The DNA here is from genome assembly GCF_905147365.1 of Aricia agestis. Taxonomy (NCBI): domain Eukaryota; kingdom Metazoa; phylum Arthropoda; class Insecta; order Lepidoptera; family Lycaenidae; genus Aricia; species Aricia agestis. The sequence goes on along the minus strand of NC_056428.1, from coordinate 10,323,647 downwards.
TGGTAGGTAAATGAAATTTTTCACAGTTATAGTTTATATGGTGAAGGAGTGCATCGAGCTAATATTACTTATTTTAAAATTATGCTCTTATCATACATTTAATAAATTTAACATATTTTAACAAATAAAACATTACACACACTACAACACACACACTAGGAACGATGACAGATTTTTGAGTGACAAGCCTATACATACGAATTATACTCTTTTATTTGTGGTTGAAGTTTGTTGACAACAAGGTGACAAATTGAAAATGGATTATAGTTTTTTTTTTACTAAATCTTACAGACAATGCCTACACGGCCAGTCTGAGATCAGCTGAGTCCCAGAGACAAGATTTGAAAAAAAATTAAAAGATAAAGTCAATATTTTTTTACAAAATATAGGTAGCAGTCCTCAGTATATATTAAGTCTATGGCAGTCCTAATGCCGTTGAAACTAACGTCAAATTTCGACCATTGGGCGATCTCTAGTTTTTATTAAAAGTTGAATGAATTAAATAATTCAGCTACTAGCCATTGTCAGTGATATTAATATGGGAGGTATAGTTTTCATTCTAAACATATAATTGATATTTCAAAACTCTTTCTTCATACAAAAAAAATATGAACCATAAAAATTGAAATCAAGTGTCGACGGATGAATATCAAATTAAGGTATCAATGGAGCAGCGTTTGAAATTGTTCGAGTGAAAAATGGCAAATGAACCAAAATCAACCCGCTGAGTGAAAACCACCGATGGAATTGAATTTATTTTCGATGAATATTCAAAAGTGGACAATTGTTCCTCGATTGCGCGCTTGTTCATTGTTATCCTGGATATGAGTTAAATTAGATTCAACATTAATTGGATGATTTCCATCCAAATTTATAAGTACTAACGATTGCAAAATAGATTTTTCCTACGTGCATACTAACCTTGCTTATTAATCAATAAGATACATACAATACCATACAGACATAAACTTTATTAACTTAACAACTTATGCTAAGTACTCACCTGCGGTTTTGCTCGATAGTTTTACTCCAAATCGAGTAATAATTACCTACTGTGTGGACTGCAAAACTGACAGCTCAAAGGCTCGCATCGAGCCGGCTCGATGGAATTAAATATATCGTTTTAGAATAAAACTATCGAGCAATGCTGAATGTGTGGACGAAATCTCGAGCCGCGGGTTTTGCTAGACGTTATTGATCGATCGAGCAAAACCGTATGTGAGTACTTAGCATTATGTGTATTTTTGTAACTTCCTTTTAGGGTTCCGTAGTAAAATGGCAAAAAACGGAACCCTTTTAGATTCGTCATGTCTGTCTGTCTGTCCGTCCGTATGTCACAGCCACTTTTCTCCGAAACTATAAGAGCTATACTATTGAAACTTGGTAAGTAGATGTAGTCTGTGAACCGCATTAAGATTTTGATACAAAAATGGAAAATTTATTAAAAATTTTAGGGATCCCCATAGATATAACTGAATCAAAAAAAAATTTCTTTCATCTAATAAAAAATATGATGTACATTACTATAAAAACTACCAACGAAAATTGGTTTGAACGAGATCTAGCAAGTAGTTTTTTTTATCCTACTAATATTATAAAGGCGAAAGTTTGTTTGGATGTATAGATGTATGGATGTGTGGATGTATGGATGTTTGTTACTCTTTCACGCAAAAACTACTGAACGGATTTTAATGAAACTTTACAATAATATAGCTTATACATCAGAATAACACATAGGCTACAATTTTAACCGACTTTCAAAATGGGGGAGGTGTTATGTTCGTTTTCTTATGTTCAACGATTACTCCGCCGTTTGTTAACCGATTTTCAAAATTTTTCTTTTGGTATGTAGGGTATCATCCCAATTTGGTATTATATTCACAAAAGTGGTGATCTGATGAAGGGTCCATAAGTAATCGAGGGAAATCCTCAAAATTTATGGGGAAACATGTGGTGACTTCGGTTTCGTGAGAAGTATTCTAAGCATATGCTACAAACAAGTAGGATTACCGCACCGAGGTATACCTGGTATACCGTGGTTCGGAAGGTGCTGAGAAAACTCCTGATTCTTTATAGATACAAGTTTGGGAGTTTCGGTGTTGTTTTAAGAACGGAAAGCATATGCTACTATGCAAATTACATTCATCATCATCATCATCACTACCATAATATTATACCATGCATCGTTCCATGATTATGAGCCTTTTCATAGTCTTTTAGATCGAGGCTCGAGTTTGTCAAGCGATAATTTAAAAAAATCTATAAGTACTTAATATTATAAACCTGAAGAGTATGTTTGCTTGAATGCGCTAATCTCAGGAATTACAGGTCTCATTTATCGAGTAAGACTATAGGCTATATTATATTATATTATCACGCTAAGACTAATACGGTGTAAAGTGTGTGGTAAAAACAGGGAAAATATTAGAAAGGGTTTATCTCATGAACTACTGGAGCAATTTTTATAGCAATATTTGGCACTTATATAGAGACCACGTGAAAGGAGTATTTATAGCTATTTTTATTCGAAAATGTACGGTTTCTGTGAAATTCCTAATTTACGCGGGCGAAGCTGCGCGGGACATCTAGTACGTCATAAATGGTAAACCTTAAACCAACAAACAAATTTTTTTTTAATGTAACCTATGCGTGTGGGGTATCTATGAATAGGTCTTCAAAAATCATATTGAAGTTTCTTATATAATTTTTTTCTAACTTGAATAGTTTGCGAGAGAGACTCTTCCAAAGTGGTAAAATATGTGCCCCCCCCCCCCTGTAACTTCTAAAATAGGGGCATGATAAGTTTTAAAAAAAATTAACCAACCAAAATTGGTTTGAACGAGATCTAGCTAGTAGTTTTTTTATACGTCATAAATGGTTAACCTTAAATTAACTTTCATTTAATTAATTTAATAAAAGTTCATTTATTTTTTTTTATTTTTTTTAAGTTTCAGTTGACTGAAACATAAAAATAAATCAAAAACCTTTTAATTTCATAAAAAATAAACCTTATTGTTGCTGCGGAACCCTTCATGGGCATGTCCAACTCGCACTTGGCCGGTTTTTTAATTTTGTATCTCAATCATATTTATTATTATAAATGTTTCAAAAACTTTACTCTTAAATAATAAAAGTTAATTTTCTTTAAACCCGAAATATTGGTTCAAGAAAAGTAACCACAATATCTTGTTTTACACCAACTACCATCTAAAATATCTAAAATTGTTATCATAATATTATCACATCGTTCGTAAAAAGAATCTCATATTCGCTCTTAACACTAAAAGTAAATTCAGGACGTAGTTCGACACAAAAGTAAAATGTGTCAGTTTTTAATTAAATTCCGAACTAAAGCTAACACATTAACGAAATTTACATAACAAAGTTAAGTCTTTCGTTATATAATTTTATTAATTTAACATCCGAGTCGGAACGGAATCAAGAACCAATCAAGAGCATTGGAAGTAGTCCAAATGGCGCTCGTGTGACTTAACGCCTATGCACCAACTTGTTTACAATGTTTTCGTGTGTTTTGCTAATGAGCAGCTTGAGTTTGTGAGTTTAAAATGAGAAAATGGTCTGCATAGATATTCATATCGGTGGATTCACAATTCCTGTTCAGATATCCATAATTTATCAATCATTTATCAGTAACAAAGTTTACGAATCCATATCTAACGCGTCATTGTGAATAATACCGCTGACCGCACGACATCTAAATCTAAAAATATCATTAAAATTAGCCTGGTACTTTGGAAGATACAACAAACTATTTATTTATTTATTTAATTTTATGAAATAAGGGGGCAAACGAGCAAACGGGTCACCTGATGGAAAGCAACTTCCATCGCCCATGGACACACGCAACATCAAAAGAGCTGCAGGTGCGTTGCCGGCATTTTAAGAGGGAATAGGGTAATAGGGGAGGGTAGGGAAGGAAAGGAAATAGGGGAGGGTAGGGAAGGGAATTGGGCCTCCGGTAAACTCACTCACTCGGCGAAACACAGCGCAAGCGCTGTTTCACGCGGGTTTTCTGCGAGAACGTGGTATTTCTCCGGTCGAGCCGGCCCATTCGTGCCGAAGTATGGCTCTCCCACGTATAAAGTCTGAACAATAGTCAATATTAAACTTAGTTATACTCTCTAAATCCATATATAATTATACTTACTCATCACATCAGTCTTAATTCGTCCACTGCTGGACATAGGCCTATCTCAATGAACGCCAAGATGATCGATCTCCTGTTACTCGCATCCAACATGGACCTGCAACTAAACGGAGATCGTCGTCCCACCTAGTTGGAGGTCGAGCTATACACCCCGATTTCCCATCCTTGGTCTCCATTCCAGAGTAAGTTTACTACAGCGATCGTCTGTTCTTCGCGCTACGACGTGGCCAGCCCATTTCCACTTCAGCGTACTGATTCTCTGAACTATGTCAGTGACATTAATTCTTTGACTTAAAGCTTATCCGCGGCCAAAGAAACTCCGAAGTCCGAGCAAAGCGCACTCCATAGCACGCTGAGCTACGGAAAACTTACAAGCTACTTATGCTGTAAAAGTCCATATTATATACTTGTTCCGTTCCGTTGCAGGTAAAAATATTATGCCTAATTATACGCTTTCATCTGTTACCGCATTTGACTGAATAGCATTCATTTACGACACTTAATCCCAGTCTTAACCCTAAAGCGACGCACTATTGACTTCTAAAGCTGGAGGGCTCGTGAATGGGGTAATTTTTACCACTTTGTGCATCGCAATGTTTAACAACCCTACAGGAAAAGTGATGTTCTCTTTTTGAATGTCTGTTGCATATTGTGTATGATACAAAAGGTGAGCTCTAAAGTCCCATGCTGGTGTTTCTAAAATCATATGTAAAATACTTGGTGCACTTAACTTTAGAATAAACATAGATGAAGTATGAAGAACTTCCTTACTTATAATTTGTAAAAACTATACAATATCTGCTAGTTTTTGTCTGAAGCATTGAAAAATATGTCACATAACAGTCGTAGACCGTGGACCTCAAAGGCCGGCAACGCACCTGCAGCTCTTCTGATGTTGCGAGTGTCCATGGGCGACGGTAGTTGCTTACCATCAGGTGACCCGTTTGCTCGTTTGCCCCCTTATTTAATAAAAAAAAAAAAAAAAAAACCTCAAAAAGTTAATAAACGATTCTTAAATACCTAAATATTAGTAAGAGGCTCTAGAAAATACAACATACGTTAGGTATTTGTATAACACGAATACGTAATATTAGGCTAAAATAATATTTTTAACGTTTCAACGATTACTAAATTCCAAATATTCAAAACACTTTTTCAATTCCCAAATCACGCTTAAAATATTACTTCAAAGAATTCTCTTAATTACTGATTATAATTTAACAAGACTTTATTTAATGAGATGTTATTATGAGAGCGTTTTTATTAATTTCTTTGTGAGAGGAAAGTCTCAAAAGGAAATAATTAATTCGTAGGGGATTATGGAAACCAAAAATTTGTTATTCATTTCCGATTTGCTCAGACAAAAAACAATTTGCGTATCGCGAAGTAAATTGAAAAAGTTTTGTGGATATTTATTTGAAACGATGCCGCAAGTGGTGACTTAAAGCCCTCCGCACACTTCAAAGCAGTTCAATTTTATATTCCTTTGAATATAAAATTCTGGTTTATTAATGTTATTTATGATCGCTACTTTATGCCTTAAGATAATAACGGTAGTTTTTTTTAAATATTTTTTTTTTTTAATAAATTTTGACAATTTCTATAATTATTTTTTTAACAAAAAATTGAAACCGACTTCTAAGGCAAAAGCAATATTAAGAAAATGATCTAAAAAGTATGTAATAATTATTATTCTTCATTGGCGCTTTTTTAAAAATGTGTCTAAACCTCAACTAATTCTGTACTCAATTATCATTTTTTTATCGGTACCAGCCCAGAACTTCGCTGGATTCGATGTAAAATATCATGAGAAGTACCAATAAATGGTTCATAATAATGTGATGGCCCATGGTGTAATTATGGTTGTGATGGTGATGATAAATCAAATTTAAATAATGGCTTATGCTTTCAGTTGTGAAATTCCCGAATCTGTACCTATATAAGGATTCAAAAGTTCTGTTCGATACCTTCGGAAACAGGTCCTGGTGAAAAATCTTACTTTTTGGTAGCATCTGCCTCGATTACTTCAGAAAAAATAGAAATCACTATATTATGTTTCCATACAAATTTCCAGGAATCCCCTCGATTCCTCATAGATCCCATCATCAGATCATCACTTTTGTGAACATGGTACCAAATTCGAATTAAATACTAAGCATACATTAGGTATACAACAACAAAAGAATTATGAAAATCGGTTCACAAACGGCGAAGTTATGGTTGAACGGAAAAAAAAATAACCTCCTCCTTTTTGAAAGTCGATTAAAAATCAAAGTATTTGTTGGCATCAATGCATTCCCAGCACCACGATTTTCATTATTTTTATAATTAATAATCGGACAAGTGCGAGTAGGACTTTCGAGCACGAAGGGTTCCGTATCGTTATAGAGCAAAAAAAAATGTGTTTTTTGCATGGGAGCCTTACTGAAATATTTGTTTTATTTGAATATTATTATTAATTATTATAGTACACATATTATGCCTTTGGCCTTTGTGAAAATTTCAAGTACAAGTAGGCTGTAGCCATTATTGATATCGAGCAAAAAAGGCCAAAAAAATTATTACGAGGAATTTGGCTTTTATGGAGTTATAAGTCCCAATTCCTAGGGATGCGTGGAACTTGTAATACCTAATAATAATATAATATCTATGGACGCTTCACACCACGTCACTTTCCAACCACCTTGCGAGCGCTAGAATATAATACCCTCTTAAGAGGATACACCAGGGGCGAGAGAAATTGAAAATAGGTATTTGAAAATGTATTGCTGTCTCACCAATCTCAAGTCTCCCACCGCAGAGCGCGATAGAGACAACACGACAAAAGTTCTAATAAAAGAACAGAAAATCTTCGATTCGTTGTCCGCTGATTCCTTCTCCAAAACTTAACCGATTTAAGTACTTTTTTCATTAAGAATTAAAGCAAGGCTTGAGCTGTGTTCCTATGTTTTATTTTTTTTGTATATTCTAGCCAGTTTTGTTTTCTGGGTATTTGAACACAGAGGAAAATCTGGCCATTTTTTTGGTTTTTTGGTTTATCTTTTATTACCGGCATTATCCAGAGAGGAAACAGGGGACAGCGTTTGTATGGAAAAACGGCGGTGTGGACTCCTCTTAACCCACGGTTGCTATCGGTCGCACGAAGCATGCTTGTGCCTATTTTAATTCCACATAGACGTATCGTGTAAAACAGTTTATATCGTTACCAAAACACACCAAGGGGTGCTTCTTTTGATGATTCTCGACGCTCGTGATTCAAGTGCAAAGAAACTTGATTGAGCAGACTCTTTGAAGAGAAATCAAAAAAAGAAGTTAAGTAACAATTTATTTCTTTAATATGGTAAAAATGTAATATGAATCAAAAACTTCTATTTTAAATAGAATTCTTTGATATGAATACTTGGCTTTTATTAATGTCGTAGACAACTGATCTTCAAAGACCGAGATTGAAGTTTTAAATCCATTTAGGCTAGACCGTTCAAGTTGTACTTTGAAGGGTTTCAAGAATTCTCTTGAATGTATTTCTTAAAATCGTAATTATTTTGCTTATATCAAAATATGTTAAACAGGCACCGAATTTTCATACGTCTACAAAGCAACAGAGATTTTAGATATAGATAATATTTTATACATTGGTTTAATGTTAATAATTTACTTTTGAATTCTACGAAAACTAAATGTTTAAAGTTTACTTTGCCCAATGTACGGCAAGTTCAAACCAATGTACTATTGAATGATGAGAAAATGAATTTGGTGGACACTACTGTATTTTTAGGTATTACACTAGATAGTAAATTACAGTGGGGTCCTCATATTACTAAACTCGCAGATAGACTCAGTTCTGCAGCATATGCAGTCAGAAAGATTAGGGAAATTTCTGACGAAGACACTGCACGATTAGTATACTTTAGTTATTTTCACAGTAGAATGTCATATGGTATCCTTTTATGGGGAAACGCTGCCGATATTAATACTATATTTGTGCTGCAGAAGCGAGCTATACGTTCGATTTACAAAATGTCTACATTTGAATCTTTAAGAGAAAAGTTTAAAGAAATTGGTATTCTGACAGTAGCTTCTCAATAAATTTTAGATAATGTAATACATGTTAGAAAAAATATATGTAAATTTAAAGCCAAAGGTGACATTCATTATAGAAACAGAAATAAGTACAAGCTAGACTTGCCAGTGATCAGACTTAGTAAAGTCAGTAAATCTTTTAAAGGTCAATGTATACGCCTTTTCAATAAAATCCCAGAAAACGTTAAAAATCTTTCCATTAATAAATTTAAGAAAGTAGTTAAAGAGCGTTTGTGTGCCAAAGCCTATTATATGGTCAATGATTTCATAAATGATGGCACATCTTGGGAGTAGGATGGCTGCTTACAAGGCTACTTCTACATTATTGTACATGACTTACTATGTATGTATGTTGACATTGTATAATTTTAAGTTACAACATTGTAAATTTTATTTTAAAAGATTAATTTTTTTACCTCACTTTTTTTTGGTAAAAAAGTGGGCCCCGTGCGAGTTTCTTACGCCGGTTCTTCTCGCCGGGATAGTTCCCGAACCGGTGGTAGGCACCGTAGCTAATATTAACATTCTGAAAGTATTTTCTTAAAATCTACTCAGAAATAAAACATTTTTTATTTTATTTTTATTTATTTTTATTAAAACTATCAAATCATATACAACAATATACGATACAACAATACAAAAAAAACTTGAGAGGTGTCAAGGGACACCCGGGTGAAACGAAGTTATAAAATATAGGAGTCTCAATACTGGAGATCGCCCCATGGCAAAGACTTCTATTTTAGAAGTCTTATATATATCTTTAAACGAGCAATTCTTGTATATATATAATGGGAATCTCGGAATCGGCTCCAACGATATACGAAAATGAAATTTAGTATATAGGGGGTTTCGGGGGCGATAAATCGATCTAGCTAGGAATAAATTATAGAAAATGTCATTTTATTCGTGTTTTATCGAATACCGAGTAAAGCTCGGTCAAATAGCTAGTAAACTATAACTGTGCAAAATATATATATCTATAACTAGTCAAATTTCAAATAAAAATGTTGATGTCCATGTAACTATACCGTCTGAAATTCTACAAATTTCCGAATTGCACTCAGCGAATCTATTGAGAACTCAATTTCAATTTTCATCTAAGCTAATTGTATTTCTAGTAGGTGCTTCAAGAACATAAGGTAGTTAGATAATGCACTTACAGTTGCGCTTGAAAGTTGCTTCCCGGTAGCTGCAAGTTCTATATAAATATACAGTAGTATAACTCGGACAAATTTTAGAAATTACGTACATAATAAATAATAATATAAAATCAGTCGAAAACAAAACTAAATTCCAATTATATCTAGTTATATTATGTGACTAAAGTCTGTATATATATATATATATATTACATTTTAGATTGCCTTCTACAAACCAAGCAGATAAGACACAATGTCAATTAAATAAACAAATACCACGAAAAACTATTTCTCCGCGATCAAAATAACATAATTGATACGTATTATATATATTAAAAACGAGCTTTTGCCTGCGGCTTCGCTCGCGTTAAGAAGTATTATTATATACAAACTTTCATCCCCTCTTTTAACCCCTTGGAGGTGGAATTGATCAAAATCCTTTCTTAGCGGATGCCTACGTCCGCGTCATAACATCTACCTGCATGCCAAATTTCAGCCCGATCCGTCCAGTGGTTTGTGCTGTGCGTTGATAGATCACTATATCAATCAGTCAGTCACCTTTGAGTTTTATATATATATATAATATGTATACGCTTTTAATTATTTAAAATTATTTTTAAATATTTTTTTTTCAATCTTTATTTCTTAGTCAATCTTTATGTTAAGCAGAACATAAAAATGGTTTACACTATTTAGCCTGTAACTACTATATTTTAATTATTATAAACATTTTTATTGTATTTTTATAAATATTCTAAGTGTTATGTTTGATTTGTAGTTATAGAAATTAATTATAATAGCAATCAAAAATAATAGTCATTCAAAACGTAATGAATTAATGAAGCACTATAATATTATCCCATCAATGAAGCGGCACCCGGCTGTCGCATAACTATTATATTATAAATCTATTGTGTCTGCGATTCCCATGATCGAGGTAATAATAATTAATATTTACGTGGATTCTCCGAGCGAGCACACCCGCGCGGCGCGCCTTGACGACGCCCAATTCGCAACGTGCAGCAGAAATCGTAATATTTTAATTTCGCCTTAACATTAAAACCAAACGTCCAATTTTAATCATTCAAAGACCAAATATTATCTACATTAACTGTACTTAGTAATGAAATAATTTATTTTGATAAGAATTAATGCCATGAGTAAAATAAAGGCAAAGTAGTCCAAAAACATTTCAAGATTTTTTAATAAAAAAGTGGTTATTGTGCCTCACTCAACATAAGGTATAGTGTGTCTCAGACTTTTTTGTAGATATTTAAAAGATCTACAATTACTTAGAACATTTTATGGTGCTATCTTTTATAGTTTAGGCAGCGTACGCGAAAAAAGTAACATTTCTGGTTGATTTTTTACACCTTGCGTCCGAAAATCCCAAATATCTTACAGAACCCTATTTTTTTCCAAAATAAAATTTAGCCTATGTTCAGCAGAATTAATGTAGGATTCCAATGGTAAAAGAATCTTTCAAATCGGTCCAGTATTTTCGGAGCCCATTCAAGACAAACAAACAAACAATCAAATCTTTTCTCTTTATAATAGTAATGTAGATATAGATATTATGTATTACAGTTAGAAAAAAATACCAACAAAAATACTTTGGTTTAATGGAATTTAAAGAGTATTTTGATATCGTTGATTTAAAGTACTTTTACATTTTAGAATAACAATTCGGATGAAAATCGAAAGCTCTTCGAAAGCATTCGGAAGTTATAACAATTGAAATTCTTAAAAAGTTTCACTAGATGAATTGTTTAATGCATTCGGTAATTTGAGAAGCCTACTTCAAACGTATTTCTTACAATCCTTTAAGCTCAATTTAGTTCATCGGAATTTAAAGGCATCGGGAATCCGAAGATGTGGTACAAAATAAAAGCTACAGAAGCTACTTAAATATCATCTTATATGTTCAATTCGTTATTTAATAAGTTAGGTTAGTAAGACAAAAACCGACTATAATATTTTGCTACGAGTGCTACGCTAGCTTCACGCTTGCTACGTATGCTACGCTATCTACCAAGTGTAGAGCAGGCTAGTGTAGCTGCGAGTGCTACGCTAGCTTCACGCTTGCTACGTGTGCTACGCTATCTACCAAGCGTAGAGCAGGCTAGTGTAGCTGCGAGTGCTACGCTAGCTTCACGCTTGCTACGTGTGCTACGCTATCTACCAAGCGTAGAGCAGGCTAGTGTAGCTGCGAGTGCTACGCTAGCTTCACGCTTGCCACGTGTGCTACGCTATCTACCAAGCGTAGAGCAGGCTAGTGTAGCTGCGAGTGCTACGCTAGCTTCACGCTTGCTACGTGTGCTACGCTATCTACCAAGCGTAGAGCAGGCTAGTGTAGCTGCGAATGCTACGCTAGCTTCACGTTTGCTACGTGTGTGCTATGCTATATTCTACCAAGCGTAGCACAGGCTAGCGTAGCTGCAAGTGCTACGCTTGCTACGCTACGCTTACACTACGCTAGATAGTAGGTGCTATGCTACGATAGCTCTAGGCTTGGTAGTTTCTAGCCTACCTTCATGCTTGCTATGTGTGCCACGCCTAGACGAGTGCTACGCTAGCTTCACGCTTGCTACGCTAGCTTCAAGCTGTCTCGCGTTCTACGCTCGCTATCATAATAATATTTTGTAGGTATGATGTTTCACATCAAAAGTGACCTAGATTCTACCGCCCACGCTCCTACTTTAAACCGCTTCGTAATCTTTCAGAGTACGTCGACGAAAGCCAACCAGCCTAATCGATTTACGGCAGTGTCTGAGTCGGGGGAAAATTTTATTTACACTTTTCACATTATACCTGCATATTTTTCGACATTAAACACATTATTTTAGCATATTTTGTATTTTTAAAAGCAATTTCTGCAAAACGTCCATTTGTAAATCGTTTCAGAGTAATATTTGCAAGAAGGGCTCCTTATTTACACTCCAAATGTTTTTCCCAACAATCTAAAAAATATTCACAACCAATGACGTTATATAAGTTTCAATCATTAACATTTCATAGTATGTACGTTGTTAAATAAAATAATTAAATTCTTCATTAGAAATTTCATTTAAAACAAGTGCGATGTGATAATAAAAATCATTGGTGTATATGTGTGAACATGCCTGGGCTTTTAGCGACGACAAACATTACTTAGCCGGCATCCGGTGACCCCCAACATTCCCCCGGATACTAATAGCGAGTATGTATTTTGATACTTGTTTGCAGATCATGTTATGTTGGTCCTTGAATAGGTTAGTGTTTGCCACCGAGCTATAATAGAGATGTAATGTAAGCCATACTTGTCCGAAATATTTTCCCGATGATAATTAGAATAAAATCCAATCACATTTGTGCTAAAACAGTGCCTCAACAATACCTGCGTGGCCGCATCAGTATAGGCACATAAGAGCATAGAACGATACGGCGTTTCGGCGGAATTGCAATTATACAAACACATAATGTCACAACTCTAATCTCTATTTCTTTTATATTGTAAGTTTGTTCTCTAAGAAGTTACTAAACATGTAACTATAGTAAGTTGGGAAGTTTCTACTATCGATATTGGGCCGACAATAAGGAAGATTAACATTCACATGGATAGTTTGATATTAATATCTAATACAGTAATACGCGACTTATTTGAAGAATAGTTTTCAGCTTCAATAAAAATATCTTTCATCGCAACATAGCGCTTTTTTAATAACTGTGTCAATGCGAACTAACCCTAAGAATGATGTGAACTTAAAAGGCACTTATACTTTCGTCCACTTTTTGGACAAAGCCGTAACACGTACTTTCGCATCCCTTCTTCTAAATTGAGTTCCCAGCAGAGTTAATAAAAGTGGCGTGGCTTGAATAACAATCTAGAAATTGATTCAGTCTGCGCTCAAACGGACGTTAAGATAACCAGAGGTTAATGGGTGAATACTAATCAAAAGTTCCAAGAAAAAACTAGGCCATTGAGGCTTCGAGGCTTAAGTACTATATTAAGTTAATAGAACATTAGAAACGTTTGTATTAGAATAATGGGATTTTATTCTACTAAAGACTGATTTTTTTATTGTTTGTGGTGTTAGGTTATATTTATTGTTAATATATTTTTTAAATTTCTTTAACATAGTAATTCTAAAATTAGATATGACTTCTAGTCTTGTTATATAAAGAAACATGCGACTAACTGCAGGTGCGTGTCATTCAATATTGCCTTCCTTTCTTGCTTCAGGCAGTAAAAGGTTCATTGATGTTTGTAGAAACACCAATTATCTTGTTTATATTATCATGTTACCAGCACATGTTAATGATCAAATATTTTTTTAATATTTCGCTTTATTTTTCTGTTTAATTATTTTCTTACTTCTTAAATTATTTCTACTCATATTTCGTTTCTTAGAATATCGTTCTGTTGCATTATTCAAAATTTTAAATTTATTAGATCTTATAAGATAAATTAATATTAAATTAAACCCAATTCATAGTACCTTTGAAATTAATTGAGTGATTCATTATGTTAATTAGTGATTCATTAGGTCTTAAAAGCTCTTCTCATTAAAGTTTAGACGCATGAGAGCGAAGTATTAGCGAAAAAAGTGAATAAAATAGCTTTTTTTCAAATCATGCTTACGTGTGCGTTGTTCATATTAAGAGCAAAGCACACTCTGTTCTTTTACTTACAAACATCACTGGGTTGTCAACGTGAAATACAAACCCACGACTTATGTAACCTTAACATAGGAATCGAACTCATAACCTCCGATGAACTGAAGCCTTACGAATTTTCGAGCAAGACACGTGTACTGACGCGAGTTCATATATTTTTAACATCTAATAACCATCACATAATTAGCGTTCCCAAAAGTGCAAGGCGGCCAAAGAAGTTTTTTGCTTCAAATATCTATACTAATATTATAAATGCAAAAGTGTGTCTGTCTGTCTGTGACCTCCTCAGGCCCAAGCCTCAGAACCGAAAAATGTGAAGATACTGTCAGTCGCGAGAAAGAAATAGGATACTTTTCATCCCGAAAAAATGTACGATTCCCGCGCAATAAACGACTTAGTTCAGGAATAAATCTTACTAATTATGTAGAATAGACGAATACGGATCAGTGTGTCCAGATGTATTTATTGAGAACTTCAGTCTCGAGAAATGGTTCGTGGAATATTGAATAGGATCTGTCTCCAACGTCTATTCTTATTTAAAAAATAAAATTAGTTATAATAGATATTATTTTTAGCCTTTTATGGACAGGTTTGAAAATAGAATATCAGATCTAAGTATCAATATAGTATAAAATAAAATAACATACCCTCTGTCTGTCCCTACATAATATGCATAGATTTTAAAAATATCACTAGTTATTTTGAGGCAGTTTTTTAGTAAACTAGCTAAAAGCCGAGCTTTGTGAGGGCGTAGTCACATCTTGACTAACTGATGATAAAACATACCCTCTGTCTGTCCCTACATAACATGCATAGATTTTAAAAATATCGCTAGTTATTTGATGCAGTTTTTTTAGTATACTAGCTAAAAGCCGAGCTTTGTGAGGGCGTAGTCACACCTTGACTGACTGATGATAACACATGTTTACAATGTAGGTAGGTAATGTAGGTACATATAAATAAAAAATTTTATGTTAAATGTTAAAGCACAAATCAATGGGTGTTATAGTTTTTTCGTAAAGTGTACCACAAAATGTAAAGGTTGTGGGATATACTAGGGCTCGCTTCACTCACCCCGACAAAGTGATTTGACTGGAAAGTTTATATCAATAATTATTATATATAATAATATAAAAGAGAAAAATATTGATAGTTTTAGAGATTTTACCACGTGCACTGCCAGGGATAGTCGCTAGTCAATAAAATTTATATAGATGTTACTGTAAAAGCTCGAACTTCGGTAAATATTAAGATTTGAGTGTAAATCTTTGGATTTACCGACGTTACAAAAGCTCGACGCCAGACGTTGCCATGGTAACGTCACTGGCCACGTCGCCGTGGCATCCCGGTGAGGTATAACCCTTAGTGCATTAGAATATGATATATTACTGCAATACGTGGGAGAGCCATGCTTCGGCACGAATGGGCCGGCTCGACCGGAGAAATACCACGTTCTCACAGAAAACCGGCGTGAAACAGCGCTTGAGTGAGTGAGTTTACCGGAGGCCCAATCCTAGAGGATTAGGCCTAATCCTAGAGGGTAGAACCCTATTCCCTTCCCTACCCTACCCTCCCCTATTACCCTATTCCCTCTTAAAAGGCCGGCAACGCACCTGCAGCTCTTCTGATGCTGCGAGTGTCCATGGGCCACGGAAGTTGCTTTCCATCAGGTGACCCGTTTGCTCGTTTGCCCCTTATTTCAAACAAAAAGTTTTGTTCGAATTTTGACAACGTCTCGCTCAATTACGTGTGGCACGTCAGATTTTGATCTGATTGTTCACTTATGTGCAAATGACGCCCTCTGCTCCTTTTTGCGTAAAATCCCCTAATAGTTGAAAGTAACATTTAAACAGTTTCAGGAACATGAATGAGAAGAAAATCATCGAGAAGAGTCTTTTTCAGTCAAACGAAAATATTTTCCAGTAATTGAGGTTGATAAATTCGGCATTTTTATCGTAATAGCTGATTACGCAGGCAGGCTGATGGAAAATCGATGACGATACGTCACAGTAATGACTGACACACCGCGAGATAAATTACTCGTGCATTTAATGGTTTACATCGTGCGGCCATTATGATTTTTTAGGCTCGATTAATATGTGCCCGCGCGAAGGAATGGTTTGACCGCTACACGACGAGTTCACAAACAATTGTAGGTACTAGAGATCGCCCAATGGTCGAAATTCAACCTTCAAGTTAATTATAAGATTCAATGCTATTAAAAATTAATATTCTGTTACAAAAATATTAACTTTGTTCTTTTTTTTTTATGAAATAAGTGGGCCAACGAGCAAACGGGTCACCTGATGGAAAGCAACTTCCGTCGCCCATGGACACTCGCAGCATCAGAAGAGCTGCGGGTGCGTTGCCGGCCTTTTAAGAAGGAATAGGGTAGGGAAGGAAATAGGGTAGGGGATATTTGGGCCTCCGGTAACCTCACTCACTCGGCGAAACACAGCGCAAGCGCTGTTTCACGAAGGTTTTCTGTGAGAACGTGGTATTTCTCCGGTCAAGCCGGCCCATTCGTGCCGAAGCATGGCTCTTCCACGTATCTTCTTTTGGCTCCCCGTTTATTATTTTGATATCCCCTAACCACCATTTCGTCCGACCTTAGACAGCTGCTGTGAACCCAGAGAACCATCCGAGGGCGCAGATAAAAAAAATAGTGAAATGACTACGGAGTGCCCCCCCCCCCCCTCCAAATTTCAGGCTGTGACCGTGTTCGAGTGTAGTTAGCAGCATAGTCATTAGTCAAGCTACAGTTAGGTCCCTCTCTACGTTAGGTTATAATTTATACCAGCTAATAACCATTTAATATCATGATTACCATCATGACTGTAAATCCTATAGCGTATACAATCGAATAACTACTACATTACACGTTTGTAATCACTTTTATCGGTCCACCAAGATTCAAGTCCCGATGGCCTAGGTTAAAAGGCTGAATCATCTTCAAGTTGAATATAACAAAGATTTTCGAATATTCCAATATAGTAGGCTGGTCAAACTGTGTGTGTAGCAAAAGAAACTATAATAGTCAACGAATTTTATTCAAGATTCAAAAACTTATTATAGCTCCTAATTGAAAATGTAGGTGTCATATTTTATGAAAATACAGTTTTAATTAAATCCAGTTGCACTTGAAAATGTAAAATGAAGCCCGATTCTCTTCCGTAACTAGGGCGTTGGAAATTAAGAAAGATCTAGATTTTATGTATGACGGCAACGCAACGAAGAATTCTGCGATGTGGGTCAGAGATATTCTAAATTGGTAGAATTATGAAAAATGACTGACATTTTTCAAAATTAACATGGGAAATAAGATAGGCTGCAAAAACATTTAATTCTTATGTTTAGATATTTAAATATTTAAAGAGACTCTAACCTGAAGTCAAACTGCGTAAAAGGGCCCATTCACGGCAGGACTGCACGACAGTCCTGCAATGAATGGGCCTCACTGATTGGTTCACACTCGGTGTTGCCGGCCGGAAACACCGAGTGTGAACCAATCAGTGAGGGCAGGACTGCACGGCAGTCCTGCCGTGAATTGGCCCTATAAGCAGTTTTGCAGGAAGTGCTTAACTGTCATGTAGATAACATAAGCTTAAGATTATAATAAATAAAAAAAGAAATAGTATTGATGATCTTGTACTTAAACTTACATAATATGTACTTACTATTACGGTACCAAATAATTTAAAAACATGTTTACCAAACATTTTAAGCAAATATAATTAAAATTACGAGTTACAAAAAACCTCTAAAACTTTCCATTGCCTCTGCTATTCAAAGCAAATCGGCATAAAAATAAAATCAGCCAAGTGCGAGTCGGACTCGCGAAGGAAGGGTTCCGTACCAAAAAAGAGCAAAAATAGGCTGAAATTTGTGTTTTTTTTTTGTATGGGAGCACCCCTTAATTAGTTAATTTATTTTTATATTATTATTATCTCTTATATATCAAATTCTCGTATTACAATGTTAGGCCGCGTACTCCTCCGAAACGGCTTTACTGATTTTTTTTTAAACCAAATTTTATATGCATATTAAGTGGGTGTGAGAATCGGCTACTGGGTACTTATTATATTGATATGAGCATTTGTTGATTAAAAAATAGTAAATTATTACAACTCGAGACTGACGGCGACTATTGCTTGTGCGACGGGATAGCGATGGACGTTACCATGGTGACATACTTATTTAGTCACTTCAATAAAATAATACGGGCGAAATATTTTATATGGCAAAGGAACGTTTGCCGGGACAGCTAGTAAATTATAAAAGTAAAAATAAAACTGAGTATTTCGTGAATATTTCAAGTGCGTATATATATATATATATGTGTATTGCCGCTATTGATATTGAGCAAAAAATAGCAAAAAAATCACGTTTGTTGTATGGAAGCCCCCCTTAAATATTTCATTAATTTTGTTTTTAGTATTTCTTATTATAGCGGTTCTTGAGTTACAGCCTGGGACACACAGACAGACAGACGGACAGACATCGAGGTCTTAGTAATAGGGTCCAGTTTTTTAACCCTTTGGGTACGGAACCCTAAGAAACAAAAGCCAAGTTTTGAATATCAAACGAAAATTAGAAATTAGCTTCGAATACGAAAAGCGATTAAAAATCGGAACTGCATGTCTTGCATAGTCCACTGCGCGCCGCCGGCTTGGAACCGGACCAAAAAACTTCGGGATTAACTTTCACGTTTTTACAGAACGATCTATATTAGCGCTCGGCTGTGCGGATCGGGATTCCATTTTTAATTTGAAATTCGAATGCATTTTTTTCGAATTTTGAATTAAAAATATACCTATTTTATTTATAGCTTGGGTTGTATTGTCTTTTGAATTTTTATGAAAGTTGTAATAATTGTAGTCCGGGTAGTTATTTATTTTTTTATTAATATCAAGCTAATTTTTCGTAACTTCATTTTGATAAGACGAACAACTCTGCAAAAATCTCGAAAGTGGTAGCTAACAGATTTCTGTTAGGACCATCAAATCGAAATATTAAATCTATAGAAAGGATTTAATATTTCGATTTGATGGTCCTAAAATGTGGATTGTTCTAGTATATTTTGTAGGACAATGTTACTCTTAAATTATACATAATATAACTACTAACCTATCAATATAGAAAAAATCTGCTGGTTAGGGTTTCGTAGTGAACGAGGCCTTGTTGATTACAGAACCTACAGAACAGACATGTGCACTATAAAAAGCCTCATTTCACTGGCTGGCCACCGTCACCAAAATCGATATAAGATATACTATCGTAAAAGACATATATAGCATGAAAATAAAATAAAATTTAATCTCAACATTAAATAAACTTCAATACTGTATCGTTATTCTAAATAGTCGCCATTTTAAAACTCGTACAGAACGTACAGAAACGTTTCGAAGTCGCTTAGGTTCTTATCCGCAAAGACACCATTGACTCGCCTGCGTGGCCACTAAATCACACCGCAGCGGCAGCGTCTTACAGCCCCCCTAGACAAGTGGCAAAACGCTAACGCTAACGCTAGCGCTAACGCTACAAAATGTATACGATTTGACATAAGTCATCGCTTCGATAGCGAATACTAATGTCAAATCCATACATTTTCTAGCGTTAGCGTTAGCGCGAGCGTTAGCGTTTTGCCACTTGTCTACGGGGGCAGGAATGTAATTATTGTTATCTGCTTTATAATTAGGGTCAATTTATATTGCAACAAGGTGATGCAATGGGGTTAAAATTATCTAATCGAAATTTAACTTTATTGAATACATAAGAACATACACATTGGTTTAAAAGACTTGTCGCTTTCGATGTCGGACAGTGGGCAGTTTACTCTAAATTAGAATCGCTCATCCAAAATCTATCGCATTGTTTCGTAAGTCGTAACATGTCAATGTGAACAAACTCTAGTTCTATAACTGCTGCCGAACGCCGAGCCAAATATTAATACTTACACTGTAATTAAATGAAGATTTTGACATAAGTCCATACATTACCTGTCAAACTACTCATTTAACTACCGTAAAATAGGGTAAAATACCAGTCATTAGATTTTTTCAGTAGTGGGACACTTTATACTTTGATTGTAAAAATAAAAGTTTTTAGTTTTTATACGACGTAAATATAATGATGGAATTAATATTGAGGGGCATTCACGTTACATTAAAAATAGAGTATTTTTATCAGGTTGCGGTGTAACCAAAATAAACATCTTTTTGTCGTCATGGTCATCGCGTGCGCCTTGGTTTTACAAATGAAAAAAATAATTAAGAAACATACTTACTAAAGTTTTTAATTTTTTTTTTTTTTATGATACATATTATGTTCGTTATTCTATAAATAACAATCTATTACGTATGTTTTATACATTCTTAATAAACTTTTTATCTCATTTAAAGATATTTTAGCCAGTCCAACAACTGGTATGTAAAAGTGCTGAAAAACAGTTATTGGACAAGTTATTAGATGAAATAATAATCTACTTGATATATTCGAAAAATTTGAGTATTATTAATTACAAAGGTTGCAGCTGACTTGTATCTTCTGAATACTTCAAGAACCTACTTGTTGTTGCCGTTAGTTCTATGGAATGAATAACGTAACGCAATTTGGGGTCTTGTAAAATGTTACGGTGCGTTGCACATTAAGAGCTGATATTTAAACAACGCGTCAAGTTTTTTTTCGTTTTCATTAAGGAATTAGAATTTCAAAAATCAGCTACTCTTTTCGTTTATGTTTTATTAGGAAATCTCCGGATTGTGTAGTACGTTACTATTACTTTTGTTTCTGAAGTAGGCAAATGGCAAGCCTTTAGTTTATATTTCATGAAATCCCTCGACTTTCTGTGTAATGATTTAAATTAAACAAATGCCATACATTTTTGCTACCCATCATTATAATCCAAACTTAAGAACATGTGCAACCTGTGGGATCTATTTTACATCCTAAAATATATTGTTAGCGCACAATCGTTACGTGCATGGCAAGACAAGCCCAACTCCCTCCTAAAAGTAGAGTACGGCCACAGCTACAGGAAAATGAGCTGCTCTGCCTTGTGCTCCATATTGAAATATTGTCTGAGTTTGCCAATTGGCTCGATGAGGACAATCTGGAATCTCTAAATATTTGAGTAACAGATAAAGAAACAGACGGACATCCTTTCACATATTCTATAATATTAATAGATGACGGCCGTAACTTCATTGCGTCAAAGTCCATTTATCGAGTGGATACCGTACATTTTTCCGGTATAAAATGTACTATTCTTCCTTTCCACATACTCAAAGTGTCTCCGTACCAAATTTTTGCAAAATCCGTTCAGTGGTTTGGGCGTGAAGAAGTAATTGACAGTTATCTAACTCAGTCTATCTAGACGAACAGACTTTTACACGTCTTATAAAGTAATGATATTATTATGGATATGTTACAATAATAATATGTAATATTGATAAGAATTTTAAATTTTTCAAGTTATTTTTGTTAAAAATGTTAATGGTATGGTAATTTTTATACCTTATTTTGTAATAAATAATAAAATTATATGTGAAAGCAACAAATATTTATAATGTTTTCTACTTACAATACCTATTTTAGCCAAATTTCAACCAAACTTTGCTTGTCCATTATACGGTTTTGTAATTAATTAAGTTGTCCAACTACTGCAATTCTGTCCCATGACTGTGTTTTACCTACTATTCAGTTTTTACCAAAAAATCAATATAAACTGAAAACCATCACATTTTTATGTTTGTTTATCCTAAGTTAGATAATTTATGAACACAAATGTTATATTATCTATTTCTATTCCTTGCGAAGTATTTCTTTTTTTACAGCTATTTCTGTAAAAAAACCTTAGCTGTCCAATGACTAGTGCTTTTACGGTACATAAATAATATTGGTCTCTGAGTGCCACCAAGAATTAAGTTTTAATTAAAATAACAAGATTGAGAAATTCCCTTAAACTGAGTCCTTTTAACGTGTCATGTGACTCCATCGTCAAGATCGATGAAAACTAAATGTTATCGCAAGAGCTAGTGGCCCACCTTCAAACCGAACCATATCGTCGGAAATCCGGCGGTAAGGCGAGTCTCACGAACTACGGTCCAGATAACGCCAGTCAATACAAAACTTCTGAAATAAACAACAGCTTCGGAAAAACTCCGTCCGGAAATGTACAGGTATTTGATAAGCGTTGTGGTTTTGTTGTACTGTAGATTACTTCTACTCGTTTTATTAACATGTAACGTTAATAAATCGAGATTGGATCGGAATCGGAGTAATCATTGTACTATCAGAGAAGTTGATTCGCCTAGGCAGATGGGGGACCTACGTAGTTTGGTCGCGTTACGTCAAACCCAACCGACAGATCACAATTAACATTGAATTGACATGATCCTAACAATTGACGTTGGTCTGTCAGTTCATCAGTGATTGACTAGTCTGTCAGTTATCAGTATATCCATCAGTCGCCACTTGCCTAGGAATCGATTTCCTCGATGGTACCCACTGTAGACGAATGTTCGGGAGTCTTTGTCGTTGTAATTGGAACTAGATGCAACCCGCAACTTCTTTGTGCTGATAATAATGGATATTCGTATAACGCGCATACATTTTCCGCAACAAAAACTTGAGAGGTGTCCAGGGACACCCGAATGAAATGAAGTTATTTCTTAAGTTCAAAAAACCTGTAATACGTAATGTATACACTCAAAAAATTATTAAAAAAACGTCATCTATTGACACCCAGGAATACTAACAACGCGTCGCTGTTTATTCTCAAAAAACTTAAAATGCCATCTAGTTAAAGGACAGGAATACTATCAACGCTCTCTGTCCCTACCATGCAGGTACTAATAAAAAAGTGTCAAGGTCAAATATCGTTCTGTCTAACCTCCTTTACGCCGAACGCGCGATAAGGTAATGCATTCCAAAAACGATGTCCGTTATTTTTTGTTTCTCCTAGTACGAAATTGATTTAAATTGGTTCAGCTGTTTAAGTTTTAGGAGGTAAAAAAACAGACACGTACTCTCGCTTATTAGTGTTACGTGCTAGGGTTCGAAGGATTCGGAGAGAAAGACCTGCTGACTTTCTTGAAGACTTTATTACTAGCACTAGGTCACACCCTAATCACTAGGTCCAATCACTAAGCACTATCACTGTCCTAGGTCGTAGCCGAGTCGTAGGTTCACTGGTTCACTCACTATTGATCACTTGTTTTCACTTCGAAGTCGCCTTGATGATAGCTCGTATCGAACTGAATTACCGACCTGTCTGCCTGCGACTATTTATATGGGCCGGATCGAATCTCAGAATATTCCGGAACATTCCTTTCCAAACCCGATTTGCGTAAATAAGTGTGGAACATTTCTAGAAAATACTCGTAGGTACACCTAACGCCATCTAGTATCGAGTAGGGGATTTATGTTGCCTGTGTTCCCTTGATAAGTTTCGCCGGTTTGTCGCTAGATGGCACTACGTGTCCGTATCCGTAACGCTAGTAAGGATAAAAATGTCACTCGACGACTTGCGTAGACCGCCATCCATATAAAGTCACCATTAGTTTTGTTTAGCTTCAGTGTAACTGACTTTTAAAAGTTTTTATACTTTTTTACCACCAACTACCATTTACCATTACAATGAATTTAAACGAAGCTTACTTTTGCTACTTTGTTTGTAACAAACTGTTTAAGTTATAGTCAAATTTTATGAGATTTTCAATGAAATCCCGCGTTTGCAGAGCTTACAAGTTCCTGGCTTTACAAACTTCAGTGCAATTTCCTTGGACTATATCCTGTTTTCACTGACTTAATACCTACGAATAATTAATAGTTTTTATTAATCGTAGCTTGATACAGAATAGAGAGAACCCCTAGTATAAATACTTATGTACTGAAGTCACAAAAGTTGTTCAATTTTGCAACAATTTAACAAGCAAATTCACAAAATAAAAATGTTTTCTGATTGCCAGACGTTTTAAAATTAGTTAATTATTTATCTTATAAAATTTTCTCTATTTTGGTCATAGATTATGGCACCAAATTCTATAAGCAGTAATTAGATTAAACAAATAGAAATTGGAATGGAACAGGCAACTTAACCTTTACTTATCCTATTGTACTATTTTAATCCTTTATAAACAAAATGTTAGGTTTGGTCTGGCTCGTATGGGTCTTGTCATGTATGTAAAACATAATTTGAGTTTTGAACTTTTGAATAGTTTTGATCAATTACAACAATGATATTCTATGTTACTAACGTAACTAGAT
Organism: Aricia agestis; assembly: GCF_905147365.1. NCBI lineage: Eukaryota > Metazoa > Arthropoda > Insecta > Lepidoptera > Lycaenidae > Aricia > Aricia agestis. The sequence goes on along the minus strand of NC_056428.1, from coordinate 10,299,335 downwards.
TGGAAGTTTACGGTAGCAACGCGTTGCCACTTCGAAGATGCCTGCAGGCATATCTCACATACATAATGACATAACGAATATAATATGACTTGACATTGTCTTTTGAACAAAAAAGTGGTTACGCATTTCTGAGAATCTTTTGTAAGACATTGCTACTCTAGTATTTTAGAAACTCATTGAATTACAACATGTTTATTTTGGTTTGACATAAATATACCGAGGTCTGAGACTGCATCAAAACTGATTTAATCTTGGATCAAAATAAAAGAATCGCGTACAGATTAGATTCAATCTCGATACACACAAAAGAACCTTCGCTAATGGAGGTCTAAGTATCGAAAGCTGGAACTAAAAATAGTAGGACTGCGAAGCGGAATTTCGCCGTAACAAAATCCATATCTGAAGCGAATACTGCTCGCTTTGAAAGGGACAAAAATGCTCAGGCATTTTCGAATGGCGTTTTTAGCGCCATGCGTCAATGAGGTTTACTCCCCTAAGAGCCTCGACGGGTTCCCTCGAATATATTTTGCGTAAAAAGATAAAAAAGCGAGATAACTTTAACAGGGAGTAAACATCGCGCGCTTAGAATTTCTGAGTTAAAACGCTTATCGCTTTCCTTTTCATCGACGCTACCTTTTCTAGAAGTTTGCTGATAAGGAAATACGTTTAAATTAAATACAACTCCAATACGACATTTATCCAACACGTGAATCGAACTTACCTAAACGTCGACCACACAGTGGCCACTGGAACAGTTTTAAAATTAAAGACATAAGTGGATACTACATTTTTTCCTTATAATTTGAAGAAAACTTACCTACTTCATCATCATACCTAGCTTTATATTACGAGTAAATCTATTTTTTTTATTTCAAATCAATTTCCCGATCCTAAAGTCTCATCAAACGATTAACGAACAAACAACATTTTCAAACGAACTTTTTCAAATTGTTACTTACCGTACCCACTCCACCCATTGAGATTTTCAATTATCTACGGATTGTCCAATGGAAAATAATATAATATTATTTTCTCGTTACCTGTAACAAAAACATGAAAATAATGAAAACAATAAAAGGGATTGAGGTGAATATAATGAGTAACGTAAATGGTTATTTTTGTTTCGGCACACCTGCAGCCCTAGTTATTACTATCTGGAATTTGCTATTAAAAACGTATTTTTATGGTAAGGCAGAAAAGTAATATTTTTTCTCGATTAAAATTGTTTTATCGGTTTATTTTATGTGCTCCGACTGTTACAAGACAGCTGGTATGTTAGGTATAAAGATCAAATAATTTGTATAATATTTATTTATAAACCGTAAAATATAATAATTATTTAAATAGAAAGCCACATAGATAATTAAGAATCTGATGCAACCTTATTCCATAAAATCTGTGTCGCTATGGATTTTTATAGACAAATAGTCGGGATAGAACACAAAATTTTACGATATCCGTGGACAAAAATCACTGATTCAAACGTCTTAAGGTAGGTGCAGAATTTAATAAGTGAGTGTAGAAGTGAAATAACACGGAGCGAAACTGTGTTCGAAACGTGCATTAAGTACAGTCAAAGGCATGTAAAACTACACAATAATAACTCCGTAGAGGTTTCGGTGACGCGGACGGGGGCCGTATTGATTGAAATGGCCAGTTATGCCGGGGTAATTTTCTAGAGTCCAAGAGTGTAGTACACAAGAGCCCTCTCTGTTCCTTTAATCTCATAATCAATAATTGGTAAACGGACGACCGACAATATTGGCGAGAGATCAGGCGCAGCACAGACATTTTACATGCTGCTTGCATTGTTCGAACCAATTTTGGAAATATTAAGTTCCCAACGTGGGAATCGAACCCACGACCTCCATCGTTTAAGGTTCCGTAGCCAAATGGCAAAAAAGGAACCCTTATAGATTCGTCATGTCTGTCTGTCCGTCCGTTCGTCACAGCCACTTTTCTCCGAAACTATATTTTTTTATTACACAATGCAAACTATCTACGAATAAGATTTTCACTAAATCTATTACTCGAATTATAAAGAGTTTGATATATTTTGGAATGGAGACTTTCAGGCCCGGAAAAGGATAGATGCTTTTTATCCCGGACAAATGTACTGTTCTCGCGCGATAAAAGAACTTCTTCGCGACGGCGTTGCGGGCATCTACTACATAATCTAAGTATACTACTTAATTAATAATTAATATTATAAAGCGGAAGACTTTGTTTGTTTGTTTGTTTGAACGCGTTAATCTCAGGAACTACTAATCGGATTTCAAAAATTCATTCAGTGTTAGATAGCCCATTTATTGAGGTAGGCTATAGGCTATATTTTATCACGCTAAGACTAATAGGAGCTAAGAAATAGAGGAAAATGTGGAAAAAGCGGGGGAAATTATTTGAAAGGGCTTATCTCACGAACTACTGGAGATTTTTTTCCGTTATTTGGCACAGATAAGAAGTAGACTACGTGAAGGAAGAAAGAAGGCTATCTGTGGACTAATTTGTATGTGAAATAATAACTAATTTACGCGGGCTCGTTTTCCGCTGTCTACCACTATGTTTTTTATTTTATTTCTTTGAGACTGTACAAAAGTTCATCGCACAGTGTTTACAGACAACTGCAACTTCACACCAACTTCACAATGTGCTGTGTGAATACAGCTACAAAATTTCGATAACTAGCGCTGTCGTCAGTCATGGAGATTTTAAAAGATTTTTATGATTACTTACGCAGTACGTGACCATAAATACATAATATTATTATAAGAAGATGTATTAGGAGTGAAAGTAGACGGCATAATATATATTATATGCTAGTTTTCACATAATATGGTGCAATGTGTAAAAACCAGCAAATATATTACCTATATTTTATACAAGTACTCAAATAACGGATTTATATGTAGAGCGAACGCAGCTTTATATTTATTATATAAGCTATTAATCTAGGCTGGCAACATTTAATAACTGAAGCTCGTAAAAAGTTAACGAGCAGTCAACCGCATTCAAGACGGTGCGTCAAAAGCTTAGTAGTAAAAGTTTCCAACAACTTTTAAAGTAACTTTATAACAAGTCTCCAAACTCGAATTGCCATTCCATTCTGCGATACCTTTATATTCTAACAAAGAAATAATTTCCCCTGGCACGCTTCTTATTTAAATGACATGTACCACTTTCGAACCTTATTGCTGAGCAGTGGCGGCCTTACCCATTGCGAGGCCCGGGCGGCAGGCCCTTTGGCCGTCTGTCTACCGCTGCCGACTCACCGCCAAAAAAATCAAATAAAATGCCAGTTTGAGACAGTTTGCTTTACGCGAGGCCCCAGCGATTGCCCTGTTCGCCACCCCCTAAGGCCGCCACTGTTGCTGAGTGTGAAGGTCGTATATTTCGTATCGAGAATCGGAGAATATTTCGTTTAGCTCGTCGGGGGACGTATCGTCAATCGGTTAATGTCAATATTAATTGAATCGTGTTTCATGTTTATCGAAGTAACGAAAAGAATTCGTGATTTAAATCAAATCATGGAAAGCTTTATACGTTTTTAAGCTATTGGGTAGCTTTTATCGGGGGCTTAGAGCCGGTGACCTAACCGGCGTAACTAAAAAAACCCAAACACCCTTACACCGGCCGGTCGGTAAGGCGTTGCCCGACTTCTGTTCGGTGTTTGTGTGCGTGCGAGTAGACGTATGCGAATTATAATTGCATAAGTTGATAAAAAATACTATACAATTGACGTGGGAAAGCCATGCTTCGGCACGAATGGGCCGGCTCGACCGGAGAAATACCACGTCCTCACAGAAAACTGGAGTGAAACAGCGCTTGCAATGTGTTTCGCCGAGTGAGTGAGTTTACCGGAGGCCCAATCCCCTACCCTATTCCCTTCCCTACCCTCCCTTATTCCGTTTCCTTTCCATCCCTACCTTCCCCTATTACCCTATTCCCTCTTAAAAGGCCGGCAACGCACCTGCAGTTCTTCTGATGCTGCGAGTGTCCATAGGCGACGGAAGTTGCTTTCCATCAGGTGACCCGTTTGCTCGTTTGCCCCCTTATTTCATAAAAAAAAAACAATAGCTTTACCGCGGCAGTCCCCGAGTGTCACGCTTTTTTTTTGCTGATAAAAACCGTTCGCATTTCGGGGGAGACTGGAGGCTCCACCGCCAATATGTGGTACTCACTAAGCTAGAATAGGTGGTGAGTGGGCGCAGTCCTACCCACCAAAACTCGGCGATGCTCCAACAGCACCCAACTTGTCGGGAACAGCGAGATATTGGCAAAGAGGCCATACAACTTATATACCTACAACTACCAAGCGCGATGAAAAATTAAATATATACTTTAAATACATTATTGGTTTAATATAGATCTGTATAGCCCTTTACAGCATAATAAATAATGAAGACGTGAGTGGAAGATTCGAACAAGTAACATTACGTAACATACGGACAATAACCCAATTTTTCCCTAATTATTTTAATAAAACTTGTGACTTATCTACTTCATAACCAAGCTAATATATCTGGCTACACATATAATCCATACGTTTTCTATTTCAAATATTTTTTCCAGCCCTAAAGCCTCCATTAAAACAAAAAAACGGGAAGTTTTTTCTCCCTATTCATCCACTCACGTCTTGAATTATGATTTAAATGAATATTTTCGAAGATATTATAGATTTTAAAATTGCGGGACGTAGCTTTTGCGGCAGTACCGACCAATGCCGGTCACCGGCCACGGGTAGTAATGAATATACTTAATTAATAAAAAATAAAAAAATCCACAGCCGAACATATTATAACCTCCTCGATTTTTGGAAGTCGGTTAAAAATCTACTGAATCGACTCGACATCGAAAAATCATTTCTTCAGTAAATGACATATAATGCTATAATATATTTTATACCCGTGCAAAGCCGGGGCGGGTCGCTAGTTAATTTATAATTTTTGGTGCCTATAATAATATTAATAGTAACTAATCGTAACTTGTACACCTCAGCAAGAATAAGAAGCATCTTAACAAGCTTTATATTTTTCATATTATTAACTAGAGATCGCCCAATGGTCGAAATTCGACCTTAGTTTCAACGACATTAGGACTACTACCTATATTTTGTAAAAATATTGACTTTATCTTTTTTTTTCAACTCTTGTCTCTAGGACTCAGCTGATCTCAGACTGGCCGTGTAAGCATTGTCTAATAGTATCTTAGATTCAATGAATAAGAAAACAGATGGAAGCGACATAACTACAAAAAAGTGTGGCTGGCGCCATGTTGCTAAGAACTAAACATGGCGGTCTATAGTGATAGACACTCGGTTGATATTTGTCGAGGATATCGATAAATAATATGTTATAAGTGAGCTATTAAGGTTAAAATCTTTTAAATAAATGATCAGATTCTTCACCTTATATTTTTTAAATTCGATAAAAAAGTACATCACTAAACGTCAAATCTACTAATTTCTATGTTGATTAAATGTAAAAAATCAAGCCATGTTATATTCTATTCTATCACAAATCTTATTTATTGTCTAATTATTAACTAAATTAGCACATATACGAAGTCAAGCCATCGGTAAAATAACAAAAAATTTAGTAAAAATATAAACGTACCGATCCAAGGACAAACTTTTTTAAATGTCTTCACTTTTTTGACGGACTATAAATTAATTTAAAAAAAAGCAAATTGGTCGAAAAATTTGACCGATGTATCGATATTTTTTTCGCGATACATCGAGACCGATATTGATATTTTTTCAAATATCGATGTATCGATATATCGATATTTTATTTCAATTTCGACATCCCTATAATACGACACTTTGACAGTTTATGTACCTCGGAGAACCGGAACATAAAATGGCGGACCGGCCACAGTATTTTGATTTGATAGAGACCATTATGTCGCGTCCACTTATAAAAGTCAATGTTTAGATTCAATAAAAAAAACTGTAATCCATTTTCAACTGATTTTCAACTTGTCAACTTGTTGTCAACAGACTTCAACCATAAATAAAAGAGTGTAATTCGTATGTATAGGCTTGTCACTCAAAAATCTGTCATTTCTCATGTGTATGTGTTGTAGTGCGTGTAATGTTTTATTTATTAAAAAAATGTATGATAAAAGCATAATTTCAAAATAATATTAGTTTGATGCACTCCTTCACCATATAAACTATAACTGTGCAAAATTTCATGCATCTACGTTTCCCCATTTTTTCGTAAAAAGGTTTACTAAGTTTTTCGTTAGCGTATTAATATTATGATGATATAATTTACAAAATATAAATAATGCTATTAATATACACTAGGTTTCATTAAAAGTTGTAATTATTGTAAATCTCTCTAATTTATACAATGTCAAAGTAAAACATGGAAAACTTGCACCCTTTCCTTTTTCGAATTTCTCAAATGAATATTTATGAACGTTAAGAGGGCGAGGAGAGACAAAGTTTCGTTACTCAAAAAAACTGAACAGATTTGTTATAATAATGAAGATTTCTTGTCATCATTATAATTCTGAGCTTGATAAATCAAATATAGTTTGTTGGTCATTATTATAGCATTATAGTGTATGCTTTGGCTAAATAGCTTGTCACTTTTATAATACATGAAAAAGATAAACATCAGATCATAGAAACATCTAATTAAATTTATAATATCATATCTTTATAAAATCATATTATCTTTATAAATAAAAATGAATTTTCAATTTTGTTATAGTCTCGTTAAAACTCGATAACTGTTGATTTTAGTCTTGAAATAATCGAAAAGTGAAAGTAAAGGGAAGGTTTAAGTGACAAGAAGTTCACCAGGACTTCTTGTCACTTAAATTACTTATTAATTATTATATATTTATTGCGCCAAATTTATTCAAATTCAGTTCCGTTTTTGGGTCTATCTGTCACGAATTTGTCAGCTTACTCCCCAAGCTACGAATAATAAAAACTAAGGAAAAGTAACTCCGTCGAAAAACATGCTCCACAATACTTGCCAAAAAAGTGTACCTTAGGTACACATTTCAGTACATTTGCAATATTTAGGTGACCTTGAGCGGTACTAGGCTAACGTTACATGACAGATCAAAAGGAACCAAATTTAAAACGGTAATAGTATGGGAGTTACGATTCCTTAGTTTTTATTATTCGTAGTCCCCAAGTCAAGCCTGCGTAAAGTTAAGTAAAAAATATCGGTATATATAATATTATATTACTTATACATATAATAACCGGTCCATAAGATTTCGTCACCAATTTAAATTTCCAAGTACTCGTAACAAGATCAACCCCGAAATCAGAATGTGCACTTTGACGGCGCTTGTTATAAGTTGGCGCGGCGCCATTTTGTTTTGAAAAATTAGAGGCACGGAACCCGCGCTTGGGGCCCGTCCAACACCTCCGCGTGACAGCGCCGATAAAACGGACCTTTGCCAATATTTAGTATAGAAGTGATATGAGACAAAGTATGTCGGCCGATAAGACCAATGTTACCAGACCGCTCGCGTACCGTCCGCGCTAAAGGCCCGAAATGTATGAAATTCCAGAAGAGGATTGTCGTCCCATCTTGTTGAAGGTAATTTAGTTGGAGGCGCATAACTTATACAACGTTTATTGTAATAATATATTTTGTCTTTTAGTAAACAAACAGATAAATACACACACTTTGCATTAAAACTATATATCATGGTATTATGTCAACAAAGAACCGTTAAACGGCAAACAAAAACCACGTAACGTTAACCCATCTATCAGCGATATTTCCTGTTTCCCTTCGTTAACCTAAACTTCGGCAAATAGGAAAGTAAAAGCAATAAAAGTGAAATTGCTGTTCGAGTCATGCATCACAAAGTTTCGGGTTCGAAAGTTACAAATTGAATAAAATTTAGGTCTGAATTTCGCCTTTTCTGGGTAACGATACGTTGTAACACACAAGTTTGCGGTGATCCTTAATGGCCTACATTAAATAATAAAAAGTGCTGGATATAATCCGTAAAATTGTTAACGCTGTTATCATAATGAAGCGTTATCATAAAATATACTTACGTATTCAAAAACGCACCAAGCGCGCCACCATACTTCTCATCTCTCACTTTCTCATATTCCTGATATTTTAATCTAATGTATTGGTTCAGGAAAATTTCTGTGCATCCTCATTTTTTTAAATTTTTCTCTCAATCAATCTTAATTTTATGCGAATATTGCAGATTAATCATTGTATAATTATTATCATAATTTTATTTACAGCCGATAAAAAGTGATATTTCCTAGATCTATCTAAAAAGCAGTAGTAGGCCCAGGGGAAATTCAAGTTTTGCATGATAATGGACGAAATTAATGATTCCCAAGGGCCCCAACTAGCCCGTCCATACTAAACGGCAAGGTACAATTAATTTATACAAACGTTAATTATTAACGTTACGAAGGAGGCAGGAAAATTACGGATGAAATATTTATATGAAACAATATTACCATACTTGGGGTCAATTCAGACCGCAACGCAACGCGTAGATGCATTACTTCTTTTATAATTTATTTTTCTCTTCAATTGCGGACGTCATGCAAGTCTGTTAGTATTGGATCCGACCGTAAAATCCTGCAGGAATCGTTTTTTTCGATCAAATTTATTTTAAAATAATATTTAGAACGTATAGAATGGATTATTGTTGGGTTGCCTTGTCAAAAGTAGCCGCAAGTACCTCTAATTAAGTTTAATGTTTGTTTGGGACTGTATTCGCCCATAGGTTTCGCTGCTGGCTCGGATCGGACTCGAAGATTCCAAAGCTTCACCGGTATATCTTGCTGAGCGGGGGCGTAAATAATACACGAGTCGTCGAGGAGAACATTTGCCCCGAAACGCATCTCGGTTACCTGGCTCAAGGCAATGCCATATAGAAAGCCCCTCTGAGGTACCCGACCGCGGCAATGCCGTATAGAAGCCCCCTCGGGGGTACCCGCCCGCGGCAATGCCGTAGAGAGAGTCGCTCCGATCGCACGTCTCTTCAGTCTTATTTTCACTATCGGAAGCGGCTATTTTCCCTATTTTCCCTATTTTGCCATGAGCCAAGGTAATTGAAACGCATTTCGGGAAATTCTTTATTTATCGTTCCACAATAATCAACTTATTCTGAATATTAAGATTTACATTTAACGTAATTATAGCTAGGCGAAGATAAAAGTTTATACAATTTACAAAGTTTTTAACACATTTTTCCTAATATTTTCCGAACTATTTATTTTTCAGACACAAATTTTCTGGTACTTATTAGTTAACGTTCTATTTTATTAAAATAACAACTTCTTACCTCTTAGGGAGCCACAGATTTATCACAGTTTATTTTTAAAAACACTTATTTTGCACTGAGTTTATTTTCTTATTTCACTGTTAACGAGTTTGTATGCACTCACTATGTGTTTATCGGGCGCGAGGCCGCTGTCCTCAACAATGTTCATGAGATAAATGCATAATTTGTTTGAATATTTTTTTCAGTAAATTTTACATCATTTGAAAGAAAATGACGAGACAAAATAAGGTATAAGTAGTTGCCAGCCCGTAAGCAGACATAGTTCATCATCAAAATTGAAGCATCGATTTTTTTAATAATTTTGATACAAAATTAAAGTTTTATGCAGTTTGTGCATGAATATCCATGGTTGCCAGTTGCACGATAGCCGCAAACTGGGGTTGCCATCGCTTTTGTTTAAGACAAATGTTCAGGCCTACAATTATTATGCCTGGGAGAATTCGAGGACGTCGAGAACCCGCAAGATTGCAATTTTTATTTAACAGGCGTTTTTATTTTTATGCGTAGTGTCCTGTCATTCCTCAATGTCATTCCTTCTTAGTTCTTATTTTTCCATTGAATACACGCAAGTTTGTATTACGGGCTTTCACTTTACTCAATTAGAGGTACTTGCGGCTACTTTTAACAAGGCAACCCAATATTAATCCATTCTATACATTCTAAAGATTATTTTAAAATATATTTTATCAAGAAAAACGATTCATGCAGAATTTTACGGTCGGATCTTAGGATATGTCAATTCAACACAAAAGAAAGCATTTACGCGTCGAATTCCAGTCTGAAATAACCCTTAGTCCACATTGCCTTGGCAATAATATTTAATGTTAAGCAATCAAAACAAAAATCGTGGTCAAAAGAATGGCCACATCTGGGTTGTATTCGGGGCGGTTTTGACATACGACGAAAATATTGAATGCATACAAAAAAAGTTACGTACTCGTAGATAAAGTTACCTGTAACCTGCTTATATTATGAAATTTATTCTATAAAAGATACGTCGTGCGATATCCTAAATTTTGAAATCGTTGACATGCTAAGTTTTGAGTCAGTTCGCATTGTAACATGATGAAGTAATACCACAATTACGATGCGATAGGATGCGAATTGCGATGCATAAAATGAGCCATTCCGAACTGAACTTTACTTACTACACAATTGATTCACATTTTTATTAATGATACACACTCAATTAACAGACTTGTTGCCGCTTCATGTTGGGCTGCCCATTCCAATTTGGAACAGTACAGCTAAAAGTGCATCGCATAGATGCGTCACGTTTAAATGTGAACTTATGAAACTGAACTAACTTATTAATGTTACTTTAGAATTTAGATTTTACTCGCTTTCATTTTACTTAAATTACTTAATTCAATTTGATTAAGTACAATATGTAAGAATATATCTTAAGACACTGAACATCTTTAATCTTAAATTAAGAGAAACAAGAGAAAATTAAGTGCCCATTTGAAGTAACTAAACTCAAATAGCAATTTAATCGTCTGAAGTGTTTAAAATAATAAACAACTTTATCTTTTGCTTATTTGATTTTCTTGTGAATAGCCTAGCTGTTCCCGCGACATTGTATCCATTAAATAAAATTTCGCAAGAATCGTGCATTTTCGCCCCGTGAAAAGTATAGTCATTGTCCTTCCCCGTTGTCTGTTCTATTGCCTCAATTTTATTAAATTTGGTCCAGGCGTTCACGCGTGATGTCGTGGCCAAGGTAAATAGGAAAATTCCAAAATATTTTTAATAAAGACACTCCACCCTGCGTCAGTTTGGTCTCGCGCTAATTAAATGTTCTTGAAAAATGTCTTGTGTTACGGTATAGACGACGAAAATATTGTATTTGAAATTTACTTTTATTTCATTTTATATTAATTTAAGAGAATACAGTTAAATGGAATTTATATAATTTAACTTATTCATAAAATTAATACCAACACGTGCGACTGTGGTCTAAAGTCTGGTGACAACATACGGCGAACTTTGCAATTTCATATTCAGCTTTTTCGGAATTCTGCATAAATGTAGCCGACGCGGCGTTATGTAGAGAGATTTTATAACTTTATAATATTATTACATTTTTAACTACAATATAGGGATTGCGCATTCGTAAGGTTCTCTCGTTCGCACTTGTTTATTTGCGGCTTGCCGTCTTGCTTCCGAGCAACAATAATAAAAATAATATAATAATATCTATGGACGCTTCACACCACGTCAGTCTGGTCCCGTGGTAAGTACCTGAAGGACTTGTGTTACAGGTACCAGACAACGGAAATATATTTAATACTTTTATACTATACATAATATATTTAAGATTTTTATTATAATATGATACACATATTTAATACACATACATGACCCAGGAACTTTGAAAACTTTTTGTTCCGTCGGCGGGATTCGAACCTGCGACCTCCGGATTGAGCTACCAACGCGCTCACCACTGAGCCACAGAGGTCGTCAAAATGTCGTCCATATAGCGAGCGAATACTGAAATGCTTGTGTAGGTGCCATATCGCTCAATTTTGTATTGCGCAGTATTGATACTTGTTGCCGTTGCCGCAAATTGTTTAATGTAGTCGTGACGTCATAGTTGACGAGTATTGACTGGAGTTGAGAAATTTTAGTTGCCCGTATAAGCACACGTTTATGCATTTTCTTGTAATTTATTTTTTGGATAGAATAATGTGAAACTGACAACAGGAGTGACAGGATACGCGATCTGATCGAAAAATTGTAAGACGGAAAGAGAAGTAGATCGCCGGCACTAAGTAGGAGAGAAAGTAAAAGTTCCCTCTTTTTCTACCACGAAGCTAAAATGTATGCCTGCTTCAGTGTTTCATTTTCACTTGCTGGCACTAGATAATAGACTGGATAATATGTCAAGCAGATCAGACAGATCAAAACTAACAGACTTGATATAACTCGACCAAGTAACGTTGATACTGCCCATAAACCAGCTTCCCTAATGATACAAAATAATCGTACTTTATGTATAGAGAGTTTTTTACATACACAAAAACATATAAAGATAACAATATCATCCAAATAACGAGGGTAAAAAATAACGAGGTTCGATTGTGTGTCTTCATCAATCAGAGGTTTTGCCAAACATCTATTGTGACTCCCCCACCCCCCACGCCAGGGGTTCCCAATGTGTGGAAAGGCAAGAGGGGCGCCGTGGCCCGTGAGTCAATCCTCCATTATTATCCGGAACCACAAAATATAATATGATAAAATAAAATTATAATATTATTTTAGTAAAACCGGTAGATGAATAAATATTTGTTTCTTATTGTTTACCTGCTTAACCTAACTGTAATCATTAAAGGTGTTTATTTATGCTATCTTTTTCTAATAGCTAGGTAGAGTAGGGCGCCACCGTGACCAAATAATAATATTACTAGATGTCCCGCGCGGCTTCGCCCGCGTAAATTGGGAATTTTACGGAAACTGGACATTTTCCTCTTCATCTCCCTTCACGTGGTCTACTCTATATCAGCTGTCCCAAATATTGCCATAAAAATTGCTCCAGTAGTTCGTGAGATAAATCATTTCTAATATTTCCCCCGTTTTTCCCACATTTTCTTCAAAATCTTACTTGTTGGTAGCATATGCTTAGAATACTTCTCACGAAACCAAAGTCACCACATGTTTCCATATAAATTTTGAGGAGTTCCCTCGATTACTTATGGAGCCTTCATCAGATCACCACTTTTGTGAATAATATAATACCAAATTGAGATGATACCCTATATACCAAAAGTTTTTTTTTTTAAATCAGTTAACAAACGGCGGAATAATCGTTGGACATAAGAAAGTAAACATAACACCTCCCCCATTTTGAAAGTCGGTTAAAATTGTAGCCTATGTGTTATTCTGATGTATTATATTGCTATGTGTTATTCTGATGTATTATATTGATAGCTATGATATTGTAAAGTTTCATTAAAATCCGTTCAGTAATTTTTGCGTAAAAGAATAAGAAACATCCATACATCCAAACAAACTTACGCCTTTATAATATTAGTAGGATGACGTGTGTAACGCCACAGGATGAAAAAGATTGGGAACCCCTGGCCTATGCCCAAGATTTTGCCCCTATCATTACGATGTCATTCATTTAAATCTACCTCCTACAATTATTCCCTATAGAAGTCTCCCTACTGTTATCATTAGATTATTTCATACAACGACTCTGTTGGCCCAGTAGTTTAGCTCTTGACTGAGATCGTAGGTTTGATTCTCACGTTTTGCGTCAGAAATCAGAATTTTTACATTCATGTATATATGTTGTTCCTAGGCGGGCGCCAGACATGTGATCAAATACGCAAATTCGCCAAGTGTGGCACTGACATTTGCCTATTTGTGCAAATTAATTGCTGACATTTTCCTATTTGTGCAAAGTTTGCTCAAACTTTGAAGCCCATGTCTGGCGCCGGCTCTAGGATTTTTAATACAATTCAAACGATTCATATGATGGTCAGATGATACATATTGTGTCAATAGGCGAACGAAAAACTTTGTAACCCTTTTTACGAAAAATGGGGAAACGTAGGTGCATGAAATTTTGCACAGTTATAGTTTATATGGTGACGGAGTGCATCGAACTAATATTATTTTGAAATTATGCTTTTATCATACATTTTTTTAACAAATAAAACATTACACACACTACAACACACACACATGAAAAATGACAGATTTTTGAGTGACAAGCCTATACATACGAATTATACTCTTTTATTTTAAATGGTCTGTTGACAACAAGTTGACAAATTGATTATTATTTTTTAACAAAATATTAAAACCGACTTCCAAGGTAAAAACAAAAGTAATATTCTTAAAAATAATCTAAAAAGAATCAAATAATTCTTATTCGTTATGACGAACAGACAGATAATATAAACAGACGAACGTATAACCTCCTCCTTTTTGGAAGTCGGTTAAAAATTGATTATAGTTTTTTTTATTGAATCTTAGACACTATTAGACAATGTTTACACGGCCAGTCTGAGATCAGCTGAGTCCCAGAGACGAGAGTTGTAAAAAATATAATATGATAAAGTCCATAAACCTATAATGCTACGACAGTATATATTATGTCTATGATAAAGTCAATATTTTTTTACAAATTAAACGTAGACGTCCTAATGTCGTTGAAACTTAGGTCAAATTTCGACCATTCGGCGATCTCTAGTTGTGTCAAATGGGCAAGTAAAAAGTCAGTTCTCCGTATAATATCATGCCTGATGCCAGTCGTGTCAGTCTTTGCCTCGCTAAATATACGTGAGCAAGAAATTAGCTCTTATGTACTATGCACACACATGGGCACTATAAAAATTAGTCCTATGATCCTACTTTCTGATTTTACGAATCACCGTTACAGAAACCATTTCGCAGAATATTACGAATTCTCATTGTGAAAGTCATTTTCTTAGCATAGTTTATTTTCTTAACATTTCCATTTTCATCCAAGGGCGGCGTAATCTTTATGGGAATCAAACTTGAGTAAAAGAAAAGTGTAAATGTCCATGAACTTTTTGGGACTTTTTGCTGTCACGTTTCGTGTTTCGCTTTTCGTACGTTTCAATTGAGTGTACTTATTTCAGTAAACTGTTATCCCACCAAAAACAAAAAATGTAAAAATGTTGCCAAGACGAGAACATAATTTAGTACGTGGTGTCAAAAAGTAGGGAGATCTCATGTAGAGCCAAGTTGCTAATCTTACATACTCAGCCCTAAATCTAAAAACCTTAATATTACACTTAAGTCGCGGCAAAATCACTACATAGTATAAAACAAAATCGCTTTTTCTCCCCTATGCCCCTTTGTTCCGTTTAATCTTTAAAACTACGCAACGGATTTTGATGCGATTTTCTTTAATAGAGTGATAAAAGAGGAAGGTTTAAAAGTATTATAAGTATAAGTATACATTCATTAAATAGCGGAGAAATACTGTTATTTTTTGGGTTTCTAATGTGATACCTATCGTAAATAATTTCATTTTTTTCCACTAACATTGCAAACGCAGGCTGAACCCTACGAGATTTATCAAAATAATGTACCAAGTATTGTACACAATGACAAGGTCTACAAAAAATTCGCAAAGGTATAATATGTCTATCTCTTATGGATATCCCACAATAATTTTTTTTTGTCATTTACTTTTAACTACCAATAATGGCTTATTTCCGAAGCGATTTTAACCAATAAAGCATAAATCCTTATTCAATTAAATACTTTACTAGCTATTTGACAGAGCTTTGCTCGGTATTCGATAAAACACGAATAAAATTTCATTTTCAAAAAATATTCCTAGCTTAATCGATTTATCGCCCCCGAATTCCCATATACTAAATTTCATGAAAATCGTTGGAGCCGATTCCGAGATTCCAACTATATATAATATACAAGAATTGCTCGTTTAAAGATATAAGATTATACATTTTTGATTTAATACACACCTATATGACCCTTGTACAGCATATTATTTAAATGAATATTTTCGAAGAAATTACAGATTTAAAAATTGCGGGCATAGCTTTTGCAGCGGTACCGACCAATGCGGGCCACGGGTAGTTATGAATATAAATCAAAACTACTGAATCGATTTTAATAATTTTTTCAGTGAGTGACATAGGCTATATATTTTATACCCATGCGAAGTCGGGGCGGGTCGCTAGTACTTCATATA
This sequence comes from Aricia agestis, assembly GCF_905147365.1. NCBI lineage: Eukaryota > Metazoa > Arthropoda > Insecta > Lepidoptera > Lycaenidae > Aricia > Aricia agestis. The sequence continues at coordinate 10,283,335 of NC_056428.1, read as the reverse complement.
TTGTGTCCGCCACACGGGGAGAATCTATAAGCTCTAAGACTCCAGGAGGTACCCTAACAATTTTGATGATCGGTGAGTCAGTGACAAAATTGTGGGTTTTTGGACACCTTTAAAGTCTAAAGTATAATAGCTACGATATTCAAACTTTGCGCATTTAACTATTATATACTCATGTCATTATATCTTAAAAATGTTCAAATTTTTATCTGGCACTATCCAAACCAAAGTTACGAGGGTCCAAAAATACGACGAAACGTTTCAAGAAAAGGTAGGTAGTGCCCTTGCGCTTCGCTTAGCTCGTCTTGGCGGGCGGGGGCACTACCGTCCACCCAGATGTAATCCTTTCATCGATTTTTTAAGGCACTTTAAGCTATTCTTACATAATAATAATATATAACCTCAATTTTTCACACCAAAGAATATTTTTAGCGGAAAAAAAATTGATTGTTTAAAAAAACATATTATTATTATGCCTATTTGGTTTCTATGTTAAATATACACGAAAAATGCCAAAATCTCATTAAATTATAAACAAAGGCAATGTGTACCTGATTGTACCTTGTATGAACTGTACAGTTGCGTACATCATGTTTACGACGTATATTATGTTATCAAAACGAGACGAGTTTGGAGAAAATTAAATTATAATTTCATAAGGTTTTTATGGGCGGATTTAATCAAACGCAGGTACAATCAACCCCCATCCATACATTAGCGTATGGGAGGGGTTATTTATTTAGTGGTTGTACAATTTGCCGATACAATGTAAATTCTAATCTCAATTTGGGGAGATCCCAGCATAATTTATCCCCGCAGGTTAAAGCCTCGTACGAGTACAATTTAAATATTTGTGTGTGCTCATATTTAAATTCTATTATGTAGTTTTTTTTGTTGCATTGAGAAGAAAGGCCCAATTTTAATATTGCAATATATTTATTAAAATTGGGCATTGCAATATATAAATATAATTATGTAGTAAGGGATTTTGCGACATTGCCAAGGTTGTCACACTGCACACACATTCACATCACATTGTAGCTAGCTATCATGGTATCAAAAGCCTTTATTGATGATTAAGAAGAGATTTGGTGTATATAAACCCCAAACAATCACTTTTGCTCATAAAATAAGCTTCATAATATTTTCATAACCAAACATAATATAATCATTATAATATTGTGTTTTATGTCTGACTCAAATAAATAGTTTAGCCCTTTTTAAATATTGTTCATTAATATTAAAATCCTATAATTAGATTAATTAATGAATCTAAAAGTTCTAAAAGGTAAAATTAAAATGAGGTCTGCATTTGTACACCTTTGTTTACTAAGAAAACGATCCACTACCGTACACACGGTTTTGTTCCACTCCAAAACTGTAGCTAATCAGTAATCACAGATAAAGCTAATGACGAGGCTGTTACATTCAGATATCATTCAGATAAATGTTGCCCATATATTCCGCCGGCTGGCACATTTATTCCCTCATTACTCTGTACAAATAATGACACGACATACACGATAAATGAACACACAAACATGTAGCGAAAAACATTTTATATTAATTCGATCAAAAACACATTACGACGGTTGTTAATTTTAAAAACATCTTGTTATAATGTACCTAATAATAAATATTAACTAAAAATCGGCCAAGTGCGAGTCAGACTCGCGCACAAAGGGTTTCGTTCCGTTATAGAGCAAAAATAGGCCAAAAATTGTGTTTTTTGTATGGGGGCTCCCATACAAACAAAACAAATAAAAAATTACACACACCACATTATGTACTCTACCATCTTTTTAAATGACAAGCCTATACATATACGAATTATACTCTTTTGTTTATGGTTGAAGTCTGTTGTGAAATTAACAATGGATTGTTGTTTTTTTTATTAAATCTGAAACAGTCAATACTTCAAACGGGGAGCCAAAAGATGAAAATTAATTTAAGGACGAATTTCGATCATTGGGCGATCTCAACTCCTAATCATTATTGTAGGTTCAACATTTTTTTCTATCTCAAAAGAGTGCACAATGCCAGTTAACTTAAAAGTCAAAATATCATCAAAGTACGTCCTAGTTGAGATAATATGTCTCAAAAACGGAGTCCCTACTCAAGTAAACAAACCTTCTGAAAGAAGCCCTAAAAATATAATCAGTGAATGCTTCTCGGATACAACTAGCGCATCACTCGACACAAAGAAATTAATATTATCCTCGCCCACGTATGATCCCATTACAAAATAGTGGGTGGTCCATTGTCTTCTTGAGATAATAGGAAACCTTATATAAGTACAAAGTTCCTTTTAAAGCTATACATAATAGTAATATTATATAGATATTATACAGAATGTTAGTGTAAACACCGTTACCCTTGAAACCATCAAATGAGCCCGTTAAAATGAACAACTTTTTCTATGAGAACAATGCTGGGAACTCAAAAAAAATCCGTCTTCATACCCACACAAATTGCCGATCCGGACATCCATATGGCATGACGGCATTTTTTTTGAGTTCCCAGCATTGTTCTCATAGAAAAGGTTGTTCATTTTGACGGGTTCATTTGATGGTTTCAAGTATAACGGTGTTTACACTAACACACTGTATATATTATTAATACTATTGTGCAAACTATTAATACCGTAACTTCGTAAGTCCGTAACTTCGTTCGGAAATTTGTTTGTGTGATGTGAAGAAGTTGCGACCATAAATGAAAACAATTATATATATCCTTTTTCAGGACCTAAAGTAGATATAGCAAATTTCAAATGACCATAAATGCCACAATGAAAACTTTCTAGGACGCAAACCTCCTTAGCAAGATTCATCCAAATCTGCACAAGAAGATAGGCTACTTTGTTGTATAGTAGTTTATACATTATACAATATGTGTGGTATGTTTATTCCTAGTAAACACTCTAGAATATAGACTAAATTTTTTTTAAACATTTCATATTATACACAAACCGAATGTCAATTAAAGTGTCCTTCTAATTATAAGTTATAACTCTACAAATAAAAGATATAATAAGGCAATAAAAGATAGAATAAGAGCCGAACGCGGACGGTAGTTCGTGCGATATTTTTCCTTCATTTTCCCACTTAGTTCACTTAATGAAATCCTTTGTCTATTAAAAGTTTCACAATTTATTTTCGATGTTGCTTCTTTCTTTCGAAACAAAACGTTGAATTTCCTTTTGTTTTAAAAAATGGCTCATTTCTTTTTATAACGACAATAATTGTCCTTTAAAACGCATTTTTTTAGCTTATTTTTTTAATGTGAGTCGTTTTCTATAACTATTAACGCAAAAGGTGCGTCACGCTTGCGATGTTTTATGTCAAATAGATCCCACCAAAAACATTTTCATGTAAAAATGTTACCAAGATGAGAACATAATATTATAGTTCGTCGTGTCAAAAAGTAGTGAGATCTCATGTAGAGCCTAGTTTTTAGTTAATTAGTTACGGTATATTAAGTTCAAAGCCCTTGACGAAAAACAAAATGGCCAAGCCACCGATTTTGACTAATGTGTAGTTTTTAGATTCTTCTCGTGAGACTGACACATTATAATATTATTATCAAATATTTTGCCGCGCTTTAGTGTAAAATTCAGGTTTTTAGATTTAAGGCTGAGTATATAAGGTTAGAAACTTGACTCTACATGAGATCTCACTACTTTTTGACACGACGAACTATAATATTATGTTCTCATCTTGGCAACATTTTTACATGAAAATGTTTTTGGTGGGATTTCATTTCTTTTTGTAAGCTGGTTTACGTTGTTTTTAGCTTTAGTTAATTTTTTAGTGTTCCGTACCTATAGGGTGAAAACGGGACCCTATTACTGAGACTTCGATGTTTGTCCGTCTATCTGTCTCCAGGCTGTATCTTCTGAAATTTTCACAAAATCCTCAATTATATGCGTACTTTAATATTTAATAATTAAATTGAAATAAAATACATAATTAAGGGGGGCTCATACAACAAACGTAATTTTTTGCTATTTTTTTACTTTTGATAATAATAGATGTCACTGCTGGTCGTCTACATCGCGATATAGCTTGCACGAACAGTTTCATATAGTTGTTAATGCTCTTTAATCGACAAGAGATGTCACTGTTGGACACCTACATCGCACTATCGATGACGCGAAGATGTTTGGCAATAGCCGTTTAACTTTCGAAGTAACTTTTTTGTTTTTAACTAACCGTAAACCGACGTTGTTTGCATAAAAAATATATTATATGTTAAGACCTACTATAATATACTAATGATCCTAAAATTCCTTATCAATCTGTTTCAAGTTTAAGTAAACTTGAAATAGATTGATAGTTAAGTAACTAATTATTATTATTATAATTAATGAAATATTCTTATTAATTAAATACTTGCAAAGAAATGCTAAGACTACGACTATTCTTTGAACTCACGTTCTTAGGTACCCAAAGGGTAAAAACGGGACCCTATTACTAAGACTTCGTTGTCTTTCCGTCTGTCTGTCTGTCTGTCTCCAGGCTGTAACTTAAGAACAGTAATAGCTAGAGAGTTGAAATTTTCACAGGTTGCCGCTGTAACAACAAATACTAAAAACAAAATAAAATTAATATTTCAGGGGTGCTCCCATACAACAAACGTGATTTTTTGGCCTTTTTTGCTCTATATCAATAATGGCAACAGGTAGGTACTTGAATCTTTCTCAAAGTCCTTACTTATATGTCTACTTTAATATTTAATAATAATATTAAAATAAAATAAAAAATTAAGGGGGCCCATACAAAAAACACAAATTTTTGCCTAATTTTGCTCTATAATGTTACGGATATAGGTTAAGTTGGGTTTGATAATTTTTTTGTTGTTTCAGTACTAATATTATGATACATACCAAATTTCAGCTTTCTAAGACTTCAGGAAGTACCCTAACAGTTTTGATGATCGGTGAGTCAGTGACCAAATTGTGGGATTTTGGACACCTATTAAATCTTAAGTATAATAGCTACGATATTCAAACTTTGCGCATTTAATAACTATACCCATGTCATTATATCGTAAAAATTTCAACTATCTAGCATTATTCAAACCAAAGAAACGTTTCGAGAAAAGGTAGGTAGTGCCCTTGCGCGCTTCGCTTGGCTTATCTTGGCGTCATCAACTTTTGTACTTGATTTCACTTTAATATACACCAAACATACAAATCTATATAATATTGTTACATAATATACAGGATATTATATTTCTTCATGAATCCTTTCTAATATTATAAATTCGAAAGCGTGTATGTCTGTCTGTCACCTGTTCACGCCCAATACGCTGAACCGATGTTGCTGAAATTTGGTATAGAGATAGGTACTTTAAGTACCGGGAAATGGCAACCTAACCTAACCTAACCTAAATAGTTTGCGAGAGAGACTCTTCCAAGGTGGTAAAAGTGTGTGGGTCCCCCCCCCCTCTAAATTCTAAAGTAGGGGCATGATAAGTCAAAAAATAATATATGATGTACATTACTATAAAAACTACCAACGATTATTTTTAACAAAAAATTTAAACCGACTTCCAAAGTAAAAACAATAATAATATGAACTAAAAAGTATTAAATAACTCCTACTATATAATAGTGCCATTTCAGAATTCGTCTAAATCTCAACTATTTCTGTACATACTACAGTCTTCATAATTTTGAAGTCGGTACCAGCAAATTTTATCGTGAGTTCAGTCAATGTCAGAATGTCTGGCGCCTTACTCCCGAAAGTGATATCAACTTGATACCAGTCTGATTTCGATTTCGTTTTTGATGTCATTGTAACGCGTAGGAATTCCGGAACAAAATCATATCAAAATCGAGATGTTGACATGGCGTCTTGTCAACCTCGTTATGGCAACGTTGTATTGTTATTTAAAATTATTAGAAGGTTACGAAAAATATGAAATATTATGTAATGTTTGTGTTTTTTTCCAATCATATTCTATGTTACTAACGTAACTACTCTAGTATTTTAGAAACTCATTGGTTTTTTCGTCATACCATAAAAATACATTTCTTTAGAAACATTAGATGGATGTGCTCATTTTCTACTTTAGTGGGCAATGAGTTTCTAAAATACTAGAGTAGCAATGTCTTACAAAAAATTCTCAGAAATGCATAACCACTTTTTTGTTCAAAAGACATTGTCAAGTCATATATTCGTTATGTCATTATGTATGTGAGATATGCCTGCAGGCATCTTCGAAGTGGCAACGCGTTGCTACCGTAAACTTCCAATCTTTTTTTTTTTTTTTTTTTTTTTTTTGTCGGGAAATGCTATTACACATCCCCGGTAGCGTTGGGGAAGGACCACCGGGGTATGTGGGACTTGCTACGGCCGAAGAGATGGTAAGTGGCCGCAGCTGTACCCACTAAAACCCGACCGTGTTCCTACTTTCGCGCAGGACGGAGACGCGAGGGCCTATTACATGTCTTCCGTGACTTCCGTCCGCGAAACTTCCAATCTAGTTACGTTAGCAACATAGAATATCATTGTTAGTGGGTTTAAAATGGTTATTTTCGTTAAGGAACATCTTGACATTAAACAAATATGTAAATTCTCTTTTGTAGTTACTCTTAACATTGTCATAAGTACCTATACATATTCTGATTCCCCCTGAAGCTTTTGGGACTGGTACCGACTTCAAAGTAATGAAAATGTAGTATGTACAGAAATAGTTGAGATTTAGACGAATTCTGAAAAAGGCACTATTATAGAGTAAGAGTTATTTAATACTTTTTAGTTCATATCATTATTGTTTTTACCTTGGAAGTCGGTTTTAATTTTTTGTTAAAAATAATAATTTCACTCTTTTTAGTTATCTTGTAGATAGGCTTTATGCGTAAATAACCACTACGAATGTTAACTATTCACACTATGTTACTGTAAGCGAAATTGTGGTAAATGCTTGCAGTTATCTAAGCGATGCTGCAATTTAAAAACTTTTATCTTTAAAGGTTCAGGAGTTCTGTTCAGTGCCTTTGGACCAAGAAACACCTTCGTATGAACTTTCTCTTATTCGTAACATATGTTTAAGTTACTAGAAACAACATTTTAACTACTATGAGTCTTTTGATAAATTTCAAGGATTTCCCACGATTGCTCATAGATCCCATCATCAGCTCACCACTTTCGTAATTAATATATAAAATCAAGATTATATCCTATACAACAACACAAGAATTTTGAAAATCGGTCCACAAACAGCGAAATAATCATCAAAAACATCTGCTTCGACGCAAAATATCATGAAAAGCATTAATAATTGGGTTATAATGTGATGACCCATGGCATAATTATGATTGTGATGATGATGATCAATTAAATTGATGTGTTGGCTTATGCTTTCAGTTGTTTAAACAACGCCAAAATCCCCGAACCTGTATCTATAAGGATTCAAAAGTTCTGTTGGGTACCTTCGGATCCAGGGTATAACCTGGTGCGAAATCTTACTTTTTGGTAGCATTTACCTTGAATGCTTCAGAAAAAATTAAAATCACTATATGTTTCCATACAAATTTCAAGGAGTCCCCTCAATTCCTCCAGGATTCCATCATCAAATCACCACTTTTGTGAACATGGTACCAAATTTGAGCTAAACCCTATAGAACACAAAAAGAATTTTGAAAATCGGATCACAAACGTTATCGTTGAACATACAAAAAAAAATATATATATATACATACAGCCGAACCTCCTCCTCCTCCTTTACATATAGGTATAACCTCCTCCTTTTTGGAAGTCGGTAAAAATTGGTTTGAACGAGATCTAGCAAGTAGTTTTTTTTATACGACATAAATGGTAAACCTTAAATTAATTTTCATTAATTCAATTGAAATATGAAAATAAATCAAAAACCTTTGAATTCCATTCAAATAAACCTTATTACTGCTCCGGAACCCTTCACGGGCGAGTCGAACTCGCACTTGGCCGCTTTTTTTGTCATTTCTCTAGCCCCTGGTGTATCCTCTTCATGTTTTATTGCTAAGCCTTTTATTAATTTTATTTTTGACGCCAATTATTGATTTATTTTAGACGTGGGAGAGCCATGCTTCGGCACGAATGGGCCGGCTCGACTGGAGAATTACCACGTTCTCACCGAAAACCGGCGTGAAACAGCGCTTGCGCTGTGTTTCGCCGAGTGAGTGAGTTTACCGGAGTCCCAATCCCCTACCCTTTTCCCTTCCCTACCCTCCCCTATTCCCTCCCCTTCCCATCCGTACCCTACCCTATTACCCTATTCCCGCTTAAAAGGTCGGCAACGCACCTGCAGCTCTTCTGATGCTGCGAGTGACGGAAGTTGCTTTCCATCAGGTGACCCGTTTGCTCGTTTGCCCACTTATTTCATTAAAAAAAATCCAGATTTACACTACTAAATACCTCCGTAATTAATCAGCCTTTCAAGAGCGGGCGATTGTGAATTATACATTTGTAATGACAAGGAAACGGATTTATACCGAATTCTATTATTCATCCTTGATTTATGGATTTATTTTGTCGAAAAGTAATGGAATTCATTAACGTTTACCAATGTAGCCTACATTGTTTCTGCTTTGAAACTGGTACTAATTCTTGATTTTAGAACATTCGGAACTATACATTTTTTGTATACCAAGACGAGGTAGTCTTGCACTGTTTAAAAGTTATTTTACTTATTTAGGTACGAAGCCCCGAAATCTATATTAAAATAAAATTGTAAACATTATTGCAAAACACGAGTGTTAAACCGATTTAGCTAATTTTAGTCTTAAACTGGTCGTGGAAGTCCAGGGAAGGTTTATATTAAGAGGGTCGAGGGAAGTGATACAAAGTCCACCAGCGGGGCTAAAATGGTCGCTTTGAAGAATCATGATTTGAAGCATAATTGATTCATTTTTCTAAAATCGCAAAATGCAACTCTGCTTGCAATTCATTTCTGTATTTTTGTACTGATTTGACATTTGTCAGTTTGACAGTTTTGACAATTCATTTGCTGAATTGATTGAGAGGAATTGCTAAATGTGACCATTTTAGCCCCGCTGATCTGGCATTTGTCAGTTTGACAGTTTTCACAATTCATTTGCTGAATTGAATGAGAGGAATTACTAAATGTGGCCATTTTAGCCCTGCGGGTCATCTATTATAATACATCAATGTTATAAGGTTTCGTACTAAATTAATTATAATTTAAAACGGCTGAGTGAATCTTTTTCACGGCTAGTTTATTACTAAATGAATGAATATTTGCTGATAAGGTCGTAAACACACTACATACTTTAAACACCTCCATCGTAGGTATCGCAAACACAATCGATTTTCAATTGTTATGCGGCAGTCGGCTGCACGCGCGATGAAATTATAGAAGTGATTACTTTCGTAGATGCCGACTAGTAGCATTTTATCGAATTCTTTAATTTTAAAGCGTTTGTGAACATAACTTATCAAAATAGTCCGTGTATTTATGACTGGCGTATATTACTTAATTAATTACGGTACTATTTGACTTAAACACTCTTATTACAATTCTTTACAAACGGTAATATATGTTTATTAAACATTGTGAGTTAAAACCACTTAATTAAATTTTGATCTTTTCAAACTAAAACTTAAATATTGAGAAGCTACAGTTAAGATTCCAGTTTCCTTTTTTTTCTCTAAGTGAAGTATTACGGGCCAGCTTGTAGATTGCCCGAACAGCTCGCTACTGCAGCACAAAAATTGTTTTTAAATCTGCAGCATTGCCCCACAGCAAAATCCTGTAGGTCCTGTAGGTAACTCTAAGAAAGTAACAACTTAAATACACTAGACGTGCTGTTGTTTCATCAGAAAATTGTCTAATCTTACTTACTGCATATTATGCTGCTGAACTGAGTCTGTCGGCCAACCTAGCAATATGAGGGCCTCACTGAAGCTTGGAGTCTAGTGTTAAACCCAAAATACAGCTGTATCCATTAGCTCCATAACTTCACCATTTAAAAGCACATTGGTTTCCGTTAGCCTTACATTGGGAAATGTGTATTTAAAACATTTTGTTTTTTTTTACTAATAAGTAAAAGATTCATAACTCTAAACCACTGTACAATCTCTGCGAGAACATTATTTAGTTCGTCATAACACGCATTAAGCCGTTTGATATTTAATGTAAGAGATGTATCATCAGCAAATAATACTATATCATGTTTATCTTAAATTAAGAATGGCAGGACATTTATATAAATAAGAAATAGGAATGGTCCTGAAAAGGACCCTTGTGGGACCCCTAATTAAATTTTAGCACTAGCCGATTTTTTACCATTTATCTCAACCCTCTCAGTTCTATTTGACAAGTACGATTTTAGGAGGGCGAGTGCTGTGCATAGTGACAGAGTTTCCTAACCAATGTTTTGTGTTGCCTTTGAGAGATCACAAAAAACTCCTAGAGCGTCCTGCGACGTCTCCCAGGCATTAAAAATAATAGTGATCAATTCAACGCCTGCGTTGTATGTATCAATTCAACGCTGCGTGTCGTAGACTGTCCCTTTGTAAATCCAAATTGTTTACTATGTAAGATATTATATATATTAAAGTGCGTTAGTAATTGACTTAAGTATTGTCTTTTCATAAAATTTACTTTATCAAACTCCAAGACCGAATGAATGTGTACATAATTTTCTAATAATTATTAGTACAAAGATAGCAAAAAAGAAAAAATGATATGGGCGCGGAGCCCATAGACGGCCCCAAATTAAATAAATAAAAAAAAGATGTTATTATTATTAGTATAGACGACTAAATTTGTACATTCCTAAAACGCACTACAGTGCATTTACGCCCTTACACCGTATCGGTTAGGTATAATTAAGCATGCAATAGTTAAATATTATTAATCGGGACGTTATATCCACATGAATGGTTGCCGCACAGCAATAGCAAGCTTTCAAAAGGCCTCATTATCATCAGGGGCCTTTGGCTAGCTGTGTGATTTAAATATTTTAATATTCCATGCGGCAAATTTGTACCAAATAATTTATGCACTAGATAAAACAGGTATTGTGTTCTATCTCTAATCATAAACGCAATAGATTTATATCTGCATATAAAATTATCTAATTATTAATAATAATGGAAGTATATTATAGACATTTTCATACCAATGTTTTCTAATTGATATTCTTAATTATTCTACCATACATTTTTTGTTTTTGTCGTTTTTGTTCATGTTTTTTTATAACTCTGGAATAAGGTAACCAGCTATGTTCTTTTCTGTTATAAATTCCTGTATCTTAATTTTTTAATCCGGTTAGTTATTTCGTAGATGCAAAGAAACAAACTCCTTCCTAATTAATATGTTAGTGTTCATATTTTATTTTACTGGAAAACAAAACAAAAATAAATAAAGAGCAACAAGAAACATAATTACTATATTCTTTTCGTATACCGAAAAAAATAATAAATATAGGATATTCTTATTTATAAGTATTTCTATCTCTCCTTTTAAAGGCTCATGGGAATTGCTCTTACCCAGCATACGAAAACACTTATCTTTACAAAGTAAATACAGCAACACATAGTCCATAACGTGTCGATACCACAGTTAGTGTGGCAACTGTGGCAATGCGATATTGGTGTTGCCACAGACTTATAAATTGTCAGATGTTGCCCACTGAAAGTAAATCAGGCACTTTACTGCAGTAAGAGTAGCACTTCTTCACAGGCACAACAATTTTCTGTTTAATTAAGGTAGCAAAACAAAGTGATATACAAGAAAACGCTCTGCCCATACATGAAAGTTCGATATGCCGAAGGCTCTTTGAGTAGCAAATCGCAAGCGCCATCAAAACTCTTATTTTATTTTCATTTTAACGCTTTTGAAACCATCGAAGACAATTTGACCAAGCACCCTGTCCTGCTCTGTGGTCTACATTCTATAGTCTATACCGTCGTTTATGTATAACTATACACTATACAGTATACAGCCATGGAGTTTATCGCGTCGATAACGCAGCTTGTTCCCAGCGCTCCGGTTTACAGCACTTTTATATTCCATTAGGAAATTGATAAGTATTTCGTTACTGTACAATATAAATATAGTTCAACTTTATAATTTTATTCCATCCGTCCATAATAATTTATTTTTAAAAAAGTACTTGACGAATCATCATGAAACTTTGTACACATAGTACATACTGTTGGAGATATCAGAAGTAACATAGGATACTTTTAATCTCAAAAAAAATATTTTTCACAATAAAAATGTTAACGTGGACGCGAACGAAGTTGCGGGCAACAACTAGTATTATTATAAAACAAAGTCGCTTGGCGCCGTCTATCTTCAATGCTTAAATCTTAAAAACTCAAATGATTTTGATGAGTTTTTTTTAGACAACGTAATTCAAAACCAAGTTGGTTTACAGTTTACACGTCTGAAACATTCATAAATATTAAATAGAGAGTTTAACGTAAATGAAAAACAACATGTGCCGGGACAGAACCTGAGAAATATACGTTATATTTTGAAGTCCATATTACAAGTGTCAAATTCTGTGTCATGTTCGGTCAGGTATAGAATGAAGTATTGGGAATTCCAGAACTAGGTGCCCTGAGTGCCCTTGTAGTGGTTACATAATCGCTTCGTAGTGCTTCGAATTGTCTCAGTTCCCTGACCCTATGTATTGTGTTACTGGACTGTGATCTAGATTCTAGGAGGTGAAGTCTAATGTATGGAAGTTCCATGTAGTGTGAAATGTGAATGTATTGTTAATCAATTAATTATTTACAATTATTATTCAAAATTTTATATATTATTAAAAATTTATTAAATTTATTAAATAATATATTATTAAAAATTTATTTAGAACTTAATGTAATTTTAAATTTTTAAAATTAGATTAAGTTCTAAACTCACCCTTCTGTCAACATTTCTTCTAGATGTTATAGCTTTTATTTCAATATGAATTGAGTTAAAGATTAAAATAATTTAGTAGGTAGTTAGTCCAACTTCATACTAGACCACCGAATTTGAAGCACGCTCACACGGGTAAGTTCAGGTAACTTTTAGAGAGCAGAACCATACAGTATCACGACTCAGGGGCCGTACCACGAAACTGTTTTGAGACTCAAACAATCGTACGAGAATGCCGCGTCCTACTCTAACAAACGTGAAATGACGTTGTTAGAGCAGGCTGCAGAACGCGGCATTCTCATGCGATTGTTTGAGTCTCAAAACTGTTTCGTAGTAGGCCTACTGGCATCTAATTCCATATAACAAATTTGATACCGACAACACACATTAAATTACGCTATGCATACAGAGTTTTATAATATTATAACGATGCTTATATTCAGAAAAACCTGCACTGAAATAGAATCTACGCGGCTTAAGTTCAAGCCAGCATAAAAACTTGAATTATGCAAAAAGATATGAACATTTTATCTAGATTACAGCGTTTAATATTAAAAATATCATCGTACAAGCTCAACGGATCTATAATGAAAGCGGAGAGAGGAACTCGTAACAATGGGTATAATTGCAGTGTTCATTTTATGAGGAACAACTGGTAATTACTGGTTACTACTGGTTCGCGCTGGTTTCCGCTGGTTCTCGCCGGTTTCAACCGGTTCGAGCTCGAATTTAAGTGTCATAATAGACTTTAACTAGTTTTAAATATTACAAAATGGCGCGTAAATTGCTCCACGCTTCGGCTGTCTGAGTTTATTAAACACGTTTTGTGAATGCGGAATTCGGGTCAGCGAAATTATCAGGTGGGAATCGTAGAAGTGGGACAAAAAAAACCAAGTTTGCTATAAGTCTGTTATGCGTAGTATAGGAGAGATACGCCTAAACATAAATAAAACATAAAAAACTTAATAAGAAATAAAAGTTAATGCAAATTATCGTCAATTTTAGAAAACTTTGTTTATCACTTTTTCTAACCTTACTTTGAAGGTACCAATTGCACAATTATTTTACAAGAATCGACAAACGTTAAATTATAAATACATAATAAAATAATTATTTTTATAATTATTGTGATAGAATCTATAAGTACCTACATATTATAAAACAAAGACGTTTTTTTCCCTCATGTCCCTTTGTTCCCTTTAATCTTTAAAACTACGCAACCACGACCACTAGACAACGTGAAGGATCATAAGGCTATCGATTTTAATCATTTTTTCAGTGGCTATATATTTTATACCCGTGCGACACCGGGACGGGTCGCTAGTTGATAATAAAACATTATGTAGTGTCGGCTGTATCATGTAATAGTTATATTTACTAAAATATGCTAAAATATAAAAAATACTAAAATATTGTATTTACTTTTATCAAGTTAGTTTGCACATTAGAGATAATTAAAAATAATTTGAACTATTTCACTAGTTGAAGCCTGCAACTCCTTTGTGCCAAAGTTTATCGTGCCGAGGCCGTGCATTATTCCGGGATAAAAAGTATATATCCTATGTCCTATCCCGGGACTCAAAGTATCGTCACAGGAAAAGGTAACAAACAAACGGACTTTCGCATTTATACTATTAGTAGGATATTTTAATATTATAATTATATTTTAAATTGGAAATATTGAAGCACATCCCTAATATAATCCAACGCTAAGTATAATTAGCAGGGAGTTGCCAAACTTCATCTAAATACTTGAGAGCGTTTCGTGCAAACGTCCGACCGGTGTTACTGGGACCCTCGTAGCGTGCACACAGCGCGCTACGGCGGGTCAGCTTGTGATGGTCGCATTGTAACATATAAAGTCATCATCGCGTTAATTTTTAATTAATCTTAATTTTTGGCTACAGTAAGCATCACCAGCTTTTTTAACTTTGAGAAGAACCCAGTTCAAGTTGGATAATTACCATTGCAAAGCTGTATACAGGGTGTAACAAAAATAAGTGATAATACTTTAGGGTGTGTATGTGTTCCTTGTAGAGAGTTCACTGTGAAAGTAGCAGCGCTGAAAGACGAAAAATTTTTTTCACTTTTGTATGGGCAAAGGCCCGAACTTCACGAGATTTCCCATACAAAAGAGAAAAAAAAAATTGGTCTTTTAGCGCTGCTACTTTCGCAGTGAACTCTCTACAAGGAACACGTACACACCCTAAAGTATTATCACTTATTTTTGTTACACACTGTATAAGCAAAAAGTCCACCTACTTTCTTTGGTTGCGTTATGTCAAGTCAACTTATAGACGTGGGAGAGCCATGCTTCGGCACGAATGGGCTGGCTCGACCGGAGAAATACCACGTTCTCACAGAAAACCGGCGTGAAACGGCGCTTGCGCTATGTTTCGCCTAGTGAATGAGTTTACCGGAGGCCTAATCCCCTACTTTATACCCTTCCCTACCCTTCCCTATTCCCTTCCCTTCCCATCCCTGCCCTCCCCTATTACCCCATTCCCTCTTAAAAGGCCGGCAACGCACCTGCAGCTCTTCTGATGCTGCGAGTGTCCCGTTTGTTCGTTTGCCCTCTTATTTCATTTTAAAAAAAACGTTAGTCACGATGTGTGGACTAGGCTTGACATAACCGATAAAATCACATAGATCCGCCATCTGCCGATGAATCAACTGTATTGATAGTACAATCAACGTCGATTATAAGCAATAACTTGTATAATATTATGACGACCGTTTTGTAGACGACCTCGGTGGCTCAATGGTTGAGTGTATAGCAGCTCAAGCCGGGGGTCGCAGGTTCGAATCCCGCCGATGGAACAAAACGTTTTCAATGCTCCCGGGTCTGGATGTGTATTAAATATGTGTATGATATAATATAAATCATAAATATATTATGTCACTACATATAGTATTAAACAAAGTCGCTTTTTTCCCCTCGTGTCCCTTTGCTCCTTTTAATCTTCAAAACTACGAAACGTATTCTGATGCGGTTTTCTTTATTAGATAGAGTAATTCAAGAGGAAGGTTTATATGTAAAATAACATTCTTTAATAATGGAGAAATACTATATTTTTTTTGAAGTTTCTAATGTGATAGCGTAAATAATAACATTTTTTTCCGCTTACGAAAAACATTTCCGATAAGCATTAGTAAATTGGTTTCACTGTACAAGGTTTTATTCATTTCGCATTACAAAAACGTTAATCCATGGAATCTTTTGTTCTTCCACGTCCATTCTGAACAGAACTGTTATTATCATAGTGTAGGTAGTGAGTATTGAGTACCACTTATATTAAGTACATAGAAAGGACTTAACAATAAGTTGAAACAATCAACTACAAAATTATAAGGTAAGCGTCATTACAAAGAAAAATCCATATTTCCATCGAAATACTAATTACAATGGAGTATAGAACGAGAACTCTCTTACGTTGGTCTGCTGAAAATGTCTCCAGAGCCTGTAGCCGAGGCGTTTTCTTTGTCGCCTAAAGAGGTGATATTTTGCTTGGCGATGTTATAAAGATAGAATCGCCAAGCAAAATATTATATGGAATTGCCATAAGACAAACCACAGAGACAAACCGAACGTCAACACGCGTCATATTAACGAACGTTTATTTCAATTTCATACATTTCGATCGGCGATTCTATAAAAAAGGCATAGGGAAAAAGTATTGGCTAAATGGCCAGATACTGTCATAACACGTAGCTAGAGCAACTAAATTGAATGACCCGAGTATAACAACAAAAAAGTACGCCGTTGTGTGCATATTTTCGTAGAACCATAATATTTGGACTTAGTTACTATTCCATATTATTGTATTTCTATGCATATTTCAGTTATTAATTGTTTTCATGGAAACAATTGTGTCTATATGTACACGAATATAGACCTTATTCTTTTGTAATAAGGTATAAAAATGTTTAGAAGTAGCAAACAACACCTTTGTTCAGGCGTCATCGGCCATTGCTATTCATTTATTGTTAGACGTAAACGTAACATTTTCTATTGCAATTGTTCTACCAGCAGTATATTTTATGAGTTATGATGGGAAATGGTAATGATTAGTGATATAATAATATAATAGTGGTAATGACTAGTTTCCACCAAGAACCGACAGTACAATTAATCAAAAAACTAGTACTGTAAATAATTTTAAAATTAAATTACAATTAAATAAAAAGTCACAACATATACAATTTAACACACACTATAAACAACTGAGATTGATTCCATACTACATTTAGATTTCATAGTAGATGTCGAATGTCTAATCTAAACTATGATTTGATAAACTAATGACGCGAATACGTTTGTATGTTTGGAAGCTAAAATTCATCACTCATACAACCAGAGAGATAATGTAAAAAATAATAAAAGAAGAGTGGAAAAAGTGTACGTAAATTGTGTTTCATTAGTGTCCAAAATGAATGGGGATTGTCCATTTTTTAGGGTTCCGTACCTCAAAAGGAAAAAACGGAACCCTTATAGGATCACTTTGTTGTCCGTCCGTCCGTCCGTCCGTCTGTCAAGACCCTTTTTCTCAGGAACGCGTGGAGGTATGAAGCTGAAATTTATATCAATTACTCAGGTCTACAGTCCCTTGAAGCTGTGAAAAAATCAAACTTCTAAGCCAACGCAATCAAAAGATACAGCCGTTTATGCCGCAAATTTTCGACACTTGCAAGGGAATCAAAACCTACAGGGTGCTTCCCGTGAACTCAGAATCTTGAAATTTGGTACGAAGCAACGTCTTATAGCATAGATAAAGGAAAAATTACGAAAACCATAAATTTTTAGTTACATCACATAATATATTTTTTTTTAATAATTTTAAACTTACTACCCATTTCCTCATAAACGCGTAGAGGTATTAAATTGAAATTCATACCAAATACTCAGGTCTATAATACCTTTAAGCTGTCGGAACCCTCGGTGCGCGAGTCCGACTCGCACTTGGCCGGTTTTTTTTTTAATTTTGCTCATTACAAAAACATTTCGAGGAATAAGGTCAGTGATCGTTTTTCTGCATATAAACGTAAAAAATACCCATTAGTTACTTATATTTTTGAACAAATATGTTTAACCTTTGTTTGACCTTCTATGGCGTTAAATTAGCAATAAATTCGACCAACATTACGTTTCGAACTTTTGGTAAGCTTTTCGTATCAGCTTTCACATTATGAAAACTTGCATTTGACGAACCAGCCATTATAAATAAGATTGAAAGGAAATTTAAAACATCTGCAGAGGTCAATTGGCCGCCAATGTTGACGTCAGAGCGAAACGTTAATTTATTGAGAAAAAACTAGCCAATGAACTTCAAAATTATTTAATTCATATTCTTAAAATACCCTATTTTAACGAAAAAAATATAAAAAGTACATGTGATTTTTTTTGGACAGTGCCCATTGCTATACTTCATAGGAAAATCGTTATAACTTCTAAACTATCTGACTTAGGGCATTGAAATAAAGAATTTCTTTAAGACAAAAACCTCATCTATCTTTTTAAAACAAAAAAGAACCAGTTTAATGCGCTAGATTTTTCACAAAAAGCCAATAATTAAAAAAAAAACACTGTTTTTCTTAAACTTTTGTTTTTCTATGTTTAATTCCATGAAATTTATAACATATTGCCTGTGTGAGCGTAGTCCTTAAGTTTAGCTATCAAATGAGACCTTTTTTATCTTCATAGGATATTTACATGAGAAGTACTGGTCAGATTAGTGCGAAAGCCCGAGAAAAACTAAATTGGCTGCCATTTTACAACCGTGAGAGAAAGAAAAAATTTGAGAGCCAATTTGTCGATAAAATATACCACAGATTATGACATTAAAGTATCGGACACCGGTGTCGGGACACATTGTATATACTATAATATATTGTGTGTCTCAGCTCTGTGGCATCATAGCATCCAAACGGGTAGATGTAGGGCGCATTTTCATTAGTCGTTAACTCGTACGGTATACAGCATACGGGGAGTCTATGACAACGAATGGCGCATGTCTATTGGTCGTGGCATGATCTCCCGCACCCCGCATGCGACCAGTGAAAATGCGCCATAATTTCATTTAGTTTTTTGATCTATTTTTTTTTTTTTAACTGACATGCTCAACATTGATAATTAATTCATAATCGGCAGTTTGCTCACTGCTGTTTGCTGGAGGGCTGTTCTTTGTTCATTTATACTTACTAACTTGTAAAGAAAACTTAAAGAAGCGGCATTTCATTTGATAGCACTGTACATTTATACACTTTTTAACCGACTTCCAAAAAACGAGGAGGTTATATGTTCGGCTGTGGATATTTTTTTTTTTATGTTCAACGATTATTCTGTTTACTTTTTCTAATAACCAGCTGTTTGATGAAAACTTTTTTGTACCATCGAGGAAATTGATTCCTAGGCAGTTGACAGACCAACGTCATTTGGTCGGATTATGTCATGTCATGTCAATTCAATGTTATGTGTCTTAAGTTCTAAACACACCATGCCGAAGATAATTACGCGGCCGAAGTTCGACTTGATCATGTCCGCAATTTAAGTTTTTTATATTACCGATGACACACCATGGCGAAATTACGTCGCGTTATAGCGTACAGTCGAACTTCGGTCGAGAGTAAGTTTGTCAGCGATTCGGCGGCAAAGTTTTTTTTCGGCGTCAATTCGGCGGCGCTCGACATACTGAATACTCTGGAAAAGTTACGCAAGTGAATTTACGCCGCGTAATTTCAGTTTTTATCGTGTGTCATATCAGCCGAATGCGTCGGAACGTAAACTTGGCCTAGGAAGTTCAGTCGCACCTTTTCCGCCTTGTGTGTTTGTAGCAGACACTAAAATATGTGTCTATGTGATCTGTGACGTAAGTCGCAACGCGACCAAACTACGTTAGGGCCTTATCACACTGGCGATTAGCAAGCGATTTGAAAGCGTCGCGATTGCGCGGCGTGCACGCAGCTTGCCTTCGGCGTTTTGGACACTCAGCAGCAAAATGGATTCTGACGTCATACCCTAGACGAGTCTACTATATATAATAATAATATGTGTAGACGAGTGTACAAAATGGCGTCCACGCCACGCCGCGACGACGCTGCTGTCGCGACGTGAACGCCGAGCGATCGCGGCGTGTGCGCTGCGCAGTCGCGTCGCTTTCAAATCGCTCGCTAATCGCCAGTGTGATAGGGCACTTAGGTAGGTTATCTGCCTAGGAATCAACTTCTTTCATAGTACATCGACATCACATGTCGGCGCGTCATGAGGGAAGCGATGGTATCACGTAATTGATTATACCTTTTACATTATCGCGTATTGATATCTCTAAATGGCGGTCGGAAATGGCCGACAAATCCATCTTACTGTCCACTTTTAATACATTCTTGACATCCAATACGAAAAGCTGATAAATATAGTATACTACATGATGCCCGCTCCGTTGCGTCAAAATTTGTTTATCGTGCGGGAACCGTACATTTTTCCGGGATAAAAAGTACCCTATGTCCTCTCCCGGGACTCAAAGGGTTTGAGCGTGAGATGTAACAGACAGACACACTTTCGCATTTATAATAGTAGGTACATAGAAGAGTGGATTTCAACAACTTGCATTTTTTATAAAATTTTGGTGGAAATTTTTGTTTCCACCAAAATTAGAGATTAGGTGTTTACGGGAAACTGGTACGACAACCACCACTTAGACAATAAGCTTGTGACAGAATGAAGTGGATGGCGTATATTTTATTCTTTGAGAATCAATAATATTTTGTAAGAATAATATTTTACACACCCTCTTTCCCACCAAAATTTGCCCACCAAAATTGGAATTTGCGAGAAAAATAATCTTTAAAGAAAAACTACGTGCACTAAAGTTACACACATTGACTTATTTATAAACAAACCAAAACTCTACCGATATTCAAAATAACAGCATGATATTAAGGGGATGACAGACACGCGAGTAAGTACGCGGACTTATGGCTCGACGACCTTACTCGCCTGTGTGTCACCTAAAGTTCGCGTACTTAAAGATTGCCGCGTAAGTTTGCAGTCTTGGAATTTTACTCGTAGCTCGTACGTCTGGCAGCACTGCGAGTCGCGAGCCGCGAGCCGCGAGCCGTCAGGCAGTATTGCCAACACGACTGATACAAAATTTGCTAATCTACTTACTGTTAAAATTTACTATAATTAATGCTAAAAATTATGCTAACATTTTTCAGTCAAATAAAACGTTTTTTAATTTTAAATCTTTAATAATCAACAAAATCTCAATTTATTTTATGTCATCAAATAAAATATTAATTTATATTTTATTGGTGTTCATCGATAGCTGATGTTGCTGATGTACTATCAGAGAAGTTGATTCCTATGCAAATCGGGGACCTAAGTAGTTTGGTCGCGTTACGTCAAACCCAGCTGACAGATCACAATTCACATTGAATTGACATATTCGAGTTTATTCGACCAAATGACGTTGGTCTGTCAATTGCATAGGAATCAACTTCCTTGATGGTACCTACATGTAGACGTAGAAAATTCATTGTCCAAACTATACCCAACGGTACCATAAAGTTAATATACCTAGCGGAATAGAGCAACAATTTCGAGCTGTCAAACGAAACCGGAATTGGTTTTCATCTGTGTGAAAAATATGTACACTTAAACTTTTCGATTTAGTTTTTTCTTATTAGTTTTTAAAACGTAATATGATATTATTCCTAAATAACACAAAGCTTCTTCCGTCGACGACATGGTAACCCAGTGTACTCGTGTGTCACCGACGCGAGCCGAGTAAGTTCGCGGACTTAAAACCCGCGTACTTAAAGTTCGTACGTCTATCACCGACGCGAGCTGAGTAAGTTCGCGAACTTAAATCCCGCGTACTTTAAGTTCGTACGGTACGTTTGTCAGGCACTTTATTGTCACAAGTAATTTAAGCCCACCAAAATTGCATAAAATCGGGGGTTTTGTGATGAAACGGTTTTCTTTCATTTCTAGCTGGAAACTAGTACTACCCAGCCCACAGTCACTTCTTAAACGGGTTAGAGTGTGGCTGAATGAAGTAAATGGTGTATTTTTAATGCTTAAGGGATCAATGGTATTTTGTAGAAACAACGTTTTGTAAATGACACCAAAATTGGTAAAATCTCCGCGACAGACCTAAACTGTGTCATAAAATAAATAAATAAAATAAAAAATGTTTTATTTCTGAGTAAATTTGAATCAATTTTTTTCAGAATGTCTACTTGATGCCTACCACCGGTTCGGGAACTACCCCGGCGAGAAGAACCTCAACTACAGAACTTAGTACAATAAAAAAAAACTCAACTACAGAATTTAGTACAATAAACTACGAATAATAATAGTTTGTTATTCGTAGACAATAAAATTCATATATTATCAAAAGTCAACTACATCAAACGACTACATAAAGATTAAAATCCAATCCAGTATCAAGTTTTTTTGTAAATCGGTCTAGATATTGAGTAAAATAGGCAAGCCACCAAAATTGGAAATCACCTATTTATGTTTATTATCTTGAAAAATAATTATTATTTTAAAAAAATAACGACGGGGCCAAATTAAAAGCATTATGTTTTACTTTTAAAATCAAAAATGGAAACCTTATCTTAAAAAATAGCATGGTTTTCAGCCTTGCTGCGCAAAAAAGCGGTTTGGGAAATCCAGTCAGAAACTGGCATTTAAAATCTTTTAGCTGAAATAACCGTGATGATACTATGTATTTCAAAAGCTTTTATTTTCAATACTTATAAGCATAGACACTCCACAGCTCATTAACCTGTCTTATCGTAAAATTATCGTTTTTCATTTCACGTTTCCATGAAAAAAACGAAAATGGAAGATAAATGAAGGCTTTATGAATAAAATATAAGTATTAATTGATTAAAGTATTAAAAAGAATTCTTTAGACGTTGTCCAAACGGACAATCAGGTGATCAGCCGTTACATGTCCAAATGTAACGGCTGATCACCTGATTGTCTGACAAGTAAGATGATCCATGCGTTGGATGGGCATGTAAAAAGTCGGTCCTGCGCCTGATCTCTCGCCGGTCGTGTCGGTCTGCCGTTCCACTGGGTTATGAGAGTAAAGGAATAGAGAGTGCTCTTGTGTACTGCGCACACACTTGGGCACTATAAAATTACTCCTGCTTAGCTGGCCTGGTTTCAATGAAACCGGCCACCGTCACCGAAACCGGTGTGGGAGCTATTATTATTATATAAAAATAGTTTTATGAATGGCATGCATGGCAGAAATGTGTCCAATGAAATTTCGAGAGTGGACCAACATTATTTTCCTACCATCTTATCGTAAGTCAAATAATTTCTTATAAAAGCCCAAAGATAATGGAAAGAAAAGGAATGGGACTCGAGCGTAAGGGCATGTAGGATATTTGAGCGTATTGAGAGCGCATTTATGAGGGGAACCCTTTTAAGGATTTGGATATAGAGGGGCGAGAATAATGATCATAATCCCAGTAATATGTTCCGAAAACATTCCCTTTTTTGCCATTCAAATTCGTACTGCACTGAAACCAAGAGACGGATTACCGCCACAATATAAGTATAATACAGTAAGCCATACAAGACTCACGTTCTCCAGTCAATTCAGGTATAATAATGAATGTAGCTAAAATAATGTCATTTTTGGTGACAACTGTTTCTGATCCACACTTGCATGACGTTATTCAAGTGCCACCAGACAAAAAGAGGTGGTTATTTGGTACTAAACTATAGTCGGAACATTCGACTACAAGTCAGAAACACGTATTGCAACGTGACAAAGGTCTGAGATGCATTTTTCGCCACGTCATGTTCAATGTGAACTGTACCTAAGACGCATGGAACATAAGAATCCCCTTATGGTGTATCCACACATGCCGCTGGCTTATATCGACGGCACGGCCGGCAGTCCGGTCGCCGGCTTCGGCGGCAAGGCAGACTGAAAGCCGGTGGAAAACCCGGCGGCATAAGCCGGCGGCATGTGTGGATACACCATGAAATACACGTAAAGACACTAAAAACACCAGCGTTATTAATTCACATATTATTCAGTATTATTTTTGCGACAGTAGGAAAAGTGTGGCATTATCCGGCGAGACAAGAGTGTTAATACATGCAAACGAAGTTTATTTCGCGCCTAGCGCATAATTGGAGGCACGCTGGGAATAAATTAGTTGTTTCATTTGTGTACGCACTGCGATGCATTTTTATGCATTGCTATTTTCTAACTCTACGTACATGCTTGTCTTGCATGTAAATACTATCGGGGAAACTTATTCATAAGCAGAATATTTACCTACGTTAATTATATTATTCATTAACTCCGTTATCCGGAGGATTTGGTTATCTTTCAATCTTATTATGTATGCAAATAACTCTCATCGCATTTGGTAATAACTAATACTATATTGTTATGTATTACTACTATGGGTGCAGACCCATTAAACTTTATCACTTCCCTTCTAATATAAACCTTTCCTGGACTTTCACGAATATTTTAAGCCTAAAATTAGCCAAATCGGTTAAACCATTCTCAATTCTTCTCTTTCAAATTATTTGTAGAGATAGATATAGTATATAAAGTCTCGCTAAATTACAGTATCCTTACATTGGCTGAATACGGATCAACGTCATTTGATTAGGTTATGTCAAGTCAATTTTTATCGTAATCTGTTGTTTGAGCTTGACATAATCCAATCAAATAACGTAGGTCATTTGCCTATAATTCAATTATTCTGATTCATAATTTGCATGAAATTGTGTTGACAAAAACTCTTAAGTTACTCAAGGGTTTTTATAAAACGTTAATGCCCTACGCTTCATGCTTCATACCTCCTATTGTGACTTTCTTGACACTCTGCAGTGTTATATGTTCGGTACAAAATAGACTGATAATCAAATTACCTAAGCTCGAACGTAAAGAGTTATTACATCTCAGCGACGCGTTCGACCGTCCATCACTATAAGCCCATATCCTCATCATCAATCAAGCCGGCTTAGCGCTCCACCAGACCGGGGCATGGAGAATTCTCACTTCAAACTTTCCGCAATTGTATGTCACTGTTTTGAAGAATGAATTCTTGGTAAAGTTGAACAATTTTATATAGTTTTGTATTTCTTGCTAAATAACTACCGCAACACCGTTACACCGAAATTCGTTTTGTATGGAGAAACCTTGGATTTTTGGCAACAAAAACAGCTATTCTATGTCCCTTTCCCGTCTTTCAAAATATCTCCATACTAAATGGGATTAGTCAATTTTATTAATAGGCGAGTAGTAAACAAAACCATATAATACTAGCTGTCCCGGCAAACGTTGCTTTGCTATTAATAATATAAAGCATTTCGAGCATATTATTATTTTGTTTAAGTGACTAAATAAGTATGTTACCATTTGGTTACCATGGTAACGTCCCGTCCCGTCCCGTCGCACAAACAATGGTCGCCGTTAATCTCGAGTTGTAATAATTTACTATTATTTATTCAACAAATGCACTTATCAATATAAAAAGTACCCAGTAGCCGATTCTCAGACCTACTCAATATGCTCACAAAATTTCGTGAGAATCGGTCAAGCCGTTTCGGAGGAGTACGGGAACGAACATTGTGACACGAGAATTTTATATATGACTAGCTTTCCCGGCAAACGTTGTTTTGCCATATAAATAATTTTTGGTATGAAAAATAGATGTTGGCCGATTCTCAGACATACTCAATATGCTCACAAAATTTCATGCGAATCGGTCAAGCCGTTTCGGAGGAGTATGGCAACGAAAACTGTGACACGAGAATTTTATATATTAGACTAGCTGTCCCGGCAAACGTTGCTTTGCCATATAAATAATTTTTGGTATGAAAAATAGATGTTGGCCGATTCTCAGACCTACTCAATATGCTCACAAAATTTCATGAGAATCGGTCAAGCCGTTTCGGAGGAGTATGGCAACGAAATCTGTGACACGAGAATTTTATATATTAGTTAATAGTAACGTCTTGTATCGCCATCTAAACAATTGCAATAATATATTTTATGTTTCAATTTCTATCTAGTCACGAAATGTATACTGCCAAACCAAAAAGAACCAGTGAATCCCAGGATTCACTGGTTCTTTTTGGTATGGGTTTTATCCAAAGGCATTCTAGAACGTTCGCTATTTAATCAACGTCTCCGACTTCGGTGCAACGAGTTCTATGCGGGTCCGGCACAAATAAAAATAACAACTGCTACAAAATCCCGAGTAGTTTGCGACGTTCGGCGTTCGATTTTTCAATCGGTTCGAGTTATTTTTTTATTGAAATGAGCCAGGTATTGGGCGCAGGCGTAGACTGGTAGAAAGTTTTTTTACGGAGTTCTAGCTTGTTAGATTCACAATAATAAATAATAATATTATATTGATCGTCATTCGTAAGTATGACATTATATTACTGTGATATTACCATAAAGTTAATATACCTAGTGGAATAGAGCAACAATCTCGAGTTGTCAAACGTAACCAAAATTAATTTTCATATGGGTGAAAAATATATTGTGTACACGGTATACACTTACACAAGTGACAAGCATGATTGAACATAAATTCAATGAGATTAAATTGTCAACGTGCGGCACGTGCCGACTATACGTCAAAAAAAGAGTGCTGCTGTCATGTATCACACGTCTCTTTTTACCACGCAGTGTTACTGATAGTGACATCTCTCTTGCTCAGGCCTTTGTTTCTCTATTCCGCTAGGTATATTAACTTTATGGATATTACCGAAAGATACTATAAAACCCACAACTATTAAGGTGCTCTCTCACCGGAAGCATTCGCGTGTAATATAACATTAATCATTATACGGCCTTTACACTCGCGCTTCGTCCCTCGCCTTGTGGCTCGCCTCGTCCCTCGTGCGAGGCTCGTGTTGATCGATGGTTAATAAGTTGTCAGTTTATACTCGCGTGCCGAGTTCAGTCGTCTTTGAGCTAGCAACAATGGAGGACGTCGAAGTTTTAGCAGCAACAAGTTTGTGCGTACTTCGTTTATACTGCTACGTAACTAATTTAAATAAAAGGAGGCTAACTTTTTGGCTGTTCTTGTGGCATTTATGTTTTGGGTCCCAAATAATTCGTTCTTTTTAAAATAGTTCTATAAACTTAAATTTTTCGTCTTGCGATCCAATTATTATTTGACGACCTCTGTGGCTCAGTAGGTGGGCTGTTGGTAGCTCAAGCCGGGGGTCGCGGGTTCGAATCCCGCCGACGGAACAAAAAGTTATCAAAGTTCCTGGGTCATGGTTGTGTATTAAATATGTGTATCATATAATAAAAATATATGATGTATAGTATAAAAGTATTAAATATATTTCCGTTGTCTGGTACCCGTAACACAAGTCCTTCAGGTACTTAGCACGGGGCGAGACTGACGTGGTGTGAAGCGTCCATAGATATTATTATTATTATAATACGATGCATTTTTGTTATTGCGTATTTAAAACTAGACACAACCTGCGCGGCACGATGTAGAAGCCAGAATAAAGCGGGAGGGCGAATGTAAACACCCACTCGTGTGCGACGCGAGGTCCTTTGACTCGTGCCCCAAAAACCACTCCGGACGCGAGCGCCGCGAGGGACGAGACGAGGGACGAGGCGAGCCACGAGCTTCTGTTCACACTCGCACCTCGCCCCTCGCCTCATCCCTCGCCTCGCGACTCGTACGCGAATGTAAATGGGGTATTATAGATTCGACTTTGAGCATTACATAGCAAGTTGACTTCACTGTCACATACTATGACGTAGCATTGATGTTACAAGTTGTATCAAGATATTACACATTGTATCATAGACATAATATATACTGTAGCATTATAGGTTTATGCATTGTATAATAATAATATTATTATCTATGGACGCTCCACACCACGTCGCGTCAGTCTGGCCCCGTGCTAAGTACCCGAAGGACTTGTGTGACAGGCACCAGACAACGGAAATATATAATACTACACATACATTTTATTATATGATGCACATTACATATATTTAATACACGTCCATGATTCAGGAACATTGAAAACTTTTTGTTCCATCGGCGGGATTCTAACCCGCGACCTCGGCCGGCATGAGCACTGACCTCGCGCTCAACCACTGCGCTACAGAGGTCGTCGAGTATCATTATAAGGTGCGCATTGTAATGCTCGGTTCTCCTCCCTCACTGATGTAATGCTCGTCTCTGTAACGTTACATTACAAGCGAATGCTCTCGGTGAGGAAATCAAGAGGTAACCTTTAGGACTAATCAATTTGAAACAGATTTATAGAGCCACGTGTCAATTAAATTAATCTTAAAACCGTCAAATAGATTTATTCAATCTTTGGATTTTCATATGAAAATATATTAAATATCCATTCTATATTTAGAACGGGTTCAATGTTGTAACTCGAAAGGTACTCAATCCCACCAAAAACATTTCTTGTAAAATGTAGCCGAGACGACCACATAAGGTTTACCCTGTGAAAAATATACGAGATCTCATGTAGAGCCAAGTTTCTGAATCTACACAGCCGGGCCTAACTCTACTGACCCTAACTTAAAAAAATTCTACAGACCGGTAAATAATGTATGGCTATCGTGGAGGTGATGCGAATATATTTTAGTTTCTGATCTGAAGTTAGTAACGAAACAGCCGAGCTATATTATTATATTTACTGTTAAGTGGATTTGTTTGAGTCAGGGTCAGTAGAGTTTACCGTGTAGATTCAGAAGCTTGGCTCTACATGAGATCTCATATTTTTCACAGGGTAAACCTTATGTGGTCGTGACAAGAAATGTTTTTGGTTGGATTTCAGTTCTTTTTGTAAGTTGGTTCTTGTAAGTGCTTATTAATATGTATTTTAGTTACTGTCTACAGTCCCGTGTAAACTCTTATGTCCTAATTTATAAAATTGATGAAAGTCTCATAATATTTAAAACCTCCAGCCCCCATTTTAGCGGATGGAGGGCAAAAGTTATAAGTTTATTAAATATTTTGTTGGTTGCATACTAAACTTAGATTACATACCAAATTTCAGCTTTCTAGCACTTCAGGAAGTAGCCGAACATTTTGATGATCATCAGTGTGTCAGTGTATGAGTGTGTCAATGACAAAATCGGCGTATTTTAAATATCAATAAAATCTAACGTATAAAATCTATTCCATTGAGACTTTGTATGTTTAATAAATCTACTATTGTCATAAAATCTCGAGAATATGAACTATCTGGTACATCGGAAACCAACTCTATGAGGGTTCAAAGAAACGACGAAACACTTCGAGAAAAGGTAAGTAGATTGCGCTTTGCTTTGCTCGTCTCGGCGGGCGCACTACCGTGCTCCCAGATATTTTCAATAATATTCGTAAATATCGAAGTTTCTAAACTCAGAATACCACAAATATTTGGCAGAGAAATATTCAAAGGCATACTAATGTCAAAAAGGCCCCAAACAACAAAAATACTTTATTTTCTAGCCACAAATTTTACCTCAGAATACTATTTAATATGTAATAATATAAGTTTTCAAATAATATAAGAATCCTCATTGATTGATATTTGAAAAATTTAATACTTTTTAAAGCTAAACATTTTACAAATTATGTTGTAACCATTTTGATTCATAACTTTTCATAAAATTTATTTTTATTGGGAATACAGTAATAAGAATGTATACATCAAAAGAACTCCGTAACCATAAGCTTTGTCCACACTGCGCCTTTTTCTGTTCGTCAAGGGCATGCGTTATAGCGCAGTCAACAGCGAACGTGAGGCATGCCCGCGACGCATGCCCTCTGACCGTATCCAAAAAAAAAATGACAATGTTGGCGTTGCGTTCGTTGACGTATTCAATTATTGAATGCGCCAAAACGAAATATGAATGAAAAAAGATGACGAAAATTGAAGACGAAAGCGCATAGCGTGGAGATAGCTGAATGCTAACTAAATAATTATTTTTCTGCCCGCTCCAGTTTAAAAAGTTTGATTTAAAAATATTGCTCTCATGTTTCTCTTTGTGTCCGTATAAACCAAGTCTGCAGTAATTGAAAAAACCTCAATGCATCACACAGCCCCGGATCTTCAATTTTTTTAGGTGGGAAAAAACTGAAAAATGCCGCCCCGCCCTCTATTGCCTACTTACCAAAATACTTTACCTTTATTACCTACTTTTTTTAATTATCCACATAATTTCACTAAAATGATTAACCTATTATAGGTCCATTGAGTGATATTTGAAGATATCCTACGTACTGTAAGCCTTTCGAAAATAATGCATCCATCGCCGTCTTTTCGTTACGAAAAATGAAAACAAGAACTTTTATAGTTTGAGAATTTGATTTTCCATTTATTTTTTGTAAATGTAAGTTGTCCATTCGTCTGTAGTGTAAAATTGGCCGCCCTCTGAACTTGGCCTTGCCCAAGCCCGGGTCTGGCATCATATCCAAAGTGCCAGCATATTATAATCCCGAACAAAAATAATTTTAACATTATCTGCTTACTATAGATGACGCCCTCAACTCCGTTGCGCCAAAATTCATTTATCGCGCGGGAATCGTACATTTTTCTCAGATAAAATGTGATTTATTCCCGGACTCAATATTATAATATTATGTGAATACCAAATTTCATCAAAATCGATTCAGCTATTTAAGCGTGAGAATGTAACGTGTAATGAGACACTTTCGAATTTATAATATTAGTATGGATATGCCATGATGATAAAAAAATCTTAAGCTCTCTGGTAGCACACACACAAAGCAAATAAATACCATCCTTAGCTCACCCACGGAAGAAGGATAAAAACATGAAAGTAATACTAAAAGCCATGAGCCAACCCATTTGTTACACATAACATCAAAGACAAAACCTATAAGACTATCTTTGCCTATTTTCTTCTTTGAGATTATTCCGGAATTCAACATCGTAAAATTAGACGCCAAGTCCTTTTAGTGCTGTCTCTATGCAGTCATCAAAGCAGTCATGTTTTTTTTTCAGATCTCACCTACGCGAACTTTTTTTCGTAAATATCTACTGCGATACCCTGGAGAAAAAAAAAATGTTACAACCCTCGTTTAAGCTATGACATGTAATTGGGAAACTGTCTGTTAAGTTTGGTGCTGTATTATTTTCGCAATATCAAAAATTGAATTATTAGCCTGTAAAAAATATGAAACAAAAACCTCAAGATGTCTGGTAAATGTTTTTTTTTTTACTACGAAGATTCTTAAATCGGACAATGCCTGAAGTTTTCGTGCAAAACTCTATATCTATATTGAGGCTTCAGAAATTAAATAATACTAACCAAGCAGGTGGCACATAGAGTCACTTATTTGCTTTGTCACTGTATAGCGATGCTATAACTGGTAAAATATGTTATAAATAAATAATGACACTTGCGAGATAGATATATGCTCTCATCATCTCTCATCATAAACCTATAATCGTATATATTATGTCTATGGCTCTCATAAACACATCTCAAACGGTTATTTAGATAATCACGTCCGAAAATCGATATTTAATCACTGACTGACTGACCGTAGATCAAAATTCAAACCCACTTCCAGATGACCTATAAAGCCGAAATTTGGAATCCACTTCGGTTTTTGTGTGTAAATCAGGAATCAGGAAAAAATCAAAAAATTAAAAAAATCGGCCAAGTGTGAGTCGGACAGAGTGAAATTAGGCAAAAAATGTGTGTTTTGTATGGGAACCCCCCTTAAATATTTATTTGATTTTTAATTTATTATAAATTATGAAATTAAAAATATAATTAAAGATTTTGTGAATATATTTTCAAGTGTCTACCGGCTAATTACTGTTGTTATATCGGTGCCCCCCTTAAATATTAATTTCAATTTGTTTTCGGTATATAATGTTATAGCGGCAAGAGAAATACACAATCTGCTCCATTCTTTTTACGGCAAAGTCCATAGACAAGCATAATGTTTGTATTGAACTTGGCTCTCCTTTATTACATTTATGTTTTTAGTGGGTATTATTTACCGTAAGTGCTAACCACTGACCTCTATAATACACTGGACAGGCGATCGCTATCAATAAAATATGCCTATTTGAAAGTCGCCATATTGGCGCTGATTGCTGTAATGTGAAAGCAGTAGTGAGTGTACTTGGAACTACTATTTTGCAAATGGCGGTTGTCATTTTCTAGATAAATTAGTTCACAGTACGCTCACCGCGGCGCTTCAAATCGACATAAGAAATAGCTGTCATTTGTACGGCATAGCCTGTCCAGTGTATTGTAGAGGTCAGTGGTGCTAACTTTTTGCCGTTTGGACTTTATGCAAACGTCAAATCATGACAGAAAACTTCATATAAACTGTCAAATTTTGTATGGGCTTCTGTGCCCAGTCTCGTTACATATAGTAGCTCTGCTCTGCTCTGACCTCTGCGTAATATTCCCTATTAAGAATTTTCTAGAAATATTTGTTTTATGACAACCATTCAGATGCTAATAAAATGTATAACGTTCTAGAAAATGAAAGAATTAATTGGATGTCAACAATAGGCTCGCAATGAGGCCTGATTGCTCCTCATTTGCATGCTGACCGCGCGGGGAGCTCATTGTGGTTCATTTGTTATACAATTTTATACACCTTTGTTATTGTCAATATTTAATTTGACAAAATTGAATTTTCAACTGGTTCCCAAAACAGGAGGAATTTATAATATGTTTGTTTGCAATTTTTTTTTTAATTTATGTAATTTAATATTTTTAAGCCCGGTGTCTAAGATTATTTGATCGTTGTCTATCTAATCAACATTACTTAAGTCCTAATAATATATCTGTTACCGTTAGAATGCGGAATACGTTAACGTGCACATTACCTAGGTAATCTGCAGATTCCCTGATACCATCCGTTAAAGTGTAGAATTTTTTAAGTAAAAAAGTTGATATATGTGTTACTGTTAGAATACAGAATACGTTAACGTGCACATTACCTAGGTAATCTGCAGATTCCCTGATACCAGCCTTTAAAGTGTGAAATTAAAAAAAAAGCTTAATAAATTTGCTTTTTTTTTAATTTCACACTTTAACTAAGTAGTTAGTTTGCATTCTCTTTTATCGTAAAAGTCCTAAAAACATTGACTTAGCTTGTCAACCTAAGACTGTTGTTTTGATTGTTTTTTTTTTTTAGTTGATACGATCTGTTATAAAGGGTTTTCCAATAGAGACATGACAATTTTGAATTTACAGCATGAGGTTTCAATAGGACGTCACCACAAGCCACACATAATACGTAACAATCGATTTATTGAAGAGCAAGTTTGATGAGCGTGTTATCTCAAAAAGTGGAAAAGTCGATTAAACGCCCCTTTCGTGCGGTTTAACGCCTCTAGATTTTTTTCTTAGGAGCTGCGTCAAGTCGTTGGATAAGCCGACGCTGTTAGAAGAGACAGAGCCAAAATTAAACGCGAAATAGCCTAAATGTGTGGCAAAGTCATAAAAAATTGGGTTCAAATAATCATCGCTGCAAACGTCCCTGTGGTGACCATATGAGCGGAAAAATATCCATTAAAAATGTTTTATTGTACTTCAATGTTTTGAAGTATCTCAAATGGTTTTAATTTTATTTTGAAAAATAGTTGTCAAGCCCTTATTGGAAAACCCCTTATTTTATTAGTGGAGTAACATTGTACCTACTCAAAATTAAATAATTTATTAAATTAATCAATAAGTGTTACAATAATTCTCTACAACCAAATAACGTGTTTTATTCAAACAATAACCTGTTTTATGTAATTTAATGAGAATAGAATAACATTTTTGCACTTTAACTGACTCACCCAGATAATCTGCAGAATCCCTTGTTAATCTGCAGTCTAACTTGTTAACGCACATTAACGGTAACATGTCGATATAATGTCAACCATTTTTTAGATAGATAATTTAGCTCTACCTCTATAATCTAGCCATTCCACCGCCACTACAAAACTTTTCACTTCCAAAATATTATTAATTTAAATATTATTAAGGACTAAGGAGCTAATTCCTACTAGATTGTTAATAGATCTAGAGACTAGACTACAGAATCTACAGTCTATCTAATTCTATAGTCTATAGGTATTGAAAATGTATTTGAAATTTTGCAGTAGGTATCCTCTATTCAATATTTTCATGATAATTTTTAAGCCCATAAATCACATATCCGCATTCGCATCTGAATGGATGTATCGAGGCTCATACAATCCATTCAATTCTGCACGCTCCGTACAACTGCATACTGCTCTATTATATACAGGTCCATAGTCCAATTCCATACATTCCTATACAGCTTCATTCAACTAATGCCCGATGTTTTTGATTCACCGCCGTAATCCGTTCAACAGCTTTATCTGTAACTCGAGTGGAAACTGTGGACATAAAATGAAATGTTTTTCGACTTCATAATAATACTATAACTATGGCTTTGTTTAGTAAAGGATCATCACGCATAGGCTCAGTTCGCTCGCTCATATTTTGTTTTTAACCCCCCGACAAAAAGAGGGGTGTTATAAGTTTGACGTGTCTGTCTGTCTGTCTGTCTGTTCGTCTGTCTGTGTGTGTATATGTCCGTGGCATCGTATCATCCAAACGGGTGGACCGATTTTGATCTTGTTTTTTTTTGTTTGAAAGCTGACATGATTGAGAGTGTTCTTAGCTATAATTCATCATCATCAGCCTGCTCAGTGCTAGACAATCAGTTTATCTGGTTCATGAAAGGCCGTTAGCAACTTGTAGTCGTTTGATGGGTTTTATATTTCATTCTAGTTCGTGACATTCATGAATAATCAATAATATACGTATACACATATTAATGGAAAGTTGACCTGGTGCTGCAGCATCACCTGGTAATCAATAAGATTCTCTTCTCTAAGTAGGCGAGGAGATCTAACTCCTCGCCTACTTAGAGAACAGGTTTCGTGTTTGGGCTTATTTAAATTGCGACAACCAGTAGGAAGTAGATAAAAACCGGCCAAGTGCGAGTTGGACTCGCCCATGAAGGGTTCCGCAGTAACAATAAGGTTTATTTTTATGAACTTAAGAGTTTTTTATTTATTTTCATATTTCAGTTGATTTAATGAAAGTTAAATTAAGGTTTACCATTCATGACGTATAAAAAAACTACCGACTAGATCTCGTTCGAAACAATTTTCGTTGGTATTTTTTGTAGTAAAATACATCATATATTTTTTTTAGACTTATCATGAAGTTGTATCACTTTAGAAGTTAGAGGGGGGGCACACATTTTACCACTTTGGAAGAGTCTCTCTCGCAAACTATTCAGGTTAGAAAAAAATTATATTAGAAATCTCAATATGATTTTTGAAGACCTATCCATAGATAAATAGATACCCCACACGCATAGGTTAGATGAAAAAAAAATGTTTTTTGTTTCAGTTGTATCTATGGGGACCCCTAAAATTTTTAATAATTTTTCCATTTTTGTATCAAAATCTTAAAGCGGTTCACAGACTACATCTACTTCCCAAGTTACAATAGTATAGCTCTTATAGTTTCGGAGAAAAGTGGCTGTGATATACGGATGGACAGACAGACAGACATGACGAAACGGGTTCCGTTTTTTGCCATTTGGCTACGGAACCCTAAAAAATAAATATTTACATGCTGCTCCTGCAGTATCACCTGGATTCTATAGGAGACGAGCTTCGTATGAACCCAAAGTGGAGGTTTCATGTTTGGGCTCATATTAACGGCCTCATCGAAAAGGACATTTGATAGAAATAGTAATCATGAGAATATAATTGTTGCTAGGAATTATTCTGCACTATGACTACCACAAGTTTAAAAAGCATAAAATAAAATAAAATTAAGAAACACTTCTCACTCGTTCAAATGCACAAGCGCCAAAATGCACAAGCAATAGTATATGACGATTTATTTAAAAAGCGGCGCGGACGCGCTGTCATTGACTTACAATAACTGCTTGTGATGTGATCTCGCGGTGTCCCCGCCAAACCGCGCGGATACATATACATCGAGCCTCAGGCACAGAATATATATTAGTAGTACCAACCTCAGGGTCTAAAAAGGTCATAAAATAAACGTTGTTGTCTCCACTCAGCGAATAGCTAGAGAAAAACAAGAAAATGCCAACAAAGCCCAAGGGCACGAAATATCCAAGTATAATCTAAGTGGATCGGGTATTTAAATAACATGAGGTCACGTGAATTCGCCCCATTCGCTCCAGTCGCCCCATTCGCCCCATTTCGCCCCACTTCTCGGCCGATTTCCATATCTTTGCCCCAGCCGTAGACTCGTAATACAATAGCGGTAGAGAAACTCAGTCGTGTCCTTGAAATCAATTTCGTTAAACAGAGTAGCAAGTAAAGTGGCCGTTGGACCATAATAGATATTATTATAGTTGGTACATGGTAGGAAACATGTTTGCCATCATGATTGCGCTGCTACGCATGCATGATAGACTTCTATCATGGGCAATTACAGACAAATATTATATCCATATTATGTAGGTTCGTAATCGCCTGTATATTATTTCCAATACATCGGGCCTACTAATTTTCAAGTTAGATGTCACAGCCACTTTTTGTTCAGTTGCAGCGTCTGTCAGCTTTAAATTGTTACATGTGCGACGAGAACATTTTATATGTGCGGCTTATTTGGTCATAAGAAATTCCAGAAAAAAAATAACGCTGTGTTCTTTTGGATACGGTCAGAGCGCATGCATCGCAAGCATGCCTCACGTGCGCTGTTGACTGCGCTATAACGCAACGCTTGATGAACAATAAAGGCACAGTGTGGACATAGCTAGTCATTTGTTACGTGGGAGAGCCATGCTTCGGCATGAATGGGCCGGCTCGACCGGAGAAATACCACGTTCTCACACAAAACCGGCGTGAAATAGCGCTTGCGCTGTGTTTCGGCGAGTGAGTGAGTTTACCGGAGGCCCAATCCCCTACCCTATTCCCTTCCCTACCCTCCCCTATTCCCTTCCCTTTCCTTCCCTACCCTATTCCCTCTTAAAAGGCCGGCAACGCACCTGCAGCTCTCCATCGGAACGGAAGTTGCTTTCCATCAGGTGACCCGTTTGCTCGTTTGCCCCCTTATTTCATTTCAAAAAAAACATATTTATGTGTGCGTGCGGCTATGCGCACTCTCTAGTACAAAGATACTACTGTATATCTTTGTATTATGGTCGTAAAATGCAGAACAACAGGCAGCTGAATAATTGAAGCTGTTTCTGTTAGCTGTTGCTGTCCGAGGATTTACTCCTCAAGTAACGAGCGCTACTGACCCCATTTTTACTATTCTAAAACGTTAAAAACACTTCACACTAGGGACGTATATCTGTGTTTATCGATATATTATTATATTTTTTAGTTTAGGGTTAAAATTGTACCCCTAATCTGATCCCATTATTTTCCTTCTTTGGTCCAGTAATCGTGCCTATTGAATGTTACTGATATCGGCTTTTTTTTATGAAATAAGGGGGCAAACGAGCAAATGGGTCACCTGATGGAAACCAACTTCCGTCGCCCACTCACACACACTCGCAGCATCACACACGCAGCATCAGAAGAGCTGCAGCAGGTGCGTTGCCGGCCTTTTAAGAGGGAATAGGGTAATAGGGGAGGGTAGGAATAGGAAGGGAAGGGAATAGGGGAGGGTAGGAAAGGGAATAGGGTAGGGGATTGGGCCTCCGGTAAACTCACTCACTCGGCGAAACACAGCGCAAGCGCTGATTCACGCCGGTTTTCTGTGAGAACGTGGTATTTCTCCGGTCGAGCCGGCCCATTCGTGCCGAAGCATGGCTCTCCCACTGTTAATTTTGTTAAAAAATTTAAATTAAAATTTGTCATAAAAAATGTCTCCGTAACAATTACTATTTTTCAGAAAATTTCACGCATTAAATAAAAAATTAAAAAAGAGGATCTCGAATCTCGATCCTATTTTATTTATAGCAATATTCATACAGACAGCTAGTTTTATCCAGTCCTGAAAGGCTGCTATCGAATTTTGCTGAGATGGGTGTGTCATAAATACAACGTCACCGCAACGACGTTTGTAATGATAACAGTTCAGCTCGTTGTTTTGCCATATAAGGGAAAAAGTGTTTTTTACATGCTGCATGGCAAAACTGTGTTTGCCGAATAAGCTACTTACTATTAATGTAATCCGAGTACTTAGCAATTTCAATGATCACTTTCTTAGTTGTGTTGTATTTAATGACACTTTTTAGTAATTAACTTTAAGGTAAAGTTAGGCAATCTTATCACAAAAATGGCGACTCAATAGCGCGTAATATCATGAGCCGCGCCGCGCCGAGCCGATATGTACTGTGTGATATGTGTTGGCTTATTTTTGCTCTATAACAGTACGGAACCCTTCATGCGCGAGTTTGACTCGCACTTGGCTGATTATTATACATAATAATATTAAAATAGGCCCTAGGTTAACACTTAACACTTAACCCTACAAACAAAATACAGATTGGTATTCTATTTCAGTCACTTAAAAGTTCAAACATGCAAATTATAATAACTTTATTATTATCCTCTATAAATAAAAACTAGCTATTTGACCGAGTACTCGGTATTCGATGAAAATGACATTTTCTAAAAATGATTCCAATCTAGATCGATTTATCGCCCCCGAAACCCCCTATATACTAAATTTTATGAAAATCGTTGTATATATGTACAAGAATTGCTCGTTTAAAGATATAAGATATAAGATTCGACATTCAAAGGAACAACTCTAGTCAGCTACAATGTGCTTATTTTATAGCAACTGGGAATATAATATTTTGTTTGCCAATAACACTTTCAGCTCTTACAAAATAGAGAAAGGATATTTTCGCTGTTTTCTATTACATTCCATTTTTGAAATTGTAAATATGGAAAAGTTTTTTGTCGATGTAAACAAAAAGTTTGGGTATTTGTTTCGACAGCATTTTTAGGTGTTTTAAAAAATTATTTAAGAGAAAGAAAACCTAAGCCAGTAATACTAGTAAAAATATCCTGACTGTGCGTAATATACACGCTATACACTGGATATTGTTGCCAGATCAAGGGATTTCACCCTAGATTTAGGGGGTTTTCGACCAAGATAGGGGCAGAATTTCTGGGAGGAAATCGAATAAGTTCAGGGGTACGTCGCCGAGACCATCTGGCAACACTGCACTAGTGTATCATTTTGTAAAATAACGATAAGACAATTATCGTTAAAATGTTGCTTCTCAGACACGAGCTAAAAATTTTAATTATTATTATAGCTGTAACATCTTTAATACAGAATATGGAATTTATATGATTTAAGACGAAATTGTAATTAAATTTTATACCGTACTTTTCTAAAAATGTTTAGATAACTAACGAATTCGGGAAACTAATATATTTTATAATATAACATAATATAAAACGTGCATATTGCGGCCAGCCTTATATAGTATTTTCAGAGTGAATTAGCCGTTCTTTAAATAGTATAGTGCCTGGGAGAAGATTTTAAATGTTGCCCAAGCACATAATTATATTCTCCCAACAGTCCCAACATAGTCGTACCCTATAGAGCCTCTATTATTGATGGAATTCCAGCGAGCCGCGATCCAAAACCACCGCGCGTGATGAATGCGATTAAAAAGTGATCACATCATCAGCGATCGTACACCAAGCCAGACACAACACGACAGATTATACCAATCCCCGCGATGCACTCAAAACGCGATTAAAATATTATCACTTCATCATAACCGGATGCGACAAACACTGAATTGAAAAAAGTTTAAAATACCCATTAGTTACTTATATTTTTGAACAAATATGTTTAACATTGTTTGACCTTCAATGGCGTTAAATTTGCAATAAATTCGACCAACATTACGTTTCGAACTTTTGGTAAGCTTCTCGTATCAGCTTTCACATAATGAGAACTTGCATTTGACGAACCAGCCATTATAAATAAGATTGAAAGGAAATTTAAAACATACTGCAGAGGTCAATTGGCCGCCGATGATGACGTCAGAGCGAAACTTGAAAAATTTATTGAGAAAAAACTAGCAAATGAATTTCAAAATTATTTAATTAATATTCTTAAAATACCCTATTTTAACGAAAAAAATTATAAAAAGTACATGTATAACGCGGGGTTTTAAAAATCGGGTACATCCCTATTGCATCACCAGGATCCATCCCTATAACACCTCCCCTCCCGCGCCTCGAACGCCGCGGACCGCTCCGGCGCCCGCGCGGGGTCCGCTGGCCAGTCAGTGCGATTTTGACAATCAAGCGGCGCGCTGTGAAATTCGCGCTTCTCCGATCACGCGATCCTCCGCGCCTCACTAAAACGGTCATACCAGCGATGTTTATGTTCCCGCTGGCCTCTTGTGATTGCTTATTTTTAATTGTTAACGTAAATGTGCTAATCTTGGTTAATGAATAAACGATTTTCAGTACAGAAGCGTTAAACTGGCGCCCATACTAGTGGCTCGAATCCCGCGGCTCGGACATTTTTACGTACACAATTACGTAAAATCGTGTAGGTAAATACCTAACCCGCTTGTGTGGCAGAAGCACGGACCTCCTACGTGATTATCCGTTCGCGTTTGGTTCGCGTACGATGACGAGAACACGGCAGGACGCGCTCCGGCATCGTCAACAAGATGGCGACGGCACGCCAACCGAGACCGGCGACGAAGACACTACCGGCGAGTTCGGTCGCGCTGAGCAACCTGTGGTAGGAACGAGACAACCGCAGGCACCAGCATACCAACTCCCCGAGCAATTTCTATCTACGCTGGTAGATAGCATCACACGCGCTCAAGCTGAAGCGAACAGAACCCTTATCAGCTCACTGATGACATCCGCCGGAGACTTCAGGGCTTCTACCCCGGTGGCGTCGACGTCATCAGCATGTGCGCCCGGCGGCAACTTCACGAAGTGCACCGCCAGATTCGACGGGTCATCCCATGACGGCGAAGTATTGGAGGCATTCCTCGACGCCGTCGAGATATTCAAGGACTGCGCAGCCGTCAGCGACGAGCATGCTCTCCGTGGATTACCAATGCTCCTGGAAGGCGACGCAGCGATATGGTGGAGAGGCGTCAAGTCGTCGGTCGCGACGTGGCACGACGCGCTCGCACGACTCCGCGCAATCTACGGCGTCGCTCAACCGGCATACAAAATATTTAGACAGATTTTCGCGTCCGAACAACAAGATAACGAACGCGCCGAAGTTATGTTGTGTAAAGTGCGCGCTCTATTC
The DNA here is from genome assembly GCF_905147365.1 of Aricia agestis. Lineage (NCBI taxonomy): Eukaryota > Metazoa > Arthropoda > Insecta > Lepidoptera > Lycaenidae > Aricia > Aricia agestis. The sequence continues at coordinate 10,242,191 of NC_056428.1, read as the reverse complement.
GCTAAGTTGCCCTATAAAGTAGACGAAGTTATGCAAGTAGATATGTGTTACGGTTTGTTATGTAATAGACTTAAGAAAAGAGTGCCCCGCGAGTCTGTAAGTAGTTTAGATGAGTTACTGTGTAACACGAGGATCGCGGAGGATAACATGAAGGAATATCAAGTAAGTCCCGATATTATTAAAACACGTAAGTCGCAAACTATACCTACTTCTACTGGCCAGCACCCCGCGCGATCCAATTCGCCTTGCACGAGTACTGTCGCTACGCGTAATAAAAACAGGCCGCGTTGCAGCTATTGTAGAGCTTTCGGTCATATTAGTGATGAGTGTCGTAATCGCGAGAAAACTTCCCAAATAGGTAATAAGGGTAACGACCCCAGTTATAGTTCACCTAAAGTTGTCCGATGTTATGGTTGCGGTAAGACTGGTGTTGTGAGGGCGAAATGTGATGTTTGTAACCCGGGAACGTCGACTTCGATGCCGGCGAAAAAAGAGGGGACGGGGCTCAATAGTGCGACATTTAATTATACCGACTCGAATAGGGATGTTACGTCGAGTCGCGATTTTTGTTATTGTTCCGATAAAGGTAGTGACACACATGTACACTTAGGTAGTACAGTCGCGTGCGAAAATTCATCGCACCCTATGGTGAATATTCGTGTTATGGGTCGTAACGGTGTGGCAATAGTCGACACGGGTGCTACACATTGCATCGCGAGTCCTATGTTGCACCGAATTTTAGTCGACGCGGGAGTACAATTTATCGAATCCCGCCGCGCTGTACGTTTGGCTGACGGGTCTCAGATGTTGCGGGACTTGTTGTCAGCTGAGGTCACAGTCACGATTGAAGGTCATGAGGTAACGAGTGAGTTCCTGGTACTGCCCGGGGACGAGACTAGAACACTATTGGGTGTCGAGTTCTTATCCCGGGCCGGTATGGTACTGGATGTTGCTCGAGGTAAGTGGATGTTCGCGGATGATCCCGAACTTTTGTATGACTTTGTGTATACCTACTCCCTTAGCCCAGCTGACACGGAGCTGTTGCGCGCCGACACCGCGCAGCTCTCGTTGCGCGAAGATGAAGGAACGAAGTTGTCAGAGGAGGAAAGGCGCACTCTCAACGAATTCATCAGTGACAGAACGGCCCAATTTGCGCGCCACGGTCCTGCCACGGAGTTCGCCACCCACCGTATAAAGGTGAGTCCAGACCAGGAGCCCATTGCTAACCCGCCGTACAGGATGTCCCAGAAACGGAAGGAGGCGTTGCAGAGGGAACTAGACAAGTTGTTACGTGACGACGTAATCGAGGAATGCGAGTCTCCTTGGGCCTCGAATGTCGTCCTCGTGGCCAAGAAAGATGGAAGCTTGAGGATGTGTGTGGATTACCGGAGGCTCAACGCGGTAACCGAGCCAGACCGTTATCCACTCCCGCGCATTGAGGACATCCTGCACGCGGCCAAATCCAGTGAATACATGACAACCCTTGACCTGAGGTCAGGGTACCATCAGGTCAGCCTTTGCCCTGAGGATCAGGACAAGTCGGCGTTCACAACACCGCTCGGAACCTTCAGATTCAAACGGATGCCGATGGGCCTACGGAATTCCGGGGCCACTTTTCAAAGGTTGATGGACAGGTTCCGTTCAAACCTGAAGGGAGTAGAACTGCTGTCCTACTTGGATGACCTGGTCCTCCTGTCACCAGGTCCCTTCGAGAGGCACCTGGCGGACCTGAAGGCCGTCTTCGACCGGCTGGCCTTATTTAAGCTACGAGTCAATAGAGACAAGAGTCATTTCGCCCGAGAGTCGGTCAAGTTCCTGGGCCATGTTATCGCACCAGGCGGAATCCAGGTGGATCCGGACAAAACCGCGGCGGTAGATAACATGCTAGTGCCCACAAATGTGAAACACCTCAAGTGTTTTCTGCAAACGTCGAGTTGGTTCCGACGTTTTATACCGAATTACGCAGAGATTGCACGGCCCCTCACTAACCTCCTGAAGAAGACGAACGTTTGGCGATGGGACGCCGAGCAACAGGAGGCGTTCGAGCGCATTAAATCTCTCCTCGTATCCGCTCCCATATTGCGTCAGGCAGATGAGGCAAGGCCATTCATTCTCTGCACTGACAGTAGTGGATATTGCCTCGGGGCCGTTCTCATGCAGGGGGAGGGCTCGGATGAGAGGCCGATCGAGTACACAAGCCGACTTCTCACCAGTGCCGAGAGGAATTACTCGACGACTGAGCGGGAGGCTCTCGCTGTCGTGTGGGCTTTGTGTAAGTTCCGCGGTTATGTGGAAACCGCGAAGGTTATTGTTAGAACGGATCATCAGCCCTTGCGTTGGCTGATGAGTCAGAGGTCACCTAGCAGCCGACTGGCCAGGTGGGCCCTAACTCTGCAAGAGTTCGACCTAAGTATTGAATACACACCCGGACGTTCAAATGTGGTCGCAGACACGCTTTCGCGGCCCGTTTGTTCGCAGGACCCGGTATGCGACATATGTCTCACCGTTGATCTGCCGAAACGGAGCAGTGGTGACGTCCGTGACAATCAACTGATGGACCCAGAGGTTCGCAAGATTATTGAGGACTTGGAGTCCGACGAACCCTCTAGGGGGAGACCATGGTCCGACCGCGGATATACACTTTCCGACGGAATCCTTTATAGGTACAGTTTGGAGTCCGACGACGGAGAAGACGCATGTTTGGTTGTGCCCGAGCACGAACGCAGGCAAGTGATGGCTGACCTCCATGATGCACCTACAGCAGGTCACTTCGGAGTGGAACGCACCTTGAGCCGCGTTCGGTCTCGCTACTATTGGCCTGGCATGCGCACGTTCGTGACTAATTATATTAAAGAATGTGTGCCCTGCCAGAGGTATAAGGCCGACAATCGGAAACCAGCGGGGCTGCTGCAAACCCCTGCCGTATCGAGAAGATTCGAAGTTGTCTCGGTGGACCTATTCGGTCCATTGGTTGAGACCCCAAGGAGAAACAAGTGGATCCTGATCGTGGAGGACGTCTGCTCGCGCTGGGTGGAATTGTTTCCACTCGAGAATGCCACCAGCGTCGAGTGTGCGCAGACGTTAGCCAACGAGGTTTTCCTCAGGTATGGTGTGCCACGCCGCCTCATCAGTGACAACGGCGTGCAATTTGTGAGCGAGGTCATGCAGCAGGTATGTCATGTTTTAGGGATCAGCCAGTCGCTCACGCCATTCTACCATCCGGAGGCCAACCCGATCGAGCGCAAGAACAGGGACCTCAAGGCTCAACTTGCTATTCTTGTGGGCCAGGATCATGACACCTGGGATTTACACCTCGCTGCGGTAAGGTTCGCGATGAATTCCGCCGTTACCAGCAGTACAGGGTACTCGCCGGCGCAATTAACTTTTGGAAGAGAGCTGCGAGCTCCTTATGACTCCGCCACGGACATGAGGGCTATCTTGGAGGTGGATAACTTCGTCCCAGGTATCACTCCCTACTTAAAGAAAATGGCCGCGACCCTGGATGACGCCAGAGACACTCACGAGAGGGCTCAGGCCGTCCAGAAGGATAATGCTGACAAGAAGCGCAGGACGCCTCCAGACTATCAGGTAGGGGATCTTGTCCTTCTGAAGACTCAGGGGCCAAACGATGCAGGGCGCGGACAATCCGCAAAGTTCATACCACGCCGTGACGGCCCATATCAAATCGGTAGTATTGCCAGCCCAACAACTTATATGTTGAAGAACGTTCAGACCGGGGGGGACGTGGGTAAATATCACGTTTCGCATCTCACGCCCTTCTCAGGCCAGGTAGAACCTCCCGTCCGGGAGAAACGTAAACGTGGAAGGCCACGTAGATACTTAGATAACTAGCCCAACGGCGAGGCGCCTAGTTAGGCTAGAGGGGGAGGATATAACGCGGGGTTTTAAAAATCGGGTACATCCCTATTGCATCACCAGGATCCATCCCTATAACACCTCCCCTCCCGCGCCTCGAACGCCGCGGACCGCTCCGGCGCCCGCGCGGGGTCCGCTGGCCAGTCAGTGCGATTTTGACAATCAAGCGGCGCGCTGTGAAATTCGCGCTTCTCCGATCACGCGATCCTCCGCGCCTCACTAAAACGGTCATACCAGCGATGTTTATGTTCCCGCTGGCCTCTTGTGATTGCTTATTTTTAATTGTTAACGTAAATGTGCTAATCTTGGTTAATGAATAAACGATTTTCAGTACAGAAGCGTTAAACATGTGATTTTTTTAGGACAATGCCCATTTATACATCCATATTATTATTATTCCATACCTACGAATAATGATAGTTTTTATTATTCGTAGATCCATACAATTTAATAATTATTATGAGATGTGCCTTTATATCTTGTGTGTTACGTCTCCATCCTTAAACGACTGAACCGATGTTGTATTTGTTTTTAAGGTAAATTGAGTCTCGGGAATGGATAGAATAATAATAGTTTTAATTAAGTTCTAAGTTAAAGCTATACATTACTTCACCTCGCTTTATTTACTCTATTTATAGAATTTTATAAACGTTATAGTTATTTGTTAGTAGTGCTTTGTAAGTTTTCCAAAGAAAATAAAATAAAATAACTTTCCAATCGATGGCAAAAGAAATAATAATTGGCCAAGTGCGAGTCGGACTCGCGCACGAAGGGTTCCGTACCGTTATAGAGCGACAGTTGCCAAAAAATTGTGTTTTTTGTATGGGAGCCCCCCTTAAATATTTATATAATTTGAATTTTATTAATTATAATTAAATCGTAGTTATTAAAGTACAAATATAATTAAGAATTTTGTGAGAAGTGCCTACCTGCTGCCATTATTGATTACGAGCAAAAGAAGCCAAAAAATCACGTTTGTTGTATCGGAGCCCCCCTTAAATATTTATTTTAATTTGTTTTTAGTATTTGTTGTTATAGCGGCAACAGATATACAAAATGTCAGAAGTCTAGCTATAGCGGTTCTTGAGTTACAGCCTGGAGACAGATGGACAGACAGACAGATGGACAGAGGGACAGACATCAAAGTCTCAGTAATAGGGTCCCGTTTTTACCCTTTTGGGTACGGAGCCCTAAAATTGTAACTTGCGCTAAAATTCGTTTATCACGCGGGAATCGTACATTTTCCGGGATAAAAAGTATCTTAATCTGTCCTTTCCCGGGACTGAAAGTATCTCCCAAATTGCCAAATTTCAGAAAAATCGGTTCAGTGGTTTGAGCGTGAAGAGGTAACAGACAGACAGACAGACGCATTTATAATATTAGTATTGATAGTATGGATATGGATAATATAATATTAAGACAGCTTCGCAATCATGGACTGGCACTCATTAGTCATTGCTATCTGTTCGCCTCGTGTGCCTTTATATTATGAACAATCACAAAACAATGCAATGCACTGAACAAATGCGATTAAAAATTTCACACATCAAATCCCCGGATTTGCAGTATTGACAAATAAACTGAACAACATAATTGGATCGTATCAACCAACAGTGCAGTAAATAGGGTGGTGCCCAGGCTCAGGGCGTAGACTCTGACCAAGAATGGCCTGACCGACCAGGCAGGATTCAGAACTATTATTTTTTCGGTTTGCTCCCGATAAGTTCCCGCTGAGTCCCTAGTGCTCGATTCCAACAATAAAATAGGCCTATATTACTCTGGGTACCTACAATAATATCTAAAAAAAAACAAGAACCCATTTGTACTTGGTTACCCATTCGTGCCGAAGCATGTCTCTCATGCTTCGGCACGAATGGGCCGGCTCGACCGGATAAATACCACGTTCTCACAGAAAACCGGCGTGAAACAGCGCTTGCGCTGTGTTTCGCCGAGTGAGTGAGTCTACCGGAGGCCCAATCCCCTAACCCCTACCCTATTCCCTTCCCTACCCTCAACTATTCCCTTCCCTTCCCTTCCCTACCCTCCCCTATTACCCTATTCCCTCTTAAAAGGCCGGCAACGCACTTGCAGCTCTTCTGATGCTGCGAGTCTATAACTCGAACAGCAATCAAATTAACATCAAAATAATGGCGGCAAAAAAGTAAATATTTGACTTGGACTCAAAAACCGAACACGCGTTATAAAATGTTTGTGTACCGCACGACGTGTTTAAACTTTGGTTTAAACACTGATTTTGTGTGCGTTTTAAATTGCTTTTATTGGTTTCGTTTTATTTCACGCTACTGAATATATTGTTACCTGATGCCTGAGTCTAAATTAAGACAAAATTTATTCGTGCAGGAATTGTACTATCAGAGAAGTTGATTCCTAGACAGATGGCGGACCTAAGTAATTTTGTCGAGCTAGGGTCAATTCAGACCGCGACGCGACGAGACGAGGCAAGGCGCGGCGCGGCACAAATTTGTAAATTGTGTGGATTTGACAGATTTCAATTGCGTAAGACGTCTTGCGAATCTGTCAAATCCATATAAATTTAGAAATCATCTACGCGTCGTGTGGCGTCTGAATTAACCCTTACATTGAATTGACATAAGCCGACCACATGACGTAGGTCCGTCAACTGCCTAGGAATCACTTTCGTACGTGTACCTATGAGACATTTTCTGATCTCAAGTACATAATACGGACGCTCGTACGGTGAAGGAAAACATCGTGAGGAAACCCGCGCATAGTTGGTCCCAGACGTATTGACTAGTTCTTTCCTCTGGACTAGGCCGACTATGATGCGAGAATGCCGTATGCGCTTGGGCAACCATACGGACATTTAAAAATCTTGTCCCAGGCACTACAGTATTTGAGGAGTGGTTACTTCGCTCTGAACAATACTGTATAAATCATCCATAACGGATGTAAAGGCCTAGTAAATAATTGAGTGTCTAAATGCTCCGCAGAGGCATTCTGAATAGACGGTTCTTTGAGGTTGGTCGTCAAATCAAAATTAAAATTAGTTCGACGTATTAGAAACAGCGTCATGATCAATATTTTCGTAGGTGTTATCTAAAAGGTGGATAGATACAAGCTAAGAAATTTTGGATCTGACTGACCTGCTTGACAAGGATCATTGCCTTGTTAGGAGTTCTGTACCACTTACGACGGTATTAAGACAGCGCGCTGTTAAATACCGTCGTGTGTGGCACTACAAGTCAGCTGACTGGGATGGGATGCGGCCGTTTTTTGCATCCTATCCTTGGGGGCACGTGTGCTTCTCGCCGGATGATCCCGACAACACTGCCAACTCTGTTGCCGATGTGGTGATGCAGGGGATGGAACTTTTCATTCCGACCTCTGTAGTGCCAACTGGTGGCAGATTTCGTCCCTGGTTTGGTTCATCCCCCAAAAAAGCTTCTCGCCGGAAGCAGGAGGCTTACCAATCCTGGGCCAACGCAGTGTCTGCTCGGGATTTAAATACCAGCCCATATAAAAAGGAGTACAACCTTGCCTCTAGGTCCCTCAAGAAAGACATTACTCGGGCAAAGCAACAGCACGTCAATAGAATTGGCAAGAGACTTGAGTGCCTCCCCTCGGGAACCCGTGCATTCTGGTCTCTTGCCAAAGCTATTGAAGGAAATTTCTGCAAGCCAACCCTACCATCCCTACACGTAGGAAATGGATCGTTGGCCCAGGACGCAAAGGACAAAGCCGATCTTCTGGGCAAGCTCTTTGCGTCAAACTCGACCCTGGATGACGGGGGACAGAAACCGCCGACCATACCGCGATGCACGAGCATCATGTCGGATATTCGGTTTCATCAGCGCTCAGTGCGAAAAGCCCTCTGTTCCCTTGATATCCAAAAGTCGAGTGGGCCTGACGGAATCTCGCCTATTGTGTTGAAAAGTGTGCTCCAGAGTTGGCTCTGGTCTTGACACGTCTTTTTCGGCTCTCCTATTCCAATGGCATCGTCCCGGCTTCCTGGAAGACAGCCTTGGTGCACCCGATCCCCAAAAAAGGTGACCGCTCAAATCCTTCCAACTACAGACCAATCGCTATAACCTCTCTCTTCTCGAAGATGATGGAATCCATTATCAATAGCCAGCTTCTTCGATACTTGGACGGCCAGGGATTGCTAAGCGACAAACAATACGGGTTCCGTAAGGGTCGCTCGGCTGGTGATCTCTTGGCATACCTGACTCATCGTTGGGCTCAGGCAATTGAGTCGAAGGGAGAGGCATTGGCTGTTAGTTTGGACATTGCGAAGGCCTTTGATCGGGTTTGGCATAAAGCGCTGCTATCAAAGCTTCCATTATACGGGCTGCCCGAGAAATTATGTAAGTGGGTCACTAGTTTCTTAGCAGACAGAAGCATAAAGGTCGTAGTTGACGGCGAATGCTCGGAAACTCAGTCTGTTAATGCTGGTGTCCCTCAGGGCTGTGTGCTATCGCCTACTCTATTCATACTGCATATCAATGACATGTTACAAACCAACGGCATTCATTGCTATGCGGATGATAGTACAGGTGATGCTATATATGCCGGCTCCCCTAATATTTCTCGGCAAAATGTCACTGAGAGTCGAAACGAACTTGTGTCTAAGGTGGAGAATTCATTGGAGAAGGTCTCTGAATGGGGTAGACGTAACTTAGTCCAATTCAACCCCACCAAGTCTGCGCGTTTACCACTAAAAAGTCACCAATGGTCGTTTATCCTCGTTTCGAGGGCACATCTTTAACCATCTCCCCTAGCATTGAGATACTTGGCGTCAACATATCGAGCGAAGTCCAGTTCGGATATCATCTTGAGGGTAAGGCCAAATTAGCCTCGAAGAAGCTTGGTGTTCTTAACAGAGCGAGACAGTACTTCAGTCCGGACCAACGCCTACAACTCTACAAGGCGCAGGTTCGGCCTCATATGGAATATTGTTCTCATCTCTAGGCAGGGGCGCCAAAATACCAACTGCTCCCTCTGGATCGTATCCAACGAAGGGCTGCTCGAATTGTTGACTGCCATAGTGTTTCAAACAGCTTGGACCCCCTGGAATTACGCCGAGATGTAGCTTCACTCTGCATCCTCTATCGGTTGTATCACGGGGAGTGCTCTGAGGAATTGTTCGGAACCATACCACCTGCAACTTTTCTGTGGAAGACTGCCACTCATCACCTTGATGAGTGGCAGTCTTTCATAGTGCGTTTTTCGCGTAACTTTCTGCCATGCACTGTAAAACTCTGGAATGAACTGTCACCATCAGTATTTCCGGACCGATACGACCTGCAAACCTTCAATAAAAGAGCGTATTCCCTCTTAAAAGGCCGGCAACGCACTTGCAGCTCTTCTGATGTTGCGAGTGTCCATGGGCGACGGTAGTTGCTTACCATCAGGTGACCTGTTTGCTCGTTTGCCCCCTTATTTAATAAAAAAACAAGGTTTTGCAATAGTCAAAGACCGGAAAGGAACTACAACGATAAATATTACGGCAGGAAACGGAAGACTACCATCTCTATTTTGTTTAAAGGCCTTGAATAACGGTGATAGGACATAATTAATTATTATATTCTTTTGATTTAACGTGCTCACACTTTATTAGACCTATTGTTAATATTGTTAATTACTCTTAATACTGTTAATTGGTGATAATTTAATAATAATTAATAGTTATGTTACGAAAAATATAATAATTACTGTGATCTAGAGTTTTATTACAAAATGATATTCTATCCATAGATACCCCACACGCATAACTTAGATGAAATTTTTTTTTTGTTTCAGTTGTACCTATGGGGACCCCTAAAATTTTTAATAATTTTTCCATTTTTATATCAAAATCTTAATGCGGTTTACAGACTACATCTACGTTCCAAGTTTCAATAGTATAGCTCTTATAGTTTCTTAGAAAAGTGGCTGTGATAATACGGACAGACAGACAGACAGACATGACGAATCTATAAGTGTTCCGTTTTTTGCCATTTGGCTACGGAACCCCTAAAAAACGATAGTAAAGAAGACGATCAACCACAATGCTTCTATTCTAGGCATCACTTACCAAAAAAAAAATCTTAACTTTTTCCATAAAACGTATTTTAAATCTAGTTTTCCTAACTGCTAACAACAAGTTTTTGTCTTTTTGGGTTCCGAAACCTTTGAATCGTGCACCAAACTTTCCTCGAAGTGTTCCTAACAGCTAGAATTTTCTAGTTTCAAAGTTCGAACTAAGACTTTTTTGGACAATACCTATTTTAAAATTCAACATTCATATTTTCTAATTAAACATGAATTTAATCGTGGAAAACGCTGAGTAACTGCTGCCTATTTCGTTTAATAATATTATGTAGATTTTTAATAATATTATGTAGATTTTTTATGAATAAATATATTGAAAAAAAAAATCCCGTCTACAATAAATGGAGATAATTTATATAAAAAAAAGTTTGCTTACTACAGAGTTATTTATTAACAAATAACATACAGGCAAAAGTATAAGCTTAAAGCTTACTTACTTGCTACGGAGACCGGAGTGCTGCGATGGTAGAACGAACATAATACATGTCATGATGCATTTAATAGGATAGTACAAACAATAAAAATACGTATGGCATTACTTTAGTAGTCTGGTAGAAATCATCGTCGATGATGATGCTGCAAGCGATCGCGTCGTTTTATAGAAAATAAAATATTGGCTTCATTACGTCTGGGGCCGGCGCTCATTTACCATACGACTTCCTTTAAATTGAGGTAACTAGATAAAAAACCTTTTAGTGTCGGGACAAAAAGGCACGTCCAGGAATTTACATTTATTTTTCCGATTGCAATCGTTTTAAATACCCATTTTGTTCGGACGTTCCTTTCGAGTGGAATTGCTGCTTTTTGCGTACACCCATTGACAATTACTTATTATTAATTTGTAGTCAGTTTCGTTGACAAAAATATAAAAGATTATTCTTTAATTATATTTTTAAGTAGCTACAAGCATTGAACTATTATTACTAGGTACGGTAGTAATAATATTTCATGGCTTTTTTAATCAAATAGGGGGCAAACGAGCACACGGGTCACCTGATGGAAAGCAACTTCCGTCGCCCCTTGACACTCGCAGCGCAAGCGCTGTTTCACGCCGGTTTTGCCGAAGCATGGCTCTCCCACGACAACAAGTTACATTAAGATCTGTTGCCTAAAATATCTGAATCTGGTTCCGGAGGCACTAGATAGTTTGTTTAAAATAATTTCAAGATTTTCACATTATCGGTTAAGAGGATTTAAAGGGAACACACGCCACTAACTTTTCGGCTTTCGCTTCTCTGAAGCTTGTGAAGGCGCCTTCCGAATTCCTATAATTCTTGTCTTTCTGCTGTAAGTTCCAAATTTCAGCTGATTATGAGGCAGCACGAATTAGGAATGTGACAAAATAAATTACGTATGCGGCGAATAACGCGCGCGGAGTCGCCGCAAGATGAACGATAACTGTGCACTGGGAATACGTGAGGGTAAATGGAAAACTTAGTGTCTAAAGTCTAAACACACTAGGCCGAAGTTACGCGGCGGAAATTCCGCATGATTACGCCCGCAATGTATTAAATAACCGATGACACACTATTCCGTCGCGTTCCGTCCGTATATTGTATGCGTTAGACATTGCGGACGTAATCATGCGGAATTTCCGCCGCGTAACTTTAGCCCATGTGTCTAAACACACTAGGATGAATTACGCCGGCGTAAATTCCGCCGCGTTTTAAATTCAATCAAAATACGGGCGGAACGCGAGAGACGACACACTATTCCGTCCGTATTTTGTATGCGTTTGACATTTGCGGCGGAATTTACGCCGGCGTAATGCAGCCTTGTGTGTTTAGACACAATAATATAAATATGTGTTTAGACACTCAGGGTCAATTCAGACCACAACGCGACGCGTAGATGCATTTCTAAATTAGTATGGATTTGCCAGATTCGCAAGACGTCTCACGCTGACGACATCTGTCAAATCCATACAAATTTAGGTCGCGTCGCGTCGCGCCTCGCCTCGTCACGTTGCGGTCTGAATTGACCCTTAGGGTTGATTCAGACCGCAACGCGACGCGTAGATGCATTTCTAAATTAGTTTGGATTTGACAGATTTAAAAGACGTCTGACGTAATCGAAATCTGTCAAATGCATATAAAGTTAGAAATGCAACTACGCGTCGCGTTGCGGTCTGAATCAACCCTTAGCCGCCTCACGTCAATATACTACCCTATACATTTAAAATATAAATATTCGGGACGATACAGATGGTAATGATTTTTTTATTATTTACTTACGAACCCGACGGACGTTGTCCAGTAATGCCTATAAGTTTAAATTTTCCAAAGCGTAAAGGTTAAGCGTCTTTTGAAATAGTAATTCTTTCAAGTGGATTATTCTTAAAATTTGTAATTGTCCACATTTTTGTCTGGACAATAGAACCTTCCTCATATTATTTCAAGGAATATTATAAAAAAATAATCACTTACCGAAATCGGTTCAATGAGCAACAAATTCTGCGGACTAATTATATTATTTTTATATTAAAATTTATATTATAGTTTTAAAGCAGTACGCCGCATTCAAATGCAGAAAATATACTAAGGTTGAGTTGCACCAGAGGCGTGGTTAAAGTTAAAGTTAAATTAGTTATGGTTATAGTTAAATATGGCGTCCTTTAGCTTTAACCTTAACTTTAACCGGACAAATTCACAGATGTCTGTTGCGTTTATTTTTTTTATTGAAGCTACAAGTAACGGGATTGAGGGTATAAAAATTGAATTATCCGAAAAAATCGACAGGAAAAATTTAACACTGTAAAACATAGTAAATTTTCAGATATACGTATGAGCGGATGTTAAATATCGCGACCTTGGACGCCATATTAACTTTCACAAAGATTTGACATTTTGCACTGTAGTTATAGTTAAAGTTACAGTTATAGTTAAAGTTAGTTGGTGCAACCCAACCTAAGTATAAAAATTACACTACTGCAATTTTATTTAATAAATGCTTCTATTTAAATGTAATTGAAACTAAAATATATTATTCACATAGCTCATAAAGCTACCATATTTCATTTTAAAGTCGTTGCTTTGATCGCGTTAGCTTTTTATTGCGGATTTTATATCTTTTTTATTTTTATTTATGGTGATCTTCATAAGTCGGTGTGTTTTATGTATTTTCAGGATTGGACAGGCGTACATAAGAGATGTTTGTGGCACAGAGTGATATTATAAGTTATAACATCATAATATTAGGCGGCATCTGCCCATTGACTGGCCCATCTTGGACAACTACAACCAAAGAGACGAGAGAGAACGTTGAACGTACGAAAATTCGCCGATTTCAACAATAATTGTTTTCGGTACCTTCCCACCGATTTTTTTTTTTTTTGGTACTTATTATACTAACTAATCTTGCATCAGAAAAGAAGACAACACAGCTGAACCCACATGAATATATATATATATATATATATATATATATATATATATATATATATATATATATATATATATATATATATATATATATATATATATATATATATATATATATATATATATATATATATATATATATATCGATAATATTCCTAGTGACCTCCGACAAAAAAATGAATTACATTGAAATGAATAATAATAATCTAAATTCTAAGGTGCCAATAACAGGATGACTGCCAACGCTCGATTACTTTTTATGGTTCCGTACCCAAAGGGTAGAAACGGGACTCTATTACTGCGACTTCGATGTCTGTCCGTCTGTCTGTCTCCAGGCTGTATCTCAAGAACCGCTATAGCTAGAGTTCTGAAATTTTCACAGATTGCATATATCTGTTGCCGCTATAACAGCAAATACTGAAAACAAAATAAAAATATTATTTAAGGGTTCTACCTTACAACAAACGTGATTTTTTGGCCTTTTTTACAACAGGCAGGCAGTTGACATTTTCACAGAATTCTCAATTAAACGTGTACTTTAATAATTAAGAATAAAATCAAAATTAAATTAAATTTTAAGGGCCATTTTCCCATACAAAAACACAACTTTTGGCCTATTTTTCTCTATAACGGTATGGAACCCTTGGTGCGCGAGATCGACTCGCACTTGGCCGATTTTTTAACTTACTATATTATGATATTCTATAGGTACTTAAAAAATCCACAGACTTCTATAGGTACTTAAAAAAACAGACTTATTATAAAACTACCCCACACTCGGGGGAAGTCGTACTCAATATCGTGTACCGCTCGCTCGCAGTTATGACACGGGAAAGCTTTTATCTGCACTGATATCGCCAAGTCTAGAATTCCAATCTATTATTGTTCCTAGACCTTTGTTTCAGACTTTCCTATACAATGTGTCCCGACACCGGGATATATAAGGGATATAACTTCTAAACTATCTGACTAAGAGCACTGGAGTAAAGAATTTATTTGAGATGAAAACCTCCTCTATCTTTTTAAAATAAAAAAGAACCAGTTTAATGCGCTAGAGTTTTCACAAAAAACCATTAATTAAAGAATACACAAATTTTTTTCTTAAACTTTGATTTTTCTATGTTTAATTCCACGAAATTTATAAAATGTTTCCTGTGTAAGCGTAGTCCACAAGTTTAGCTATCAAATGAGACCTTTTTTATTTTCATAGGATATTTATATGAGAAGTACTGGTCAGATTAGTGTGAAAGCCCGAGAAAAACTAAAATGGCTGCCATTTTAAAACCGTGAGAATGAGAAAAAATTTGAGAGACAATTTATCGATAAAATATGCCATAGATCATGACATTAAAGGATTGGACACCGGTGTCGGGACACATTGTATAACGCTGGAAATAGCGGAAAGTTTTCCAATCGTCATGGTGGAAAATATGGGGTAGTTGATAAAACTGTTTTAAGGGTTCCGTACCCAAAGGGTAGAAACGGGACCCTATAATTACTGACATATTGTCTGTCCGTCTGTCTATCTGTCTCCAGGCTGTAGCTCAATAACCGATATAGCTAGACTTCTGAAATTTCCACAGATTGTGTATTTCTGTTGCCGCTATAACAACAAATACTAAAAACAAAAAAAAAACCCATACAACAAACGTGATTTATTTGGCTTTTTTTGCTCGATATCAATAATGGTAACCGGTAGGGACATGAATTTTTCACAAAGTCCTTAATTATATTATATTTACTTTAATATTTAATAATAATATTAAAATAAAAATTTAAGGAGGCTCCCATACAAAAACACAATTTTTGTTCTATTTTTCGTCTATGATGGTACGGAACTCTTCGTGCGCGAGAGCGACTCGCACTTGGCCGATTAATTTATTTTTAACCTCCGAAATACTTGGAAGCTAACACCGGGTACCTCTTCTCGCTCGCTTAACCGATGTAAACAAAGCAATATAAATAATTTTCCAAGCTTTATAAGCTTGGCATGAATCATAAAATAATATGTATAGCTTGTGTGAATTTGGTTTTTATGTTTTTATGTAAGTAACATTTAATTCTTTTTGTTTAAAAATTAACATTATTTTGTAACTTGCACACTTTTCTGCTCCAGTCTTAAAAGCGCCATCTCACAGAAAATTACTGTTCCATTATTCCAGTTGAACATCAGGCCAGCTCTAGTGACACTTCATAGTGCAATAATTGTCCGCAAGATGGCGCTAAGTTCCGTAAACTCTGCCGCATAAAGCGCCATCTCGCTACAGTGTTTCGTACTATTACGTGTCGTGCCAGCTTGACAAGTTTTAGTTATCGCTACATGGATATAGATGTCGTTGTATTTTACAAGACTGTCATTATCATAAACTTATAATATACTGTCGTAGTCATTATGGACAATGGATAAAATCAGAAATATATATTAATGTACCATCGAGGAAGTTGATTCCTATGCAATTGAGAGACCAACGTAATTTGGTCGAATATGTCAATTCAATGTTCTTCTTCTTCTTCTTTTTTAATAATGGCTCCTTAGTGCATCGCCAATGTCAGAGTGTGCTGACGAAAACTCTGCCTTTTATGTAGGTTTTATGGAAAAATAAGGGTACGGTGAATTACGGACGTGTACGGTGTCTGTTGACAATTCCTTAACCTAGAACAAACACAAACATAAAGAGTTAGTACCATACCTTATAATCTAATTTGGTTAGTATGTATAAATGTACATAAATCTTTTACAAAGGGCAATTCAATGTTAATTGTGATCTGTCAGCTGGGTTTGACGTTACGCAACCAAACTACTTAGGTCCCCGATTTGCATAGGAATCAACTTCTCTGATAGTACCATCGAAAAAATTGATTTATAGGCAGTTGACGGATATGCGTCATTTGGTAAGATTATGTCAATGAATAAGGAAACAGATGGAAGCGACATAACTACAAAAAAAAGGCCGGCGCTCGGAACAATAACTAAAGCATGGAAGCCGGGCTAAAATAGTAATACAGTGCATATATTTTTATCTTTTTTTACATACGGTATTGATAGTACGCAAGAAAGAAACATTATGTAAGTAATATTCTGTTTCGTTATTATGCAGGTTGTCACAAGTTAAAGATGTTGCTAGTGATGGGTACATATCGATATTAGGTTATATAATTTATGAGATAAAACCAATGATATTCTACTTATACAGATATGTTACGTCCATACTATATTGCGGCTTATATCTCTTCCGAACAATTTTCAAATTCAAAATTGCAAACATTGACAAATTTGACAGATAAGTGATACAAAAGATACGAAAAACCATTTACATAAAAGAGACAGTTCTATTTTTAAACGTCGAATCGTATCGCTGTCTCTTTCTTCGCCTGAGCTATGACGAAAATTCGATTTATGAAAGATTAAAAATCTCTAAAGCGAACAAAATATGATGGATAAAGTAGATTATAAAATAAATTAAGAAATTAAAAAAAAACCGCCAAACAACTTTAAAAAGTAATGAAAAAATAATTTACTGACTTTCAGTTAAATAAGTCCTAAGTGTTGTATTGTCACGGTGTGTCGGGGGACCACCAAGTAAACTACGACAACAGCGACTTTTGCATTTTGGATCGCCAAGTCGCTGGTTGTCTCGATTCGGTTCGCTGTGAATTGACCCTTAAACTATAATGAATGAAATCAAACATCTACATTAGCGGTCCCCCGACGTATCTTGATTCTTGACATTAATTATGGACTAAAATATTACTTCACACTAAGGAATTATTTATACTTAAAGTCAGTTTTTTGGTGGGTTTTTTTTTTATTATTTCTTAATTTAATTTTATTTCTTGCTTTTTAAACTTGTGCAGGTTTGTGTAGAATAACTCCTATCAACAGCATCATATCATCATGATTACCATCTATAAATGTCTTTTTCGATGAGGCCGTTAATATGAGCCCAAACACAAAACCTCCACTTTGGGTTCATAAAACTCGGCTCCTATAGAATCCAGGCGATGCTGCAGCAGCAGCATGCAAATATTGACTGTTTATCCACGTCTTACTGATTATCGCAATTAAAATGAGCCCAAACACGAAACCTCTGCTCTAAGTTGGCGAGGAGTTGGGTATCCTATTGATTACCAGGTGATGCTGCAGCACCAGGTCAAGTTTCCATTGTTCCATGTGTATAATATGTATACTGTATATTCAAAAATGTCACGAACGAAAATATTAAACCCATCAAACGACTGTAAGTTGCTAACGGCTTTCATGAACCAGATAAACCCAGATTTTTCAGCACTGAGCTGGTTGATGATGATGAACTATAGCTAAGAGCACTTTCGATCATGTCAGCTTTCAAACAAAAATAAATAGATCAAAATCGGTCCACCCGTTTGGATGCTACGAGGGAACGGACAGATACACACACAGACAAACAAACAGACAGACAGACACGTCAAACTTATAACACCCCTCTTTTTTGTCGAAGATTAATAAATTTGTTTTGGGGGTCTGCAGCCAAATATTGTGTACCAAAAAAGGTGAGGAAGTAATATTTAATTATATGATGAACTAAAATAAATCAATCAACAAAACAGTGGACTAAGTCTGAAAATAAAATAATATGTATGTAATTATTAAGGCATACTTACCAATATTTTTTTTATGATGACAATCTGTGCTCGGTCCTACCAGGCTATAATTTGTTTCTGCTGTTCCCTGAAAATAATTGTTACATTATTGTGTAAGTAATTTTTTGATAATGATATTATAGCCATTATAATAGACAGTTATAAAAATATAAGAAAAGTCCATAGGTATTGAAAGTGCGTTAGGTATGTCTTGTACGGTGTGTAACATAAATCAAATAAGTAGGTACTTTTACTACATACCACAATGAAGTTGGCTGTTTCCTTGGGTATTTTTAATGTAGGAATAGCATCTGATTTTAGCCGTCTCCATTTTTTTATTTTCATTTGGCACAAATGAATCATTGGTAAAATGTGGTGAATAAATTCGGCTGTGCTTTTTTGGTGTCCAATTGGGTCTATTAATGCATTGAATCCACTTAATCTTCATCGCCTTATCGTTAGAAAATCTGTAATAATATAAATGTGATTACTTGCTAAAATTATCGACATCCATTTTTACAACACTAATAACCTATACTTGCAACAATTTTATTTAACAGAAAATACACATAAAACAGCAAATACGTGAATTATTCTGTATCTTTATTCAGACATACTTTTTCTTACATATTAGCACTTTTATATTTCAATTAAGTTATTAGAAGGAAAAATATTTGTCTAAACTTACCGATGAAATCTGAAAGATTCATTCTCATTTTCTTTCCTCGAACTATGGGTTTTACACCCGTCAACAACACAAGACATTTTATCCAGACACTCACACTGTCTTTTCACCACACATTGATAGTTCCAGACCACGTTTTCAAAGTGAAATTAATAATTTTTTCTCACTTTTCAATCGACAATGCACGATCCGTATCAACAAATCATAAAACTACAAAATTATGTTGACGATACGAGTCATGAATTTTGACACTTTGGATAGTACTTTTTAAATTGTTAGTATTATAAGATGACCAAAGGTAACCATTTGACGTTTATCGTTTTTATCTTATTGATACGTTCTATATACAGGGTGTCAAAAGACCGCTTCCGATAACTTCGTGGGGTTATTATAGGGCATGAGATATATCCATTGGTGCAAGAAATTTTCATGTAATCGCCAGTTTTTAAAATAGTCAAAATTTTCAACACGCAATGTATAATGCGTACAGTTAATGCGCGATAATATCGCCCGCCGCCGATGAATGAAACCCCGGGCCGAGCCGGCCCCCCCGCGCCGCCCGCGCCGAATACCGCGCGCGCGGC
This sequence comes from Aricia agestis, assembly GCF_905147365.1. Classification (NCBI taxonomy): domain Eukaryota; kingdom Metazoa; phylum Arthropoda; class Insecta; order Lepidoptera; family Lycaenidae; genus Aricia; species Aricia agestis. The sequence continues at coordinate 10,222,974 of NC_056428.1, read as the reverse complement.
TCTGCGCTAGTCATGAGTTAAGACAAAACAGCTGATCGTGGTGTGCCCTATACCCTAGCCCGTAGGTAGTGAATAAACCACCAATATTGTAATGATTATTAAATTACAATAGTTTTCACGATTTAACAAAATGTTACAATTTATTAATTACCGTTTCTCAGGTTTTAAAGAAGAAGAAATCATAATTCACATCCGATCATCATCCGATTTACACATCTGTAAAAATACATACACAGTTACCTACTGCACCTATCAATACCTATCAATGGAAAACATACGTGATAACATGTTCACTGACCTGTGATCAGCTGTCTGCTTTTATGAAATGCAGTTCGAACTGTGCTCCATGATCCATCTAACTCGATGTAGATTGCAGAGTTATTCAACACTTAACAAAAGTAATTACAGGAGACATTCCAATTCTTTAAACACTTTTTATTCCACTGTTTAAACCGCACTATCGTCTATCGACGACGATGTTCACCTGTTCCTTAAAGCATCGCACATTCATCGGACGTATCTTGTCACGGCCCGTTATTAATTACAAACATTAAAAAAAATAGTTAACAATACACAAAACAAGCAATAATATGACATCATCTAAACGTAAAATTACAAAACTTAAACAAAAACGTCACAGTACCTACACCAGCACGGCGCGTGTTAGACAGCCGACTGAACAAAATTGAAGAAAAAACTTTGTAAAATAATAGGGATGTATCCCTGTGCAATGTGAATATTTTGAGTAATCGATAATTTTTTTATCGATAAATCGTATTAATTGTTTTACATACGAGTACGTATTGATTACTGTCAAACTAAAAATAAACAAATACCTACTCAATATTAAGAAAAGCGACAATAATTAAAAGTTATTTAATTAATTAGGTATTAAAGTATTTTAGACGCGCATAACGCGTACCACGGTATAACAATCACTTTATCACGGTAATGTAGGTATCGAATTTAAAAAAATGAGATGAGATCTACTAAATAATAGTTATAATTTTTATTATTTAATGGTAATTTAAATATCGACTAAATAGTATTGAATTTATAGGGTACAACACTTAGATTGTCCTTGAAATGGATTAGCGACACGTGCGTGAGTGCGTCGGGCACCTGCACAGCGGCGCGCTTTGTCGGCGCCGCGATCAAAGCAAGCCGCCGCGTTCGGTGTCCTTTGACTACTTCCGAAAGTCGATACACGACGAACATTATTTCAAAAATTAAAATAGATTTTTTAATTTAGTAGCCATTTGAGCATTGAGGTAATAGGTTGTTAGAGTTGTTAGGAGATAAGTTTGATTTTTTAACAATTACTTCAAGTATCAAAACGTGGTAGTATTGTGTAAAGTGTTAATAATTGATTATTATTTCAGTTGTAATAAAATACTTTGTGGTGTGATACATTTCGTTAACGAGAAGTTTTTTTGACGTTCTTGGTGGTGACTGGTCTTATTGCTTAGTGTTAAGGACTATTTTCAAAATGCATAAAGAAGTAAGAACACTTGAACTCAACATTTTTCACGTAAGTTAATTGCCAGTTTTATGTATGAGGTTTTTTCGTGTATCATCTGTTATTTCGATTGATAAGTGACGATTGCGGATAAACAGTTCATCCGCATAGGTTTCGTTATTTACGATGAACTTTTTAACTAGTCTAATAATCTTAGAAGTTTGCCATACTGTCGTAAGTTGTTACACATGCACAGACAGTTACTTACAGTTTTCTACATGAGCTACCATTAAACTCTTAACACTGCAAGTAGCTTAGATGAGAGGTCAGAGGTCAGAGTTCTAAGTTCCACGTCATGGTGACCTTCATGGGTTTGAAATTGAAAAGACATACATTAGGGTTTCTGTGTGTTCTGTCGTAAGTCGTAACTCGTAGTGTATCGTCATTCGTCGCATACGACCTTTCGACTTAGCGTGCGTAGGGCGGAGCTAACAGCTGATTAACGCGGTCAACTTTCTCGGGTATGTACTCGGAACACGAGAACGTTGACCGCGCGCTTGCAAATGCTTATGGGGGTAAAAATAAAAAAATTTAAAAAAATATTTTAAAATATTTTTCTATGTGGTTTATTATCATGTTTAAAGGGTTTTAATTATAAAAAAATAAAGAATAAAAAATTAAAAAAAATAAAAAAAAAATTAAAAAAAAATACATATTCGTAATCAGAAAATGTAGTATAATCATACCCCAAAGTTATCGGAAGTGGTCTTATTACACCCTGTATAATAAAATAATAAGAACAAACAGCATTGTTCTGTTTCATTCACACCTATGACATGCTAATTGACATTTATACATAAAATATAGGTACTTGGTTTTTATTTTACTCCGGCTTCCATGCTTTAGTTATTGTTCCGAGGGCCGGCGCCATATTGCCAAGAACTAAACATGGCGGTCTATAGTGATGGGACACTCGGTTGATATTTGTCGAGGATATCGATAAGTAAGATGTTATAAGTGAGCTATTAAGGTTAAAATCTTTTAAATAAATGATCAGATTCTTCACCTTATATTTTTTAAATTCGATAAAAAAGTACATCACTAAACGTCAAATCTACTAATTTCTATGTTGAGTAAATATCGAAAATCAAGCCATGTTATATTCTATTCTATCACAAATCTTATTTATTGTCTAATTATTAACTAAATTAGCACATACGAAGTCATCAGTAAAATAACAAAAATTTTAGTAAAAATATAAACGTACCGATCCAAGGACAAACTTTTTTAAATTTCTTCACTTTTTTGACGGACTATAAATTAATTTAAAAAAAAGCAAATTGGTCGAAAATTTTGATCGATATATCGATATTTTTTTCGCGCTATATCGAGACCAATATTGTTATTTTTTCAGATATCGATGTATCGATATATCGATATTTTTTTTCAATTTCGACATCCCTATAATACGACACTTTGACACTTTATGTACCGCGGAGAGCCGGAACATAAAATGGCGGACCGGCCACAGTATTTTGATTTGGTAGAGACCATTATGCCCCGTCCACTTATAAAAGTCAATGGATTATGTCAATTCAATATAAGTCGTGATCTGTCAGATGGGTTTGACATTAAACTCGACCAAACTACATATTAACTCCGGCCTCCGCCATCTGCCTATGAATCAACTTCTATGATAGTACCATCAAATTTTAGTAGGTACTTACCATCAAATCGATTAAGTTAACGGACTTACGGTATTTGGTCGAATTATGTCAACTATGTTAGTAAGGCTTGGTTTGACAAGTGATTACGTGGTCCACCATCTGCCTAGGCTCCTCAGTCCTGACACCTATAATTATTTTCGTACTGTAAGATATCTTAAGTATCTATTTGTAGCACATATTTCAGTACCATGTCCATATATTATAGCGTCCATTTTTAACCCCCGACAAAAAAGAGGGGTGTTATAAGTTTGACGTGTCTGTCTGTCTATCTGTCTGTCTGTTTGTCTGTGTGTGTATCTGTCGGTGGCATCGTAGCATCCAAACGGGTGGACCGATTTTGATCTAGTTTTTTTTGTTTGAAAGCTGACATTTTCGAGAGTGTTCTTAGCTATAATTCATCATCATCAGCCTGCTCAGTGCTGGACAATCAGAGTTTATCTGGTTCATGCAAGGCAGCAACTTGTAGTCGTTTGATGGGTTTTATATTTCATTCTAGTTCGTGACATTATTTTGTGAATATACAATATACGTATACACATAATAATGGAATGTTGACCTGGTGCTGCAGCATCACCTGGTAATCAACCAGGTTTAGTGTTTGGGTTCATTTTAATTGCGACAACCAGTAAGAAGTAGCTAAACAGTAAATATTTACATGCTGCTGCTGCAGCATCACCTGGATTCTATAGGAACCGAGCTTCGTATGAACCCAAGGTGGAAGTTTCATGTTTGGTCTCATATTAACGGCCTCATCGAAAAGGACATTGATAGATGATAATCATGAGAATATGATTCTGTTGATAGGAATCATTCTGCATTATAACCAATACAACTTTAAAAAGTAATGAAATAATATTTAGGTACTGCCTTTAAGTTCAAATAATTCCTAAATTGTTAAAGTAATATTTTAGTCCATAATTGTTGTCAAGGTGTGTCGGGGGACCGCTAATGTAGATTATTGATTTCACATAACAAGTTTAAGGATCAATAATTCACAGCGAACTGAATCGAGATAATCAGCGACTTGGCGGTTGTAGGTTGTAGTTAATAAAAATAGCAAATTTTTAATAGTTTTTTATACTTATATCAGGCAAAAACAAAAAGGTAGCCCATATTTTGTTACTTTCCTCTACCTTTCCTTGGTATTTCGATGGACTGAGTCTTGGCAACAGTCAGCAATATATCCATGTCAATGGTGAGCACAACTTGTGCCGGCGCGGCGGAGAGTGGAAACACTCAGACAGACGTATTGTGTAAGACCATTGTCCCTACCATTTCTCATTGCGCCTGGGAACCAGAACGTTTGAATGAAAGTGTGGTGTCAAGGTTGTTGTTTATGTAACATTCTAAACCTTATTTTTGTAAATTACAGCCTAGATGCATTTTACAATCGAGAACAACAAGGGTACGAAAAACGTAGCATTATAACAAATTGGGGTTTTTGAAGCAAACTTAAATACTACTTTACACGTACTTCTCTTTAGTAGGTACCATTAAAGATATTAATTTATAGGCAGATGACGGACCTACCTCATTTGCTCGGGTTATGTCGATTCAATATTAGACGAGATATTTTGTCGGCTGGGTTAAACATAAACAGAACAAATTACGTTGGTCCGCCATCTGTCTATGAATAAACTTTTCTGATTGTATAATCAGAAAAGGCAGTTTGGTCGCATTACGATAAACCTAGCCGACAGATCACAATGACATGATCCGACCAAAATATGACGTTGGTCTGTCAACTGCCTAGGAATCAATTTCCTCGATGGTATCCTAAAACCAAAATGTACACCGGCACTTTGGTTACATTAAAATAAATGTTATATTGTATTGTTTTAGTTTATTTAATATTTCTCATTTTGCTAAAAGTAGTATGCTGCTAAGTGCTACTATAAGTCCATACTACTTCATACACTATAAATGCGAAAATGTGTCTGTCTGTTACCTTTTCACGTCCAAACCGCTGAACATATTTTGCTTAAAGTTTATTAAGGTCACCACTTTGAGTCTCGGAAAAGGACAAAGATACTTTTTGTCCCGGAAAAATGTACGGTTCCCGCGCGATAAACGATTTTGACGCAACGGAGTTGCGGGCGTCATCTAGTTATCAATATCTCGCTAAATGAGCGACAAATTGATAACTTATATCGATCGAAACGATACAAAAATATACTCTATAAGAAATCTTGACTCCCTCTTTCTAAATCAAAAGAAAATAGAAAAATTGTATCACTTCTCTACAAACCTTAATATCCAAGCTATATATAGATCAAATCCTGAAAGCAATAGGCCTCCATAATCACACTGACCTTATAAATACTGTACAGTCAGCATTAACTACTGCAAATTTTCGCCCTTATTACTACAGGAATCGAGTGTATAAGAGATAATCAGTGCTTGTCCTCCACCGTACAGGAGCTGCCATAACTCTTTATAGATTTGCCATAAACTTTTAACATCAGCTCATTGTAGGGATCCATTTCATTCCACTGAGAATCTTGAACGTGGGTTGAATAGGAAACAGATAGGTACTACACATAGGAAAATGAACCTTCAAACAATGGATTAAGAATCTTTTATTAATCTTGATGTTTGTTGATTCCGTCATCCGTACCGTTATAGAGCAATTATTCCCTTTCCTATTCTTCCCTATCCCCTTCCTTACCCTCCCTTATCCCCTCTTAAAAGGCCGGCATCGCACCTGCAGCTCTTCTGATGTTGCGAGTATCCATGGGCGACGGAAGTTGCTTTCCATCAGGTGACCCGTTTGCTCGTTTGCCCCCTTATTTCATTTAAAAAAAGTCTGGCACCGCCGCTGCATCGCTGTGCCTGTCAAAGTGCTCATAGCCCGCGATATAGTGTAGGTACCTAATAAATGCAAAATCCTGATATACGTGGGAGAGCCATGCTTCGGCACTGAATGGGCCGGCTCGACCGGAGAAATACCACGTTCTAACAGAAAACCGGCGTGAAACAGCGCTTGCGCTGTGTTTCGCCAAGTGAGTGAGTTTACCGGAGGCCCAATCCCCTACCCTATTCCCTTCCCTGTCCTCCCCTATTCCCTTCCATTCCCTCTCCTATTACCCTATTCCCTCTTAAAAGGCCGGCAACGCACTTGCAGCTCTTCTGATGCTGCGAGTGTCCATGGGCGACGGATGTTGCTTTCCATCAGGTGACCCGTTTGCTCGTTTGCCCCCTTATTTCATTTAAAAAAAAAACAATATTCAAGCAGATATATTATGCATGAAAGTAGGACATGTATAATATTATGTAAGTAGTTACCTAACGTTATGTTAAGGAGGGGAAGTCAGAAACCCTAGGGAGCTTCCGGAAATTGAAAAACTTTTCAGCAGGAAGGAAAAATAAAATTGCCTTTATATTTGTCAAATAGAACGTGAGAAACTGTCATATCTATACTAATATTATAATTTTGCAGTGTTTGTTAGTTAGTTTGTTTGTTTGTTTGTTTGTTTGAACGCGCTAATCTCAGGAACTACGGATCCGATTTGAAAAATTCTTTCAGTGTTAGATAGCCCATTTACCGAGAAAGGCTATAGGCTATATTTTATCACGCTAAGACTAACAGAAACGAAGAAATAGAGGAAAATGTGGAAAAAGGGGGGGAAATTATTTGAAAGGGCTTATTTGAACGCGCTAATCTCAGGAACTACTGGTCCGATTTGAAAAATTCTTTCAGTGTTAGATAGCCCATTGATCGAGGAAGACTACAAGCTATATTTGATCACGCTAAAACTAATAGGAGCGAAGAAATAGTGGAAAATGTAAAAAAAACGTGGGAAATTATATGAAAGGGCTTATTTGAACGCGCTAATCTCAGGAACTACTGGTCCGATTTTAAAAAATCTTTCAGTGTTAGATAGCCCATTTATTGAGGTAGGTCATAGGCTATATTTTATTATTCTACGACTAATAGGAGCGAAGAAATAAAAAAATATGTATGTGAGCGTTTTGTACGATAAGCTTAAAAAGTTGCCTGTTTAATGGTGATTTCGAAAAGGTACAATACTAGTGGATATTCATTTTTAAAATAAATATTTTCGATAATTTAAAAATGAATATCTACTAGTATTGTACCTTTTCGAAATCACCATTAAACAGGCAACTTTTTAAGCTTATTGTAAAAAACGCTCACATACATTTTTTTTTTCACTATTGGAGGTTAAAGTTAAGTGATAAAAAATCATTCTGCGAAAATTAAAACAATAAAATAGTAGATCTTAAAAAATAAATATTTTTGACTAAAAAAACGACTTATCAATAAGTAGACTAACTATTCTGGAATAATTTTACGTAAAAAAAATACTAGAAAAGGATTTTTTTCTTGGCGATATACTAATAAATCTGTCTGAAGTAGAGATTTATCGATTTTTTTCAAATGTTGTATAACTTTAAATCCGTAACATTTTGCTGAACATAAATTGTGTTTTTTTGGTAGGTAATGATCCCAGCTATCACCCCCTGCAGTATCTCGCACTATTTACTGGACACGCTGTATAATTAATGTATTTTTCTAGGATTAGAAAGAGTGTAATTTACACTAACATAACATTATCTTAGTTTGAAAGAAACGATATAATATTGTATCTACCTACATGTAGGTAGTTAGTACTACGTACAACGCCAGAATAATGTTAAAATATAACTTTACGTACTCTTGTCACCCTTCTTGTGTAACAGCTGTTCTCAAAGATTTGTATTTTACAAGACATTACTGAAATTCGAACCTATCTTTTATAAATGTGTTGGTTTGAGACATGTGCGTACCCAGGTGGCGTACCCAGGGGCAGGGAGGGGGCAGCTGCCCCCCCCCCAAATAAAATAAACTTCAATTTTCCTGGCAAGTGGAATTAAAAACGTGTAAGGCTTTTTTTGCGCGATCTGATCTCCGATCAATCTCTCCGTTGTGTATCATCAAAACGTATCAAAATGATACGCGTATCATGATACGCCCCGATCGCTATTAACGCGACGGAGATCTAATCGGAGATCTGATCGCGCAAATCATACAAATGTGGACGCACCTTTACCTACTCTGCGCAAAATATAGTGTTGGAAACAAAATATATTTTCAGTCAGATTAATAAAAGTCAATTTTTATGATTTTTTGGTTCAATATACCAGACTGACCATCTTCTCGAATTCTCGAAACAGGCTGAGTTTTGAGTTGTGATAGCTTGCAGAGTTTTTAAGCTATCAGAGTCATTTTTTCACATATATTTCTATTTTTTAATGGTCCTTCACTTACCAAAAAGAAAAAAAAATCGTCATGCCTATTTCAAGACAAAAATACTAATTTTAAGAAATTTGATTTAAGTATGTTATTAAGATTCAGATTCTAGTGTTCATTCATTCTCTATTCGTGTTTATTCTCTATCCATACTTATTCCATAGTCCACACTCCATAGTGTGGTACTTACTACTTTCTTCTTTAAACCAAATTATAAGGCAGAGTCTACACTATAAATAAGCAGAACATACATTATTAGTACTTGTAAAATTATGCTCTTTTAGATAGTTTGAGAGCCTCTGGGCCTGGTCTAGACGACGCATTAATATAATGTCATTTAGCATGAAGCGTAAGGAGGGACTGGCTGTATATTTTTAGCGGGGAATTCCGTAAAGTTCAAGATACTTGGCTTTTAATGCTGACTTATTTTACAATCTCGAACCATAAAAGGGAGACGAGGTAGGGAAAAACAGGATAATATATTTATCTTAGTGCAGGTAAAATAATTTAAATTAATTGCGAAGTGGATAAAGTATGGTTTTAGGTTTAATACATAGGAATTAGTGAAGTATAATGAACTTTTGGTTTAAAAATATATTATAATTAACAGTAAGTACAAATTAATATTATGAAGTAATTTATCTCTTTTGCTATTGTGTTAATTGACTTGCAAAGCCAACTTTCGGTCGCTGTTGATAAATAATAAGTCATTGACATATTATAAATTATAGAGCACTAGATGTCCCGCGCGGCTTCGCCCGCGTAAATTAGGAATTTTACAGAAACCGTACATTTTCCCATAAAAAATATTTCCCCCGTTTTTCCCACATTTTCCTGAGTTTCTTCGGTCGTATTAGTCTTAGCGTGATAATAAACACACCGGCAAAATTAGAGGAACATAACAAAATTTTCAATATTTTTTAATTGTTTTAATTGTTCACTTCTTTTTATATATTTATTTATTTATTTACTAATTGATTATAAAAAAATAAATTTTATATAAATTTAGGGCATAAAAACGTGAAAAATAGAAAAAAATCAGCAAAAATCAAAAAATTAAGAAAATCTTTGAAATTTCAGTAGTAAGTTTTTAAGATAAATTCTCTATTTTTATTAAAGAAATGCCATGTTAAAAGCGTGTAATACCTTCTATGGATCTCAAGAGGGCCTGGATACGCCATTCCATGCTTGCATTTTAATTGTCAATCATTTCCTTTGGGATATTCTCCTACTCCTCCAGTAGCGCCTACTCGAGCTCCTGGACACATTTTGGAGCTGGAGTTTTAACTCGTACCGTTCACCCATTGATGTGCCACACGTTTTCAATCGTATCCACATCCGTAGACCACGCTGGCCTCTCCACCTAGGCTACGCCAGCATCGTTTAGGTAATAATGTCCGATTTTCTTACTCTATGGACTCACATAAAATTGAAATTACTACCTAAAACTATGTAAAAGGCACACCATGCAGTTCCAGGATATCGGTGCTATAGCCCTGTACTGTCAAAGTACCATCATCTATAATCATCAGCTCCATGCGGGCTCCAAATCATATGCAACTCCAAACCACTACGAAGCCTGCATCATAGGCCACTGTTTCCGTTAAGTTTGATGGCCTGTAGCTTTTCTTATGCTTTATCCACATTCTTTATCGCCTGTCAATACAATGTACATAGAATTAGCTCCCATCACTGTACAGCACAAGATTTCACTCACTTGTCTAATTTTGATGTTCACGCGCAAATCTTAGCCTTGCTCTTCGGTGTCCTGTCTCAAGTTTTGGTGCCCTTGCTGGCACTTTTGAGTTTAATTTAACTTCTATGAGTCTTCTTCTTACTGTACAATCACTTACACGTTCATCTTGGACCTGTTCCGACAGATTTCGTGTCTGCATAGCAGTTTGAGGTCGATTTCTTAAGTTTTGTTTCCTTACAAAATGGTTATCCTGAACCATTGTCACCCGATATCTGCCTTGTTCTCGTCTCCGAACGTAAGATCCAGTCTCTCTGAAGCGTTGAAAGTTACGATGAACCACGGAAGCCGACACACCTAAGGCCTGACTGACCGAACGGTAGGTGTGACCTTTCTCTATCGTGGTTACAGCTCTAGCTGTCGCAGATTCTGGGAAATCACTAATTTTGTATCTAAGCAATGTGTTCTTCCAAAAACCAAACAATCAAATGAGCTGAGCATACCTTGCACCCCGCTAAAACGCCACTCTTATCAGGAACACTTACAACGTCAATAATCGAAAAACACTTATTAGGGCATAATTGCTATAAAAACCTGTCAACTTGCCAGTTTTGTTTAATATTTTATTTCTTGAATGAGCTTAGAAGCTATAAAAATGGCTTTCAGACAGCCTGACCCACTTGAGTTCAAGTTTTGGCCCTTTTTACCTATGTTCCGCTAATTTTGCCAGTGTGTGTATAATATAGCCTATAGTCTTACTCGATAAATGATCTATCTAACACTGAGATAAGTTTTTAAATCGGACCTGTTGTTCCTGAGATTGACGTGTTCAAGCAAACATACTCTTCAGGTTATATAATATTAGCTGTTGCCCGCGACTTCGTCCGCGTGGACTTTAGTTTAAAGCGCGCGGTGTCAACAAAATTTGTGTCAAATTTAAAAACTTTTTAAAACCCTGGTAAGTGGTAACCCTGGTTTCTTAGGGCCGCGCTACACCGGATTGGCAGCGCTGAAAGTGCTCGCCTCACCACTGCCATTCCGGTGTAGCGCGGCCCTTAATTAATCAAAATACCCAAAAACAGCTGTGCAGTGTGCACATAATCTATACTAATATTATAAATGCGAAAGTATCTCTGTCTGTCTGTCTGTCTGTCTGTCTCGCTTTCACGCCAAACGACAAAACTACCGAACCGATTGTAATGAAATATACAGATAGTCTAAAGCCTGAGAAAGGACATAGGCTACTTTTTTACTGGAAAAAAGGGTTGTCAGGGGGTGAAAATGCGTAAATTTGTTCAAATTAAGTTAGTTCCAAAAATTCATAATAGATGGCGCCGTGCGTCTTCTACATCGCGCTGACGCTTGCTCTAAAGTCTTTCTGTAAGAGGTGGTATCATCTTACATTTAAGTTTCGATTTTTTTCGATTGTTATATAGTGACCGTGCAGAGCGATGACACTGCCACTAGTGACGAGTAGCCGAAACTTTTACGAAAATTTTATTGACAAGCTCAAGTCAAGCTACGGAAAATTAAAGGATTTCTTGAGAAATTTGAGTATTTTCAAGCATTGTTGTATTCCCGGATGTTCTAATACATACAAGAAAAATAAAGGCAAATCGAACGATCTAAAATTTTACTATTTTTCTGCCAAAAGTATTCACATGCCATGGCTTATTGAAAAACCAAAGAAATGGATAAAAGCCGGTAAAACATACGTAAGTACTTAAAAAGTTCCATTCATTTTATTTGTAGACTCGTAAAAACACTGAATTTTGTAGATTATAACCGTAAATTCATTTAGATGAACACAATATGAACCTAACCTATAACCGTTGCTTCTTTCAGTAAACATCCAAACTGGCTTCCAAGTTCCATCTAAATTTTACATACCTATGCACCGCTCATTTAATTAGCCAAGATCGGAAAATCCTGTACACCCGGCATATAATATACCTACCTACAAGAGAAGAAAATAAAAAAAAAACTCTTTTATAAAAGAATTTCAAAGACATCAACTAGAATGCAACAAGTTGCATCAAAAGTAAGGATAATTTGGAGAAGTCCTGCCAGGAATTCAACACTGAAGAACAGAATATAATATAATAGTACTCCGTAATAGTATTTATCTTGAACCGTCTTGTCAAAGTGTTTGTTCTCAAAAGGATGATTCTTAAAGTAGGACTATTAATAGTGCAGTCTTTGTGTGTTATTTAAAGAATACTTATATGTATAGTGTTTGCACTGATGAGGTACACTAGTTAAAAATAGTGACAGACAAAAGTTGTAAAGATGGTATCGAGCGAATTGCAGAAGTTTGATGAAATAAAAGCATTTATTTTAGTGAAGTTGTTTTATTTTATTAATCCACAAGCATTTTCAGTAATTATTATAAGTATTTTTGCATCTTCATTATTTTATTGCAATATTTATCAAGTTTTTACTTTCTATGCTGATGGATGCTACTAATTACTTTTTCAGATATTTTCTTAGATAACTAGATAAGAAACATTTTTATTCACGCTTTCGTTCTTTGTTTACGGTTAGAAACTCATCCATACTCAACTTTAATCCTTCGATCGCGGATTCTTGGAAATCTGTTGTTGTTCTCGCGGCCGCATGTGGCAACTTGGGAGTGTAAATATTAAATCATTTTACAGTCTAAAACATATAAAAAACACATATAAACTAGCCGGGGTCAAAGAGAATGCGAAGCCAAAGTCACTCACAAGTTACTTATTTTACTCGCATCGTGTCGCTGCTGTCGAATTACGACGCCCTCTATAGTTTCTGCACGGCCCCTATTCTACGGTATTAAATAACTCAGTACTTTATCTGTGCAGTGACGTAACGTTAAACCTGTCAATGACAAATAGTTTATGGGTAAAGTTGTGTAATTGGGGGCTAAATAAGCTTTAAAATTTGGCATAAAATATAAAGTTTAATATAAAAAAATTAAATACTTATTGTGTGCACACTGCACAGCTGTATTGATTTAAGGGGTACCAGGGTTTTTTTATAAAAGCTTTTGACTATTTTTTTACGTCCGTGCTTTTGACACCAATTTTGTTGATATCGCGCTTTATAAACTGAAGTCCACGCGGACGAAGTCGCGGGCAACAGCTAGTAACTAACAAGTATGATTAGTTCTATGTTACAATAAAGTAAAAAATAAAACGCCATCTGTTGAATCGTATTAGAACTAAAATGTTCATTGCATTGATATATTTCAGGATTTTTTATAATATTATACATAAAATATATTTAAGATTTTTTAAATAATATTTTAATACACATCCAACACCCAGGAACATTGAAAACTTTTTGTTCCGCCTGCGGGACTCGAACCCAGGACCCCCAGGACGAGCGCTGGCCACGCGCAATGCGAATTCATTTTCATCGATATTTTCATGGAAATAAGATATTTTCCCACATCAAAATGTAGCCTATGTCCTTTCTCAGACTCTAGAATAACTGTGTACAAAATTTCATTGCAATCGGTTCAGTAGTTTTGGCGTGAAAGCGAGACAGACAGACAGACAGAGATACTTTCGCATTTATAATATTAGTATGGATTAGGTAGGTATAGATTTTTTTTAATTATCGCTTGACAAACTCGAGTCTCGATCTAAAAGACTATGAAATGGTATAATAATATGGTAGTGAATGTGATGATGATGATGATGAAAGTAATTTGCATAGTAGCATATGCTTTCTGTTCTTAAAACAACGCCGAAACTCCCAAACTTGTATCTATAAAGAATCAGGAGTTCTCTCAGCACCTTCCGAACCACGGTATACCAGGTATATCTCAGTGCAAAATCTTACTTGTTGGTAGCATATGCTTAGAATACTTCTCACGAAACAGAAGTCACCACATTTCCCTATAAGTTTTGAGGAGTTCCGTCGATTACTTATGGATCCTTCATCAGATCACCACTTTTGTGAATATAATACCAAATTGGGATGATACCCTATATACCAAAAGAAACATTTTGAAAATCGGTTAACAAACGGCGGAGCAGCCCCGGATCTAGGGGGGGGCAAGCCGGGGTCTGAGCCCCGGGCGGCAAATTCAGGGGGCGGGCAAATTCATACTTCACGGACCAATGGACAACTCATCATTGACCACGTAATAAAATATATTATAATAGCACAAGTACAGCAATTTCATGACCGATACCCTGAGCGCGGACTGCGGAGTGAGACGTGCTGCACGAACATATTTTATTATTCGCGAGGCGCGTAGGCATAGTTCAAAATACGCGCCCGGCTCTCGCACCCTTTTAAACCCTACCCTGTTAATTATATTATATATCCTACTTATTATTGATAGCTGAAATTATATGGATGATAAAGGTGAAAATAAACATAAGTAGGTAGGGGGGGGGCGGCATGGGCGTATATAAGGGGGGAGGGGGGGGTCCTGGGGGTCCGGACCCCCCACTTTACTATCCATCTTACTTGTCCAATCGACAATATAATATTATACTGAGCCTAAATACCATAATATTATATTGCCCAATCGACAATATAATATTATGGTATTTAGGCTGCTGCAGAATCCTTCATGGGCGAGTCCAACTCGCACTTGGCCGCTTTTTTACGTTAGGGACCCCCCCCCCCCCCCCCCCCCCCTTATCAAAAAAGCTATATATACGCCCGTGAGGGGTGGAATTTTTTAGTTTTTGCCCCGCCTGAAAAAAATTAAAGATCCGGGGCTGCGGCGGAGTAATCGTTGAATATAAGGAAACGAACATAACACCTCCCCCATTTTGAAAGTCGGTTAAAATTGTAGCCTATGTGTTATTCTGATGAATAAGCTATATTATTGTAAAGTTTCATTAAAATCCGTTCAGTAGTTTTTGCGTGAATGAGTAACAAACATCCATACATCCACACATCCATACATCCAAACAAACTTTCGCCTTTATAATATTAGTAGGATATTCCCTTTTAAAAGGCCGGCTACTCTTCTGCTGTTGCAACTGTCCATGGGAGACGGTAGTTGCTGTCCATCAGGTAAGTGGTAACCGGTAACCCGTTTGCCCCCTAATTTTATAAAACAAAACAACTGCAGTCGCCATAGCAATCGTATGCTTTTCAAGAGAGTGGCAATATCTTTTGAAGTGCAATTGTACCTCTCAATAAGAACGACAGCATCAATTGATCCAATCAGCTGCAATCAAGACGATACCTTTACTATTTATGTATATGTACTTATATATTTTACATATTTTTACATTATCTTGCATGCGAAAACACTTTCATGAGAACTTTCTTTTCGAACTTTTTTTATTATAACCTTTTTAATTTACCACATTTTACACTTAAAAAGGTAGAAATATTAATATAAGTACTATCAAAATTAATCATAGCACGATATAATATTATGTATATATTATGTACACGAAATATTACATCTATACTATATATACTTATAATAAAATCGTAGAGGTAAAATTTTTGTACATTGAAAATAAACTTGAAAAAACGAGTCAGCGGCATGTTAGAAGAGTAGTAGAACACATTTTAACTGTTTTTGAAATGTTTGTTTCTCTGTCTGTTTGTCTAGGTAGAAATATTAATATAAGTACTATCAAAATTAATCATAGCACGATATAATATTATGTATATATTATGTACACGAAATATTACATCTATACTATATATACTTATAATAAAATCGTAGAGGTAAAATTTTTGTACATTGAAAATAAACTTGAAAAAACGAGTCAGCGGCATGTTAGAAGAGTAGTAGAACACATTTTAACTGTTTTTGAAATTTTTGTTTCTCTGTCTGTTTGTCTGTATGTATGTTTGTCTGTTTGTACAGGCTAATCTCTGAATCCGCTGGACCGATTTCAACGAAATTTGGCATGGCGATACCTAACATCCCTGGTCAACATCTTAGATATTTTTTTTAACCGACTTCCAAAAAAAGAGGAATTAATTTTTACTTTGCTGTTTGTGGTCAGATTTTCAAATTTCTTTTTTTGTTGTGTAGATTGTTAACCCGAAT
Organism: Aricia agestis; assembly: GCF_905147365.1. Lineage (NCBI taxonomy): Eukaryota > Metazoa > Arthropoda > Insecta > Lepidoptera > Lycaenidae > Aricia > Aricia agestis. Next base: position 10,206,825 of record NC_056428.1, on the reverse strand, counting down.
TTGATACCATGTTTACAATAAAATCGGCCAAGTGCGAGTCGGACTCGCGCACGAAGGGTTCCGTACCGTTATAGAGCGAAAATAAGGAAAAAAATGTATTTTTTGTATGGCAGCCCCCTTTAATTATTTATTTTATTTTAATTTTATTATTTTATATTACAGTACACATATGATTGAGGATTTTGTAAAAATTTCATGTGTCTATATGTTGCAATCATAAATATGCAGAGCGCGAACCTTGCTAGATCTGTGGTTGCAATAATGGATTACGAGCCAAAAAGACCAAAAAAATAACGTTTGTTGCTTGGGAGCCCCCCGTAAATATTAACTTTATTTTAGTTTTAGTATTTGCTGCTTTAGCGGCACCAGAAATACATAATGTGTGAAAATTTCAGAAGTCTAGCTATAGCGGTTCTTGAGTTATTCAGCCTGGACACAGACAGACAGACGGACAGACAGACAGACGGACAAACAGACGGACAGACATCGATGTCTCAGTAATAGGGTCCCGTTTTTACCCTATGGGTACGGACTACGGAACCCTAAAAACGGTGACTTGACAATTTTAGTTTAAATAGTAGTTTTCTCGGGATAGGGAGGTAACTCCTTTACAACAAAAACATTACAGTATATTTCACTTTTTTTAAAGTAAAATTAACACAGCAAGCCACCAAAAAGTAAGATTTGCACTAAGGCATATCCCAGGGTATAGGGCTTCCGAAGGTTCCGTTGCTGAACGGTACTCCTGATTCCTTATAAGAAGATAATATAATATTGATGTAGGGGGCTCAGCGTTGTTTAATATACTGGAAGCACATGCCACTATATCAATTATATTAATCATCATGATCACCACCATCATTACACCATCCGTAACCACATTATGATGCTTTTATTGATTATTTTTCTTTTGCATTAAAAGGATCAAAATCGAAATTGATAATAATTATTTCGCCGTCTCTGTGCATTGCTTTGTAAAAATATTCTTTTATTAATTTAAGGGCTATAATTTGCATTTGATGCTATAGTTGCGTGGCCTCCATCACCTATCCACGCCAAGCGGTCTTCGAAGAAAGGATTTTTCAAAACGTATCTGTGGTTCAAGTTTCCTGGGTCTCTGATGTAAATTAAAATTTCGTGTGTAATATAGATCCAAATAAAATAGTCGTAGATGGGTGTTCAATTTTGTAAATCTCGATTATAATAACATACATTAACGCGGACAAAGTTGCGGGCAACAGCTAGTTATTTATAATTATGTACGAAATAAAGGTCTAAAATATGAAATCAAATAAAGTGAACATAATATTGTACGTAAATAACTTTATATTCGACTAAAGCATAGACTTATAATATATACTGTGACTAAAGATATCATTCTGTCTACTCTGCTAAAGACATAATTCCATCTTTATTCGCGGACAGATATTTCTGAGAATTGAAGACTTGAAGTGGCAGGCAAGTATCTTAGCAGACAGACGCCCCCTGTAGAGGTGGGGTAAGTAAATTTAATAAACCCGTGACATTGTCAGTTCGGTCGGGGTCAGGCCTGATCCAGACGGTTATTATTTGTTTTTTAAAGGTGGTTAAAATTGGGAACGCGGGTGCAGTAGAAATTAAGCGAAGAAACTATTGCCATCACGCTTCACCCTGCGCCGGCACGTATATTGTGATAGAGGCGGACAGAATCGAGGTAACGTATCCTCCTTCGAAATAGAGCCTACTTATCTAATTATTATTTTTATAAATATTTTCAGGACGAGTGAGTCTATCATATTATAAAGATCTTTCTTTATTTTATGGTCGGTGGATTGGCGGGGCACGGGGCATTCATTTTTTTGTGATTTTTGAAGGGTAATATTTTTTTTATTTAAGTAAAAATCGAACGTAGAGCTAGCTTAGCTTTAACAGATCCCAATATTGTATATTGATTACGAACAAAACAGGCTAATAGAAATTTCTTAATAAATAATATCTTCTTTCATTTTATACTAAAACTGTGAACAGAATCCAGACTTGAAATTAGATCGACTGAAGTGGTTATCGGTGGCAACTAGCAGCTGCTACATTTAATTACTAAATTGCCAATGGATTTTAATTAAAAACAACTGGTTTAGGCGGATATGCTATTCTGTAATATTATACTGAAAAACAGTGACGGATTAAGACTACTTTATGCCCCAAGCAATCCAAGCCTGTGTCCCCCCCTATCCGTATGTCAACTAGAATCGATCTTTAAACTTTTACCGCCTAAAAACATTAATTTTTTCCTAGAAACTTTTTGGTGTGGTTTTTGGTGACGAGAGAGTGAGACGTGATGCCCTCAGGACGGATGCTTTTTGTCCTTCTTGTGGTGCCCCTTCAGACGTGATGCCCTAGGCGATTGCTTAATTTGATTAAGGGTTAATCCGTCACTGCTGAAAAAATACATTTTGACTTGAGTCACTGAAATGCGAAAACTTAATCTCGCCTCTTCCAAAAACCCACTGTACTAGACGTAACACTAATATTATTAACCCTAGGTACATTTATTACTAATATAATAAATGTGGAATTGTGTTGTCCGTCCGTCTGACTGTCTGTCTATCTTACTGTTTGTCTTTTTGTTATTTCTTCATGCCTGAACTAGAAAATCGGACTTGTGGAGATACTTTGAGGCCCAAAAGATAACAATATAATTGAAATGCTTTTGATCATAGCAAAATTTACTGTTCTTGGCCTGTAGACAAGTGGCAAAGCGCTAACGCTAACGCTAGCGCTACAAAATGTATGCGATTTGACATAAGTCATCGCTTCGCTAGCGAATACTCATTACTCATGTCAAATCCATACATTTTGTAGCGCTAGCGTTACCGTTAGCGTTAGCTTTTTAACCGACTTCCAAAAAACGAGGATTACTCGGGCTATTGGACCTATAAAAATTGGACCCAGTGGGTCCAATGACTAGATATGAATTTTTAAATATTTTCATCTAGCGATTGGACCCAAGTAATTATTTTTTATGACTGTCGGGTTTATGTCCGTAGGGCCAGCAAAAAAGTTGTAGATTAGAATTAAAAAAAAAAAAACTTTGTATGAAAATATTTATTGAGATCGGTCAAGGCTCAAGACAAATTAAAACTTCAAACAATTAGTAAAAGTAATAGAAAAGAAATCAATATTTGGCCAATAATATTATTAATATAAAGTATTTTAAAACTAAAAACATAAGATTATTCGTACTTCTTTTGTTTAAAAACATTGAAATAAAACTAAAGTAGGTGTTTTTTTCTATCAAATAAAATCACAGGTTTTATTATAAAACGAGCTTTTGCCCGCGGCTTCGCTCCCGTTAAGAAGTATTATTATATACAAACTTTCATCCCCTATTTGAACCCCTGGTTTGGAATTCATCAAAATCCTTTCTTAGCGGATGCCGACGTTATAACATCTACCTGTATGCCAAATTTCAGCCCGATCCGTCCAGTAGTTTGGGCTGTGCGTCGATAGATTACTATGTTTAAAACATTAGAATTGCCAGTAGGCCACTCAAATATTATTATTATTATTATTTTTATGAAACAAGGGGGCAAACGAGCAAACGGGTCACCTGATGGAAAGCAACTTCCGTCGCCCATGGACACAAAAGAGCATCAACACAAACAGCATCAAAAGAGCTGCCGGTGCGTTGCCGGCCTTTTAAGAGGGAATAGGGTAATAGATGAGGGTAGGGAAGCGCTGTTTCACACCAGTTTTCTGTGAGAACGTGGTATTTCTCCGGTCGAGCCGGCCCATTCGTGCCGAAGCATGGCTCTCCCACGTAAATAAGTATTTAATAATATTATAATTATTAAAGTACATAATCCATACATAATTTTTTCTAGTTTTTAATAATATTACAATTTTTTAACAAAAATAATCCTTAGATATTACGTTAAGTAAATTCTGTGGTTATAATATAAAAATATATAGTCCAAACAGTTTTTATTTTATACTAATAATAATAATAAATCAAGTATTAAAAATGCCTGAAATCAGTCTTAAATGTAGTAACATTCATTAAAACACTAAATAACACTAAATATGTATTTTTATTATTATTATTATATTTAAGATATTTTTTTAAAACAAAATTCGACGCAGTAGATTTAGGTAGTAAATATGTATTAATAATTATAATATAAGTTAATGAGTTCTAAGTTTTAAATATACTTACAAAATAATATTATGGTTATAACTGATTATTTTTGTGCCAACCCTACTTCAAAATTTCTTGCCAGAAAACAATGGATGATAAAAGTGGGTCCAATCGCTAGATGAAAAAATGTTAAAAATTCATATCTAGTCATTGGACCCAATGGCTATAATTTTTTTTTGGGTCCAATAGCCCGAGTACTCAAAACGAGGAGGTTATATGTTCGAATGTGGATATTTTTTTGTATGTTCAACGATTACTCCGCCGTTTGTGAACCGATTTTCGAAATTTTTGTTTTTGCCACTTGTCTACGGGAGCTTGTTTTAATGGGGCATGAAGTTACATGCAACATTTCGTTTGTAAAACAATAACGAACTTGAGAAATCCGTCATATAATTTTCTTGAACTTCGTAAATAATATTCGATTATAATATATTTTATGTTAACGATATAATATTACTGCGTTCACTGACCCGGTCTTATTTATGGTCCAAGTTTCCTTAAATAGGTACGGTGTAGCTGGGATGTAAAAAGCTCGTTTGAAAGGTTACGTGCTGTCACAAAAGGCGTTACGGTTATTAAGCTGTTTCAATTTATAGGTTTATCTGCTGTTACACCAATTTCATACTGGGAGAATTATTATTAGAACTAGCTATATGAAAACCGTAAGGCTTGGTTCACACGGCACAATCCTGCACGGTTTTTTGTATACGTTTTAACGAATAAATAGTGGCGCATATAACACAACAAATAGTGGAGTACAATTGACGTGTGATTGTGTGAATGGTTCTTTATATCTATGTCGCAGGCGGATTGTATATTTAGCCGTATTACAATACGGCTAGCCGTTTTAAAAAACGGCGTGGTTTTGTAATGTGGCGTGTCGACGTTTAGCCGGATTGAATGCGGCTGAATAAAAAACCGCCGGAATGCATTCGGCGCTATACGTAATTCAATACGGCTAGCCGTAATCTAATAAGGCCACAGACAATGACATAAGAAGTGTTTCTTATGTCATTGGTTAGAGACTAGTCGCCTTGTTGACAGTTTTAGTTTCGTAATTCGTTTCTTAACACTCGTGGCGCTGCCCGTGTTACAGATTAATATATGAGAAGTAATTAAAATTTGTGTATGCCATTTAAAAATTTGGTTTGCAAGAAATAACAGCTAATAAATCATTTTGCCAGCATACAAAGATTTTGTTAGCAATAATTAAAATCAGGCTGCAATTCGTGTTCTGTAAATAATCATGACAATGGTCAGCAATTTAAACACATAACTGGCAGCTACTTTTATTATGTATCTGCAAAATAAACAGTCACTCGGCAGAATAATTACTTGGTCGGCAAGATTATACATTCGGTCAGCAGAGAAAACATTTCAGTATTTCATTTTATTTCATTACTTATTAATTTATTTATTTTATTAATTAATAAAGACTTAACGGAAGGCCTACTTACCACGGATACCGAAGCGGGGGATGGGGGGTGCAGCCCCCCCGAAAGGGAGGCTCGGGGGGCGCAGCCCCCCGCCAAAACAAAAACAAACACAATCCAGAAAGTCCATAAGTAGGTTAGGTTAGGTTAGAACTTAGACCACAACACAGAGGGAGCCGAACGAGCGAAGCGAGCGTGCTGCGGCAGCAGCCGGCGACCGTCATAAAACAAAAGATAAATCCAGAATTTTTTGCTTATTCTCTAAATGCTTACCAAAATTTAATGGAGGCCACTCATTGCAGCATTGTTTTATTTTGCAATCATGATCACCCTATAACTTACATAGGACTACGATGCGGCTAAACGTGGGCCGCCTTATTGAAGAACGTATCGCAATTACAATCCGGCTAAACGTCGACACGCCGCATTACAAAACGGCGCCGTTTTTTAAAACGGCTAGCCGTAATGCTAATTATACAATGTGCCTGCGACATGTATATTGTATACAAGCCTAATAAAATATGTTGAGCGCTCTAATATAGTATTTTTTATTAATTTCTGTATAGGAAAACACATGACGTTGGGGCATTTCTCAATTTTCATAAAATTATAGAAGTTATAACCATTTTACGAGTAGCCACTTTCACACTTAGCTCTATTACATAACCTTTGTTTTACTATACCTCGTATTATGTATACTAGCTATTTGACCGAGCTTTACTCGGTATTCGATTAAACACGAATAAAATGACATTTTCTAAAAAATGATTCCTAGCTAGATCGATTTATTGCCCCCGAAACCCCCTATATACTAAATTTCATAAAAATCGTTGGAGCCGATTCCGAGATTCCAATTATATTTATACATTATACATATATTCAAGAATTGCTCGTATAAAGATTAAGATTTTCAATTAGCGACTTACTTAATACCAGACAGTAACCATCACAAATATAGTATACGCTGACGCATATAAAGCTGAGTTATAAAGTTAAAAGACTAAAAAGTAAGGTTTTAAGCAGATAATTGCCGCTTCAGTCGGGATCGCGACTTTTACAATTTCGAGATTATTGTCTTGTTTTATTTCTGGCTAGATCCTTTGTTTGCTCCTACGTAGCTACTAGCTTTGCAAGCGATACTTACTTCTATATTAAACGTATAAACGTATTAAGATACATAGTTCTTTACTCGGAAATCTTTTGCGACAAATTCACAAAATATCTCGAGTTTTCGTTGCTATCATTATTACTATTAGCTAAAAGCCAGCTTATGTCTATAATAATATTATAAGCACCCAAATTTTTTAAATAGTATTATATAAAATTATTATAAAATATTGCTTTACATAACATAATATGTTTCTTTCGATCGCATTATTAGCTTTTACTTGCAGGCTGCAGCTACTCCTCTACACTAAAATAACTTTTAATATTGTAGTGCCTATACAGTATACACACAAGAAAACATCCTTATTTCTATGCTACTACGGATCAGAATTCATACTATTATTATAAATGCGAAAGTGTGTCTGTCTGTCTATTACTCTCTTACCTCTTCACGCCCAAACCATTAAACTGATTTCGCTGAAAGTCCCGGGAAAGGACAAAGGATACTTTTTGTCCCGGAAAAATGTACGGTTCCCGCGCGATAAACGAGTTTTGACGCAACAGAGTTGCGGGCGTCATCTATTAAATTATATTTTCCAATTTTATTGAGGTATATTCCCAGTTATAGTGCAGTTGCGTAGCTAGCATGTTTTTCAGTTTGTCTGGGGGCGATGTAACCAGAGGGCCCTCCTCGTGACCCATTTGCGGGCAGACTCGGAACTGGGTGAAACTGGGGTGAGTGAAACTTAGCTTTAATGAAGGCTTTAAAGTCAGCAACATCAGCCCGAGCTGGTCGAGTTCTCAGTGGACAATATTAAAATACCCTGCAACTAATGCACTTACTGCAGCACTAAAAGAGGAACATTAATTTTGACATAAGCCTCATTGTCATTGTCTGTCAAACTCTTCAATAAACTTAAGGTTAATTTAAATTTGACCTAGCTTTAGTGAAGAGTTTGACTGATACTACAAAATCTTCATTTAATTACAATTAATTAAGATTCGTCTCTGAGTGCAGCTGTAAGTAATGAAAATATTGAAGCGGCGAAGTATAATACAAGTTCTGCTTGTCTTCGTCTGGCACATTGAAAAAGTCGCATGCGAGAAAAAGACAGCGTACCTTGAATAGTGATTCCCGTACTTAGACATATTTTATACATAAAATATGTCTAAGTACGGGAATCTATACATATTATTAAACAAAGTCGCTTTTTTCCCTCATGTCCCTTTGTTCCCTTTAATCTTTAGAACTACTCAACGGATTTTGATGATTCTTTCAGTGTTAGATAGCCCATTTATCGAGGAAGGCTATAGGCTATATTTTATCTCGCTAAGACTAATAGGAGCGAAGAAATAGAGGAAAATGTGGAAAAAAACGGGGAAAATTATTTGAAAGGGCTAACTTGAACGCGCTAATCTCAGGAACTAGAGGTTCGATTTGAAAAAATATTTCAGTGTTGGATAGCCCATTTATTGAGGAAGGCTTTAGGCTATATTTTATCACGCTAACACTAATAGGAGAATGTGGAAAAAACGGGGGAAATTATTTGAAAGGGCTTATCTTGCGAACTACTGGAGCATTTTTTATGTTATTTGGCACAGATAAGAAGTAGACCACGTGAAGGATCATAGGCTATCGATTTTAATTATTTTTTCAGTGGCTATATATTTTATACCCGTGCGACGCCGGGGCGGGTCGCTAGTAGTAAATAAATTCAAGAGGGGCTGAATACTATGCTTCTCTTTGCATCTGAGGGATATCAATTCTAATAGAAGATATTTAAAACCTTTCAAGTTACAATCCATAAGCGACCCATGCATCATTTCATATAAGAAGTTAAAACGCCATCCATCATGTGAGGAAAGTTTTCAAACCAATGTGGAACCTTAACTACCTTACGGAACCCTAAATGGGACTATTATTAGGGACACTGTATACAGTATGAGTACCACTTAGGTACCAGGTAGGTACTAGTTACGTAAAATAAATGAACGCGATGGTATCATGAAAGTTGCATGGCGGTGTTGCCATGGCAACGGGCCCAAAACAAAGGGAATATAAATTGTATCTCACCACCGATCAGCCGGCCTACTAACATGGAAATTAGTACCTATTTTAAACCCTTTTTTTCACAGGTTCAAAAAATCACGGTAAGTAAGTTATACTTACGAGTTACGACAGTGCAGAGTTGAAAATGGAATACATTTTTTTACAAAATCATAGGGCAAAGGAGGAAACGGGTAACCTGATAGAAAGCGACTACCGTTGCCCATTAACATTTTACACGCAACATGAGAAGAGTTCCAATATTTTGTCTATGTAAAAATTCTTCTATTCTTCGCTGTTTTCGCTTGTAATACAAATCTCTCCAGTCGCATAGCCCCAGCCCTTTTACGTTTCCGGAATGACAGGTAACAGTGTTCCAACAGTTGGACTGACGATGATCGCTTAACATCATGCGATCTACTCGTTTCCCGGGTAAAAAGCTAATGGGATTATGAGAACAAAGACTAATGGCGGTCCAGCGTGTGTGGTCCCAAATCCCGAGATTATGATTTCATAATAGAGGGACCGTGGCGGACATAATTGATTTCATCATTCAACTCTACTTGTCTCTTTTCATCTTTGCATTTTTGTTGAGATAGCACGATTTTAATGTTTGCCTTAAATTGAAAATTGTATCAGATTATCTATATAATACTCTATTGTCTGTTTTACATTGGGTTTCATTAATATATTATGAAATTCCTTTCTAGTATCTTCTTGAACCTAAAACATAATATAAATATAATTAATAGTCTTCCGACAGATCACAATTATTAACATTAAGGGTCCCCGCAGATTTACAATTTAAAGTTGGCCGACTATGAAAAAAGTGACACGCTCGTGTTCGTACAAATTGGAGCGATGCGACATGGCGCTTCTATCTTGATCTATTTCTGTGGTTTGTACGATAGTCGGCCAACTTGAAATTGTATATCTGCGGGGACCCTTAATTGGCATGATCCGACCAAATGACTGCCTATGAATCAATTTCCTCAATTTCCATTGTGCCCATGTAATATGTTATGTACAAGGAAAGGACACATACTGAAAAATTCATACCACCATTAAAATGATTGTATTTTCATAGGGCCCGAGTCCCGACCCTCAATAATGAAATCTAATGATTTAGTGGAAAACTTTTCCCCTAACTCAGGTAGACATTGATACAAAAATAACCAGGGGACGAAACCGATCATGGGGTACCAAACCGTGGGGGGACCAAATCGGGGTACATCATTTGAAGTGGGTAACTAATAATTTGAAAACTGACGTATTTTGCGTAAATGGAGGCTTTAGGCTTTTTAAGACAAGAAAAATATTTGAAATTTAAAAATATGTGTCTAGGTATAGCTAGATATATCAGCTAGATCAGTGGTCCCCAATCTTTTTTTCATGCGGGCCACAAATACGTTTTGGCCGCAACAAAAAATGTTTAGGCATAGAGGAATAAATGTCTGGTCTCCCGTCTCTGGTTTAGGGTAAAAAATTACGTTCTTAAAAATTAAAGATTTAAAAGTGGAAAAAAAATCACGACTTTCACAATTTTTGCCGGTGGGCGTGAATTTCAAAATTGTTTAACTTCACGCGGGCTACAATTAATAAAGTCCCGGCGGAACACATGCGGCCCGCGCGCCGCGGGTTGGGGATAGCTGAGCTAGATGATGAAGTAGGTATGTTACAAGGTTTGTTCAAAATATTATAAAGGAAGAAGTCAGTAATTGCTCCATGTTGTCAAATGTAAGTTACCCGCCTCATTCACTCATGTGTTCACTTATTACTCGTTAAATAATTTATGAGTTCACGATTTGCGGCTTAAAAACTTTCCAAAGAGGCTTTATGGATTTAGTGTTTTAAGATTATATGAGGGAATAAAAAAATTTAACGTTAAAATATGGCTTGTGACTTTTCAATGGATTTATAAATCCACGACTTTTAATAGAGTACAAAACTCGTGGAAAGCTATAGTTAAAACTTCAGTGGCAAACTGGCAACACATATTTTGTTTTGTACTTAATTTATTGTATTTTTTCAGTCATTATTAATAACTAAGTAATTTGACAGAGCTTGCTTTCCAACCACCTTGGCTTAATCTACTACAGGATAATAAACAAAAACACATCTACGCCGGTTTCGGTGGCGGCGGCCCTTGGCAGTTTATTATTAAAACCTGAACATAGTATTTTTATAGTGCTCGAGTATGTGCGCAATAAATACAGCACTTTATATTACTTTACTCTGGTAGCTCTCTACTACAAAATGGCGATTTAGTAAACTATTGAATAAGGGAAAAGCCCTTTAAGTAAATTAAGTATTCCGAAAACGTATTCGTAGATACCGCGTCTGACGGTGGTCTGAGGCCTGGAAGACACCAAGATAACGAAAACAATACAAGTCATTGCTACTGAGAGTAAAGTATAAATAGACTTGTATCCACCTCAACCAGTATAAAATATTCCCTATTTTGCTCTAGTAGTTTATAATTCGTTTGCTTAAAATAATTTACACCTATTTCTTTAACATCGAGCTGGTAATATATTAATTAAAAAAATATTATAGTACAGACAAATGTGAAAATGGAAATACAAATGTGTGAGGTGTGATTTGTGAAGAGGGGGGGGGGACAAAGACTTTGGATAGTGGTAAGTTCATTGCAAAATATACAGGACATTTGGCTGAAAAAGATATACCTAGTTAATCCTATATTATACGTTTTATGTAAATCGGTTTATTAGTTTCAATATGGATTAAATAGCCAAACAAACACACTTTCGGCTTTCAATTATAATAATTAATATTATTAAATAAGTATGCGCAGTTTCTTTCATAGACAACAATAAAAAATTCAAAAGGAAAGTGATCCATTGAAATGAAAACCTACTCTACATATTTTATGTAGGCAATTCAAACTAAAATATTGCCCATTCACAGTTTTTTCTCAGAATTTATAACAATTTAACATTTTTTTTATGTTTCGTTCTAATACAGGGTATATTATAAGGAAATGTTATTTTTAAATGACTCAGTAATTGTAACCATGATAAACTAAAAATTTCCAGGTTTCATAAATAACCACAGTGACAAGCACGACAAGTGTGTTTATATGCTTCTTTAAAAAGCCTGAGAAATGAAATAAGTACGAATCTAGATCTTCGAAATTCAGAATTAAAATTAAGGCCTCACTCTGATATTATATTGAATAATTACTTAACTTTAATTATACACTATGAAGAGTTTGTATTATCTCAAAATCTTCTTAAGATTAAAATGATTTCGTAATTATTAAATCTCTTTATGTATGGTATGCGGCCGTTAGACTTTTAAATTTCAACTTTTGTTGAATTTTAAGTTGGAACAAAGAACAAGTTGGAAGCTGGCTATAAAACGGCCAGCACCTTTATAAACACATCCTACTGGTAGTAGGATGTGTTTATCAAGATATCAAGATTCAATCTTGATATCATCATAAATTATAGAGTTTAGGTCTTATCCATAAAGTTAATATACCTAGCGGAATAGAGCAACAATCTCGAGCTGTCAAACGTAACCGAAATCGGTTTTCATCTGTGTGAAAAATATGTGTACGTATACACTTACACAAGCATGATTGAACATGAATTCTATGAGATTAAATTGTCAACGTGCGGCACATGCCTACTGGACGTCAAAAAATGAATGCTGCTGTCATGTATCACACCGCACACGTCTCTTTTTACCACTCAGTGTTACTGATAGTGACATCTCTCTTGCTCAGGCCTTTGTTTTGTATATTCCGCTAGGTATATTAACTTTATGGTCTTATCACTGTTATGACTTATGAGTTATGTCTAGATTGTGTTTTATTTTTGCCATAAAGTTTTTTGTTTCATACCGAGTCTGCATCGAGGCTGTATCAATGTCACTTTAGCTGTTAGCAGAATCGACCTGGCGGGCAGCCGTCTGATGCATTTGGATCGGAACGGATCGCAGCTTCCAGTCAACCGCGCCGCTCTCGGCGCTTCTCCCCTTTACCCCGCCGCCAGTGTTGCCAGCTAACAAATCTCCAATGTTTTTTTTTTTATTTTTTTATTATAAAATTGTGGCCGTCTATGGACTGTCCGTCCATAGACGGCCACTGTGTTAGATTTTTCGCACCATAATTGAAATAATATTATGAATTTTAATTAATTGTGGTCCATCACGCCATGGACACTTTTCTTTTTCTTTATTTTATATATATATATATATATATATATATATATATATATATATATATATATATATATATATATATATATATATATATATATATATATATATATATATATATATATATATATATATATATATACTAGCCGTTGCCCGCGACTTCGTCCGCGTGGACTTCAGTTTATAAAGCGCGATGTCAACAAAATTGGTGTCAAAAGCTTTTATAAAAAAAACCCTAGTACCCCTTAAATCAATACAGCTGTGCAGTGTGCACACAATAAGTATTTCATTTTTTTATATTAAACTTTATATTTTATGCCAAATTTTAAAGCTTATATTTTAGCCCCCAATTACACATGTGGCGGTACCCACAATTCACCTAACATGCCTGCATCGCACTATCGAAGTTTCGGAGAACGGCAAGATATATACAACGTCTGAAATGATGTCAGTGGGCTTCGGCCTGACTGAGCATGCTATCTCGCTCGGTCGGAAGATCTTCCTTTTCGGCCGCCACTAACAACGTTAAATTGGTGACCATCGACAAGAACACGCATCCTTCTGGACATCAATCATCATCAACACTCCCCGCCCCTCCGCACCACGTCAGCAGACATCAAGCGTAACCGGGTCGCCTCGACCATAAGCCGCGTTGGAGGTCCGCGCCGGTCGAACCCGCGTCTGGCTTGAACGGGGCAGCCATAGGCTACAACGACCGGTCAACAAGCAGAGCACGGGGTCCCTCTCCTGGTCATTGCACGCGTAGCTTCGGCCCACACCTGACAACACAAGCGCATCGAAGAATACCACAGGTCTTCGGGGGGGAGTGATGTGGCGGTACCCACAATTCACCTAACATTACTGCATCGCGCTATCGAAGTTTCGGAGAACGGCAAGATATATACAACGTCTGAAAAGACGTCAGTGGGCTTCGGCCTGACTGAATATGCTATCTCGCTCGGTCGGAAGATCTTCCTTTTCGGCCGCCACGAACAACGTTAAACACAACTTTACCCATAAACTATTTATCATTGATAGGTTTAAGGTTACGTCACTGCACAGATAAAGTACTGAGTTATTTTATACCGTAGAATTATAGATATAACAATCGAAAAAAATCGAAACTTAAATGTAAGATGATACCACCTCTTATAGAAAGACTTTTGAGCAAGAAATTTTTGGAACTAACTTAATTTGAACAAATTTACGCATTTTCACCCCCTGACAACCCTTTTTTCCAGTAAAAAAGTAGCCTATGTCCTTTCTCAGGCTGTAGACTATCTGTATACAAAATTTCATTACAATCGGTTCGGTAGTTTTGGCGTTTGGCATGAAAGCGAGACTGACTGACAGACAGACAGACAGAGATACTTTCGCATTTATAATATTAGTATAGATTATGTGCACAGCTGTTTTTGGGTATTTTGATTAATTAAGGGCCGCGCTACACCGGAATGGCAGCGGCGAGGCGAGCACTTTCAGCGCTGCCATTCTGGTGTAGCGCGGCTCTAAGAGGGGTACCACTTACCAGGGTTTCAAAAAGTTTTTAAATTTGACACAAATTTTGTTGACATCGCGCGCTATAAACTAAAGTCCACGCGGACGAAGTCGCGGGCAACAGCTAGTAACTAATAAGTATGATTAGTTCTATGTTACAATGAAGTGAAAAATAAAACGCCATCTGTTGAATCGTATTAGAACTAAAATGTTCAATGCATCGATATATTTCTGGATTTTTATAATATTATACATAAAAATATTTAAGATTTTTTAAAACATTATTTTAATACACATCCAAGACCCAGGAACATTGAAAACTTTTTGTTCCGCCTGCGGGACTCGAACCCAGGACCCCCGGGATGAGCGCTGGCCACGCGCAATGCGAATTAATTTTCATCGATATTTTCATGGAAATAAGATATTTTCCCACATCAAAATGTAGCCTATGTCCTTTCTCAGACTCTAGAATAACTGTGTACAAAATTTCATTGCAATCGGTTCAGTAGTTTTGGCGTGAAAGCGAGACAGACAGACAGACAGAGATACTTTCGCATTTATAATATTAGTATGGATATGACGTTGGAGCTTGTGATCGTATGTGGTGTATAGTTTAATTTGTTGTGGCCTGTGTATAACGTTGAGTCATTTGCTGTGGCTGCACTGGAGACAACTTTGCTAATGAATACCATCAATGGTTCTCTGGTGGCTTTTTCCTCCATGATGGTAGGGAGGGTTGCCTAACTTAGCTCCATTTCCAGTTGTATTTCTAAGTCAGACCTGTTACTACCAAACCTTGGGCATTCAATGAGCAGGTGGAATATTGTCTCGTCCTTTGCGGGGTCACAAATGCAGGAGGGGCTGTCATAAAGGTGGAAACGATACAAGTATGCTGCGAATCCTCCAGGAACGGTCATGGCTTGCACGTGTGTAGGCGTTATTGTAACGTGCCTTAGTATTTCCCACGCCTTTTTAACAGTGGGGAAAAAAACTTTTGTGACCGATCCGGTTGAGGAGGATTGGTATCTTTCCTGCCACTTAACTGTTGTCCCCTCCCTTATTTTTCTCCGTATGTAGGACATTGGCACTCTGTTGTAATCTGAGGCCGTGTTTATGGTAAGTGCAGCCTTTTTTGCCAGTTCATCCGCTCTTTCGTTTCCTGGAGTACCCACGTGCGCTTTTAGCCAGAATAGCCGCACTTTTCTGCCTTCCTCTGTTATAGCTCTTAGGTCTTTCTTCATTTCGATCGCAAGTGGGTGAGTCACCAAAGGATTTCTCAGCATGTTTAGTGACGATCTGGAGTCACTCATGATGTTAATTAAGCTTTCCTTTTATGTCCTTGCCAATTGGATCGCTCTATAGAGTGCATAGATCTCAAATTGGAAGACTGTATTGTGCGGTTCTAGGTGGAAAGTGGAGTGTCTGGTTTCCCGGCCGTTATTCCACCACGTTAGAGCAGCTCCGGTTTTCCCCTCTATTTTACTTCCATCCGTGTATATTTGGGGGCCGGTTATTTGGTGTTCCTCGGTGGGGCTTTGGCTTACGTCTTCCTCCATCAATCAATCTCCAATGTTTTGTTTGAACAAGGTTTGTTTATGTATTATAATATAAAATTATGAATTCAGGTTCGGAGTTGAATATTTTGACAGTTGAGCTAAAAGCCTGTATAATTGCCTTCGCTACATTACCTGTTAGGAGAGAAAAGAAGGGAATTTTCAAAGTAAGTACTGTGATAGAACTTTAGAAGGGGTTTCAATGTGATTTTATCTCATGATAAAAATCGCTAACTGCGTCATCGTAGTCAGCATTTAGAAAAACTTGACATGGCTATCATAGTAAATTGTTATTAGTTATTACCGAAACTAAAAACTATTTTACTTTAATGTCTTATAAATTAATTTCATATAGTTAATGCATGTAGTTTTGGGGTCTAGTCTAGTCTAAAATAAAGTAAAGTTATTTAATAAGATATAAATATCATTATATTATGACTGTAATGTAATTTTAATGATAGCGATGAATTAGGCCAAATTCTTATTCTAATTACAACAAAATTAATATTGCGTTACCTTAATAACACTAGCAATTATTGTGATTGTAAGTAAAAAGGTTGTAACTTCCCACAAGAATCTCCACGATAACACTGTTTACAAAATAAACAAACAACTTTATTTTCGGGGAAAGTAAATTCTCTTAGCTGGCAACACCGCGTCTCTGCCTAGAGCCCACTGCCCACAGTACGGAGTAGACCGCGGGCGAGGCGGCACGCTGTGCACGCCTCGCTATTGCTTTGTTATTGCTGTGTTTATTTTATTCCATCCGCCAATCGATAGTCTAACGACGGCCTAAATGTTTGTGCTGCCAACATTTCACGGTGAAACTTAACGTTGCAATTGTGTTCTGTTACTATAAGTGCAGTGATATTTTGTAGCGAATCGATAGTGGATACAGCAATCCCGGAGTCTTGGTGGCAGAGTTGCATATTGATTATACTCCCGAGTTTTTAACGGTAAGTAAAAACATACTTAACCATTCAATATACCAACAGTCAATAAGCCTACTATAAATAAACATAAGAGAAATCTCTACACCAATGGCAATAAACATAATATTCATCCGACGATTTGTGACCGTCTTATCATTATCATTTTAATCCTGTCAAATATTGATGTAGAGAACTGCAGACCACTATTACGAGATCCCCTGTACACTTAAATGGGCCCAGCATAATTATTACCACATAGAGTAGGCGTTTATCAATTTAATCTCCACTTAAATGTAGAGCTACCTCGTAAACTTTCTGTTTGTCTCTTATCAGCTTTTGTTTATCTGATAAGAACGATATTAAATAAGGAGTTGTATTGTTTAAATGACATACTTTGTAAATAGAATTACTGAAGAACTAATTACAATACAAGTGATATTGTACCTAGTATCTACGGTCCAAAATAAGCTCTATTTTTTGTAGAGTTCTAAATTTTTCATGTGTATTGTTCATATTCACAATATTTGAATCCTGGGAATTGCATCCGATAAATATAGAGCTCGTTTTTTGTAAAAAAATACAGAATGAAGTGTAAAGTTGCAACTGGCTTTCCTATTATGATTTTGGGGATACGGACGATGGAACGCGATGATGGGCAAAGGTATAATATTTCATCAATCTTATATCGTTTTTCATTAACGATGAAAATACTTCGTACTGGCAGAGTCAAACATCTGTTTTCCGAGAAATGCAGAGAGCTGCAAATAAATGTTGACGTTACCTTAAGACGTGTTATCACTACTCAGACAGACAGCTACATATTTTCAATCTTATTTATATAGAAGTAAGGTTCAAAGTGGTACAAAGGATTCGTCACAAAAGGAGACTCGTATGAACTAAATCATTGTCATACGAGTGATCAAAGTGTGTTTGTAATTACAATTTTTCAGGACACGTATGTGTGTCATTATAAATTATTTTTTATTCAGCATGTGTAGATTTTTTCAAGATTTTTTTTTGATGATTTAGAATCCTATTATTCTCTTCTTTCTTGTCTGTTTGTCCCTGTCTGTTACCAGGCATTTAAGGCAAATCAGTCGATTGGCGTCGTCAAATATTGAAGAAATCTACAGACTACAGTCTACAACGCTTTTGAAAACATAAACTCGAGTCACAAAACTTCAAGAAACTGTGGTTCAAAGTATTTTACTCCACATCACGTCAATAAATAAAAGGTTTTCGTAAAAATTTTTTCGTAATTTAAATTAAATAAAATTGTTTCGTAAAAGGTTTTCGTAAAAATTTAACTAAGTACATAATATTACTACACTTTAAACGGCTATAATTTGAACTTTACACACGATCTCCTGCAATATTTGCGAATACAATATATAAATAACTGATTATATGATACAATATAGTGGAACCTTAGGCTCTATTTCTAGTGTAGTTAGGCTATATTTAATCAGCTGGTAACGTGATCGGCCTCTGGACTGGCCTCGCCGGTGGCCCGGACAGGTGGTGAAGGTCTCAGATTATAGACTACTACTAGTTGCCCGTGGCTGTACTTGCGTATAACTTCATACTTTTGAATTTAATATTGTTAAACTTATTTTTTATTTATTTCAATTCTACCATCCATTCACAAGCAAATTTACTCTCAAAACTGTTGTCTACAGTTTGTAGGCAATAGAATAAATAATTATGGACTAACAAAACAAGAACTATGAGCGGAATAAAATGTATATTCATGTAAAAAAACTTAAAATCTTATATTATGTTTTTAAAGTACTAACCACGAGTCACGACAGACCAAAGAATGACCCGAAAAAAATGATAGAGCCATCGAATTATGTAAAAAACAGCTGTAAATGTCATCAATTATGTAGGTACATACATATATTTATTGTAAGGTAAATTTGAAATCCTTGAGAGTCATCGAACTCTAGACCATTATTGAGTTGTAAGACGCAGCTGTCGAATCGTACCTTAGGGAAATTCTAAAATTGTAATATAATGAGCATGTCAATTTGTCTATCTATCTCAGGATTTGAATGACATTGGACAGTTTTCATCCCAGAAATGTTTATCTTGGAAAAATGTGCTGTGCTTGGAAAAATAACCGAATTCTGACGTAACTAAGTTGCGCGCAACATCTAACACAACATAAACTTATAGCAATAGAAGATCAGCAATATTCCGGCAACAAAAGCTAATTCATTTTTATGACAGCGCAATTACTACAAACATAAAATCTGAAAGTTTATTTTCATAGACATAAAACGGAAACAGTTAACCATATGTAAACGTGTCTAGCTAATAAGACAGTAATTAATATCATCTGACAGTCTGCCACTTAAGATATTTGTCTACCTAATTTATAATATTGTGAGTTTCGTAATTGTGTATATTATTATCTTTTTTCGTCTTAATATTAGATCACTGCTTTAAATATTATTCTTTAAAATATTCAGTCTGGGTCCTGGAAAAAACGCCGGTAATAGAAGATATAATATTCAGTTCGAATTGGTCGTAGTTTACAACAAATACAAACAATATGGTTGTCCTTATTTTAATTGGGTATGAATTACCCAACTTATTAAGACTAAATACAGCTAGTTTATTTTGTGATTGTCATAACTTATTATATTCAGAAATAAACTTTGTATCCTGAAAATATATAGGTCTCAATTTTTTGTAAAATTAAAGTTTTAATCTTTATGGAACTCAATACCAAGTTAAAAAACAGAATAATACTTATAATGAAAGACATTATAAATAACACAAAACATAATACACAAGAGATACGATCATTGCAATAAATATTAAATAACCGAATTCTCCAAACAGCTGGCTCTCAGTTCAACGTCAACAACAAAGAAACGAAAAATTCTCGAATAAATCAACAAGAATTTATTCTTTTGTTTATTGCAGAAACGTAATGATTGACATTCCAATTTATTTTATGTTAAATTGAAAAAAGTAAAGAATAAACAACTTTAACTTTAAACTCGAATCAAGGCGCCAGACGACGTTTGAACATTGAGCGAAAGATTTTCAAGATTTTCACCCCCCATCCTTAAAATAACGCAACGAAAAAACAACACAGTTGAACATGGAATAAGGGTTAAAAATGAAGTTTTAGTGCTTGGAAGTGGGCTATTATATAATCAATCCTAAAATGTTTAGTAAGTAAGTACCATTTTTATAGCGACAATTAGGGGTTTCAAGTACTGAGCTATTGCTGTCTAGACTGCCGTGTTCTAAAGCTGTAAAGGTAATGTTCGTTTTATTTCTATATTACATCTGCATGAGTACATCTGGTACATCTGGCTATATAATGTTTATCCGACAGATGTTCTCTGAGAATAGCACTGAGCCTTAATATCGTCGGTTAAGAAATCTGAACGCAGTTGCAAAACACACCTGACTGAACAGAGATTGGAATAGGGCTGACACGTTAATTAAATATGATTAAATTGGATCTTTATTTAATAGCGCTGGTTTTCCTGGTTATGGTATTAAAGGTTTCTGGGTGTGAGAGAAAGCTTTTGGATAAGTTGTCATGTAGAGCTGTTCAAGTGTATAATGTTATAAATTATTACATTTCTATTAAGTCCTTTCAAAATGATTTCATATGGAAATATTATCACTTGATAATAAGGGACCTATCAGCATGAAAAGAAAACTAAAAGAAATTTACAGAAGACATTTCATAGCACGTCTGATTGTAGCGATTCTATATAATCTTCAAAATTAACGACATTAAAATTACATACTTATTAAGAATTACCGTGCGAAACTTAAGCTGTAACAAAAAAGAACTTGTAATCAATCTTTTTGCTACATCCAATGAAGCAGTGTTGCCAGCCTTATAAAACCAGTTTGGCGGCACCTGGCTAACACGCGCGAGAACGCATTTAGATGACCCCGCAAAAATCATCTCCTGGCCTACTATGGCCCTAAATTATACGACCAAAAATATTACGATCCAAGAAATAAAGTGATGAATTATGATATTCTTATTATTCGTCTTAAAAAAAGAATACGATTAGCTGACTAGAGTGCTTAGTCAAAATGCATTTGCAAGTTTAATTTAAGTGAAGTTTGATGTTAAAAATGTATGGGATTTATAATGCATAATGTACCACTAATGGCGCTTGCGGTGCGCCATGTCAAATCCCATACATTTTTGACACTTTACTTTGCTATCTGATATATTTTGGCTAAGCACTCTGCTGTTTCGTTTACACTTCTACCGTGCTGGACTGCAGTAGAATTTTCTTGAATGCAAAGCTGTTTTTTTAAACAAATAAAAATTAAAAACTATTATGTATCACATTGTCACATATTATTTCACATATTGTTATTTATTTTATATCTAACATACATATTCAAGTATTGTTCATGTCTCGACCTTCGTTTGTCCTCATTAAATATGTAAAGTCCATTGCCCATGGGTAATTATTATATCCTTCATTGTATAGACACCTGAGCTCAAAACCTCTTGAGGCATAACTGTAGATCAAAATACAACGTAATATTATGTTTCCTTATTCCTCATCTATATTCTATACTAATCCATACTTATTAATTGTAAATGCTAAAGTGTGTCTGTCTTTCTGTCTGTTACCTCTTCACGCACGATTTTGCTGAGATTTGCTGAGAGAGGGTATGGCTATACTTTGTGTCCCGGATACTTTGTGTCCTAAAGGATAAAGGATAATTTAAGTCTCGACAAAGGACATAGAATAAGTACTTGTAAATGTACGCATACCTCGCGATTGTTCTGAGCTTGCGCAGTGCCGTAAATAGGACGGTGCCACCGGTGCTCAGGCACAGGGCGTAGACTCTGGGGGGCGCAAGAATGGCCAGACCAGACAGATCCATATTTTTCGAATTGCTCCCGATAAGTTCCCGCTGCGCCCCAGAGATGTTTCCCAATGTAGTAAAAAATATCCCCAGCCGAACATATTATAACCTCCTCCTTTTTGGAAGTCGGTTAAAAAACAAAGGTGCAGTTATATGGAAGCTCGCACAGGGCGCAAAAAAGGCTATTTACGGCACTGAGCTTGCGACACTCTTTCCGCGGGTGGAGCCGCGTGTACCTTTTAGTAAGTTTAAAAAACAAAGGGAAAACAATTTCACAAGTTATAAAATACATTTCCAAGTCTCAAGTTTATACTTGGAAGTTAAATGTAAAATAAGAGCGTTGTGTTAAAACAATGAACGTCTGTGCTCCAACTGAATCGCGAAAGGCTGTTGCCGCCATTGCGTGATGCGTCAGACGAAAATAATTATATAATTTCTTCTTCGTAAAAGGAAACAAATGATTCCGCTTATGTGTTCTTAGTCTAATTACATTAGGTGTTCTTAGTCTAATTACATTCGATTTAGATAGCGAAATTAGACATAAAATGTATGGGATTCTACGTCGCTAAATTACATCAAACTTGACAAATCCTAGGACCTACATACATTATACATTTCTTATTTCTTTTTTTGCTGTCGAAACTCTTAGGAATCCATTAGACGGTAGGTTTGCTGTCAGTTTTACCACAGTCATGACTGTGACTGATGGGTAACCTACCGTGTAAGAGCGTGACTGACGGTTGCATGAAGCTGATTGACGAAAATCTGGATTCATTTGTCAGTTCATCAGTCAAACATAATTCATGATTGACGGAATTGACTGATGCTTGCATGAGCGTATAATGGATGCCTTAAATGTAATAAGTACCGTGAAGATAAGTCATTGACAATATTGTATTGAAGTTTTAAGGCCAGTTGCTATCAGATACTTGAAACTATCATTGATATTAAATGATTGATGAGCAAAACTTTTGTTGCATTTATAAGTCTGATAAAAGTGATAAATTATGATTTTGTGTATGTAATATTTGTTGAACGTTTTTGATTGACTTACGGCCGTTCCCAATATTTGATCTATCTCTGGTTTTGCCCTACTAGAGATAGGAATAGCTCAAATTTGACATGAAATATATCTAATGTCTAATGTGAGCTGTTCCTATCTCTAGTAGGGCAAAACAGGTCTACAAAATCGAAAAAAAAATGGTTCCTGCAAACTAATTGCAGTTTCTAATACTTTCAACTACAATCTGATTCTGAAATGGGCTAAAATGCGAGATTTTTTTATCTTTGGAATGAAATATCTTAAAAACCTGAGCTGATAGAAAGAAAATTTCTTAGAAACATAATATTATGATCAGGGCACAGAGTTCTTACAGAAACAGCTTTTAGTTTTCAGGCAACCTAACTACTGTTGACTAGTGTAATTCGACTAATTCTTTCCTGGGACAAAATTCCTTAAACATCAAAATCGGTTCATTAACTACAAGCGTGAAGAGGTAGCAGACAGACGAACAAAATTTCTCATTATATTAGTATAGATTGTTTACATATACATCAGTAAGTTTACGTATAATTTACACCCAATCATTGCTTTATTTACATAAATAGTTTACATTGCGAATCTTTATGGTCTATAAAAGTTATAGATCATAAACTATTAGGGAAGTTGTAATTTGTTATTGCTAATACTATCGTCGAGAATCGAGATCATTCTGTTTTATTATACACACCATGTCATATAAATTTTGATTAATTTTTGTATGTGCGTAGTCGAATGTTATTTTTAGAATAGGGCACCCACTTGTTTCATATTATTAGCTAATTATTACTCCTAAATGTAATAAGGAGATAACATTACTAAAGATTTCATAAGCAAAAAGGAATCGACATACCTAAACAAAACTAACAAAAGAGTAAGTTTGATTTCATAAAACTCTTCAATATAATCAGTTTTCCCTCTATATATTTTTTAAACTGTTATAAAGTGCGGATCTTGTGGTACAACATATTTTTGTATTAATGTAGAGAACAAAATTTTTTTAAAGAGAAAATTTGTATGTACGAATTTCTATTTTTATTCTGGCAACCCTGTTTACAGCATATCTATTAATAAGTAATGTACTGTTCGGTTCGCTCGCACGGTCGGAAGATTTGAATAATCTATACCGTTCTAGATGCTCGTAGAAAGTGTATGATTAGTAGACAATAGAGTTGAGAGATGCTACTTACAAAAGGTATTATATCTTCCTTAGACGCTATTTATGCAAACCTTTCTTTAGAATTCTTTAGATATATACTTTAGGAATTAGGATTTGTATGTGTCCCTTGCATAGAGCTCACTGTGAAAATAGCAGTGCTGAAAGAGTAACTTTTTTAACTTTCACATATACAAGTCACAAAAAAAATCGCTCTTTCAACGCTGCTATTTTGACAGTGAACTCTATATAGAGACACATATATACACATACACACCCTACAGTATTATCACTTAGTTTTGTTACACCCTGTATATTCGTTGTTATTGCCTATTCTGAACTTCCAATAACGTAATAATTGTAAATCGTTGCGCTATTAAAGAATGTTATCATCAAAAACACATTCCTCGCAACAGATTTGCTGATCTCTGGTAGAAACGCACACTTAGGGCCTGTTTCACCACTTCCTGATAAGGCTATCCACCAATTAACTTGACAGATCAAGTATGCAGAATCTATCAAAAAAGTTGTGAATAGCATATTAGGCATTATATCAGGAAGTGGTGAAACAGGCCCTTAAAGTTATTCTTCGATTATACTACATCATGCTGTCACTTGCCACTTTGTACCATACATGATAAAGCTTGGGAAAATAGAAAAGTTACCAATAGAGTCATGTAACTGTAGCAAAAACGAACCACGTAAGATGTATTGAAGTAATTAATACTGATCGAATCACACAGTCACACTCTCGATTCACACACTCTTGTTCTTTGTATTTAATGTCTTGTATTATGCCTCTTCATGTTCGAACAATACGTGCGATTACATGTAAAGGAGCATATTCGTATATAAAATATGAACATGATTAACGTAAATGTTATAAAAAACGCATTACGCAAGGATTTATGGATATCGATCATGGAACAATGTGAAAAGGGGAGAAAATTAGGTAATATCGGGAAAATTGATTCAAAGGCAGATGGGCGATGGCGGACCTGCGTTTTTCATCTCATTTTATCCATTTGGTTGACGTAAGCCAACCAATTGACATTAGTTTGACGTGATATGACCAATAAAAGTACCTTATTTCTACGTACTATCAGCTAGAATTTGATACATAGACAGATGGAGAACCTACGTAATTTGGTCACGTTACGTCGAACCCAGCTGACGGATTACGAATTAGAGCTCGAAAAGGCAGCTTTTAATGGACGTGGCAAAATAGGAACTAACGCTGCCATCATACAAAAACACCATTTACGACATATTGTATTAATTAATAGTTCTCCTTTAAGCAGCAGCGCCCCGTCCACGTTCATGTAAAGTCTTGTAGCGCTTTACACCGAATTGACATAATTCGACCAAATGACGTAGGTATGTCAACTGCATATGAATCAATTTCTTCATCTACCTGTAAATCAATACGTAATATCTATTATTTTAGTGGCCAGTAACTTTCGCAAAAAACTACATAGTCAAAAACCCTCATTGTTTTCCAACAAAGCCTTCGATCAAAACAAAGCTAATAGTTTCTCAATTCGCACGAATTACCTTACCTTTGTCCGTCTGACCCCAATACGACCTTCGTATAAATTCTCCCTTTAATCCCTTGCATACAAATTGATTCCAGAACAACGGTACAACGAGCCCTTTGAAGTGATCTCCATTCCTGGGCCCTGATTCATTCCCTCAAAGGGACTTTACTGACTCATTATACAGGTAATATTTCTACATATTTTGAGGATGTATAGATAAAAGGCTTTTTACTATGAGTAATCAGCTGTTTTTTGTTGTCAAACCAGTTTTGCTGCTCTATAAAAAATCTGACCTATGTCCGTTTGGTTTTGTTATAAAAAAGAATATGTTTTTATTTGCCTTGTCTCGCACGAAACGTAGTGCTCTATCAAAATGAAGCTACTCACAAAATATTCTAGGGCTCCCGTACGTTGCGGCAATAATAATTATTGCCGCAATTATTATTATTATTATTCGTGTGAGCAATTGCTCGGCGACCCAAATAGACCGATCTGGAGCAATTAGTGGAGCAATATGGAGCAATTTCGATTAATTGCGGCAATTATTTCGGCGTTATTGCTCCTAATTGCTCCAGATTTTTCATATCGCTCAATCTGACAGATATACAATTGACGTATATCCGATGGGCTGGAAATTACAGGCAATTGTATTGCGCAATATTGCTGCTTGTTTCCCCAAATTGCTTGATGTAGTTGTGACGTCATAGTTGACAAGAATTGACTGATACAAAGATATTAGATGTTGACGGCAACCTCAACGCGGTGTGCTGACATTTAACCTACTTGATAATATATTAATTAAAACCGTAACTTTTTCTGGATATAACAGTCCTTTATCCCATCCCAAGACCCAAGTACCTATACAGCGCTTTTTAAGTGAAGAGGACATGCAGACAGACTTTCGCATAATATTAGTATGGATAACATTATTTTGTAAACACAAAACATGATATGCATTATGGAGCTGAACAGTAAACAATTAACCCGTAGTGAACTCATGGTAATCTCGGGTATGACATCACTCGTGGTAAATATGACCGTCTTATCTATTTGAGCGGTTAATACGCCTCCAGTTCAAAACAAATTACCAGTACCATATATATTTCAAAACACAAACTAAAAGTCTTCTACTCATAATAATTATGTTCTTAACTATCTATAACCCATACGTATATTTAATATTTCATTATTTGTTGTCTTTTTCTATCTCGTTATTAAGAGGCAAGAGCCTGTTTTACCACTTCCTGATAAGTGCCGGATAGGCTATCTACTACTTTTTTTGACAGATGGGGTATAGAGTAACTGTCAGGTAAGTTGTGAATAGCCTATCCGACACTTTATCAGGATGAAACTGGCCCCAAATGTGAGAGATAAAGACAAGCATACAAGGTAGTTGTCTGCTGTATCAATACTGTTATTATTAGAGTGTCTGAAGATTAAAATAATACAATCTCCACACAGCCCATATTGGCCATGAATAGGGTCCCTAATAATCCGGATGTAATGAGTGCAATCTTTCCCACACGTCGGGCGTCGGGCGTGGGGTGTGGGCGTGCTATACATATACGGCCAAACCAGGGGCGTAGCTACGCGACAGTCACCATAATTGTCTCCGTCATTATCGGCTCGAATTGGTCATCATTACCTTCTAAATGCTACAATTTGGTATTACTTTATTAGGATGTGTTTTGTCCGGTAGCTAAGTTAGCAATGACCTTCTAAATGGAATTAGGATATTATTTTCTAGTCTTTAATTATTATCAGCATCAGCTTCATCCATTAGATGAATTATTAGATAGGATGCAAATACTATTTTCATTATAATAATTACGACGGAACAAACCAAAGAGTCTTAAGACGTATTTCACAAAATAAGATTCGCACAACGTTATGTCACTTAAACTGCATTTTGCTCCTCTGAAAAGTTATCTAAAATCACGCTAATGTGAACGTGAGCCCGATTCGAGATTATGAAGATAGCTAGTCTACTCAATTTTATTTATATTGTAACAGTGTAAATACTACTTTTTATTAATACTATAATAGTATAAATAAAATTGAGTGGACTATCTTCCCACGCTCGAATCGTACATTAGGTTCTCCTACAATTATTTCTTTCTTTTCTTATTAAGTACTTCAGACTATTTAGTTTTAGTGCTTATAATATGAGTAGTGTAGTAGGAATGTTAAGATAATATATTATGTTGCCTCTTTATATGCTAGAGTCGTAGAAAATGCCCTTGAATTTAATTCTGTCGCACCAAGAGCCGGTGCCAATTTTCTTTATAGCGTACTTTTATTAACCATTAATTCCACTTTATGTTTATCCTTCATACCATATTGTATTGCGTTGTTGGAGTATATTTATTATTTATTAATAACATAGTGTATAATATGAGAGTTCATAGCGAATGAAAAGCGTATTATTTATAACAAAAAGCAAAAACAGTTCTCTTTGTTAAAATGTTCTCAGGTTGGACATTTAACCGACCAATTAGGAGGATCTATATTCGGCTGTATATTTTTTTCTTTTTAGGTAGAAACCCAGGAATACATATTTACGATAAACGAAATATCAATTGTTAAAATTTATTGATTTTAAAACTAAAAAATATATTATTTAAAAATTTTTAAACATTAGACTCACGATCTTACTGTATTTTACCCACTTCATTGAAATCTCAAATTACCTTAAAAGGTTTCCATTTCGGGCAAAGCCTTTATTGTCCTTCAGAAAATCAATTAAGTTTAATGATTCGGTTTGTTTTCGGCAAAAAGCGGGGACTGTCAATCACAAAAACACGGTTAAAATTAATTGACGCTTGTTAGCCGTGATTTTGACGAGTAATTATGTTTTTACTTGTTGCAAATGGAGGTACGAGAGGGACAAAAAAAGCTTTATCTCGCTTCAAACTACTTCAAAGTACTCTGGCTTAAGAATTAATTTATTTAAAACTAGTTAACGCCCGCAACTCCGTTGCGCCAAAATTCGTTTATCGCGTGGGAACCGTAAATTTTGAGGATAAAAAGTATACAACGTCCTTTCTTGAGGCTCAATGTATGTTCATAAATCACACCTAGCAAAATAGATTCAGTGTTTTGGGCGTGAAGAGGTTTTGAAAGAGAGGGGAAATTTTGGCGCAACGGAGTTGCAGGCGTCATCTAGTTTAAGACACTTTCTATAGACGGTTCTCGCTGTAAACGAAACACTAATAGCGTAGGTTGGCTCTGAATATTATAGAGCTTTGGCCCCCTTCGTCTAACGCCTGGGGCCAATTCTCCTGTTACGCAGCAAACTTACAAGTGTAATTCAGGTTCATTTTACATTTGCATTTTAACCTGACACTTGATGCAAGTAGCAACAAAAGGTAGCTCATTAAAGCTACGAGTATTGTTTATGAAATTCGATCGAAAATGTGCATAATGCACGTTCATTCGTAGTTTTAGATGATCGTGTTTAGTAGTAACATACTTTATGTTTTATAATAAAATATATTATGCGTATTATGTAAAGCCTAACTACTTACGTAGTTTTTAAGGAAAATTTTGTCAGAAAATCCACGGCATTTTTGGCTAAAGCATAAGGTACTGCATATTAAGGTCTTTCTTACGTACTGCTCACATTTTCAATACATTTCGCCACCGGTAGCTTCGAAAAGACTCTACATAACACTAAATGTACCCCACGTACTAAATAACCATTACCTACATTCTACAGTAAAGTAAAACAAATGCGGGCTTAAATTCTTAAACCTGTGAAACATGCAACACTCAAAATTACAGTTATTAGGCGAGTTTATAGTTTTAGTAATTGGAAGTACTTAACGGTACCACGTGTATTGTGCGGTACCGTTTTCGTGTTGCGTGAAGTACAGTCGCTAGATTATTGTATCATTTTTTAACTTTACTGCCCAGTAATAAGGTTGAAAAGTGAAAGAACGGCATACATGGTAAACCGTCACGGTGTGTTCTGTCACAGTATAGCAATATTAGTCCCTACAATAACGAAACGCCTTTGACATAGCACGATGCCGCCACCGATGACAGGTACCGAGCAGAATAGCCAGGGTTGCCACGAAACGGGAAATAAAACTGCCAGATATTTACGTGAAACTTTATTTTTAGATGATTTTAGTTCTCTATTTAAAAAATTAATCAACCCATCAAGCCTCATAAGCTCACCGGTGAGCGAGACACAATAGAATAACAATAGATTTCCAAGGATCCACGAATCACGATCGAAGGATTAAAATAATGAAGACGCATTCGAAATTTCGAATATATAAAATATCCAATAATTAATCACACGTCAGGTGTAACAGAAGCACTTCAAAACTCTTATGACGTGCGCGGTAAGGGCGCAGTATGTTACACTTGATATGTGTACCTGGGTAGGTAGGTACTAATTAGTATGTAACAGGGTATTTGACAGATTTTTAATTTATTCTATATTGTTTCTCTTCTTGTTACACTTCTTACAACGTAAACAATAAAACAGAGATGCAAATACATGCCGCCAAGGCCAACACAATATTAGTGTAAACTGTGAGCCGATATTTATGAAAATTTAAATCCTTTTTGTTTTTTAAATCAGATTTACATCCGTACACTGAACATTTATTATAATATCCCATTGTTTATAAGATAAGTTATCGTTTTACAACACAAAATTCGTAGACAACGCGCCAACGTCACCCCTGTGGGCGCAGGTACACAAACTCCGCGAGTTTGTGTACGCGGGCCCGCGCCGCCCGCTTCCCCGCGGGTACCCCTCCGTTGCTCTGCGCAAGTACATTCGTTTCACTACTGTAGGGATATGTCATATTGCTATACTGTGGTTCTGTCCTTTGTTTGCATTGTTTAAGGTGGTAACAACAGTAGGCATAGTTATGTAGGATATGCCATATGCATATTGCTACTCTAAACTTCAGCACCCGTAGCATGGCTACAGTAGAAATACGAAAGTATAGACAAACAGCGGAGATAAATTACTGTAGGTGCCGTTCCGATCTTTACCGCGGCTAGCCGCGATCAACAAAAAATCTTTATGACATAGACTATAGTCTACGCACCCGTAGCCATACTACGAGTGCGTAGACTATACCTAATAAATAGGCGAAGGCGAAGATGAGTGAGACGATAATTCTTTTTAATTGCTTTGTTTTCTTGCAATCGGCCTGGTTCAGGGCGTTTAGCTAGAGCCTAGAAGTTACATAATTTTTATTTTATCTTAAAATAATCTAGCATTTGACTAGTTCAATATTTGTTACATAATGATTAAATGCTAAAAATATCTTTATTTACAAATATCTTGATCTATAAATAGATCTTTAACGTAACCCCGTAACCTCGATTTGATCATCAATAGTGAATATTGGAATTTCATGATTACTCCAGAATATTGCCTTTGCGATTCCACTTCACAAGTTTCATCTTTTCTCAAAAAGCTTAGGCGTAACACTCGTAATTACTTTTGATGAATTTCTCAGTTTGATAAATGTATAATAATATTTTTCTTATCAAGTATTACTAGCTAAAAGCCGAACTTTGTGAGGGCTCGCGTCGTCACACCTGGACTAACTGGTGATAACACATCTGCATATAAGAAACAGCTTGACTGACTGATTATAACATATCTGGATATAAATAAAAATTACTATCTAAAAGCACAAATCAACAGGCGAGATAGTTTTTCCGTAAAGTGTAAGTTCCACAAAATGTAAAGGTTGTCGCTATGCTCGCCCTGATTATATAACCACTACATATTATTATATTATATTATATTTAATAACATGATGGGTTTGTTACTTCTATTAAAGTTTCTAAAATTACTTAATATATCCTTAATAAGGAAGGACACCCTCGCCCTCAATAATAGAGCAATGGATCCCATTGCTCCATTATTGATGTGTGGGAGGGTAGCGCTATACAAAAGTTGGGTAGGTCCTATTGCATATAGTTACATATACCTGTACGGCTAGACTAGATCTAAAATACGAAATGCTAGGAGAATTCAGAGCACTACAATTCCCTTTCTGCAAAAAAA
Source organism: Aricia agestis (assembly GCF_905147365.1). Classification (NCBI taxonomy): domain Eukaryota; kingdom Metazoa; phylum Arthropoda; class Insecta; order Lepidoptera; family Lycaenidae; genus Aricia; species Aricia agestis. The sequence continues at coordinate 10,175,243 of NC_056428.1, read as the reverse complement.
ATCTCTGACCATTATAAATTCTAGATATATCAAATAGATTTTTTAAAGCAAACATAAAAATTTAAAAGCCTTTCTTAATGTAGACTTAAATCCAGTATCCATCCTATCAAACAAAGAAGGCCTTCTAGATGTCAGATTAATCTACATAGAAAATAATCCCTCTGTCCTCTAAGTGTTTGCATCTACCTCACTATCTCTGCAACACCCTAAGGTTTGGCTGGAAGAAAATGCCACAAGGCATTAAGCCCGCCTTTGTACTAATAATTAATTACTTTTTAAATATAAAAATAAAAAATAAAACAAAACCAGATTTAAATCTACGTTGACCAAATATCTTGTTTAATATTAAACTCGTGAACCGCGACAAAGGATGTTTGTTCAGCATTACAGCTTTGTTTGACGAGGGACTAATGCGCTACATGCGACCTGTAAACCTGGCTAACAAAATAAATACTTACCTTTTAATTTCTGTAAATAAACCGTTACTTTAGTTTTGTAAATCTTTGCAGAATGTTGCTCCATTTAACTGCTCGTTTCTTTAATTTTGAAAAGTACATAGGTACATATGTATTTCCAAATATTCATCACACTAGGTTTAAAATTTTACCCGATTGCTCCTAAACGAGAGTAAGAGAGTAATGTTTTTCGAGATTACCTTAGATACACATAATAATAATATTATTATGACATCTTTTCTTAGCACTTGGCCCATATAAGATCCAAATTCCAAAATCATTAGTCCCAAGTCCCAACTCCCAAGACTAAATCAAAGCAGTGGGGGCTATGTTTTAAATGAGGGTAATTGTGTGAAATTACTAACAACAAATAGATAAACAATAAAAATATCGGAAACTGAGCATCAACAGGTGGGCTCCCGTACTATTATAGAAGTTTGTTCAGTAAGTTTATTTGAAGATATTGTCCTACAAAATATAGAACAATCCATATTTTAGGACCATAAAATCAAAGTATGAAATCCTTTCTATTTCTGTTAGAGCCTACCACTTTCAAGATTTTTGGCAGATGAAAATGTTGTTCGTCTTATCAAAATGAATATTAGCTTGATAGTAATAAAAAAAAATGTTCTAGGGCTTCCGTACTATAACCTATTCGATGTTATAGAGAAAGATAAATATTTTGTATACACGATCTAAATATATCCTCTACAAATTCAGTTTAATGTCATGTTTATGTATTTAGGCTTACACAATAACAAGTTATTAGATCAGCGTCGGGCGTAGGCAGCCTTGTGAACGTCTCGTCCATGTTTTGAAGCTAACAAGCGGAATACTAGGACTTGCTACATGATATTACAGATAAGGGCTTCTTAGAGAATATTTCATCCAAGTTATCAAAAATCCTTAGAAATTCACACAGTCTCATGCAGTTTTTGGACGCCCCCAAAGTTATGATTTTCTTAAAACCTAAAATCCTCAATCCATATCCCTACAAATATTATAATTGCGAAAGTGTGACTGTCTGTCTGTCTGTCTGTCTGTTACCTCTTCACGCCCAAACCACTGAAACGATTTTGCTTGGCATGAAGACTTCCTGAGTGAATTTTGGCGCAACAGAGTTGCAGGCGTCATCTAGACCTTAAGAAATAATAATGCCAATAACGATTTATAAGTAAAAAAAATATTTCATACACAAAATATTTAAGTCTAAAGCTCCTAAAGCAAAAGTTATCTGTTTATTGGAAAAACTTCAAATATATTTCGCAACAAAATACAATTAAAAAAAAAAGTTTCTAGAATTAACAGGTACGTCTTGAAATATTAAATTAAAATATCCTCTGCTACAAAGGCTGTAATCTTTCTCATCTTATTTTCGTCAAGAAGCTCTTTGTTAACATAAATTATCAACTTTTTGTTCGCGAAGAAGTAATGAGCCGAGAACTCTTTGAATCTTAAACATTACGTTACCATAAATTTGCTAGATATGACCAATTTCAAATACTTACGTATTTTAATAAAATATACAGCTAAATATTTATTAAGAGCGCCTCCTTTTTTGGAACGTTAAATATTATAACAAGCAAATGCTGCGACTTCTGCTTGCTATTTAGAATTTCTTACTGTAGTACATAATAATATAAGGATTTGGCTACTTAAATTAACTTTAGTTTACTTTAGACTCTTAACTAAGTATTAGGTAGTAAAAAATCTTAATAAGCGTTTGAGCTGTGTTTATGAAATTTAGATCATATATTTATCTCGCAAGTCTCATTATATGAGCCAAATTTGAAACGTTTATGTGAAATAGTTTCTGAATTATGAGGGGGCCAAAGTAGCTACAAATGGGTCATATAATATACACACAATGCTGCTTGCCGGTTCTGTTATGTTAGAACTTAGATTGATACGCTGCCACGTGTCTAGATTTTAGATGAGTGGGAGGATACTAATAAAATCAGTCTAATTTCCCCAGAACTTTTTAGTCGCTTTATTATTCAGTCTGCGTTCATCAAATTAACGAGCGAGCCTGTTGTGGGCAGATGTCCTTATTGGGTTAGCTGGCCATACAGATAAGCATGGTCACTGTACGTAAGGAAAGGCCCAGTCTGAGCAATAAAAAGACGCCAGTCTGAGTGCCGGCATTACATCCAACGTAAATTATCGTCTCCTGCTTATGAAACATTAGCTGTACACGTAGCATGATAATAATAGACAATGGTCATATTATACACGAGCGGACGCTTTACACTAGTTTATATCTATGCAGGCCAAATTAAAAAAACATAATAGAAGTGTTTCACTCCTTAACGAAATAAGCTTGGAAAACGAATACGCCATTTATTTCCGTAGGGGCTCATCCTTACTTTCAGATTCATTTAGCAGTAGGCACGAATAAGAACTAATTAACAAAATCGAAGCGAACGCGTAGGTCATTCACACGTAAAATCGGTAGTTTTATTTTGAAAAAGAAAGTCTTAAAACTTAGTGAAGTTAAGTGCCATTTTAAACCGTATTTTGTGCTTTGAATTTGAAATGAAGTCATTTAATTAGCATAAATTTTTGGGTGATTTTAAGACATACGATTTTAAAATTGAAACCTTTGATCGTCCGTTTCATAAAAGAGGATTCTAAGTTATTGATAACAAGGTGAATTTTGATAGAAACTTACGCAAGCCCAAAAATTTCAATCTTTATTATTATTTTATTGCCAATTTCAAATCCATAAAGAAAAATGTGACTCAAAAATCCTTGTTAACTTTGTAATTTCACACGGTCAGTGTAAATATTTATCAGGCGTGGGAAAGGTGCCGACTGGCCTGACTTTACAGCAAAAAACATTTCTGCTTGACGGCAGATATAAATAGGGCAGTTCCATTTCATTCAATCCCGGCATAGGTCAACCTTATCACTTTTTACTATGCTTTAAAAAACAAAGGATAAATAAAACATGAGTAACATAAAAAATAATAGGCAAAGTGCGATTCGGACTCGCGCACGAAGGGTTCCGTACCATTAAAGAGCAAAATTAGGCCAAAAATTTTGTTTTTTGTATGGGAGTCCCCATTCATTTTTAATTTTATTTAAATATTATTATTAAATATTAAAGTACACATATAACTAAGGACTTTGAGAAAAATTCAAGTACTTACCTGTTGCCATTATTGATATAGAGTAAAAAAGGCCAAAAAAATCACATTTGTTTGCCCCCATAAATAATCATTTAATTTTGTTTTTAGTATTTGTTGTTATAGTGGCAACAGATATACACAATCTGGGAAAATTCAAATCAGAACTCTAGCTATAGCGGTTCTTGAGTTACAGACTGGAGACAGACGGACAGACATTGAAGTCTCAGTAATAGGGTCCCGTTTTTACCCTTTGGGTACGGAACCCTAAAACTGAGTTTATTTATTTTCAACCAATCAAACGCATCGTTGCAGAATTTATTTTTTTAATATGATTTATGAAACTGATTTACTATTTCTAACATCACGTTACCCTCTAATTTAACACACAAACGAATTTGACGAATTTTATTCATTTCTTCACGCTAAACATAAATCAGGACCTTTTCCTCCTACTTATACCTTTAACTTAAAGTCGCTTACTCAACACTCATCCCAAAAATTTATGATTTCATTATAAACTTTTTAATGACGTCACAGCACGGATTAAGTGGTTAGGGTCGTTACGTGGTCCCAACCGTTATGTGCTATCTAAACAAAGGCGCTGAAAGTCGATAATGGAATTCATGGGGAGAACGCCCTCAGCGTGTGACAGCTAGCCTGAACAAGGTTATTGATCCCAGGGTTGGCAACTTTCAGAAAAATGTATACTAACAAAATATGATAGAAAATCTACTGAGTGAAAGATGGAATCTTTAGGATGGAGGTTCCTCGCTTCTAACTAGCTATTCGTTTAGAATCTAAACTAGCTTAGCTTCTAAACTTTAGAAGCAACGAGCATCGAACTACATTTTATGCGTAGATTTGATGTGTTGTGACTTGTGATTATCAGTTTACCTTACAACGGCTAACTAAATTCGGCTCGCGCGTAGGCATGATGTTTTCCAACGTAAACGTTTGTTGAATTGATAATTCTATCAAAACATGCAAAGGAGGAAGGGCAAAATGTACCCATGATCGACGCTGAGGCGTATGTCGTTAGAAAGCTCTTTTGTGGGCCAGCTTCATATATCACTGAGGGAAAAATTATACCTAGCTAAAAGATACCAAAGAAAAATCATTTATTCCTTGTCATTTAAAATTGCTAAAACCAATCGAGGTAAATGCGTACGCAGTGCGCGTACGCATTTACCTCGATTGGTTTGGTGCCGTTCCGTGCTCTTGGGCCTCCTGGGTTAGGTTTGAAGGCTAACCTAACCTAACCTAACCCAGGGGACTGACCTAACCTGACTACTTCTGACAGTTATTGGTGTTGGGTACACTCCCCATACATTTTTATCTGACCTCCTTTGAGAGAAAATTCTCAATTGGTAGCCCTGAATATGAAAGCTTTCTTTTGTCCTAAGCGACCGAGTTGGGAGGTTGAAGCACCCGAACGTGCCTAAGTCGAGATCTCGCGGTCGGTTTCAGAGCGATTTTGCGTTTAATGAGTAAAAAAATGCATGTTACTATATAGCTACTGTTTACGAACAACATTCAAAGATTATGTTTTGAGTGCTACTTATTCTAGCCTTTACGCCGAACGCACGATAAGGAACTTCGTTCCAAAACGATCTTGAAAAAAATATGGCTTATGAGTAATATGGTTTTTGAAATGACCGATTCAATTATTTTTCGGACAAAGAATAGCCTGTATCCTCTCTGGGTCCCAAAGTGATCACTATATCAAACTTTACATAAATCGGTTCAGACTTCAGCAGCTCGACAGTGTTAAGAAGTGCCTTTTGAAAATTAAACCCACGACCTCCAGCTTAAGCGTTAACGTCTAACCAGTGAGCCACATGATCCTCAAAAATAGGATGCTGTGTTCAAAATTAGTTCATACAATTTATTTGACATGATCTCTAAAATTATCCCGGGGGTTAAAAAGAATCCATCGTTTTCCAAAATTAAACATCATTTAAAAAAAACCACTACTGACGGTAGTTAATTTTCAAAAATAGAATCCCAACGTCTCGCTGAGAATTTCAAGACTTTTCAAGGAGACGGTGACATTGAGGTGGGCTAAATTAAGACAAACACAAGGGTAAATATTTATATACAACACGCGACATACCAACATACTTTCAGTATTTACGAAAATATATAATGGATTACGTTTACGTGACGTACATAATATTTCGTCCGTTTTGTGGTAAGTTATTGCTATATTATGGCTATATTGAGGTTTCTTTTTACCGACTTCCAAAAAGGAGGAGGTTATACGTTCGGCTGTATTTATCTTTTTTTTATTATTTTTTTTTTTGTTCAGCTGTTTGTCATCCGATTTTCAAAATTCTTTTTGTTTTGTATAGGGTTTAACTCGAATTTGGTACCATGTTCACAAAAGTGGTGATCTGATGATGGGATCCTGGAGGAATCGAGGGGACTCCTTGAAAGTTGTATGAAAACATATAGTGATTTTGATTTCTTCTGAAGCATTCGAGGTAAATGCTACCAAAAAGTAAGATTTCGCACCAGGTTATACCCTGGATCCGAAGGTACCCAACAAAACCTTTGAATCTTTATAGATACAGGTTCGGGGATTTCGACGTTGTTTAAACATTTTGATGATGATGATCAAATAAATTGATGTGTTAACATCAATTTATTTGATCATCATCATCAAAATTATAATTATGCCATGGGCCATCACATTATGACACAATTATTGATGCTTTTCGTGACATTTTGCATCGAAGCAGATGTTTTTGATGATTGTTTCGCTGTTTGTGGACCGATTTTCAAAATTCTTGTGTTTTTGTATAGGATATAATCTTGATTTTGTATAATAATTACGAAAGTGGTGAGCTGATGATGGGATCTATGAGCAATCGAGGGAAATCCTTGAAATTTATCAAAAGACTCATAGTGGTTAAAACGTTGTTTCTAGTAACTTAAACATATGTTACGAATAAGAGAAAGTTCATACAAAGGTGTCTCTTGGTCCAAAGGCACTGCACAGAACTCCTGAACCTTTAAAGATAAAAGTTTTTAAATTGCAGCATCGCTTAGATAACTGCAAGCATTTACCACAATTTCGCTTACAGTAACATAATGTGAATAGCTAACATTCGTAGTGGTTATTTACGCATAAAGCCTTATCTTGTAGATAACTAAAAAGAGTGAAATTATTATTTTTAACAAAAAATTAAAACCGATTTCCAAGGTAAAAACAATAATAATATAATATGAACTAAAAAGTATTAAATAACTCTTACTCTATAATAGTGCCTTTTTCAGAATTCGTCTAAATCTCAACTATTTCTGTACATACTACTGTCTTCATTACTTTGAAGTCGGTACCAGTCCCAAAAGCTTCAGATATTCCGACATTGACTGAACTCACGATAAAATTAGCTGGTACCGACTTCAAAGTAATGAAGACTGTAGTATGTACAGAAATAGTTGAGATTTAGACGAATTCTGAAAAAGTCACTAGTATAGAGTAAGAGTTATTTAATAATTTTTAGTTCATATTATATTATTATTGTTTTTACCTTGGAAGTCGGTTTTAAATTTTTGTTAAAAATAATAATTTGATATTATACCTACAGGTTGTTAGAGTGAACATTTTTCATATAAATTCTTTACCGCAAATCAAAAATACAACGTACATACATAAAGAAGAAACATAACCAATTTGGAACTGTCGAGCAAAAGGGGTCCTTAACGCTTTGAGCAGTTTTGAACCTACTACCTAGATACTTTTTGATATAATGCCCCTTATCAGGGCATTAATAGTAAGGAAAAGTATGAATAACAGTAAAAAGCTTGTTAACAAAACAATTCATAGGAATTTGCAATAAAAAGCTAAACTATTCGCTATAAAAGGCAGCATTACAACGATTAGAGATTAGCTACAGACATTAGTATCTCATATCGGTAAAATTGCTCTGTCGCTGAATTTCCCGATACCGCCGTGACAGCAGACCGCATTTCCAATTATCGGGACTGAAATACCTCTCACACACGCACACACACACACACATACACACACACATAAACGTACTATACACACACATTCAGGCGGAAAACTATATTTAAGTACAACATACATATTACACACATACTCGAACAATATTATACACACTTGGCCGCGCGGCAGCATTGTTTACGTGAAACTCTCCCTCGTTGACTCTAATAATACTCCTTTTTTTGCTTTACAATATATAATAATATATTAACTAATAACAAAGAAATAGACAGCTGAATGATATGATCTTATTATTGTAGTACCATTTTTGTGGTAATTAATATGTATTATGGAGTATGACAAATAGCACTACTATACTTCGATTAAAATAAACTAAAACGCATTATAACAATACATAGATCCAAATCTTCTCGTCTCAAGAAGGCAGCTTAAGAAATCCTGAATATCCCATTCGTCACAGTCAGACGGAGTAACAAACTATCACAGATAACCACGTCAGTCGCTATTGCCCCTTCAAAATGATTTATGTTCAAAAACAACTTATCACTAGAGAGTTGGATTTCATAATGGGTTTTTGGAATCTTCTCTTAAATATATGGCGCACAATCGAGTCAAAAATAAGATATTATAGTAGTTAGTAAATTAAGTACCCAAGTACTAGGAGTAGTATTAATAATTATACTTTCATTCCAAACAAATTTTTGTTTCTTACATTTGTAAGAAACAAAAGTTTGTTTGGGCAAGTCCTATTTAGGCAAGGATTTCGTACATACGCGCGTTGAGATACGGAAGATTTTTCATTAAAAAAAAAAAACAAGTAAGTAAGTACTTCAAGTAACATTTCCATCTCGATGATATGCGATAATTGCTTTTCTTTAATCACAATCCAGCTGCATAGCGGAATCGACATAATTTAGGGCTACGTAAAAATAGATTCTTCAGTTGATGAATGTTTCAAATCTTTATTCTACTTCTCTATCTTCCGACCACAACTTGGCTATATTCTGTTGCAAATTGCAATATGTTGAGTTACAAAAATCCATGGCTAAACACCATGAAGGCAATGAATCAAAACAAAACAATGGGCTCGGCTTGAACGGTTACGTAATAGCTTTCTCGATTGTTAATCTTCCAGTTACCTTTATGCGATAGATATCAAAATGGCACGTTTCTTGTGCGAGTATTTACCATGGAATCACATAATGGCGTGAGATTGCTGCGTTCCTCGAGCCAGCGAGTAGCACGAGCGTACAGAATTAGTAATGGATAACATATCAACAATTAATTTCACTTTCGATTGCAGGTTTTATGTAATCGGTGACTACTCTCGTGCAAGAAAAGTTCTTTTTAAAACGACGATGCCCAAAAGTCTTTTTAGAAAAAGACTTGAGCATTCTCAGAAGTTTGTAATCAAAATTGAATGAAGTTTATTATTTTTAACCGACTTCCAAAAAACGAGGAGCTTATATATTCGGCTGTGGATATATATATTTTTTTGTATGTTCGACCACTACTCCGCCGTTTGTGAACCGATTATCAAAATTTTTGTTTTGTTATATTAGGTTTCACTCCAATTTAGTCCCATTTTCACAACAGTGGTGATCTGATGATGGGTTCCATGAGTAATCGAGGGAACTCCTCAAAATTTATATCGAAACATATGGTGATTTTGGTTTTATGAGAAGCATTCTAAGCATATGCTACCAAAACAAGATTTTGCACCAAGGTATACTATGGTTCCGAAGATACTAAGAGAACTCCGGATTCCTTATAGATACAAGTTTGGGGGTTTAGGCGTTGTTTTAAGAACTGAAAGCATATACTACTAAGCAAATTACATTCATCATCATCATCATCATCACTACCATGTCAGGGTCACCAATGTCACAACTCACATGGTTGTATATGGATACAATATACACACAACACCATAAAATATCAGCAGACATCACGTTATGTCCTTATTTATTTGGTACATTTCAAAGTGATTTTAATACAAAAAAATTTACTTAATGTTGTTTCAAAATACATAATATTTCAAGTACCACAAAATTGAACATAAGTAACAAATTCAATCTTTACTCCAGAGCGTAAGGCACACATTTGGGTTGGACTGAAGGAAACGGGGCACTATGGAAAAAATACTTAGAAAAATTTTTCGTCAATATTTTAACCTCTTATAAACCACCCTTTTTGAATATACTAATCGATAGGGGGCGCCAAGGGGAGTAAGAAATCTCAAATAAACTTTTCTCAAAAATCAACCCCCGGCCAGATACAGGCCGATATACGAACCTCGTTAGTATGGCGAGAATACTTTGGCTAAGGTTTAGGAACCTACGTCAATTAAATGTTGGTGACATGGGTTAAGGAGGATTGTTTTGAGTGAGAAAAACTCCTTCTTACCGTTTCCACCGCCAGTAAACTCTCCGTTTAGAAGAAATTCGCATTTGAGATTTTCGTAATCATCAGATAAGATCATCTGTTTTCTGATGTTTACGAAGTATTTTTAAGGCATCTCAAGGCTGTGATGAGTGGGTCTTACTTAACTACTCAGCTACGGATACCGAACGGGGGGCTCGGGGGGCGCAGCCCCCCGCAAAACAAAAACAAACACAATCTAGAAAGTCCAAAAGTAGGTTAGGTTAGAACTTAGACCACAACACCCAGATATAGGAGCCCCGCGTAGCGGGGCTCCGTCGACTTTCTTTTGTAGTAGTTTGTCAAATAAATTGGGGTAGGTTTGTAAACATTTACCAAGATTAAGATAATATTAAGGGGTTGAAGTTGAATTTTCTTACGCGATGGTTAGTAGGTAACTAAAAAGAGTGAAATTATTATTTTTAACAAAAAATTAAAACCGACTTCCAAGGTAATCACAACAATAAAATTTTCCTATCTAATAGTGCCTTTTTCCGAATTCGGCTAAACCTCAACTATTTCTGTACTCAATCTTCATAATTTTAAAGTCGGTGCCAGTTCCAAAAGTTTTAAATATTCTGTCAGAGAACTAAAGATTCAGCTATCTGGTACCGACTTCAAAATGATGAAGATTGAGTACAGAAATAGTTAAGGTTTAGCCGAATTCGGAAAAAGGCACTATTAGATAGGAAAAATTATTTAATACTTTTTAGTTCATATTATAAGGATGATATTATTGTTTTTACCTTGGAAGTCGGTTTTAATTTTTTGTTAAAAATAATCTTTATTTAATTGAATTTTTCTTCAGTCTACTTGAGACATTCATCTCAATCTAAAGTCTAAATTCTTTAAAACGAAACGCTCAAAGAAAATTCGTCTTAAGTTTTTTTATACACCAAGCTAGCTTACATCATAATAATATAGGTATATAGATTATATCATATATACCTATTATATCATACTATATAACCGTATTATGTTCATATTTTAGAATATATAACCGTAATGCCTCAATTAAGCGAAAGGTCTGGAAGTTATTTATAACGTTATAACGTAGAGTTATATGATCTAAGATACTATCTTAAATTATGTAAGACTTTACATATTTTAACATAATGTATGCAAAGAAAATATGTGCTGGTGGCCAATAAACGTATAATGTAAGTAAAATAAATAATCATAGATTTACTTACATATAACTTACTGTTTGATAAAAATACTATGTAATGATTTGTATTTATATTATATTGGAAATTATAATACAATTATAATATTATAATGTTAAACTCTCAATAAGACACGTGACTCGATGGAAAATATTATCCATTGACCCGTGAAAATTTTTACAGTTCATAAAACAAGGGCAAGAATTAAATATCAAAGCTCCTTACAAAAATAAACAAAATTTTGTAGGCGTACTTAGTTGTATTAAAAAGAAAGCTTTACGAAAGAAGAGGCTATAAGAATTTTCCGAGTCCTCAATATTCGTCGAATTATACTCAGAATCGAGAACGTAAGATATTGTGATTGGATTTTTCATTTTTGTCATTTTGAAGAAATTCTTTTTTGTTATGAGTTAATAGCGATCAAATTACATTGATTTTCTTTTTGTAACGGCATTTTATCATTAAAATATTATAATATAGACTTTATTTTTTGGAACTTATTATTCGGTAGATTATTCGGGACTTAACGCGACTTGTTTCTAATACTACATACTTTTTTCTCGACGCAAATTTTTCTAGAAATAAGTCGCGTTAAGACCCGAATAATAAGTTTCAATTATTATAATGCAATGCGAAATAAAAGTTTTTATGTTTATTTTTTGTTCTTGAAAAGGCCGGCAAGGCACCTGCAGCTCTTCTAATGTTGCGAGTGTCCATGGGCGACGGTAGTTGCTTTCCATCAGGTGACGCGTTTGCTCGTTTGCCCCCTTATTTTATTTAAAAAAAACTAAAATCTAAGGGTCATTTCACATTGATGAGGTGATGCGACGCATTTTTAAATGAACCATTCGAAATTGTAACCTGTTCCAACCCTACATCGGGGGAGGCAAGTTCGTCAGATATAAAGTTCAGTTTTAAATATCTCGTTCAATATGCATTACCTCGTGGTTGCAATAATTATGTATTCCGAGGCTTTTTAATTAATACAGAGTGAAAAAAAATCCATAAATCCACTACACCATAGCAACATGACTTAAGCCCCCATCACACGATTGATCACTCTCCTGTAATCCCGCTCGCTCCCGTTTTGACCTACTTTCCATCCCGTTTTCATGTCAATGTTTTATTGATTCGCTCGATATTTGTGCGAATAAACAATTTGCATCATTTTAAATATAGCCATCCTAATAATAGCTCTTCTCTATGTAAACAAAATATGAATTAATTGATCTTCTGCTCATATTTCTTCTAAAGTTTCTTGAAGTCTTCGAAAGTGTCTTCCATAAGTTATTACTTAATATTAAAACTTTAATGATGACTTTTATTTTCATAGGTTTATGGACTTTATGTCAAAATCAAAATCATTAAATTGTAGTCATTAATTACTTTATTTATTTTATTAAAGCAACATTAATTAGTAAAAACAAACACATTGTTTACTACGACATACGTGAATGAAATATTTTAGAAACAAAAAGTATATAATTTAAATTAATATACACCACAAAATACTCCTCTTATGTCCAAAACTCCCAGCCACATGGGACGCGTAATACCTCTATCACAACTATCATAGATGACACCCGTATGTGACATAATGCGGATGAAAATAGACGGTGCCTTTATAAATATCCCTTTACGTAACTTTGTATAGCATGACGTAATTTTTGTATTATATTTACTTTGGCATCATATTGTATTTACGTTGTTTCCTTAAGGCGAGGATAAACCTCAATTTGTTATTCCGTGACTCCCGGTTTACCTAGTTCCAATATAATAAAGAAGTGTTAAAAATATGAGATATAAAGCACAATATTTAAAATACCTTAAACCATAAACATTTTAATAAAACGTAATACTTTGGCTGTAATTAATTTACGAACTCACCTCCGTTAAAATCTATTTCATCGAAATATAAGTATTAACTAGGATAATTATACATTTTATTTGAATAAATTATTAGTAAATCTATATTAAAATGTCGTTAACCGAACAATTATGATTCTAAATGTTTATTTCCAAAAATATCTAAAAAAACATGAAAAATAGAGAAGATCCGCCCGAGTTACGACAGTTTTATGCTAAGCTAAAATGAATCTTATTGCGATGCGTATACGCTGAGTCTTTGGTTGTGTGCAAGGTTATCGTTTTGGATTGAGATTAATCCCCCCCGCCTTAAGGTCCCTCTCCGCGTTCGTGATGATAGATTGCGAACTGTTTTCAGCAAGCACAATCGACGTTGATCGTGGGCCGTGGCCAATCATTGTCGCACGTAGTACTTTATCGAACTTACACTCTCTCCTCTCGAACTTCATCAACACATAATTATTATATTTATCTGTCTATTCAAGATCAACAAAGAAGTTACTATGTAAAGCACACTGATAAACCAACTTTCTAATCAAATTCTTCATTTTTCCATTTTCCCCAAAACCATAATCGTCATGGTCGTAACATGTAGATTATAGGTAGTATTTGAGTAACCTATCATATTGTTCGAAGTACTAAAGGAACAAAACATAAAAACCATATTATAAATGATAGCTGTGAGAGGAATAATGAAATCGGTACGGTACGGTGTGCCTACGAATAGGGTATTGTAGTTAAATAATAGATAAAATACTTTTTGTAGAGTGGAGTCTAGGGCTGGCATCCACGAGTTTTTGTTTTTTTTTTTTTTGTAATTTTATGTGAGTAATATAATACATTGTGACTTGTTTAACTGCCATATACACAAGGTTTTAGATTACAAAGTTTACAATTATAATTTATTCAAACATTTCAAAATACATTATAAGTAACTAGCGACCCGCCCCGGCGTCGCACGGGTATAAAATAAATTATATAGCCACTGAAAAAATGATTAAAATCGATAGCCTATGATCCTTCACGTGATCTACTTCTTATCTGTGCCAAACAAAAATTTCTACAGCAGTTCGCGAGATAGGCACTTTCAAATAATTTTTTCCACATTCTCCTATTAGTCTTAGTGTGGTAAAATATAGCTAATAGCCGTCCTCAATAAATGGGCTATCTAACACTGCAAGAATTTTTCAAATCGGACCAGTAGTTCCTGAGATTATCGCGTTCAAGTTAGCCCTTTCAAATAATTTTCCCCGTTTTTTCCACATTTTCCTCTATTTCTTCGCACCTATTATAGTCTTAGCGTGATAAAATATAGCCTATAGCCATCCTTGATAAATGGGCTATCTAACGCTGAAAGAATCATCAAAATCCGTTGCGTAGTTATAAAGATTAAAGGGAACAAAGGGACATGAGGGACAAAAAAGCGACTTTGTTTTATAATAATATGTATAGAGTATAGATATAGACGAGCTTCGTCGAAGCTGTTTCGATTTAATTTAATACGAGTAGTTAAATTATGGCTGGTGACCTAAAATAATGTCCAATTACAAAATTTTGTTTTAAACACGCCCACGTATTTTCATTACTAAAATGTATGTGGCAACCCTACAAACTCAATCGAAAGCGCAAATAGACGGGCCGCGTACAAGTTCATATTTTATATGTTTGGCGTGTCTTCAAATATAAGTTATATTTAGTATCATAACTGTTATCATAGTTATATTTAGTACTACATGACGCCCGCAACAAGTGTGCACATGCGTTTATCGCGCGGGAACCGTACATTTTTCTGGGATGAAAAGTATTCTATGTCATTTCCCGGGGCTCAAAGTATCTCCATACTGACTTTAAGCAAAATCGGTTAGTGATTTGGTCGTGAAGAGGTAACAAATTTTTGCAATGTTACTTTTTGCGAGATTCAACACTTGATGTCGTGTCGTTGAATTAAATACGTTTTTATTGACAGAGAAATCGTATAATCCGTTTCTACAGTATTCTATTTCTTTGTGATGAATAAAAATTAGCACCTTGATTCAAGTTGTCACCTCGAGGTGGTGAAAGTCGACACCCGCTGTGATTCGTAAGGTTCTGACCCTGTTTAGGTTCTTATACAATCGATGAAGCGAGATTTCCCATAAAAAATTACAAAGCACGACGTGAAGGGACAGGTTGTTTTTTGTAAAATAAATATCGCAGAAGAGAAAATTTTTAAAAGGTAGGTCGAACCAATGAAATACTAGATAATACGTTATTATTCGTAGAAAATATGAAGATTTGGTCCGGCTCCGGCATCA
Source organism: Aricia agestis (assembly GCF_905147365.1). Lineage (NCBI taxonomy): Eukaryota > Metazoa > Arthropoda > Insecta > Lepidoptera > Lycaenidae > Aricia > Aricia agestis. Next base: position 10,159,937 of record NC_056428.1, on the reverse strand, counting down.
TAGTACAGAAACACTACTATATATAACTAAAATATACATGTGTTTGCCTTAAAAGCAATTTATAGCAGACACGATATCCAAAATTGTATGAGGAAGCTCGCTTGGTGTTGCTAAATGCTAAGTCTAGAAAAGATCGGAAAACAAAATTTTGACAACCCTATGAACATTTTGATACGTTAAAAATATACAGCATCCGAGTTGTAGTAATTACCTCATTCTATAAATATATTTAATACAACTTCAAAGAGTGGTCTGTTCACTCGCTATACTGATCTCATTAGGTGCACGGACCATTGAAAGTCTGGTGTAATCAAAGATGAACCTTATGGTAACGTGTTACGTCATATTTTCCCGTGTGTTGTGATGTGCATATTTTAACATGGTGTCCATAGATTGAGTGGAACGAGAGATATGGTGCCATTACTATCTAATATTAATAGAAATGAGTATGAAACTAGGGTAACCTAGCTTTAAGGTGTTTTTAGTTACAAGCACCTAAAAGGCATAAGCTTTGTCAACTAACTATAATATTATCTTATATCTAGATGGAGTTGTAAAAGTTGATGAAGCTTACAATGTAAATTGTAAAGTGTCAGATGAGAAACAGTTTATTTACTCCTCCATCGCGTCTAGTTTCATTTTGTGTGTGGCTGAAATGAAAACCATCCCATCTACAATGTTTCAATTTACGAGGTGGCATATTTAGTTTTAAAAGTCATCACGGACCGAAAGGTAGTAGGTTTATAAAGACCGACAAGGCTTTAAATGAACATGCCGAAAAAAGGAACTAACGCCGCCTGCCGCCCCAACCCATTTTTGACAGTTCTTCCTTACCGGCTGCGCCCCCGCCTTGTCGGTCTATACTTGCCTATCATTGTGTCAAAAATGATAACAGTAGTTTTGAAGTCTAAAAGCCTAAAAGGACTATACAACCGGCATATCTATACCCCTAGCCTCCCTAGTCTATGGTACTCAGTAATCAGTAGTGGCATACCGAGCAGGTAGATCTCCGTTTCCGGTCGCGGCGGAAGTGAGCACGTGCGCGTCACGCCACGCCGACATGTTAACCGTCATGGTATTATGTGATGTGATTAGAGTACAGTCGCGAACATATTGTCAGTTCACAATGCACATTGCATTTTGCATCTAACACCACGGGTTGCAATAATATGTGTAATATTTTATAGGAGTTTTACGTTAATAATTTAGTAAAATATTTGAAAACCGAAGCTTGAAGTTTGAAAATTTCCTCGCGTTTTCAATTTCGTTGCAAATCGTGAGATAATTTGCATTTCCAATAAAATAAAATGCGCGTACCTTGTTTGCATTTTAAACCCACGAATATGCTACCGTGAGGTGTTGCAAACAAAATAAAGTTTAGCTACCGTATCTACTTAAAGCAAGAAAAAACCTAATGACAAACAGAAGAAAGGTTTAAGGTACAAGTTGGAACAGAGCGACACGTCGCAACTGCAGAAGACGTGTCGTCGCGACACAGGTTACTATGTCTATGAAATACACTTCGCAGCTACACGAAGCTAGCAACACTTATTTAAAGAAATACATAGAAACTAGCGAACAGTGTCGCGACGACACGTCGTCTATGTTGTAGCGACCCGCCCCGGCTTCGCACGGGTATAAAATTTATAGCCACTGAAAAAATGATTAAAATCGATTCAGCAGTTTTGATTTTTATTCATTATTACGACCCGTGGCCCGCATTGGTCGGTACCGCCGCAAAAGCTACGTCCCGCAATTTTTAAATATGTAATATCTTCGAAAATATTCATTTAAATCGTATGCTGTAATGTATACAATACTTAGTACATTATTTTGATAAATCTCGTATGGTTCAGCCTACGTTTGCAATGTAAGCGGAACAAAATGTAATTATTTACGACATCACATTAGAAACCCCAACAATAACAATATTTCTCCACTATTTAATTAATGTTATTATACTTATAAACCTTCCTCTTGAATATCTCTATCTATTAAAGAAAACTGCATCAAAATCCGTTGCATAGTTTTAAAAATTAAAGGGAACAAAGGGACATGAGAGAAAAAAGCGACTTTGTTTTATAATATGTATAGTGATTTACAATAATGCGTATTACAAAGTACTCACTAATGGCAAGGGCTGGTTTTTCTCTACAGGAAAACCTTACTTGTACGGTCATAATATATATTAGGTAGAATACTAATATCGTATTATCCTAAAAACGTAAGAGTTAATAACTTTATAAGTCATAGGAACCTCACCATAAAATTATTAGTAAGTATTTACATTAAAATGTCGCAAAATAAACGTTGAAAACTGTGGCAGAAAAGGAATAAGTCCGCGAAATACGACGTAAAATCTCCTTCCTCTGGAATATGTCCCATAACAACGCCGCAATTACACCAGAACAAACATTATGAAACGCTTTCATCTATACATCTATACATATAAATAAAATTGGAGTGTCTGTTTGTAATATTGAAAGAACCGGTTTTTACTAGATGCATATGAATGTATATAGGGTACAGACACCAAAACAACCTTTTTTACAATTTTTGTCTGTATGTCTGTCTGTCTGTTTGTTCCTGCTAATCTCTGAAATGACTGGAGCGATTTTGACGTACTTTTTTTGGCAGATAGCTGATGTAGTAAGGAATAACTTAGGCTACTTTTTAACCGACTTACGAAAAGGAGGAGGATATATTTTACTTTTTTTTGTATTTGTTCTCGGACAACCACGCCATTAGTGGACCGATTTTCAAAATTTAACTAAAGTTCACGCGGACGAAGTCGCGGGCAACAGCTAGTATGAGATAATATCGACGCCGGTAGCGTTGGGCACAAAATAAACGAAGACACGAGTGGATAAAGTGGGTAACTATTATTTTATAACACAAGAGCAATTATCCTTTTTTCCCTTATAATTTGAATAGATAAGGAACACAATCAAATAAAAATCACGGACGGAGGAGGAGTAGGCTGTAGGAGTCAAAGTTGCTAAGCTAAAGTGGAATTGGGCTGGCCACGTTAGCAGTATGCATTCCGACCGCTGGGCAAAGAATAAAGATATCGACAGAGTGGCCGCAATGGAAGACGCAACCGTGGCCGGCCTAAGAAAAGATGGCACGATGAGCTGGAGGCGTATCAACTGGGCTGGTCAACGGTGGCGCCGAAGCGAGACAAGTGGAAGACCCTGGGGGGCCTTTGCCCAGCAGTGGGATAGAAGCCTAACAAAAAAAATTAACAAACCTTGTAACTTACCTACTTCATCATCAAGCTAATATGCGGGGTGTAACAAAACTACTTAAGTGATAATACTTTTGGGTGTGTACGTGTTCCTTATAGAAAATTCACTGTGAATGTAGCAGCACTGAAAGGCCAATTTTTTTTTTCACTTTTGTATGGGGAAACTCGTGACGCGGGCCCTTGCCCATACAAAAATGTAAAAAATGTTGGTCTTTCAACGCTGCTACTGTCACACACACTTAGTTTTGTTACACTCTGTAGAATATAATAAACTTTTTTTTTATTTCAAATCATTTTCCCGGTCCTAAAGCCTTCATTTATGCAAACAACGTCAGTTTTCAAATTGTCGCCCATGACCCATCTCATTCATGTCTTCGAATACGGGCCCGAATTACGTAACGCTTTTATTCATAACTGTACCTGCAGCGGTCGATGGATGGCACCGCAGTTTTTTTGCAAGTTCTGCATTACAAATATTAACAACTTTAAATTCTAATGGTTTAACAATATTAGTAGGAAGTCATTATAATACACAAATTCTTCTCTCTTATTTTCCTTACTAAATACTAAAAATGTTCAACTTTAATTATTTTACTAATATAAAACACCGGCTTATCACAGTAACAAATGAAAATTCCCATGAATATAACGACGCAGCAGGGACTTATATTATGGGATTAAACGTGGTTTTATTAATGGTTGGATAAAATTGTTCGTAATTACAATAATTTGTAACTGTTGCTTTAACTGAAGTAATTATTAACAGACGCCTTCATTAATAATTCGCACCTCGTATTTGTTAAAAGTTACGGCTCGACTTACACTAATTATATGACATAATATTATGTATACTTACGTCCGCGCTAACAAGCGGTTTGGTCGCTTCTCCACGAGATCACAAACAATCCATACTAATATTATAAATGCGAAAGTATCTCTGTCTGTCTGTCTGTCTGTCTGTCTGTCTGTCTTGCTTTCACGCCAAAACTACTGAACCGATTGCAATGAAATTTTGTATACAGTTATTCTAGAGTCTGAGAAAGGACGGCTACATTTTGATGTGGGAAAATATCTTATTTCCATGAAAATATCGATGAAAATGAATTCGCATTGCGCGTGGCCAGCGCTCATGCCGGGGGTCCTGGGTTCGAGTCCCGCAGGCGGAACAAAAAGTTTTCAATGTTCCTGGGTCTTGGATGTGTATTAAAATAAAATTTCAAAAATCTTAAACATATTTTATGTATAATCTATACTAATATTATAAATGCGAAAGTATCTCTGTCTGTCTGTCTGTCTGTCTGTCTCGCTTTCACGCCAAAACTACTGAACCGATTGTAATGAAATTTTGTACACAGATAGTCTAAAGCCTAAGAAAGGACATAGGCTACTTTTTAACTGGAAAAGGGTAAGGGGGTGAAAATGCGTAAATTTGGTCAAATTAAGTTAGTTCCAAAAACTCAAAATAGATGGCACCAAGAGTCCCCTAGATCGCGCTATTGCTTGCTCATGCGTATTTCTATAAGAGGTGAAACCATGCAAAGCTAGGTCGATTCTTTCGATTGTTATACACGTTATTAACTATGAACTCACCTACCAACTTAGATTAGATATCAAATTCAAAAACAACAGCGCCAAAACTACTGAACCGATTGTAATGAAATTTTGTACACAGATAGTCTAAAGCCTGAGAAAGGACATAGGCTACTTCTTACTGAAAAAAGGGGTTGTAAGGGGGTGTTTATGCGTAAATTTGTTCAAATTAAGTTAGTTCCAAAAACTGGAACAGATGGCGCCAAAAGTCGCCTAGATCGCGCTATCGCTTGCTCATATGTATTTTTATAAGAGGTGGTACCATGTTGAGTTAATATTTCGATTCTTTCGATTGATATACAATATACATGTTATTAAATAACTCACGTACCAACATAGAAATCAGAAACAACAGTCTACCAATAATAAGTACTAAATAGTTTATGGCCTATGGGTATTGGCTATTGGGCAAAGCTAAAGTTGTGTAATGCATTATGCAGCTAAGTTGTGTACCGCTAAATAAGCTTTAAAAGGTATAAAAAAGTTTAGGTACCAGGGTTTTAAAAAGCTTTTGACACCAATTTTATTGACACCGCGCGCTATAAACTGAAGTCCACCCGGACGAAGTCGCGGGCAACAGCTAGTTTTAAATAAATTTGTTTGCATTGCCGCAAGCAGTCTAAACAAAAACATATAAAATTCCAATAAAACACTGAAATGTACTCGATATTGTCACTTGAAAGTAAGATAAATGTATCTTTTACAGCCACTAACAAGCTCTTTGTATTAGTCAGCTATTTATCTTTCAAAGAAACTTACAAGCTCATCCTAACCTAAGTTAGTCTTGTCCATAATAGTACCAGAATGTCCGCAAAACTGTCCGTTAAAACTAACCCACCAAGTATCCCGTAAAACATTCTGTATAAGGATAAACCCGCTGGAGATAAATTCAATCTCAGGCCTGATTGATCCTTTCTGGGATCGTTGCGGTATCCTTCAGGTTAACTCGATCCTTCGACTTTTGTTAAACTAGATGACACCCGCAACTCCGTTGTTTTTTAAACCAAATATTTTTGTTTGTCCAAAATTAGTTTATGTCGCGGGAACCGTACATTTCTCCGGCATAAAAAGTATCTTATTATGTATATCCTTTCCTCTCTCAAACTCTCTTCATACCAAATTCAAGCAAAATTCAGCGGTTCGGGCGTGACGAGGTTATAGACAGGCAGACACACATAATATTATACATTTCCCATTTTTAATATTAGTATGAATTTACAATCTAAATGTAAACTTAAATTTTATTTGGCGTTCTTTTTCTGTTTCAGATTACATCCATCCTGAAAAAAAGTTGTAAGTATAATATTATTTTTAAGTAAAAAGTATTCTACCACTTATAACTGACTTATAAGATTCTAAAATTTATAAAGGTATACTTCTACATCATCATTTTGCACCCAGATCCCTTGACAAAATCAGACGTCGCTTGTTCAATAAAGGATACTTTATATTCGTACTTTGATATTCATTGAATATCTCTTTATTCTTTGTGTCTGCGCTTTCAATAACTGAAATGGAAGTTATTGCTGCCGTTTATAGTTTATTAGCTTTTTATCTGGAGCGCTCCAATATTTTACTTTGGAAATAAGCACACGAGCTTGGCGCGTTTTATCTTGGAAATTGTAGTGGATTCAATATTACAATTTTTATTCTACTGGTATGTTTAGGTTTCGTGTATGAAATTCCATAATAAAATGAAAAAAAACACGCAAGTTTGAAGGAAAATTCAATAAAACAAATTACAAACAATCTAACTCCAACGAAGCTTAGTTCAACACTGAACAGAAATGGGAAAATAAATAGAAATAACATTTTAAACTTTCGCGTTGCATTATAATTAAACTTTTTAATCGGGACATTAGTTGGGAAAACACCGTCTTTCGTGAAGGATTCGGTCCACTTCAGGGACATAGTGAAGAGTATAAGATTGGAACCCGGAGATACCATGGTGAGTTTCGATGTTGAGTCACTTTTTACTAACGTTCCACTCAAGGATTGCATCGAGGTGATTAAAAACAAGCTGTGTGACCATGAGTTGCCTAAGGAATATATTGTTCTCATTGAACACTGTTTGGACGGTAATTACCTTCTCTTCAGAGATCAGTACTACCTCCAGATCGATGGAGTTGCAATGGGTAGCCCTCTGGCACCGATAATTGCAAATATCTGGATGGAGCACTTTGAAGACCTAGCTTTAGCTACTGGACCATGTACTGTGAAGCTTTGGAAGAGGTACGTTGATGATGTTTTTTGCATTATTAATGGAGGTCAACAGGAAATAGAACAGTATGTTAATTACCTTAACTCAATCCATCCAAAAATAAAGTTCACCTACGAGATGGAGAAAAACAGATGCCTCGCATTTTTGGATGTGGAGATCAAAGTGAAGGAGGATGGTACATTATCCCACACTGTGTACAGAAAACCTACACACACTGACAGATATCTACACGCATCTTCTCATCATCATCCTCGGCATCTTCAATCTGTTATATCATCATTAACAAACAGAGCTCATAACCTTTGTGACCCTGAACATTTACCCAAGGAGCTAACACATGTTCAGGAGGTACTTAGACGTAACGGGTATAAGGTGTCGAGGGGATTGAGAAGACAGAAGGAGAAAACGAGGTATCCAGAGGTGAACCGTCAAGCAGCATTTTTACCATACATCAAAGGCGTAACGGACAAAATTGGAACAGAGCTGAGGAAATACTCCATTAAGACTGTGTATACTCCGTTACGTAAAATATCACAAGTACTTCGGTCACCAAAGGATTCCTTACCTTTCCAAACTCCTGGGGTTTATAAAATAGATTGTAGCTGTGGTAGTTCGTACATTGGCCAAACGAAACGGACTATTGGCGAAAGAGTGAAAGAGCACATAGCCGCAGTGAAAAATCGCCAGACAAATAAATCCGCGGTAGCAGAACATCTGCTTGATATGGGGACTAATCACTGGATGGAGCTACACGACCCTAAAATCCTCTCTACGGATCGTCATTACCACACGAGAGTAATACGTGAAGCAATTGAAATTAAAAAGTACAAAAATTTCAATCGTGAGGACGGATTTAAATTGTCGCCCGCCTGGAATCCAGTGATCAATAAGTGCAAACCGCGTGTGTCACCTGTGTCTATAAGTGTAAACCCGGATACAGTTAGTGTTGTGTGTCGCAGTGAACCTACTGACTTTCAGTGTATTGGAACACAAATATTGGACAATTCGAGGGTAGTCGTAGAACCGACCGCCCGGTGCAAACGAAGACGTCGCGCTCCTGCAGTCCCCTCGTGACCACGGCCGTTGCAACACGGCCGAAACGTCGAGAAAAAAGTATGTACTCGTAGTAGCATTACTACTTAAATAAGTCGCGTTAAGTCCCGATTAAAAAGTTTAATAAATAGAAATAGACGCTCAAAGAAAATAAAAAAGTTACGTTTGGCGCTGGCAGAATATATTAAATAAACCTACGCTATTAGCAAATAAAAAAAACAAAATGTGCATCCGCACTTAGGGTCTGACGTCATGTGTTTTATTAGATGTCATATGCTCAGATTCTAAACACGTGCGTGGGAACGCACCCTCACAAGGTGCAGTGCTGTGGGAAATTTGGTAGCAGATGCACTTATTGTTCAGCTGGGAGCAGAGAGTTAATGCTACCGTAAATTAAACTGTTTCAATTTGTTGCAATCTATATAATATATTAATACGCGATCGTAAAACTTTGGATAGCTTTTAACGAAAAATGCGGAAACGTAGGTGAATGAAATTTTGCTTAAGTCTAATCGATCTAGCTAGGAATCATTTTTAGGGTTCCGTAGCCAAATCGCAAAAACGGAACCCTTATAGATTCGTCATGTCTGTCTGTCTGTCTGTCTGTCCGTCCGTATGTCACAGCCACTTTTCTCCGAAACTATAAGAGCTATACTATTGAAACTTGGCAAATAGATGTAGTCTGTGAACCGCTTCAAGATTTTGATACAAAATTGGAAAAATTATTGAAAATTTTAGGGGTCCCCATAGATACAACTGAAACAAAAAAAAATTTTTCATCTAAACTATGCGTGTGGGGTATCTATGGATAGGTGTTAAAAAATCATATTAAGGTTTCTAATATCATTTTTTTATAACCTGAATAGTTTGCGAGAGAGACTCTTCCAAAGTGGAAAAATGTGTCCCGTCCCCCCTCTAACTTCTAAAGTATGGCATGATAAGTCTAAAAAATATATGTATATGATGTACATTACTATAAAAACTACCAACGAAAATTGGTTCGAACGAGATCTAGCCAGTAGTTTTTTTTTTTTATACGTCATAAATGGTAAACCTTAATTTAACTTCATTAAATCAACTGAAATATGAAAATAAATCAAAAACCTCTTAATTTCATAAAAATAAACCTTATTGCTGCTGCGGAACCCTTCATGGGCGAGTCCAACTCGCACTTGGCCGGTTTTTAGATAATGTCATTTTATTCGTGTTTTATCGAATACCGAGCAAAGCTCGGTCATACAGCTAGTAGTTTATAATATGGTGAAGGAGTGCATCGAGCTAACATCGTTTTGAAATTATGCTTTTATCATACATTTTTTTAACAATTAATAAAACATTACACACACTACAACACACTAACTAGGAGATTTTGTTTGACAAGCCTATACGCACTAATTGTAAGTCTTTTATTTATGGTTGAAGTCTGTTGTCAAATTATATTTTAAATTTATAATTATTTTTTTATTTGAGGTCGAATTTCGACCATTATATTCATTTCGAACATTATATAAATTAAGAAATTACGATAGTCTTTAACTAAAGATTTATCAGCAAAAACCTGCTTTCAAGTTCTATTAATGTAAAGAAGAACGAGATAAGTACCTATCATTATAGATTATATGAAGCATTTTGTCATTACTTTTTCGTTAGCCCGAATCATCTTTCGTGCAGAAATAAGTTTATCGTTCTGAAACTGTGATATGCATGATAAAAATATTCTACAACCTTTTGATAGGAATATGGATAATGGATTAGCTATGTATTAAGGTTACCTTTACTGTTCTCGCTTGCTAACTAACCAACTAACTGGTGAGCCACCTGCACAGGGCACACGCTTATGCACGTAGATAAACTTCAATAATTAGTTAAGTTGGATCTTACTTGGTTATATAACAGTCTCATAATGCTACTAGTGTTATCTTAAGCCGCTCATGTACATGACTGCAATAAGACCAAGTGATTAACGTGCATCTTTTCAAACTAGGAAAATACAAGCAAAAGTAAAACATTTTTATATCACATAACGTTTTTTATTGTTTGTAGAGCATAGTCGATGGATTACGTATTACTGTTTGCTTGGTTAAAAATTAAAATACTATCAGAGAATATTTCTATTCATATGTTTTGTTTTTACCCTGGCTTAATAAAACTATTGTCGGTTGTAATTTTATTTAAACAGATTCACTAGATGAGAAAATGGTAGGTAGGTACAATAATAAAGAAATCTATTTCTACTAACTATCGATATGGTAGTTTTGCCAGTTTCTTACGCCGGTTCTTCTCGCCGGGTTAGTTCTCGAACCGGTGGTAGGCACCAGTAGTATCAACATTCTGAAAGCATTTTCTTAAAATCTATTTAGAAATAAAACAATTTTTATGTATTTTATTTTTATTATTTATTTAGTAAATGTAGAGAATGAAATTCCTAACCGATCCCTATAAACATAGGATTTAAAAGTATTTATGATTTTAAACATAAATACTTTTGAATTCTATTTCATCTCTTCTGTATTTCCTTAATGTACGTGTACGTGGGAGAGCCATGCTTCGGCACGAATGGGCCGGCTCGACCGGAGAAATACCACGTCCTCACAGAAAACCGGCGTGAAACAGCGCTTGCGCTGTGTTTCGCCGAGTGAGTGAGTTTACCGGAGGCCCAATCCCCTACCCTATTCCCTTCCCTACCCTCCCCTATTCCCTTCCCCTTACCTATTAACCTATTCCCTCTTAAAAGGCCGGCAACGCACCTGCAGCTCTTCTGATGCTGCGAGTGTCCATGGGCGACGGAAGTTGCTTTCCATCAGGTGACCCGTTTGCTCGTTTGCCCCCTTATTTCATAAAAAAAAAAAAAAAATGTGAATACAAGAGCAAAGGATTTAAGGAAAATGAAAACAGAATGGCCATAGCGAGTCCTTTCTTCAGAACTCGGCCATTTTCAAGTTCTGTTTGTTCAACTCTTGCGGCATTTCGAGCATACATCTTGTCCTTTTGTCTAAGGATTCCATTGTTTTGCGAGATTCCACGTAATATATTGTGCCGTCTCAAAAATATGTCAAGTAGACTATTTTTAAGGTTTCGTAGCCACAAAAGGAACCCATATAGATTCGGAAGTTTTCTTTAAAATCCGTCATAAGCCGTATACCCCAATGTACATTTAATTCCATCGAATGTAAAGGCCATACCTCACCGGGATGCCACGGCAAGTGGCCAGTGACGTTACCATAACAACGTCTGGCCTCTAGTACGTCGCCGTCGCCAGCGTAACCAGCCGGAGTCGACCGCTCCGCATGCGGCGACTTATCCTCAGATAATAATTGAACATTTTTTCAAGATATTTTCCTAAATCTTCATAGAATTTAACGTAGAGACGCCAGACGTTGCCTTGGTAACGTCACTGGCCACGTCGCCGTGGCATCCTAGTGAGGTATGGCTCTAACATAAAAAATAAAAATAAAATATTATTTATTATATTATTTATTTATATTGGTACACGACCGTTTGAGTGAAAGTCCGAATCGCGCTTGTCCCATTTTTCAGTTTTATGACGGTAGACTGAAATAGTTTTTGGTCCGTTTATTGTCCTCGTGGGTTATAATTAGTGAAGGAATAAATTACAGCAGCCCTAAATTCTCGGGTCGCCCCAAGATTTATGTAATAGTTGTTTTGTCTTCTGTCGCTTTGAATTTCTATTTTTGTAAATATTAGGGCTGCAACATAGACTACCATTAAGTACACACATTTTTTGTAAGACCCACATATTTAAAACCACGGACGTAAAAAAAGTACGGACGTAACCTTCTCTAATCACGAGTGAAGCCTAGTTATGGCCGCCCGTGTAGGACGTGTGCGTGATATGAGGGTTGCCATATAAATCATAAATTTCCCTACTTTTAAATTTTGTAAACTCAGACAAGTTAAATGTATTTTTTATACTTAAACATATTTTTATGGTTTTTTTGCTTCAGAAATGTAAGCGGTTGTTAAAGATGTCATAATGAAAATATTATTTTTATGACACTATAGATAGAAAAAAAACACATGTTACGTACAGAGAAGTATATTATTTACATAACATTATTAGGAATAATGATTATGTACAAACATTTACAATAATAAAATTATTACTAGCTATTTGACCGAGCTTTGCTCGGTATTCGATAAAACACGAATAAAATGACATTTTCTAAAAATAATTCCTAGCTAGACAGATCTATCGCCCCCGAAACCTATATAAGAAACCTGTATACGAAAAGATATAAGATACTTAAGTCCCATAACCGTTTCATCAAACAATCAAGTAATTTTAAATAAATAATGGCTTGTTAAATCAGTTAACGGCCTGTTAGAGCTATCGAGAGTTCTACCATGCGCTAACGTCAAATCAAATCACATAACATGGTGTTAAATTTATTCCTGGTCTAGAGGTCCATTCAATATTTTCATTCCTACTAGGTCTCAATGACGCTCGAGTGACTACACCAATAGCACCTTCCCTCCCCTACTACTGAAGGAAATCTAAGACAACAATTTTATCTATGGACGCTTCACACCACGTCAGTCTGACCCCGTGCTAAGTACCTGAAGGACTTGTGTTACGGGTACCAGACAACGGAAATATATTTAATACTGTTATACTATACATATATTTAAGATTTTTATTATATGATACACATATTTAATACACACCCATGACCCAGGAACTTTGAAAACTTTTTGTTCCGTCGGCAGGATTCGAACCCGCGACCCCCGGCTTGAAACACCGACAGCCCACCCACTGAGCCACAGAGGTCGTCAAACAACAGTTATATCCACTTTTGTAAATTAAGAAATTAATAGGGGTGTAGACTATTTTTAGGAAATATATTTATTTTACAGATGTACCATCAAGGAAGTTGATTCCTATGCAACTGACAGACCAACGTTATTTGGTCGAATACTTATGTCAATTCAATGTTAATTGTGATCTGTCGGCTGGGTTTGACGTAACGCAACCAAACTACTTATGTCCCCGATTTGCATAGGAATCAACTTCTCTGATAGTACATAAGTATTTTGTTACACCTAAAAATATGTATAAAAAATAAATACACTCTTATTTCAATAAAAAAAATCACTTATTAAATATAAAAAATATTATAAAGTTATTAAGTAAAATATGTCCATTTTCGGTAATTCTATAATACAAACTCTCAAAAAAACAATAATTTGTATTAGATTTCGTTTACTGTCTACACCCCTATTATTGTATTCCTGCCTAATTACTGGTCAATAGTATGCTAAATACTTACATGACACTAATAAAAGACAATAAATTTAATTATTTGATTATTTAAAAATAATTTAAAATTTTCCCCGGTTTGGGGAAAATTTCCCCACTTTGTTATGGACATTACTGACCTGTCGAAGTTGAATTAATATTTACATTATTTTATCAAAATACTTTAAAAATATGTTATCTTACCTATGAAATATTATTCCTTGATGTTTTTTGTGTAAGGTTGTATTGTTCTTGCACCATTTTACAACACAAGATGGCATATTTATTTTTATTTATGAATGACAAAGATGTGTCACCGCGATGCAGTCTAATTGCGTAATGGCGGTACGATCGGCTTATTACAGTGCTAGTGTTTGTGCAAGATGTGTACATATGATCGCCTGGGCTTATTAAGGGTGCTTCACTCATTTCTTAATGGCGATCCGTCCGTTTTAAAACTATAAAAAAATAGCTTTACGTAACAAAAAGTTTTGCCAATAACTCCTATATTATGTCACATTACAAAATTTGACATATTTTATTAATCTATACATATAAATAAAATTGGAGTGTCTGTTTGTATCATTAAAATAACCGTTTTTTTCTACATGCATATGAATATTTAGACGGTACTCTATTTCATCTCTTACAATATTTAGAATTTTTGTCTGTCTGTATGTCTGTCTGTTTGTTCCGGCTAATCTCCGAAATGGCTGGACCGATTTTGACGGAACTTTCATTGGCTATCTGCTGATGTAATAAGGAGTAACTAGGCTACTTTTTAACCGACATCCAAATAGGAGGAGGACATATTTTTACTTTTTTATTTTTTACCTATGTATTTTACATTTTGTTGACGTGGACGAAATCGCGGGTAACAGCTAGTATTATATATATTTAATAGCTCAAAACTGAACATCGAGCAACTATGCAAAATTACATTCACCTACGTTTTTGCATTTTTCGTCAAAAGGGATCCAAAGTTTTTCTCTCACGTACTTTCGCATTATATTAATAATATATCGATAAAACCCAAGGTTGTCATACGTTTTAATTGCTCTAGTAATTATTATTACTGATCTTACTTAAGTTTTTTTTTTTAATGAAGCATTATTTGATTCTGCCATAAAAGTTAAGGTCATCCCCTGAACAAACGACCTTGACCGTTCATTTGCCGCTTTACCGAGATGGCACCAAAATCCTATTTTTTTTACTTACCTTAGTTCAAAATTGACCTAAAAATTTCAAACGTCTAGTATGTAGTTAAACTAGTTAATGAAATTGTCGATTTATTGGCGTGTGCTTCAAATAGGTAACCGTATTCGTAAATACCAGGGAGATACTCAATCTATGCTTGAATTTAAATAAATTGGTATTATATTTGGAAGCTGATGTCATGAGTGTAAAACACAAAAATAGGAAATTAATAACGACGAAAGAAACGTTCATATAGTTACTGAAGATTATTGCTGTATTTTTATTATTATTATTTTGTAGCTTCCAAATTATGAGTTAATAAGGATCTAAAAACGGTAAATTACGGCATCTCCGCAGTTGGAGCGTCTTAATAACATTAAATTTACAACAAAACGTTAACGTAATTTTACGTATTTAACGTGACATACGTGATACGATATACTACCTAGTAATAATCATTTTTGGGTACGTTTTATTACTTAATACTTAAGGTATCCCATAAGTACGTGTAATTTAATAAAAATAATAAATTAATAATAGTTTCCGAGTAGTATAAAATGAATTAAAGTGTTTGCCGTTTGTAAATTGACAAGAAAGACGCATACTTACATTCGGTTACGATCGAAGTCTATTGAGCATGCTTTAGGCTGATTTTAGACTCATGCTGACCGCTCGCTGACCGTCGGCGCCGACACCGAAATGTATGAAATATTAGCGCAGACTAGCTGCTACGCGTTATTCTAAAGCGCTTCCTAGTATTTCATACTTCTCGGGCCATCAGCGCCGACGGTCAGCGTGAGTCTAAAATCAGCCATTGAGAGCTTCACGATCAAGCTTATCCAATATTCATAATCTAACGAGGAGACCTTTATAATGATAAAACCCCTTCAGATGGACCTTACAATGGCCGAAGTGAAATAAGAAATGGCGACTCGCTCCGACAGCTACAGACAGCAATTAAAGAAAAGTTCTGTAGACATTCCACCATTTGATATTTAAATTGGAATCTATCTTTGTACCTTTGAACGACATAGCTTTTAAAAGCTCTACGTTTGCTTTAGGCAATTAGATCTTCACTGAGCAAACTCTTTTGAAAGCAATAATTTAAATAGAGACGTAGGTTTTAGAAACTCATACAAAATGCACTTTGGAAAAATGTACTTTAGAAACTATTTATTTATCAGGCACGTAGAGTACATTTTTGTACCTATAAAACTCTTTATGTATGGGTACCAATATTACAAAGAAAAAATGATATGATTTGTATACTTAAGCTAAACTACTGGGCAGATTTTGATTATCTCAATACCATAATATACCATATCATAGTATTAGTCACTTTTCGTTTACTATAATTGAATTGACATAATAACAATAAAAATAGTAATAAAAGTGTAATGATGGCTATTGAAGCCAATAAAATTTATTTATCTCCCCAAAGTGTATTTTGCTGTTAATGCAGGATGAAAAGATTACTTTCTTTATTTGTATGGGTTGTTTATGAAAAGATTAAGAAGCATTAGATTAAAAGAGATGGTATCGACTCTTAGAATAACTTCATTTTATTCAAAAATCAAGGTGCAATAACTATATCTATTCAATTTGTATAACTTTAGATAGGTATTTATAGAATTATTTAGAATAGTAAATTTTTTCAAATGAATAGCATTTGAAAAAAATTACTATTAATAATAATTATTTATCATTCGTTCATTCATAATTAATAATTCATAACACTAAATATCGGTGAAATGGTAACAAAATATTTAATTTAAAAGTGAAAAGTATAATTAACACACAATAGTAATAACTAATAAAATACTTAACTGATTTATAATCATGTGAAAAGTATAATATTATTTCTTTTATTAGCTTTCTCTTATAAGAATAAATTTTATTCTAATGGAAATCCTGTTATTTAGAACAAAGACTTTCAAATATTTAAGAAATAGTATAACATTTCACATTCCTATAATATATCTGTGATAATTTATCATGTTGGCTCCATTTTATTTCTGTAAAAACTAACTAGCAAGTTTGTTTTCGGAGATATTATTTTATCAAACGGTAACCGTAGGTACAATGTAGGTATGTATGTTACCGCCAAGAAAACGTTCCTAACTTTTGTAGAGGTGAGGCCGGTGAGATAGTGAAATCCCCAAGGTCGTTTGCTCGGGGGACGGCCTTAAGGCACTAAATTTAAAAGCATTAAATTTTGGTTTAGGAACAGACACATTGTTCAGGGCACAATCCAGTTCCAAACCAAAAATCATATCTATAACCTATCGGTACAGGTTAGACGTGAAGATGTAACAAACAGACACACTTTCGTACACGGATAACTCACAAGTATGTAATACTATATTCTCAAACAAATATTTAATAAGAGAAAACGTCGCGTCGACAGTACCTTAATTGTTACTGAATCAATAACAAAACGTTAATTCGAGAAAGTTCTAATATTATGACGCACAGACTACAGACTAGGAAATCGATGGAAGTTCTAATATGACGTATAAAGGAAATCGATGGTAAATAATGTAAATAATACCTTAATTCTTCCGTACGACCCCATAATAGTCTGGACGAGTATTTGACGACTATTATGACTATTTGGGGTGGATATTACTGTCGTTATTAGCTTGTTGACGCCCTTCGGATGGCAGAATGTAGGTCGTGAGGGGAGAGAAAAAAGTTTTATTGCTAATCTATATAGTGAACGTTACACGGTATTTGGATGTTCTTTTATTATTGGCAAATGCCAATTTAAAGCTTATGAATGTTATTTAGCTATTAATAATTACCTAGATAGAAATATCAAATAAGCATAGGATAGGATAAATTTTGAATATTACAGAAAAGCGATGTTGTGACTTTCTTCTCTAACTTCCAAATAGTAGAGACCTAGGCTGTGGGCCGGACATAAAGATTAATATAATTAGCACACAATACAGATATATTATTTTATAGAGAACATTGCTACCATCACTGCGAAGCTTCAAGCTAGCAAGCAATGCTTATTAAAATTTACAAGCATATTAATAGCTCTATTACGGGCCAATGCGACATTATCTATAATACGAGTTATCTGAATAGATCGGTATACAATATGTAACATCCAGGAAGTTGATTCCTACTTCCTAGGCAGTTTACAGACCAACGTCATTTGTTCGGATCATATCAACTCAATGTTTGACGTAACTCGACCAAATTACTTAGGTCTACCATCTGCCTAGGAATGAAGTTCTCTGATTTCGTGTACATTCCACGAAGTGCAAAATGCACATGACAGTACTATAGTAAGTTTTAGTTGCGACATGTGTAAGTAGGTCAAATATTAGGGGACAGAACGAGAGCGCCAAGTGGGCCGCGGTCGGCGGTACTGAGTACCGTGTCACATCATGATGAATTATTTATATCCGTCAAATGACTTGACAAAGGTTGCTTGTGCAATTCCGGAATGGCGTTTCGAAAAGTTCAGTTAACACTGAAAAAAGATGAAAGGTGATGCAATTTTAGGACCATCATTTTTTTTAGCTATTCTATGTTAAACTTTATACACTTCGCGAAATATTACATGCTACACTACTCTTATGCTGTGCGCTGCACTGAAATTAAACTTTTTCAAAAATTCAAACTTTTCACGAATCAAACTTGAATCTTGAATTTTGTAGGATTAAATGTAAAACATTAATTTTAAACTGCTCATTTAAAATTTCGAGTCTAGGTGTGATCTGATCCTATTTGTATTTATTCAGTATAAAGTGATTTTAATAATTAATATCAAGTTAATTATTTGAAAATCCTGATTTCTGTCAGGAACCATCGTACAGCGTCGAAACCTTCCTCTCGTCTCTGACAAAATCTCGCTTAGCTCGAATGCCACAATCAATATACTATAATATATCAATATCTATACCTACATATAAATAAAATTGGAGTGTCTGTTTGTAATATCAAAATAACCGTTTTTTACTACATGCATATGAATATTTAGACGGTACTTACACCAAAATAACAATTTTTAGAATTTTTGTCTGTCTATATGTCTGTCTGTTTGTTCCGGCTAATCTCCGAAATGGCTGGACCGATTTTGACGGGACTTTTATTGGCAGATAGCTGATGTAATATGGAGTAACTTAGGCTACTTTTTAACCGACTTCCAAAAAGGAGGATGATATTTTTTTACTTTTTTATTTTTTACCTATGTATTTTACATTTTGTTGACGCGGACGAAATCGCGGATAATAGAAACAAAGTATTATTAAACATTCACTTTCCGACGGTAATTTACATATTTTTCCACTTGCTCCACTTTCAGTAATCAAATTGGATGCCAAATAATTTAATTGTGATAACATTTTGGCAACTTATTGCATGAATTTGCAATAAATTCTGGCAACATTTCGCACAGTCGCACGCGAACCTGATTTATATTTCAAAACTTTTTATAACACGCCTATACAAAATATATAGAGACCAGGTAGGTATGTCTGTTTGTGGTTTCACATTCTCAAAAATTACAAAATATTGGTAGGTAATTTTTTAAGAAATTTGAATAAAAAACAGTTTATTTTTTTTAACTATCGGAATATTATTATGATTTCATTTTTGATTCACTATAATACTATCCAACAGACTATAGTTAATCTGTTGGAGATATAACGCAAGCGAAGCCACGCCAAAACCGAGTGTCAATAAATACTTGTTAAAACCCATTAACAAATCAACAAAGCACGAATCGTTAACGAGATTAATAACCGTTACCAATAAAAGTAATGTGCAATAGTTTCCTAATGTTTGGGCTTTAGTAACGTTTACCGGAAACGCCGCCAGGGGCGCTCACGACGCAAGGTTATCGAGTGCACAACTAGGTTACCGGTTGATAAGGTTGAGGAATCAGTAACCACCAACTAGGTTAAATAGTAACTTGATCTTAACCATCAATAAGAAGTACCTTTAACGGACAATCTAGGAGACCTTTTATGATTACTTACTGTACTTTTATTTGATGAACTTTTTTATATAAGATACTTCTTAAGTACACTATAAAAGTTAATAATATCAAATGTCTTTGAGTGCGGCCGTAAGCGACAAGAAGGACGAGATTATAATTTATACCCTAATTCAGATCCAATAAACTACAAATTGATATTCTCATAAAATATCAAAACATCTACTTTTCAACAATTTCTTCTTCGTATACCCCAAAAACGAGAGAGAAAACATTTCCACGACAAACTTTAACCTAGAAAAATGCACTTAGGCCTAGAGTATTCAGTTAACAATTTTATAGCAACACTTTGTGCGATCGAGAAGCCCTTAGAAGCTCTTGGGACGTCTTAGGTTTGTTCTCCCCTGTGTCCGTAAACAGTCAGTTATCGCTGGCCAATGCACGCTGTAAATACAATTCAATTTATTGAGGCTGCATAATATGCAACCTTAGATGGTAAATCTATACTAATAAATACAGTAAGAGTTTCAGTCTGTCTCGCTTAAACCGCTGAACCTTTTTAGATGAAGCTATGATGTTAATTTGAGTCTCTTTAATAAAATGATAATGGCTTGCAGATCAGTATGACATAGACGTGAGCGATTGTTTCTTGGTCCTCCAGTTAAAATGTTATTTACACACCGGTTTTCTATTAGGCATTTAACAAATATTCGAATTAATGTGTTGCAGCCGGCGGCGTATTTGTGCAGAGGATTTAAATATTATGGTCATTGTTAGTGTAAAGGTTAAACACAATAGAACCTGCAACATAAAAAAAAACTGTTCCTATCGAAACTGATCTGAAGGTTTTGTCTTACAAGTTACAAGGTTACAAAGTAATTTAAATTAAAGTAATTCCATGCCTTGAAATCATTTAAAAGCAATTACTTAGGGTATCAAATACATAATTAAATTTGAAACAAACAACAAAGCAATTACATTTGTTCGAGAAGTTTAAACATTTTTATGTTTTTTCGCTCCAGTCTACTTAAAAATTACGACTTCCTGTTTCTAAACACTCTAAGGACTAACGCATTATTATATTAAGCTAAGTATATCTGTAACAAGTATACCCTATTATATTAAATCATACAGGGTGTAACAAAAGTCAAAACTGTAAGTGATAATACTTTAGGGTGTGCACGTGTCCACTGTAGAGAGTTCATTGTGAAAGTAGCAGCGCTGATCGACGATTTTTTTTCACTTTTGTATGGGGAAACTCGTATCGCTGGAGCGCTTGCCCATACGAAAGTGTAAAAAATTTTTGTCTTTCAGCGCTGCTACTTTCACACAGTGAACTCTCTACAAGGAACACATACACACCCTAAATTAACATACTATCACTTAGTATTGTTACATCTTGTATACAGCACCAAATCGTGAAACATAGAGATAACAACTCCAAACAAGATACCTATTACGTATTCAAGTATTACGCATGAAAAGAAATTCCCTTTAAGAAATCGATATGTCGCTTGAGTTACGTAAAAATACGGAATAAATGTGTTTTGGTGCCCTACCCATAATTGTATTAAAAGAAATCTGTCGAGATAAAAACTCGGAGAAAGTCCGAGTGGGCCGATAGCAGAGGCGTAGCTACCGCTGTAGCAGCGTAGCAATTATACGGGGCCACTGCACCGAGTATCGACCTAATAAAAAATCCGTTGGGACTTGGGAGTGTAGTAGTCTCAGAAAATATATATTTTAACAAAAACATTCGCAATCGTTTTAAAACCAACTGATACTGAAAAATGTTGGCTGGCTTGCTACTCGCGCTTGCTACGAGTACCACTGTACATTGTGTATTGTGCAATGCGCATTGTTGTCTTCTCCTCATTAAAAAGAATTAGGTAGTATCCCAAGTCAGCCTTATTGAAACAAAAAGTCAGTTGGTGTATGTAACCAAAAATATTTGATATGGACCCCCTAAAGTCTCGCTACGCCACTAACAGATAGTGGCAATTAGTGAGACCGTAAACTCCATACTACATATTTAACACTAGATAACACCCGCAACTCCGTTGCGCCAAAACTCGTTTACCGCGCGGGAACCGTCCATTTTTCCGGGACAAAAAGTATCCTATGTCCTTTCCCGGGACTCGAGGTATCTCCATGCCAAATTTCAGCAAAATCGGTTCAGCGGTTTGGGCGTGAAGAGGTAACAGACAGACAGACACACTTTTGCATTTATAATATTAGTATGGATAGTATGGATTCTAATTCGCATTTCTTAGGAACAACCACCACCACAATAATTGGATATTGCTGCCCATATTGAACATGTTTTGCTCAGAAACCAAACATTTTCTAGAAAATCTATTCGGTAGTTTACCCGGGCTCAAAAAATAATTATGCCAAATTTTATCAGAATCGCTTTAGAAGTTAAGGTATGAAAAGACACGCAGACAGAGTTTCACTTTTATGTTTAACTTAAGTAACAATCTATCAATAATTATGATTCCATGGGATAATATAGAGATTTCTTTTACAGTTCACCCCATATAATTTTATTGTTAAACGCAAATAGGTTACTTTCACACCACAACCACAGTGAAGCTAGGAAACCACATATTATTAAAGTGAAACTAAACACATCCTGTTTTAGATATGCAAAGATGTGCTGAGCTAAATTCTAAACGCAAGCGACCGCGTTCGAAGTTAGCAAACAAGATAACTAAGGTTCACTCGGCGTAACTTGGCGGTAGCGGTCATTGACTCTCTGTCAAAAACTTGTCATTTTCTATACAAAGCTGCGATTGACAACATCTGACACCTTATGTCAATCGCGGTGTATATAGAAAATGACAAGTTTTTGACAGAGAGTCAATGACCGCTACCGCCCAGTTACACCGAGTGAACCTTAGTAATATAATATTATGTCTATTTATAAGGCGATTACTCGTGATTAGTGAAGACTGAAGCTACTATATCCGTGACACGAGCTACTTAATAACATGTTAATAACATAGTAAACATGATATTGGATACATCTATATCAGCGGGGCTAAAATGGTCGCTTTGAAGAATCATATTAGGAATCATTATATTATCATTATATTACTGTCAAACTGACAAATGTCAAATTAGTAAATTTGACATTTGTCAGTTTGACAGTTTTGACAATTCATTTGCGGAATTGATTGAGAGGAATTGCTAAATGTGACCATTTTAGCCCCGCTGCACACTAGAAATTGCGCAATACGTTAATCGAATATTCAGGGTATGACAAAACAAAGTGATAATACTTTAGAGTTTAGAGTGTGTATGTGCCCCTTATAATATAGAGTTCACCGTGAAAGTAGCAGCGCGGAAAGAGCAATATTTTATATGAATGGGAAAGCGTCATGATTTTGCTCATTCAAAACTTTGCCATTTCATAGAAAACCCTATTTAAAGGACAAATACACACACTTAACTCTAGGGTATTATCACTAAGTTTTGTTACATCCTGTATAATATTATATCAAATAAACTAAATATAAAACGAAGTTATCAGAACTGACCTATATTTACTGTGCAATAAAATTAATATAAAATCCCGAGGTAGAGAACCTACCAAATGTAAATTGAATAATAAATTTGAATAAAACATTTCGCTTCCTTACTCGAAATTTATAGGATGTTTCCGTGTTCTTTATTCCAGTGGCTAGGCTTTGCCTAGTTTTGGAATGAACGTCGCTTTTAATATAAAAGGTTGGAATTGAAAAAGTCTAGTGCTCCTAAATTCTTTGCGAAGAATACCTTTATTTTCATACATTTTGTGGACGCAATCACATAAAAACTCTTTGTCTGAATATCAACAGGTATTTTTTCGTTTCATTGTGTTCGTTGTATCTAATGTAATGAATGTTTCCCGAGATGGATATTTCAATTCAACTAAAAAATTGATTTTCTTATGGTATTATATAATTTAACATACTTACAAATTAAACAATAGCAACAGTACTCAGACGTCAGAGACGAAAATACTTATAAGTGATAGCTGTAATTAAATGAAGATTATGATTTATGAGTTTATGATATAAACCCTGACATTTATTATTCGTAGTATAAACCCAATAGTCAATACATTAAGTATTAACTATCAAACTTTTCGTTAAATTGAAGTTTAATCATTATAGGTCTCTAACCGCCGTACTCAGACCGCCGTACTCAGAGACATTTAATTACGATTAACCTTTGATTTAATGAAGAGTTTGACAGATAATGTATGGGGCTTATGTCAAAATTTTGAATTAATTACAATTAAGTAATTGATGTTCCACTCTGAGTGCGGCAAAAAGACATTTAATTATGATTAACCTTCAATTTAATGAAGAGTTTGACAGATAATGTGTGGGGCTTATGTCAAAATTTTGAATTAATTACAATTAAGTAATTGATGTTCCACACTGAGTGCGGCAAAAAGACATTTAATTATGATTAACCTTCAATATAATGAAGATTTTAACAGATCATAATGTATGGGGCTTGTGTCAAAATTTTAAGTTAAGTACTGTTCCACTCTGAGGCCCGTATTTTTGGTCAGCACTCAAGATGTATCTCGGTCTCAAGACACGGTTCAGGCTCTGTGATTGGTTGGCTGTCAAAATTTGGACCAATCACAGAGCCGAACCACGTTTTGAGACCGGATCGCATCTTAAGTACTGACCAAAAATACGGGCCTGAGTGCGGCAGTTGCCAGTAAGTGCTGTGGATAGCCTTATAGGTCGGTGTGACATATCGTACTTGTACTTAAGTAGGTATGTAGGTAATTAATATTATGTCTGGGATTAATATCTCAGGTTTCTGTGACACGGAGAAGCTAGATTATTATTAGAACTAACAAGTAGGCTGTAGGTTTGTGTTTTGCGGTGTGCGGTAGCCCAGGTAGGGAAAGTTAGGAAATAGACATGTAAATAGAACTATTTTGCTTACTAACTTGAAGAATTTAATCATTCGTATTTAACAAACAATAATTTTAGTATGAGATAGTGCTGAATTTCTCGCCAATTTTTAATTCTTAGTTTCAAAGATGATTTGATGAAAGCACACGTTATACGCTCTGTCCCTTGAAGGAGCTAAAAGTTCGTAATCTATTTGATTGGTGGATTTATTGAGATAATATTCATGGCGTAGTAATTAATTATTATTAATAATAATTAATAATTATTATTCTGCGCTATTATAGCCCAGTAACACTAACGACCAAAGACGAAATTCGCTATCGACAGCTAAATATTTTTACGAGAGAGAGAAGTAGAGGCTGAAAAAGTAACTAAAGGCGTAATTTGACGACCTCTGTGGCTCAGTGGTGAGCGCGTTGGTAGCTCAAGCCGGGGGTCGCGGGTTCGAATCCCGCCGACGGAACAAAAAGTTTTCAATGTTCCCGGGTCTGGATGTGCATTAAATATGTGTATGATATAATAAAAATCTTAAATATATGCATAGTATAAAAGTATTAAATATATTTCCGTTGTCTGGTACCTGTAACACAAGTCCTTTAGGTACTTAGCACGGGGCCAGACTGACGTGGTGTGAAGCGTCCATAGATATTATATTATATTATTATTATAATTTTAGTTTGATTGTCACATGCCCTAGCTATATTATCATGAAAGTAACTAGTCATGTAGTCATGATATCACTTGAGCGGTCCAATGTAAAAGAATAATAATAATCGTTGTGTAGTATGCTGTATTACGATGCAGCCAGGTGAATAAAACGAAGCTCGTAAGTTTAGATTGGGTTGCACCAACTAACTTTAACTATAACTACAGTGCAAAATGTTAAATCTTTGGTTAAAGTTAAATATGGCGTCCTTACCTCCGCTCATACGTGAATTTCTCCGGTTAAAGTTAAAGCTAAAGGACACCATATTTAACTATAAAAATAACTTTAACTTTAACCACGCCTCTGGTGCAACCCAACCTTAGTGTATTTGAAGGCAGATGCAGTTTACGGACCGGTGTAACACGTTCCCGCTCAGTGCTGATTTACTGACCGCTTCCATTAATTCACGCCAAATCTCGTTAAAATTCCGTTGCGGAATTTCCAAAAAGATAACTGAATCAAACGTGGGGTAATTTTAAAATGTATAGGAGCAGAGAGTATTCGATATTCGCACAAATTTGGGCACCATGAAGTTGACTCCTGCGTAGCAGGGTTAGTGGTTACAAATTACAATGCAATGTTAAAATGGCAAATGCTAATATTATTATGTTTAATTTTAGGTACTTTGATATAAACTTAATTTATTCGATAAATGCTGACCACCTCCGAAAAGTCTTAAACTTCACATCTAATAAACTAAGCTGCTCATCATCGCCATTAACAGGTACAATTAACATTTAGCAATTCCTTGAGAGGAATTGCTAAATGTGACCATTTTAGCCCATGAATTGTTTCACAATTCAGCAAATGAATTGTCAAAACTGTCAAAATAACAAATGTCAAATCAGTACAAAAATACAGAAATGAATTGCAAGCAGAGTTGCATTTTGCGGTTTTAGAAAAATTAATCATGTTATAATTCATATCACGATTCTTCAAAGCGACCATTTTAGCCCCGCGGGTTGAAAAGTCAAACTGCTAGCTTTAATTCGGTGTGCAAACATTTAAGTTAGCTAAGCTCAAATGGAAAACGAGTGGAAATGGAATTGGCTCTGCGGCCGACCGTCAGTTCGACAGGTTAAATGTATCGTGGGGTCTGAAAGGCCCACACTGATTTTAAAATTCAAACAATATTTAACTCGTCAAACTTCTAACAGTAAAATGTGATAAAATCGTAAGATTTGAGCGATATTTGGCTATAAAATTGGACTGATTTTAATAAAATATGGACCATAAGGAAGAATCCATATTCTTCCTTATGGTCCATATTTTATTAAAATCAGTCCAATCCTTTGGGTACGGAACCCTAAAGTAACCCCATGGTTACTTTAGGGTTCCGTACCCAAAGAATAAAAACAGGACCCTATTACTGATCTCTCTGTCTGTCCCCAGGCTGAAACTCAAGAACCGCTATAGCTAGACTTCTGAAATTTTCACAGAGTATATATTATGTTGCCGCTATAACAACAAAATAACTAACAATAAAATAAAGGCAATATTTAAGGGATTATACTTACCAATGTACAAGAAACGTGATTTTTTGGCCTTTTTTGCTCGTAATCAATAATGGTAACAGTAAGGCACTTGAAATTTTCACAAAAACCTTAATTGTATTTGTATTTTAATAATTAATAATAAAATTAAAACGAAGTAAATATTTAAGGGGGTCTCCCATACAAAAAAACACAATTTTTTGTCTACTTTCACTCTAAACTGGTACGGAACCCTTCGTGCGCGAGTCCTACTCGCACTTGGCCGATTATTTATTTATTTAGGCCATACGTCATAAATATTAGATTATTATCGCCGGAAAATGTACGGTTCACACTTCACGCTAAATTATGTAAAAAAATGTCTAGTACCACTTAACGATAATAATTACAAAAGAAAATGGAAAATTCTCTTTATCATTAAATATTTAATAAATATTCTAACGATCCATATTACTTTTAATTCTAATAGAAGTTAATACTGTAATTGAGTATTTGCAAACATCAAAATGTAATCAAAGCTTCGTTACAAATTAATAACTAAAGTTGAATTAACTTTCTTCTTAGTTTATGGATAGTTTATAGGCATTGCTAACTCAATTTAAGTTTAAATTAATTTCCAATAGTTTTTCTCTTTGGCCAAATGTACAGAGTCACTGCTTTCACTGTATGTGGGTTGTAGTAACAAGTTTGGCTGTAGACAGTCATGGCTTTCAAGAGATGAATTAACGGATCTGTAATTTCTCCAATCTGATGTAATATAGAGAAGATAGTGATGACGAATTTGACGAATTTTGACGAAAATTTTTATACTTGAAAATAAGCCCCGAATTGTTTCATTTTCTAAAATTAGATACTAAGTACATTATATTTCCGAGAATTCGATCTGAGCAAAAACACGATATCTTAAAATTTTCTTGATAGAAAAAAATCACAAAGATGCATCTAATTTTCACGAATTTTTCATTTATTGCCATAACCGTGCATTGAACCAAGTTAATATTTTAACACATTGTATAAAATTCTATCATAGATAAATCGACCTAGCGGATTTTTTAAATATTGCATATTTATCGAGTTATTGAGAAAAAACTAATTTCGCGATGAATGCGCGTCGTTCTTTTTCACCTGGCATATGAAAGACGGGCGTGAGTGTGAAGAGAGAAGGACGATGTTTGATTTTTGGGGTTAGTCGCCCTCTTAAGTGCCTATTGTTGGTGCAGACACATGGTGCGTCTTTTTTTTTCTTTTTTATGAAATAAGGGGGCAAACGAGCAAACGGGTCACCTGATGGAAAGCAACTTCCGTCGCCCATGGACACTCGCAGCATCAGAAGAGCTGCAAGTGCGTTGCCGGCCTTTTAAGAGGGAACACAGCGCAAGCGCTGTTTCACGCCGGTTTTCTGTGAGAACGTGGTATTTATCCGGTCGAGCCGGCCCATTTGTGCCGAAGCATGGCTCTCCCACGTCTTGATTGACTTGTGACTGTGACCGTGACCGTGACATTTATATGGATTAGTAAATAGATATCATATTATTATTATGTCACATCGTACAATTAGCAAACTGTCCATCCTGACACCGTCACGTTCCTGACATCTGGAAGGACCCTAAGTTAATACTGACCACAGTGTTTTTGGAACGAAGTTCCTTATAGCACTTTCGGCGTTGCGAAAGGAGGCTGGACAGAACGATATTTGACCTCGACACTTTTTATTAGCACCTGCATCGTAGGGACAGAGGGCGTTAATGGTATTGCTGAGCGTCAACTAGATGGTGTTTTTGAGAATAAACATCAGCGACATCCTGGGCGTGAATAGATGGCGTTTTTTTTATACTTTGAGTGGTTATCTTATATCTTTAAACGAGCAATTCTTGTATATATATGTATATATATATATATATATATATATATATATATATATATATATATATATATATATATATATATATATATATATATATATATAATTGGAATCTTGGAATCGGCTCCAACGATTTTCGTGAAATTTAGTTTATAGGGGGTTTCGGGGGCGGTAAATCGATCTAGCTAGGAATAATTTTTAGAAAATGTCATTTTATTCGTGTTGTATCGAATACCGAGCAAAGCTAGGTCAAATAGCTAGTAATAATTATGTATTGCAGGTTTTTTGAAAATAAGAAATAACTTCATTCCATTCGGGTGTCCCTCGACACCTCTCAAGTTTTTTATTTTTATTTTACAAAATGCAAATCCATTTTAACTAAGAATATTATGCCGTACCGTTGTATGTACCGTTTCACACCATTTTCATGACTCATGAGATGAGTATAATATTGTATTCCTTAGACTTTAGAGGACTTTTATCTTCGGACAAACATCTCCAAAGTACATATTCATTACGTTAATACTGTAGTAATCTTTACTTTTAGTCCAAGTGGGAACAAGTTACTTCACACAAGTTCTCTAGATAGGTACAAATTACGCCATATTATGTCAAACTCACGAAACTGGCCGCGTGAGAACCATGTAGGTTGTAGCTATAAGTGTACTGATTTACAGTTTACACGAGATATTTCTAAACGTTGCATAATCATTGGTATTTTGGTATATCAAGTTATTTTCTTCCAATCGATTAACTGCATTATGCATAATAGACTAGCTGTATTTTTTTTTTTAATTTATTTTGGCATCAAACAGTCATATACAAAAGAAATTCAATATGTTGTAATATTTTTTTACAATGGACCTATAGTGCCGAAACATAATATTTAGTGAATTTTGGAGAGACGCGTATATGATTAAGATTGACTTAAAAGTTAAAACTTTAGCTTACACTAAACCAAAGATGCTGCTTTTTTTAATACATGCATGAGTATAGCTAGTCATTGCACCCTGTATGTACACTAAACGTACAAGGTACCATGAATAACTGAAAAATCCAAAAAAATAATATATAATACAATTTAGTCGATCGAGTTACATATCTATAAATCATAAAATTTCAGAAGTACAAAACTCAAACTATGTTCAGTCTACGTTTAAGTTCTAATTTTAGGCTATTAAGAGAATTATTGAAAATATCAATATCGGTGAAGTTTCTGTTATAATTGTCAGTGGAACGGTATAAAAATGAGTTACGAGTGTAAGTTTTAGAAAGTTTCGGAGGAACAAATAGGGGCTTCTTACGTGAGGGTCGCACAGGTAGCCGAGAATGAGCTGTGAACGATATCATTGATAATAATGTAGGTGAATCAGTAAGTGCGTTTAATATTTTATATAGTCGTGTGATGTCGGACATGTTACGTATGTCATAAAGAGTTGTTAATTTGTGCCTACGCAGGGTATCTTCATAAGGTTCATTGAAAACATTTAGACGGTAGTTAAGTGCTTTTAGAAATTTCTTTTGAATATTTTCAATCCGATTAGTGTGTACTTGAAAACATGGATTCCAAACTGTACTACAAAAATCTAAAATAGAACGTACGAAGGAAATATAAAGAATGTTTAGAGTATTTACGTCTCTGAATGGTTTGCTAATACGAAGAATGAAGCCTAAATTACGATAAGCCTTACTAATAATATGATCAAAGTGATTGCTAAATGTTAATTTAGAGTCCATAATTAGCCCGAGGTCTATAATGGTCGAAACTCTCTTAAGAATAGAATTGTCAATAGTGTAGTCAAAATTTATTGGGTGGGTCTTTCGTGTGTAGGACATAATGAAGCATTTGTCTATATTTAGGAACAATTGATTGATTCGACAATATTCGAGTAATCTTAATAAATCATTCTGCAGCTTTGAGCAATTCAGTGTGGATTTTATCACCATGAAAATTTTCGTATCATCAGCATAAAGAAGGTGATTACTATGTATAAAATTAAATCCAATGTCGTTTATGAAAAGGCTAAACAATAAGGGCCCCAAATGGGATCCCTGGGGGACGCCGGAAGGTACAGGTAGAAATCGAGAACAGTAACCTTTAAGATACACTGCTTGGCTACGATTTTTTATATAAGAATTGATCCATCTAAGGATTTAGAATTTAGCCCGCAGTAATTTAAAAAACAAAAAGTTATTACTCCGCGATAATTACATTTTTATTATCGCTGATTGCGGAATTAATTGCACTTATTTATTATTTTATTCTGCACAATATAATTCTACATCATAGGTAAGTACTAAAAAATATTTTCGACTATGTATTTAAAATGTTGAATAGAATACAAAAAAAAATACTAACGAATACAGATGGAGGTTACCGCGAGTCTCTTGACACAGAAAAAAATAATTAAAGAATCCCGCAAAATTTTATAATCAAAACGAAAATATTTCGATTTGGTATTCAAATCGCATTGAAACAATCAAGTTTTTTAAACTACGAGTCTGCGAAGTTTGTGTGTTAATTAAAAGTTGGACATTTAATTAACTGGCTGAGTACCTACTGAGCTCAGACTTTCAGTACGGTAATACGACTAGCTGTCTCCTTAAAATGTTTTGTGAATTATGTACTTATAATTGATTATATTTGTTTTTTTTTAAAAATTGAAATGAAAATTATGTATAAATATTATTACGTAATTTGAAGCCAAAACTTCTTAAGCATCTTCTTTTTCTACCGCGTGGCGAAAATATATGCCTAGGTCTGCAGCTGTTTAGTTTTTACTTTTGTCGGCGCTTTCGGAGTATTTTTTATGGATCCAATGCCAAATTATTAATCTATATATTATAATATTAAGTTTCGGTAAAATTGCATATTATTAATTATTTATTATTCAAATGATGTGTTATCATTTGATCAATCATTCAAAGTCACGATCAATCATTGTAATTTTTGCAATACCATGTAGAGCTCTGAAAGCTGTCGAGCTCTACGTCTACGTGGTGTTGAAAGTGTTGTAAATTCGATTTTTAAATTGTAAAAATAAGCGGCCTCAAATAATTTTCCAGGTTTTTTCCACATTTTACTTTTTTTCGCTTCTATTGGTCTTAAAGTGATAATTTATAGCCTTCCTCGATAAATGGTCTATCTAAAATAATTTTTCAAAACGGACCAGTAGTTCCTGATATTAGCGCGTTCAAACAAACAAACAAACAAACCCTTCCGCTTTATAATATTAAATAACGTAATAGATTATAATAATTATTTAAATAATTCAAGAATACTTAAATAGACTATATTAGCATGATATATCACTGTACATTTGTACAACTATATACACTACGACGTATACAAAACGTGTAGACCGAACAAAACTTCAAAACAAAGATTTAACCTTTGACTCGACAAGTGAACACGGTACTTCTCACCTCGTAGATCCCCGTTATAGCGATCAGTGATCACAGTAATGTTCGTCCCATTGTCGCTCCCACGCTCATTATATTAATACATTTACATACAATACGTACGAAAAGCAGTGGCGGATTTATAAATTTGCCGCCTGTAGGCTATTCAATTTATGCCGCCCCTATAACTGACCTTTGAAATTCAATACGTTAGTTTAGTTCAGAATCATATCCCACCAAAAACATTTTTTGAAAATTTTTGCTGAGACGACCACACAAGGTGCCATACATATTTACTGGTATGTAGAATTCGTTTAAGTTAGGGTCAGTAGAGTTAGGCCGTATAGATTCAGAAGCTTGGCTGTACATGAGATCACATCTTTCGTTCGTCCTTTCCTTCGATCCTTTCGGTCGTCTCGGCAATATTTTACAAGAATTGTTTTTGGTGGGATTTTTTATTTCTGTAAGATAAAAAGATGGGGCTAAATTTGCCGCCCCTCTAAATCTGCCGCCCTAGGCTCCAGCCTACTTAGCCTATTGGTAAATCCGCCACTGACGAAAAGGTCGCTTCCGATAGTGAGAACATGCGAAATATTTACTTGATTCATCTACGATTCATTAATACAACTTTAAATACCTTTCCAAACAATTGAAACTTGGAAGCCAAGAAAACCTAGGCTTTTCCTATCACTCTTGAGCAGGGACTAGACAGTGGTACCTTACCGTGGTCTCAATGGAGGTCGCTGGTCGGACCAATTGCAGTGGATAATTTCGATTGTGGAGTAAGAAATCAAAATTAATATCTAAATATCCTGGAACTTAGGGACTAAAGAATGACTTCCAATTCCATTTTGAATATCCTTTAATAGTAACTGCGGACATTATTATTATTCTTAAAATTCTGTAACACTTTTAAAGTTTTAAGATTACCATCATTAGTTTTCTAATGCTTTAAAATTTAAATTGGCACTTAAACAAAATCTGATTCGTTTACACTTTTGATAACATAAATTCGCCATTGAGCGTTTACGTCGCGTCGGCGTTATTAAGTAACATTTTATCGCGATCTTACGTCGTATCAATTAACAATGTGAAACGAAATTACGTCCGGAACATCTTAGGGCACGTGTAAAATGGCGGATAGGGATGGCACAGCTATATTTTAAAGGTTCTTCTCAATTAAAGTATTTTTTTATGTTGACTAATAAAAAGACGAAAAGAAAATAAGTCATCGTAATTTATAATATTTTAACTTACACGGGGATCAGTGTCATTCAGTCAGTACTTATGTGTGTACTGACTGAATGACACTGATCCCCGTGTGCAATAGTGTTATTGCAATGCTCAAAATTGATTAATGATAATTACTATTTACCTACTTGTTTCAAGCCGTTTAGGCTTGAGGAGTAACTTTATAGTATGTATGGTGTTTTGTATTTCTAGTTATTTACAATTATATATTTTTTATTTAATAATTATTATAATCAATTTGGAAAAGTATTTTGTATTATGTAGCAAGCGACAACCCTAAGTGGTGCAGTTAACAGTATGTTTTTACTGCACACGGAACCAAGCTCGTACTATAGTACGAGCTTGGTTCACAGAAAGCGAAACACAAGCCTCTACCACTCATGTTAGAACAAGGCCTCATTTGTATGAAATATGCATTTATATATATCAAATTTAGCGCGCGACCTCCGACGTGATGACCCAAAAAGATAGCCGTTGGGAACTGCGCTTTATAATTACTGTTTTTGAGTGTTTCATAATATGATAAATATGTTTCTTACGTTTAATGTACGTTATGCTGCGATTTGATCGCATAGAAACACGAACAAATCTATTAGCTTTCGTAGTCTCACGATATTACAAGTTATAAATCTGCCTTTCATCTGTTCAAATGCGCTAAGTTTGTTAACTCCGCAAACAATGGTTTCACCTGAACCTCACATTGCCAGTTCTGTTAGCTCAGTTAGCACATTAAAGTGAGATTATTGAGTGGAGTATTTGCTAATTTATTATTGATGAGAAATATTTTCTTTTGAGGTATCAAAAGAAATAAATAGAATCTTTGTAAGTTCCCTTTCATGTCTAATTATTATTTTTACTTGTCCTTCCATCTTTTATTTCGATTAGAGCCGTTTTTAAAAACGGATTTTTATTACAACACCTGAAACATCATAATACCTGTATTATTCTAGGAACATTTCACTGCATTTAATAATGTAGAGGCTTCAATTTCTTTCAATACATTTTCGTTACCGTTTTGTTTCTAATTTGCTTTGCGATTACATCATTGTGTGATCCAAATACCTATTCATGAAAGCATTACTTAACAACATAATATATAATAATAATTAAAAACGTTTTTGTTCAAACGAGACATGCAGTTATATTATTTTAACTGGTTCACACACGAATATAGCTATTATAGGACCGGTCCATTAAATAAGTAGACAAAAGTCAAACACATAAAAATGCGAAAGAGTATATTTAATTATGTACAATTACTTCTTGTCATATTGAGATCTAGCTAACGATAGTAATTTATGATTTGACGAGCTATTGCCGGCTTCGCTCGCATTAAGAAGTATTATTATATACAAACTTTCATCCCCTATTTGAACCCCTTGGGGTTGGAATTTATCAAAATCCTTTCTTAGCGGATGCCTACGTTATAACATCTACCTGCATGCCAAATTTCAGCCCGATTCGTGCAGTGGTTTGGGCTGTGTCAATCAGTCAGTCACCTTTGAGTTTTATATATACATGTTTAGAATTTAGATTAGGTTTAGTTAAATGAATTGCTGTCTACAAAGTTATGGACGTTATTTATTTAAAAATTATTATTTAAGGTCGAATTTACAAATTCTTTTTAGTCAGTGGTTCCTCTCCCAAATCACAGACTATGATACTCATAGTCGAATAACAAGAACATCACATTTTATATTTTTCTTTCTATAACAATCTACATTTACTAGAAACTTTTAAAGGCTCCAGTTCAGAAGAAGACTTCTCAAAAGTAACTTAAATTATCACATTTAAGTTACTTTTGAGAAGTCTTCTTATATAGATTGTTATAGAAAAAAAAGACTTATTGTTTTTAATAGGCAATAAGTGATGTATTCTCTCTCACTTAACCCTTTAATAATAAACATTAATGCGGGCTCTCGAGTACTTGAGTTTCATCCAATTGCGAGACAAGTACCTACACTTAATCGATTTATTAACATAATGATGTGTAATAGCAGACCTACGTAATTTGGTCTGGTTATTCAAACCCAACCTACAGACATAGCCCGACCAAATAACGAAGGTCTATCTACTAATAAATCAATTTCTATGGGACGTTGATCTCAAGTCATTGAGTTGAATCTATTTATCGTCTGCATTGCAATGTTATTGTCCTCTTTCAATGAGAAACAGCTTTTTGTCAGCTTGAATCATTAGTGGAGAGACAATAAGTGCTCTTTCAAGCTTAGTCTCTTTTCAATAAAAGGCAAACTTTTGAACCACAACTCGTATTTGTAGATTATTTTTATAAAGCTCTACAAAGAAACTGGGTTAAGTATACAGTGTGTAACAAAAATAAGTGATAATACTTTAGGGTGTGTATGTGTTCCTTGTAGAGAGTTCACTGTAAAAGTGGCAGCGCTGAAAGACGAATTTTTTTTTTCACTTTTGTATGGGCAAGGGCCCGAGCGTCACGAGTTTCCCCATACAAAAGGGAAAAAAATTTGGTCTTTCAGCGCTGCTACTTTCACAGTGAACTCTCTACAAGGAACACGTACACACCCTAAAGTATTATCACTTATTTTTGTTACACCCTGTATAATTTATTCTACAATGTTCTTGCAACTAAAAACTAGAGACATTTTTAAAATACGTTACTTACTTACTTACTCCATCTATCTCTATCAACGTATCTTTCAACGTTTGCAATAATTCTTCTTGGGTTGAAAATACCACGTTACGACAAGACTCATCGTCACGTCGTCGTTAAAAACGTATTTTGTGTCGGAAATTTATTTCTTTTAGGAAATTAAAACTGGTCGCATAATAAACAGAATTAATATCTATGTTTTAGTTCCTGGCTATTATATTTTAAAACCAAAAAACGCTAAAACCGATGAGTACATTAAATTATATTGAAGTATGTTATACCTACTACTAGATGTTGCCCCAACTTCGTTTGCGCGGAAATTCGTTTATGACGCGGTAATTAGTGGTAATTACACGCGGAAAATGTATAAGTTTTCCTTATCTATATAATAAATCTTCGACTTTAATTTTGTAACCTCTCCAATACCACAGGGTTGCCTGGAACAAGTCGCTAAGCGGCAAGTACGGCCCTTGCTCATTTTTTTTTTGTTTTATTAAGTTAGTCGAACTATTAGTAATATCTAAATCTGTCACTTTGTCTATTCTTCCGTAGTAGAGTGGAGGCGGAAGTGGCGTCTTGTAGTAATTATCTGCGCGATTGTGCGCGGCCGGATATTAGCTTCCGTCATTACTGCAAGAGCTCTACTCGCTGCACTATTGTTGCGTTGTGGGGAAAAAACCTAGGAGGGCAAATAACAAATTAATTTCATAAATAATTAATTCATTTATTTCATAACATTTTACAATAATAATTATCATACAAGTGTTTATATTGGTTCCTGCACAAGCGGCCTATCTTGCAGGTCCTCATTTTATTTAGTACATGATTTAATATCATCGTGATACATATTTTACTTTATACTGCTAGAATATTCTATCAATTGTGTTAACAGATCTTTATCAGTTGCTACTTTTCACTTAGGTCTAAAAGTAAATTAGTTCTTTTATTTCTTTTAACTTTAGCTAATTGAATATTTATTTGTCAACAGGTACATGAAAGACTGAAGCGGAAGCTGGCCTGCAGACCAAAGATAGTTTAAAACTTAGGTGAGAATGATTTTAAATTTAAACTTTTAACTTGAGGATACATATTTTTTCTCTTAACTCCAATGAAACATCTAGATTTTATAGTAACGTAGCGTGGTAGTAAGGGTCACTCAATATTTCCATTGACATTCTGTCAAACAAACCACGAGGAGAATCACAAAATTTAATACTGTACTAATGATATATAATTTTAAAGACATTCGGTCTTGACTACAAAAGATTTAAACACGTGTTGAACAGTTGATTACAAAAAAAAATCAGTACATGATGGTCCCAAAACAACTGTTCAATAGATGTTTAGATCTTTTGTGGTAAGACCATATATGTACCATTCATATACATTAAAAAAGGCAATCTCCAATCTATGATTTCTTATCTCTCCAAAAAACAAAATTCAGTAAAGTTAAATTTAACTGTCTGTGGACGTGGGTGTGTTAGCCATTAACTGTTAAGTGCATTACGTATCACGTTTAAGCCACACAAAATATTTTCAAAATTGAACACACAAATATCTCAAGCTAATGGACCTTTAAAGAGAAACGTCTTACTGATAAAACGACGACGTACTGATAAGACTTTATATCATGTTTTGTTCTTGTCTGCCTCGTTAGAAAAATGATTTGATAGATGAGGATAAAATGTTGCATATTAAGAAACTCTGCGTACTCTAGATTTAGAATGCACATTGTGGATCATTTATAACAAGGAGGTAAAACTATAACAGTAATTTTTGCAGTCCGTAATTATGTTTTGGTACTTAATTTGAATTTAAAACCATAATGTTTATTTTATTTTGAACCTTGACTGCTGTAGGGTTTCTTATAATCTAGATTTTATACTTTCCTTCTTTGTGGTATAAAGTTACATATTATGACGAGATTTATATAGGAATAACAAAACCACATTGGCTATGACTAGCTTTATGCTAAGTTACAGAATTTTGATCAACTATTACAAAGATTACCCAGAATAGAAAGTAGTCCAAGCGTATTTTTAATGCATATTCCTGCACCGTTGTAGCTACAGCATAGATAACAGACAGTACAGTAACTCATTACATCCTTGAAATCTAACACTAACGGGCTTACTACAAAAGATTTAAACACCCGTTGAACAGCTGATTAGAAAAAAAAACAGTACCAAATGGTCTCAAAACAACTGTTCAACAGATGTTTAATCTTTTGTGGTAAGACGGTTAAAGTTTAAGCGCGTTTACACTTTACGCAATCTAAAGTTATCTGAATTCTGAAATCACGCTTATGTGTGCGTGCACACTACACAGTTCGGTTAATCCAATACGAACATGGTCAACCGTATATAATATTTATGTTGCTTGTACATACATAGTGCATGTAACGGTCCCCGCTTGATATGCACTGACCGAATTCGCCGCTAGGTGATCCACTTTGATGCAAAAACTTATTAGACCACCTGGCACCTGCCATACAATAATGTGTGAATGCTTTTGTATGTAGGGAATACAATGTTATTTTTGTTGGAAAATGAAATGCTTCGGCACGAATTGGCCAGATCGACCGGAGAAATACCACGTTCTCACAGAAAAGCGGCGTGAAATAGCGCTTGCGCTGTGTTTCGCCGAGTAAGTGAGTTTACCGGAGGCCCAATCCCCTACCCTATTGACTTCCCTACCCTCCCCTATTCCTTTCCCTTCCCATCCCTACCCTCCTCTATTACACTATTCCCTCTTAAACGGCCGGCAACGCACCTGCAGCTCCTCTGATGCTGCGAGTGTCCATGGGCGACGGAAATCACTTTCCATCAGGTGACCCGTTTGCTCGTTTGCCCCCTTATATCATTAACAAAAACTTGACGATTGTATGCATTTAATTGCGGGCTTACATTATTCTAGCGCTGATTTGTAATTTATATTGCTGGATTGAAATAATGTAAACCGTCTATAAGTAGTCAAACTCAAGTATGATCGGGCTCCCTGAGATCATATCAAATGGTTTTCGTGGTTGGATACCGATGTTGATCCTGGTGACACAGGAGATGCAGCCGCGGTGAGAATGTGTGGTGGGCCAAAGTCCGTTTATAAAACTCAAGTATGTAGATGTAGAGATGCTTAGGTTTCGTTTTACTGGACAAGGGGGCGTCCACAAATTACGTGAGGTGTTTTTTTTTTTTACCTCACCTACCTTTTTTAAACACCTCACGTAATATTTGGAAAGAGTGCACTCCAAATAAAACAGGTTTTCATAGTTAAGGCGTTTTAACCATTCATGGAAACTGAGAACACGCCAATTTGATTGATGAACTCTCGTGTTCAACCAGCCGAATAAGAACCATCCCCTTTGTCTTTTAAAAACACGGAAGCGCCGCGAAATCTCCTGGGTAGCCGGTGCAGCGGAAGTCGGCCAATTGGGACGACTACAAGTGGACCGAGTCGCGCCAATTGGACGCGCGTCGAATACGGATGGAAGTACATACCAGGCTGGGTAGCGGAACACATAACTGGACTGCACGTTCTATTTACCTTACACTTGATCTGTTGAGAGATTGATCATATTGCTGGCCGTTGATATTTGCCGAAGACCTTGACAATTTGTCTAAGTATCCAGGCTAAGATTTAGTTTGAAAGGATACACAGACAAATTTTCCAAACGTCTTCATCAAAAATTTTTGTGGAATTTTAGGGCATTCAGTTCATTTTGTAATTTCTCGCATAATATGCTATTGAACTCACATAAAAATATAAGCTCTTTAAGCTATACTTAAGACATCAACTCATCACACAAGGTCCTTTTTGGAAATATTTGCATTTAGCTTGTTTCATGTTTTCCAAAATTCTATTAAGAATATTAGAGGTCATAAAAAACCCTTTCTGGCTAGGTAATTAATAAACAGAAGTAGGTACATGCCATTTTCAAATATCTCTAACTTGTTTTGTTGACTCTCAAACTTTGATAAACAACATAAAGCACATGAGCCCCCTTTCCTAGTCTCTAGCTTGTTTTGTGGACCCTTAAACTTTGACACATGAACCATATAAAAGCCCTTTTCAAATTATGTACAATCAGAGAAATTGATTCATGGGCACATGGCGGACCTACGTATTTCGGTCGCGTTTTTTCAAACCCAGCCGTCAGATGATGACTTACATTAAGTTGACATAATCCGACCAATCGACCTTGGTCCGTCAACTGCCTTGGAAACAACTTCTCTGATGGTACTAATTAAGAAACGGAAGTCCGAGGTCCGGGTATCGAAGTTAGAGAAAGTAAAGGGCGTATCTCTGTCGCATGCTTTCTCCTAACACCGCTGACCCTACAGCTCTATTATAACTACATAATATAATGAGATCTATAACTTATAATAGTCTACACTAGATAGTGTACGACTGTATTGTTGTTATAGCGGCAACAGATACACACAATCTGTGAAAATTTCAGAAGTTTAGCTCTAGCGGTTTTTGAGTTACAGCCTGAAGACTTAGACAGACAGACAGACAGACAGACGGACAGACATCGAAGTCTTAGTAATAGGGTCCCGTTTTTACCCTTTGGGTACGGAATCTTTTCTTAATTATAAATCGAGCCCTCAAGCAAAACTTACATAATTTAGTTTATTTAGCAAGAATGAATTTGACGACTTCTAATTCTAAAATCTCAGTTCGATTCACTTTCACTGGCATCATTTCTTTGCTAACAAATCAAAAATCCATTGATTGAACTTGACTTTATCGATTTTAATGCTTCTTTTAAATTAGATTCGGTCGTAAACTATAATGCAAGCACGTGTGTGACGGGTTTCGTGTTTTCCTTAGAAACTTGAACATTTGCTTGAGACCTGCTTAGGAGTGACCATTAGAAAGTGAAATGGTTTATATATTCAGACAATTCATTAAAATATAATGAAAAACGAGTAGAGATAAGAAAATAATGATCAGCTAAATAGGGAAGAAAACATCAATATGACTTTGTTATCTACACCATCTTTATAAAATTAGTGATACTAAAACTTGCCGACGCTACTTACTGGCTAAAAGAAATGTGTTGAAAAATGTACTTAAATTGAATTATAATAATTTGTGGATTGTTAGTAATTGTCTCCTAAACATTTTGCCACATCTCCTGTTCGTTTACGAGTACGTGATACAACAATAATTATTTAGAACGATTCTCAATACTTAAATAATGGCAAAGAAGTAATTACCTTTGTCCACACTGTGCCTTTTTAGGGTTCCGTACCCAAAGGGTACAAACGGGACCCTACTATTACTTCGAGACTTCGTTG
The DNA here is from genome assembly GCF_905147365.1 of Aricia agestis. Classification (NCBI taxonomy): domain Eukaryota; kingdom Metazoa; phylum Arthropoda; class Insecta; order Lepidoptera; family Lycaenidae; genus Aricia; species Aricia agestis. The sequence continues at coordinate 10,118,845 of NC_056428.1, read as the reverse complement.
CCTGTCCGTCTGTCTGTCTGTCTGTCTGTCTCCAGGTTGTAACTCAAGAACCGCTATAGCTAGACTTCTGAAATTTTTACAGATTGTGTATTACTATTGCCGCTATAACAACAAATAAGTACTAAAAATAAAATAAAGTTAATATTTATGGGGGCTCCCATACAAGAAACGTGATTTTTTTGGCCTTTTTTGCTCGTAATCAGTAATGGTAACAGCTAGGCACTTGAAATTTTCACAAAATTAATAATAAAATTAAAATAAAGTAAATATTTAAGGGTGGCCATACAAAAACATTTTTTTGTCTACTTTCGCTCTATACCGGTGTAGAAGCCTTCGTGCGCGAGTCCTTCTCGCACTTGGCCGATTATTATGTTTGTCAAGGGCATGCGTTATAGCGCAGTCAACAGCGAACGTGAGGCATGCCCGCGACGCAGGCAGCGACGCGAAGCTGACAGACACTGCAACTGAACAAAAATGACAACGTTGGCGTTGCGTTCGTTGACGCATTCAATTATTGAATGCGCCAAAACGAAAGTTGAATGAAAGAAGATGACGAAAATTGAGGACGAAAGCGCATAGTGTGGACATAGCTATTGGCGGACAAAATATTTATCAAAATTAAACTATTTTCAATAGCACTATGTGAAACATGCTGGGCAGGTTGTTGATACAAAATCAAAAGTAGACTTACTAGTTTCACGAGAAGGTCACGAAACGTTTGCGCTCAGACGTTTTGACCTCTTCTTTAACGAATCGTGATCTTGAAAACTAGTTTCTAGTGTAGTATTTGTTGTAGACAAATAAAGATCTAGCTTTTACTGGATGCCAATATAAATTGTCTAAGTGATAAAAAATATAATATAGCCACAATTTCATCAAACCCACAGTTAGGTCTTTTAAATATCTTTTTATTTCTTTCGCTCTTCATCATTTCAAGAAAACGCAGGCTAAACATTGGTAAAATTCACAGTTGTTTGAATAACTTCTATTTTATATTGTTATTTGTTGCCCAAAATATAAACAAAAGTCAAATAAATATTGTCGATTCTATCGACTCTACCATACGGGAATTTTTAGGCCTCTATAAATAGTAAGAGCAATAAGTAAGAAAAATAATCTAATAGACAGGTGTTTCAGTGTTTATTAATTTACCAAAGTCACATATCTGTTGAAAAATTAACGTCAAGTTAACACAAATATTTACACGACGCCATATTGTTAACGAAGTCGTAATTCACGAGCGAGCAGCCGCGGGGTCGACGGTCGCTAATGTCAAAAATAACAAGTTGCACTACACCATGACTACAGCATAAGTACAGCATATCCTACAGCTCGCAAAACCCGGCACTCGGTGAACCGTCTACCGCGAATTAAAAAATTATTTTCATATATAAAATACGACAGTATATATTAAGTCTATGATATAAAACATAAACCTATAATATATATTAAGTCTATGATATAAAATAACTCTATGAAATTTTTCTGCCACTATTCGTTAGGCGACAGCGCTTGGTTGAGATGTGGTTGAGAGGACCATAGGAAAAAGTTTAGAAATGTAATTGTTTTGACAGTTCCATCACTTAATACATTTTTGATAAGATTTTATATTTGTAAAAATATTAATCACAAATATACAGAATCTGACAATCATTATTTTAATTACTACTTAAGTTAACTCATTTGTGATACTCGGTATGTTTTCAATAGTTTCTTCTTTCTTTCTTCATTCTTATAACATTCTCTTCTTGTATTTTAACAAATTGTGATACGACTGACGCTCATGGCTAATCTCTAGCAAGCATCTTTGAAAGTGAATGGAACTTTAAGGGCAAACGGCGACACCGGGTCTCGACGATCACTATTGCAAGCAACGGCTGGCCAACGTTCGATTGCACAGAACACCTGTATGCCTTCGAAATTATCAAAGATGACCTCATGATAGAGAGAACATCTTTGATATTTACATAGGGATTGCGTAAAACATGTTTATTGTTTATGTACTTTAGAATTGCAACATTACTTGAATTTGTAGAGTCCACTGCAATGGAAGTAGAGTCTTTTGAAAAGATGAATTCTCAATTAATAATGAAGATTAAAAGATGAGTCCCCAGTTTATTAAATGTTAATTAAGTTTCTAAGACACTAATATATGTATTTATGTCGTTCCAGGTAAATGCCCATGAGCACGATGCTGCGATCAGACGAGAGCGTTAGATAGTCGCTCAACGCTCGCAGCATGGGTGCCAACATGGGCAAGAACTCGAGCTTGCTCGACGCGCTGCCTTCCACGCAAGGCACGCTCCACGTCGTCATGCTCGGCCTCGACTCGGCCGGCAAGACCACCGCGCTCTACAGACTCAAGTTCGACCAGTATCTCAACACCGTCCCCACGATAGGCTTTAACTGCGAGAAAGTCAAAGGAACGATCGGAAAGTCCAAGGGAGTCAACTTCCTCGTATGGGACGTCGGCGGGCAGGAGAAGCTCCGCCCGCTGTGGAAGTCGTACACGCGATGTACGGACGGCATTATCTTCGTGCTGGACTCCGTCGACGTGGAACGGATGGAGGAGGCGAAGATGGAGCTGATCAGAACGGCGAAGTCGCCCGACAACGCGGGCGTGCCGATTCTGGTGCTCGCGAACAAACAGGATTTACCGGGGGCGAAGGAGCCCCGGGAGTTGGAGAAGCTGTTGGGGCTGCACGAGCTGGTGTCGTCCCCGCACGGCTCCCGGGACGCGCACTCGTGGCACGTGCAGCCGGCCTGCGCCATCACCGGCGAGGGCCTCCACGAGGGCCTGGAGGCGCTCTACGAGATGATTTTGAAGAGAAGAAAACTGGCAAAACTGCAGAAGAAACGTGTCAGATAAACTCAGATAAACACGAGTACATTCGGGCATGTCGTAATAGTCGGGTAACCGATAAAAACACCAAATATTGTTTTACTGTAGTTATAATATGAATTCTTATGAGATTAATGATTATTATACATTGCTCAACTCGTGATGAACATCAGGAACCGTTTATTCATAAATTTTTGCAACTAGTCATTTTCTTTTACAAAATTGATGAACATAACATAACTTATTTACACAAATGATTGGGCGATCCCAGATTTCTAATAAAATATGAAGTCTTCATTAAAATGTTTAATATTGTCCTTACCTTCTGAAACAGGTACTCGTTGCCAATGTAACGTTAATTTCGAGCAAAATATGTAAATAGAAAATGGCAACCTAATTTTTTTTGTAAATATAAAAAACAGGTTTATTTCACGAAACATTTAATAATCTTAAAAGTCGATCAAAAATATAAACTTCTAATACAAATAAGCATTTTCAGTAATATAACCAGTGCAGAGTTTTAAAATATGAAATTAGAACATTTTCTTTTGTGATAGCTACAATATGTAATCAGTTAAATATTAAATTGTGTTAATTTAGTGTCTTTTTAATATTAAGTTCACTAGATAGCTATTTATTTATGTACCCATACAATTTAATTTAAGTACGCTAAATATGAAGCTTAAATACCATAGTTGTATTCACCTTGTAAATATGTAAATTCCAAATGTAGCTATTTGTCAATACCAAGAAACCAAACATTTATATCGAGTAGATAATCTACATTATGTTATTTTATTGTATTTGTTTTTAATGCAGCCACTTAATGGTGGTGCTATATTGTGTTTATGGAGGTACGAAAACTTTCTTTTAATGGGTCCCCATAATAAAGTGTTTTCATTACGTCGTTATTTTATTTTCCCCGCTTAACCATTATGAGTAATCCACATTACATTCAAATTCCACATAAATATTTTTGAGTTTCTTCATAGCTATCACTAGGACACCAATCGGTAAATAATGTTAGATATTCTAGCTCAGCTTCGCTTAATTGCTGTTTTTTTTTCTTAATGCATCTACTTTCGGACCTTTTAATTACGATAGAGCCAGGCTGTGCAACGTAAGCATTTGATTCTTTTGGCAGGAATCCATGAGCCCGAAGTAAACGACATTCCAATCGGTGAAATAATCTTAATTCGGTGTGCGCAATCTCAGCATTTTTCAATTTCCTTTTTTCACTCTCGGCATATTTAACCATCGCATTTCTGACAGAATGACTATGAATCGCATCTAGACGCTTGGAATATTCCATGTAGCACTTTTCTAACTCTTTTGTCAGCGTAGAAATATTTTTTTAGTAGGTTGGTCCAAAAATACTTTTTCATAGACAAAATCTAAATTTACACGCATCCTCAAGACGTTCATGGTTCCCGTAGTTTGATAAAATAGCCCATGCAAAATGTTAAAGAATTTCTTTTCTAGTTCAGTAGAACTTTTTTCAGTAAATTCTATGAGATCTTTAAAACTGCTTATTAATTGATCTATCAAATCGTAATCCTGTGAAATTGTATTCTTTAATACTTTAATATTATCCTCGAGTAATTTGCTATGTGGCTTTACATGTGTAACATGGGCAAAATAATAAAGTTGCTGCTTTTCCATTGCATTAAAAACTGCAATTAAATCACTTGAATTTTTGAAATACATTACAGGTTTTGTTGGAGTTCCAGAACAAATAGATTTAAGTTTCTCAAATACATCATCAAATGTATCATCTTCACTCAACCTCCCTAGGTCAAATCCTTTCGCTTCGATTTCCATGGAATGAGCAAAATCTCTATTATTCATTCTCCAAGTTTGAGGAGATAAATAGTATAAAAATCTACCATATTTTTGCTGTAAATTATATTTGTAGTCTAAGATAATTAGTTTAGATTTTATATTAAAGAGATCGAGAGCGTACCGTTGAAGTTCTTTAGTTTTGCTTTTAACTTTAGTGTTTATCTCTTCGCATTGTTCCATAAGCTTCATGGATTTTTTATAGTCTTCTAGGACAAAGGTATCAAAATATTTTACTTGATCCGTTAATTTTGTAAGACTTATCTTGTAACATTTTATTTCATTCAAATGCTCAGTCTCAATATTCAGAATACAATCTTTTTTAACTGCTTCGTCATATTTCATTTTTAAACATTGATTTAACAGCGTTTTCTCAAATTTAAAAGCAGGGGAGAATACTCTTAGGGGGCGACCATTAACACATTGAAAATAATCTTCGTCAATATCTGTGACTGCCACGATTTTATCTTCTGAATCGTGGAAAACATTCTTATGCCATAGCTTACTCTCATATTGTTTTTGTTTTTGTACGATATTTAATCCCAATTTCTGTGTAAATATTTTCTTATTAACAGCTTGAGTATAAATTCTGTATGGTAGAAAAAATCTTGCTTTTCTAAGTTTACTGACTGATAATGTTTCATCGTAACTTATATGTAATGACACAGACGAAGATGTTTTTTTACTGTTTTTAATAACTTTATTTTTGTTGTGTAACATTGCGTTGTATTTTAAAAATTGTTTTGTTGTAGGATAATCTCTATGACCATGACAAAATAAATGCTTAACTTTTTATTTTATGTAACGTGCTAAGTTTTTTCAATTCCCTATATTTTATAATTGTTCCAAGAAAGGCCAAGGGTCTGTATCGTCACACCATTCTGTAAAGTAAAGCAAAAAGTTCCTTTTCTTTAAGCTGAGCTGATTGTATCTTAATGTTCTGTCATTAGCGGCATCGGTTTTATTTGTTATGTTTGAATTGCCTTTTCTACTTAATTGTACCGACATTTTAGGTTTATTGTATTCTTTTGGTGGTGCAAAGGCTTGATTAAGAGCTTTAGTCATCTCTCGGAAAGCTTTAAGCTCACGTTCTGCGTTATACGCATTTTTCATTGTTTTTAAATCTTGCGCGAAAATATCGTTACGTGCTTTATTTACTGTGTTGAAATCAAGTGTGTCTAAACGCAAATTGTAATCTTGGTACATATTTTCCAGCACAGTCATAACATCTTTCAGGCTTTGACCTTCCTCATATTTTCCTATTACTTGTTCATAAACAAACTCTACACATATTTGCAGTCCTAACGAAGTAAGACTAGCAATGTCTTCGAAAAAATTATTGTTTAATATCCTGTAAAACTTTTCTTTCACATGTTTTTGATTGTATTCTTCTCTATCCAACTCTTTCTGAAATTTTTCTATGTAATAGTTAAAATATTCAAGGTTATCTGTTGCCATCGCTTTTAGTTGATTGATTCGTCGTAGGAGGCGATAGTAAGTTTCCTGACTTTTTGAACGTTGAATTAAATAATCTCTGCTTTGTATTTGCATAGCTCTAAATAGGTCCATAAGTTCCTCTGAGTGTTTGAAGTACATGTGCACGGAACGAGGATTAAGTAGTTCCATCTTTACTTCTTCTACGATCCTGTCAATATCCCTTGCCTCTGACAGTAAATTATTTTCTGAGAGTAAATCATCCTCTGGTATATTATCTCGAAAAGATTCATCATGCTTTTGACGCCAGGTAAGAGGGGCCACTAACATTAAAAATTTTCGGTAAGACTTTAAAATATTAGCTGTAGAGTCTAACTTATATATTTCGTTATTGATATTGATCAAATATGAAGAATATTTTAAAAGCTCAGTTTGTTTCGCGAGCAACTCTGCATAAATGCGATCCGCTTTTGATTCTAATGCGCATGCTTCATTATAATCCTCTATCAGAAATTCTTGAAAATAATGTGCGTAATTCCTGAGATTGTTCGATATTTTATCATACTCTTCAGATTCCTCTAAAATATTCTTTTCAATCTTCATCATTAAGTCCCGTCGGTACCCTAATTGTTGCCTGCTCATAGCATAATTTCGTATATTATTGATATACACTTTGATGTCGTCAAACATTCTCAGAGGCCTCCCTTCAATACAGGTATAAAACTCAGGATGTATTGCCACAACAGTTTTTACGTCATCTGGAGGCCCCTCCATAAAAAGCCTGCGTGAAATATCTACTTCGGTCGCGTTTTTGTCACTTTTGAAGTGCAATGGTTGAGATAATTCGCGTCTAGTCCTACAGCGTTTCTCTCGGTCACTATATCTGATATAGGATAACAGTTTATCCGACTTTGGAGCACGATACGGCAGTAAAGTCTTGCCATCGAGGTTTTCCGTTTTAGAAGCCAAGCATTGCTTTCTGTTGGTAAAATAAAATTGGGTGTTTTTAACATACCGACGTCGGAAAATTACATCAAGGGTTTTCAAAGGAACTATGGGTTTCCTTTCTTTCTTCAAGCAGGACATAATCAGTTCGATGTAATTTTTGATGAACGGTCGCGATTTACAAATTCACAGATTACTAGCAATTACTAGTACCTATATATTTGTACAAATTACAGCTAGAGATATGACGCAAAAGTCTGTCAGTGTCAACGAACTTCAAGAAAAGGTTTTTTTGCAAATCAATTAGGCGAGCAGCAGGTAGCAGCTAACGGCAAGCAAATCTCATGGCCAGTGATTCGCGACGAGAGTTTACGAATCTTTAATTCTTTGAAAACTGTAGGTAATAGGTAAGCATAAACCTATAACGACAGTATATATTAAGTCTATGTAGGTAAGTAATAAGTATAGATTAATTCCCTTTGGGATGTTTAACGGCCGTTCCCAATATTTGATCTATCTCTGGTTTTGTCCTACTAGAGATAGGAATAGCTCACAATTGACATAAAATATATGTCTCTAATGTCTAATGTGAGCTATTCCTATCTCTAGTAGGGCAAAACCAGAGATAGATCAAATATTGGGAACGGCCGTAAGTGTTAACTGTCAGTAGTAAGAAAGATATAGCAAAATTTTTCTCTCGGTAAAATACTACACACACTGACCGTTCGGTCAGTCAGGCCTTACGTGTGTCGGCTTCCGTGGTTCATCGTAACTTTCAACGCTTCAGAGAGACTGGATCTTACGTTCGGAGACGAGAATAAGGCAGATATCGGGTGACAATGGTTCAGGATGACCATTTTGTAAGGAAACAAATCTTAAGAAATCGACCTCAAACTGCTATTCAGACACGAAACCTGTCGGAACAGGTCCAAGATGAACGTGTAAGTGATTGTACAGTAAGAAGAAGATTCAAAGAAGTTAAATTAAACTCAAAAGTGCCAGCAAGGGCACCAAAACTTGAGACAGGACACCGAAGAGCCAGGCTAAGATTTGCGCGTGAACATCAAAATTAGACAAGCGAGTGAAATCTTGTGCTGTACAGTGATGGGAGCAAATTCTGTGTACATTGTATTGACAGGCGATAAAGAATGTGGATAAATCATAAGGAAAGCTACAGGCCATCAAACTTACCGGAAACAGTGGCCTATGATGCAGGCTTCGTAATGGTTTGGAGTTGCATATGATTTGGAGCCCGCATGGAGCTGATGATTATAGATGATGGTACTTTGACAGTACAGAGCTATAGCACCGACATCCTGGAACTGCATGGTGTGCCTTTTACACAGTTTTAGGTAGTTATTTTCAATTTTATGTGCGTCCATAGAGTAAGAAAATCGGGCATTATTACCTAAACGATGCTGGCGTAGCCCAGGTGGAGAGGCCAGCGTGGTCTACGGATATGGATCCGATTGAAAACGTGTGGCACATCAATGGGTGAACGGTACGAGTTAAAACTCCAGCTCCAAAATGTGTCCAGGAGCTCGAGTTAACGCTAGTGGAGGAGTAGGAGAATATCCCACAGGAAATGATTGACAATTAAAATGCAAGCATGGAATGGCGTATCCAGGCCCTCTTGAGATCCATAGAAGGCATTACACGCTTTTAACATGGCATTTCTTTAATAAAAATGGAGAATTTATCTTAAAAACTTACTACTGAAATTTCAAAGATTTTCTTAATTTTTTTATTTTTGCTGATTTTTTTCTATTTTTAACGTTTTTATGCCCTAAATTTACATAAAATTTCTTTTTAATAATCAATTAGTAAATAAATAAATAAATATATAAAAATCAGTGAACAATTTAAAAAAAATTGAAAATTTTGTTATGTTCCTCTAATTTTGCCGGTGTGTTTATTTTATTTTAACATTACATTATCATTTTAAAAAGGTTTGATGATGAAGTTAATATTTCACCATAATATTATACTTACTAGTTATGTGATTAGTTAAAACTGAGTTTAAAAAATTAATAATTAAAATCTGGTATTTTGTTACAGGTACTTACATTTTTTTGCAATAAACTCCGGTCTAGTAATTTTGATAATGAGAATTTTACATAATTATTGCGAATGCTTATATAAGTGCTTACATAACAAAAAAATGATATGATATTATTATAAGGTAGAAACACGGATTTTGTCGAGCACTTTTATTAATCCCGACGCTTCGGCTGCTTTACAGCGGCCGTGGTGATTGAAACCCAACTAGATGGGATCCAGTGATAAACAAACTAAAGCACAAATCTAGGACACCTCGGCTTTAAGACACTGTGAGTTTGTTCTGCGGAACGCAAACAAAAATTGATGAATCTTCGGGTAGTTGAAGAATTTCAATGAATTGGACGCCTGTCACCTCAGTCCACCCGTGTAAAGCTGTAAAGCAGCCGAAACGTCGGGATTAATAAAAGTGCTCCGCGACAAAACCCGTAAGTGTTTAAACCTTATAATATCGTGAGTGATACTAACGTAAACTTAATAAATCATTATAGAAAATGATATTTTGTGTTTACGTTAAATAATACAATTATTATATTATTATATTCTATGCAATTTTCACATAACACAATATTATTATTGGCTATTAGTGTACACGAATAGCCAATAATTAAAAGAAATTTCATGTAAGAAACAATAAAATAGGGAGGAAAATAATCCGTTAATTAATTTACTTAATTCTAATAATAGTCACGTACAAGAGATATAAAAAGTGCAATCAACCGTATTAATAGGCATTTTACAGTTATAAATTAACTACCTCCTTACCTAGCTATAAAGCTACTTTGTATACCGTGGTGGTTCATACGCCGATTGCAATCGTCTATTGAGCCTTCGCACATCTTTTAGCATTTTGTTAGCCTCGACGGCCTGCTTCGCTATCTTCGCTTCGTTCTCATATAGCTCCTTCTCTATAGATTTTATAGAATTAGTATCGAATGTAGATAGGAGTAGCATCAAATCGTTGTACTCTCGTTCCAAACACAGGGTCATGTCGAAAGAGCTCAGTTTAGCGTCATTAGGCGCTACGAGGCGTTCGTAAGTAAACTCGACGTAATTGAAGATTTCAATTGCCGCTTCCGACGACACGATGTACTTGATCTTGTCCTCCAATATACTGTAAAATATGTTCTTCAAATCCTCTTCCCTTGTTTTGTTCCATTCTATAGCATCTTCTATTTCTTTAATCTACAAAAATCATAACAGGTTTATTTAGGAGGCTCCACTAAAAATTGACGCAGTTATTATTATAAATTATTATTAACTTACAATTTAACCACATCATTAATTATTAATAGTACCTAAGCAAAATTAGATCAATAACGTCATCTTAAATCATTAATATATATAGTCAGCTAAAAATTACCTGCAGCTGGATGAACTCTAGGTCTTGACGCATCAGATCTTTTAACGTCTCTAAAGACTTAACGAATTTGACCTTCTCGGCATTTAAGTTCTCCGTTACCAGCAGATAATTTAAATTTTGTTTCTCCAGTAACTCAAATATATGAGGCAACTGCCCTGGAGTCTCGAAATATAGTAGCGGTGGAGGTAGCTTACTCAATCTAAATTTAATACCATCTACGTCTACTCTCTGAAAAATGTCTGACTCTATGTTTATTATGTCGGTGCCGTCTAAAATCAAGGGGTTGCTTTGTTGCCATAGAATAGGTGCAATGTTGTACAGAAAGCTTTGAAACGATAGCAATATTTGTAGCGATTCGTTGATGTATTGCACTTTAGATTTCACAGATGCCAGCTCGTAATTAGCTTTCTTGTGATCCTCAATCTTGTTCGCTAATTCCTTTGATAAATTATCAGATTTTCTCATTACAATAATAGTTTTATTGTTATTGTCTGCTAGAAATTTGTCGAAACTATTTTTGTATTCGTCAAAGTTCTTCGAAGCCGTCTCGTACATTTCTCTTTCTGTCTTTATTTCTCTGTCAATCCGGAGTATTTCATCTCGTAGAAGCCCTGTGAGTGTTCGTTTTAGTGCAATATCTCTGATATTCTGTTTGTACTTGCTTATTGATTTCTCAGTTTTTATTGGTCTTCCATCGATCAGAGAGTAATAATGTGGGTCAATATCGACTATAGTTTTCAATATGTTTTCTTTATTTTCATTTATCGGTGGTAGTTTCGTGTCGTTAGGTTTTTTCGTAGCCTTCAACTTTCTTTCCATTATATCAACGTGCCAGAAGTTAAATAAAGTATCAGGGCTTGCAGAATAAATCGATATCTCTATAGTAACTGTTAGTGGTTCCTATGTGAACATTCATCATGGCTATAAATTATAATATTATCTACTGATTAATACAGGCGTGTTTGCAGGCGAGAATAACATAAAAATAAAGTGTAGAAGGGCTGATAAAGTCCAGAAGAACCTACTTGAAAATAAAAGTTAAATGTAACATGTAGTATCGAGAGGTCTAAACAAAAGCACAGCACCAATAAGAAATAGTGATTACCACGACAAGAGCACAAATTTTGAGATTTGAACGCATAAACGAAATTAATCACTAGCAGTGCTCATTCCTTCTCTCTCTTCTTCTTCTACAGTCTCTTTGGTAATCTCCCAGGACATCAATGGCAACGGTTCAACAAATGTGTCGTCTATTTTGAGCTTGTAGAGTAGACGAGGTGTGTATTGGGTCGGCAGAGGCCAAACTTTTTCTGAAAATTGTTAAAGTATTTTATAAAAAGGCAAAAAAGCTTTTATTTAATGCCTTACTAGGCATTACATAAAAAGCCCTTGAAAGCAAGTGTACTTTGTATTATATGTACACTTGCCTTTCAAAGGCACCAGCCACCAGGCCACGTACGCAGGAGTGTTATAATAGTGCCTAAATATTTGCGCAATACATATACAAGAGCACTCGCTCTTTTATTTATACGCTTGGGCACTATAAAATAACTACTGCGCAGGTAGCCTGGTTTCAATGAAAGCAGCGACCGTCACTGAAACTGGTGTGAGATTGTTATGTTTACAATATCAATTAATATTCTGTATATTACGTAACATTATAAACTTGTAATAAAACAACATGAAAATACTAAAATTGTTTCACCAATTTATTAGTAAATTGCTTACCAAAATAAAACGTGTAATGATCGACTCGACGATGCATGCGGGCTACAGCCCGAAGATCTAGTAGGTGCGGTGATGCCAAAAGGTAATCTAATAGATCCACTTCTGGCAGGGATTCCATCTTTGGATCTGCTGCTAATAGTACTTCGAGAGTAAGCTGGAAGACCAAGTAAGTGTTGGAAGATCTTTGAAATGCAAACACCCTTACTTAGGGCCTGTTTCACCACTTCCTGATAAACCGCCGTATAGGCTATCCACAACTTTTTTGACAGATTCTCCATACTCTATCTGTTAAGTTAAGTGGTGGATAACCTATGCGGCACTTATCAGAAAGTGGTGAAACATGCCCTTAGCTAATAGTGATCCAACAGATAGTGTAGGGTTATTTGTACACTGACGGCACGAACTGCAAAAAGTGGCTGGCAGATATACTGTAAAAAGTGACTGGCAGATATTCTGTCTCACACATCTTGAAACTCTATCATTTTTTCGTGATTGTGACGCCATTGTGCAAACAGACAAACAGCCAGAAGATTATTGTCTACGAAACTTACAAACCGCGCTATCAAAAGCGTCAGCGTAAAACCACACTTATGGCAGAGTAACTTTGCTCCGTTGCGTTGCGAACAAGGAACATCTGCGTTGTGTAGTGGCGAATGGCGATGCACCACAGTCCACAACACAATACTTACAAGACCGAAGACGGCGACGGCGCAACGAGTGCTTTCATCATCTGCTGGTCATTCCGGTAAAATACCGCATCTATGTGACATCCATACTAATATTATAAATGCGCGAGTGTATCTGTCTGTCTGTCTAATACCTCTTCACGTCCAAACCGCTGAACCGATCTTGCACACAGGATACACACAACAGGATAGTTATTATTTCAGAAAAATTTACGGTTCGTTCGCGAATTACCACATTGGTAAGTTTTGGCATAGGGGAGCGTAGCCGCAGCATCAACGCCATCAACGCAACGATGTTAAGAGCTGGCTGTCAAATGTTGCTGTGTTTTCTAATAATAAGTATTACGGTCCCGGAAGACGATTGACTCAAATGAAATTAAGATTTATTTAATCATTGTATATTTATCTGATATTTGGCTAACCAAAAAACACGATTCACTTATTTTTACTAGATAGTTTTATTTTTCGAAATTATGAATCTTTCTGGGCTTTTCAACAAATATCTGTTAGGTACACTTATTGAGTTACTATCATTATATAACTTTCACTACTACAATCACACACTTCATAAAATAATAGCTAAAGGAAATATTAGTAATGAATTTAGTTTTTAAGTAATCATCAAAAAAGTTTTGGGAGTTGGGACCTACCTACGACGTTTACTTTCGTGCTATAATGCGGGAACCGTTGTTACACGATATTGTTCACTATTAGCTCTGCAGCGTAAAGCCCATTGCCCGGGAGCACGATTCATGGAATCACTGTATCACGATTGGAGGATTCAGGATAGCGGTGTGTGTAGGCGGGGCTAGCGTTTTGACAGTTGGGGCTAGTGTTAAGAGCCTTTAACATAATATTTAATACAAGATGATGCCCGCAACTCCGTTGCGCCAAAATTTGCTTATCGCGACTGGTGACTGATGCGAATGACCGTGCTCTTACCTTATCATGATACCGTGTGATTTCACCCAGCCGGTGCAGCTTGTCCAGGCAAACACGCAGCTGCTCCATGTGTTCAGACAGTGGGCCATTGACCTCCAATTTGGAGATAAGCGTCGGCGGATCTGCCATTACCGCATACCAGTCTTTGAAAAACAACTGTTGGTAACGAAAATTTAATTCAGACTTTCCTGTAGTCAGATAGTTTTAGGTGTCTACATAAAGAAGGCGGGAAGGAACCCTTCGGGCCATAGGATGTGGCTGACGCGGCATATGCCCTGCCAACTTTTCATTTTCTAAGCCATTGACGTTTAAGACTGTCCTCGTATGATTAATGCTATATAGTTCTTTAGCCTAGAAGTGTTTTATCACTCATGCTTATAGTTTAAAATACAGTGGCTTAAAAAGTATTCGCATAAAACTTGCTTACTTCTACATTCTGAGTACCTACTAACCGTTTTTATTGAATGGTAGACCATCAGCAATTTTAATCTTCTAAACATATTCCAGTCTGTTTCTTCTTGCGCCTGTGAACTATTTTCAGGCGTAGCTAGGCGCTGAATATATGCAGCGTGTTCAACTTTCTCTTTGTTTTTCTCTATCCACTTCACTTCATGACTGAACAGAAACCTTAAGTGTCTGTGTATGGTATCTTCAGATCCCTATGTCATAGAAACATCATCAGAATCAAATGAGTCGACAGGAACCAAGTACAAACCGTAAGTCTGAACGCCTAAGATTTTACCCCCGGAGTACAGACTACAACAGTTAAGTAAGAGATCATAAAGCCCTCCCAAAAAAATCGCTATTGAATGAACGCTATAGCGATTTTATTAAACCTAGAATATCATTCCAATAAACGATATTCTAGGTGTACTTACCCGTGAATACGCAATAGCAATATTAAGTATATAATATATTGTGTGCATTTGCTAGTGAAAGAGACGACAATAAATGAATATTCTACGTGCTCTGCGATATGGGTCGTTGTAAGAATGTCTATACGCCCTGCTACCATACTTTAGCAACTTAGTACCTCAATGACATGTACAAAGTATCTATCGTACACCAGCAGTAGGCCTCGCACGGGGATGTCGCAGTACCCAGAGTTCACATCAAGTATCGTGGCCTTGAAATGTTCGATCAACTCCTCTTTGGGCAGTGTATGCTCGCCAGCGTACAACATGCGTTCCGCGTACGTTTTCTGTAGTTTGGAAGTAAGTAGGTATATGACGTGTTCTGTGAGTTTGGATAATTTTGGATGTTTGACAAAAAGTGTTGCTAGCATTAATAAGCATAGCTTTGGTAGAATTTCCGTAAATTGAGTGTACCGTGTGCAGGGCCGGATCTAGGGGGGGGCGAGAGGGTGCACTTGCCCCGGGCGGCAAAGATTGGGGGGCGGCCGGAGGCCACCTGCGTGGCCCACCACGCTACCCCGTCAACGTTGTTTCGCAGAATTATATCTGTTGTTAAAAGACTTGGAGGCGCCCCTTGTCTCGGGGCAATCATAGAATTTTATTTAAGTACCAATTGAAAACGCACATTTTTGCTTGGAGGGCGGCAAATTGGGATTCTGCTCCCCCCTTTTTAAAACGTAGATCCGGGCCCGACCGTGTGTCCCACAGGGATTGTCCCCAGTTCCCTCTACATACGTAGTTTGCATGTCATTCATATCAATCAATACAATAAACGATCATGCGTGCATGGCAGCACGTAACGCATGTAATGCTGAATTACGGTATCTCTATTTTGTACTTTATTCTCAGAAGGTCTCTGAGCGGCCGCGGCAGTTAGAAACTGAAGTTATAGTAATGAATAGAGTACTGAGTTGAGCAAATAGTAAAGACGACACAAATTTCTACATAAAAGTTAAGCCTGAGATAGAGTAGGTACCTACCAAACCAAGTTTTATAAAGTTTTCCTCGACTATGTGAAGAACAGACCTCGTGTCTGTACTCGTTTCTATTTCTGGCGGTAGCGCCATAATAAAGCACCAATGCAGCAATGTTTTGAAATCTTCTAAAGTCTTGTAAATTTTATGGTCTGTTTTACTACTATTGGCATCACATTTTAAGCAGTGATTATAATATTCTCTTTGATTTTAAATTTCTAATTTGATTATCGTTTTCAAAACAACATTGACAGATGTGATATTACCATAGTAACAGTCACGTCACAGTATAGCAATATGACATATCCCTAGGGACTAATATTGCTATACTGTGGTCACGTCATGATTTATGATCACCATGGTAAGCACCATAAAGTTAATATATATTCCTAGCGGAATAGAGCAATAATCTCGAGCTGTCAAACGTAACCGAAATTGGTTTTCATCTGTGTGAAAAATGTGTGTACGTATTACACTTACACAAACATGATTGAACATGAATTCTATTAGATTAAATTGTCAACGTGCGGCACGTACCGACTGGACGTCAAAATAAGAGTGCTGCTGTCATGTTACAACTTACATGTGTCACACGTCTCATTTTACCACGCAGTGTTACTGATAGTGACATCTCGCTTGCTCAGGCCTTTGTTTCTCTATTCCGCTAGGTATATCATAGGTATATTAACTTTATGGTAAGCACTGGCCTCCATTGTTGGATGTCAGTGATGGTAACATATTCGCAATTTTTTTCCAAAAAAGCGGCAAAGCATCAATTATTCTCATCTCGAAAATTAAAAATTTTAGAAGGTACTTATTTAAAATCAAACAAAACGGAAAAGTTCACTGTAGGGCATTTCTATGTAAGCTCGTACAGGTCCCATACAAATACCTACTGGCCTGGATACATACCATCACCTCATAGAAAACTAGCGTGAAACAACGCATGCGTTGTGTTTTGCTGAGTGCGTGAGGGATTGGGAATTTTAAAGATCAGGAACGCAAGTCGCAACACCAGACGAGTTACAAGACGACGAAGAAGAGTGACTCAATATTTATATAAAAATATAATAATAATGTGATAATGCTTGATTGGATCTGTTGTTTGATTTTGTACTAATTCTTGTATAATATATACCTCATACCTATACAGCTATGCCAAAAACATTATTTCATATAAGTACCTACCTGAGTAGGTAGTACCTATTTGGAAACATCAGGAAAGTGGCAGCCCTAGCAAAAATGTCTATTAACCCCATATGCGTCCCTTTTCACCCCAGACTGTGGGTGAATTGGGTCTAGTAAGTTTTTGGACCTTTTTGTTTATTTTATTTAATAAACTAAAATTGTAATGTATTGCAAACAAAACTGGGAACCACCGGAACTCTATTGATAAAATGTTTTCTTATTAATCTTAAGATAAAGTCAATAAAAATCAATGTTGAGCTTGGAAAGTGACCCGATTCCCCCCATTTTACGGTATAGTTTTTATTTAAAATGGATCTACATTTTTGGCAGGGGAAAAAGTTTACAGGAGTTTTCTAAATATATAAAATTGGCTGTGAGTCTTTGTTTTACAAAATTATTATAGTTTTATCATTTTTCTTTGCAATATTAACCGCCTTTAGTATGTACTTTAATAAACTTCTTCGTAAATATCATTTGTAATTGGGGATACAGTAACGGGGACAGCCAGGGGACTGTATTTTAGGGTTTCTGTTGCTTCTAGAAAAAAACTTTAAACAGTTATGATTCTGAAAACAAAAGCCCTATAAAGTTTCGATGTTGAAGTTTCATTAGGAGTGATTTTACGGTAAAAACGGGACCCTACTTCTAAGACTTCGATGTCTGTCTGTCCGTCTGTCTGTCCATTTGTCTGTCCATCTGTCTGTCTGTCTGGATGTCCGTGTGTCTGTCTCTGCTCCTATACAAAAACACATTTTTTTCCTATTTTTGTTCTAATATAATAGTACGGATAACGGAACCCTTCGTGCGCGAGTCCAACTCGAACTTGGCCGATTATTTTATAATTACAATACTTTTTAAGAAAATAGGTCAGGACAGCCACTGTACGAGCTTACAGATAATTGCCCCTATATTATAATATTATCACTATCACAATAGTTTTAATACATATTTTAGTAATAAATTACATACTTCGGGCTAATTTTACACTACAAAAGAGTGTTATCTTATTCAAAGATAATAACAGGCCCCTTATAAAGTAAACAGCTAACATATTGGCTAATGCCTGTAACTAATTTATATTTTGTCTAGACATTGTACTAGTATCTGTTGTCTCTAAACCGATTGAATCTTTGATTCGGGTTCCAACTTCTCTTGTTATATTTGTTGTTGGAATGAAACTTTTGTTTTGTTTGTCTCTCCAACATTTTGTCTTGATTATAGGATCTGGCTAATTCTAGTAGTTCTTGTGGTATTTCCTGAAATAAATATTAGAAATATGTAATATTATTTGATATTTCAGCATTAAATGTGAATGTATGAAAACAGCATGAAATGAAAAATAGGAATTAACTTGAATGTTAAAGCATTTAGAGCCAGAAGAGGGACAAATCTTCTAACAAGTCAATCTTGTGTATTTTTTTTAAGTACTTTTGCGGAAACAGTTGTGCCATTTTGTTTTGTATATTAAGGTGTGGAAAAAAAATTTGGGGGACAGAAAATAGTCTTGTTTTCAGAGACACAATACATATCCATGTTAACTACAATTTTTTTGAGGTATTCTTCAATGTGTTATTACAAAATACAATTTCGCTTAAGCATGACAGGGACACACCCAAGTGGCTATTATAAAATTCTAAAACTCTTAACCATCTGTCTCTATATAAATAAATTATACTTGAAATATAATCATTACCTGTTTAGCTTCTTTCAGCACTTCAATTAGACTTTTAGCTTGTCTTCCATCATCCTCTGTTAGCAGTGTGTGTGATTCACCCTTGTTCTGTTGCCGACCAGTTCTGCCGATACGATGGATGTAGTCCTCGGATGTATTTGGAAAATCATAGTTAATTACATGTGTAACTCCATCGACATCTGCAAGAATATCATTTTTAAATATTAAAACAATTTATATAAAATATTTTAGTGGCTTTCTTAGACTGGTTTTAGCTTCATCATTTTCCATAATATTTGAAAATCATTAAAAAAGCCATGGGTAAAAGATATATATTTCTAGTAGCTTTCTAACAATATGAGCACTGCATCAGATTGTGTTTGAGTGTGAACTCTTGCCACTTTTCATTAAGGAGGGGAAATGAATTAAAATAAATAAAATTACCTAGTCCTCGGGCAGCCACATCTGTAGCAACAAGTATGTTTGAGCGCCCCTGTTTAAATCTATTTATCACATTGTCTCTTTGCAGCTGTGATTTGTCTCCGTGAATACCATCAGCTCGCCACCCATTCCTTTTCAGCGTTAATGTTAGTGTATCTACAAATCTTTTAGTATTTGTGAAAACTAGAATTTTTCCAGCACTGCTGCCACATACATCGTGCATAATAGATTTGAATCTGAAAATTAACCAAAATGATAATAAATTTTGAGTAAAGCAAAAAGGAACAAAGCCCTGTTTAGAGTAGCTTGTATTTAAATTTAATAAAAATAGAATTATTCTTCCTCCAGTAATAAGCAAGCTTGGATTGTTAAATCTTATTACTTGAGGATTTAACATTCCAAGTTTATAATAACACATAATAATATTGTATCCATTATACTTTTCCATTTTTTCCGTTTGATCACAGACATAGATATGTTGCTGGATGTTATGATTTGCAGACAACTCGGTGGAGCCAACATTTACTTGCACATATTCTCTGAGATAGTCTTCAGCTAAGTGTTGAACTTCTTTAGGCCAGGTTGCTGAGAACATAAGAATCTGTCTCTCGTAGGGAACTCCCTCTAATGCCTTTCTTATTTGAGGTTCAAATCCCATGTCTAACATTCTATCGGCTTCATCCAACACAACATATGAGCAACGACTTAAGTTTGTGATTCTACTGTCAATAAAATCATTAAGTCTTCCAGGAGTCGCTATTAATATATCGACACCCGCTTGCAGCTTCTCAGCCTGCGGTGTTCTGCTTACACCACCATAAATGCATAAGCAACGAACACTCATCTTTTTCTCAAAATCTTTAGCAACTTCTTCAATTTGTCTAGCTAGCTCTCTAGTCGGGGCCAATATGAGCACTCTGGGTCCTCTTCCTTTTCTTCCGACTGTTGTTTTTAGATGTATTAGGGCAGGGATGAGGTATGCCAGAGTTTTTCCTGTTCCTGTTTGTGCTATGCCAACAAAGTTTTGGCCAGATAGAGCTACAGGCCATCCTTGGGCCTGAATAATTGTGGGTTCGGAAAATCCTTGACTTTTCAAGTATTCTTTTACATAATCTGGAAATTCACTCTTTTCAATATCAGTAATAGGGGCTGGTACATCTTTTCCAATTATTGTAACCTTGTTATCAATGCAGAAATCACTATTTTTGCCTTCGGCAGCTTGAATCGCGTAAAAACGTTTCCAAGTTTCATTACATACTACGGGGTAATTTATATTTCGACTTAGCACTAAATTAACTTTTTTGTCAAACGTGAAACCACGAGGAAACGATTTCAGGACCGTTTTATTATTAAGGGCGAATCTGAAAAATGATCGAATAGATAAAATTACTTTCACTTATATATGTATGGTACAGAAAATTGCATGTCCTTTAGACTAGTACTTACGTTTTTATTATAAAATTCCTTCGTAAGAAACATGTTACAATAGTTGATGCCATAATAATAATTATAAGCGTTTATATTTTAGCATATAATATCTGAGTAGGAATGAACGAAAATATTTCGATCCTATTGTTTAAAAAACCTTTTTGTTGTATTGCATAAAATTCGGTATTGTAATAATTTCTTAAATTTTTACGATTTTTTCACATGGATCTCTTCTTCTTCTTTTTTAATCAGGATTTACGGCATGACACATTGACACTGACAACTAAAAAGTAAGGTTAGGTTTTTTTTTTTTTTTTGGGAATTGGCACTGACACTGGGGTGTACTTTGCCATAAACAAAGGTAGGGAATAGGCGATGGAAAAACAAAGTAAGTACGGAATTTAGGATTTTGGATCTAGTTAGAAAGTTTCATAATAAAATATATTAAATATTTATTAAATTGTGACGTAAATATTGAGATAAAAAGAATAAACTAATTTATTACATGAATTTAATAATATTGGAACAGAAGTCGGAAAGGGTATAGATATAGAGGAGAGGTTATCATATAGACAGGAGTGATCATACAGAGGACAGGAAAGAATAATATGAGTTAAATCACCCACTTCCAAACCGCAATCGCATGCATCATCGTTGCGAATCCGAATTCTTTTTAAGTGCGCCGGTGTGATGACATGTCCCAACCTCATTCTAATTATAGATGAAGTTGTACTTTTTGATAGCTTTATTTTGAAGAACCAAGGCTTAAACTGAATCTCAGGTTGTATATATTTATAATGAACACCTTTTCTTTGACTACTTACTGCCCAGTCCTTACTCCAATCCAGTTGGAGAAAGTTCTTGGCAAGAGACGGCAAGTCGTGACAATAATTCACATACGGAAACACATCTCCACAAGAAACCGCATCTTTGGCCAGTCTATCTGCCTCCTCATTTCCAAGAATGCCGCAATGACTTGGAATCCAAACAAATGTAACAGACAAATTACTGACAATACACCTGTGCAAAAGGTTTCTGATTTGTATGATTATGGGAAAACATTTTGATCTAAACGTAAATCTACTCAATGCTTGCAGGGCACTCAAAGAGTCAGTAAAAATTACAGTGTTTTTAAGCTTTGCTAGTAATATGTAGTCAACTGCTTTAAAAAGACCAAAGCATTCACCAGTAAATACTGAAGTTTGTGGAGGAAATTTAACTTTTTGAACTATATTGTATTGGAGATGGTAAATACCTACTCCAACACAATTATTATTATCTACTGATATTTTAGAGGCATCCGTGTAAATGTGATGCCAACCATGCCAATTATTCGTTGTTAAATAATTAAAAAAAGGCTTTGCATAATATTTATCAGATTTTTTAATTCCTATGTCAAAGCGGATATCAGGATTTAAAACAAGGGATTCCAAGGATGAGTTAAAAAGCGGGAAAACAGGTAATCTATGTGTAGGGGCATCAAGCGACAAATAACGAATATAGCTATTAACTAAGCAAGGGCGAGATTTGTGCAACCAAAATTGATTATTATTTACTAAATCTAACAGTTTTTTTTAATTTCGGAATAAGGGGATGGTTTGAAAATTGCAAACAACGAATAAAAAACTTGTCAGCCAGATATTGCCGCCTTAGATAGAGCGGTGGTTCACCGCATTCTACCTGCAATGCATTTATTGGCGATGATGCCATGGCTCCACAAATTATCCTCATAGATTTTGCCTGTATCTTATCCAACTGTTTAAAACCAGCTACGTTACAAGGTTCTAAAAGGAATGTACCATAGTCTAAAACACTTCTTATTAAAGCGTTATACAGCAATTTTAGATTAAACGGGTGAGATCCCCACCACACTCCAGATAAACATCTAATTATGTTTAACGTACGTTCACACTTCGACGCAATATACTCATTATGGGCATTACCATTAAGTTTCGAATCTAAAATTACGCCTAAAAATTTGACCTCCTTGTCAACTGGAATTTGTAATCCATTATATTTTACCACCACTGGAGGAGGAAAGCGCATACGGGTAAAAAGTACAGCGGAACTCTTCTTAACTGAAAGATCTAATCCATTCTCATCTAACCATACCTTTAGACGTGTCACGTGCTAGGGCTCGCGACAGTCTAATGGAGGCTCTTTCAATAGATTGATCTATTACATAAATTGTTAAATCATCGGCGTATTGCAGAAGAAACAATTCACCATCTATATCTGTTAACATATATGATTCCAAATCTGAAGTCACGCTAGTCACTACATCCTCTATATCTGACGAATAAATATTATACAGAGGAGGACTTATCACTGAGCCTTGGGGCAGCCCTTTATCAACAACCCGCACCTCCGTCGACGTTGTATCTTGTAAAGGCAGAGCAATAAATCTTTCCAATAAAACGTTTATAATAAAATTACTTATGATTTCCGGAACACCTAATAAATCTAACTTTCGTTTGAGAATATCTATCCTTACATTATCATATGCTGCGTTTATGTCCAAAAAAGCTGCTAAAACTGATTTATTTTCTGAAAAAGCAATACGAACGTCAGTGATAAAAAGAGCTAAATTATCTATAGTACCTTTTCCTTTACGGAATCCATATTGACTTTTGGCAAGAAGTTTATATTTTTCAATATGCCACTCCAGACGGTTCTTTACGAGATGCTCTGCAATCTTTAATAACACTGATGATAAGACTATGGGGCGATAGCAAGTGTAAACTTCTTGGGCGATAGGAAGAAGCTGAAGACGGAGGTTTTCCAGGTTTTAAAATGGGAATAACCTTTTGTGTTTTCCATGAATTTGGAATATTACCCGTTATTAACATTAAATTAACCAAATCCAAATTTTAGAGGACCGGTTGGTCTCTCTAAGAGTTCACTAGAGGTCGGAGGAGTAAAGAGTAAAACTCGATTTACTGTGGTGAACTGAAGTGATTTATTTACAAAAATGCGCTGCTTATATACAAAAAAATGAGTTAATTATTATTATTACAAAATGTACAAAGGTTAAAAGATTGATTGTGATTGGCTATTACAATTAGAAAGAGATGTACAGAAAGGGATAAAAACATTTACAAAAATTATAAAGGGAAAAAAATTGAATAAGAAATATTTACAAGGTAATTATGATTGCCGCGCGAGAAACTGGCCGCGCCGCGGCGCGCGGCCATGGCATCGCCCGAGTATAAATATGGGCTCTCGCGGCCCGCGAATTCAGATCGCATTCCATACCGACGACGTCTCGCTGCCGGTCGACGCCGTGCCGGTAATAATTGTAGTGCCGCCATTTTGTGAAGATGGAAGCTCTGCAAACGTCATGAAGACCGTAGCCACGCTGCGAAGATCCCTCGCTCGACGTAACCTCGATGTGAAGACGCGTAGTGTTGTTGCGAAGAATTCTTATTAGAAAAATGCCTTTTTCAAGGCCGGTTCAGGTCCGGTATTATTACACGGACAGCTGTTTCTCTTGTCATTGCGAACGTACGTTCTTTGCAGAGCGATTTTCTTCTGTGTTTCAACTTCTATAACGAACGTATACAAAGACGGCGTGCGTTCTTTTCAGAGCGCGTTGTTTTCTTTGTTTCATCGGCGAACGAACGTAGGTACTGCTACAGTGCTCCCCCTCAAGCGAAGCGTACCGGCAGTCTGATGACACGGCCTGTTCTTGTTGTCTTCTGTGCTGGACTTGCTGGTAACTTCTGCTTGATCGGTGTTGCACTTGGTAATGGTTGTGAGGTAACAGGTAAAGGTAATGAGGTAACGGTAAAAGGTAATGAGGTATTTTGAGGTAAATTATTGCCAGTATGTGAAGGTAAGGTAACAGGTAAATTGGTATTAGGTAAGTTGAGAATTACCGGTGACTGTTGTACATTGCTCGTTGACTCGCCGAGGTAATCTTCACTCAGTATGTAGGCGGGCTTCAAACGATCGATGGATACTGTTGCTGTGCGATCGGGTAGTTGTATTACGAAGTATTTTTCTTCTCGTCGGAGAACTTTGTACGGCCCGTCGTACGGTGTTTGAAGTGGTTTCCTTACGGCGTCGTTACGTAAAAATACGTATTCGCACGTAAGTAGATCACGATGTATGAAGATGTTGCGTTGATTACCGTGGCGCTGTACATTGTTTTTCGGCTTGAGAGAGTTGATATTTTTCGTAGTTGCTCGATGTAGGTATGATCTAGGCTCGATGATGATGTTGTTTCGAAGAAGTCGGCCGGTAAACGTAGATTACGGCCGTAGGTTAATTCGGCGGCGCTGACTCCGGTGTCCTCTAGTATGGCGGCGCGTAGTCCGAGTAAAACTGTAGGTAGCTCGTCGATCCACGATGTATTACTGTTGATGAGTCTTGTTTTCAGTGAATTCTTGAGACTTCGATGCCAGCGTTCGATCATGCCGTTAGATTGCGGGTGATACGGCGTTGTACGGGTTTTTTCTATTCCCATACATCGAGTTAGGTTGACGAACAGCTGACTCTCGAACTGGCGTCCTTGATCGGTTGTTATTGTAGTCGGACACCCGAATCTCGCTATCCATTGCTCGTAAAATACTCTTGCGACGGTTTCGGCGGTGATGTCGGTGCGTGGTACAGCTTCAGGCCATTTTGTCGAGCGATCGATCATAGTGAGTAGGTATCTATGACCAGTCGCTGTTGTAGGCAGCGGACCGATGATGTCGGTGTGTGTATGTTGAAAGCGATCGACTTGTGGGAATGTCGACACGGCGCTCGATGTATGTCGTTGTATTTTGCTTCGCTGACATTGTATGCAGGTTTTCGTCCACTCGCTAATGTCGGAGTTCATTGACGGCCAGAAGAATTTTTGCGCGATGAGTTTTCTTGATGCTTTTGTTCCAGGATGACTTATGTTATGAATGGAGTCGAACACGGCGCGTCGAAAGTCTTGCGGAATGTACGGCCGAACGTATTTTGTTGAAGTTTCGCATACAATCTTGATATCGGAGTTAGGTAGCGTAGTTGTTTTGAAACTTAAGTTTTCTTGGCTGTAGAGTGTAGGTAGCGTGCTATCTCGCTCTTGCGCGCGAGATAACTCTTCATAATTTACAGCTGACGGCGTGTTGATTGTTTCGATGCGGCTGAATGTATCGGCGACTATGTTGTCTTTTCCGCTGATATGACGAATGTCGTGCGTGAATTCGGAGATAAAAAGTAGTTGTCGAGTTCTTCTCGGAGTTTCCGATGTTGATGTTTTCTTCTGTAGGGCGAATGTCAATGGCTTGTGGTCGGTGAATATAATGAGTTCTCGGCCTTCGAATATTTTTCTGAAGTATTTTACTGACATGTAGATAGCTTGAAGTTCGCGATCGTAGGTGCTGTACTTCGTTTGCGCTGTTGTAAATTTCTTCGAGAAGTAGCCGAGTGGTTGCCACTTGTTATTGTTGAATTGTTGTATTACAGCTCCCGCTGCGGTGTCCGAGGCGTCGGAGAAAATAGCGATCGGTGCTTTGTGATTCGGGTGGGCGAGCAAAACAGCGTTTTTGATGCTATTTTTGCATGCCGTGAATGCTTCTTTTGATGTCTCGTTCCACTCGATCGGTGTCTTGTCTCGCTTTTTCGCATTATGTAGGTATGCGTGTAGCGGGGCTTGAATAGTGGCGGCGTTCGGTATGCTGTCTCGGTAGAAATTTAGCATACCGAGGAAACGTCGCAATTCTTCTATGTTTTTTGGTAATGGGAATTCTTCTATTGCTTGTAGTTTGTCTTGTGGCGGCTTGATTCCGTCGCTGTTTACGGTGAAGCCGAGGAATTTTACTTCTTGTTTTCCGAGTACACATTTGGCTGGGTTGATCGTGATTCCGTTTTCTTCTAGGCGTTGAAGAACACACCGCAGATGTTGGCGATGTTCTTCTTCGCTGCTGGATGCGATCAACAAGTCGTCGATGAATGAGAAGACGAAGTCGTAGCCTTGCAGTATTTCGTGTATAAAACGTTGAAATGTCTGGCCTGCGTTCCTAAGGCCGGGACACATTCTCGGAAATTCGAATAAACCGAATGGTGTGATGATTGCTGTCTTCTCTATATCCTCTTCATGGACTGGTAATTGCTGGTAGGCTCGGTTTAAGTCGATCGTCGAGAAAATAGTTTTTTCGGCGAGTTGGAAAGTGAAGTCTCGTAGTCGGGGAATAGGGTAACGGTCGGGCTTTGTTACTGCGTTGAGTCGTCGGTAGTCGCCGCATACCCTTATGTCGCCGTTTTTCTTCGGTACGACGTGAAGTGGAGAAGACCAGGGCCTGTAGACAAGTGGCAAAGCGCTAACGCTAACGCTAACGCTAGCGCTACAAAATGTATGCGATTTGACATATGTCATCGCTTCGCTAGCGAATACTAATGTCAAATCCATACATTTTGTAGCGCTAGCGTCAGCGTTAGCGTTAGCGTTTTGCCACTTGTCTACGGGGGCAGGCGCTCTTGCTGGGACGACAGAGACCTTGTTGCATCATATTTTCGAATTCTTTCTTGACTTGATTGTAGCGATGTGGCTGTAGCGGCCGGGCGCGACAATGTAGCGGTGGCCCAGACGTCTCGATGAAGTGTTCGACGCTGTGTTTCGGTGTAATATTCATCGCTGTCAATCTCGTGATGCCGGGGAAGTCTTCTAGTATGTCGTGGTACACCTGCGTGCTGTCGACACTACGGACAGTAGGTACGTCCGTGTAGCGTCCGGGAGCGTTAATATGTAGACTGGTTCTCCCGTCGATGAGTCTTCTATTTTTCAAGTCGACTATGAGTTCGTGGTGTTGCAGGAAGTCGGCACCGAGGATTGGCTTCGAGACTGCGGCGACGATGAACTTCCATTTGTACGGTCGGCGAAGTCCGATGTTGAGTTCAAGTGTCTTCTCGCCGTATGTCGGTATGACGGTGTTGTTGGCGGCGTAGAGTTGAAAAGGTAGCGGCTGGAGATGGAGGCCTTTCTTTTTTGGTATGACGGATATGTTTGCACCCGTGTCTACCAAAAAAGTGAGATTCGTAGTCTTGTCCGTGACGAATAGGCGGTATTGTTTGTTGTGAACGCCGGATTCCGCCGCTGCCAACGTTCTGTCTAGTTTTCCGTCGTGTTGAATGTACACGGTTGTGTACATTTTCGCGCTTCTTTCCCGAATCTGTTGTGGTAGTAACAGAATGGCGATGGTGATGTAGACCGTGGACGCGATGTTGACCGCTGCCGGAATCTTGATGATGATCTGTGTCTTGAGCGTCGATAGTGTTCTCTTCTATAATTGTTATTGAACTGTTGTTTTTTTAGTTCGGCGACCTCTAGCGATAGTTTGCGGATTTCTTCGATGAGCAGGCACTCGACGTTCGATGATGTTGATGCGGAGCTATTTACACGATGAGTTGATGAGATGCTATTTACATTATTTACATGTGACTGCTCGATGATCTTGTCGGCTAGCGCAGCTTGTTCGTCGAGTGTGGTCTTCGACTGGAAAGTTTCACTGACGGCCAGGACGGAGCGAATATTTGTCGGGAGGAGGTTGGCCCACATGAGTTGTAGGGTGGAATCGGGGACCTTGTTGCGAGCCAGGTTTCGCATTCGTCGTAGTAGTTGTGACGGTTTTTGGTCTCCCAATTCCATGTCTGACAGCAGCGTTTGAAATTGCCGGCTGTCAGATTCTTCATATGCGGAGATGAGCCGGTCCTTGAGAGCTTGATACTCGTTTGTTTCTGGCGGGTTGTACAGAAGATCGGCGATTTGCTCGATGTCTTCTTTTTCTAGACGAGCGATGACCATCTGGGAGAGCTGGCTTTGGTTTTTCTGCAGGCTGCTGGTGGCTGCTTCGAAGGTGACGAACCAGAGCCTGGGTTTGTCCCTCCAAAAAGGCGGAATTCGCATTGATAGGGCAATGCCGGCGATTTCCTGCGATGACGGTGACGTCGCCGGGTTGCTGGTGAGTGCCGAGGTTTCGGGCAGGGATTCGCCTCTGGGTTCCAATTTTTCTGTGGGATTTCGGGCAGCGATTCGTTGTGCAGCGTTTCGTTCGAGCCGCGTTTCGTCGTGCAGCGTTTTGTTGCGGAGAGTTTCCCGGGCAGAGATTCCTCTTGTTCTTCGGGAAGAGTTTCTTCTTGCAGAGGTTGCTTGTTGTTCACGGGGTCACCAGTTTAGAGGACCGGTTGGTCTCTCTAAGAGTTCACTAGAGGTCGGAGGAGTAAAGAGTAAAACTCGATTTACTGTGGTGAACTGAAGTGATTTATTTACAAAAATGCGCTGCTTATATACAAAAAAATGAGTTAATTATTATTATTACAAAATGTACAAAGGTTAAAAGATTGATTGTGATTGGCTATTACAATTAGAAAGAGATGTACAGAAAGGGATAAAAACATTTACAAAAATTATAAAGGGAAAAAAATTGAATAAGAAATATTTACAAGGTAATTATGATTGCCGCGCGAGAAACTGGCCGCGCCGCGGCGCGCGGCCATGGCATCGCCCGAGTATAAATATGGGCTCTCGCGGCCCGCGAATTCAGATCGCATTCCATACCGACGACGTCTCGCTGCCGGTCGACGCCGTGCCGGTAATAATTGTAGTGCCGCCATTTTGTGAAGATGGAAGCTCTGCAAACGTCATGAAGACCGTAGCCACGCTGCGAAGATCCCTCGCTCGACGTAACCTCGATGTGAAGACGCGTAGTGTTGTTGCGAAGAATTCTTATTAGAAAAATGCCTTTTTCAAGGCCGGTTCAGGTCCGGTATTATTACACGGACAGCTGTTTCTCTTGTCATTGCGAACGTACGTTCTTTGCAGAGCGATTTTCTTCTGTGTTTCAACTTCTATAACGAACGTATACAAAGACGGCGTGCGTTCTTTTCAGAGCGCGTTGTTTTCTTTGTTTCATCGGCGAACGAACGTAGGTACTGCTACAAAATAATAATTTAAAATTTCATCTGAAGCGTGTTTAAAAAAAGAGTAAGTATGGGATACCATCGATGCCCGGAGCCGAGTCTTTTAAATTTGCAACAACACCTTTTAACTCTTGAAGAGTAAAAAGCGAGTTAAGATCTTTAAGGCTAACTTCACCTAAAGGTGATGGACGGAGAAATGATACAGAAGGAGGTGCTAATCTATTTAAAAAATCTTTGGCTAAAGAGTCTGGCATAGGATGAAAAGGAGGTTTATATGCTGACCTGTACCTTTTAATATTATTCCAAACTATAGAGGCGTGTGTGTCCGGACAGATAGATTCACAAAACTTTTTCCAGCTTGCAGACTTCTTTTTCTTAAATATTTTTTTTGCATCGTTAACAGACTTACAATAAATATCGTAGTTTTCAAAGGTAGAATTATTATTATATTCTCTTTCAGCCTGTTTTCTTTTATGTATAGCGACTGAACAGTCATTATCCCACCAAGGAGGTGATGGAATGTAGCATTTAGGTGTTTTCTTAATAGGAAGAGTTTCATCAGCTGATTCGATCAAAGTAGATGCTAGAGCATCAGCGCAAACAGATTCATTACCTGGTGATATACTAGGAAGATTGGGTAGTTTATTTTTTAGTGTATGATAAAACTTTTCCCATTCTGCATTTTTTAAGTTATATTTTAATGATGATGAATTAGTAGGATGATTTTGCTTTTTATTTTTACAGGTGAGAGACAGAAGAATAGGGATGTGATCACTACCGTGACTAGATGATAGAACTGACCAGTGTAAAAGAGAAGATAAATTTGAAGTACAAATAGACAAATCTGGGGTACTATAACCCTCATTAGGTGCAGTTTGCCGTGTTGGGAACCCTGTGTTGAGAATACATAACTTATGGAAATCTAATAAATCTAGTACTTCAAAACCCCACTGATTGTTATTACTACTACCCCACGACAAATGTTGGGCATTAAAATCCCCAAGTATTACAAAAGGTTTTGGCAAAAGACTAATTATGTTCTTAATTTCTAAAAATATTGAATAGGATGGATGTGGAATATACAATGAGACAAAACAGATGTTATTTACAGATGCTGCTAT
Source organism: Aricia agestis (assembly GCF_905147365.1). Lineage (NCBI taxonomy): Eukaryota > Metazoa > Arthropoda > Insecta > Lepidoptera > Lycaenidae > Aricia > Aricia agestis. The sequence goes on along the minus strand of NC_056428.1, from coordinate 10,088,381 downwards.
TATAGACATATTTGGATTATGTGATGGAAGAGAAATATGTACAAATGAATGACGATGATTGATGAGTAAGGCAGCACCGCCATACCCATCAGATCTGTCCTCTCTTAAACAAGCATAGCCAGGAATCTTAAAAAGAGATTCTGGCTTAAGCCATGTTTCTTGGAGAGCAAAGATAAGAGGGTGATATTTGTTTATTAAATAAATGATTTCATTTTTTTTGCTGACTGCACTGCGACAATTCCACTGGATTAGATAATCCATAGTGGGAGTTAATTTCAGGTGAGTTACTTACAGAGACTACGTTGGACGGTGAAACTGATGACGGTAAAATATTTAACTGAGTAAGATAATTAATTAATATTATTATTATCACCATTTGTAGGCAAAGCAGTGCCATTTGAACCCGATGGGGGACTGTAATCTTTAATTAAGTTAAAATGAGCAGTTTTATCATACCCACCTACTGACTTTGGTGGTGTTCTAGGTTGTCGGAAGACTGTTTTTTTTATATGACTCTGTGGTTGTCCTCTTTGCAGAGTTTTTGGTGACCGATGAGAAATGTTGTTTTTGAGAGTCTATAAATGAAGGGGATGGACTAGAAGAGGTTAAAACTGTTGAGTATAATTTAGAAATAGGAGGGTGGAGTTTTGATGCTTCGGCATAGGATAAGTTTTTGTGAGCCATGGACTCTTTAATTAATTTTTGTCGTTGGAACTCAGGGCAATTCTTACTTGTGGCTATATGGGAAGCTTGGCAAAGGCAACAGAAAACAGAATCTTCATCTACAGAACATTTCTCACCAGAATGACTCTGACCACAACGGAAACATCTGGGGGTTGATCTGCACTGTGACTTAACATGCCCATACCTGCAGCAATTGTAACACTGTATGGTGGGATAGATGTACAAGTCAACAGGCAAGGAGTTATAACACATAAAAATTCTTTTTGGTAATACTTGGCCATCAAATGTAAAAACAACTGACTCTGTATTTACAAACTGTACCTACAGTATTATTTACAATGTTTTTTTTCTTTAAGAGTCTTACTTTCAAAATGTCCCCACAACCATATGGTAAAGTAATATTGGCCAAAATGTCATCATCAGACCAATCGGCTGGAATACCTCTAACCAAGCCAACACGACTAACTTGAAAAGATGGAAGAAAAACTTTATAGTTGTTCTGTTTTAGATTCTCATTAGTAATAAAATTATTTGCATCAGAAAATACAGAGAAAGATAATGACAATCTATTCCTGCCAATTCTCTTAAGGCTACCGTTTTCTATATTCCTAATATTATGGTTTTTAAGGAAGCGACCAAATTCGACGGGATGTAAAGTGCAGTTTCCATTAGGAGATGATATTTCTTTTTGCACATGTACTACATAAGGTGTAGAGTCAGTATCCGTGTACAACAAACGACTAACACGAGGATTCACCAAGCCCTGATGTTTTTCAATGACGCCAGCTGTATGTACTTCTTGGATATTATTCAGGTTTTCTTTATTTTCCGTGTCACTCAAGCACATACAGTTGATGTCAGGTTTTGTTTTGTCAGGATTTTTCCTAATCTTTTTATTGCATTTTCTGCATACTCGCCTAGATGAGGCAGGGCGTTTGCGGTTTGTAGATTTATTATTAACGGACGAATCTGTGTCCATACTTGAGTCATTTACATTTTCAGTAGTATGAATAGTAATAAATTGGCCAACAGGGGGGCCTTCTAGCCCCCCTGGGTCCTCATCCATATTTACTTATACAAATAACTTACCAAATATACTTATACAAAAACTTACCAAATAGTATGCACAAATAAAAATAAAAACTAAAAGAAACTAATAATAAGATAAAAAGAAAACTAACTAACGAAGATATTTACAATAAATAAAACAAAAATTAAAAATTTCCAAAAAACACGACCGCCCTTTTCGAAGATTCCCGCGCTTTTTTTTCTAAGGTTAGGTTAAAATCTCTGACAAGTGAATCACTGTCAAAAACTCTCCGCTGTGAAGCCGTTCTACACATGGCCATTTTGTGCTTATTTTCATACAAGTAGTTAGCATTTATTTTCTTGAATATTTCTATTTTTCGATTATTTCGAAGCACATCTATCACCATAGACATAATATATACTTCTGTGTCTATCACACTAAAGTCAATTAGTTCATCATATATTAAGTCACACTTGACAGCATAAACCTATAATACGACAGTATATATTAAGTCTATGCTTGACAGTACACTGATATTTTTTGGAAACACAACCCATATTATGTAGACAGTGATGCCAACCTGCAGATAATTTCAGATCGATGAGGAACCAATAGAAAATCTAGAAGTGTCTATCCTTACGCCATCCAGTTAAGATTGTTATAATTAAAAAATATAAATGAAAATCCCTCATTATTGCTTATCTGTCAAACGGTGTCGTTTAATAGAGGTGGTGGTAGGCCCCCAGTTGTGACGTACCGCCTAAAGGTAAGCGGCCACAGGTCGGTATTATACGTCTCGCATCAAACGGATAATTTTTTCACAGTACTTCCGCTAAATCGGCAGCGTAAGGATTATCGAATAGCCTAGTAAATAAATGCTCAAAAGTGGGGTTTGGCTGGAATAGTCGAAAGCAGAAATTTTGACTTAGAAACTTTGGACTAATTTGAAAATAATCATACTGTCTAGTCCACAGATTACTAGTATATATTGGTCTAGTCGGTAATCCGTACGCTACCGATACAGTGGACATACTGTAAAAAAAATATCCGTTTGCAATGCGAGAGGTCCGTTGCGTAGATACCGACCTGTGGACCTTTACGCGCTACGTCACAACTGCAAGGTCGACTGCCGCCGACACGTGCCGTTCGTCTGTAAGCGCTCTTATTTAACGGGAACGTGGTATACAATAAAATAAGACATATTACAGTTCAATAGGTTTATTTTTTATCAGATAGATCAAATAGAAGAACTGAAAATGGAATGATCTTAATTTACGGTCAGGGACAGTGAAAACAAAAAAACATTACATTGTAACTTAAAAAGGTTAATCCTCGTTTAAATATCACAGAGCAAAAAAATATATCTATTCATACTCATTCTAAATATCTAGAGACAACAAATATTTAGACAATTACACATGAATAAATTTGCTATTAAATAAATATGTTCAAACACCATTCACAATTTCTACTTGCTTGAGATATTTCGTGCACACATCAAATATGAGGATTACTTAAATTAACTCAATTATTCACTAGTTTTAATACTCATTGTTAAATCGTTTATGTCCAGCGCTACCACTGTTGCCCCGACCGAAATTAGATCCCCGTTTGAACGATCCGCCGCCTCCACGGCCGCCACCATATCTGTTCCTGTTCCATCCACCGCCGCCACCGCCACGGCTGGCCATCGTCTGCAGCTGTGGGTTCACCACCTGTGATAAAAACAATACTTATTTTCTCGAACAGTTTAAGCTGTCTCATGTCTGACATGTGCTGCAGTTGTCAATGATTAAATGTATCAGCATCTGAGGATGGGATCCAGACATAGTATGTGGACACCGAAGGCATGTAGCTGCTTTAATGTACCTCATACTTGCATTCATGTCACATTATTGAAGAATGTACCCATGCCAAAGGTATGAGGATAGTACCACACTATAGTTCTTGATTTACTATGTAATAAAGGGCCATAGCTGTAAACGAAGCTTACCTGATTAGCTTCCTCAAGGACTGACACTAGGTCTTTAGCTTGTCTTGAATTTGATGGTGTAAAGAATGCATATGATGTTCCTTTTGATTTGGAGCGTCCTGTTCTACCAATACGGTGAATGTAGTCTTCAGATGAATTGGGATAGTCGAAGTTTATGACATACTTTATACCATCAACATCTGCAAAGTAAATTATGTTAGAAATATGGAATCGGAGTCATAAAATCAAAATCCACATTCACAATCAAATCATATGAATAGTAAAATGATATTATGCCTGAAGATGTGTGATATCTATGGTAACTCGACTATTACTTACATGAGTTACACAAGTCAAGTAGCTAAATAAATTCTATGTTGCCTCTCACTCAGAACCCGGGAGTCATCAAAGGGCTGTACTAAATTGTTGTTACACATTCCTTGCCCCTTAAACTCCATATGGCCGAAACAGAAAACCCTTGACCTCTTGCCGATCATATATCTCAACTTCTGGTCAAGTTTTTCAACGATGCACTGTATCTCTTTAGTAATATTGCAATCAGTAATTTAACCATCAAGTGCATCACCAGGTTTTCAACTTTCAAGTGTATCCGATAACTAAGGACATACTATCAAGCTTCCGGCCTCGGGTCCAGTCACAGTGAAAGGCACACTGAGGCACCTTATAAATGACGAGTTATTGCATTCTCCAATATAAAATGCAACTGCATCAGAAATTATGAAGGAATCCAGTGCAGTGACATGTTGTTTAAACTCAAGTACTAAGTAGAACACAATAACTTTCCGCCAGTGCCTCTGAAAGTACAAAAAATCATTTATGATTAAAATTTCAACGAGCATAATACATCATATGAGCCATCATGAATTTCAGTAGAGTGAGACTGTTTTAAAACTGTCATTACCTAGTCCTCGGGCTGCAACGTCAGTTGCAACAAGTATGCTAGCTCTACCCTGTTTGAACTGATATAATACATCATCTCTCTCTTGTTGGGTCTTGTCTCCGTGCATACAGACTGCAGGCCATCCATATCGTCTGATATTTCTTGTGATATTCTCAACTTTCCTTTTGGTTTCGACAAATATGATAGTTTTGGCACCTGGCTCTTGACTTTGTCCAATTTCTTGCAATAGTACATTTAACCTAAAAATAAATATTAAATAAAATATGTTCTCCAACAATTCCATACAATGAAATACTGTATGGGTTCAGATCTTCTTAGAGGATAATTAGCCTATTTTAATCAAAACTAATCATACACAGTAAAATCATCATCAAGGTGTAAAATATATATAAAGTACAAAGTTTAGTTGTGAATTAGTAGATTAAACTATGTAATGTATCATGGGCACACCGATAAATGCCATTAATTATTGTGATAATACTATAACATGTTATACCATTATCACCTTTATGTACCATTTATTATAGGCTATAATTAATGGCATTTCTTGTTAGTGAAGCCCCAGCATTAGAGAATGGGAAGGGTAATATGAGATAACTAAGTATAGGTAAATACTTACTTATTTTCCTTCTCATGTTCTTGGCAAACATCTACAATCTGTAGAATGTTATGGTTAGCAGAAAGCTGCATTGATCCAATGTTAATTTGTACATATTCTCCGAGGTAATCTTCAGCCAACTTCTTGACTTCTTTGGGCCATGTGGCCGACCACATGAGGGTTTGTCTGTCTGGACGAATTTGGTCAATGATTTTTCTGATCTGGGGTTCGAAACCCATGTCCAACATGCGGTCGGCTTCATCTAGAACGAGGTAAGTGCATCTTTGTAGGTTAGTTGTTCCCTTCTCTAGGAAATCGATCAGTCTTCCAGGAGTCGCGATAACAATTTCCACGCCCCTTTCCAAGTCACGTGCTTGCTCACGTTTTGGCGCTCCGCCGAAAATGCAAGTGTTGCGAACGTACGCCGCATTTCCGAAGTCGTTAGCTACTTGTTGAATTTGTTGGGCCAACTCCCTGGTGGGGGCTAACACTAGCGCAATGGGACCGTCGCCTCGGCGCACCGGCGGCTGGTTGTTGATGTGCACGATAGCGGGCAAGATGTAGGCCAACGTCTTTCCAGAGCCCGTTTGGGCGATGCCGACCAAGTTCTTTCCGGACATGGCGATCGGCCAGCCCTGGGCTTGAATAGGTGTCGGGTCCTTGTATCCCATGGTCTGAATACCCTGATTCACGTAGTCTGGGAAGTTAGCTTCTTCAAAATGTTGGATAGGATTGGGTACTTTGACTCCAGTAACGGAGATCTCATGTTGATTTCTGTACTCCTCCACTTCGTAGGGTGATCTATTTAGTACGGCAGGGTGAGGATTGTAAAAATCTTTGTTGAAAGGTTGTAGTGACATGGAGCTCCAATCGGGACAACGCATGTTTTGACCGCCGGAAAACTCCTTCTTCCCGAATCCTCCCCCGCCGCCGAATTTCGATCCCCCATTTGCGAATCTCGGTTTGTCATTAAATTTACTTCCTCCGCCGAAACCTCTGTTTCCTCCCCGGTTGTTCCAATTTCCAGACCTAAGAGTAAAATTTATGGTTACAAATTCAACATTCAAAACCTAATTTATTGAGGAATCGAACTATCTGAATTCTGAACTGAATATTCTCTTTGTAGTTCAAACTTCAACTACGGTAGGTACTAATACTATAGAATCGCGGCCTTTACGACAGACAAAATGGCGGCGTCAGCCATCGTGGGAAATTGTACACGTATTACTTAAGTTCTGTGCCACTATGGCAAACCTATCAACGTGCCACTATTGTGAAATTGATGAGCATAAAATAAGGACAACGAAATTCTTTCTGTATTCATACATTTATCCGCATGAGAGCATAGAACGTCGCAAGCGTTACCTACCAATTTCAGGGCAAATATTGATCTAAGTGTAACGTACTCTAAAACTGTAAAATTCGTAAGGCGTAAAATAGATAAAAATTGCTCGAGAGTATAACAATAAAAACGTACTTACATATCGAAAACTGAATTTCAGCTATTGATTATCTGGATAAATTATGATGTACTTTGGAGAAGAGGCAGGGTCTATCTGGAACCAAGGACATTCGATTCTATTACAATTTACACCGTAAAGAATATTACAAAACCATAATCATTTTAAACTCACAGAAGCGATTAATCTTGATTTAAATAAACATACGAATTCATACAATTTACTAACGCTAACTTAATGACAAAAATCGATAAATTCATTACCTACTTGAAAGTTGAACGACTTACCTAGACCGCTGCTTGTGGCAAAGAGAGAATGAAACACAGATTACTAGTATATATGAATATTTGAAATCGTCATATTGATTTGTGTTTGGTATTGTCTATGGTATCTGACCAGTGTTGCTAGTTATTTTTTAACGAAACTACTAAGTACTAAAGCTGGCTTCCCACGGCCTGATTTCGTAAATCGGCACTCCATATCGGCGAATACGTTGGCTGACGCGTTGGCCCAATATGTAGAACGGACGTTCGCGCGTTGGCCGTAGGTATTTAGACGTTGGCTGACGCGTTTCCGAGCTTGCCGCGTGGTGTCGGAAAGATCAAAGGACATTTGTCGCAAGCTTCGCGCTCCATCCACACATAAGCCGCGCGATCAGTTCGCCCGGAGTTATAGTTATGATAATTATAATAATATAGCGGTCCGCCCCGGCTTCGCACGGGTGGACATTGATTTTTAAATATTTTTTTTAAATCTTTATTTCTTAGTCAATCTATATGTTAAGCAGAACATAAAAATGGTTTATTATTACACTATTTAGCCTGTAACTACTATAATATAATTATTATACACATTTTTATTGTATTTTTTTATATATTTTAAGTGTTATGTTTGATTATTTTATCCTTACCTACAGAAGATAGTATTATTTATACTATTTTGCAATTAAATCTGGTAAATACTAAGCTATAGCTGTTAAGTAATTTGGCCTGGTTTGTACCGGCGTAACGTTACTATTGCATATTTTTAACCGGCTTCCAAAAAGGAGGAGGTTATATGTTCGGCTGTGGATATTTTTTTTTTAGATTAAAAAGTAGGATAATAATTGTAACAGTCAGACATACGATATCGCGGACTTTTACGTTGATATTAATGTCCTCTATAACTTATAAGACTCTAGTACATCACTTTGAGTCTATAATTTATAAAGCTTACAATATAATATGGAATATTTTGGTAGTTTTTTTACACAATTAACATTAATGTTAATACGGTTCCCTTTTTTCTTTCATTAAATAATTATAGGCTATCGCCTATGTTCAGCAGAAATAGTGTAGATTTAAAAATATGCATTAATTATACCTACATCGGCATCGTGGGTATCGCAGACACTATAGATCTTCAATAATTGTTATGCTGGCAGCCGGCTGCTGCTATTGGAGATTTATAGTTATAGAAATTAATTATAATAGCAATCAAAAATAATAGTCATTCAAAACGTAATTAATTAATGAAGCACTATAATATTATCCCATCAATGAAGCGGCACCCGGCTGTCGCATAACTATTATATTATAAATCTATTGTATCTGCGATTCCCATGATCGAGGTAATAATAATTAATATTTACGTGGACTCTCCGGGCGAGCACAACCGCGCGGCGCGCCTTGACGACGCCCAATTCGCAACGTGCAGCAGAAATCGTAATATTTTAATTTCGCCATAACATTAAATTTAAAACCAAACGTCCAATTTTAATAATTCAACGACCAAATCTTATCTACATTAACTGTACTTAGTAATGAAATAATTTATTTTGATAAGAATTAATGCCACGAGTGAAATAAAGGCATTTAAATGTAGTCCAAAAACAGTTCAAGATTTTTAATAAAAAAATGGTTATTGTGCCTCACTCAACATAGATAGGTATAGTGTGTCGCGGACTTTTTCGTAGATATTTAAAAGATCTACAATTACTTAGAACATTTTGTGGTTCTATCTTTTATAGTTTAGGCAGCGTACGCGAAAAAATAACATTTCTGGTTGATTTTTTACACCTTGCGTCCGAAAATCCCAAATATCTTACGGAACCCTATTTTTTTCCAAAATAAAATTTAGCCTATGTTCAACAAAATTAATGTAGGATTCCAATGGTAAAAGAATCTTTCAAATCGGTCCAGTAGTTTCGGAGCCTATTCAAGACAAACAAACAATCAAATCTTTCCTCTTTATAATAGTAGTGTAGATTTCGAGAATACCCTTTAAAAACTTTTTCTTGTCCACATTTACAAAGTAATTTTATGCTGTGAATAAATATACATCTGCAGCTGTTAGCGCCTCAAAATCCATTTTGAATCCGTCCGCATATTGGCGCGATCCAAAGCATACTGACCGACCTTCCTATGTGTGGATTACTCATAAGCACCGTTGTAAGCGCACTGCCAACGCGTGTGCCAACGCGTTGGCAGTGCGCTCGTCTATATGGGGAGGCGGCCTCACAGGTCAGACCGCGCCAGGACAGACTGACAGACCATGGGAACCGTCGCATCTGATGAGGCCGCCCGTTCGATCCATCGGAAGTCGGTAAGTTCAAAGGCGCGGCGCGGCGTGGCGCAATGGTGCCTGTCGCGGCCTGTACAGGCGCGTCTGCGTCAGTTGTAATCGTTAATTTTACCTGCGGCCGCACCTGAGCGTACACGAAAGCGTACAAAAGCGTACAAAAAAGCAAAAAAGAAGATTTAATTTCTACCTGCAGAAAGTTAAAAACCAAAATTAATGATTCTATGATTCTCCGTATCACTGCTCATGTTGGAATGTCAGTCAACAGGCCGACATATACCGTGGTAACGCTCACGTACAGGCCGTGACAGGCCTACACAAGTGGGGCAGCGCCTGGCGAAGCCTGTCGCCTAGCGGGTCGTGGGAATCCACCTTAAGAACACGCACTTTGTAACAAGTTACAAGAGATAAGAAAAGTAGGTATCATAAAAGGCTAAATATTATGTCTACTTCAAAAACACTGTGTTCTCTTGGTGCATGCTAAAAACTATGATTCAAGAATAAAGTTACTATATAAGTCAGTCACTATAATTCGTATTAATATCAAAATATTTTGATGATACGAATAATTAAAATTATTCACGATTTCAGAGTTCAGACAATATTTAAAATATAAATTTTAATATTATGTATCATATGAAAATAAAAACAGTAGATATTGATGTAAATCATTAAATGGTTAGTAAAAGTCGCTAAAAATCTACAAAAACTAGTAGTAAAACTAATGTGCTGGCAATACTAAATATGTCTGTTCTCTATTGATTTGTCATTGGAATTCACTCTATTCTTTATGGTATCTGTTATGTTCGGGCCACACTAACGTTTAATGTCAATGCCAATGATGAAAAACTCAAAGCAGATATGTTACTACCGCGCGCGTTGTGAAGATTCAAATACGGCCCAATTGGGCCGTCTGTTGTTTAGTCTGCATCGAGCGCAGTCACGAACGTGCTGCGTCTTGTCTTACTTAAATAAATTGAAAATGACGTCGTGCGTTTGTCGAAAATGTACCAATTATGACTCGAAAGTAAACAAAACACATGGAATCTCTTACCACATGTCTTGATTGCAATAAATATCTCCATTATTTACATTTTCAATATTTTTCGAACAATCTGGAAAAAATCGAATTTTCGTCATAGCTCAGGCGAAGAAAGAGACAGCGATACGATTCGACGTTTAAAAATAGAACTGTCTCTTTTATGTAAATGGTTTTTCGTATCTTTTGTTTCACTTATCTGTCAAATTTGTCAATGTTTGCAATTTTGAATTTGGAAATTGTTCGGAAGAGATTTAAGCCGGAAAATAGTATGGACGTAACATATCTGTATAAGTAGAATATCATTGGTCAATGAACAACAACGCGACAATTATTGCGATAATTTTAACGCGTTAAAGTGGGTGGCTACACTTGAACGGTCAACGTTTTGCCTAACGGCGTTGTAAATGGCGTTGATGTCAGGTTTTGTTTTGTCAGGATTTTTCCTAATATTTTTATTGCATTTTCTGCATACTCGCCTAGATGCAGCAGGGCGTTTGCGGTTTGTAGATTTGTTATTAACTGAGGAATCTGTGTCCATACTTGAGTCATTTACATTTTCAGTAGTATGAATAGTAATAAATTGGCCAACAGCGGGGCCTTCCAGCCCCCCTGGGTCCTCATCCATATTTACAGAATATAAGTATACAAAAAACTTACCAAATAGTATGCACAAATAAAAATAAAAACTAAAAGAAACTAATAATAAGATAAAAAGAAAACTAACTATCGAAGATATTTACAATAAATAAAACAAAAATTAAAAATTTCTAGAAAACATGACCGATTTTCGAAGATTCCCGCGCTTTTTCCAAATCTTTGACCATGTCATCTACCCTATTGTCATTTGTCACTTGCAGTGTTGCCAACTTAGTGGAATTTCCACTAGATCTGGTGGTTTAGACGTACCTTTCGGCGGGAAAAATTTGGTTTTAGTGGCTAGTGGATTTCTTAGTGGATTAGATTATTTAAGTTAGTGGTAGCTTCGACGTTAAACCACTAGTTTTTTTTATTATGTTTCTAACCCTTGAAGACGCACACTGGAAACTAAACTTCGTGCAAAGTTAGCACGCGAAGGCAAATGCTGTAATAACAACATAATACCCAATACCGTATTACAAAAATTAGAACTAAAGATTATTCACAAACTGACCAAGTTAATGGCAATGATTCCTCTAAATACGTTCATCTTTACTCTTTAGTTAAGAGGATATACCAGGGGCTAGAGAAATGAAAAAAAACAACGTATAATATCTATAGCCGTCTCCCTTACCACAAGCCTATACCGCAGAACGCGATAGAGACAACTGCAGAAAATCAACAATTCGTTGTCCCCTGATTCCTTCTCCAAAACTTAACCTATTTAAGTACTTTTTACATCAAAGATTAAAGAAAGGCTTGAGCTGTGTCCCTATGTTTTATTTTTTTTTGTAAAATCTATCCAAATTTGTTTTCTGGATGTTTAAACACAGCGGAAAATTTAGCCATTTTTTCGTAAAGTTTTCCTTTTTGTAGTAACAAAAATTATTATTTCATATCTAATAATAATGACGTTATTGTTGTATTATTTTCAAATTATATTCAGATAGGTTGTTGTTGTCAATACGTTATTTAGTGGAATTTTGGTGGTTTGAGAGGCCATTTAGGTTTTAGCGGTTTCTGGTGGTTTACGCTGCTGAATTTGGTGGGTTAGAAAAAAAAAGCTGGCAACACTGGTCACTTGTCATTTGTCAATTGTGATTTGTAAGTAATCTGTGGACTACAAATATATACTAGTAATCTGTGTCTGTGGATTTGTATACCGTGTGTGGAGTGCGGAGTGCGTACCAAACATAATATTATAAAGCTATAATAATTATTGTGAAGTACTATAGTATTTTTGTAATTTCATAGCGGATTACTTATAACGATGGCGATGCAACCACATAGCAAGAAAAGAGTGTGTTATTATTATGATAGTGAGTATACTACTTATTACCCGCCACCATTTAATCGTTTTATTTGTTTCTTTATATTTTACATATATTTTTGTATTTTTACTTGTTTTACGCATTCAATATTCATAATTAGTTGCTTTTGGCTCAAAAAAAGTACTCGATTTTGAGTAAATCTAACTTACGAAATTTACTGACATGTTACTCGTGTCATTTCATGGCGTCCGTAGCAAATGCAGCTCTGCCATTGGCTGGCATGAATTGGCTCTCATTTCGGACAACTTGCTACGGACTACCTTATGTCAAGCTATATAATGACTTGAGTAACATCCCACTAAAAAGTTAAAAATGATTTTCTTATTGTAATTTGATTATTAGGTGATATTGGAAATTATTACTATGGTCAAGGGCATCCAATGAAGCCTCATCGTATACGTATGACACACAATTTATTGTTAAACTATGGCTTGTACAGAAAGATGGAAATCTATGTAAGTTGCAGAGAATAATGTATTTTAATAATAATTTTAAGTTGATTAAAAACACATACATTCATTTTCATTTCTATATTTTAGAGACCTCACAAAGCCACCGCTGATGAGATGACTAAATTTCATTCTGATGATTATATTCGTTTTCTGCGTTCCATAAGACCAGATAACATGTCAGAGTACAATAAACAAATGCAGAGATGTAAGTTTTATTTTTTGATTATGAAATAAAATTTCTTTTTGCTGGATTGCAATTTTAAAGGACAAAAATATTCTGATTGTTCGATGTTTCCAATGTTTATAATTATTATATACTTACTAATTTAATGTTATGTACATTTTAGTTAATGTTGGGGAAGATTGCCCAGTATTTGACGGTCTTTATGAATTTTGTCAATTATCTGCTGGAGGCTCAGTTGCAGCTGCAGTGAAACTAAACAAACAGGTAATGAAAAAAAAAAACAATCATTATTGTATATATGATATTATGTCTGCAACATCAGATAATAAGCCAAATGATATTTTCTATGTTATAATTTTAGCTTTTATTTTGATACGTTATCATAGAAATACCATAAGAAATATTTTTAAATTTCAGGCATCAGAAATTTGTATCAATTGGGGTGGAGGTCTTCATCATGCCAAGAAATCGGAGGCATCCGGTTTTTGCTATGTTAATGACATTGTTCTTGGTATACTCGAGTTACTGAAGTACCACCAGCGAGTCCTGTACATTGATATAGATGTCCACCATGGTGATGGGGTGGAAGAAGCTTTTTATACAACTGACAGAGTCATGACGGTCTCCTTCCACAAGTACGGAGAATATTTCCCAGGAACAGGTATGTTTTAGAACTATAATTACTCAATTTTTTACTTTTCTAAGACTTCTATATTAACACAAACCAACACATTTGCATTTGTGTTAAATATAATTGCCTCTGCATTTTGTTTGTCTCTTTCACAGTAAATCATTCAAAATTTGTATATTAGCTAAGTTTAGCCAATAGTCAACATCTATATATATAAAAATGGATATTTAATTGTGTTAGTAACGCTAAAACTTGAACACGGCTGAACCGATTGGGCTAATTTTAGTCTTTAAAATATTCATAGAAGTCTAGGGAAGGTTTTAAAGTGACACGAAGTTCACCGGGACAGCTAGTAGCATAATAAAAAATTCTTTTTGTGTCCAAAATAACAGTGAGATTTCCATTGTAAAATTTTCTCTCTAAGTATTTTCAATAACAATATCTAGTAAGTATTTTCAATAAAAATATCTTGCAGGTGATCTAAGAGATATTGGAGCTGGTAAAGGCAAATATTATGCAGTGAACATCCCTCTACGAGATGGCATGGATGATGAGTCATATGAATCCATCTTCGTTCCTATTATTTCCAAAGTAATGGAAACATTCCAACCAAGTGCCGTTGTACTGCAATGTGGGGCAGATTCCCTGACAGGTATCACAATTTATTTTATTTTTAATTTATTGACCAAGCAAAATACTATCGGTCTTACTACAAAAGATTTAAACACCCGTTGAACAGTTGATTAGAGAAAAATTCAGTACTAAATGGTCTCAAAACAACTGTTCAACCGATGTTTAATATTTTGTGGTAAGACCATATGTTTGCCGATGCTATCTGTAATGATTGTTTGAATGATAGCTCAAGCTGGGGGTCACGGGTTTAAATCCCGCCGAAAAACAGATCAAAAAGTTTTTCACAATTCATAAATATGTGAATGATATGAATACTATTTTTGTTAATATTTTTTGTTGATAGTGTTGTATCGACTCGTTGGCTTTTGTACCTTTTTCTTGCGCCCCTAGCTATCGCCTAATGGCTCGGCGAGGTTATGCGTGCATGCATATTTTGAAGGTAAATAAATAAAGACCCCCAGAAGACAAAGCTCCTATTTACCTCGAATGCTCAAACAAGATCTTAAATACAAAGTTTAATAGTGCCTTAATACAATTGTTTAAATTAATATTTGTCTCCCCCTTTTTATTTATAGTTATCATATGTTTTTAGCAGGGGTCCCACAGACGTATGGTAGGTGGTTGTGTGAGTGGTAGGTGTAGGTGGTTAACCGATTCGTTGCGATGTCTAATTTTGCTAACTTCTAACTGTGGCATTGAACAAAAATAATGTGACACTGTTCAGTGCCCAACGCCACACGGAAAAATAGTGATGGCACTGAAACGTGCCATCCGCAACGAATCGGTTAAGGGTTAAACATTTTCCCCCTTACTAATTAACGCTGTATAAGCTTTGAATAGTTATACAGTGTTTTGTCTTCTTCAATCCAATTAAAAATGTCACTTGTGTGACAGGAACGAAACACTGTATAACTATTCAAAGCTTATACAATGTTTATTAGTAAGGGGGTATATGTATAGTATAAAAGTATTCATACTAATATGATAAATGTGAAAGTGTGTCTGTCTGTCTGTTACCTCTTCACGCCCAAACCGCTGAACCGATTTTGCTGAAATTTGGCATGGAGATACTTTGAGTCAGGGGAAGGTACATAGGATACGTCTTTTTATCCCGGAAAAATGTGCGGTTCCCGCGCATCATCTAGGTAAATATATTTCCGTTGTCTGGTACCTGTAACACAAATCCTTCAGGTACTTAGCAGATTGACATGACGTGATTCGTGAAGCGTCCACAGATATTATTATTATTAGCAATGACATTATTATATCGTTTTTGTTTTAGGTGACAGACTTGGTTGCTTCAATTTAACAGTGAGAGGTCACGGTCGTTGTGTAGAACTAGTGAAACGATTTGGTCTTCCATTCCTACTTGTAGGTGGTGGAGGGTAAGTTCTTTTAATAATATAATAAAATATATATAAGTAAAAAAAGACAAAACGCCACAATATCAACCTTGTAATATAAGATGCAAAAATACGAGTCTTTCTTGAATAAGTTCACCTATGTATGTCATGATCGTCCAAAACTTTTTTAGCAGTTTCAGGAAACACCAGTATCAGTTATTATTTTATTTAAATATCTATATATGTATTTTGTTCTTAACACTAATGTAAACTTTTACAGATACACCATTCGTAATGTATCACGATGCTGGACATATGAAACATCAGTTGCACTTGGCGTGGAAATTGCTAATGAACTGCCATACAACGACTACTTTGAGTACTTCGGACCAGACTTTAAATTACATATCTCACCAAGCAATATGTCTAATCAGAACACACCAGAATATTTAGAAAAAATCAAGAACAGACTCTTTGAAAATCTACGTATGCTCCCACATGCACCTGGTGTACAGGTATTTATTTTTACTTGTTACTCTTTTGAAACTACCTACTTTATCAGTAAAACTGTACCTTTATAACAATTTATGAGCTACAGATGCTTAGTCTAATTAAACGGTTATACACTCCCCCTTACTAATAAATGTTGTATAAGCTTTGAATAGTTATACAGTGTTTTGTTACTGTCACACAAGTGACATTTTTAATTGGATTGAAGAAGACAAAACACTGTATAACTATTCAAAGCTTATACAGCGTTTATTAGTAAGGGGGTTTATTTATTTTGCTTAGTAAAATAATAATTATTGTTTAAAGGTACAAGCTATCCCAGAAGATGCAGTTAATGATGAATCTGAAGATGAAGACAAAATAGACAAAGATGAAAGGCTACCCCAAAGTGAAAAGGTAAGGAGACTTATGTCAATATTTAGGGATAATTCATCGAAATTATAATAAGTAGCGTTATGTGAGTGACAATAAGCGTTCGTGATTCAAATTAATCTACGCGTCGCGTTGCAGTCTGAATAGGCTACTTGACCTATATTCAATTTCATTGAACAAATGCATATTTCTAGTAGAACTTGGCCTAGGAAACCGTATTTCACCCTTATCATCAAATAAAAGCTTATGATTGACAAATAAAGTCGATTTGAAAATATGATTTTATGAAAATAGGATTTGTACTGACGAAAACGCTTTTGCGGTACTTCCGATTTGGATGTGACGTCATCAGACTCCTAATTTAATATCTTTTATTTATCGCGTTCGTTATATATAGGTTTATTTGTACATAAATAATAAGAATAAGCCTAGAAAGATTTGTAAAATATATGTTCTTGAACAATTCAAATAAAACATCAGTTTTATATATTATCTCCATTTATTGTAGACGGGATATGAAATGGCCAAAACTTTCCTCTAAAAGTTTTCAACATTACAAATGATTTCTAATTTCTTATTTAATTATTTTATAACTTTTGGGCACTTTGAGACTCGTACATTTAGCACATAAAAAATGTTCAGTAAAAAGAGTTTAAAATACAAAACGTATGACGTCACACTATGGCGGACAGTGTTTTCGGCGCCATTTATAAGGCATAATATTTTTCAATCAACATTTTTATGGGTTTCTACTGTGTAAAATTATTTTGTATTATGTAAAATATTAGTTTTTTTTTTTGTGAAAATGAATGATAAAGAAGCGATTAGCACGAAGAAAAAAATTTAGGTCAAGTAGCCTATTGACACTAATGCAACTCGAAAAGGCCATGCATGTCCTAACAACGTTCTTCTTCTTCTTTTAAAATACGGCTCCTTGGTGAATCGCCAATGTCAGAGTGCGTTGACGAATATTCTGCCTTATGAGAGGTTTTGTGGAAAAACAAGGGTACGGTAATTATGAAACGCGTACGGTGTCTGTTGACAATTCCTTAACCTAAAACAAACACAAACATGAAGAGTTAGTACCACACCTTATAATTTAATTTGGTTAGTATGAATATATGTACACAAAGTTTTTACAAAGGGAGTATTTACAAAGGATAAGACGGATTTGAAATTGCTAGGGCGAGGGATGTTAGGAGGAAGAATATCATATAGAGAGGATTGGTTCTTTGGACAAGAGAAAAAAATGTGAACTAAAGTGGCCTCGTCTATACCACACTCTGAGTCTGATTATTTATGACACAGGATAAGAGGATAACTGGCGACGGTGAGCTGTCAGACTCAGAGGACGAGGGGGAGGGCGGTCGGCGCGACAACCGCTCGTACCGCACGCCGCACGCGCCGCAGCGCAAGCGGCCCCGCCTGGACAAGGAGCCGCAGCCGCTTAAAGACGAACTTAAAGGTGAGTTTTTTTAAACTGTTAAGCAACTAAAGTGGTTGAGATAGAGAAAAACAGAATACGCGATTCCTAAGATTGTGCTTCACAATTTTATAGATGCATTTATTTTGGGAAAATTTGTAAGGGTATACCTGATCGTTCTTAAAGTGATTGTCTATGATATAAAACTTAAGCTACAAGTGTGTAGGGTAAAATAAAACCTACATTTTTCTCTCTATGTCATTCGACGAGTTAATTTCCTATAAAATGGATATCATGTCTTTTTTTCAGGTGAAGATAACAAGGATGATGTAAAAAATTTAAGCAACATGGAGGAACCAAAGAAGGAAATTCCTCCTAATGCCTGATTCAAGAAGTAAACTGTGCCCAGGAATTGGAACATGCACCTTCCAGTGAAACCGATCTGAACACAACCTAGTCTGGTCGATAGTGTAAGTGCAAATTTCAAGAAAGCCTGTTAAAGTTTAATAAATATAATTGTCCCATTAATCGTTAATAAAATAATAGGCATGATATTTTACGAATACTAACAGGCTTTGGTGAAATAAAGTGTACGCAAAGTATGTTTTGTGTTTAAAATAATGTAAGTTTGGTATAACCCGCCTAAAAGAGTATTTTAAAAATGACATTGTGGTAAGTTCACTTTTGTAATAAGAACTTTGAATACTATTCAGATTGCTTAGCATGGCCATATAAAGGGTTTCTTCAACTGTTCATATCTATTTTATTTACTTAGTTGAAAGAAACCTGAAAAGCGATAAATGGGTAAAGAATTAATTGTTAAAAAAATTAATTGTCATTTTGCCCATAAAAGGACAACTGACAAGAAAAACTAACAAGTTTTTCTTACACTTTCTCATTTTTATTATCTATTATGGCCATGCTAAGCCAGCAAGTAAGTTAAGATTTTATAATCTTGAGCATTTTTAATAGAAATCTTACTACTAGTAATTTAATGTGTAATGTGTAGGAATAAATAGGTTCTGATTATTATAATCAGAAAAACTAATATTGGACAATTATATTTTCTCACCTCTGGGCAGAAAACGTCAACTTTCGTAACACTGCGCTTACCGATGTTGCCGTTAGCCACCTCCGTTGAGGAGAAAAATAGTATACGCACCATAGGCAGTGAATAAGAAAGCCTCAGATCACATGTTTGATGACAGTTACATGACTTATGTAATCTGAGACATTTCTTATTTCCTGCCCTAGGTGCGTAATGTACTATTTTGGCCATTGCATCCGGAGAAAATTTTAAGATTTGGTTTTCTCATATATACAATAATAATACAAATGTGGTATCTCTTATTGATTAAAATGGTTAATTTTGTACTGACAATATTGCATTAACCAACTTTTTTACTCAATGTGCTAACTTCCTTATGAATCTTCCTAAGATATATTTTACATTAGTTGCAATAATTACAGGATACAACATATAGTAAAACTGAAAAATAAACTAGAATTGCTTTTTATTACTATACAACTGTTGTTACATAATAAAAATCTAGAATGATTTCTCAGTAAATTTTTAATTGAAGTCTAAGAATAATTTTAACTAAGTTTTTAAAAGTATTTCAACTGACTAGAGATTGCACCCAATGCGGTAATAAATCTGGCAAATTGCAAATGGCCGCTTAATCTTTATTGGTTGTCATCACTAGTATTAGTTCCTCTCAACTACTCTCACTACTGCTATCAGCGCCAATATGGCGACTTTCAAACGTCATTTTTACGTCAGATTTAGTTCTCTTCCTCCGCATTGGGGGCGCTGATTCCGCTTCAAATAGGCACAGAAAATAGCTGTCATTTCAAAGGGTATCCGTAGTATAAGTCCAGCGTACTTGTATAATGGAGGTCAGTGCTTTTTGCACACTAAAATAATATGGCAATAGCAACGAAACACTAAAGCCTCTAGTCCACCGACGCTGCGAACTGCGAAACAGCGGCGAACCGATTTACTGTCTCACCCGCCACTCGATAAAGCCATTGACAATAATAATTATTGTCACTTTTATAATACCGGCCGTCTAGACGAGCAATAGGGATGATGACAAGGTCAAAGATTAGCGAATTTTGTTAATAAAATAAAGAAATCACGGTAAAAATAAGTGTTCCCAAAATTTCAGCTTGATAGCATTTGTTTGTTTTTTTTTTCAGAGACAAAAATTGAAAAAGACTATGATGAAGTCAATATTTTTTTACAAAATATAGGTACTTAGTAGTCCTAATGTCGTTGCAAGTAAGGTCGAATTTCGACCATTGGGTGATCTCTAGTTTTCATAAAAATGCCTGAAACAAAATTGTAGGTCATAAAATTACCTACAAAAAGGGTTTAATATTTTTTCCCTAAAATATTTCAACGATTCAAAAAGTTGTTAAAGTTGTAATCGTCGTTTGAGTGTTTTATTTTCCACCTATGGGAATTATGATTCCCTTTTTCTTTTTGAACTTTCAAATTTAATTTTTAATCATGTTCTTAACAATTTAACCGATTTTCAGCTTGGTGCGAATTTATGCAACCTCAAATTCTAACTTGACTGGGCTATGAAGGCGCGCGATGTTCAACCCTAGACGGTCAATAATATTTCGCAATACGTGATATTGTTCAATATTATTGTAGGTCTAGGCGCCCACATATACAAAATTGAGTACCAAACACATGCATAAAGTATGCATGTATTCGGTTCCCAATTTGTAGACTTGTGGAATAAATTTTTTGACACAGTTGCTCTTCTTTAATTTTTATTATTTGTAGGTGCCAAAAGTAATTTTGTAAAAAATCTAAAAAATACAATGTCTTTTCTTTTGATAATAATAATTTGTCTATTACTTTTTATATACTTACAAATAGATAACTTTAAATCTACTTTCTAGTATACTTGTCTGAAAATAATAATCGGCTTTAGACTTATATTATGATGAATGATGATTGATGCATTTTTTGTTTATAAGTTGTAGAATTATAATATTTTGTTTGATTCTCCACAGATTTACTTTGCTTCTGGTTTCTGGCAAAATAATTATATACGAGCAAATGCCAGTTGATCGTTAGAAATTAAAAAAAAACATAGCTCAGACATACGGGCTTAGAATAAGTTTAGGCAGATTCACGCACGACTTTGCAAACTTACGGTACCTTGCACGGCCATTCGACCAATGACGTTAGTAGCATAGTTTACTGCATTGTGTGCGTAAGCGCGGTAAAATTCGACCTCACTCGCCTCAGTAAGAACAAAGTCGTGTTTTTATTTACCTGTCTGATATAAATTATAGATTGATTAGACCCAATTTCACTAACCTCTGTTTGTTAAATCCTAACAAGGCATTACTTAACGGACCTTGGAAAATTAAACAGACTGTTAAAATACTTATGTCCCACAGTAAACATTTAACAGCGGATTAGTAAATGCAATGTTAAGTGAACAACGAGTGAACAACTATCAATTCGTTCATTCTTGTTATAAGGCGACGAAATTGCAATGTACAAGATTAATACGACATGTTTGCTGCAATGTGTCACTTTTTTCCATAGTAGTATAATAGTAGATAATGCGACCAAATTAAAATATCACTGATCGCATACATTAGTTACGCTATAATAGTTCTTCTTAATTTACCAGGTTAATAATTATTATCTGTCAAAGCTGAAAACATGAATCATAATACAAACTTTTATTTACATATTTCGGTTTGGTAATTTTGATACAAGTTAGTAGTGTAGTGCAATGTCAAGGAGAATCCGAAGGCTGAATTTTTGGCAAAGTGAAAATGAATAATTATTTTAACTATGAAAATAATTAATAAGGACGTAGCGGAAACATGGCGGAAAGACTCAAAAGTCAAAACAGATTCTTTTATTGATATTGCATATTATTGTCTTTGAAAGTTGTTATTTTGACTCATATAACAGCCTGTTAACGGACCTCCATAGCAGGAATTAAATTTAACACCGTGTTAGGCGATTTGACATGACATTAGCGTATGGTGGAACGCTCGATAGCTCTAACAGGCCATTAACTGATTTAACAAGCCATTATTTATTTAACATTGCTTGATGAAACTGGGTCTTAGAGACATAGAAATGTTGAATATGTATGAAATCGTGTGATGTTCAATATTGTCTTATGTGTACTCTAATGTAAGACTGTAAATACTATTTTTTTATTTGTTAATATAAGATTTTGTCGATACAAACTGTTGTTTTCTTTCTTTAAAATATTCATTCGTACGCAAAATAAGGAATTTTGTTGGTACAAAAATAAAACAACTTCGGTTACATGACGTAATGTAATTAAAACAGATTATCACAACGCTCTAGATAATAAATTGCACCAATAAAATAATGTACCCAAAATCAGTCTGGTACCGAGGAGCTAGAAAAAAGGAAATACATTGGAATGAATATAAAAATTCTATAAAATAATTTAGTAGATGTTAACTACACATTTCTAAAATTATTACAAGACAATAAAACAGCCTTATGTTCGAAAGATAAATGAATATAATTGATTTTTATATGTTACTCTAGTGAACACTTAATATTAAGGGGGCGAGTTTCTACTTGTATCGTAATATTGAAACTTATTGTATATATTATGTGATTGTAAATCCTAAACTTTAAATTTGGAATTTTGAACTTTAAAAAATCACGAGATGATCTTTTTTTTCTAAATTTATATACATAAGGAATGTGTTAGTTCAAACATAAATTGTTGTAAAAAGTACCTCCGATTTTTCGGAAGTGAGCTAAAATTTATAGATAATGTCGATTGTGATACATTCCCATGAATTTTAAGTTATGTAGAAACAAATACAATAACAGAATTTTGAATTCTAAAATTTGATACAAATCCAAATATTATGTGACGTGTACATAGATTTTATGGTACTTATGACCCAAGGAAAATATACTTAATTAAAATGTAGTTACGATTTACAGAATACATTTCTGTGATACATCTTTAAATAACAAAACTTTTACTAAATAAAACGAGTAATGTTAATATATTGATTTTACTACCTATAAATAGCAAACGAGATATAGAAATAACCGAATATACATTTATAATTTAAATAAAATAATATAGAATCAGTTGTGCGTAATTCGTAGGCCTTCATTTATATGACTAGTTAAGACCAATATAATATTTGACTTTCAATTTACTTAGATTGGATGTTTTTGGCGGAAAATAAAGTTCGTATGCGCTCGCTTAGCCATTACGAAACTAAGTATGTTAGCAGTTTACAGCGCTTACTGCTATTTTGCTTATAGGCGCATTTAAGCGTCTTTTTCCGCCAATCGCAGCCGTATTGACAGTCAACGTTGTATAATTATTTAGGGACAGTAATAAATGTCTAAATTACAAGAATTTTTATAAAACTTTAATTACACTCGTTCTATTTCATGTGAGCATAGGCGCTTACGAAATATTGTAATAACTAATCACGTTTAAAATCAAAGTATTTTGCAAAGTGAGTCAAAGATTTACTTTTCCTTAAATCTATAAATAAATAATAATTGAGTTATTCGATTTAGAACTCTTTACTATATAACTCATATGCATCACAAGTTTAGGCATATCGATATAAAAGTTTTACCTTATGTAACGACAGACTGAGAATTTTGCAGTAAGTAAAAATGCATACCTAGTCACTTTCATACGTAAACTATTTTTAGCATGTTAAACATTACTGTGATGTATTAAATTGTGAAACTTGACTTTCTGGTTTTTAGTTATTTTATAATTATATTTACGAATTAAAAAGTGTATTGCACCCAAAATAGTCAACATCAAGCACCAAGTCTTGAATTCATACGGTCTTACCACAAAAGCCACATCCATTGAACAGTTGTTTTGAGACCATTTTGTACTGAATTTTTCTCTAATCAACTGTTCAACAGGTGTTTAAATCTTTTGTAGTAAGACCGATAATTTTGACCGTTTTCTGCCGTACAAACAACTCTATATCAAAACAATACATACAGTAGAATGTAAAAGATGGCCTTGTAAAATAACGCAGTTACAAAAAGTTTTGCATAAGATAACTATTATAAAATCACAGTAAATATAAAAATGGATTAAACATTATAATACTTAAAATTAATTGGAATCATTAAGACTATTTTTGTTTTAGATTGATGTTTGCCATAAATATTTTACGGTAAAAGACAAGGTCTGTACGACATTGTTTATAAACTGCAGTTTTTATTAACGCCAGACTACTATCCTTGTAATATTACTATACTATTATTGATATTTGAAGTTTTACTGGTAAGTTTCCGAAAATTGTGGAAAAGAAGATCTAATATATAAAATTCTCGTGTCACAGTTTTCGTTGCCATACTCCTCCGAAACGGCTTGACCGATTCTCATGAAATTTTGTGAGCATGTTGAGTAGGTCTGAGAATCGGCTAACATCTATTTTTCATACAAAAAAAATATATATGGCAAAACAACGTTGCCGGGTTGTTTTATAAACATTAGGTAACCAGTGAAATCATCGTTTATGAAAATATACCTAATGCTTCTCTTTCAAGAAGGGGAGGGCGGGGTTGAAAGTGCCCGGGGTAAGTTGTGCCGATGCAAATAGCTAAAAAACAGAAAGAGATAGCTGTATGGTCGTATTGCGTCCGAGGCTCTGGCAATCTACCGCATGCGCGGCGGCCATTTCAGTTGCGCCCGAGACGCGGACCTAACGGCTGTGTGTGTTATGATCCTGCAGCACCACGTGAGTAAATATTTTTCCGTTCATACTTTTTGGTCTCAAGTCAGTATTTTTGGTGCTATGGTTATGGGATTTTTGCTCATGTTTTTGTAATTTATCGAAAAATATTAATAAATGCAATTTAAACACTTTGTACAAATCGTTTTTTTTGCATATGATAAAATGTCAATGTCATTGAAACGGGGTAAAAAGTGCCTTACGATTGGGGTCTTTTGTGCCGCGGCACAACCAGCCCCCAGTTAACTTTTACTAAGTTTTATTGTTTTGTTTCATAGGATGAGAACATACAAGAGAAAAACACAAAGGGGAACTACTTCCCAGGATCTTCTACAAAGGGCGGCAGATGCGGTAATTAAGGAAGGGCGCAAATTAAAAACCGTTGCGCGGGAATTAGAAATTTGTCATACGACGCTACAACGGTATGTCAAGAAAATAAAAAGCGGAGTCACTCCTACGTTTGGATATAAACCAAGACTGATTTTCAATGAGGAACAAGAGACGTTAATGACGTCGTATATCCGAAAAAGCGCATCTATCTACTTCGGGCTTTTGCCTGAAGAAGTTAGACAACTTGCATACCAGTGTGCGACGAAATTTGGTGTCCAAAACATTCCACCTTCTTGGGCTAAAAATGGTCAGGCTGGTAAGGATTGGTTGACAAATTTTTTGAAAAGAAACGCAACACTTTCGATAAGAACACCGGAAGCAACGAGTGCAGGACGCGCGACCTCCTTCAACAGACCTAACGTTAACCAATTTTTTGAGAAACTTGGTGATCAAATAACAAAGTACAATCTCACGCCTTCACGTATATGGAATTTGGACGAGACTGGAGTTCAAACTGTGCTGAAACCAAAGAAAATAGTGGCTGAAAAAGGATTAAAGCAGGTAGGAGCTATTGTATCAGCAGAACGTGGCACGCTAGTCAATGCCTTGGGAAACACAGTTCCACCAATGTTTGTATTCCCTCGTCTAAAATATAAAGATTTGTTTATTCGTGATGGCCCACCTGAATGTATTGGTGCTGGTAATCGCTCAGGTTGGATGACAAGCACAGAATTTCTGATTTTTATGGATCACTTCATAAAACATACTAAGCCTAGTCCTGAAGAGCCAGTTCTTTTACTCCTAGATAATCATTCATCCCATGTGGATATCGATGTGATTGAAAAAGCCAAAGAAAATTCAGTAATATTACTATCATTCCCACCACATTGCACCCACCGCCTCCAACCACTTGATGTTGGAATTAATGGTCCCTTCAAATCATACTGCTCTAAAGCTCAAAGCAACTGGCTTCGAACTAATCCTGGGAAGACTATGTCAATCTACGAAATACCAGGCATAGTAAAATACGCTTTCCCGTTGGCAGCAACACCCACCAATATTTCTAACGCGTTTAAAAAGGCTGGTATTTGGCCCTATGACTCTACAGTTTTTACTGAGGAAGACTTTGCACCGTCTTACGTCACCGATCGCCCTATGCCAGATAATCAACCCTCACCAGTTATGCATAATTTGCCTGGCCTCTCAAGCATTCCAGAAAGGACCCCTGACGATCTCCATGAATCAACTAATCCGGTTCGCAGTGTTGAGTCTAGTCCATCAATAATTCAGCCTGATTATCAGCAACACCAGTGCAGCAGTATTGACTGTATAAATGAGCCCGGTCCATCAGGTATTCAGCAATCAATCAATATTGACTGTACGAATGAGCCCGGTCCATCAGGTTATCAGCAACTAGCGACACGCTCGTACAGTCCAGACCTTATCCCTCGCTCACATTCTCAAGCAGCTGATCGCATCACTTCTGAAATGGGAGGTAATGATCCAACAATATTTTCTCCGGAGCTAGTTAGACCGTTACCTAAAGCACCTCCCCGATTATTTGGAGTTAATACACGACGTAAAAGAAAGTCAGCTGTTCTAACTGATACTCCGGAAAAAAATCTTCTAGCAGAAGAACAGGCTAATAAAAAAAAGAAGGAAAGTAAAACTACAGAGAAGAACAAAGGGAAAGGAAAAGGTACTAAAGGAAGAAAACAAAAAAAGACGAAGGCCAAAAACCCTGCTAGAAGGAAAGTTCTACAAGAGAGTGATAAAAGTACTGATGAAGAGAATATTACAGAATGGTTCTGCATCCTATGCTGTGACTCTTACTCCAACTCTGCGCCTGGAGAAAAATGGATTGAATGCAGCGTATGCAAGAATTGGGCTCATTTGCAATGTGTAGATGATGAAGAAAGAATAACATTTGTTTGTCCTAATTGTTATTCTGATCAGTCGTCTGAAGACTAAGTTTTGTTTTTGATTTTTTGATATTTTTTTTTTCAAATATGAGACTGATTGATAGTTTAATAATTACCTAGCTGAAGTCTGAGTTACATTAGGTATTGGGAGAACATTTGAGTAATCCCAGTACCAACTATAGTTTGTAAACAGTTATTTTTCATAACACTCTCTAATAGATCTCATTTATATTAAAACGATTAAGTAAAATATTAATGTTAAAGATTTTTTTTGTATCTGATAGACAGAAGAGTCATTTGTTATTTTTTTCTGATTTTTAGTAGAAAAGCTACTCAAATTTATAAAAAATGTTGATGTTTTATAAATTTAATTTAAAATAAAAATAAATCAATAAAATGGTACGGTTTTTTTTTTCTAAAATTCATTTTAATCCCTGTAAATGGCCGAGTAATAAGAATGGCACAACTGACCCCAGCTGAGGCACAACTTGCCCCAGCGAGGGGTCAGTAGTGCCCTACGACCACTGTCTAAAAATATGATTTTCTATATAAGACTGTTCAAAAAGCACTAAAAGTGGATATTAACCTAAAATCTATATTAAATTTCACCTAAGATTGACTAGAGCTGTTAGCCCTAGAATTTAAGTTACGCGATTTATCTTGGGATTTGTCAAAATCGGCACTTCCAACCCCGCCCTCCCCAACATGACGAATCAGGGAGATAACAATATTTTTCACAATTTCATCCTGGTGAGTGAGTATAAAGGTCAGCGCAGAGATCAGTGCAGTTTAGGATGTGATTGAATAACCCTAAGGGCCGCTTGCTCGCTTGGACGTTCCAGGGTTGGATAATTTGTCTCTGAGTTAACTTCTAACTCTGGGTTTAATATTTATATTTTCTTGCATTGCCAAGAGTTAAGACTTAACCACGAGTTGAATATGAATGGAGGGTTAAGGCGACGCCTTGATACTTTGGCTGTAGTGATATCGATTTTTCTCAGCAATGTCACAGTATAGCAATATTAGTCCCTACACTAACGAAACACCTTTGACGTCGCACGGTGCCGCCACCGATGACAGACCGTACCGAGCAGATATGCCAGGGTTGCCACGAAACGGGAAATAAAATAAAAATAAAATATTGTACTTGTAATGCAAATGTTATCATTTAATCTGTTTAATCAGCGTGTTATATTTACATATTTATTTATTTTAAAAACTTTATGCACATATAGGTACAAAGGTGGACTTAATGCCGTATGGCATTATCTACCAGTCAACCTTTGGGCGATACAAGGACATAGTTGTATAGGTGCCAGTCGAGTTGAAAGAGGAAAAGACAGAAAAAAAAATGAATGTATATTACACTTATAAAATATATATTGTATAATACTATACTTATAATATACATATTATCACACATAAAATTATATATAAATAAAACCAATAACCATACGTTATATATTATTATATAATAACTATATTATAATAATATATAGTTGATCAATGATGATGCTAAAAATATTATAAATAATAATTTATGCCATAAATTATGAAAACTAAGTCTGCCAACTGTTTCAAGTAAAACTCAGGTACCCTGCGCTTAAAAGTATTTCTGGTTTTTGACATCCTGATTTCCGGAGGAAGAGCGTTCCAGAGGAGAATAGCCTGGATATTAAAAGAAGAGTTGACGGAACTTGACTTGTAAGAAGGGCAAATTAAAAGCTGATTTGAAGTGGATCGGAGGTTTTTATCGTGCCTGCTGCAACGGTATTGAAAGTAAGGGGCGAGATATTCGGGAGTATGGGGATGATGCAGCAGTGAATATAGCACACACAGTGCCTGCACAGAGCGGCGCTGACGTACTAGTAACCAACCAGTGTAGCTTAGAGCGATACGAAGAAACATGGTCGTATTTTCGAAGGTTGAATATGAATCGGAGGCAATTAGGTATTAAACAATCGGTCGAGTTTATCGAGTTTGTCGGCATTAAGATCTAAACAGCACACGTCACCATAGTTAATTATTGGAAAGATAAGGGACTGGACCAGCAAGGTCTTGACCGGAGTGCAAAGGAAATTTTTGAGCCGGTAGATGAATCGTACATATTATGTCGTACTGCCAGATATTTACGTGAAACTTTATTTTTAGATGATTTTAGTTCTCTATTTAAAAAATTAATTAACCCATCAAGCCCCATAAGCTCACCGGTGAGCGAGACACAATAGAATAACAATAGATTTCCAAGGATCCACGAATCACGATCGAAGGATTAAAATAATGAAGACGCATTCGAAATTTCGAATATATAAAATATCCAATAATTAATCACACGTCAGGTGTGACAGAAGCACTTCAAAACTCTTATTACGTTCGCGGTATGTTACACTTGATATGTGTACATGGGTAGGTAGGTACTAATTAGTATGTAACAGGGTATTTGACAGATTTTTAATTTATTCTATATCGTTTCTCTCCTTGTTACACTTCTTACAACGTAAACAATAAAACAGAGATGCAAATACATGCCGCCAAGGCCAACACAATATTAGTGTAAACTGTGAGCTGATATTTATGAAAATTTAAATCCTTTTTGTTTTTTGAATCAGATTTACATCCGTACACTGAACATTTATTATAATATCTCATTGTTTATAAGATAAGTTATCGTTTTACAACACAAAATTCGTAGACAACGCGCCAACGTCACCCCTGTGGGCGCAATTACACAAACTCCGCGAGTTTGTGTACGCGGGCCCGCGCCGCCCGCTTCCCCGCGGGTACCCCTCCGTTGCTCTGCGCAAGTACATTCGTTTCACTACTGTAGGGATATGTCATATTGCTATACTGTGGCAATGTCAGTATTCATCATGTCTTTGTCTTTGAATTACTTACCCACAGCATGACACGATTGGTCAACTATTATAACACAGAATAATCAATCAAAAAGACCTCTATAAAAAGGGATTCCTATTTTGGCAACAGAGGAGAGTGATTTCCAAAGAGAGTGGCTTCCAAAATTTGTACTTAGATTGGTTCAAGCATACACTTTAACATGGGTGGCGAGGTTCTGGGCCACGGGGAGGCAAATTACCCAGGTTCTGGGCCAGGGGGGGCAAATCAGATTTTTTATAAGCTAAGTGTTTATAAATAATAAAAAAAAAATGTTGTAAAAATATTGTATCAATGCAAACAAATGACAAAATTGGTTTTATTATTTTTAATTTTGTAGGGACGTCAACATGATCCAGGGGGGGGGCAGCTGCCCCCCCTGCCCCCCCCCCCCCTCGGCACGCCCATGCACTTTAATTTGCCCATAGCTTATATAAAATGTATTTATGGTTTTTAAATTACGCGACAAAAACCATTTTGTCGCTTACGCTCCATTTTTTACTCCGTCCATTTTTTTGCTGTTCCATTGCTTGTTTTCTATGACAGGCCTCGCCGACCTCTCATAGAAAACAAGCAATCTAAAACATATCCAACACGGTTTTAGGGTTCCGACCGTACCCAAAGGGTAAAAACGGGATCCTAATACTAAGACTTCGTTGTCTGTCTGTCCATCCGTCCGTCCGTCCGTCTGTCTATCTCCAGACTGTATCTCAAGAACCCCTAATATATATGAAATTTTCACAAATTGTGTATATCTGTTGCCGCTATAACAACAAATACTAAAAACAAAATAAAATTAATATTTAAGGGGGGCTTCCATTCAACAAACTAGCTTTTTTTGGCCTTTTTTGCTCGATATCGATAATGGTAACTACCTGCTGGTATAGCACTTGATATTTTCACAAAAGTCCTAATTATATGTCTACTTCAATAATTAATAATAATAATAAAGTAAAAAGTTAAGGGGGCTCCCATACAAAAAACACAATTTTTGGTCTATTTTTGCTCTATAACGGTACGGAACCCATCGTGCGCGGTTCCGACTCCCACTTGGCCGATTACTTGTTCATGCAAGGCAAACTTTGAGTTAGAAAAGTGTTAGATTTAACTTGAGTTAATAAACTCGGAGTTATTAAATTAACTCAAGAATTTACGTGCAAGCGGCCCTAGATCAGCCGTAAAATTATTCGAATTAGACGTTTATTATATTTTTCCGTTTTTTCCACGCGTGCGCATTATTTGTCAAGTTGAATATGGCTCAAACCATATAATATGCACCTTGTTTCAAAAAAGGCAGAGTAATTGATTTTAGAACGCCTTATAAATAACCACGGATTGTATATAGGCCGTATAGGCCACAGGGAGTCGACAGATTTCGTTCCTGGGGCGGTGGAAATAAAGTGGCCTGCATTCATAAAAAAATATAAATTCGGCACTGCGTATAAATTGTATCCGCTGCATTCCCCTGCGCCGACTGTAACAGTCAGCAGTTTATAAACAACGCGCAGTATAATCTCAGAGTAACTATCGCTATCGGTCTACAGTCTACAGCTAACTGGCACATCGTGAGCTCAACAAGTCAATGTATGTCAACTCTGCTCCCATCACTCCCGCCTGCCTCCCGCTTGTCTTAGGTCTCCGCGTCCTCTGAAAATTAAAACGAACGTTTCGTATTAATTTTCCACTTAGCTTCCAATGCCTTTTAAGGACTACCATAACCTCAAAATTGGTAATGGTCTACACTCTATCCTCGTTCTTCTATGGAAATTATAATATTGTGCATTAACTGTATTAACATTGCCATAGAAAAACTAACATCACTGAGGACTATATTTAGCAATATGTATAAATAAATAGTTATGTCTTTCTAAGCTTTGATCTACTTACTAAAAAATAATATAAACAGACGATACAGTTAGGAATACGGTTTTATCCTTGATGATACGTTAGGACAGTGCAGTCGCGCGACCGACAAGGATTAAAGTACATTAACAGTGTATAAATATAACTTTTGCATGTAATTTTTTTAATCATTTATTTAGAGGGTAAATGAATAAAAAATGAACTTACCAGGCGTTAGAGGATGATCACGCATCATGGAACCTGCAATGTTAAAATGATGTTACACTATTACCAAATCACAAACATTTCATTCATTCCTAAGTTCTACGAAACTATTAATTTTCTACTATTCAACTTTTTCTACGACTAAAACGTTGATGTACAAAACAAAATACATACTTTTTATACTTTTTCACTAAAATTCTAATAGGTACAGTCTACTTTGCACGCGAGCTCTGAGGAACCAAAGTCTGATTGGTCCACTTTATCTACCTAAATCTAAAATCCTCACACTTCCCCCTGCAGCACTTTTGACAATTCCTCACAGCTCACTAGTAGAAAAAAGCTGCAGTTTAGAATCTCACACCCAATAATATAAGTATTATATGTGTGTTTTAATTAAATTTTAATTGAAAATTTAAAGCTACTAGCTATTTTACACATGTGACATGCATAAATATTTTGTACAGTTAGAAGTTCAGTAAGTGTATATGTCGCAGGGAAAAGAGGATATCAGGGTTTTCACGATATCCCTAGCTCGACGCGCATTTGTTTCACTCCCACAAGTACCCGTGAGGGTACTAGAGCGAGCGAGAGAAATGCGTGGCTCGATTTTTATTCGGCGGTATCCGCTTTTCTGACATTTCACTAGATTTAGTTTAGTGAAATGACATATCACTAGATAGCCGGGATGTCGTGATATCCCTAGGGATATCGTGAAATCCCTGATATCTTCTTTTCCCTGCGACATATACAAGGGTGTGTATGTGTTCCTTATAGAGTTCACTGTGAAAGAAGCAGCGCTGAAAGACCATTTTTTTTTCACTTTTGTATGCGGAAACTCGTGACGCTGGGGCGCTTGCCCATACAAAAGTGAAAAAAAATTTGGTCTTTCAGCGCTGCTACTTTCACAGTGAACTCTCTACAAGGAACACATACGCACCCTATTATCACTTAGTTTTGTTACAGTATTTTTTTAAGTTAATAACTGACAATGATTTATTTTAACTAGTAAACTGTAGTATTAGTTAATTTCTAAGAGTAGTAAATGGAGGAATAGTAAAAAATTATTTATAATTTAGGTAAGTATTAGTAACACATACTTACATATTTCATATTTGTGACAGTAAGTAACAATGAAACTAACTACAAAGTCGTGCGAATATAAACATTAGTAAATAATGAGTGAGATTGACGTTAATAAAGTTTCTATGTTAGTTTCTGAGTACCTAATATTTTTTCCATAGAAGAATTGAAATTAAGAAATAGGCATGTTAGTAATATGTAAAACTTGTTTATTATATTCTTATAACTTAGAGCGTTAGCACACATAAAGCCAATCAAATAACTGAAGAAAATGAAAGATATAATATTCATATCTGTATATTATGAAAAGTTTGAAATTAAGTAAGTACTGAAATATTATGGACGGCTTGATTATTTTCTCTTTGTTCTTGTTTATTTGTATTATA
This sequence comes from Aricia agestis, assembly GCF_905147365.1. NCBI lineage: Eukaryota > Metazoa > Arthropoda > Insecta > Lepidoptera > Lycaenidae > Aricia > Aricia agestis. Next base: position 10,055,154 of record NC_056428.1, on the reverse strand, counting down.
TCTTTAGTTTCTTCTCAGTTACTTATTAAATTTTATCACAAACTTAGGTATCGCATTTTTGAAGTCTGGATTTTCATATTATAAGGTTTAGATAACATGTGAGAAGTGAAGTCTGTGATAGTATTTGGGAACAAAAATCGAGAGGACAATATACTTATGACAAAATAATCACACCTCCTAAGTTTATTTTTAAAAATGAAAAAAAAAACTAGGCCGTCTATTTTTTCAATTTAATATATTTTATTCATAATACTAGCTGTCCCGGCAAACGTTGTTTTGCCATATAAAGTATTTCGCCCATATTATTTTATTGAAGTGACTAAATAAGTATGTCACCATGGTCCATGGCAACGTCCATCGCTATCCCGTCGCACAATGGTAGCCGTCAGTCTCGAGTTGTAATAATTTAATATTATTTATTCAACGAATGCACTTATTAATATAAAAAGTACCCAGAAGCCGATTCTCAGACCTACTGAATATGCATATAAAATTTGGTAAAAATCAGTAAAGCAGTTTCGGAGAAGTACGGTAACTAACATTGTGACACGAGAATTTTATATATAAGAAGATTCATTGTAGTAAAAGTGCTGTAGTACAGTAACTGGCACTAACCACTGGCTGCTGAACTGGACCCAACATGTTTATATAAAAGTGCATGTTTGTACTGATACAGTGACCAACACCAGAGCTAGCGTTCGCTACTTTATAACGTAGATGAGACCGTTGCACTGCCACCATAAACTGTCTCTGAACCAATAACTATAATGATAATAATATATTGTCCTCTAGATCCAGTATCGTATAGTAAGCGAACATAGCGTCAAGCGTTACCTAGCTCAGTATAGGATAGCGTCTGAAAGTTGGTTACTGGTTAGTGCGGCGCCGGGCGTGATGCCCACGATGCTGCCGCCCACGCACGCCTCCACGCCCTCTGTAGCCACCACCATCATGTTACACGACGATACACACATAGACAGTTATTATAAAACTCGTACACATAACTGCGAATAGGTAATATCACGCAAAGATACGAGCAGGTTGCGCTACTAGCACATACAGAAAAATATCCGACATGTTGAACACCATAATTGCATTGCGTCATATCAGAATATTGCACTGACTTCTATTGTACGCTGGACTTATGATTGTTTTTTGTGCCTATTTGAAGCGGAATCAGCGCCCCCAATGCGGGGGAAGAGAACTAAATCTGACGTAACTTGCAATTGGGGGCGCTGCTTCCGCTTCAAATAGGCACAAAAACCAGCAGTCATTTCAAAGGGTATCGTAAGTCCAGCGTACTTGTATAATGGGCATTGTCCAAAAAAAATCACATGTACTTTTTATAGTTTTTTTTCGTTAAAATAGGGTATTTTAAGAATATAAATTAAATAATTTTGAAATTCATTGGCTAGTTTTTTCTCAATAATTTTTTAAAGTTTCGCTCTGACGTTATCATCAGCGGCCAATAATAGACCTCTGCAGTATGTTTTTTCCTTTCAATTATATTTATAATGGCTGGTTCGTCAAATGCAAGTTCTCATTATGTGAAAGCTGATACGAGAAGCTTACCAAAAGTTCGAAACGTAATGTTAGTCGAATTTATTGCTAATTTAACGCCATTGAAGGTCAAATAAAGGTTAAACATAGTTGTTCAAAAATATAAGTAACTAATGTGTATTTTTTTCGTTTATATACAGAAAAACGATCACACGAAAATGGACAATCCCCATTGAGGTCCGTGGAATATTGGCAGAAACGTTGTCAAACGTCGAACTTTTTACTTTACTGTTTATGCCGGTGCTGCACTCCAGCGTCAAAACATTGCACAAATATAATATCCTATTTGCATCGCTTCGCATTTATCAGCGAGTTTTTTATAAATTTACTATAATAAATTTACTATACACAGGACCAGAGTATGAATTTTGTCACTGCTTGCCGTGAGGCTTAGCTCACACTCTGGCTCATAACTAAAAATGCGGTGTAGATGACAGACAAACAGATAATACATTTCAACAGGCACGCTTTTGTGTATATTTTTTGGCAGAACTATTTACAGTCGACTATTCTCGCCACTTAAATACTTGAATTATTTTATTATATAATATTTACCCAATGTATTGAATGTTTGTCTAAAGTATGATAGCCTGACTCCAGAAAAAAATGTATTATCACATAAATAATTATTATTAATTAAATATTTATACACATTACAAACCCTCGATATTTAAGAATATCTATAATAATATGAAAATCAAATAAGAACAAATAAGTTAAGATACCTTCGGGCTATTATAACAATGCAAAATTGACTTTTTGGCTTATAATTGCATGATTGAACTTTGAATATCTCTATCAAATACCAACATTTACCATAGGTAGAATGTCCAGAAAGACGGGATATGTAATTGAAAACGTAGATGATGTACCATTGAGAAAATTGATACCTTGGTCTGGTCTGTCAACTGGACAGACCAACGTCATTTGGTCGGATCATGTTCATTCAATTATTGTGAATTGTCATATGTCGGCTGGGTTTGACGTAACGCGACCAAACTACGTAGATCCCCCATCTGCTTAGGAATCACTTATCTGATAGTACCATTGTTGATATAATAATTAAAATTACTTCAATATAATAACCCGAAAAATATGAATGTTACCTGTAGTGCAAAGCGCGGCGCCCTCCGCGTTGCCGCCCGCGACGGACCACGGGCGCGCCTTGCCCGCGACGCGCGCGCACCCGTTCCCTAACGCACACACATTACACTCGCCCCGCCCCCTCACAAACACACGCCCACGAAAATACTAGCTTACATAGTGAAGTACTACGTGCAATATGCCTTAAAACATTTCAATATTGTCATTTTAGTATAAAGTGAAACATTCAAATATTACAATATTTTAGTTTAGACATGTTGTTTTTATTAACCTTTAACTATGTACATCTAAAAGTTGTAACATACTTATGGACATGGGGTCTGACAGACCGCTCGTATTTTCATCTGTTTTTCAGGTAATTTAAAGACTTTTTTTGTATTATTTTTGCTTAAATGCCTTAATACACAATTGATTTAGGGAATGTATGGGTTAAATATCCAAAATTCTAAATTATATTGTAAAATGAAGCATTTTAGGCAAACAAGTCACTTTTAAGACTTTCATTCACCCTGTGCCGAAAAAATGACATTTTTATATAATAAACATAAGTTTTGAAACTTTTTGCCTTAATAGTCTATCAATATAAGCCATATTAAATATAAAAATAATTAAATAACTTCTGAAAATATAACATAAAAATTTTGACATAGGTCGAACATGGACAAAATTATTGGCAGCCATTTCACATGGTAATTAGGCCATGACAAACGTAATTATAGCTTAAATGTAACTAAACATATTGTAATTAGTATTTATTTTAGTTACCTAGACAAATACAATTTGTTTTTGCTGTAAAAAAAATATTTCCAAAAAATTAGCTCTCCTAGACCCAAATTTGTTCCTTAGACCATTTTCAGTGCAATATTCCAATTTTTTGACCGATTTCAATTTTTTTATGTATTACAACGCAAAATTTCACTAAAATAACATAAGCAGAAGTTATTTCAAGACATTTTATTTAGACATTGATTGCGCACTACCGAAGACACAAACATAATTCTTTGTATGGGAAGCATGGACATGGGGTCTCACAGACCGCGCTCGAAGTTCAAACCGAAATAACTTTACAAACTTGCAGTCGGCGTCGAATTTTTTTGCTTCAGAATACATTTTTCGACTAAAACTGAAGCTACTGAGCGCCGCAAGAGTGAAGCTTAAGGGGAAGTAGGGTAGATGTAATTCTTGCAGGGTACGAGCGGTCTGTGAGACCGCGCGTCCATAGTTAAAGGTTAACAAATAAATTTATAAATTTTAAAATTAAAATGCAATCATTTTTACGACTTAAATGAAAAAAAGTATTGAGATTTTTTGGTGGGACTTTTATAACATAGTATTTAGTAGACGTGTGTTCGGGTAAGCAGCAAATTAGTAGACATTCGTGCCCCAAAGCCACAAAACAAAAGCTTGAGATCATAGGGGGCTGCTGTGTTTACAAATTACAATATAATAGTTAGGTCCTTATTAACACCAATCCTTAGAAGATTAAGTGATATTTTGTATGGTATTCTTCAATTAATTATTATTATATGATGATTAAAAGACCTCATCTTTAGACTTGCAACCGTTGATATAAAAGGCGAAGCTGTGTTACTGCCAGCCACGAATCAGGCAACCGAGAGACACAAAACAGCTTAATAGTTCGTTCAGAGTCATTTCCGTCCTGATAAAACGTTATCACCAGGATCTAAAGAACATTTTGATATAAACTCTCGTGGCCAAATAACATTCTTAAAATAGCTATAGCTGTGTTTGAAATAGGTACTTTAACGATCGCCTGAGTCGAGGCTAAAGTCCGAACGCTAAACTGATCCAAATTTTATACATAAAAATTTACAAATTATAGACTGATAATTTCGCGGGTATTTAATTGAGATTAAAGAGAGGCGATTCTCATCATTACATCGGTTGAGCTGCGTTTAAATATTGTTAATGACATCCATACTATAGCCTATGCGTTTTAAAATGATATACGTGACACATTATAATTGACAATAGTAGGGTAGCTAACCTAACAAAAATTAATCGATAATTTAAAAATATAGAATCACTTCGTAAAGGAATTGCAATTGAAATTATTGATTTCGTACTAACATTTCAGGGGTACTTTTTTATCGATTTGATTTCGATTCACAGTGTCATCTCATTTCGTGCATCTGACATTTTTCAAATGTTTGCGACAATAATTTTATACTTAAGCCGCAATTCCACCGCGGCACACGCTGTGCACGGCCAGTGCTATTAGTTTGACTACGTGGGTCAACGTTTCCACTGCAGCACACGCTAATATGCACACGGCCACGACTGTACAACTGTAGCGCAGCAAAGTTTTGAATACTATGTACGCGCTTCCGTGTATCCCGTGCACAGCATGCGTAGCGTGGCCAGCGTTGAGCTACGTGTGCACCACATTCGAGCAAGCTACGTGAGTCAATTCGTGCGTAGCGTGTCCGTGGGTTGCAGTGGACACAGTCACATATATTTTCTTACAAAGCGAAGCTTGACGCATGCGCGTAGTCTCTTCGTGCGCTGCGGTGGATTGGCGGCTTTACTCCTATTTCACAGTTAATAATATAATTTTATATTAATAAGTAATAGCATTTAGCAACTTTTCATTTTTATTCATCTACAATGGGCATTGTCCAAAAAAATCACATGTACTTTTTATATTTTTTTTCGTTAAAATAGGGTATTTTAAGAATATAATTTAAATAATTTTGAAATTCATTGGCTAGTTTTTTCTCTATAATTTTTTAAAGTTTCGCTCTGACGTCATCATCGGCCGCCAATTGACCTCTGCATATGTTTTAAATTTCCTTTCAATCTTATTTATAATGGCTGGTTCGTCAAATGCAAGTTCTCATTATGTGAAAGCTGATACGAGAAGCTTACCAAAAGTTCGAAACGTAATGTTAGTCGAATTTATTGCTAATTTAACGCCATTGAAGGTCAAACAAAGGTTAAACGTATTTGTTCAAAAATATAAGTAACTAATGGGTATTTTTTTCGTTTATATACAGAAAAACAATCACTGACCTTATTCCTCGAAATGTTTTTGTAATGAGCAAAATTAAAAAAAATGGACAATCCCCATTATAGGAAACATTTGTTTTTGTAGATGAAATATAATTTATTACATTTTGGTTATTTTTTGTTTTCTTGTAAAAAAAATCCGTAGCAAGAAATATGAGAATTGTCACCCATATTATCTTAAAGGTCACAGCAAACATATCAACTCGGAAAGGGATCGGCACCGTATCGCCTCGAGCCGTTCAATATTGTTTGTATGAAACTGCCTACTGCAACGCACATTAAACGGAACCGTAACGTAATCGCCTCGCCTCGGAACAGGCTCCGAACCGGGACGCGTGGACGGCTCGTCGTCCACCAGCTTACGGCTCGTAGTCCACCCGCTTACGACTCGTCGTCCACCCGCTTACGGCTCTCTCCGTACTCAAGCTTACGCTTCTTCGTCCACCTTTGCCCCTTTCCCCTTCCTTGAGCCGTAAGCAAGGCGTCGCCTAGCCTCTAGCCGAGTTGACGTACAGGCGCTACTGATCCGCTTTGGTTACGTGCATACGTTAGGTTGACGCCTGGTTGACGGCGAGGCAAAAGGCGATACGGTGACGATCCCTTTCCAAGCTGATATGTGTGCTGTGATCCTAAAACGCACAAACTATAGTTTTTATCTCGACAAAATGTTCTAGCTCAATAAAAAATTTTTAGCAAATCGTAGTCACGACTCAAGGTCACTTGTATAATTGTATATTTCTCGGAGCTCGCGCTCTCGTATAATATACTTAGGCCGGTATAAATAATCAGCACTTAAGATGCGACCCAGTCTCAAGACGCGGTTTGGCTCTGTGTTTGGTCCAAATTTTGGCAGCCAACCAATCACAGAACCTGAACCGTGTCTTAAGACCGAGATGCATCTTGAGTACTATTTATACCGGCCTAACTGTGACCCACTCAACTTTAAGACACTTAAAGGTCAGTTTAGCGTCCGTTTATGGGAGATGGCGCGGCCATGCCAACTGTATGTGCGCCGCAGACTCGATCACACAAAAAGTGTGCCGTCTGCGATCTCCCTAAGCATGTGCTCGCAATGCGGTGTCACGATCACGTCCGGCCACACGCGCGCCCATGACGCGCACTCACCGATCGCGTTCACGTTGTCCGACGACCGCGACGGCGGCGGCGACGTCGGCGCCATCTTGTTGCCCACGTTGTCGGAAGACTTGCAGCGAGATACCTCTATGAAATGTTCACGATGATTCAACACGAATGGTTCGTTTCGACCATATATTATATAAACTTTATTTAATTTTAAAGCTGTTTTATAAACACAGCTTTTAATATAAAAAATCTTACCGCATTCTAATAATACTGGCGTACTTTCCCCCGATGTTACGCTATACCTGAAATGACAATAATATACAATCAGGTTAAAGGTAAAACAATTCGAATAGAATGGCAAATAAATCAAAGTATAAATATACAAAACTCCTGCTTAACTTCGTCTATATACAAAACTTCATTTAGACGAAGTTAAGCAGCTACGGTAGAACAAACACAATTACAATCGTTTTTAACATTCTAAACAATTACAAGGATACCTTGTATGTTATAAGGGCCAATTAGTGTAGCTTGGTGGTAGTAGATACAAACGCATTACATAGTATCGTCGCGACGCAGCGTCGGCGAGTGACGGGGCGTGGCCCGCGGGCTGGCGCGCGGCGACGACGCCAGCGACGACAGCGAGTGCAGCGAGCGCGACGTGAGCGGCGTGCGCGCCGACACCGATGACGCCTCCTCGCTGCCCGGCGGCGTGCGGCACGCGCGCCAGAACTCGTCCAAACCTGAACGGAAATTCAAGCACAAAATAGACGATAATTCACTATTGCATGCGTTACGTGCTGCCATCCACACATTATCGTTTATTGTATTGATTGATGTGAATGACATGCAAACTACGTGCTGTATACATTGATTGACAAATTCTTTAATTTTTCGTCATGCAATATGTGCATTACGTGCACGCATGATCGTTTCGCGATCGGCATGTAATGCAACAATTAAAACTGTCACATATATATATATATATATATATATATATATATATATATATATAGCAATGTGTGATTTGAAATTTACCTGTAAGAAAAATAAATAGTTTTTTACGAAGTTGCTATCGAAAATATCACAAATTACCTTCATCAATGTCTTGCGATTGGTCCGTTATCGGTCGCGACGGCGCTCTCGTTTTTACTCTCCTGGGTCGTCCTGTAAAATGAGAGAGGCCATTTAAAGCTAGTATAATATCTTTCAATCTAACCATTATTGAGCCTAAGAAAATATAGTGTGTAATAAAATAACAATAACCATTGAATTCATCATGATTTTATTTAACTAACAAACTTAAACGCATAAACTAGAATTTTATTTCCAAAAAATGACTAAGGCCCGATTCGACCAAACTTGAAGTTACACGAGTATAACTATCATGAGAATAATTTTACTCCTTTAATTTACTCTAGGATATTATCGTTTGCATTTTACCAAGTTACTCAAAGAGTATGAAATAAAATGTCAATTATAGTTCACAGACACCGACCGTGACAGTTGACACCCTGTTGTGCAACTATTCTCAGTTTAATATTTACTCCAAAGAATTCTATTTAAACTGAGGTACTTAAACTGAGGTGAGGTATTTAAACTAAGATGATCAATCTAAAAAAATTAAAATTGGTTTCTTAAATCCCGGTTCACTAGGGTCTAGACCACGGCCGTAGCTAGGGGGGGGCATTGTGGGGCAATGCCCTACCTTAAAATCATAATGCCCTACCTTAAAAATACCAAAACCCAAGAAAATCAATCAATTATGATTTTTTTCTTACTTCCGCCCTACCTATAACCAATTCTGCCCTACCTCAAATCTGACTTTAGCTACAGCCCTGGTCTAGACATGACGAGTTTTTGCTAGTTATGGATAAACATGACTGTGACATAGTTGGTATCAATGAAACTTGGTTGAGACAGGGTAAAGATAATCGCGCTCCAAAAGTGCCCAATTACAGACTCGTCCACATTACTAGACCTGACCACGTGCGATCTCGTGGGGGTGGGGTGACGCTGAGCCACACATAAGTGTCATGGGAAAAAAATCGAAAGGGTAACTGAAGTAAAAAAATTAGGGGTTTTAATGGACGAGAGATTGAGGTTTGAGAAACATGTAATTAATACAGTTAGGAACTGTTTTTATAGACTCAAACTACTATACAAAATTTGAAATTTTTTGACTAAAGAATTACGTGTAAATTTATGCGAGTCGCTAGTCCTATCAAAATTAAATTACGCTGATTCCGTTATAGGCCCCTGTTTGCTGTCTAGGTCAAGGAAACTCATACAGAGGGTGCAGAATGCATGCGCCAGGTTCTGTTGTTCAATCCCTCCGCGCGCTCACGTAACACCGTACATCAACGGCTTACGCTGGCTGCGTATGGACTACCGTAGACAACTGCATTTTGCTACTCTTCTGTTTAATGTAGTCAATCAAAGTACCACCTTACCTTTACAGTAAACTGCAGTGGGCAAACGAGAAGCAGTCAAGTATAACTACTAGGGGGTCGAGTTACTTGATGATTTCTCAACTACATCATACCGCTGCCTTTAGAGGAAGTTTTAGGTATGTCGCCAGTAAAGTTTGGAACAACTTGCCCCCACCGCTTCGATCGTTGAAGAATAGTTTTAACTTTAAAAATAAATATAAATTACACTTACTTAAGCAACAACTGTGTGACATAGTATCGTAGCATTTATGAAAAAAAAATGTTAGTCCTTTTTCATACATACTATAGAACATATTATTATATTATTACGTCTATATTACCGGCATACTTAAAAATACACAACACATGCAATATTATGGTATATCTATAAAAATGTAACAAGTAACAATATTATCTATCTAGTATCTGTATATGTATTCTTTCATTGGTCTAATGTTTTATTAGAAAGTATCATTATATTTTTCAACACTCTATTATGTCTACGTCTTTTATATAATATAATATTATAATTTTAAAATATAGCTTCCGTCTGCTTGTCCTCAGCCCGAAAATAAGGGGTCCACGGAAGATCAGGGACGACTGTTCGGTTGTCTTAACCTGAGTGGTCTCCGTTTCTGCACACTTGGGTGTTACACTGGCGTGCTATAATTGTGCTATCAATACATTAATTGTGTTTTTCTTTTCTTTTTTGTTTACCTGTGATAGTTTTTTATGTATGAATTAGCTGTAGCTGTAGATTATAGGTAAAATAGGTTAATTTTTAATTTTGTTCTTGTTTATATCAGTTCTGTATATAATAGCTATATTGTCATATGTCATATGTGTAACATTTAATGGTGGCAGAATAAACGTTTATTTATTTATTATTTATTTAAGTGGTGTACTCTAAGAAATGTCATTTAAAAAGCAATCCCAAAACAATACACTCAAAACATTACTCACACACAGAAACTAAAAGTATATCTACGTAGTCAAGTGCGAGATGCCAATATTATTAGTAACAAAAGTGACAAGGATCTATGCAGGCCTATGACATTCGGTCATACCGAACGCAAGCGTAACTCCCCGAAAGATCAAACGCCCGCAAGTACTGACTGCAAAAAAGTCTATTACAAATTAAGTTTTTTTTGTTATTAAGTTTGTTTTTTATAATAATATTAATTAAACTTAAACTACAACTTACAATTAACTGGTATACCTGCAAAGGGCGTGCGCGTGCGGGAGGGTGGTCGAATGCATTGTATAGGTATATAATATTATGTTACCGTTAGAATGCGGAATACGTTAATGTTCAAATTTACTGGGTAATCTGCAGATTTCCTGATACCATCGGGCAAGTGTGAAATTTAAAACAAAAATGATAATTTTTGTACTTTACCTAGTTAGTTTGCATAGTAACGAATGGTACATCGTTGAATTGCGGAAGACAGTGAACCAAACACTTTTGTTACGCTCCTTCGCTGGGACTGCACCCCTCTGTTCCTATGTTCGACGATTTGGTCTGTTATATTTTTTCAGTGGGGTAACATTAACAACAACAACATTGAAATTAATATTGAATATTTTATCCTTTGTTTATTTTTTTCTTATAACGGCGCTTCGGCTATATAACCATTAACCATGGCCAGTGTCAAATAAGTGGCGGGAAAACTACATAGTTTTCCCGCCACTTATTTGAATACAAGAACATTCTTGTAACAATTTTTAGCATCGATTTTCTATTTGGTAAAGTCCAAAGTCTAGTCAAAGTCAAAGTAAAAGTCAATGCAGTCAAGGACTCAAATCGGTCGATTCAGTAAAATGGCAGACGCTTTACTAAAACTTTCGATGGAGTTTAGGAGCGAACACAAAAGGCACGTTTCTAGAAGTTGTATCACTGGCCTACACTTGTGCATGATAATAAATATCTAATGGTTAATATTCTACCAATAAAACACAACTCCTTAATCCCCATAAGGCCCACTTGGGCCGCGCTAAATGTCAAGCGCCATTCCGTCAAGCGTCATAAGGCCCAAGTGGGCCGCGCTCTTCATTCGATTACATTTCGTATTTCGCTGATTTAGAGACTACTTTTGTAAGAAGAAGTTTGGTTAGTAACAATCTATGATACATTTGCCACATTCTGAATGCAAAATATTATACAATCTGTGGTCGACGAATATTTTTCAGTCATTTGAAAATCGTGAACTTTTTCGTGTGTGTTCTGCAGTGTTGTGTAATTTGTTTGAAATAATGGATTGATTTAACGAATGTAAGTAGTAAAATACCTAAATTTACTAATAATTAATTGTTTAGATAATAATTTGAAAGAAATACATCGTAAAAACTTCTAGGTTACACTCGAAAATTTGGTTAATTTTTTGGTGATTTGGACGTGATTTGCTTCATATATTTGTAAATTAATTACGTAAAACGCTTATACAAGTTATTTACACAATGTCTCTAAGACAATTTATATCAATATTATGCATTACGTTTCTAAACAATTGAGAACAAAAGTTCACAGATAACGGCTATTTTCTGCCGGCCGCGACATTTTGAACTTTATTTGTATAGCACTAATGACGAAGTTTGCTTGTGGGTTATACGAAACCGGTTTTTTCAGGTCGTAAATCACGGCTGTTTTTATAAACAATTCAAGATGTTTCGATGAATTGTTGATACAAGGGTCTAATTTAGGGTTCCGCCGTGTAGATTATAACAAAATATTGTTTAATTTGTAATCAAAGGGTCAGAAAAATAATTTTCAAAGTACATACTGTGAAAAGAATATTAAATCAGACTAAATACTATAATTATGATGGCTTGATAGATAGAAAATGTAACATAGCTGTTAATGTTTTTCACAGAAGCATAAAATGTGGGTTGGATGTAAAAAATATTACATTATTTGTAAAAAAGGGGCGGGGCTGGGCGCCATTTTTTTTTTGGATTTTGGATTTCTATTTTTGCCGAGTATCCAGTGGTTAAAACCCAGAACAATCTTAGGAAATTAATATAAAACACATTAACGTCACTCTTTCACAATCTAAGCTAAACTCTTCCTTCGTTTGTCCAAAAAAATTTTGACTTAAGCATGTTAACCATATGGCTACCACACACGCTACGGTCTACCGGAGAGGTCACCTGCAGGTATGCCTGCGCAGGTGTCACTCGAAAGAATTGATTCTCGATTTTGCGCCGGTCGAATGCACAGGTCCAAGCAACTGCACAGGTCTATTCCTACACACATTCCGATTTACTTGCGCAGGCATACCTGCACAGGTAGACCTCTCCGGTAGACCGTTGCGTGTATGGCTAACATTACACTGTTTTTAATTGTTTATTATTGGTTTCTTTCTAGTTGATTTGATCTGTTACATTTTATCAGTGCAGTAATATTTTAGTTACTTAAATTTTAATATTTTATTCCTTTGTTAATGTCCTAAAAATTAAATTCAATAATCCCTATACCTACAACTAAATAATGTGATTTATTCAAACAAGAACCTGTTTTATGCAATTTGCCGTATGCATGGTCAGTAGTCTGCAGATTACCTAGATATTCTGCAGATTATCCAGTAATGTAAGAATATAATCAATCTTATGCACTTTAACTGACTCACCCAGATAATCTGCAGAATACCGCGTTAATCTGCACTCTAACTGCTTACGCAAATTAACGGTAACATATAAGTACATACATACATACATAGCCTGTGAGACACATAACTCTTACTTTTTGCTTTGCTGTAGTCAGGTAAAATTTATTCATCTATTGTGAACAACTATGATAGTTACCTGTGAAAGGTTTATATTGAAGATTTATTTGATTTATTTGTATATTTTTTACAAAATCTTATAACATAAGATAGCATTTTGCCCTTTGATTACATTTAGTATCTGAAAATAAAACTAAGTTTGTTTTAAAAATTTCTTTGCTAACCGTACACACTCGCATACGACCGTCACGTACAGCGTGCCAGTGAAAACTGACTGCAATAGTGTGAATTAGCTCTATTGGAACGGCGGAACATTTGGTGCGTATGGCATGTCTACATCAGTTTAAATAGAAGTCTTTGATTTACTCCACCAAAATAGCCCCTGTAAATATTTACTCCCGTGTAATTACCTCATTCTTGGATTAGAAGTTGGAAAAACGCAAAACCAGCTTACTCTTAGATCAGGAAACAGTTGTACTCGAGTAAAATTTTACTCCAGTTTGGTCGAATCCGCCCTAAATTGGCTATGTAATTTCTATACAATTAATGTTGAAATGACAGAATTTAATAAACACTGCTGCTGTGAAAAAATCACCTGATAGTATTAAAATGTTAGCATTTAATTAATTATTATCGCTCAACTGCTGCCCTCTACTACCTTTGACGAGATGTCTGAGCGTGTTGGCGGGCAGGTCAGCGTGCAGCGGCGGCAGCGACAGTATCTCGTTGCTGCTACACTGTTGCTGCGCCGCCAGAGTTCTTTGTTTTATTCCTTTTACCTTCTCCCTTTTATTCAACAGCCGATCTACCTTTGACGAGGTGTCTGAGCGTGTTGGCGGGTAGGTCTGCGAGCGCGTCCGCCGCCTCAGCGTAGAGCGGCGGCAGCGACAGTATCTCGTAGCTACTGCACTGTTGCTGCGCCGACCAGAGTTCTTTGTTTTATACCTTTTACCTTCTCCCTTATATTCCACAGCTGATCTACCTTTAACGAGGTGTCTGAGCGTGTTGGCGGGCAGGTCTGCGAGCGCGTCCGCCGCTTCAGCGTGCAGCGGCGGCAATGACAGCATCTCGTTGCTGCTGCATTGCTGCTGCTCCGCTACTGACTTCGGCCGCACTCGGCGGCATCGCTCGCGTCGCCGGCAACCGAGCGGCGTCGCCTACACATGACATGATTGAACATTATAAATATTTTTATTTGCTGTAAATTATAATAAATCAAAGACCATCGGGAAAATAACAACTAAGCACATAACAAAAAATCTAAATCTCTAAAAACTTAAAATAATGTGGCCAAAAGCCAAATACATAACATATTTTGTTGACGCGTGTCTGAACAAGATCATAATAATTGATCACTTGTAACAAAAATAAATTTTTGTTATAATAATGATCCCATTTTAAGTTTTGAGAGCTTTTTAATGAACTACGTAATAAAACTTAAGTCTTACCAGGTTCAAATAATCCAACTTCTAGTTAGCATAAAATAAATAAAAATATTAAATATTAGACCTCTGGAATCAAATTTATGTGAACTATACAGGTGAGTCGGTGGCACTGAAACTGGAGTTAAATGAATTTACTATAATTACCCCTGAATGTGATATAGGCGACAGCAGGTCGGGGATGTCCGTCTCGGAGCTGGGCGCCGGCTCGCTGTCTACGCTGTCGACACTCTCGCACGCCGACAACGCTAGGTTCTCTACTGCCTCGCTGTAACACGTTAGTTTTAGAGTTTTTACCTTATGCCATCATAATATGAAATATCTAACATCGAAGTAAGTTTAAAAGGATTACATAATAATAACGTCGACCAAAATTTGTTAGGCTCGAATTATATACGTCCGCGCGACCGTGCGTCCCGGCTACTACATTATATGTATAATACGGTCACTGTTAAGCATATTTTGTGTTATAAATGCAGTCTTGTTCTAAATTATATAAAGAACATAGCTGCATTCATAACTTAATACGTATTTTTTTTGTGGAATAATACACAAAATATGTATAGCAGCGTACATATATGATTAAAACATGTCAGATAAAAAAACACACCAAGTTCGAAAAGTGAGAACTAAATTACTTGAGTAGATCTTGCAGCGTGGCGTTGCAGGGCGCCATGGCGTCGCGCACCGCCTGCAGTGTCACCAGTTCCGCCCCGCCCCCGCCGCCGCCCATCGCCGCGAACACCTCGCTGCACCGCTGCATGGGGAATGAAAAACGAATATTGAATTAAACTGTAATATTTTGGTTAAGTTTGGTTAGATACAATTGCAGAATAAGATTTATAATTCATAAACAACTAGCTGTCCCGGTGAACTTCGTGTCACTTAAAAACCTTCCCTGGACTTTAAGGATTATTTTAAGACTAAAATTATCAGAATCGGTTCAGCCGTTAACGAGTTATAGCGTTACTGACACAATTGGAAATCCATTTATACAGGTGTAACAAAACTAAGTGACAATACTTTAGGGTGTGTATGTGTTCCTTGTAGAGAGTTCACTGTGAAAGTAGCAGCGCTGAATGACCTTTTTTTTTTTTACTTTTGTATGGGCAAGCGACCCAACGTCACGAGTTTCTCCATTCCCCATCTTGTATATATATATATATAGACTAGATGTCCCGCGCGGCTTCGCCTGCGTAAATTAGGCATTTTACAGAAACCGTACATTTTTCCATAAAAAATTGCTTATGTCCCTACTCCCTTCACTTGCTCTACTCTAATATATATATATATATATACTAGATGTCCCGCGCGGCTTCGCCCGCGTAAATTAGAAATTTCACAGAATCCGTTGGTACATTTTCCCATAAAAAATATTTCCCCCGTTTTTCCCACATTTTCCTGAGTTTCTTCTGTCGTATTAGTCTTAGAGTAATAATATAATATAACCTTCTCGATAAATGATGAGTCTTACTCGATAAATGATCTATCTAACACTGAGATAAGTTTTTAAATCGGACCTGTAGTTTCTGAGATTGACGCGTTCAAGCAAACATACTCTTCAGGTTTATAATATTAGGTAGATATAGATTTTTTTTAATTATCGCTTGACAAACTCGAGTCTCGATCTAAAAGACTATGAAATGGTATAATATGGTAGTGATGATGATGATGATGATGATGATGATGAAGAATGTAATTTGCATAGTAGCATATGCTTTCTGTTCTTAAAACAACGCCGAAACTCCCAAACTTGTATCTATAAAGAATCAGGAATTCTCTCAGCACCTTCCGAACCACGGTATACCAGGTATATCTCGGTGCAAAATCTTACTTGTTGGTAGCATATGCTTAGAATACTTCTCACGAAACCGAAGTCACCATATGTTTCCCTATAAGTTTTGAGGAGTTCCCTCGATTACTTATGGATCCTTCATCAGATCACCACTTTTCTGAATATAACACCAAATTGGGATGATACCCTATATACCAAAAGAAAAATTTTGAAAATCGGTTAACAAACGGCGGAGTAATCGTTGAATATAAGAAAACGAACATAACACCTCCCCCATTTTGAAAGTCGGTTAAAATTGTAGCCTATGTGTTATTTATTTAATATTTTAATCAGCACATGAATTGAATAACAAAATTTTTTTCAAATTAATCGTAGCACCATCTGTCAGGACAAACTAAAATTGAAATAGAATAATATTGAATGCGATGATAGCGCCGTCCGCCGGATCTAATGTAAAACATTCCAAAATCAACAACTCCTTATAAATAAGAAATTAATTGAAAAAACATTTTCCAGTAGACCAAACTGTAAATCTAAACCATTCTCGAATCTCCACGAACACACACAAAAAATTTCATCAAAATTGGTCCAGTCGTTTAGGAGGAGTTCAGTCACATACACACGCACACAAGAAATATATATATTAAGATATATATATATATATATATATATATATATATATATATATATATATATATATATATATATATATATATATATATATATATATATATATATATATATGTATATATATAGACTAGATGTCCCGCGCGGCTTCGCCTGCGTAAATTAGGAATTTGTGTATAAACTGCGTAAAAAGTGTGTGTATAAACTTAAAATAATGTCTTTATCGTCGCTATCTAGTCTTTCCGATCATGAAGGGCCGACCGTGAGTCGCCGCCGAAATAATCAAATGCTCAATGCATTTGAAAAATACAACGATGCAGAGTTTCGTGCGCGCTTTCGTCTTTCGAAAGAAACCGTGCTATACTTGGAGTCCGTGTTTGGGAACTCGATAAAACCGCCTACTAGGAGAAGTAAAGCTATCCAGCCCATGGATCAAATTTTAATAACTTTGCGGTTTTACGCAACCGGCAGCTATCAACGGGTAATTGGCGACATTTTCAACATCGAGCAGCCCACAGTCCATCGTATTGTGCACCGGGTTACTGCAAAAATAGCCAGTACGAAGTCGCAATACATTAATATGCCAACGCGACAAGAATGTCTGGATGTTGCTCATAACTTTTATGGCATAGCAAACTTCCCAAGAGTTGTGGGGGCAGTGGACTGCACTCATATAAAAATCAATTCTCCAGGTCTGTATACTAAATAAAGGTATATCCAATTAAAGATAACAATAAAATTATTTACATATTCATTTTAATGAAGCTATAAAAGAAAAATTACAATCATAATATTATATATCAAGGTTGTCTGGAAGAAACTGCTTTCAGCGGTAAGACCGCCTGTTTGTACAAATTCCTATATTGTTTCATTTGAAATTGTAATCTAGTTTAGTTTGTACAAATAAAGAATTTTCTATCTATTATATGAATGTTATAATTATTTCAGGTGGAGCTCAATCTGAGTTATACAGAAATAGAAAAGGATACTTTTCCCTCAACGTTCAAATGGTCAACTCACACCTGAGAATAAGAAATATTGTTGCTAGATGGCCTGGATCAGTACACGATAGCACAATATTTAATGATTCGCCATTATGTGCAATGCTAGAGAGGGGTGATTTTGGGAATTTTTATATTCTAGGCGACAGTGGCTATCCATGCCGGCCCTACTTACTGACGCCTCTATTAAACCCTCGGACAGCAGCAGAAGTGGCTTACAACAGATCCCAAATAAGCACCCGAAACCCAGTGGAACGGCTCTTTCGGGTGTTGAAAAGGAGATTTCCCTGCTTGCAGAATGGGTTGGGGCTTAAGCTCGAAAACATTCCCCCTATTATTGTAGCATGTGCTGTGCTCCACAACATAGCTATATATAGGCAGGATGAATTGACAGAGGAAGAACCAACCCTTCTTAATGAGGCGGTGTAGGAAGCTGTAGCCCAACCCATAGGGCTGAACACCAATCAAAATTTTGTAGTTAGAACTATGTTAATAAATACACATTTTACAAATTAAACACCAATAATTTATTTATAAAATATCCTTTATTAAAAATAACTTTAAATTTTTATATAGATCAACAAGTAAAAAGTTAACGACTATTAAATATTACTAGTAGGAACATAAGGTCAGTAAAAAAGTTTAATCTAAATCAACAAGTAACAACTTAACAACTACATATACACATTAGGTTAAAAAAGTAATAATAATATTACATATTATTATACAGTACTAATTTTTTTGGAAGGTTGCATTCTCTTTAATCTTAATTTTAGAATTTCCATTTCCAATTTGTACTTGTTTATACCCATTTTATTCTTGTTTATTAGATATTTCTTTTCTATTTTTGCATTTTGAACTTTAATTTTAAAATATTGATCCTTTAAATTAGAATTATGTTTAACTTGTTCTGAAAAACATTGTTTAATTTATCATAAGTTAGTCATCACAATTTTAGTAAAGAGAAAGTAATTGTAATTAAAAATTACCAGAAGGATTGGAAGTAGACCTTAAAAGCTTACGCTTCTTTGATGTATTAAATGTTATGATTTCTTGGTCACCTATTAAAAGGAAGTAAATAAAACTTAGTACATAATATTATGTGGAATCAAATTTTGTAGAAGTTTCAACATATGTTATTTTTATATAATAAAAACAAAAAACTTATGTACCCCTTGGATTGGACGTCACTGTGCATCGCTCTGTATTTTCTGTGTTTCTAATATCATTTGTTATAATATTATCTTGACCATCTAAAATTAAGACAAAAATGTATCTAAAATAGACGTTAATTGAAATCCTATTAATTTTTAGGGTTCCGGTTCCGTACCCAAAGGGTAAAACGGGACCCTATTACTAAGACTTTGTTGTCTGTCCGTCTGTCTGTCTGTCTGTCTGTCTCCAGGCTGTAACTCAAGAACGGCTATAGCTAGACTTCTGAAATTTTCACAGATTATGTATTCTGTAGTAAAAATAAAATAAAGTTTTAAGGGGGGCTCTCATACAAAAACACAATTGTTTGCCTACTTTTGCTCTATACCGGTACAGAACCCTTCGTGCGCGAGTCCGACTAGCACTTGACTGATTATTATAAATACAAGTTATTACCCTGAAGATTGGAATCTGTGTACATGGCTCTATATTTTCTGTGATGCTTGTATTGTTTGTTAAAATATAATCTTGATCATCTAAAATGAAAAGAAATGAGAATAAAGTCCCCTGGTTACCTGCAATACTTTAAATATAAAGAAGCAAAAGATGTTTGTGTACCAACCAATATTAACAGTTTCATATAATACTATATTCATCTGGAAAATTATTTTTTTCTGTGTCACCTGAAATAAATAAGCAGTTATTTATGTGTAAAAATATATGTAGTTGAAAACATAATATTTTATTTGTAATTTAATATTAAACTAACCAAAATAAAGCGCTGCATCATCATACGGATTCGCTAAAGGTTGTACTTGAGGTGCCACCATCGATAATATTAGTGCATCATGGGCACTAATAGTGCTCCTATAGGATCCACCACCAGTACGATTTATCTCTTTCTATAAAAGGTATAGCATAAAATGAAAAATTAAGTATAAAAATTTAGAATTAGTACAAAGAGCATTCAATTAATATGTAGATATTCATTTTACCAACCTTATCGAGTGATGCTTTACTTTGCACCTCTTTCATATCAACTCTGGTTTTTTCATAAAACTGTTGCCGCTAAAAGTAAGAACATACACAGGTTTACAAAAGTCAATTATAAAATAATATTTTTATATATGGAGGGACTTACATTAGCATTAGCAATATTCTTTTTGGACCGCTGCTTTAAGTTTTCATATAGATGCCGAAGTTGTTCCCAACTTCGGCACCCACTAGCAGCAACAGCGTTGTATTCCCTCTTCTTTAAAATCATGTTCGAGTTGGTTTCTTTGTTTTCAATAATATGTTGATGTCTAGAAAAGTGTGTTTAAATTAATAAACAGCGACGAACTTCATGCAAATAGTACATATTATTATATTGATAATAATGTTACTTTTACTCACTTTTTAACTAATTCTAAGAGCATATCTTTTTCCGAGCTTGTATAATTACAGCCGCGTTTCTTTTTTTTCTCCATTAATATATTACAATTATAATAATGTAGAAATTTATTTTTGTTCAACAAAATGTTTTCAAATTAATGTTAAAATCCAAGTTAGATCGCGCCTCCTCAGATGTCAGTTGTCACTTCACAGTTGTCAGTTGTCACTCAAAACACCGTTCCATTCTACGTATGGTTGTTGTAAACATTAAAGCCGAGTTCGGATATTCTATTGTAATTAACCGGAAAATAATATTTAAAATTGTCATGTCTTAAATTATTTTAAAAATTTTTAATAACAACAAATAGTAAACGGCATTGAAAGATTTTTAGTAAACTTTTATTTTGTACAATCAAGTTAGATCTGGCGTAAAATGAAACACATGAAATGTTGCCATGATGTAAATATTTGACGGCTACTCACAGGGCCACTTACTTGAGTATCAAAAGAAATCGTCTGAGTGGCGTTTGTGTATAACACTTAAATATGGGAGACGCTTACATTTAAATGCCCTTTAGCTGATTGATACATTTGAGTGCCGTTCCAGTATTCAGCCGTTTGTCTGGCATTATGGAAACCGGATTTTGCGTTATTATGGGTCTACCAGGATCTGAATTCTGATCGCAAAAAAGGGAAAAAAGAAATTGACGCTACCAATACTGGGGAAATTGGAGCAATGGATACTATTTTTCCTTATAACGGCTGAATCTGTGTGTGATACATGCAAATGTAAAGAAATGTCCAATGATCAAGGATATTTTTTGAAAATCTCCCGTCTAAATTTGCAATGAGATCCTGGTAGACCTATATTTATATTAAGTGCTGTTCTTAAGTAAAATGACGCACCTGCAAATACTGATGCAGCAGATGGTGCGCAGCGGCGGCGGCTCGCTCTAGCGCGTGTTGTAGAGGGGGCGGGGGCAGCGCGGCCGCCGCCTGCGCCGCGAGCGCCGCCGCCGCCTCGCCCCCCGCCCACGCGCGCTCTAACGCGAGTGCACGCACGCGCCCGCCACCACAAACCACACTGTTTGTTGATAGCCTACAAACGTTGCGAATATAAGCAAGTTGTTTCTAAAATAAGCTTTATTAACTCTCCTTCAATGTAAATTAACATAATACATAATATTGTATTCTATTTTTAGATATAAATTATCTTAAGTCGTATGGAAATATCCAATTAAAAAATCGGAGTTTAAAAACTCAATCATTTCATGAAACGTTGACGTGTCGATAGTAATCCGTCAAGAAAGTGAAGAAATTAAAAAGTGGCAACATCGTAGTGTCATCCCTTTTTTCTTAGATTGATTTGAAAGGGATGACACTACGATGTTGAAACTTTTTAATTTCTTCACTTTCTTCTTTCTTCACATGATTATTGTGATAAAGGGAAAAAATATATTTTAGTGATATCATAATATTAATATGCGAGCGAAAAACTTTATAACCCTTTTTACGAAAAATTCGGAAACGCAGGTGAACGAAATTTCGCACAGTTATAGTTTATATTATGGTGAAGGAGTGCATCGAGCTAATATTATTTTGAAATTATGCTTTTATCATACATTTTTTTAACAAATAAAACATTACACACACTACAAGTAAGAACACACACACTAGGGTCACTAGGGACAAGCCAATACATACGAATTGTACTCTTAATTCTTATATTTAATGTTGTAGTCTGTTGTCAAATTGAAAATACTTTTCATTGAATCTTAGTAAATTATTACCATAAAGTTAATATACCTAGCGGAATAGAAAAACAAAGGCCTGAGCAAGCGAGATGTCACACATCAGTAACACTGCGTGGTAAAAAGAGACGTGTGATACATGACAGCAGCACTCTTTTTTTGACGTCCAGTCGGCACGTGCCGCACGTTGACAATTTAATCTCATAGAATTCATGTTTAATTATGCTTGTGTAAGTTTATAAATACACATATTTTTCACACAGATGAAAACCATTTTCGGTTTCGTTTGACAGCTCGAGGTTGTTGCTCTATTCCGCTAGGTATATTTACTTTATGATTACACGGCCAGTCTGTCATCATTTGACTTTATTAATCTGAGACTGTCACAGGAATTTCCAAAGAATAATATAGTCAATTTTATGGCAATAGAATATCAATAGAAAAGCGTTGGAAACATAATTTATTATTTTATCTGATAATTCTGAGGTCGAATTTTGACCATTGGGCGATCTCTAGTCTAAAGGAATTTAGGAATATCCAGGTTCTTATTACTATTAATATAATATAAAAAACGTAGATAACTTATCTAAAGTAACAACACAAAATATAAACCCACCTCTCGTGCAACTCCCTCCACAGTGTGGCCACACGCTCGCTGGCGCCACGCCCGCCGGCCGCCGCGTCGCACGCCGGGAACTCCACGCGTCGCATGCTCACAGACCGCCGCAGCGCGTGGGCTATGTCCGTTAGACCTACACGAATACGTATACAGTTTAATATTATTACTAAATATGGCATTTTATTTTATCTAAATTGTAACCATTTTATGTTTCATTTCGTTACTGTTTTATTTCACGTTGTAAATTTTTTAGTCATTTTTAGAAAAAGGTAAGTCTAAGTGTAACCTTTTGGTGTGAACACATCATATTGTAATATTATAGAGTAGTATAATATTACAATATGATATGTTCACACCAAAAGGTTACACTTAGACTTATCTATAGCTTACCTTGTATACTAAAGGCGTTTCTGTCTATATACAACGTCTGTAATGTACAGTTGCATTGCAGAGCCTTAGCTAGCAGTCGCGCGCCGGCGTCGCCCGCCAAATTGCCGCAAACATCGAGCGTGCGCAAACGCCGCGCACCACCCAGTGCGTTTAATAGCCCGTATAGGTCACTCTGAGAAGATAGTTATGTAAGTATTAGGTAAGTAAGTAACAGGCTTATTGTAATTTAGTTTTTTACACATAAAATACATGAACAGCATACATAGTTCTATCTTCAAACTAAAAACGCAAAAAATTACGGTACGTACGGATATTATGGATCACATTCAAAATATTTTTTTTTTATAACGGCAAACGTACGGATAAGAAGCCGCTAGCAAATATGTTATTAAGAATTTCTGCAAGAACAAAATTGCAGGCAACCTGTTTTTGAGTCGGAGGTAAGCAACATATTATTATACTACATTATTTACCTTAAATTTACAGTCGCTGAGATCAAGTGAAGTTAAAGCTGTGTCTGGTTCTTGGAGTACATGAACTAATGCCTGTAAAATAAGTCATGTTTAGTATAAGTATGTTTTTTATAGTTTTAAAATTTTTTAGAATTTTTAGTACTCACAATTTTCAAGAGTTAAGCGATTTAAACTTCAAGACTATCACCTGTATTAGTGGTGGGGCGTACGATCGTTTTCCTGTTAGTTTGCTAAGCGATAAATGTGTTATAGAGTGATTTTTTCCTATTGCCCGCACAATGCCAGACAATTCGAACTCCATACCTAAAAAATTTAAAACGTAAATTATACACAGTTCGTTAAATCGATTTTATATTTCAAAAAATTGCTGAACTTGTATAACTCTCTTTACACGAGTCACCAAGCACTAATATTATTCTGAAGAAGGCCTAAGGCTGTTTGTCAAATTCACGCGCGCACAAATCAAACGCTGTTGCGTTTTCACTAGCCCAGGCAAAGAAATTAATAGCAATGTTTTCAATTGGCTAATGGACGTCGAGCTTTACCACCCGACTGAGAGAGATGGGTATATGATAGACGGGAACGGCAATAGGTACTAACTGTTGTCGGACAGATCTAGCGACTGCAGACATCGCACGCCGTGTATGCAGGACTCGAGCACATGCGCCGCCTGCGAGGACGCCAGCACGCCCGCCAGGTTCAGCTTCACGCCCAGCGCGCTCTCGTTACACGCCAGCCCGAGCAGCAGGCTCCTATAATATATATATTTAAAGCATTATGTATAATATGCAGTAATTATGAAGGCTCCTCGTTTCAAGGTTAGTGTATGAAAGAAAGTACAAAATTAATTTCTTTGCTTTATAGCCAAAATATGTATATAACTATTTAAATTTATAAATTACTTTTTAACTTATCAGCATTAGAAAAGTTAATCAGTCTCTAAGAACACCAATTACATTACATACGACATGTCGTATGTAATGTAATTGGTGTTCTTAGCCTCTGCCTGGCACACGGTTTCAGATCCACGACCTAAATATCACTGTTTTCCTATAAAACACAAAATCCTTTCATACAAACAACACTTACTTAAGCGCATCAGGTGGCATACGGCAATACGATAGGTCTAGGTCTTGTAACGCGAGGCAGGCGGTAAAGAACTGGCGGAAGGAGGGGGGCGGGTCTCGCGCGCGCCTCCCACCCCAGGGGTTACGCCCCACTTTTAGTGACGACAACCGCGCCGCACAACCTCGGAGTAGAGCGCCCCACATCTGAGAAAGACGATATGATAAAAGAGAATAGCGATACTCGATAGTCACTTTCTTGTACTTCGTACAAAAAAAACATTAATCTTTTTTACCACTAACAGAGTAAAGAGCCCCGTATATCTTTCGAAAGAAACGGGTATACGATAAAAGAGAGGTTTCCCACTCTCTAAAAATACAAAGATTTTATAAGTAATCAAGTTTATCGCATGCCTATTATTTTTATGCTACTTTATTAAATGTAAAATTAATACATACATTTTCCAGTGTAGTTTCCGTGTTCACCAGGTTCAAATGAGTCAGGACATTCGGTTGAGCAAGAAAGTTATACAAA